>NW_026892597.1:505000-1705000 GCF_033815535.1 Pezoporus flaviventris | reverse complement strand
AGTACCCCCATGGTGTGTCACGTGGAAAAATTGTGTTTTTTTTTCTAACAAAGACAATATTTTCTGAAAATGTATTAAAAGAGGCTTTCAATGGACTGAACAAGGCACAAATCGCAGGGAGCATCAGGATGTAATTACACACTTATAGAGAAGTCTACCATGAAAAAAAGAGGGGTTTTGCTGGATTTTTCCCCCCCTGAAAAATGACAAGCTCAAATTATGAAGTATACTGTGCACAATCAAGTGTAAGGAAATACCAGCTCACAAATCATTAACAGCCCCAGTTTCATGAACAGAAGAGCATTATCAGCTCTGTGAGTCTGAACAAAACAATTGTTCATGCTGCCACCCTTTCTCAACTAGACAGTTAAAAATTTCACGTTATGCAAAGTGAAAAAGTGGCCTCAAACTCAGCAACCCTCTTGCCTAGCATATGCAAAGAGATCCATCAGCCTGCCAAAGAGCAGCCTCTTCCTGGGAATGTGCAAGAAGATAGGAATTAACATTGAGGGGATGGCCTGGGTAGAGATCTGAGCATGGCCATGAGGACATCTGGGTGCTCCCCGTGTGCTTGAGCAGGGTTATTCTGCTGGTGAGGTGAGGGTGAAAGGAGTGGAGCAGAGGCAACATCTGCTTTGGACTGATGCTGGCTTGGAGAACATGGAGGAAGAGAAGGTGTCAGGCAAATGGGACTTGTTTCACTCCTGTTTAAAAGAGAATAAGTGTGCGTGTTGGGAAAACATGCACTGTGGTCTTCATTACCTGTGCAGCTCAGCAGAAAAGATGAGCGTGCCCTCTAGCTGGCAGACCACACTCTTCCATGGACGCGTTGTATGAGTAAATGCATTTACAGTTGCACTCTTATTGTATTTTCTTGTATAGATTGTCTTTCTGCTTTCCTACTAGGGGAAAAATGCTCTCTGTGCTGCTTAATCTCCTAAAATACCAAACCACAGCACCAAACAGGATGTATCCCTTTACCTTACTGCGTTCAAGTTTACCCATCTGTGAAATTAGTATAATAGCATTGTTCTGCCTCACAGGGATATTGTGCATCTGTTTGTTTCTAAAGTGATGCTCCAGGCATGTTTTGAAATGCTTTCTGTTTCCAAAGTGCTTGGTAGGCCTTGGACAAAAAAATATGTGTTAACTTTGAGTGGCAAAGGCAGTAAATTCCTGCACTGGGAAAGGGTGATGTGGATTGAGGTGGACCTGGGGAAGTTTCGCTGCAGTGGTCCACAGTCCCAGTGCTGCTCCCATCTCACATGTTATGCAGCAACAGGAGCCTTTGCAGGGAAAGTCAGAAGGCCCTGCAGACCTCCCCTCCTCTTGTGCAAAAAGCTTTGAAGACCATTATGAAGCAGGATCATTAAGCTGAATGCTGAATGAAGAAAAGACAAGTTTTTTTTGGCAGCCATCACTGCAGGGGCACTTGTTAAAAAACAACCAGTCTTTGAGAAACCCTTATATCCACACAAAGAACATTTTTCCCATTTAAAAAATAGGTTGGAACCCACCTGTCACATAGTAAGTTGACTCTTTGTATGAGTCAGTCTCATTTCCTGATAAGTGTTTTATATTACTAACATTCAATTACACTGGAAGTTATTTAGGGCAGAATGGATGTTTATGCCTATGAAAGTTTACTGCAGCGAGACGTTTGTTCTGAAGCTACTGGAAGATGAATAATGATGCTAATAACAATAACATATTTAAATCAGAAAATGCATTTGTTCATTTGTATTCTTAGATCTCTGATCATTGCTTCTCAAGTGTTTCTCGCTCCATATTTTTACTTAATGGAACCGTACTCCTCAGACAAGCAGCTCTGAAGGTTGTTTACTTAATAAGCAAGTTGACTGACTGAGTCAGGAGTGAAAGAGAAAAGGAGGGAGACAAAACACCAACCAGCTAAAAAGCTGAGAGAAAGGAGCAGGGAAAGATGGTTTTATAACCCATTCTCTCCCTTTGGGCTATCCATGTAAAACTGTTTATTTCAATTCTGCAAAACTGGGTCTGCTCTTTTTGGAATGGCATTTCTGCTGATTTCAAGGTATTTATAGCGTACAAGCGCTCTATTTGATTCACTCTGTATTACTTATTGACACAGTAATGCTGATCTCTTTGGTATTCACTGTAAGAACCACCTGTGGGTTTCATGTTGCGCACCAGGCAAGCACAGTATCAATAACCTCAGCCTTTAATAGGTGATGAGTCTGTCCCCTTCTTGGAAGGTGAAGTCCAGTATAGAGTATCAGGTGTTTCGAAGTATAACAGAATCACAGAACTAATTCCATTTGTTTTCCATTTAGCTTTAAGAGTAGTTTTACATTTTCAGACTATTTTTTTCTGGATGGCAAGAAGCAGAAGCTGATCTTTTCCTAAATAACAATTGATCTTTTCATAACAGGACTCCTGGAGCTAGGTGTGTTGGAGTAATAAAACAAATTTTGAGCCTCGTGAGCATCCATAACATCACATCGTTAAATTCATGCCAATTGAGAGTTTGAAGTAGTATTTCAAGGGAATCTAATGTTTCTAAGAGACTAAGTTCCGTTAATGAAAACAATTAGACATTTATGCATTGTTTGTGTTTAGAACAAAATTAAGGACACAAGGATTTTCTTACGAGCTATGGGCTGCAGGGCTTTTGAAGCTTTTAGATAACAGGAATGTGCTGCTGTAGCCATGTAACTACCTGTGATAATCTGACCCTATGTCACTTCTAAACCGAAATCTAATGATTTTGACAATTTATCCTTGGCACCATGGATTCTCAGCTTGATCATAATTTTATGCTTAATTCTAATCAGTTCTAAAGACTGCAAGCTAGTCCTCAGCTTGCAATTAGTCAATTCAGCCAATTAGTACCCACTGAGTACCCAGCTTTAAATTGGTCAAAACAGTTTGTGCCCAGTTTCTAAGACTGTTTCAATGTTACACAGTTTGGGGGGGTTTTTTGGTACCAAAGCTAAGCAAAGAAACAGTAAACTCTCCAAATTGCCTTTTTATTTTGAGTTTCAGGCCTTTGTTTTTTTGTTGGCTTGTTAAATTAGGGATTAAGATTTATAGACAACTCACAAGGAATACTGCATACAGCATACATCTACTCTAACACTGAATACACATACTAAAAGAAAAAAGTAGTATGAGTAGTCAGAGCACTTTTAGCTATTTAAATGTCTAATAATTGTCTTTTGATGCAAGGTCATGCAAATTTCCAGTTCTTCCCTTAAGGCTTTATTGACATCACATCTGTCTTGAATGAGTTTTTCCATATTCTGCTTTATCCTCAGAAATCTCAAGACAACCGCCTTAGACTGTAGAGTAATCATTTAAAATATTGCTTTTATTTTACCTGGATTAGTAGCAAAGCCATATTTGCTGAACTAAAGTGTATTAAACAGATCTCTGGGAAGAACTGTTTTTTGCCTGTAGGATCTGCATAGTTAAATTTCATTTGCTCTCTGGGAAACCTGTCAAAGTCTTTTATTATATCTTCAACATCCTTTCACTCAAATTAAAATATATTCCATTATATCTTCAGTGCAGTAGATATACTCTGCGACTTGCACAAGTCTTAATTGAACTTTTTAAGCAGTATATCCGATGCCAAAATAAATTTGGTTTAAGTAACAGATTTTTTTTCTTTGAGTAATAAAAATAAGTTCTGGAAATAGAAATTCTTGATTCTCCAATAGGGCCAATTTAAGAGTTTTCTTCTCACCAGGCACGAGTCCTGGATCTCTGAAAATTCTCTTAAGCTTGTATCCCAAATTCCTAAACACCTTTATTGATCAGCAAGTGTTGAAAACTAAAGCCCTGATGTTTAAATGATTTAAGTTCAGGTCCTAAATATATTGCCACAGCATTTTAAAATGACCACCTGGAGAATGCACAAGGCCTTCTTCTGTTGCTCACTTCTAGTTTCTATAATCTGATGCATGTCTTCCACAGCTAATCAGAAGAACAGAGTGATCAGGGATCATCAAAAAAGGGACAAAGAAAAGCTGAAAAAAATCTTTTCTTCTTCACTGCTTGAAGATCTTTCAGTTGTAGTGTTTCATCCATTTAGTGAATCCCGCCGAGACTCTTTCCACGAATTATGGCCATAGACATTTTACAGTTTTTTCTTTTATGGTCTTCTTTTTTCCAATCATATAAGAAGCTTGTAGTTCAATTAAATATGGTTTCCAGGTAACCTGAATTCTAAAGCAGTGTCTCAACACACTGTGTTGTCTTCACTTTGTCTTATTCTTCCTCAGGTGCTGCTGCTGCTATCTCACACCCCATACTTTTAGCAGCTGTACCTATTTCCCCCTAGTCCTGTTATCCTGCACGTTTTGTCCCGTCTGCAGTCCCCTCTCATCTGCATTCTTCAGCCACTCAGTAACTCAGTGTTTTGCATTCACTCAGATCGTCTGGTTTATCCCACTTTCAACAGCCTGTTGATGATTTTAGGAAACCTTTGTGCTTGTTTCTCTCCTATATCCTCCTCCCCTCTTGCACCAGTTGCTATTAAGTCTCTACCTATATCTTAGATCTCATAGTCTGCCAACACAATGTTGGTACAGGAATCTTAAGATGAACCTTGTTTCCTATAGCATGCACCATCCAAATCAGAAGCTTGTTTCTGTCTTTGACTATATAACACCCACATTTTGACTTCAGTTAGGGCAGGACAGTAGAACAACTGAGACAAGTCTCAAAATCTATGATATGAAAAAAAAAAAAAAAATTACTAAAACCTACATGTGCTGAAAATTGTTGTGTCTCCTTCAGAAATTATAAATCCTCACTGGTTTCACCTCAGATATAAATATAAATGTCTTCAAACAGTTGAACTAAAGATGTCACATATGTTCCATTATGCACAGAAGAATAATTTGCAGTTCTATGTTTTCACTCATAGGTGGCGATAGAAAATTGACATATTATTTACCATGCTTTTGCTTAAAGATGCTCCACAGAGACTAGAATAAATATAATGAACTTTTCCAGACATTTAGAGTAATGGATTTTTCTTGTTTTGTGCACGAAGATATTTGTAGAAGGTCATTTTAAATTGTGTCTGCACATCAAACATACCTATCTGTACCTCTCTGGGCAAATACGAAGAAAGAACTTTGATCTCCTTCACTTGCTTTCTTTCTTTTTCCTTTTTTTCTTTTTCTTTCTTTTTATTTTTCCTTTTCTTTTTCTCTTTTTCTTTTTTCTTTTTTTTTCTTTCTTCTTTTTTCTTTCTACCTCCCTTTCTTTCCTTCCTTCCTTTCTTCTTTCTTTCTCTCTTCCTCTCCTGCCCTTTCTTCCTCTCTTCTTTTCTTTTTCTTCCTTTCTTCTTTTCTTTTTCTTCCTTTCTTCCCTTCTTTTTCTTCCTATCTTCCTTTTTTTTTCTTTCTTCCTCTCCCTTCCTCTCTCCCTTCCTTCCTTCCTTCCTCTTTCTTTCTTTTTTCTTTCTTTCTCTCTTTCTTTCCACCTGCCTATTTGCCTGCCTCTCTCTCTCCCCCTTTTGCTTTTGCTTTTACTTTTGCTTTTACTTTTTCTTTTGCTTTTCTTTTCTTTCACTTTCTTTTTCTTTTCCTCTTCATTTATCTTTTTTCTTTCTCCATCTCTTTCTTTCTTGCACACTTGTTTGCTTGCTTGCCTACTTTCTTCCCCTCCTTCCTTTCTTCTCCTTGCCTCTCTCCATTCCTCCTTCTTTTCCTTCTTCCCAACCTCACTCCTTCCCTCCTTTCCCTGTAAAAAAATCAGCAGTTGGATTAACTGTTTCGGCCCTCTTGACTTCCAAGTGAAATGGAACTAAGGGAGCTCTCTGACTCTACATGGCTCTGTGTGCACACAAATGATGATTCTTTTCCCAACGTTCCCCCTCCCACATGTATCAAAAGACACAAATGGTAGTTCCCAGTGATGACCCCAATATGTTCACTTTTCCTTTTCATAGCTGTCAGAATGATGTAATAAATAATAAACTGAACTTCATGGTAAATGCCTCAGGGTGAATGTAGCTCACATATGCCATTACAGTATCTCTTTGTTCTGTTCCTTGAAATATAAATGCCCTCATCTTGAAAAACCTTCATATTAGCTTGAAAAACCTTCATATTATCTTTCATATTAGCTCAGAAAAGGTAAAAATAGTTCTTGAAAACAAACTACCATAACGTTGCCCGTTTTACCTAACAAGTAATCATACTGGAAAGCATTCACAGTACTTAAAGCATTTCACTTAGGCTGGAAATCAGACCATAATCTTCTTTATGGTCAATGGACTATTTGTGATAAAACTTGCCCTCTGGAATAGTCATGTGGTCCACTGGGAAAAATCTGTCTCTATCACATCAAGGAAATGAAAATGATTTCTTTAGAAATAAATACATGCATCATTTCAGGGTATTAGTATGAACACAGATACACGGATTCATCTCACCAATCTTCAGGCATTTAAATGAGGCATGCAAGTTAGGTCAGTAATTGTACAAACCTGGTTTTGCAGCTGATGGATAGAGATTTTAAGAGAGCAAGTCAGGCATGACTTGGGCTACCCCAAGTTTCCAGCTGACCCAGCAATTAGAAATGTCCAAATAAAGTAAAAGTACATCTATTTACGTTCTACAGGCATAAGCTTGTAACAGGCAAAGCACCTTTCAGCCTCTTCTACTGTTCTATCTCCTACATTTATTTAATAATTCAATCTTCATGCTGCTAAAACAGAACAACTCTGACATACAAGTTACTCTGGAATCGTGTTTCCAACTGTGAACAATACAGGAAGTTTTATAATGAAGAGGGGCTAATAGAGTCAGTCAAAACATTGGAGAAAATTCTCTTCCTGACTTGGCACTGCAGATTGAGTTGATCTTATTATTTTTGTCCTCAGATGTACAGTAAAGCTGTTTTGTAGAAGGTTTTATTTTGGTTTTGTTTCTTTCTTCCTGTAAAAAAAAACCTTCTGCAATTCAATTTCCAAAGCATGAATGAGATGACAAGAAAATTTATCTAGGGTGGACTCTGCTCTCCTACGTCTCCTGGAAACAAACGAGTTCCAGACTCCAGTGAGGGAGTTATCTGAGCTCTCAGTGGCCATCACTTGCCCAGCCCATCTGTTCTTTGGTCCTCAAGTAGTTCTCAGACCAATTTTAGGGCAGCTTCATAAGTTTGTGACTGTTTTGATTTGTGCTGCAATCACATTTTTTTGCAAGAACTCACAGGGAGATTATTTACATGCATCTTGGTGCAGAGAGTACTGGCTCCAAGATAAAGCAGACAATACACAAATGCCTGCCTACAACACAATGTGCATCAACTGTGTTCTCACTGGAGCTCATAAGCACAGTCCAGCTGCTTATTGTTTACAGTGAGGGCAATGCTTTCCTTTGTTGGAAAAAGTACGGCCAGTCTTTTGTAACAAACATAAGAACTCCCAAGAGTTCTTTTAACAAGTATTTAGAACCTTATAATTGAGAGTAAAGCTAAAACTAAGCAATGAATCTGAGGTTGGATTTCAGCTCCACTCTAAAGTTCAAGGCTGATATTTTGATCTCTGCTTTTGGTGCATCTCTAGAAAAAGCTGTGCTGATGATTGAGCTGAGACCATAATTAGCAATATTTTTTGCTCAACTATGATATTAATCTTTCAAACTTATGAATGTACAGATAATGAAAGTCTTAAGTGAACTCATTATTCACTTATTAATATTAATGTATTTCTTCAGCAAACAACTTTTATCAGTGTTTTGTCAAAATAAGGAATGGTGAATATTACTACAATATAAATTATCTATAATTTGGGCCGTGCTTACCAGCTATGACTAGAAAGAAAAAAAAAGACTGAAAAAAGGAGGACAAAGATAGAACGAAATGGGTTCAGTACAGAAATTAGGAAATTTTAAACACAGTTTTCTAATTCCTCCCCCACCTCCAATCCTTTGTTCTTTTACTTTTTTTTTTTCCTCCATTTTAATACCTTAAAATTAGGAAAAATCTGGATAGGAAAAACGAAAGAAAAAGTTGATTTTTTTCTCAAATATTTTAAATTTTTTGGTAAGTACTTCGGAAAAGTAAAGGAACATTTTTTAACAACAAGTAAAAAGAAATTACCCTTAAAAAACCCCATAAGTTCTTGACTACAAAATATCACTTGGTAAAGAAATTCCAGCTGACTTTCATAGTCATGAGCTTCACACCACTGGACAATCTGAGTGAAACAAGTGGGTAAGAGATATGAAGGCATACAAATTCAAATTTACATTCATATACTGTCCAGTACTGGGGAAGTCATTTGGGGACTTTGAAACGTTTTATTTGGTTCTGAAGAACTCTCTTGGGTTTATCATACATCTCCATCGGAATCACTTTCACCGCAGTGATTGTTAAAGGCGCAGTGCTAAAGAAACACTACAAAGTTAAAGAAACTCCTTGAAAGGAGTTTCCATGGAGGTGAGAGAATCATCTTTGAAGTCTTCTTTGTTATTTTGTGTCACTATCTTCCCTCAGAGAACTTCAGTCCTTCGTCAGAGATAAAGAAGATGAGGCTATTCTTCTTCAGCTGTAATCACAATGGTTCAGATGACATTGTCATAGCTCAAGATTCCATACTGAAAATCATGATATTTGCCCTGTTCTTTAACATAAGCTTCTGCTTCTCAGTTTTCATTTCAGAGAAACTAAGTTTCTTAGCCCTCTGGGATACAGGGAGAACTTGGAAAATGTGAGTTCTTGGGGTGCCAACAAGTTAAAAGACAAATTGAAAAGTCCCTTGCAATTTATGCTTAAACCACATTTTTAATATTCAGGCAATGTCTGAACTCCTGGCTTAGCAATACTGAGGTTCTGACCTTCCTTTAGTTGTGAACAAGTACTCAAGGAGGTTAGGCTATTAATATCAGCAAGTCCAATATTCATTTAAGTGAAAACCCTTTAATACAATTTTGATAATGTGCATAATCTTTTGTTAAAGGGGAAAAATAAAGAGCTACCCTGAAGATGTGTTTAGCTTATGTTCAACTGGATCAGGTCTTTTCAAGGAGAGTTTTTCTTCCTTCTACTATAAAATAGTAGGCTCTTCATTAGGGGCTGCAGTGTTTAGACAAGGGGTAAGGGGTTCATAATTACACAGGGGAAATTCAGGTTGGATATAAGGAAGTTCTTAACTATAAGGGTGGTGAGGCACTGGAATGGGTTGCCCAAGGAAGTTGTGAATGATCCATTCCTGGCAGTGTTCAAGGCCAGGTTGGACGGAGCCTTGGGTGAGATGGTTTAGTGTGAAGTGTCCCTGCCCATAGGAAGGGGGTTGGAACTTCATGATCTTAAGGTCCTTTCCAACCCTGTTCTATGATTCTATGATTCTAAAATAAGCCCAAACTAACTGCTAGGAAAGAAGTCTTCTGGTATTTTTCCTGCTTCATTTTAATCTTGCGGTGTTCTCAGATTTCTTACTTTCTTTTCAAAGGATTAAATCCATACATCCAAAACAAAAACCAAAAAGAAGGAAGGGATTCCTGAAAACAACTGATGTAAATGTTTAAATTTCGATTAACTTTCTATCTGTATGGGAGACTGGATCACCAAATGACAATTAATTTCAATGGCTATTGAGTTTCTAATGACTCAGCTCATATTTAAATGTAGATGCCTTGACATTTTTGTGAGCTGAAACCATAGCAGCTTATTTGAGATTTCGAAATCTCTGCCAGGATTCAGTGCTTAATATAACTTGATGGAAGTCAAGTCAGGCATGAGTGCCTCAAAGTGTAGCAGATTTCCACACACTGTAAAGTGACCATGAGTCATGTGAAAAGAAATCTTGATCTGTGTCTGGTCCTGAATATATATATTCCTTGCTTCTGCTTTAAGAATTGGTCAATGATAGACTGAATTTATCATGAAGTGTTAAAGGAAGGGCTCTTCTGATGGAAGGCTGAAATTAGACAGGCATGTCAAGGTCTCCATCTTCTTTTTCCCTTGGTAACATTCGTTGAAAGAAAAAACTCTTTAGGGTAAGACTTCACTTTTGCAAATGTGCTGGCCTTTCCAAATTGAGTACAAATGTACAAACTTTAGACATGATAAAGGACCTGCAATAACTTCTAAAGCTGAAGGAATCTGTGGGTGTTCAGCATTTCTTTTGCATCTTCACTTCCACTTAAGTTTCTACAGTATAAGCGTTATTTGAGGCACCCAGAGGGAGACTTTCAAAAGCACCTTTATTATGTGTAGAAACATACAGAAGTCAATAGGATCTGTGCTTCTAAATTTCTGGCTGGTATGATTAGACCCAGAAAATGTAGAGAAGGAGGAGGCTGCTAAAAGGATTATGGCAAAACACAAAAAAAGAGAATACTTTCATGCCTTCAGCAAGAAGTCAACATACCATTTTGCTAGGGGCCAGAGAGGTGAAGTGAGATTAAAGTGTGGCTAGCACAAGGAAAACAGAAAATGGAGACATTCGTGAAAGGTGTCACTATTAGAGATGAGCAATTCAAATGCTGACATTATTTCTGAGTTGCAGCAGAGATTTTTCCTGATTGTGTTCAGTATTGTCCCTAGCCTTGCATAGGCCTAATTAAAAGCCACTAGTTTAAATACATTATAGTTGATTTATAACAGATATGGTCAATCACAGCTGCTAAAGCCTTTTTTTCACAATTTAGCCTACAGCAAAATGTTAGAATTCATGCCCCCAGCGTTCCTGCAGTCAGGGATATCTTGGGTTGCTATTATGTCAACATGATGAAAGCGTTACAGATTCGCCTTTAATACTACAAAGTTACTCTAAAAAAGACAATGATTTAACTGGAGGGGTTTACATTCAAGCTTGCAGTAGAGTGATAAAATTAGTGAGGATCAAGAAATGCAACTTAGAGGGGAAGCACTGTATATCTTAACAAACATAAAAACAATATTCAAAGCTTTGGAACCTAGTCAAGCTTAATTAAGGTCAATAGAATTTAGTTGCATAAGCAAAGAAAAATGCAAGAAAGCAGAAACTGTGGAACTAGTTTGCAAAATAAAGCTTTGCACCTGGAACTAGAGGCACATAGCTGAAAAACTGCTTTGAGGAATGGGGTTGGATCTGGAGGGGTGTGAGAAAGAGGTGCCAAAGACACACTGGAAGATGCCACTAGAAGCCAGTGCATAGTAACACCAGGAGACCATAGCTGTGACCCTGATTGTTTAAATGAAAAAGAAGTTAGGCACAGATATTCTATTGAAATTCAATTTCAGCTGAGTCTATATTATTGTTATTGCTACTATTATTATTATTATTACTATGGCTCTGCTAGTTATTGCTTTTTCTGTTTATCTCTTTTTAGAAAAAAATACGTTTGTGTTGATCTGAACTAATTTTACCTTTTTTTTTGGTTTCTTGTTTATAGTCAAACAAAAGGCTTGCAACACCTAGAAACACAGTGTTTTCCTTTTAAAATTAAGGCCTGAATCAGAAAAGGAAGAGCATCTGAGTCCCATCTTTCACTTGAAATCTGAGAGTGTTAGACATTTTTATTCACTTTTCTTCTCCACTGATGTGAGGTCTGAACCAAGCAGGTCCAGGTTAAGAGAAGTCTTCTTTCTGCACACACCTCCTTTTAGCAAGGGGAGAAACTGTAATCATTTCTGAAAACACCAAATGGGAGAAAAGTACCTCAGGTAAGACCTTGTTGCAATTAATTCATCTCTTAACTGAGAATGGAGTTAAAGTAGTTTGGATTTTATATTGATTTAGAGTGCACTATAGACTTGCGGATCCATAAACCCACTTCTTATTGCCAACCTAATCCTGAGATACTTCAGATGTGGTTCTCTGAGAAATTTCAATACGTGTATTGACATGATGAATCATGAAACTCCCAGAATAGTTTATCTGCAGGTGTCTATACATCTGCTAAGCTCCTGGTATACTTCTAGGAAATGTAATGAAAAGTCAATGGGTTCTAGAACTCAGATAATTTGCCTAAATGAATGTGTCCATTGTCATTTGAGGTGCCCTTGTGGATCCCACTTGGCTCACACCTGCATTTTCAATAGGGTTTGTGTCTCCTGCAGGGCCTCTGTCATGTTTGTCCAAGCTATGCAAACGTCTCAAATGCTCCAGGATGTCTCACTCTATGCAGAGATCTCTATCTGTGCTGCTCAGATTATTGGCTCACCCTGAAATAGTTATCTAGGGCAGCATCTGGTTGATGCTAAATACAGTCTTGTGTCATTTTAGCTTCTGAGAGGTACCTTGCTTGGTCTCTACCTGCTCTTGCAAAATGGTGTTGTCCCCCATAAATTCTGTTACATTTGTCAGTCCAGTAGGAATGCCTCAGGCATTTCAAAAGGCTTCAGAAAGCTTAAATAATTGAATTTTACTTTAATGGCTGTTCAGTTAAATAGTACTTTGGAGATGATGTTTGTTGGCTGTACCTATCAGGAAATTAAACACACAGCTCACATAATGGACACCTAAATATAGTTTCTTTAATCTTAAATGTGATCCCACCCCCAGGAATCACTGATGGATCATTAAAATTTTGTATTTTAACCTTGAGTATGCTGCTTACTGGAAAAAATCCATTTTCTAGCAAAGCTCTTGTTTGAGACATCTTGATCTCAGGGAAGAATGCAGGATTTTAAGTATAATGACTGAAACAAAGGTTTATACATACCATAATTAATTTCTCAGCAACAGAATTGAATGTATATTGCAGGTCAAGGGAAGCTGTAGGCAGATTTCCACTGAAGCTCATACCTGATGATGGAAAACCAATCTCTGGTAGTAAACTATTTATCAGGGCTGCATGTTTACAATTTATCTTCGCACAAAGCTCCTAAATAATACAAAAAGACACAGTTGAGGGAGAAAATGTGCACTTTCTTTGGAATGCCAAATAGCAGGATTTTTCTCATCACCCATTCGTGATGAAAAGCTCCTCTGCCTTTTGCAATATCCATTGAGTTCAGATAGCTAGAAATTTTCAACTGAATGTAGACTTCTTCCATCCTGAACCAGTGCCACTCATATGTAAAATAGCCAATGCATTATCAGGTGGATATTTCCCCTCTTCTCTCAATATACTCAGAAACTGCTATTGAATCTATTGGTAGTTCTATCCAGCCATGCATCAGTGTCAAATGTCCCATTACAAATGAAGCTGGCAGAGAAGCTAACCAAAGTCAGCTGTAAACTTGTAAATCAAAGTCATCGTTTAGAGTTCAGGTCAGGACATGGCACTGGAAGCGTTTACTAGCTTAGACGTATGTGTCCCCCCGTTACACACGAAAGGGCAAACAACAATACTCTTCTAATGCACCCTTCAGAAATGTTGATATTGAGATAATATTGCCTCACATGAGAGACTAAGATCAGTAACTTTAATTTTCTGGCATAAAGACGTTCATTATAGCTGATTTAAAATTAGATCCTGCAAGCAGCATTACTGTTCTGGGGACTACTCTTAATATACATAATACATTTGATCACTGATGATCACAAGGACCTTCACCAGACTGTCACTCAAAGAACAAGATATCTCTCTTTAAAATAACCTTTTTGAAAATAGATGCCTAAAATTTAGTAGCTGAAACCCTACAAAAGCAGAACAGCTTGCTGCACATCCTTTCTCTTCTCTGTATGAGATGACAAAAGCATCTTGATCATGAAAAATATTTCTAAAATCAGATAAAGACTTGGATGGAATAGAATGGATTCTATTTGGACTTGGACTGAAAGAGGTAAGAGGGTTTGAATCTGAAGGAAAATTGTGGTCTTGGAACAAATTACGAAAGGGGACATTATTGGAAGAAGGATGCAAGTATCTTTCAAAGGGAGCTTTGTAATATTTGGAAGAATCAAAGAGTCATTCAATACCTAACTAAAATGAATTGAGATTCCAGTGCTTTTGAGGTTTGTCTATCTCTAGCCTTAGTTACTGTGAAATTCCTTGACAACAGTAATAAAGCATTTACACTGAGAGTCTTGACTTGTGCCCACCTGAAACATTCTTCTATTGACTTAGAAAGCTTTGGGAGCAAAAATTGTGTGAAGCAATGAGCCTATTCAATATTAGACAAAGGGATAAAGCGTACAATACTGGAGACATATTTTTCCTTTGCCTATGAAATGTTTCAAGTGAAAACTGCTTCTTTCAACAGTGCAGAGCTTGCGGGAAATGACCTGTACACTGGATAAGTTGACAGGCACAGTAGGGGATTTCATTACACCTCAGAATTTGACTGGCACAACCAGCTCTCTCTGGCTCTGCGTAACCCCTGGCAAGTGCTTGGAATTGAATCTGTAAATGTTAATCAATATTTCAGGCCTATTAAATAAAGCAAGGCATTGTGGAAATCAAAGCACTAACGGCTAGCATGGTGCCATACAATGACTTCCAGGCCTTCAAAAACCTTGTAGGGAGCAGAAGAGCAAGAATTTTAATAAAACAATTACCTCTACAATTTCAAACCTGCAGAAGAATGTTACATCTCCAACCCTATCACGCTAGCTTAATTTTCATTTCAAACAGGTCAGTGAGCAAGAGTGACTTCAATACAGATATTTAATGGGTCCTTAAGATACTATCCTAAATCTCTGGAAAAGCAAAAGCCCACCATGTGTTCAAAACATCTGCAAGCACATCTATTTCTTCTCAAGATGAAATGGGGCAGAACTGTATCCAAAGCCTAAGGTAGGTTCACCACTGATTTCAGTGGATACAGCACTGAATGAGAATCATGAGTGGGACTGATGTAAGGCACCTGTAGACAGCCGCACCATAGGCAGCTGTGGTTGAGCTGGTCACCTGAGGCTCACTCTGGGGAGAAATGAGAACTTCTGGAGTGCAATTTATTTCATGTTAAAACCAGTGACTAAAATAGGTCAAATGAATTGTAACTTAAAGCCCTCAGGTTTCTAAAGTGGTTACAAAGAAGGTGGTAGCCAAAGCAACTAAGCAATAGATATCCAAAGTCAAATGAGAGACATCCCTGTATATCTGGTAGCACATGGACATAAACCAAGCTGCAAAAAGCAAGTGAACCTGTGCTACCCTCAGGCAAGTGTGTAAAAGTGTAATAACAAAAAAAACTTAAATATTTTCAGGATTTTGAAGTGTTTCCCTATTATGAAGTTTGAAATAGGTCTATAGGAGTATATATATCAATATCAAACACCTATTGAGTGAACATCTTCTCCCCTCCACAAAACAAAACCCCATCTGTCTAGCCACAATGTGGTAACATGCTGCAGTACGTAGTAGCAGCTCTTGGTTTCTTTAAAGTCCTGGTACATGTGGGAGCTAGATGACGATGTAGTCAAGACTAGTTACTTCTTGTCAACTTGGGAATATTACCCTGCTTCTGAGAGAGGAAGCAGCCTCCAGTCTGCTTCCTTTACCTTCAAGAATTTAGCGAAAACCTGGTATTATTACCAAGTAACAGAGCAAGATATAACTAATTGCAAGTCCACCCATTCAAACTATCTCCTGCAAAAGCAAATTCCCATTTCTCAGCAAGGTGGCCACAATGAAGTGTTGAAAACGAGTGGTGGAAGTTACAATTTCTGTCACAATTAGCTTAAAAACGAAACAGCCGTTGACAATTTTAAGGTGGTGATATGTCCATCCCATTCTAACCACTGAAGACAAGAGAATATTAATATTCCTTTACTACTATTGTATTGAAGGCAAATATGAAAAAAACAGAAGTCTGCTGCTCACGTATTCTGATGCAATGAGATAAGTAAATAAACTGGTAACTGCTGAACATCTTTTGTACCTGCTAGGTAACTATGTTATGCTGTCTCTGGCAGCAATTTCATAACAAACTTGGTAAGAATTTCCTTGCTTAACTACACAGAGCTAAAATTCTCATATGCATGTCCTATTGATCAAACCCCAGATTTATTATGTTGAATTTCATGGTAGATCATGTTCTGTTCCTGGAACTAGCTGTCTTGGTGACCAAATTGACTTTTTGGAAGGTGGAAATGTCAAGACTTGCTCAGAAGAGACATAGAATCATAGAATGGTTATGGTTGGAAAGGACCTTAAGATCATCTCATTCCAACCGCCCTGCCATAGGCAGGGATGCCTTGCACTAGACCATTTCATCCAACATTATGTCCAACCTTGCCTTGAACACTGCCAGGGACGGAGCATTTACCACTTCTTTGGGCAACCTGTTCCAGTGCCTCGCCACTCACACTAAAGAACTGCTTCCTTATATCTAACCTCACAAAAACTCTTCAGGCTAAGACTCAATTCAAGCATTGGTTTTCTGAACATGTGGAAGTGTATAGGACAGAGATGTCCTATGAGGCACAGGCTTTGGGCCACACCAGTGATTCTTCAGGAAACGGATCCAAAACCATTAATGAGGTCACATGCTGGTCACTACATGGACCTCGTAAGATGTTGCACTGGACACCTGAAATGCCATTTGTTCCAGGCCCTGTGTGACAGTACTAATCTGTCCTTGACGGAACACTGTAGGTGCTGAAGCTGTGGAAAGCTATAGATCCTTCAAGGATAGGCACACTATAGCGCATCCCTACAGGGTGTAGGAGGTTCATAGGAAACCTTCAGACCTCCTGCCTCTAAGCCTACGCACAGAGAAAGGAACAGAAAGAGGTGGAACACCACACTCTTCCTTGTCATGGCCTCAGCCTCCAACACTTGGTGAAACTTTAGTCCTAATAATTTCCTTTCATTTCATTTCCCTGTTCTCTTTCCCTTGTTAAATAAAGCACCTGTTATGTACAGCTCTCATCAGCCTGCTCCCAATCTAATGAGACTGCAGAAAGTTTGCCTGCAAACTCCCACTCCTTCTGTCAGCTTGATTGTCTGGGGATGCCTTGAGAAGCTATTCATGCTCTATCACCACCTCCTGCTTCCTCACCTTCTTTCCCCTCTCCTTAGCTGAGGCATGTGCTTGCCTGTCATTTTCCCTCATGTCATTCCTGCTGTGTTGTGTAAGATACAAAAAAGTTACAAAAGTACATTTAATTTACTAGTGTTATAACACAGGCCTTCCCCCATCATGTTTCAGCTATCCCCACTGTAATGTGAGGATGTGTCACATTCTCACGATGACGGAGCAAGTCCTCCCAGCGGTGCTCTGGTTTTCCTTTCTCTTCAGGTCTGGATGAAAGACACGAAGACTGCAAGAGGTAGCTCTTAATCTGCAGTAAACATGAAGAGGCTGTACAATCACAGTAGATCATGCAGGTTAGAGTAGTAAGAGAATATTCCCTCAAGAGGACAGAGTCACTGGTGGTGCCTTATGTGAAGCTGCTTCATGGGAGCCGTCATAAAATGTTCTCTCAGGAAAGCTGTTGATGAAAGTGCCATGAGAAAGGTTACTGAAAATCTATATGAAAAGTGATTGATGCAATGCTAAGTACATAAATTGAACTGTAGCAAGTCATGGACATTGCTGACCAGGTTAGTAACTTGGGGATGATGTCTGTGAACTATTGGAGATTGACATCCTGTATGTGGAGGCCACAACTTGCATGCTGACTGTGATTAATCCTATTTACAGACCTCTCTCAAACCCACTAAAACCTTTTCAAATTCATTGGTACACTGTTCCAGATGGTCCTCGGAAAGATCTGCAATGTGAATGCAAGCGTCATTACAAATGAGAGCAGGCATCAATGTTGTCATGGATCTGAAGGGAACATTTTTAGATGAGACTGATAGTGTTGGCATTGAGCTGGTAAGGCTGAAAGGTTTAACTGTCTAAGCCATAAGAATAATAAATAATTGTAGTTATTAGCCCTCCAAATGCTGTAGCAGCACAACAGAACTATTCCCTCAGCATAATGCACACAACAGGGAGGCCCGTCTGCATACCAGTCCTAGACCTGATTGCTCAGGTCTCGTTGCCTGCTTAGTGTTCCTGTTCCTGCTTCCCTCTGCCCATCTCTGTAGGCCTTATTATTTGTCCTAAGCTTGCCTTCAGCCTGGTGCCTGATCTAAGACACAGGCATCAAAATCTTTTTCTTCTTTCTGCACCATTTGCTGTCTATTGCAAAACTGGGAATTTACAAAGTTGGTACTTAAACTTGTGAGTTCACAACCTGTAGTTTGAGATGTTTGGGAAGGTCTGACATGGTCTGGGTATTCCTACAAAAGCAGAATTGTCTGGCCAAGTGAAGTATCTAACCTAAGCCTAATATCTAACCTAATATGAGCTGCACAACAGCCTGGATGAAGCATCATTCTTCACAGAACATGTTTTCTTCGCTGATCCAAGCTTGGACCATTTATCTTTAAGCACACGGAAGGGTAAACAGGCTTGTAAAATGGATAAGGGGGCATGTAGTGCAGAAATCAAATTTAGTGGGGTGAACCTGAACTGAGTATAGCTATCTAAATCGTTCTTCAGTTTCAGTTGTGCATAATATTCCTTCTCTCTTCATTATGCAAACTGTTGAAAGGGGGACACTGAAAAATAGAGACCACCCTCTTTTTGAGGGAAGGCCAGAGTACACAAATCCTTGATTGTAAGATTAAAAAGTGCCTGCTGCTCTTAACCTGAGATCTGTTTTTATAAGCATTTTGGTTTTAATCCTAATTCACTCATATCAACAAGGAATAAGATCCCCCAAGGTCAAAGTAACAACTAAGAGATGCTGGGATGAATTTAGGTGGAGAACAGATTTCTGTGAAGGCTGGGGCTATGTTAGGCAGGCCTGAGAAATCTGAAGTCCTGTTTTTTGTTGCTTTAGAATACTTATACAATGCAATTTTTATGGAAAAGGTCTACTGCTGTGTCCACTCCTGATTTCACCATAAACTGTCATGTTTGATCTTTGTATGGATCTTACTGCAGAGTGAATGCTAGCTGCCTAATTGACTTCATAAAAGACTTTGTATTTAGAATTCGTAAAACTTTCTGCTGTTTTGAGAAGAATAATCTACACAATGCAGGCTGGAAGGAATAGAGAGGCAAATTAAGAGCACAAAGCATGCTTCAGCAAGGAATATGGAGAGTTGGTGCAAGCCCCAGGAGCTCTGAGCTTTTTGAAGAGCAGAATCAGCTTCACATATGACACATTCCAAGAACATTCCCAAGGAATCAGTGGTCAGATTTGTCAACAATTTAATTATGCATTAACATATGCAAGCCAAAAGGGTAGTTCTCTTTGCATTTTACATATGTAGTATCATTTTGGTTTGTTGATCAGTTTTTTCTTCAGCTTTTCTCATAGGTGTCTAAGCAGTCTGAATCATAACATACACTGGTCAACTACATCACATACTGGGGACCAAAATTTCAGCAGGAAATGAATCAACTAGTTGATTCTCTAGTGTCTCTAGTATCAGCTAATTGATACTCAGAGTGCCTCCTGTTCCCAGGCTCTCCAGCACTGCTGGCTCTGTTCATGGCTGTGCTCAGGCATTTCTCTGTTATTCTGCTTGATCTTGGAAAATCATGACGAAAGTGGTAACTTGGGGCAGGACCCCAGCCTATTGATGGAAGACCAATGATATTTAAAGCAAGTTAGACCTCATAGCAACCTTCCAGTATCTGAAGGGGGCCTATAGGGATGCTGGGGAGGGACTCTTCATTAGGGACTGTAGTGACAGGACAAGGGGTAATGGGTTAAAACTTAAACAGGGGAAGTTTAGATTGGATATAAGGAGGAAGTTCTTACTGTGAGGGTGATGAGGCACTGGAATGGGTTGCCCAGGGAGGTTGTGAATGCTCCATCCCTGGCAGTGTTCAAGGCCAGGTTGGATGAAGCCTTGGGTGAGATGGTTTAGTGTGAGGTGTCCCTGCCCATGGCAGGGGGGCTGGAACTGGATGATCTTAAGGTCCTTTCCAACCCTGACTATTCTATGATTCTAAGTGTTAAGTAGCTAGCTGTAAGGTATTTGCCCATCTGTACTTTAATAAGGGAGAGTAATAACCACAGAATAGAAAGATACCGTTGTAAAAGATCCAGTTTTAAAATAATGTCAGCGCTATGAGAGTCAGGATAGTTACATGTAATCCATTTTCAGATGTTGAATATTGGACTGGGACAAGGACTTTATGGATTAAAGCAAGTTATTAAGAAGTTATTTCATCATTATAGGCATAAGCTTCCTTTCTTTGGGAAGACAGGTTTTTTAATTATTTTTGCTTCAGAAGGCTGCTGAGTGAAACTCATATAATGACACCGACTGTCAAACTTATCATGTCTCAATTATATTAACACCTTCTTTTGAAGTTCCTAACATGTAAAATGCAATTTACTATAAAAGGTTTCAACACCTACTGAAAGGAATTCAAGAATAGAGAAATGCTGCATTTCAGCACGCGCTTTGGAGAGTTCAGGAGGTTTCTCTGTTGCTGCTTAGAAATCTTGTATGCTGGGGAAATTGGTAGTGTACTCTTCTAGCTTCAGCACAGAAAAAGAAGGGGGAAAAAATATCACTGTTTATTTGATAGGTTTGGAAATGTTCAAATGCAATGTGGATGATGATCTGAGAGATCAGCATAGCAGGGCAGTTAGCACAAAATCAGCCTCATCTCAAACTGAGTAACAAACCTTGCTTATGTGTGGTTCAAATTCAGTGTCGCTGTATGAATTTTGATTCTTTTCTAAAGTTTTACCCTTTAAACCCAAAAGAACTCTTCTGAAATGAAAAAAAAAAGCATGTCTGCAAAACCTGCACGAGGGGGAAATACAATTGAGGGTTTTTTCCTTGATTTTTGAAATTTATTCTTTTGAGTAGGGTTGGCTGGAGCTAATAAGTAATGTCTTAGACAAAACTTTAGTGTTTCAACTATGATATGACTATACGGTTGAACATCATAATTGAAATGACAAAGCTAGTGGGATGTTGTTATTTGGATAAAGCTGATTCACCTCCGGAAATACGAAACACCTTTATCAGTATTTTAGTTTCATACCAGTATAAGTGATATCAAACACAGTCATAACAGTATCATCATAAACATGGCATGGTTTCTGATTTACATGTTTCAATAAAGATTTAGACTGCCGTCTGAAATCAGCTTCTGATCACAAAATCAATATTTACAAGAGGTCATAAATTGTTAATTGGGTAACTGACAGAAAACTTTCCAAGATTTCTTTTTTTTTGCTTCCATTGTGTTTCAGAGGCTGAAATTATCCCACATGAATATGATCCTCCATCTGCAGCTGCCACTCATCTTCTTTTAGGCAAAAACTTTGTGTTCTTCCATTTCAAGATGGTTAGTCTTACATTTGACAGGAATGTCTGGTTTTCAGAGATCTGTGAATGCTTAGGATTATAATGGCTCCTTTCAGATTCATTCCAAGTTGGACACCTAAAAACCCACAAAGGTATTCAAATCCCAGAGTAATTTTGCAAATCTTAGCAGTAAGCTTTCAACAGCAACCTGCACAAATCTAGTTTTAGAGAGCTTTCTTGCAATAGTTTCTACCTGGAAATCATGATTCCGCAATTGAAGTGAAGTCTCTTTGAAAGCTATTCTTCTCCTCCCTAGGTACAAATGAGCTATTTATTTATGACTGAAGAAGTGTTTTCCTGTTCTGCTACCTTTTATTTTTTTTTTTTCATATAGTTAAGTTATAAATAACTATTGTAACAAAGCCTTAGGCTTCTGCACTCCAGATAAGGCTGAATGCACTTTATGAGAAGCAGAACATCTTTGGAGCAAACGCCTAGAACGATAACAACAAAGACAAGTGGATTATGTAATCTGAACACAAACAAGCCTCTCCCCCCATCCTTAGAATCGCTGTCCATTGAATTCTGCATCATGCACAAAGCACAGCACGCATTCAAACAAAGCTCTAATGTGTCATTGTTGTTACCTTGTGCTGCATTATTTACTACTTCTGTGTAAGATTTCTATGGGGAGAACTTCACAGCTGAGAAAGATCTTGTTTTATTGTGAGTAAATGTAAAGTAATTTTTGTTTCCAAAGAACAAAGAAAATAAAATTAAGAGTCTAACATTTTCCTGTAAAATTATGCCCATGTTTTCCCCCTCACACACACTTTTCCACAGTTCCTCAAATAAGGATGTCAACATTAAGACTGCTGAACTGACAAAGGTAAAGTCTGTCTTTGTATAAAGTCATGATTTTAACCTCCTAAAGAAACAGCCAGTTCTTTACAAATATTGGATAGCCTTGAACTCTCAACTCAATTCTGTGGTCATACTGAAAATCAAAGCAAAACCCTCATCTTGCTTGTGAATTTCTTTCCATGCCTTTGATTTTTCCTGAATAACAAGTTCTGGCTGTGTTTCCGTACGTATGCCTCCCAGTTCAGCAAGTAAGTGTGTGTGTTTAGGCATTAAATAAAAGACAGACCATCTCAGAAGTACCCTGACTGTAGAAAGAAGCATGAAACATTATTTATTTAGAAATAAGCAGAAATTATAAAATCCTTTTGCCTTTGTTTTCACTGAGCTTTGACATAAGAAGATTTAGACAATTGGTGGGAAAAAAAAAAAACAAATTGCAAGAGCTTTTGTGATCTACTTTTTACCACATAACTTAGGGGATGCAGTACAGACAGCCATCATTATGACTAGACAATGAAAAAGAAAGGCAGGTATTAATGTGATTTCTGGTACAGCTCTTCCCTGTTCTGATCATTCCTAGCTTTTTTGCCTCTATTCATTATCTGCATTGCAGTGGTATCTTGGTTGGAAAACACCCATTTTCTTACATTACAGTGCCTGAATTTTGGAGTCCAGAAAAAATTCAATCGAAAATGCACAGTAAATTTAGAAGTATGAAGTTCTGTAAAGCAAATATGATGAACTGGGTTATAGGCAGCTAAACTCCTACTTAAGTTCATTGAAGGGGACCTGATCCTTTTCTGTAGACATGTGACATTTAGCCCATACTGAAGACTAGTAATCTACAAAGATTATGACTTATCAATAGGCATAATAGACCTGGTGAACTCCCAAAGTGTCTGCAATGTTCGATTGCCTTGTACATAGTTCAGAAAGATGTCAGACATGGGCCATTTAGTGGCATGGTCAGAGCTGAGTGAGGTGTATCGCATATTCCAGCTACCAGTAGGATATTCTGGGATGTGATCCAGATGCAATTTCTAGGAGGGAAAGCAATATCTGCCTGGTACGTACCTTTAGCTCAAATGGTCACTAACTTGATCATTACCTTTCCATGCTTTGAGGATGGCTTTACATTGGATGCTGAGCTCTGTATTGTCCCACTTTTGCTGAACCTGAACTCGCTAAATGACAAAGCTCTCTTTAGCCTATAATCAAAAGAGCAATAACCTGTTGCTGTGATAACACGGGGATGCACGTGCTCTGCACAAGCTCGTAGCCTCAGGTAATATAGTCTCTGGCTTTTCTTTTTCCCAGCTGGGATGGTTGAGTTGTTTGTAGGGTGTCCTCGATGGTCTTTCCTGGGCTTTTTCACTGGGGAAATAAAAGACAGGATTCTGACAGCACATGCTCAAAACACTGTGCAGACATTAATTAACAAGCAAGAGATGATGAACAAGTGGTGAAAAGTTTCAACGCTTGTGTTTCGCCTTGAAAACCTGAGCTGAATGGCCCATGCTTCTATGGACCAGCCAACTATAAATGCCAGCTGGGAACAGCATGACGGTATTCAGACTCAAAGTCTGCAGTCAAGCTGTCAGTGGCATCTAATTAGCAGAGTTCTAGATCAAGAATAAAATGTGTTTGACTCTTTATAAATATGATGTGTAAAAATGTTACATAATGACATGCTGCTGCTCTGCATCCCCCTTAATGTTTTGACAAGGGGCGTCAAAGTGGTGAAAAACTGCAAAGTGCCAAAGTATTTCGGTGACTGTGTGCTAGCGGCTGAATTCTCCATTTCGATTTCTTAAGTCCCAAGGTCCACAAATGGGCCAGGCTTTGGGGATAAGTGAAGGCTGTTCAGTTTAATGAGCTCTTAGAATTTATTAAACTTTTTTTAACAGAAATTGGAATATGTATAACATGTTATGAAGTAGATTGCTAGAATAGAAAGTATAATCTTCTGACAGAGGCAGCTGAAATTTATCTGCAGAGGATCCAAGTCCCCAAGCTACTTCTGCAGGAAATCCTCTCTATTCCCAGACATGTTGTTTAAACCAAAATTCCTACTCTTGGCTATTAAATGTATATTTCGCACTTTGTGGGTGCTTGGCGTAGGATCTGTGGGTCATCTGCTTTGAAGAAATCAAAGAACTCTTAAGCAAAATTGATCATCAGGCTCATTCCTTCAAGAAAAGAATAAAATGGTGGAAATAAACAGATGCATTTACTAGCAGGCCTGGTTTTATTTCCATGAAAAACAGGCCTTACATAATTCACAGATGACAGCCTTAATCTACACCCATGAATTCTGAGCACTGTTAGAATTAGAAACCTAGTTTCCTTATGGTTGCAGGAAAAGAGGGGAACCCAGATAAAATCTGTGTTGTTCTGCAAAGATCTTGCTTTTTTCCACTGACAGTAGATCAAATCTGAAATTTTTAGGCTGTTGACTTAGGTACCAGAGTTATGCAACTAAAATAAGTGAGGTAAAACCAGGTCAACCATTGTCTCTCCTTCTCTAAAAGGGGAATAATACAATCTCTTTGTCTAACAGATGTTTTATGCACAAAAATTCAAT
Source organism: Pezoporus flaviventris (assembly GCF_033815535.1). Classification (NCBI taxonomy): domain Eukaryota; kingdom Metazoa; phylum Chordata; class Aves; order Psittaciformes; family Psittacidae; genus Pezoporus; species Pezoporus flaviventris. Next base: position 1,680,397 of record NW_026892597.1, on the reverse strand, counting down.
ACTGTTTTTGAAACCCATGGACGTTACAAAAGGCAAGCAGTGTGGAAATGCTGGGAAGAAATCAATCATTCTACCTTCAGAGCAAAGTCTCAACATTGCAAAGTAAATAAAGTTTAAGCACATATTGAAAAAAAAATCAAAACCCAAAGTATTATCTTGCTGTTCATTAATAGCAGACTGTCCAGCTTGTTCAGTAAACGTGGCTGGGACCTTGTAGAAAAGCGATATTGCAGTTATGTAGTTAAAATACAGCAGAAAGGAGGGCCACGCTGTAGTGGTTTTTTGTTTTCTCCTAAGGTTTACAGAATCGGCTTTTTGAGCATGAATTCAGTTAAAAGATTTTTGTACCACTATTCAGATGTGCAACAGATAAAATTACTTTTCTTATGATTATATTTATTCATCATGAGATACTTCATGCTGATTTGCTGGAAAGTATAACTGGTACAAGAATATTAATACACTGGTAAGTTAAAGAGGCATACCAACCCTGAGATACAGATGGCTATGTATGTGGAATATAAATGCCAGCTAATGTTGCATAGAAGTGGAGAGTGGCTAACTAAAATTACCTTAACTGTTACAAACAAGTCTCCACAGCTACGAAGCAAAGATCTGAATCTTATAGATCTCATTTACGCAAGCTTTATTCTTAGGGAGCTCCTAATTTACACGGATGTCAGAGAAAAGAGAATCAGCCCAATTATAGTCTGAATTTATTGTGCCATCATAGTAGCCAATTTAGCTATTTCAGTGATGACCAGATCATTAACATCTTTTCAGAACAGCAATAACTGAGTCATTTTTATTGCTGTAATTAATATTGATGGCAATGAAATAAGCAATATAGGTACTTGACTTACATGCATTGTGGATGTGCGTTGCAAATGTAAGTAACTTCCCGATCATTTTTCCTTTACATTGTTAGTTATACAAGCTCACACTTGCCAAAGTTATTTCAGGTAATTCCATATAATTTATGCTCAAATATTATTTTTCAAAAAATTATCCTCAAAATAAATTTCAGTCATCACACAAAAATCTTTCATGAGTCATCGAGAAGTAGCCCTGCTATCTGTCTTAGATAAAACATCTAGCTATTAGAGACTCAGTGTTCCCTAAGGAATCTTATGATAAAATAACAGAAATATAAAAAAAGAAAAATATCCCAAACATTCATTTTGGGATAATCCCCAAAGAAAAAAAAAATATCCTTCACCTTCAAAATATCATCTAGCAGAAGAGTGGAGTAAATGAAGGGTATGATTTTGTATCTAAAAATAAAGGAAGTTGGGAGAAGACATTAGTGGTGACAATTTACTTTTATAACATATATCATAGATCATCTTTATCTTACTTCTCTTGTCTCTCACAGAAGAGAGAGAGACATTTTAGGACTTATTGTAAACTTATTATTTCTTCCACAAAGTTGAAGTAAATGTGCCAGTTTGAGTGGCAGTACAGAATTACCCTATATAGTTTATAAGGGAAGACAATATTTTGCCCAAGCCTGAATTAGATAACCCAAATGCTTACTTGCCAACACATATATGCATTCATAAACATGGAAATTATCAATTTATGGCCTGTTAAACTACTTCCCACTCAGATGCACTGGTTCTTGCCCTTAATGACTCCCATTTCTTTCAGTGTGAGCTTCATAGAATCAAAGAACAGTTAGGGATGGAAAGGACCTAGGACCTTAAGATCATCCAGTTCCAGCCCCCCTGCCATGGGCAGGGACACCTCACACTAAACCATCTCACCCAAGGCCTCGTCCAACCTGGCCTTGAACACTGCCAGGGATGGAGCATTCACAACCTCCCTGGGGAACCCATTCCAGTGCCTCACCACCCTCACAGGAAAGAATTTCCTCCTTAGATCCAATCTAAACTTCCCCTGTTTCAGTTTTAACCCGTTACCCCTTGTCCTATCACTGCAGTCCCTAATGAAGAGTCCCTCCCCAGCATCCCTATAAGCCCCCTTCAGATACTGGAAGGCTGCTCTGAGGTTTCCATGCATCCATCTAGCTTCCAGTAGCAGTAACTGGCAGCCGTTTCCCATAAGAAAACACTGAGACAGATTTCAGAGAGTATATTTGAAAAACACTAAAATATCTGCCTGACCCTCAGCTGGTGAAGACAGACAGAAAATCAGTTTGTTACATCCCTTTATATCAGTCAAGGCTCTGGAACTAACCTCTAGGTTTTGTAAGAGGGTTTGCAAAGAGGAAGAACTTTCTAAGCACAGAGGACCAATGACTAATTTGAAGGAGCAGGAAAATCAGATTCTTCCAGTGAGACAATCCCCCTGTAAATCCTGAAAGATTTGACTCATAAGACATAGTTTCTTTGTATGTGTTTATTGCCCTTTCATATACACTAGGAACTGGTAAATTTAAAGTGGGAATTACAGCATTTTGAGAAGAAAATTTGTAAAACCTTCTGCATTCTCTGCTTTACTTTCTTTTTAAATAGATACAAAGTATAAAAAATATTTGGAACTGTAATTCTCTATCAAAAGAGTAGGCATTAATATCAATGATTTAACGAGCACTGAGCTGTTAAACTGACATTTTCAGAGGGAAACAAATCCATCATCCCTACTTACAGGAAAATTCCAGGATAAGTCTTTTACACTTTAAAATTATTTCAGACTTTTCCTTTTCTTATCCTGGACCAACTTTTTGCAAAAGAGAAAAAATTATTCAAATAACTTCTAATCGAACAGAAACCAACTGGGTTTGGGTTAAAATTTGTTAGGATGCCCATAAAGTGGATAGCAGCAATGCAATTCCACTTTAATATACAAATATTCCCCTGTCTGGAGTGAATTAGGTGTGTTGCTCTCTTTTAGTTTTAAAAATCCTAAGCTAAACTGGGAAAAATGTAGACATTTCCAGAGAAATGATTAAAATTGGTAAAAAACTTACATCAAAAAAGGCTAAAAAAAAAAAAAAAAATCAGGTTAATCAGGTTTAGGTTCCAAGTTTCAGAGCTCACCTCTTTTTCAGCTAAAATTATGGTTACCATTTACTTTATAACCACTCTACCACACTGCCGTCCCAAGTGGTTCAGAACAGCATAATGCTTTAAAATGTACATAATGCTTTATCTATATATGATTTAAATAAAATTATGACCATTACAAATGATCCAGCTGCTGTAACAGGGTTTTATGTTTGCCATAAATTTTTAACACAGAAGAAAATGAATCAAAATATATCTCCCCTATGGTCATTAAATAATAACTCTACATTGCTTATCATACTTAGGTACCTTATTTTAAAACCCTATGAAGAAAAGGGATGTAATTAGGTTGATGGATATTTTTGATAGGGGAATAGTAATGTCTTTTTCAATGATAATGCAAATGGATGAAATTCCATCTAGGCATTCTGCTGACTTTTATTACTCAGGCATTACACAAATGCAGTTTGGGGAAATGAACCGAAGGAGACTCAACTGAATATTTGGAGTAAAAAGAGTGATCAGCGTGGTGACAAGAGGTAGTCTGATGCCTCAAATGCTTTCCCATGCTGAGGTGAAGAGAAATATTAACAGCCTGGAAACAAAATGATGGAGGAGTATGCACTCTCTCTCCTTCTCCTCATTAACCACACTGAAGACCTGTTTATAAGCCAATTTTAAGAAATCTGATTTGAGGACAGTGTGATTTTCACTACTGCCTTAAGATCCTTTAAGGTCTATAGAAAAGACTGGAATAATGTAGGATTTATTTAATCTAATGTTGATACCTAAATGTTTCAGTGAATTGGATAGCCACACTTCATTAGATCCCTTTGAAGACCCTTCTAACTTCGATGTCTCTTAAGTATCCTGCTTCTAAATAGGAAAATACTGCCTATTTACAGTAGGATAACTCCTATGGTGTTCAAAGGTGGCAGTGGGGGACCTCACCTGAAAATGCAGTGTGACCTGTGGTGTTTGCAGGGCTGGATAAAGTGAAGTAAGCATAGAATCCTTAGAATTTGTGTATTTTCCAAAATGAGTGAAACCCATTGCTCATCCTCTTATGACAGATGTCAAAGGAATTTGGAGAATCATGGATTCGCAGAATGGTTTCATTTGGAAGGGACATTTAAAAATCATCGAGTCCAACACCCTTGCCATCATCAGAGAGATCTTTCACTGGATCAGGCTGCTCAAATTCCTGTCCAACCTGACCTTGACCATAATGGGTCATCCACAGCTTTGCTGAGCAACCTGTGCCATTGTCTCACTATCCTAACTGCAAAATATTTCCTCCTTATATTCAGTATAAATTACCCCTTTTCAGTTTAAAACCATTGGCCTTTTCTTCTCCAGCCTGGACAACTCCAACTCTCTCAGCCTTTCTATATAAGAGAGGAGTTTCAGCACTCTGATTATCTTTGTGGTCCCCCTCTGGACTCAGTCCAACAGGTCCTTGTGTTTCTTTTGCTGAGGTCCATGGGTTTCTTGTGCATGGGCTTCCAGATGGGGTCTCACGAGAGTGGGGCAGAGAGGTAGAATAACCTCCCTCAACCTGCTGACCACATTTCTTTTTGGTGCATATCCTAGGATGCTTAATGCTTCCTGGGCTGAAAATGCACACTGCTGTCTAATGACCAATTATTTCATTCACCAGTATTCCAAAGTCTTTCTCCATAAGGCTGTTCTCCATCCATTTATCCCCCAGTCCATATTGATATTGGGGATTGCCCCCACACAGGTGCAGGGCCTTGCACTTGGTCTTTTTGAACTTCATGAGGTCCACTTCTCGAGACTATCATCAAGGTCCTTCTTGATGTCATCCCTTCCCTCTAGGTAGCTGACACCAGTGCTCAGTTTGGTGTCATCAGCAAAAATCTTGTGGGTGCACTGTGTATATCATTGATGAAGATATTATTACCAATTACTGGCATTTCTTTGCTGAAAATAGCAGAAGCTTTTCTACCATCATCATTGTGAAGTCAGTCAGAACTTTTGAAGTTCCCACCCTGAAAGTTAGAGAAGCTGGGCCAGCTTTTTAAAGGCATATATCTAGGTGATGAGATGTGGGAGTAATCTGGTGTTTAAAAGCCTGGCATCTAAGGCTGAGCAGGTCTCTTTGCAGTCAGTGAAAAGAAATAGGTATCCAAGAAACTTTTCAGCCTGAAACAGGTAACTCAGGTCAGATGAGTCACCCTTGGAAGAATCTATTCCATTTATTGACTATGAATGAACATCCTGCCTACATTGAGGAGTTCAGATTTTAGTGTCTAATTTATAACATTTAGTGCAATAAATTCCACCCTCACGGTCAAAGTTTGATTAAAAAAGAGAAATATAAGCCTTAATGTCTTCTTATTGTAGTTATGTGTCTTTTTAAATGGAACAAAGATGGATTGGAAAATTGCACTTGGTTTCTCAGAATCAAAATAATTGAAAAGATTCCCTCAAAGCCATCAGTCTTTTTTTGGTGCTTTATTCATTTGGGTAATAGAGGAGGAATTATTCTGAAGAGACAGCAAATGAAACTTAAGAAAGTAATGTCCTAAAGTGCCACAGTGTGCATCATGGCACTCAGCAGTTTTACTTCCAGGGGCAGGAAATAGTAAAGTAGGAAAACGTGTGTCTTCATTAAACATTTACTTACCCATGCAGTAGGTACCCTGAAAGTACTAAATTAGGGAATATGTACTGGAATTCAATACAACATACCAAACCTTATAGGACTGCTACTGTGATAGCTTTGACAGCCAAAGCTCATTTATATTTTGTAGATTTTTAAAGGTCAGCTTATTTATTATACAAATCAAAGAACTGTTTTTGAAGATTCCTTATTCTAGGACAACACATTGTTGAGGAAAAATTTTAGCGCATTGAAAGGTCTTGTAAAAAAAAAAATAGAAAATAATAATAGAAAAATTCCTGTAGTGGCTTCTGGTAAGACAAAATTTAACACTGAATAATTGTGCCTTTCCTGGAAAGAAACCTGTAGAATTGCTCCAAGTACCTGTGCTGTGATTGTTTTCCAAGCTTGCTTTTTCTAATTTTCAAATGTTTTCTGTAATTCTTGATGAATGAAGTTTAGTAAATTATTGCTTTTCTTTTCCTAAGGCAAATTACAACTATTATTAATTATTAATTTCAATCAATAGATAAGTGTGATTTTCACAATCAAAGTTGAAGAAACCAGAAAGTTTCTTAGTTAAGAACTCCAGTTTGCATGTTGATATCTCATGGCCTATAAGCATCACTTGCTTTCCATATGACAACAGTTGTGAACCACCTCCAATTAGGGACAATTACCAGATCATACCCTTGAACCTGGTTAAACAAATGTAGTTTGGAAAGTCAGCTTAAACCTGTCCTTAGCAAGTAACCGGAGATGCACTGATTGAGTGACCCATGGTGGGAGTTCACTGTAATCTGTAAATCCTCTCCATATGATGTCTCTTTAGGTATGGCTTGCCCAGGGAAATAACAGGATGTAAATGCAACCATATAACACATACTAGATGACTCAAAATTAAGCAGTTTGTTCTAAGCCTCCAATTTTTTGTAGTCCACAGAGGGTGAAAATCTAATACAAAGCACACCTCCAAAACATGACCTTTATCAAAAATACAGAGGTCCACATTCCAATCCCCAGTGTCATCCAAGCTGGTAGTTTCATAGTGACACTTGTAAGTAATTTTGATCCTAGGGCACCTCCCTTGCTAAATAAAAGCTATGGCTCATGGACAGGCCTTTCGGAGTTCAAAATCTGCTGAAATGTTGATGAGTTTCCAGCACTTAAAAGCCAGATTAACCCAAAATATAAGCAGGGCTTATACAACTGCCCTGCTTTCTGTGCTCTTCCAATAACATTAAAACCCATTGGCAAATTTGAGAGGCAACAGATGGAAAAGAAAGGGTTAATTTCAGCAAAAGAACAAATTCAGTTCTTTGCTGTGTGGGTGCTGAGGCACCGGAAGGTTGCCCAAAGAAGTGGTAAATGCCCCATTCTTGGCAGTGTTCAAGGGTAGGCTCGACAGAGCCTTGGGCAACATGGTCTTAAGTGAGGTGTCCCTGCCATCAGCATCTTCAACATGCTGCTGCACCCTGTAATAGTTACCCTGCTAATGTGAACCTGTGTGTGCTTTGCCACAGAAGCAACTTGTTACTGGATGAAGCAGGTGAAACTCTGCATTGACAACGAGGTGCAAAGACTGAGATTGGCCAAATGCCTCCTGTCACCGTCAAGGGCAAGACTGGGTTGGGCTCTGTGTTTGCCACCAAGAAGAACATTTAGCTTCGCTGTGGGCTGAAACCCAGCAGGCGTTGAGCGGTGGGGACACATGCCATGCCAGACATTGATGTGAGGAATGGACTGTTGCTGTGTGGACAATGTGTCATCAGCGCTGTGATTGGACTCTTTACCTGGGGACTTTTACAGGGCCCAGTGAGATTGAACGTGGCTGCTTGTTGGGAAAGTACCAAACAAGGGGATAAAAAGGGATTGATTGTTGGGAAAGTACCAAACAAGGGGATAAAAAGGGATTGATTGTAATAATGTGGGATTTGAGTCCGTGTCGGGCTACGCCACACTGTAGTGGCTCCACACTGTGTTGGGATGTGGAGAAGTGAGAGAGGCAGGACCCCAAGTTGCAGGGACACAGGACTCATTAGTTCCACTGTACAAAGAACAGATTGTTTTACATAGACAGAGTTACAGAGCAAAAAGCTTGGGCTTTGCGGTGCAAGATTATTAGCAATGGACTAACACGTGTAGGCCCAATTTTATTGCCAGTTCCTCTGATATGCTTAGTGTGCTTCTCATTTGCAGCAGAATAACTAACATTTGAGTTCGAACTTCTCTGGGATCATAAGAAAAAGGACAGTAATTTTTTTTCTGCTTTTTTCTCATGCAGTAAATGCTAATTATGACAATTGACTACCTTGTAATGAAGTCCATGTGGTTCTACGGAGCAACCTTATCAGTGGAATAATACTGAGCTTTAATTTGTGTATATAGTCTCTGAGATTTAGAGTTACCTTGGGAATCATTTTACTTTCCCCTTACCAAATCTTTATACATAAAGTACGTACAACTAAATGTTTAAACAGAATCTACATTTAATGCTTTAAAAGCATTTTGGAACTCATTGTTTTAATGATAAGTTGAAAATGAGGAAAATCATAATGATTAATTTGGGCAAAATCTAGAAGTAAAATAAAATCAAAGACTATGTTCTGTAAAACCACAGTGCTTGTTTCCTTCAGCTATACCTCACCGTGCTCACCCACTGACTCTGAATATGAAGCTGGATTCGAATCTCAAGCCTTTGAGGAGCTTGTCTGTTTTGGAAAATGTTGTATTGTTCCCAGTGATAATCACAGAATCATAGAATGGTTAGCGTTGGAAAGGACCTTAAGATCATCCAGTTCCAACCCCCCTGCCATGGACAGGGACACCTTATGCTAAATCATATAACCCAAGGCTTTGTCCAACCTGGTCTTGAACACCACCAGGGATGGAGCATTCACAACCTCCCTGGGCAACCCATTCCAGTGCCTCACCACCCTAACAGGAAAGAATTTCCTCCTTATATCCAATCTAAACTTCCCCTGTTTAAGTTTTAACCCATTACCCCTTGTCCTGTCACTACAGTCCCTAATGAAGAGTCCCTCTCCAGCTCTTGTATACCATAGAGCATTGCATATTGTTGTAGATACCTAAACTAATTACTCCTCATGCACTCCCATGCAGCATTTTTGACACTTTGTCTTTTGATGACATTTCCTCTAGTCTCAATATCATAAACAGAACTAGTGGGAAACATATTAGAAGGCATTTTTCTACTGAACCAATTGATCATGTATTAATGAAGGAAGCATTGCTCTTCCCTCATTACTCATTTTTTCAGTGCCAACATTCAGCAACATCAGAAATGTTTCCTTTAAATCCAAAGTAAGTTATAAAGCAAGCAGATAAATTATTCTTTATAATTTCACTGAATTATTTTTCATTTATTTTTTCCATAATTGTCACTTTGTCCATTTTTAGAATTTTGACTACCCCTTTACTGTGGATCCCAAGTGTTCTCTGCTTTAGGCTCTAGCTTTGTCTGTGGCAATATCAGGGATGACTATGACCACTGCCTGAGAAACATTTTTATTCCAAACAAACATTCAATAGTACAAATTAGAAGGAATTAAAGTGAAAATTAGCATCAGTGAAAAAGGACACACATTCAACATGAGCATCAGACTCAGTCTGACTCCTCATATCCATGTTTTTTATCAGACGTGTCAAGAGAGAGGAGATGGAATTCGGCAGTGCAAATACTTGTGATTAAGCTCTAAATTGGATGCTCTGGATGCCTGGGTGTGATTTCCAGGTCTATCATTTGATTTCAGTCATTCACTGGACCATTTGGTTCTCAGGTCACCTGCAGGGAATAAATAAGTATCCATAAGTACTTAGATCTTTGAAAATCTGCTGGTGCCTGTGTTTTTCCTAAATAATTCCCAGCAAGTCAACTCTATGCTGCCTCCAAAGCCACCAGCACTTTTGCAAGGGCTCAGTGTATGATTTCCAGGTCTGCCCAGGAGCTAGCAACAAAGTTTTGTTCCATCTCACATCCCTTGGGGGCCCAGTATGACAAGCACACTCAGAATGTGCCTAACACAATGAAAACACTGTTCTTCAGCATAAAGCAGAACAAATTATAGGTATTTTTCTACAAAATACCAGGAGAAGGAGGCAGAAGATGAGGAGGCAGATGAGGAGGAGGAGGTAACACCTGCATTTAGAAAAGGTGCAGAAAGGTATGCAAAACTCTTAAAGGCAGAGAGCTGGGATGAGCTGGAATGTCTTGGGGTTCCATCCTGGCGTGGGGATCCCTCCAGGGCCTATTCATACAGTTTATCCTGTGTGTGCTTACTGTAAAATGGTTAGACAGGTAAAGTACCAAGAAGCAAGTGTATCTATCCATAGCAAATTCTTTCATAAGTCTTATTATTCTGAACCAAAATATTCCTTTCTTTGTGTTAATTACCAGCAACTAACCTCTATCCAGAATCACCGTATCTGGTTGCAGGTTAGGCATCATTACACAAAAGAGATGTGGGACTGAATTTGGTCATGATGAGGAAGGTAGGTAATAGCTGCACTTGTGATTTCCAATACCATTATGCCAGAGATCCTGCAGAGCACTGCTGTGCTGAAGGCACTAGGATGATCTACAAGTATTATGTCACAGTTTGTTCTTGCATCTAGTGTGATCTGTAGGGACTTCATTACGCTTTAAATTTTCTTTACCATTATGTAGCAGTTTTATATAAGATGGGGTACACTGAAGATGCAGAAAGTTTTCCCCTATAGAAGAAATGCTTTCAATATCCTGCCATTATTATAGAAAATGATTTAGAGAAAAAAATCTTGTCTTACCCTTGCTTCATAACAACTTAGATGCTGAAACTTGTCGAAAATACTTAATTAAAGAGAGCAGAAAAGGGCAATGAATGAATTATTCCTGTAGTTTTATGGAGTCAGAAAATAATCAGTTCCAAATTAGGAACTTCTCTTTTGTATAATTTTATAATTATAAGGGAGACTCACACCAGCCTGCCCCTGGCATCAACTTTGACTGCTACTTCATCACTTACGCTTTAATGCTGTCTTTTCTTTCCTATGCTAAACAGCCAGGGATATTTCTTATTTTGAAAGGCAATCAGCATAAGCTAGTAAGAGGACAGCAGCAAATTTCTCAGAAATAATGAGCAGAGAATTTATGCTTTGTCTAGGCCCTGTGGTGCCTGAATGATGCTTTCAAGCTCTTTGCTTTTGTATGGATTTTTCTGTGTGGTTTCACTAAACAACACAGCCCAATTACTCCAGAGGAGCTGTTATATTCTGTTACCTGTGCAAGTGCATGAACCCACATGCAAAAACATACGTATGAGTGAGATTGTATAGCTTCTTTTCCAAAATTTGGTTGGCTTTGTTCCCTTTTCTATGGAGTTTTTCATCCTTGGATCCCTATCTTCTAATCATAAGCTCCAACATTTCAACTCCAAATGCACCTTCCTTTCAGGTCTCTGTTCACCCTCCACGCAGTAACTACTGCTTTTCTCCATCACAAGTGCCAAGCTCATCATGTCTTGGATTTGTTTCTGCATCTGGAACAGGAAGGCCAAATTTTGACCCTGTGTATGTTGTTGTGAGCAGAGCTGGCTGGAGAAGTGAGATCTGATGCCAGAAAAAGAGACCAATCATTGGTCCTTTGGTGCTCACTATCTACACAAAGGCTTAACATCAGATGAGGGAAGGAAGTTGCCATAGAAAGAGTTGCTTTTGCTTGACACTTTGAAGTGTTTTATACACCATTTGTCTTTGCTACCATGACTTGGAAATTTCTGAGTTATATCCAAGTGAGAACCCTTACAGTAAAGGCAAATGTTTCACTTTGCATTAAAAGTTAACCAGGTCTGCATATATTAAACTGTAGAAATGCCTTTTAAAAAGGTATAGCTGGGTGTTTGTCAGTATTACTGTGTCAAACCCTTGAATTTTTACAGTCCCGTATACAATATGTTGATCCAAAAAATCCAGGTTGTGCCATTGGAGCAAACTATAAACACTTTGGAAATTAATGGTTGTATACCAGATGCATTAGTCCAACTGCAAACCAGTTCTGGTTGGTAAATGAAGCTTACTTTTTATCATTAAGTGACTGTTGAAGGGATTTAAATCATCAGCTGAAAACAATTCAGAAAACAACTCATTTTCAATGTGCTTGCCAAATGCCCATACACATAACCAGGTTAAACAGGGGCAAATATGTATGAGATGAATGTTACTTGTATTATGGCAAAACGTGGAGGTCCAGGGAGATCAAGACCCCTTTCTGTGCATAACAAGACAATGTCCACCCTGGAGAATTTACAGATTATAAGAACATTAGACTTCCACAAAAAAGGGAAGTCTTTTGAAGCTGGGAAAACAGCTGCTTTCAGAGTATGGAATGACCTTTGCAGGCTTCACAGTTGTCTGGCAGGAGAGCTGGGAAGGCAATTCCAAGGCTCCTAAATTTCCAAGCTAGTGACCTGCCATCCAGAACACAAACATCAGTATTATTACAGTACCAGTGATGTATTATTGCCTTTTGTTTGCTGCAGTGCACACATAGTGAGAAGGACTTTCCCAAGAAATTAATGGAGTGGAATTTTGGTGTGGGAGGTTAAAAGTCTGCATCTGCCTGATCCAAACAGTGGCTCCTTCACCAGTCTTCCTCCAGAGACATTATGTGAATAGATGAAAAGAGAGTGGTTTATGATAAACTCAAACAATTATGTACTCTGCCGGTCCAAATGTTAAGAAGTTTCTAATTTAAACTGCTGGATTTTGGTGGGGTTTTGTTTGGTTTCATTTGTGTGGGGGTTCTTTTGGTTGTGGATTTATTTTTTTTTTTTTTGCTTTGGGTTTTTTTTTTTTTTTTAATTTTCTGTCCCTTGATCATATCTGAATTAGAATCGCAGAATCACAGAATAGTTACAATTGGAAAGGACCTTAAGATCATGAAGTTCTAACCTCCCTGACAGGGGCAGGGACACCTCACACTAAACCATGCCACTCTGTCCAACCTGGCCTTGAGCACTGCCAGGGATGGAGCATTCACAACCTCCCTGGGCAAAGCATTCCAATGCCTCACCACCCTCACAGGAAAGAATTTCCTCCTTAGATCCAGTCTAAACTTCCCCTGTTTAAGTTTTAACCTGTTACCCCTTGTCCTATCACTACAGTCTCTAATGAGGAGTCCCTCCCCAGCATCCCTATAGGCCCCCTTCAGATACTGGAAGCTGCTCTGAGGTCTCCACGCAGCCTTCTCTTCTCCAGACTGAACAGCCCCAACTTTTTCAGCATGTCTTCAGTTCTTTTAAGCTATGGTCATGTGCTTGTCACATCCAGCCTTCAAGCCCAGGAAAAAACAATATATAAATATAAGCTGAATTCGGATTTTCGGATGTAAGAAACTAAGGTTTTATGAGAAATAAGAAAACATACTGATACTGTCTCATAATTGGGAAAAATTGTCACTGCCTGGGGTGATAATCCTCATGCTCGCTGTGATGTTTTGACTTAGGTGTTGAGATGTAGTCAGAGAAGATGGTTAAGCTATTCAGCCATTCATTGTGCATAGAATCCTAGAATCCCAGACTGATTTGGGTTGGAAGGGACCTTAAAGCTCACCCAGTTATAAACCCCTGCCATGGGCAGGGATACCTTCCACTAGAGCAGGTTGCTCCAAGCCCCTTCCAACATGGCCTTGAACACTTCCAGGGATGAGGCAACCTGTTCCAGGGCATCACCATCCTCCCATTAAAAAACTTCTTTCTCATATCCGATCTAAATCTCTTGTCTTTCAATTTACAGACATTACCCCTTATCCTACCACTGCATGTCCTTGTAAAACTAGTTTCTAAACTCCATGCAATGTATTGCCTAGACCCCCATTAGAGAAGCAGGTTAAACCCCTAGCAAATATATATACATTTAATTATATGGGCACATAAAGTAAATATATAAGTTCTCAACTGCACATGTATGAGAAATGAGCAATTGATGACAATGGTTGAGGTGTTCAGAGGTGATCACGACAGCCTAAATCCTTTGAATAATCAAAATATAAATAGTTTCTACCTACAAATAGGAACTGGTTCTTCTGACTCTTAATGTCACTGAGTAATGACTGTAGCAATGAAGAATGTGTTGCGTTTAATCTGTCTTGAGCTTTGTCAACAGTGGGCTTAATTAAGATCTGGTGACAGAACCTCTCACTGGAAGCAATATAGCAGTCAGAAAGAACACGGTTTAGCACCCCTGAATGGATGTGTCAATCTGGCATATTCCTGTGCATAACAGAAACACATTTATCCTGGAAATAACTGAGTGCTAATAAAAACGGATCCCAATATGTCTTTAAGGTTATTTTTCAGAGTCAAAACATATTTATTAGTATTTGTAAAGAATGATGAAAGATCTACAGAAATTATGCTAAAATAGATGTGCATTTTGTGTGGATTAGTGATTGGTTTTGAATTCCTTTGCTCTTCTCTGTCAAGCACCACTTTAAACATACATTTAGGTGATTAATTAATTACGATAATCTCAGCTTTCATGCACCATTTTGATATGCATTGATCTGATCAATTTTAAGCTCTGAAGTAAATTACACTTGTGCTGATACATATTAAAGTATACATATATAGACAATACATACTAATGTATACATATATAGACAATACATATTAATGTATACATATATAGACAATACATATTAAGACCAAGGGGCTGACACAATTCACATTTTTAGTTCTACACGCTCATTAAATATGTTTAACTCAAATTTAAACATCTGTGAGTACAAGATTAATTCTTTCCAGGTAATTTTTAGTGGGGAAGAGGAAATGAAGTGGGAATGAGGGGGAAGTTATGGAAAGAGTATCTGATAAATATTAGAAATCAAATTTTCAGTATTTATTCTGGGGGCTTAACCCAGAAGGTGTCACATTGGACTAGACAGCGCTGCACTGGTGTGATGGATTCCTGTGTGTTGCAGGGGGAAAGTGAGAAGGTTTGATTTGGTGCCGCTGCAGAGATAGAAGGAACAGGCATGATCCATAGGATAATGACACCTTTGGATGAATTCAGCAAGCAGAGAAAATGTGTCTGCTTATGAGTGACAGGGCAGATGCGGCTCCTTTCTCACAGTTAATGTTGCTGTTACCCAGTGTTTCCATCTCTGCAGCTGACTGAGCAGATATGATCCTGAATTTCCTTCTCGGTGCCTGTGTGCTTTCCTTATGAGCTCTGCCAGTGAACATACCCTGAGAAACATCAGCTCTGCTAAGCTGGCCAGCAGCTCTCTGCTAATGGGGTCCTAAGGCTGTCTGCTGACCCCTGCTTATTGCTGCACTCTTCAGTTTCTTATACCCGGCATGCCCAGGACTGAGCCTTCAACAGAGCTAAAGCACAGAATAGTAGAAATATTCCAGAATACAGCTGGACAGGGGACAGAAATCAAAAAAACATGGGTCAGCCTTGACCTTAGGCTGGAAATCCCGAGCAGGCTGAAGCATAGGAATGTCGGAGAATGTGTCTCAGTGAACTAAAATAGTGGCTGATTTTATATAGGCTACAGCTCCAGCCCTGGTTTCCTATAAATAACTCACAGATGTCATTTGATTTACAGTCTTCTGCAAATAAGGGGGCTGCAGGCATGCCCAGAAGCCTGTTAACAAGGAGATGACAAGCTTCAGGCATCTAATTGCTTTAGCTCCTCACCAGTAAAGAAACTGGCAGTCCTGCAGCTAATCTGACCAGCAATTGACTGAAAGTTGAATCTAAACCAGAAGAGTTATTTCACTGACTTCAAAGGCCTGTCCACTTCCAAGAAGAAACTTCAACCCTCTCTCTATTCAGCCAGCTGCTATGCAAGAGAGCCAGCAGCTCTTCTTAGTGCTTCTTTCTTAGCACCTGTCTGCAGAGAAAGCCCAAATTTATTAAGCTAATTGCATTTCCAAATGCAATGCAGTCAGTCACAGGTAATTAATATATAGTCAAAAAGAACCGAAGCAAAACCACCAGCAGACCTTGTCCTCCAATTTTGTGAAGGGGAATAAGAGGACCAAGGATGTATAATTGAATGTTTTGTTAGATTACAGTGGCTTTAGCAAGTTTTACTGACATAGGAGGCTTAAATGTGTCAGCAGGATTGACATATAAAGGGTGTGTGCTCTTCCTTTTCCAGAATATATCACCAAAAGATGATCCTGGAGCTATGAACCTTAAGAATCAAGTTAATCTTTTTTCTTGCACAGATGTGTCAGGGACCCTCTGAAGCCAAAACTGTGCAGATACAGGGCAAGGACAAAAAGCAGATTGCTTTCTTATTTCCATATACTGGTGGAGAAGACCCAAGATTGCAGCTTTAGCCCTGTCTCTTAGCAAGCCTTAGTACCACTCACCCCATGGGGTTTTCTCCTCAGCAGAGCACTCTGTCCAGAGGATCTGGTTAGACAGCAGAGGAGCATGGGGCAACTGAGAAGCTTCCTTAACAAGCTGCAGGAGCTCCCACCTGGTCTTAGGACTAAGAAAACACTCGTGAGAGATGATGCTTTTATGTGTATTCCCAGTTCTGGCTCTGTGCTGAATGTAGTACAGTCAATAAGGGACTAAACCCATGCACAGACTTCTTGCTGTGCCAAGGATGTTGTGGTTTGGCAAAGTTAGAGCCAGGAATCCTGATGAAAGCAAATAATATTAAATGCTTTATGACAGGATTGTGTTAACAGCTTGAAGAAATCATCCTTTTGTTTCAGATATCTTCATGGTCTGGAAACTATAATGTGGACACCACTTTATTTAGGTATCTCCTACATCAAGCAACACTGAAAAACAGGGTGCTGTCGATGAGATTTGGGCACAGTCATCATGCCCAAGCATCTATTTTACCCTTCCTGATGAGTGCTGCAAGTGTTGTTTTCCCACTTTATTCTAAAATCAGACAACTATTGATGCACGGATAGACTCCACAACTGTTGTAAAGTAGGTATGCTTTTTATTCAGCGCTGAGGCGCATGGGGGATAGCTCCTCCAAAAACATGCACGCCTCAGCGTCGTTTCCCCTTTACATTTATCCTCTAACGTTATACATATGCATGAGGTTGCACAACACGCCTATACATATTTATGTCCTACCCTCGCTTCCTATTATAATGAGCTAAGAAGTCCTTTGCGCCTGCGCAGTGCCTGCTGGTGGTCGTGGGCGAGGGTCTCAAGATGAAGTAAATGACTCTTCCTTGAGTCTGAGCTTTTCACCTCTAGTCATTACGCATGCTCCCTGGAGGCTTGGTCTTTGTCCAAAGCGCAGAGCCAATTTCAGCTGGCCTAGGCATCCAAAGGACTGGAATCAAGTCACGGTCCCTACTTCTTAACAATAACTACGTCCTTATATCTTGTCCTAGCATACTCATGAATGAGCAATGATATTGTTAAGCAAGCAGCCTGATCTACCCCCTTGTACATTGTAAGTATGACAAGCATAAGCAAGCAGTAGCATTGTTAAGTAAGCAGTTTGACCTAGCCCCTTGTACATTGCAAGTACGATAAGCATGAGCAAGCAGTAACATTGTTAAGCAACTGGCTTAACCCTAAGCCCCCCGGTACATTTGCTAACCCTTTGCATCGATATCACCAGATAAACCACAAGACATTATTTTGCTTCAATAATAGAAGGGGGGGCAGGATGTAGTAGCATCAGGTATGCACTCAGGTTTAGAATGTAGGGGGGTGTAAACGACGTGGGTGCAGAAATACTCCTGATATTCTCAGGCGAGCAGAAAGGTACCAGAGCAGGGAAGATAGTGTTGCTGGAAGCAGGGTATGTTCAACAGTTACTCATGCCTTTTCACACTCATGTGAATGTCAGCAGTATCTCTCAGGGAAGAGGGCACTACTCTACTCTTTCCCAGTGTTCTAAAATGATGATGATAAACTCATGCCCGCCTCATTTGCTGCTGAAAATAGTACCCATTTTAAAACTCTTAAATGTTGTCTTTTACCCACAAGAGTAGGAGTTTCCTGCAGTCTAATCCCTTTGTCCTGGAAATTGCTTCTCATCATAACCGTCTAATGCATTCTTCATTTTCTGCTCTAAGTCTCAGACTGGGCATGACAGCAAAGCAGAATATGAGGCACGTGTCTGATTTAAACATATAAGTGGTCCAACTGAAGCAAGTTGGACTTTTCAAACACTTCTTGGTTATGTGCTGATGGCCCTGAACTATGAAAGCATTAGAACTATTTATAAGTGTTTGCAAGATCCTTCTCTTAGTCCACATCTTCCTAACTTCATCCTTCTCACAAATCACCAGCTTACTGGATGTGCTATTTTCCTACTGCTGCAGAACCCTGAAAGCTCGGGGAAATTATGCTACAAACTCGTTAAAATCCTTTGTTGCTTTCAGTGACCACAGAAGCCCTACTCTCTGTTCACAATGAGGAGCCAAAATGGTAAACATTCTGCTTCAAAGAAATTAAGATATGTAAACACATTCATTCCCCATCATCATGTTTAGCCTGATACATTTCTGTATCAATAGAATCACACAATTGTATGTTTTTCTTTCCAACAGTACAAACTTAGGTTCTATCATTTTTATCATTCCCAAATACACACAGATACTCAGTACAATGCGTTTGGTACATGCGCTGCTCAGAGCCCCATTGTTAGCTTCTACTCTCAGGGCAGTGAGAAAGGAAGAAGCTTTCTCTTTTACTTGTAGACCTCAATGAAAAAAAGAAGAGAAAAGCTTCCTCCAGGATTTTAAAGTTTCTAATAGGAAGTGTTTGAATGTCTATTGTAATTTGAACAAACGTCTTATTGTCTAAATAAAACAGACTCTATATAAACTCTTCCTCTATTATGGATTTTTCAAGCACTGAAGGTGTTTTTTTCCTCCCTCTTGGCTGTATCTGTTTTCCTTCCTTCAATATTAATACTGACACTTCTCTATTAACTCATTAAGGGCTTGTGACACTGGATACAAAGACTCCATAATTACTATTCTTGCAATTCCACTTGAAGACTTCCACCAAGGCTGAAACTTCTTGTATTAGACACTTTACAGACACAGGGAAAAACAATCCTTGTTCCAGAGAGCATTTTATTTGAAGGGACAAAGCTGGCAAAGCCAACAAAGAAAGAACAAAGACTTAAAAAGATTCATCCAAGATCATACAACAGGGTTAGTTTTGGGTTTATTTTGAGAGAATAGAGGTCAAACTCAGGTCTATTGACTTTACATTAGTTACTCATCTACCTCTTCATAATCCTATGTAATTAATCTCCATCTGTTTCAAAATGTTTGTACTCTTGGGTCACATTCATCTGAATGGCTTCAAATGGGCATGTGGCACCTCATGGAATTTTGGCTTCCAAGGGCTGGATAAAACTATGTAAGGGAAGCAAAGTCAAGTATTCCAGTACAGGAATGTCCAGCCAAAACTAGTACATTGAGGTCTTGTTATGGGGAAGAAAGTTTCACAGGAGAAATCCATCTACTTCTACATATTTAGCAAATAATTCCGGTGTTGTGTCATTGCATCAGCATCAAGTGCCATTGTCATAGGCAGGGTTACATAGAGAGAAACAGTTCTTCAAGGCTATGAGGTCAACTGTGAATAAATTTAGAGGTTTGGGACTGGTATGTTAGGACTAGGGAGCTTGCTTTTGTTCGTCTCTATGTTAAAGACAGCTTCAAGCATTTAGTACACTGAGCCCACCGTTGCTAAGCAGATGGGCTGCAGGTGGTAGGTGGGTTTGTGGAGACCCCTGTATTTCAGATTCTTTATCCACTATCTTACCATTTGCTAAAGAAAATCAAGATAACACTTGTCAAGAGATAAACCTCTCAGCAATTGGGCAATTAAGATTATTTTCTTGCAGCCACAGTCTTACAGCTAGGGACGCTCATGACTTCGCTTGCCCCCAGTCTGTTAGGTGAAAGATGCTTGGAAAGTTCAGTCTAACCTTGAGGAATAATTGGTCATGAGGAACACAGCAGAGTGCTTACCTTGTGCCAGAGCATTCCAAGTTAGATTTTCCATATTATGTGCAAAAATAAGAAAACCAAGCGGAAATAATAATTCAGTGTTCCTTAAAAATAGCAATTATCTTCCAGCATGAAGATGCTGGTGGTGACTGGTTAGCCATCCTGTATGATTCTTGGAAATGCTGGGACCCACAGCTTTCCTGTTTCTGATATCACATATGGCTCCAAAGTCACTCAGAAAAGATAACCTGGGGTATGTGTTTTTTCTCTGGCTCAGAGAGTGACTACCTCCTTCCTTTCTCCTGGTCCTTATGATGGGGGAACCAAAAGGTAAAATATAAACAGCGTTGCTGGTATATTTTCTTCAGGGATCTTCAGTTAGTGCCTTTGCTTAGAGAGCATTTGCTATTGCACTCCTACCTTAAAATACAAAGGCATTACTTTACTAATTAAATATCACGAGGCACAGTAATGTCACAAGCTCTTCTAATACTTATCTTGGCAAGGATTTTACAGAGTAGAATCAAACCCTACATACAGACAGAAGGAAAGAACAGAGTTAAAGTTTGGGTTGCCAGAATCAGGTAACTCTTTCTCTTTTCCTTGTAGTAAACTGGGGGACTTTAGTTCTGTTTTGTTTCCTCAGGTCATGGGATTTCATTCTTTTTGATAGCACATTCTGTATTTAGTCGGAGGCTGGTAAGAGGAATGCGGTTTAATAGCCAGCTGCATGTTGGGATTGCGTGTTTTGCTGCCAAGACAACTGAGCATCCAAAATTGCAAAAGGATTTTAAATAGTAAGACACTGGTAATGATCTGAAACAAATAATTTGGATGCTGAGAGGTGTGTGAAGAAGTTGTATCCTTCAATGAGCATCATGTTTGTGTTATCTTTGCTTCTTTTTAGCAAGAGTTTGGCCTAAGCTCCTTGTTCATGTCTTGATTTTCGACTGGACATCATAAGACACGGAAGAGGGTGGTGCAAACCTTTCATGCCAGTGCAAACTGGCTGAGTTGTCTTTCTACCTTTAGCACTTTGGCCCATGTTCCCCATCCAGGTCTCCAGATGAGTGCATATTAACATTGAGCACAATAGCTGAGATGAGAAAGGATAAAGGAATGCCAGAAATGGTATCAGGAAAGAGGCACGTCACAGGAAAGCGTTGTACCAGTTTGCACAGAAAGGGCAAAAGCGTGTAAGATGCAATAGAATCAAAAGGAAAGGTGTGAGATGGTGTAGCTCTGAGTTAATCTCACAAACAAATGTAAGACTTACTATGATTGTTACTGTAGTACTTTATGACATTAAGCCATGTGTGAGTACCTAGGAAGCAGAAATCGCTTTCAGGAGAAATGTTGATAAGTTGCTAATTCAAGAAGCAAGTAAGTGCTTCAGGGCTGGAAAATAGCATTGAAAACATGGGTGTAGTCTTCAACTCTCGGGGGGGAGTCAGAAGCAGAATGTCTCTTCCAGGCCCTAGAAAAGAATGGCTGGATGCAGAGGGTTTTGTCTTGGGGAAAAAATATAACTGAGGGAAATGTTAGAGGATGAAGATGCGAAAAGGAAGAGTAAAATACATGAATAGAATAGAGAAATCAGATACAAGGAGTTTGCAGAGAAGGCAAACTGCTGTGAAACTAGGAAACCAAAACAATTCACCATCACTGATGTGAAAACTTGTCTGTTGTGGAAACCATGGGCCGAGCCTTAGCAGCAACACTTTTTTTGCCTTGGAAATGGTAAAGAGCGTAGTAATTATTTCCAAGGGACAAGAGAGAGCTCAGGTTGCGCTGAATATCCTCTCCCTGTCAGTGTCTTCCCACAGAATTGCTGGTTGGGTCCAGCTTCTCAATCCACATTCCCTGACCAGCTCAACAGCTCAAGTGCAGACTGTTCTGACTGTGGGTGGAAGGTAATAACGTCCATCATCTGAAAGTACTGAGGTTGCTGTCTCTTCAACCTTTCTGTTTGGCTTAGTTCTAACACTTGGACTCCTTGTACCAGTAGTGGTTATTTCTAAACACTACCATGATTCAAAGAACAAAATGATAAAGCAATAGGAGTAATGGGACTGGTTGGTTTCAGTTGGTTTCTAAGAGAAGTGAGAAAAAAATTCTGGCTTTGGCTTCTCATCTTTGTTTTTGCCAAATTCTGCAGCTTATTGCAACAAGATAATACCGTTGCGTATTTTACCACCTGGGGAATGGTAAATCACCGTTTTTTAAAGTCCAAATGTGATATTATTTAGCTCTAAAAAATAAAAATAAAATAGAAATTCTTCCCAAGAGAAAGAACACTGCAATCTTTTCTAGAACTCAGTATAAGTAATACAAGACTTCATTTTGATACGCTGGAAAGTGATATTTATAACAGCCTGGCCAGATTGCAAACAGATGTTGGCAGAAAGTGAATCTATTATTAAATTAATTTGCCTTTTCACCCCCAAGAGACTGTAGAACATAAATCTGATACATTTAATAAAAAACCAAGGTTGCCAAAAGGGTTCAGCACTGCAGCACATGCAGTATGACACTGCCAGAACCATCTTCTTGTCACAGCTCTGAACATAATTGATTAAATATCCCAGACCAAAGCGACACTAGTCACGGATGATTTTAGGGTCAAGTGGTTGCTCAGGGTGGCACTTTGTAAGGAGAAAGCAGATGAACTAGCAAAGCTGACAGTAGCCTATACATATCAGTCTGCTTCCCAGTTAATGAACGAACCCAATGACTAGTCAGTATGGATTCTGATATCCAGCAATATGAAAAAAAAGTGGTTTTAAAAGAGCTACTTTCCTGCTAATGCTAGAAAAGTGTTGTTTCAGATCATGAAGCAGGAATGGCACATGATACTGCTGGTGTTTGGGAAGAAATCCCTTCTTGTGACAAAGCTACAATTCATCATTTTACCATTCTTTAAGAGAAAGTGGAATAAAACTTACAGGTGCTTAAGAACTGATTTTATGGTTACTGGCATCTGCTTGCCATGTTATAGCAACACTCATTGCAGATGTTCAAGAGATGATAAAGGAAAATGTAAATAGCATCTCTGGTGAACAACTAACAGAGCAAAACTAGCAAATCATGGTGCATAAGCCTGTATGCTTAGCCAGCACAGACTTGGTATGGGCCGTGAAGGTGGCTAAGGCACAGAATCATAGAATCATTGGAAGCTGGAAAAGACCTTTAGTCATTGAGCCCAACCAATAAAAGAGACCTGTTATTCAGCCACAGGTACATAAACTTCTGTTACTGTATTAGAACTACAGGTACCTTGGCTGGGATAATGCATCTTAACAAGAAAGCACTAAAGTTGAGGTTTCCCTGACATTCTGGGGTAGCAAATACAGAGTGGGGTTCACATATTGGGTTCTGAAGGCCACATAAATTTAGTTCTAATAGGCAAAATTCAACCTGCAGCGATGCTTTCATTTTGAAATGTTACTTTAGATAGACACTTAAGGTGGTGTCTAATGGAAGTAAATGCTTAAACCCTAAAATGCCCGTGGTATGGCAACTCATCTACATTTGCTCTCTGCCAGACCTTTCAAAGCTATTTTGCTGATCTCTTGGATAGAGCTGGTTTACAAAGAAGCGTGAATACAGCTACCATAATTGGGGTAACCATGCTGCCTTCTGTACTTTTTTACTTGTAATCTGTTTTGTCAGGAGTCTCTTGAAGATCTGGAAATTCAGTTCCAACTGAATTCTTCAAAAGTGAGACAATGGTTCAATATAGCAATGCTGCAGGGATGAAAAAATAAAAAGAAATAATTTAAAATATGCTTGTCTAGAAATATGACAAAAGCATATTCCGACAAGAAATATGACAAAAGCATATTCCAAAGATCACATTCGAGCTGTCAGGAAGGATTTGTATTTTAATGAAGTGATGACTGGGGGCCAACCTCATTATTTCTGTCTTCTCAGTTTGACTAAAAGCAGTGAGGAAGATAGGAAAGGGAAATTCTTCCCTCTCCTTCCTTCCTGCCAAGCAGTGAAGGACAAGAACTAAGGCCTTAAACCAGCTCTTTCCAACTTTTCTGCTTGCTCCAGGAGCTCAGGCCTTCAGCATCATTACGAAGTAACCGTGGGCTGGAAGCAAGCTCTGGGACTGACATCTTTCTGGTGCTTCCATATCCTCCTGCTAAGCCAGAACACAGAGCCCTGTGGAAACAGGCTTTTCCCAGCCAGCCATGATCATCATGGTCCCATTAACGCTTCAGTTAATACGGCATCCAAATACCCACAGTGGCTTTCCAGCTGTTGTCATTGAATTATTGGGTGTTTTTTTGTAGCTTTATTTATTTTATTATTATTATTTCTAAGTGCCTGAATCTTGGGGAAAAAAGTTGAACATTGCCTGGATTTAGATGCTTTTAATTCCATCCTCGTGATCCCTGAAACAGAAAGTACAGCTTGTAGGACGCTGCAGTTTGACTTGTGCTCAGCTGGAGTGAGTCACTGCTGCCTGGGTGCTGCTTCTTACACAGATGCCATCCTGGCAGCCCAGAAATATTTTAGGCAGTATTGATTATGATAATAATGAGCAACAATGGGCAGTTCACAAGTCTGGGGGAGTTTGAAAGCACAGATTTCATCTCACTGCCATTGATTACTGTTGTTTATCAACTTCTATGTCTAAGACCTAAAATCTGAATAATCCTCACAGCATTTTAGAAGAAAAAAACAATAATAAACCCTTCCTATTCTCTTCAGAAATATGGGGGCTTATTTTAATAATGTAATGAAACCAGAAAGACTTATGTTCCTATTAGAATATAAAATAAACCAAATGGAACCATTTGTAATCAGGATTTTATCTGAGCAATGTGCTCTCTGTATCACTCACTGCCTATAAGATTGTGTTCCATTATACTACAGCAGTAATAGGAAAGAAACTAAACTATTTGCATCAACAATAATGCAACCAATTTTCAAGACTTGCATGTCAAAAATCCATTATTCCAGACATGATTACCTGGAACTGCCGATAACAATTGTCACCAATTACACTTTCTTACAATGTAGCAAGATTTTTATTTCTCTTTCCCCACCCCATCTTTTCTTCCTCTTTCTTTTTGTCCTTGTTTTTTCCCCTTTTTTTCTTTCTTTCCTTAATTTTTTTTTTCTCTAAGGGGGGGTGGGGTAATATCTCCACCACTTAGATTAGAACATCACATTTAGTACAAGCAGCAGATGTTAATATGGAAAGACAGAACATCTCAATTTTCACACTGTTAATTCAGCTTACTGAGCCAATTTCACAATTCTCACATTCCTCTAGTCCTAAGAGAAAATGCTAATTTAGATTGTTAAAACTGACACAGGTTAGGGTATAAAGGGTAATTAGCATAAGATTCTACAGACAGTGTTTTTAGCACCATTAATCAACACCCACCTAGGCATCCACTTTTTTAGACAGAAGTGGTGTTGAATAGTTCTGAAAATCTAAAATATTCTGTACTAGTTTTTTAAAAAAAGGAACTAGAATTTAGTTGGAAGCATTTTTTAGGTTTTTTTTCATCAAGAGGAGCGTGACCAGCAGGTCGAAGGAGGTGATCCTGCCCCTCTGCTCTGCTCTCGTGAGACCTCACCTGGAGCATTGTGTGCAGTTCTGGTGTCCTCAACATAAAAAGGACATGGAACTGTTGGAACAAGTCCAGAGGAGGCCACGAGGATGATCAGGGGCTGGAGCAGCTCCTGTATGAAGACAGGCTGAGGAAGTTGGGGCTGTTCATCCTGGAGAAGAGAAGCTGTGTGGAGACCTCAGAGCAGCCTTCCAGTATCTGAAGGGGGCCTATAGGGATGCTGGGGAGGGACTCTTCATTAGGGGCTGTAGGGATAGGACAAGGGGTAACGGGTTAAAACTGAAACAGGGGAAGTTTAGATTGGATATAAGGAGGAAATTCTTTCCTGTGAGGGTGGTGAGGCACTGGAATGGGTTGCCCAGGGAGGTTGTGAATGCTCCATCCCTGGCAGTGTTCAAGGCCAGGTTGGACGAGGCCTTGGGTGAGATGGTTTAGTGTGAGGTGTTCCTGCCCATGGCAGGGGGGTTGGAACTGGCTGATCTTAAGGTCCTTTCCAACCCTATTCTATGATATTCCAGTGGAAGTACCTAACATGCAGCTAAAACAGACCTGTATTTTACACATGAGAATTATTAAAAGCTCATAAAAGCATTCTAGAAAAAAATTACCTTCATGATTTTTAAGATTATAAGAGATTCTGCCAAAAATACATTAAGATACATTAGCTGTTTTGGAGGTTTTCCACTTTATCCTCCTGAATACCAGAAAACTTAGTCAGAGTTATATAAAAGAGTATAATTCTCCTTTGCACTCTATTTCATTAACACACATACGTTCAAGGGAATTAGGTTTTTATTTGTACTGACTGGTTTAATTTTCCTTGAAAACACTGTTTGTGTTGCAAAAATCTAATATAATTTTAGAGTACTCGATGCAGGAATATATCCTACATAAAACCTATGTTATAGTTAATATGAATTATTTTAAATGATGCAAAGTGATCATATAAACTACCCTGGAAGGAAATCCTAAAAGTAATAAATGAAATAAAGACATGAGGAATATTAGTTTAAAAAAAGAGTAGAATTCAGGAATCTGGGCAAAATTCTTGTTGATCATTAAATCGGATTCCACTAAAAAAGTGTATTTCCTAAATCAGATAAGCATAGAAATAAAAATTCCAGCTGCCAAGGACAAGGAGTTCTAAGCATTTTAATGCTAAAGCAGACAAGTCAAGTAATTATTGTCTCTAATTGGCACTTCCACAAGATGTAGCAATTTTTACAGTACCCACAGCCAAGTGGCACTTAAAAAGGTGAGAAATTATTTCCTGCCTTGGGAAATTGTATAAAAAAAAGAGAAAAAATTAAAAAAAAAAAAAGAAGAAAATCACATGCTTTTCTGATTGAGCTTTGCAGAGGGAAAGACTGACCGAGCACTTTAAGGTCTGAATCAGCAAATCACTTAAACACATGCTGAATTTTAAGCATCTGCATAATAACACTTGCCTAAAAGGCTATTTTTACATATCTGACTGGCATACTTACATGCTTTATTGGTTCAGTGAATGTCCAATTCAAGTGATCATGATACTTGGGTAAATTCAGCTCCAGAATTAGGCAATTAGTTTTGGTCCTGCAGGGGCCTTTGTGCGAGCTAGAACAACTTGCTACTTGCACTCTATACATCATGTGGCTTGATTCAGCTAACACATTTAATGACACTGTAGGTAGCTCAGGTCATCTTGACATCCATCTCCAGCTTAAAAGTGGCCTTAGTTTTCTTGAGGTCTGTATCACATCTGCCAGCCCTATGGATATCGAGGGATTGCCGTGTTAAGTGACAGTAGATACCTACTCTAGCAACTAAATCAAGTCCGTTTTCAATACAGCCAGAAGGGTTTGAATTAGTTATCCATATTTAGACATGTACTGCCACTTGAGATACTATAGGGCATCCCACCTGGGTACCAGCTGCTGCATATATCATATGCATATATGTATGCACCTCTTGAGGAGCTCTCAAATGCACTCAAGCATCTTAAATAATACTAATGCCTATGTGATCAACTAGATTGATCTCAATGGTGATAAGAACTATTCAGCTGGTCCCTATAGTAGGATCCTACATTTGACGAGCTGAAGAGCTTTATAGGTTCTGTAGACAAAAATGGGAGGTTAGAATCCCAATTTGTGAATACTACATCATAGACACCTTGTCTGAACCTGGAACTGCATCCAGTCCTTAGAGATTAATTCACTTACATATGAATAGACATCTGGTGCCATTTGAGATGCCAGGGGGTATCCATGACATCTGTATAGACCTGACAAATATGATGCAGCACCTAAGGGAGGCCTGTGACCTTTTGTAATGGTAGCTGGAGGACAGCAGGCATGTTCAAGTACCTGAATTGAATTTCATACTATGCTAACAGGCTTACACAGAAGCATTAGGTAATGCACTTATTTAATTGAGACCTGGATAATCAATGGCATTACTTCTATTAATGGTGTGAAATCAGGGAAGGATTGTAAGTGGAGGAAATATACAAAATAATCTTAGAAAACAACTTAATTACTAAAGAGAATAAACAGTGGAGGTAGCCATCTCCTGAAACCAAGTTCTGTTCACAGCTAACAAAACTGATTAATTAGTCCATCACTGCAATAGGATGAAATATTCTTTTGGTCCACAGCAAGTGAAAAAAAACTCATAGAACACTGTTGGCTTTTGCAGAGTTTTACCATGTGATGCTTCCACATGGGGTTGCAAGCTTTTAATTCATAGATATCGCAGAACAAATCTCTACAAAACCATCATTAACTAATAGTTTTAAAATGGAGAGAGCAGATGCATTGAGAGAGAGATCAAGCTACTGGCCCAAGGTCAGAGTAACATAAGAAAAACCAATAATCTCTAGCTTCCTCCAGTGCATCTGTATGTTCACACTTGACAGAAAACAAAGAAACAAAAACCCCAACTCAAACCAAACAAACATCTCACTACCACCACCCTAGCTGAAGTTCTTCTATGTTAAAATATTGTTTGCTTTTAACCAGCTCTGAATTAATGTTTTACGTGAAGATGCAACTGAGTCAACCTGCCTTACTCGACTTGCTGTTTGGAAGTCAATGGGCAGGTAATGCTATTCTATATGCTGCTTAAATGAAGGAAGGGTTTCTGAGGCTGAACAAAACCAGTGTCTCCATTGACAATAAAGCCAGCCTTCCCTGTAGCTGAGCTACTGACTGTTTATAGATTGTTTTATACTGTTTTATGCTGTTTATACTGTTTTATACTGTTACAATGCTGATTGTTTTTAGATTGGATATAAGGAGGAAATTCTTTCCTGTGAGGGTGGTGAGGCACTGGAATGGGTTGCCCAGGGAGGTTGTGAATGCTCCATCCCTGGCAGTGTTCAAGGCCAGGTTGGACAGAGCCTTGGGTGAGATGGTTTAGTGTGAGGTGTCCATGCCCATGGCAGGGGGGTTGGAACTGGCTGATCTTAAGGTCCTTTCCAACCCAAACTATTATATGGTTCTGATTGTTTAAGCTATTTATCTATGCAGATAAATTGAACTGTTAGATTTAATAGTGCTTTTCTTCAAGTTTTTTTGACTTCCTGGTTCTGTGTTTTTTCCGTGCTCTGTATGAGAGGGCTCCAGACTGGGAACATTCTTCTGACAAAAAGTTCTGGTCTATCCTGTACCTGATGGCACATCCTCTCTGAGCACTCTGGATCTCATTCTTTGTCACAGACTATGAGGTCATGGGATAATGAGGAAGTGAGGACATCATGAGAAAGATGGTGGCCAGGTATGGGTTGCCATCACTAGATATTTTGCCCATAATTCAAACCTTGGAGGAGTTTCACTGTAAACAAAGAATTGCTTGTGCATGCAGAGTATAGCAAGAGTGTACTTGGTCTAATGCTTCCAGAAAGTGTAAAAATCTGTGTCAGGCAGATTAATTATACTGACTGTTTAGAGTAGGTCATAGTCCATAATGTACAATCCTCCTTTTCTGCTGTTTGCAGGCTAAGATAGATTTTCATTTAACCAAGAAACAAGCATAGATACCATAGGTAGGGTTGTAGATAGTGGTTTTTACCACTCACCAAAAGAAACAGGTATGCTTTACAACTGCCCTACAACTGCTTGCTTCGTTATAAGGAAGCCACTATTGACCACAGCAAGCACAGCTTCAGAATGGACTCTGACCAAAAGACCATGATG
This sequence comes from Pezoporus flaviventris, assembly GCF_033815535.1. NCBI lineage: Eukaryota > Metazoa > Chordata > Aves > Psittaciformes > Psittacidae > Pezoporus > Pezoporus flaviventris. The sequence goes on along the minus strand of NW_026892597.1, from coordinate 1,651,057 downwards.
GAAAGGGCAGATACTTTATACTGGAACCATTTATGGATATCATTATGAGGTCTATGCTGAAAGAAAGAGTAAACCATCAAAATAATTTGAGGTGCTGCTCTGACAAAAAACATACCAAAGGGAGGAAATCATCAGTTTCCAGTGGCCATTGGATATAGCTGGCCCTCACATGGAAGTTAGACCAAATTTACTTTGATCTTCATGTACATTTGCCATTTCTGGAGGTAACAATGAGATCTGGCCAATCTTTTTTTTTTTCCTAGTGAACAGTAAATTTACTGAAAAAAATCTTTAAAGGAGGAATACAAAGTCTCTGGAAACTGAGACAAAATCAGTAATTATTTTCAGACAAGAAGAAAATGAAAAATGAAGGAAGTGCTTTGAGAACGTCACGATATTTTGTTTCACTGTTTAAAAATGAACATCATTCTTTTAAGCAGAACTATCTAACTTCATATTTTGGAGCAATATCTTGTACTTAAATAAATCATCTACACTGAAAGAAGTAAAATAAAGTCATAACATCAACTAACCTTAGAAAGAAAATAAATACATTCCTATGTTGGTATTAATGGAACACTTGAATAGAGGAGAAATCATTGTGTAATCTTTTTTTGTTTTCTTTTCTGAAACATTGTACTGTAGGAGATTTCATCACTTTTTTTTGTGAGGTTTGGCTACCAAACACAAAATAACGTGAATTATGCATCCAGCTCTATTGCCAACAAGTATGTCAATTAGTGTTAAGTATTGTAGTTTTTTTATTCAGCCATATGTCCACTTTGGCTAGGATTGAGGCCAGCTGCTAACTTTATACAAGATGTAAACAGCTGCTGGGTAGCAAATCTTGATGTTTGTTTGCCTAAGATTAAAACTACACATTAGCAAGCAAGATTCTTTAGTGTTTGTTTCAAGTCAATCATGTCAACCATAGCAACCATTTAAGACAAAACCACTTTGTAGGCCTGTTTTCATAGATCTTTTTCCTTTCACTTCCTTCTGCATGGCTCACAAAGGAGGTAAATATCCATAGGCACGTACCTGAGAAAGCAGGTATTTTTTTAAGACCCTTCACAAGCAACTCGCTGGAACCTTCTGTTCCCAGATGGAATATGAAGGCACTGAGATGCCTTGAATATGTCTTCATATATATTGGTCTTTTTCCAGGAAAAAGACCTGAAAACAGAGTAGCTAAGTGGGTGCAGCATCCAGAAATATTAAGCCATTAGGTACATCCATTTGCTTCCAAGCCACCTGCTTGGTGATCTTGTACAAACATTGCCCCATGCATGCTGTAGCGTGCATACTATTTGTTGTCTTGACAAGCTCATAATAAATCTATTTATGCTTGTTTATGTAGACTATTAAACTTTGAAAGTCTTCCTTGTTTTTAATGCAGGACTATCCTGGGGCTAATTTTCCATTCTCTGCATTTAAAAGCATCTTGTAAAAAGTACCCGTGCCTGCAAAAGTTTAATGTTCAAGCTTCCAGAAGTAACTAGCTATATAATGCTGTTTGACTTGCATATGGTAACTAAAAGCTAATTTAAACAAATGTAAAATAACTTTATAACCTTTTTTTATTTTTTTTTTTTCATAAACTCCAGAGTTGTCACTTTTAGGACTGCGCTTGCTGTGCTAATTTCTCATAAATATAGATTTGGTGCTTATCTCTGTGAGGAATATATGGAACGATAACCTGGTTGCACTTTATCGTATGTTCAGCCTTGTGCAAAAGTCAAATCAACTTCCTTTTTCTACATTACTTCCTCGCTTGATGTATGGACCTTATTTATAGCCTCCCTTTGTGCAACCATAACACCATCACATAGGACTTAGGTTCTGAAAACCGTAGCAATTGCTTGAAAATTGATTTGATGTCTTTTGCCCATCCCTCCCTCAGGTCCCTCTAGACATTTTAATATGAGCCATGACATTATGATGGATGAAATCTGGCATTTTACTGTAGCAATGCTACTCCCATGTGGAAAATAACAGCTTGTTCAAAGCCCATCTTCCAGCCAGATTTAGGATATACACTAAGCCTCATCTTCAGTCTCTCCTTTCTCTCTCCTCTTTCACAGTATCCTTTGCAAACAGCTTCATTTTGTACATCCACCTGTCTCGCTAAGCACCAGTTTCTTGCTAATCCTTACCCCTCTGTGAAGCTAGCTTGAAGCACACAAACTGCAGTTATACCCTCATGCTCCCAAAACTCTGCTGGACAAAATGCCATAGGCAATAAATTCACTGATAATTGTCTATACAAAAAGGGAATCTGGCTAATATGTGGAATTCGCTGTGAATCATCTCTGACATCAAACTCCTGGTGAACAAACTCCTTTTTGATGCAGACCCTCTTGTCACAAAACTATTCTGCTTTCCTCGTTGGTTAACCTGAACTAGATAAATGGAAACTGCCTGGAAATGAAGCAAGTGATATTTAAAGGTTTTACTCCAATCTTTAAGAAAAAAATCTATTTAAGGTGGCCAGTAAAGCACCCAGTGTTTATTGTCTATTTTGACTATTAAATATTCTCCTGTGTGGGTATCTGAAACGCTTTTGCTCCCCACAGCCACCTAGGATAAAACAAAGCTCACTAAATATCTAAAATGACTGCACTTGTCTTCAGAACCCAAAAAGACAAAAACCTCTTTGCTTTGCCTGGACTTCATCTGGGAAATCCTATTCTATCACCAACTGTTGCAATTGCTTATTTTGTTCATAAATAAAGATGGAATCGCACACATCGAATAGTCTTTTCCTTCTTAATCAACCTTAAATTTCTAGAAGTCTGAAGTTTCCAAGGGTCCATTTCATTTATTGATCAAAAGAGATGCTCCATGTGATATATCAGGGGATAGGCTGAGCCTTGAAGCTTCTTCACTGGCAATGGTGGAAATGTACTGTGACCAAACCATTCTGTGGGTCTATGATTCAAGTTTTACAAACATTCCTATGTAGATTTGGTGTTTAGTTGGCCATGGGATTTTGGCACCTAAAATATCAGGACCCACCTTCTCTCAGTAGTCACACGGGTGGTCTTAAGAGGAAAAAAGTGTTATGTCAGAGCTTTGAAGGCATTAATGGCCCTTGCCACCCCTCCTGGGGTCTCTTACCACCCCTGCCCATGGCCTACAGCTTGAGGCCATCAGTCCCTGCTGCAGTGATGCTGTTGGATATCCCCTTGCCCCACACACCACATTCCTGGTTTCATTTCACTTCCAACAGGGAATTCGTATCACCTGCCTTATGCTGAAGAAAATGTGGGAAAACAAATGTAGTACACGCTGGCTGAGAACTCAGGGTCTGAGTAACTCCTTAATTGTGAAAAGGATCACAATTTCCACACTTTACTATTTGTGCTGCATGCTGTCCTCTGTGTCAGTTGGAGATACCCCAAAACAGTCTTTCTGAACCTTAAACACCTGTACATAACTTTAAAGTAAAAATGAATGTGTATGTGAAGCAGATATTTATGATTCTAGAAGTGGAAAAGTAGAATTTTCCTGCCTCTTCTCTATTTTAATGTACACACACTACGCAGCCCAATTGTTCATCATTGTACTTCACCTTGCGTCCGTGTAGTTCATGAACATTATTTGTTGATGGCTAATTTGACAAAAATTGAATGCCTGAAAGACTTTTGTCATTTATTTCAGGCCGCTTTGTATTCTTTTCCTGCTGTCCTTCAGCTCATTTTTGGGTTTGGTTTAGCTATTTCATCCTGTTCTTTTTGCTTCCTTTCTTTGTAACTACCTTCTTCACATTCCTTTGACAACCTGAGAAAGTCTTGCAGCTGAACGCAGTATTAATTATATTTCAAAGCAAACCTTTTATTCATTTGGGGACAATCTGTGAAACAGAAATCTGTGACTGAAGCTGCTGCCAAGCCAATTACTGCAAAATAACTGAAATATGTGTCGCCAGATTGCAATTTTTCCTATTGTTAGATTGTTTACCTTTTAGATCCAAAGGTTATGTTCACTTAAATTAGACCTGCATTTAAATATTCCATAACTTTGGTACACACTGTATCTATAGGTACCTATGGAGAGTATACAGTCAATGGTATGAAGCAAACAAATTCCACTCAGCTAACAATGGACATCATTAATCTATTTCCACTTCTTTTTTATAAATCATCTGCAAACACACTTTAAGTATCATAGATTCGTAAATTCTAGGGCCAGAAAAGAAAATTACAGTCTAACTTCTTTCATAAGCACAGGAAAACAAAAAGAGCTTCTTGCTCAATCATTTTTGCGTCAAACAACTCTTTTACAATGTATAAGAATGTGATTTAATATTTTTCGGTGGTGGGAAATCCATTGTGTTCCTAGGTAAGATTTTCTGGTAGTTTAGGATCCATTATTATCAAGAGGAAATTGCTGCTGTATTTATTTACCTAATTGCTTCCTTTTTTTTTCTTTTGTTAACGGAAAAGGAAGGAAATAAAAAAGGAACAAAATCTTCCCAGACCAGACTCTGCATCTTTGCTCAAATGTGAGAATTTTTATGGATGCCAGTGGAGCTAATGCATCCTACAGCGCTCAGTGTAAGTAAAGTTGATACAACAAGCTTTATGAGTTTGTTCCGTTTTAAGTTATCTGATGAATATTTTATACAAATATATGACAACTTATTGATTGCTCCTGACATATTTGCTGCCACAGTTATTCTATTCATAAACATCCAATTGCAAAGCAGAGTGAGACAGTTAAGTCACACTGCTATTTTTGTTTCCAGAACAAAACAAAGCTTCCACAGTGGGAACAGACACCCATGCATGTGTGTACGCCTGCACACACACACACACACACAGTTTTGGTCTGCGTTCTATACTAAATATGAATTTGCATTATTACTTGCAAGTCTATTCCTTTACACTAAAATTCACAGAATCACAGTGTTAGAAGGGACTTCTAAAGATCATCCAGTCCATCCCTCTGCCAAGACAGGGTCACCTAAAGCAGGTTACACAGGAGCACATCCACCTGGGTTTTGAATGTCTCCAGATAGGGAGAATCCATGACCCCCCCAGGCAGTAATTCTTTATGTTGCCACCCTCAATGCAGAGTTCTTCCTCATGTTGAGGTGAAACTTGTTGTGTTTCAGTTTATGGCCATTGCTCCTCATCCTGCTGCTGAGCATCACGGAAGGGGTCTGGCACCATTGTCTTGGCACCTGCTTTTCAGATATTTATATGAACATATGTATATATGCATTCATCCTTAACAAAGTCATTAGACAGGCTAACATTTATTCACTTTGCACACTATTGTCTGAATTCCTTTAATTCTGCTTTTTCCTGCTTACAGCTTTGTCTATACTTTTGGACTCGCTCTTTGTTGTTAAACTTATTCAGCCCTTAACAAGCTGAAGACTTTCTGGTCAGTAGAGCAGAAAACAGATTACTCCATGCACAGATTGTAAAGCCATTTCCAAATGGTCGTCTTGATTAAGCTTTTAGATGTGCTTATTGATTATTGAACACCTTGTGTTAATTGCATATGGAACTTCCAAAAATATAAAGCTTTCTGACAGTGCTCTCTTTAGCCAACATACAAAGAGCAAAGAGTGTGGATTTTGGCTTGTTTTGTATTCTGGCAAAGAACTGTACATTGTTGCCTCTCCTGAATAAATTCATTCAGAGCTGAAGGCAAAAGTTTCAGAAGTGGTGGACATCCCTCAATGCCTCTGACTTCACTGGAACCAGAGCTGAAAATTACATTTCTGTTTCTCTGCCGAGTCCAAATGGAGGTGACAATTGGTTCTGCCGGTAATAAAGCAACTCCCCCCAAAATAAATCCTTTTTCAATAATTTTCTGTGTTGACAAATCTTTCTGCATTGAAAAAGGTCTTTGTAAAAAAGACTGAAAGAAGAATGAGTGGCAAAGAGGAAAAAAGAACGAGTGGTAAAGAGGCTTCCACATTCTCTATGCATTTTCTAATGTTATTGTTTTGCTTGAGCTTGGGCAAAGCACAACATCTAAAAACGATCTCATCTTACAAGGCCTCAGTTTTTTCCCCCTGCTCACAGACACTTTAGAGGTTGATGAATTCATCTTTATTTTGCATTGAGATTCTCTTTAAAAACTCATCTAACTGAAGCTGATGTCAGCATCATGCTGTCGCATCTTCCATGGTAAAACCCCTTTACCACCAAGTCCCCTTACCTGAAGCAGAACTTTCTCCAGGGACCCCCACTCTGTTTCTCATGGAGGAGACTATGACTATATTTGCCTGCATTTTGTGGGCTGTGATTGCTGGTTTTGACTGTTGAAGAACTGACAGCATTACACCATTTTGTTACCCCCACTTCCCACTTGAGCCACCTGGTATGTTGTTTTCTTTTACACTTTGGATTATTTGTAGTAGGGTGCAGAAATGGGAATATGTCTCAATGACTGCATAGGGGCTCAGGTGGGTGGTCTTCAAGGCACCCTATCATTAAAAGAGTTACATAAAATAATTCATCATCAGCTTATCTTGGGCAGAAGGTTTGGAAAACATAATCCTGAAGGTGAGAGAACCTAATGCCTTCAAGATAAAAATAAACTGAAAGAAACTGATGAACTGAGTTAGCTCATGACCAAGTTAATTCTCATATTTAAAGGTGATTTTGTAATGGCCACAGGGTCCTAGAGACTGAGCCACTCAGAAAGCTTGGTGTATAAAAACTCTTGCAAACCCTTGAATATTGCAACCCAGCATCTGTGTCCTAAATCTGCCAAGTATAACCTCTGAATGGCCACCAGGCTATTGGCTCCAATACTAAAACATATTGAGGAGGAGTGGAAGAGGGGAAGGCAATTCAGAAGCTAGTGCCAAGAAAGTGTCACACAGATATATAGGAGCCAATTACCTTTGGAATCACATTTTACCAATAAAAGCCAACACTGTGTCCAGATTCCCGTAAGATCTGCTAGCTTCAGTGACAGTTTACAAGTGTAGTTAATGAGTTAATGTGAAGATACAAGTTCTCATTGAAAGAGGATGGCTATATTACGTGAAGAAGAAGAAAAAGTCATGGATGTAAGATCAAGTCATCAGACTTTGCCAGAAAGTCCTGTTATAACTCCCTTTAAGAGAAGTAGATAAGGAGCATCTACCAGGGTAAGTCCTTTATTAGCATCTATTTATAGAGCCAGCATTAGGTGGAAATGAAGCTCACCACAGAACAAGGTCACTGTTTCAGTGTTTTTATTCATGATTTCCTTGGTACCCACAGGCAGTTTAGTCCAATCTTTGGAAATTTAATTTTAGCATTCTTACCAGGAGAACAAGTAACCTTAAATAAAGTGCTGCTACAAATTGCTCAGATCTGTTTAAACAGTCACTGTTGAATACATAACTTCAAACTAAAATGCCAAGCCCATAGTTAGAGTTTTCACACGCAGTACAAATTGCTTGAACATGCAGAGAGATCTAAAGTTATCATAGGCAATTATAACAATAGTAGAAAGAGTAACCATTGCTGATTCTAAAAGTCAAACTGAGGGGCCATGACTTTCAGCCAGCTGCAGGTTTGAGTACATTGTTCATCTAAGCTACTTATGTGACCTCCATTATCATACCACCAACACATCTCCACCTTATCATATATTTCTCTTCCAAATAAAGATTTTCTTGCTATTGTCACTATTATTCCCTTTAGAGACAGAGACTGGTGTATGAAGTATCCTCAGTGATTTTCCTCAAGGTTATGTAGTGGAGGACAAAACTGAAATAGAATATTAATCCTGAATTTGTCACTTGAGCAGTGAACAGGGCACCTTCTTTTATTCTGAAGTGCCTTCGTGGTTTGTTTCAGAGTTCAGACCTTCTTCCCACTCCAGGCTCTGCCTTCTTCAGTTCCATACGGACAGTCAGAAAAGGGAGTCACTGACATCAAAAAGCACTTCTGAAGTAATGCAGTAAATTCAGTTTCTCTAAGGCATGTAAGTTGTCTGATTGTTACAGGTGGAAGGCAGAGAAGATATTGAGGGTAAAAAAAATGAGTTTAAATGAACTTGGGAATTTTGTCCACATTATAAGCAATCAGACAAAATATTTCCACTATGCGTGTGCCTTAAAGCCCTGGTTTCGGCTGGGATAGGGTTAATTTTCTTCCTGGTATCTGGTACAATGCTGTGCTTTGGCTTTTGTGGGAGAATAATGCTGATAACACACCACTGTTTTAGATGTGCTAAGTGGCGTTTACTCTAAGTCAAGGACCGACTTTCTCACCCCACCCCATCATCAAGGAAGCTGGGGAGTACAAGGAGCCCGGAGGGAACACAGCCAGGACAGCTGACTCCAACTGACCCAAGGGGTATTCCATGCCATCTGAAGTCGTGTTCAGTATATAAATTAGAGGGAAAGCTAGCCACGGGTGCTACAATTACATTGGGCATCACTCGTTTTATATATTCTATTATTATTATTGTTGTTGTTATTTAATATATAATTTAATAAATGTAAATCTTATTTAATTATTCTATCTCTTTAGTCAGAAAAGAGACAACATCACATGGAGTTAATATTTAAAAATTATTGCCAGCATATTTCTAATAACCTTTCATTCAAAAACCTTTTGAACTACAGTCCCAGAAACTTCACCTGTAAGATTTTAAAGTTTCAGGTATATATTTGCTTTCATTAAATACACATCTGCAGAGCAAAGCTGCCTTTGATCTTATCAACAACAAGACACTCAAGGTGCAAGTTTTCATGCATGCAGATGCATGCTGGGATAGCCTCATCCGATATGTTCTTATGACTAAGACATCTTCCATAGCAGATTAATGAAAATGAGCATATACAAGAGAGCCATGACTTGGGAGTCCTGATTTAGATTAGATTTTGCTTTGCCATGTACATACATGGCCCTGGGAGGAACGTTAAAGTCCTAACATTTTCTTCCTAAAACACAAACTCTTTTGAGAAAGGCCTCTCCCTGGGTTTGTATGTGAATCCCAATATACATACTGAAGCAGAATGCAGACCTTCATAGTGGTTTTGCCAGTTCTGTCAATCTAGATGTCCAGATGTGCGTTTAGCCTGCAGCCAGGAGTGAGAATCATGTAAAGACCATTTCATCACCTGCTTGTTTGGGGAAAACTCTTGTACAGCCAGACTGGAAAGGAGCCATGACAATCTACCTGTCATCTAGGTCAAGGCACCGCATGTGTGGCATCCTCCATAAACTGCATCTGCTCCTTGAGATCTACAGTTACTGAAATTCTGGGATTAATACAACAATATCTCTGTGTTTTGTGTTCTGAATTCTATGAACATAATGCGTGAAAATTTAAGTGGCAAGTTAGTTTGAAGAGCTACAACGTATTTTGGGATCGGGACAAGCATGTAAGAATGTTCTGTGTTAGGATGTTTAGTAGAGAGGAGTCTGCCATTGAGAGCAGACTAAAACAAGCTTGAACAGGGCAAATTCTGCAAATTTTCAATTTGATAAGATTCAAGGCCTGTTTATGATTGGTTTTCCACTGCATGTGATACCACACTTCCTGGGAGATGTCAACAATTACTATGAGATGCTGTCTTCAATTAATAGCAAGAAAATAAATACATAAAAAACCAACCAAACAAATAAGTATATATCTGGATCTAAGATAACTGTTAGCACTGAAGTAACTGGGAAATATACTTTAAAGGATTTTGATTAAACTATATTAGATGCTTGCTCTAAATATTAAAATTTGCCAAGTTTCAAAAGTGAGGTTTTTTCCCCATTCTGCCAAAAAATGACTCTACAGTCCCTAACAGTTGAGACAGAATTGCAGTATTGGTACCCATCTGTATGTCAAGTTAAATTTGCATACATAAGCTTATTGAAGCACTGTTGAGAATGTTTCCTTCCCACTGGATTGCAGGTGTGCTGTGAGACAGGATTTACTTAGTTTGCTGGATTGACTCTGAGGTATTTAATTCCTTGAAGATTAGTTTTAGTGTGTGCACTTAACCAAATATGCGGAGATGCTGGTCAAGTGGCCTGAAGCTTCTTCCTCTTTTTTTTCTTATCCTATGTGATGGTACTGCCTGAGGGGAATTCTGGTGCTTGGAGTTTAATGAAACCACCTCTGTGGGGTCTAAAACTCACAATTCTTCATTTCCACCACTCCCACTGGCTTAACATTATCCTCTATTTTATGTTCTACAATTTCATAGATTTAATAATTTCATAGAGTTTATGGCCAGGAGGTACCATTAGATCATCTAGTCTGTCTGCTTGCTTATCATAACCCATTATGTTTCACATGCATGAAGTGTCTTAAGAGCAAAGACTTCAGTGAAAATGAAGCTTTCCAGTCTTCAGAAAACTAAATCATATGTCACAGGCAGAGAACAGGAGAGAAAATAGGTAACAGCTACATCCAGCTGGCTGCAAGCACAGAGAATGGATTATCTGATACTTCAGGAAAAGAAGTGAGCTAATTGTGTATGAGGTGGACCAAACTTTCTGAACCACAACGGAAATCTTGAAGCATGAGGACTCATTTTAGCAACTTGTAATCATCGCCTGACTTTAGATTGACAGTAAGTAAATCCTGGACAGCCTCACTACTGTGTTGCGCCCAAGTGGCCGTAGGAAGGAGGTAAGTACAACAATCCAAACACCTCCTCACAACTTGCCCTAGTAAAATGGGGGTAAAGCAATAGGTTTCCTATATAAGGCTCCTGGCTAAGTAAGAGCAAAGGGTTTTGGGTATTGATATTATAATTTAAAACTACTCAAGAGCTGTGACATCTTGTCTCTAAACAGCTGAGGTTCTGTCCTTTGTAGTCAGGTTAAGAAAAGGCTGTTCACTGAGCATTTTGCCATCACATTTGAAGTTTCAACATAAGCTCTAATTAAAAGACATAAAAATCCTCTTGCCTATCCGAGGTTTCATTTTTGTGGTTCCACAGGAGTGATTTAGAATAATTTTACTTTACAGACTGTATAATAAATAAAGCCAGTCTCAACATCTCAAAACAAAACCATGTGAGGTAAGTAGGTGATAAATCTGGAGAATCTAGTCTGCAAAAGCAATGGAATTTTCATGGTTTCAATGTGTGATTATATCATTTTTAGCGGAAGGAAAAAATAATCATACAAGACAAATATCAAGCTGCATAAGTAATATGCTAAGGAGTGTCATGAAACAAAAAGCCTGCAGCCTCTGCTCTTACAGTGGATGTTACAAACAGGGAAAAAGGTTGCTTAAATGATTGGCATCCTTGGAAGTTTGAATCCCTCCATCTTCCACTGATTTTGAAACCACACACACTGGAAATTATCACTGGAGGCGCATTAACACTTAGGGGGGCAAAGATAATTTTGAATGTATGAAACTTTTCCCAAATAAAATGTCATCTACCTATGTATTTTTTAATAGTGAATGAAATCTTCCAGGCTTTAATATGACAGTGATAAAAGATAATAATGTGCAACCATATCTTTATATCCAATCCATTTAAGTATTCAACAAGCTGTTGCCACCTGCTAGACGAGGAAAAGTCATTTTTTCCCACGCAATGAAATCAGAAATTGTAGGGTGTTTCTTACTAAATTGGATTTCTTTTAAGATATTCTAAGCTGTATCTGTGGTAGGGTTGTTTTTTTTTTCCATATATATATATAATTTTTATAATTATTTCTATTCTCGTATGCACACCTGCAAAACTACATCCTTTGAGGAGCTAGGCTACTTTCTTCTTACTTTTATAAACTTCTGGCTGAATGCATAGGAAGTTTGTGGAGTGCAAAGAGCAAGGAAATGCAACCTTACAAAGAAGAAAAAACTGAAGCCACACATCTGTTTCTGGCAGAAAGTGTACATTGTTCAAGTGCCTGATTTCCATCAAAAGAACGTAATCTTTCAACACAACAAGTAAGTGTTAATGGTGAAGAACAGGGGAGACTGAGGGCACAGACCTACCCTCTCCTCTGGGGGTTATGCAGATCTTGGGCCAAAGAGAAATAGGTCAAGTGCAGGTGTGTTGGGAGCGAGGAGGGAGCAGAGGGTATAGCTGAGTTTGTTGGTACTCCTAGTCTGGCTTAGCAAAATAATGTTGGTCTCTCACGTTTGCTGAATGGTCTTGCATCAAATGGAGTGGAGACTTCATTTTTTCTTGGGGAAGGGGAGAGATATTTTCTATAAGCATTCAAATGTTTTCCTGCAGTGATTCCAAAACAAATTGTGAGGTGGTGTCATCTCTGTGAACAGGAAGATGTTTGTGAAAAGGAAGGACACATTTTAGATTGCACTGAGATCTCTGTGATAACCTGGAATGGAAACCATGTCAGTGGTTTCCCAGCACTACTTTTAAAGGTGTTCTGAGATGCTGTGGAAATGTACCCTCTTGTGAAAATCATTTAGTGGGGACAGATCAGAGACCAAAACCCTCAACAAACTGCAGGTGTGTGACTGATCTAGAAGGGTCAAGGACTCACTGTTTGCCCTGCTTTAAACCCAGATGGTAACTCAGCGTTACGGAGCCGTTTGCCCACAGCCCCTTCTTCCCTCCTCCAGGCAGGATGGAGAGGAGAATAGAAAGAATGTGAACCTCACAAGTTGGGATAAGAACAATTTAATAAATAAAGTATGATATAATGCTACTACTAGTAGTAGCAATAATAATAATAATGATTAGGGAAATAACAAGGGAAGAGGATATAAAACTAAAATAGAAAGGGAAAAAACAACAATAACCAGCAGTGATGCACAATGCAATCGTTCACCACCCATTGACTGATACCCAACCTGACCCAAGCAGTGGTTAGTCCCTTCCAGGCAACTCCCCCCAGTTTATATACTAGGCATAGCACGCTGTGGTATGGAATACCCTTTTGGCTAGGTTGAGTCAGGTGAAAAATCCTTGATGTGGGTAAGCACTGCTCAGCAACAACTGAAACATCGGCACGTTATCAGCATTGTTCTCAGACTAAAGTTGAAAACACAGCACTGCACCAGCTACTAGAAAGAAGAAAAATCACTGTTACAGCTGAAACCAGGCCACTGTTACTCTTAATTAACATATAGTTTCCAGAAGGCACTGGGATTTTAATACTGGAATAATGGAATGCTTTGGGTTGAAAAGGACCTCAAGATCATCCAGTTCCAATCCCTTGGAACTAGTGGAAGAGACACCTTCCACTAGACCAGTTTGCTCCAGGACCTGCCCAATCTGGCCCCAAACACCCAGGGATGGGGCATTCACAGCTTCCCTGGGCAACCTGTTCCAGTGCCCCAGCACCCTCATAGCAGAGAACTTACTCCTTATGAAATTTAGAAGACTGATGGATATCTGCGAAGAGGGGCAAATGGAAATCCTCCCAGAAATGAGTGGGTTTTTTTATCTGAGCAACTGGCTTATGTCTTCCTAAAGTTTAACAAGGTAAAAATACAATAAAACAGTCCTAAAAGAAGTTTCCAAATGCAAATAATGTAGATTGCAATAGGTCTTCATCGGGAATTAGGTCTTCCCTGAAAGGGCGGTGAGGCACCAGCATTTGACCCAAATGCAGAGATATCCATCTTTTTGAAGTGAGTGACTCAATTTCATATTGCTGCTCTGAATCAGGCAAAAATGGGCAAGAACTGACGTTACGTTTAACCCCAGATGGTACATGAGTTATTAGACTGTGAAGCAATGCATCTGTTTTGTTAGGGGTAACTCTTAAGGTTTTAGCCTTGATTAGCACATTTGCAATTTAATACAATGATTCGTGTGACCCAAAACAAAGTATGATGATAAGCAGAATAGCAGCAGCAAAACTTTGGTCAATCTGAAACAATTTGCTATGATTTAGCCAAGGAAGCAAAATCAACAAAACGTATGCAGCTCTAAAAGTGAAGCCCCAACATTTTACGAGGATAATACTTCTGCTGGTAACACACAACTGCCAGATCTTAAAGTCAGAGCCTAGATCAATCTTTTCTTAGCTACTTGTTAATGACAAGTGTACTGTGGGTAAATATCACTCACAGTTCAGAGACCTTTGATATTTAGTCTATACACCATATGTGGAAATCCTGGGGATGAAAACTCATGCAGTCAGCGTGTCTTAGAAAATGTGGAGTTAGAAACTGAAAGCTTATCAACAAGTAAATACTTAATCTAAGCACTGCTGCGTCTTCCTATGCTGTGTAAAGAAATAAAGGAAATTAGTTGCTTAGTGTAACTTACTTTGCATTAGTAGCTAGATGTGCAGAAGCCTCAGGTTGCAAGGTCTTTCACGTAAATACACTGAAGTTTTTACCTACTTAGGTAAAAGGTGGCCCCAGAGCTGTTTTGCAGATGAGGAAGCAAGGAAGAGCGCTACCCCCATCCGTAGAAGCTTCAACCTTAGAGATAACAGGAAAAATGTTCAGTCTAGAGACAGTGAAGAGACCTAATGGAGAAGATGACTATCAGATCCTACTATTATGACTGGACTGAACTGTTGTGTGACAGGTGGGGAAGGGATTGGGAAGGGGAAGGGTAGGAAACATGTATTGTAAAGGTGTAATTGCCCAGAAATTTCTTTGTTCAGCATCCCTTTCTGGAAGCACCCATCTTGAGCTGGTTTTACCACTGTAGCACTCAAATAAATTACCTTGTTGGATTTAAAGCGGGGACTTTGCAACATGATACCTAGGATAGAGAAGTGCTGTCGACAGTGTGTCTAGTTCATCCTCTATACAGCTTCTTTACTCCTATGGTGATGCATTGGCAGCTGGCATCTAAAGCATATGAAAATATTCAGGGTCTAGGGTGAAAATTGTCTAGACAAATATAGAAATGTCTGTACTATAATGCAGTTCCCTAAAGGAGGTGATCGATAGGAATCATGGTCTAAATTTCCTTCCACTGGCTTTACAAGAAACAAAGACGATTGGATCAGTTAGAGGCATTTATATTGTAGATGTCTAAAGTAAGACATTCTTGCTCTTAATCATCACCTTTAATTATATATCAACCACTGACTTTTTGGGCATAATTTCTTAATTATTTTAAGGCATCCTGTAGTCCCAGGAAATCATGAAAGTCTTCAAAATTTCTTTATTAAAAATATACTTTCCTTGGACAAAAGTGACTGAAATGGATTTTAGTTCACGTTTCCTCCTAAAATTATATTTCTGTATGAGAAAACACGGAAAGATATGGACTTGCAGGTAAATCTGGAAGAGAAAAAGATAGGTAGAATTAGCAGCTTCAGTAAGTGGGGTTTTTAATTTTTCAGTTGCACTACTTTACTGAAATAAAAAAAGTTTATGCAATAAAAGGACAAAATGCTTATTCAGAACAGTTATTAAAATTAAAAAAAACAGTGGAAAATATGTACTGTTTTTTAATCATAGTGGAGTTATAAGAAACTTTTATTAGACTAATTACAGTAGACAAAAAAATAATCATGTTCTTTAACACAAAAGTGAAGTAGTGGGTTTTAAAGCTGAATTAAAACTGAAAACAAATTATTAGCTTAGTTAGATAAGTATCAGGTCATAACTCTAGAAAAGATGCTTGGTTCTAAGGAATAGAAGGGACGTTTGTAGATGAACATACAGATGTTGATGGCCAGTGGGAGATACATTATAATGTATCACAAAATCAAGACCGAATCCATGTTTTTGGTAACCAACTAAGTCAAGAATTTTAGTTCTCCGACTCAGCTTTAGAAGGCTTTTGTAAATCTCTTGTGGCAACCAGGATTGAAATAGTACTGCATAACTAATTCGCAGGAAAAAAAATGTTCCCAATCGGAGGTAATTTTGTCCATCATTTATTGCTTACATGGCTCATTCTTGTACTTCCATTTTGTGAGTAGGACATTTGATAAACTTCATTGTGTAACGTGTGCTGCAAAAAAGACAAGTGAAAGACCAGAAGTTCTATGAGTCCATTGTAGGAATATTTACTCTGGTTGTATGGAGATATCCTGGTAAAGTTTAAACATATTTCTCAGTTATGATCTTTAGACAAATCCCTTTGTCATGTTTTTGGCCTACAGGGAGTTTTCTTCTGATGAGTTCAGTGATTTGCACACTGTGAATTGTTGGAAGAGTTCTGAGGAGATATGATCTTCCCATAGAAGTTTAATGTGTAATTAAAAAGCATTTAATCATATTGCTCATTAATTTCCCACACAGGTTCCAGGGTAGGATGGCCTATAACACATAGTGTCTACGACTTGTGGAAGTAATACTTGTGATGCATTTGGATGTTTCTTTCAAAAGAATCCATTCCCCTGGAAAAGTGTTTTGTTGGATAAAATTGTTCTTTTAATTATTTAGGTAGGTATCCTGAGTGTTCTCCTCAAAGTAAATACATTGGTGTCCAAAGACATGGCTGAATAATGTATTTTTTGTAACGCATTTTGGATAGTTATGGTGTTCATGGAAACAGATGTGCTGGTTTGCAGGGTTTCTGTCAATTATAATTGGTAGGTTGTTGGTTTTGATTTTTTTCTTTAGTGTCTAAAAAATGAAGATTATATTGAAGGATTCCAAAGTATAATGGGATGACGTTTATTACTGAAATAGTGATGGAAATGAGTAAGAAAATCCATATTGCTAGAATAGATGATAAAGATATATGTGTATTTTAGATACAGCATAAACTTAATAGTATGACTGCTAAAAATAATCTTTGTATCTGCATTTTCCTCCATTTAAACTTCTTTCAGATTAGAAATAAAAGCAACGGTTAGAAACTAATGTGAGAATTCCTGTGTATAAAAAAAGTCGACAAGCATTAACCAACCATCAAGTACAGAAGGTAAGAAAAACTCCATGATTGCTCAAAATAACATTTCTTATCACTTCTCCTTCAGAAACTTTCTATACAACATAGAGCAGTGTAAATTTTTTCTCAGTTCATAATGAACCTTTAGGTGATGCTCTGCCCCAATTCATTGCAAATAGTGGAAAACCAGTACAAGTGGCACCCAGGAAAATGTGACAAAGCACCTAATGTGAATACAAGTAAAATGCCCATACAGATGCGTTACCCTCCTCTCAGGATGGGGCTTTCCCTGGGATTATTTTCATGCTTTCATATGCATGTTAAGTAGTGTGAGATCCCAACGGGTATATTTAAACATCAGGCAGCGACATTCATCAGTCAGGGATATTAACTGAGGGGACCTGATTATCAGAGCCTGGGTTCTTGAAACAAGCTGGCTACAGCAATTAATATTCTTGTATGTTGTTTGAAGAATTTGACTTGAAATGGAGTTTGTCACCCACCCCCAGACATATGGATAAATCATGTACAGATTAAAGAAAAAAAAAGTTCAATCACAGCAGGGGAAAAAATAGCATACGAAAAACTGAAAAAGATGAGAAAAATTAACTTATTTTCTTTCCCATCCTGCCTCAATGAGAACCAACCCTAGATAAGCAGTATATGGAAATTCCTACTTTGGATTTCTGCATGTTTCTTTTCCAGCTACACTAGCAAATTTGGATTGTGTACTCTTTGGTGGAACAATGTGAGTCAGGGATATTGTGAATGCTCAGGATCACATATAACCGTGTGAGCTTAGCAGCCTCATCAAAGCTACAAACAGGTTCAGACCTCCTCAGACACAGGGATGGATGTCTAACAGCCAGGCTTAAATGTACTAACTCCTAAGATACTGAGGAAATGATGGGTGATGGTGTTCCCTTGGTGATTGCTTTTCTTTTTATTATTGTTCTTTACAAGTGCCTGTAACAGAACTTCTCATTATGGGTCAAGCAAAATGGCATTTCTTATTCCAGCAATAAACCCTTCCCACTCTCCTCCTCCCCCAAGTTTTACACCTAGCTCAATTTCTGTTGTTGTTGTGTTTGTTGTTCTATTGCTACTGTCCCTGTTTCTCCGAATTCGGCTGCCAACTCCGAAAAATCAATTTTTCACACATCCTGACTCAAGAATAAACCTCAGCACTGGGCTTTAACCAAACATGGGTCTCTCAATATGTCAGCCTTGGTGCATACTCAAAACAGATCTTTCCTCTACGACTCCTCCAGCCTGTGCATCCTTTACTGCTCGTGCAACAGGGGTGACAACGTGTGTCAGGCCTGGTGGGAGCTGCTCCATGCGGCAGACACGCAGTCAGCTATAGCCTGCTGTCAATTCTACCTGCCGACAACTCCTCCCAGAGGCCTGAGTCTGCCAGAGCTCACAAACACGAGGACAAACAGTGCTGGGCTTTTTGTTTTTCCAAAGGCAATTCAAGTGCTCAGCAAACAGGTTGAGCTGGGAGAGAAGACAGATGACAGGAGATACGGGGCCACCCGTGAAAAGAGATTCTTTTGTCTTGCTGTTTGCACATACAAGTGAAATTCACTGCTAAACAGAACTGGACAAGGAGAAAATAAATCCTCTTATTTATACTTCGTGTGAGACAGTTCTGTGATCTCAGATGTCATACGTTAAACTGGCTTTGCAAGTGATTAGGAGAACAATGCTCGCATGCATCCCCATCCCCGTAGAAGCGGCACACCTGGTTATTAAGAAATATAAAGATTTCTCCTTCCTCTTGCAGCTGTCCATTGATATCTGCCAGAACTGGGATAATGGCTTTAATGAATCAGGCAGTTACTTGAACCTGGCTAATTTTTAAATGTCCCTCTTGATGCTAAAAGACAGCGGGACCATGTACAAAATGTCTCTGGTCACTATTAACTTTGCATGCCTTTGACTGCTGTGTGCTGATGATGAATATGCCACCATCTCTAGGGGAAAAATTCCAACTGAGGTTCCATTCCAAAAAAAACTTCTTTTTTTTTTTTTTTTTAAAAAAAAAAAAGATGATATTCTGTACAAAATATGCCTTAGCACCTTAGGCATTGCAAGGATCACCAGCCAATGTGCTGAGGAATAGCATAGCAACCGTCACTAGGGAAAATGTCAAAACTCTGAGACATGCAAAAAAGAAAAGAAGGCAAAGGAAGTTCCAGCTTTCCTTAGATCTCTGAGAAATTATTTAATTCCTACCTCTGGCAGATAAAATACAGTTAAACTGCATCGAATCTAGCAATATAACAAAAGGGGAGGGGGGAATCCTATGCTCTAAAATATATAAAGTCATTCACAATGTGAAGAAGGGGATGCGAACTTTTTAAAATATGAAAACATATTTCGCTAGTATAGTGCAAAAAAATATGCTGGTTGTCTTTAATAATACATTTAATGTCTAAATCCTAGATCTTCCTTTTGTGCTCCAGGTCTTCAAACAGAGACCGAGAACCATTTCTTCCTCAGTAATGACTAAGAAGTCAAAGCCAGGACAGGCATGTATTGTTTAAAGCAGATATTGGAAACTGATTTTGCCAAGTAACTCAGAACATTTGGTGCTCTCCTTTCAGTCCTTTGCTCAGGGGATAATGTGAAAATCTCATCTTTTAAGAATATTTTTAAACAAGTATCAAATATATGCTGTCACAGTGTCCTAATGGAGAAGTCAGCCTGGATGCACACCACAGATGCAAAAATATGAAGACATGCATCAACTGCTTAACTTCACGACCAGTTTTCTTCTGGTTCTTTCTTTCTATTTCCCACGATTTATGCTTTTGGCTGCACTACAGCTTTTTTTTCAATGAGAGCAACACCTTCATCTCAAATCTCCCTTCTCCCCTGTCCCTCTTCAATCTACCCATAATTCTATAATTAGATTCACCTCTAGGAATTGGAAAATAGAATCATAGAATCATAGAATAGTTTGGGTTGGAAAGGACCTTAAGATCAGCCAGTTCCAGCCCCCCTGCCATGGGCAGGGACACTTCACACTAAATCATACCATCCAAGACTTTGTCCAACCTGGCCTTGAACACCTCCAGGGATGGAGCATTCACAACCTCCCTGGGCAACCCATTCCAGTGCCTCACCACCCTTACAGGAAAGAATTTCCTCCTTACATCCAATCTAAACTTCCCCTGTTTAAGTTTTAACCCGTTACCCCTTGTCCTGTCACTACAGTCCCTAATGAAGAGTCCCTCCCCAGCATCCCTATAGGCCCCCTTCAGATACTGGAAGGCTGCTATGAGGTCTCCATGCAGCTTCTCTTCTCCAGGCTGCACAGCCCCAACTTTCTCAGCATGTCTTCATACAGGAGGTGCTCCAGCCCCTGAGCATCCTCGTGGCCTCCTCTTGACTTGTTCCAACAGTTCCATGTCCTTTTTATGTTGAGGACACCAGAACTGCACACAATGCTCCAAGTGAGATCTCACGAGAGCTGAGTATAGGGGCAGGATCACCTTCCTTGACCTGCTATAGGTCCTAAATAGGACCTAAAGTACCGTTAGAACAAAAGGGAACTCAGATGCTGATTTTTTTCATCCTTGAAACAATATTCTTGCCCATAATTGAAACGTCTCTTCAGAACCATGACCATTATTCAGTTGTGCCCTTTTAGGTGGACATGCAACTCTGTTATCTGTAGGTCACAACGATGAGTAAGAAGCTTTGGTTCATATGATCAAGTTTGGTTGGTTTTGTTGTGTTTTTTTCATACTAGGAAATGGAAATATCCCTGTTCCTGATGTTTGCTCTTGGCAAACCCGTATCACTTGTATGTAGGAGCCTTAAACTATTATTTTCTAAGCAATAATAAACTTAAATATAACAAGCTAAGGCCAGGAGCTTTTTCTTTAAGCATTAAAGTACTCAAAGTACCTTAACATTGCTTCCTCGCTCCAACACTGAGAGATTTAAAACCCTGAACACTTTTCATGTCTTAACTCTGAGAACATTTTCCCCTAATCCTGCTGAAGAAAAATGCGGTCATATTGAAACTTACCAATTTTCTTCTTTATTCAGTCCTTGTCTTGTAACTGTTTACTTCCCTGTTGACACATTGGCTATAGAACTTTGACACGGTGTTATTTAACTATGTTAAAAGTCTTGAAGTAAGGTACTAAGGTCAGAGAGCAATGTGTACAGTTACAAAAATATAAGGTAATTGTTAAAATTTGTAAATTTAGACGATAATTCATTAAAAAGAATCAGAGGTCAGTGTTGGAAAGATATTTCTCAAAAGAATATCTCCTAATACAGCAAATGATAAGTGAAAATAATACTTGCATTATTCCTGTCTTTTTAATAAACCACTTCTCTAATAAAAAAATTCTATATCTCCTAATAAACTTCTTTTAATCTCTGCCTCCTCCAAACTTACGGGAGATAGAGTATGAAGTAGTTCAGTTTACCAAAGCTTATCTTCTGTATCTGTGTTCATCACAAGGTTTTGTCCAATTCAGGATAGAGAAAATCTGGAAAGTAAATATTTAGAAAACAAGCCCCCCCCCCAGAAGCCCAGGCAAAATGTGGTTCTCATCAGTATTTAAATGAGACAGGGGTTTAAACTAAACTACAGGTTAGAGTAGTGTGAATATCTGTAAGCAAGCAGTCTTGCCATGTTTGAGCTGTTCAGAATTATACAAGAGTCCATATCCTCTCCTCTTGTTACAGTCCTGATGCACGGATGGTCCCGGGAGGTCAAAAGAGAGCAAGTTTGGAGCAGACCATGCAGCATATGGTCAATCTGGGTAATTCACTGTAGCTGGAAATCATTGAGACAAATTCTGTGACTGCATCTAATAAGAAAGTCAATAATTTTATGGCCATTAACACCACAAACTAAGTCTGAGAGGAATGGTAATCAGACATCACACTTCAGGGCATAAACTAATTGCCCAGTAGGTCAGGAAATTATGTGTTGCTCCGACGTTACACAAATGGTTAGTTGTCTTCTGAGTTTTCGTTTCTTTTCCTGAAACAAGGGAAACCCAAGAACTGAATGAAAACCTCTGCTGTTGGATGGAGCAATCAAGAAACCCAGCATTGTGAGTGATAAGTTAAATGCTATATCCTGCCACTATTTAACATATAAGATCTTTCCACTGTATCATATTCCTAAGTAACTTAAATGAGAACTGTGTCTGAAAGATATTGAAATACACAAGAGCCAAGGAATAGTATTTCAGGGTTGCTGGCTGACAGAAATTTAGCTATACAAGCAACTCTTTTTCCATTCATTCCCCTTGCTGAGGGAATCAGAGACAGTGATCTGATCCCAGCTTTTCAGGATGAAGCTTTTATGACAGCTAACTGGGAAAAGAGAAGGACATGTCAGGACAGATCTCCATCTCTATACAGAAACATGCATCAGGGCCTGCATCTGATTTTTTCCCTTAAAAGAGCCAGAAAGAACAAAAGACAGGAAAAAGCACCTCGCCTTAACGCTAGGATGCCTCTATTTCATCGTTTGCCTACTGGGCTGCCCTGAATCCTTGATCCCATTCCATCATAATACAAGCAGCAATCATTTTTCCTTCGAAGGACAAAGTGTGGCCACTTACAGGGAAAAAAGAAAGGAAAAGATATTCCTCTCCTAGTTCAGAAAGTCTTTACCAGGAAAAAACACCATCTGGGGGAGATTTGCAAGGACACATTTAAGTAGTGGTTATCAGAGCTGGGGAGGGTCTGTGAGAGAAGAAAGGTCGAATCTATACATATCTTAAGTTTGGTACTTGCTGTTGCCAGGCAAAGGTTAGCAGGCTAAATGAACCTTATGTCTAACCCCATGTGGTATTTTTTGTGTTCTTATCTGAACTCCTGTCATGCTGAGCAGAGCAGCTCACACCTGACATTTTTCCCTTTGTGGCCTTTTAAGATACTAAGTCTGATTGGTATAGCATCCTTAGGGAATGGGAAGATGTGGGGCATAGGGGAGAAGAGGGCATGGGGGAGAAGAAGGCAGGCATTTGTGACTTAGGAAAAGGATATCTCTCCTTCATGGGCTTGCAGTCATCTGCATGGCTGCTGCTCCCCATCCCTCCCTTTAGTGATTAAACTCTGAGGGGACAATGTAACCCTCAGCCTTCAGGATCAGCAATTTTGGTGGCTCTCCATGAAAGAAAAAAAGACTGAACAACACCTCTTTTTATTAATAAAACGTTTAAATCTAAGATTTTAATCACACATCAGGACACTCGAAGTTGAGATTGCCACGGCAACACTGCAATAAAGCTCTTGGCTCATAGCAGTTAGTGAAATGCAGTTTAATTAAAAATTGTTTCAATTATCTGACAGCTCTCATCTCCCCCCCCCCCCCCCCCCCAGTTCTATTCTTTCCTCCACCTTCTCCTTATTGTTCAAATGAGGGGAATGACAAAAGCTGGGTTGGCAGAGAGAGGCACAGTGTCGCTGCATACAGGGTCTGAGTTTGGGTCATGGTGATGGAGGCTATTGCAATGCACGGTTTGCTTTTCACCTGTAAGCAGGTCCCTAAAATCATAATGAGTTGGCAGAAACAAAGGGTTTGCTAGAGTCTAAGTGTTAAAATGAAATCCAAATTCTATCCTGCTTTCTACTCCTATGAAGGATTTTTCAGTAATCAGCTTCTAACACAGAAGTAGGGATGATTTGGGGACACAAAGCGAAAAGATGCTGGGGTAGTTTGCAAACAGAAAGGGGGAACAACTTCTGGGGAACCAGTGTTGCCGAGTGGTTAGGTGGTGATAAGTAGTAAGTAGTCATGAGTCAACATGAGTCAACGGATCTGTCTCAAAATAAATAGGGATGATGCTGATACTTATAAACTGTAAAATGATTCCATGGTGCTCCATTTTTATAGGTAACATGCTTTGGGAACCTCAATGAGAAACTGTTAGAGAAATCTCTCATTAGCATGGGAAGGTGATTTTGCCTTGTGCTTCCTGCAGAGCAGGTATTACATCCTCCCTTATCTCCACAGCATCTCCTTGCATGGGTGGTACCTGTGGTGCTTTCCTGTCCCTCGGTGAATTGCTACTGTCCCATGCCAGTTAGCACCCAACTCAGCCCTGATGTCCTTAAGGCAGCAAGATGTGGTAAGTGCTGGGCCATTCAACAGCCCTTCAGCATTCCTCTTCCTTCTTTTCCCCCTCCAAACTGAGCCTCCCGCTCTGTAGGCAGCAGCAAGGCTAGCAGAGCAGCCCTTTAAAAAGCCCGCAAGAGGAGCATATTTGATGTGGACTCATGGGGAAGAAGCCAACAGAAATGAGAAGAGGCAGCCAAAGGTCACTCTGGCCTGCCAGCTGTAAAAACAATCCAAGTGACATGGCAATAAAATCCAGGCTTGGGAGCAACCTCCTCCAGCTCCTAATGGTGTACTCGCTTACCCCTCAGCACTCCTGCCTGCTGCCTGCGTGATGCCAGCATGAAAGACGTAAGGCAGCCAGCGGGAGGTATAAGGCAGGGAGCAAGGGTTGCACAGAGGGAGAGGAAGCTTTGTCTGGCAGAGGCCAGTGATGATGGGGGGGGCATCCACTGCAGGCCACTGAGATCAAGCTTTTAAAGTATATTTCAGCATAGCACGTTTGTCCTAAGAAATCTAATATCCTTTGGGGCAGTGCAGGCCAACTGTTAGATATAAAGAATTCATTGCACTTGCAATCCCCAGATGAACCATTTTCAATTCTTCACGTTTCCAAAAAAACCTTGTGTCGATCTATCAGTGATGGCTGTGCTGCATAACGAGGGCCGTCTCCTGCCTTAATGCCAAAGTGTAAATATTGCATTGCAGCAAGCAGCAGTAGATGATGCATAATAATGAGCTGGGTTTGTTATGTGATGTGCTATCCAGAGCCCTTGAAAACAATGCATCGGCTTGAATAAAAAACAAACCAAAGAGAAGGAGAGAGAGGAGCAAAAATATTTTCTCCAGAAAAAGAAAATAGCCTTTGTGCTGGATGTAGAAGTGAAATAATCGTTTACAATGCTGTAAAATAGATGGCATGGTCAGAAACATGAAGACAAGGATGAAAGACCAGTTCTGATCTGATGAGCCGTTGGAGTCGTCTGTATAAATCCACTTAGACACCAGCAGAGCTCTAAGCAGAGTTGAATTTTCATGCTGGAAAGATGGATGTTTTTATATAGTCCCCTCGCTCTTATTTAATGGGACAGGAATTCTAGTCTCAGCGCATGATTAAACGTGATGAAAAGAAATATTGTTTGAGCCAATAGTAATCAAGTGCTAGTTCCATGATTTTCGTAGTTAATTTTTGCAATCCTCATCAGTAATGCACTTTTCCTCTCTCAAAAGGCAAGGTATAGCACTTTAATGGCTGTCAATCATCTTGCATTGTAAGCTACAAGCACTTTAGAAATTACTAAACCAGTGTTTGTCAGAGGCTAACAGAATCATATCAATGCAGTGTGAAGAATCTGATCCATGTATCTTCATCTAAGAATTTTAACAATGTGGGCCAAACGAAGGGTAGTTTGCTCTCTCCTTAATGCATATTACATTAAAGTGTTTGTGGCAGAACACAAGCAAACAGCTAATGTTCAAGTTTCTCACTGCTGAAGAGATGCGATGTTTGTATGTACTCCCGTGGATCCCACCTGTTTCCTCAACTCTCTCTTAGAGGTCCATTGCCTGCACAGCTCTTAGCAACACAGATGGGACTGAGTACTGACAAGCTGCTAAATATCATCAGTTTTCACTGTACGCAGTGGGAACTGATGGAGCTCTGCATCTTTCAGGATTCAGCTCTGAAGGTGCCAGTGGTTTTATAATTCAATCCACTAAGAAACAGGCTGAAAACCCATTTCATATTGAGTGACACATAGACTAGGCAGCAATATCTCTTTCTCATAGCAGGGCAAGGACCTATATGCCAAAGGCTCTGCAATATATTTTTTTTCCCAGGCTGTCTTAGTGCTGTTTCCAGGAGTTTATTCCCTTCTGAAGTATCCAGGAGAACAAGAATTTAGTAGATGGGCCAGTCTCTAAAGATTTTCTTATTGAACTTTGCACAGAAGAAAGAGGTTTGTTCAAATTCAGTCCAGTCCCAGGAAAACCAAGAAAGCCCAACAGTACCTAAATTTCTGACATGTTAGTACTAAGCCTTGGGTTTGTCTCACCTAAATTTAACCATCTAAGATTTAGACACCTGTCCTTTTGCCTATTATCTAGGTTTCCTCAATAGGGCACAGAGAAAGGTATGACAAAGATCTCTTTCTCTTGATTGTAAAGAGAACCCAGAAATCTGCTTTAGGCCAATCATAAAAATAAATCAGATAATCACACTACAAAATTCTTCCGCGCTTCATTTTAAAACTTCTAATATTGTGTTTTTCTTTCCCATCCGTGCTGGTCAAGAGTCCCTTTTCGTGCTTGTCTCCAAACGACTCCAAAGACAGAAGGAGCCATCAGCTCCTAATCGCTTGGGCAAACGGCCTGGGGGACAAAGCAAGGATCTTGCTCCACCGAAGCCGGGGATGCTTCTCTCTGTTGTCTGCCCTGGGGCCGTGAAGATCGACTGCCCTGGCAACCAATAGCCCAGAGACAGCGCAGCAGACACTGCGGCTCCTACCAAGGCACAAACTGAATTGGGTCTGAGGCTGACCAGATCCCCTGAACATGAGTCTCCACCTGTGAGAGGGTTCCGAGAGAGACTGACTCTATAAAAAGGCAACCGGCTTTCACCTGTGTGGTGCATCTCTTTGCCTGAGCTCCCAATAGACTCAGCGGCTCCAAGGACTACGCTGGAAAAGGTTCCTACTTGTTGACCGAGAAGATGCCGCTGGACCCAGGAAGCGGTGAGTCTGATTCTCTGTTTATTTACTTCTTTCTTTTGTTCATGTTTTTAACAAGAATGTGAGCTTGCCAAGGTGTTCGTTCCTCCTGACGGTTTTAGGGACGTTTGCTGTAAAATAGGTTGTTGTTTCATTTCTCAACCTCTGGAAGGCCCGTGGTTTCTCCTGTGAACGTACGGTATCATGTCTCCTCCCGCTGGACCCGCCGAGCTGTACGGGTTGTAATCGGCAGGATACTCTGTGAACCATAGAATCATCAAGGTTGGAAAAGACTAAGAGCATCAAGTCCATCCGTTCCCCAGCGCTGCCAAGGCCCCCACTAACCCATGGCACCAAGGGTCTCTACATGATTCTTTGAACACTTGCAGGGACAACGCTTCCTCCGCTTCCCTGGGTGCTTGACCACCCACAGAAGCCGTTCAGAGGCTTTTGTTTCGGGGACAAAGGCTAGAATGCGGAATAAAAGAGAACTGATTTTCGGTAGAAACTGTTGGACTTGTTCAACAGGCTTGTCCGATGCTGAACGGGGTAAAGCTGGGCTGAGGAATATTGGAAGTTCCTGGCAACTGTTTGCTGTGGTCTGTGCTGTTAGGGGCAGCCTCGATAGCCGCCCACGACGATAAACATAATGTTAAAGAAACTAATGAGTCTCCATTAGAAGTGCTTAAGAGCTCATAAAGCGAGGTGGAAACTGGTGCCAGGTAGGGCGACAGGCTGAAGAAACAGTGGCGAAACAGCTTGCAGGATGCTTCCCAGAGGGAGAGGCAATTAAGATGGAAACTTCCATCTTAAGCGAAGCGAAGATGGGTTTTCTGGCCTCTGGAGGCTGATCTCGACAGGGAAGTAGCTTCTCGTTACTCCTGGAAAGAGCTAAAAGAGGCTAAGGCTGAGTTGCTTTCCAACCCTAAACTCAGACCACTCATTAAAGCTGAAGCAGCTTACGATGGTGAGCAAATGGGGGCCGAGCCCACCGTCAATAAAAGCAGTACCTTAAAGGCAATAGCTTGTTGTGCTTGTCGTAATTGTGTAAATTAC
Source organism: Pezoporus flaviventris (assembly GCF_033815535.1). Taxonomy (NCBI): domain Eukaryota; kingdom Metazoa; phylum Chordata; class Aves; order Psittaciformes; family Psittacidae; genus Pezoporus; species Pezoporus flaviventris. The sequence goes on along the minus strand of NW_026892597.1, from coordinate 1,623,474 downwards.
AGGAAAAATAGAGCAGACAAAGGGAAGCGAAATGAAGTTGTGTGGAGGGTTTCCCTGACTGGAGGGGACAGGATAAAGCTCTATGAAGAAACAGCCCTGGGATGTTGGAGCCCAGGGGTATGTCTAACGTTAGATGACCGAAGAGAGCCGTGGTCCCCGACCCAAGCGAGCTGCATACTGGGTAGGAGGATTGTATCCCGTTTTATGTGGAGCCCCCATATCCATACCCACCCCTGGTCTGTACCATTTAACTGCAAATACACAGAAAGGAGCTTGCTTTCAGTTAATGCATGACTGACAACTTGTACTTCGGCAGCCTTCCCCCGTGTTGCTTACGGCTAATTCTTATGGGGTGACTCCTCTGATTAGAGGACTGCCTGGTCCTTTAAAACCTTATGGGTGCGAATTCAGGGCAGATTTAGGACTATTGTGGCGGGGGGACCGCAGTCAGGACCTGTCCTCATCTGGGGTAAGATTGACCAAGAATAGATTTAACAATGTGGGATTTATGGGGAGAGAAACAAAACGAGGCGACCTCCCCTCAATGCCTTTAACCCTTTCTCACCTTACGGGATGAACTGAAGGGTTAAACTAGAAACAGCAGTTTGGGCTTAAGCTACCCACTGGTGGTGAACACAGACCTATTAACCTGTTTAATGCCGGTTGAATGGCCAAGCTAGCTTTTCTTTCCCTATTGCAGCCGAGGAATCTGAGTGACAAAAAAGTCCACCGCAAGCGTTTGTGTTATTGTTACCCCTATCAATTGATTGCTTAGTTCTTAGTTTAGAAACTGCTTTACAATATGTATGTATGTTTGCCTCGACCGCTATTTGGGGTAATTTGTCTGGTGTATAAAGGAGCCACAATGAGAGGAGAGAATTCCCACACTAGCTTAGTGTGGGAAATCCCACAAGGGTTCATACGAATATGGAATAAGGGCTGACCTGGGTATCTGCGTAACTCTTCCAACCTAACAGGGCTTACCTCATGGAGAGATTAGTAATACACAAGTTTTTGAGGGAGGGAATGAGACTCGGTTACGCAAAAAGTTGTCAGTGTTTTCTTCCCTTTGGCCATACCTTTCCTCTGCTCAAAATACCTATCAATCACACTATTGAATATTATTATTCATAATAATGGAAATATCTGATTATTATGAAGCAGATTTTTCACTTCCTATTACTCTCTCTTGGTGTATTTTCTTCCAAATGGTACTGGAACTGGTTGAAGGAACCTATTTAATTTCATGTCAATGTGGTCTTGGATAAACTTGATGGTAAAACAGCTTAAATGTGCTGCTATCCCTCCTCTAAAAGGACACACGGAACTTTTTCATTGTGAGAGAATAATCAATTGTAATTCTTGCTTACGGGATCCTCCGGAAACTTGGTTATTAGAAGGGATATGAGTATTGATTCGGAATGTGTATGTGTTGGGGATAACCTTCAAAAGGCTTTCAAAATCTGCTACCCAGCACCTTCTGGTCTGCCATGGGGATGCTCAGATGGGAAATGTGAAAAGAAAATAGGAGTGTTCAGTTTTGGAAAGATGTTAAGAAAAGAAATTTCCCACTTCTTTTCAAGTCTTTGGTTGTAAAAATGCTAAATTATTTAAAAGTAGAGTATCTTTTGCCCTACAGTGACCAAGTTAGGCTGTCATCTCTCCTGTATCCCTGTTTAATTTTTGTTATGTGAACCTTCACATAACAGAGAATAACCCATACATATAGGGTACATGATTTCCATTCCTTTGAGCTAAGACAGGATATGGTTTGCACTCCCGCATTCTAATTTGGTGCTTAACCAGCTTTGAGAATTTACTTACAGTATCAGAATTTAGCTACCATCTTTACTTTGCCAAACAAGACACATTTTGGAAATGGAACCATTTCTGGTCCTGAACACTTTTCAAAGACCTTCCCATAATTAAAAAACCCAGATACAGTGTGAATATGGAAAACAGTTCTTCAGCTCTACTAAGGGTAAGCAAACATTATATTATCCATTGATCTTTGCATATAGATTGTCTGAAGTACTAAATAATCTTCCTGGAGTGTAACTTTAGAGTGCTGTATTTGATGGAAAACAATTTTTGGTCTATTCGTTGTGACTGAAGTAGAAGCATAGAATAGTTAGGGTTGGAAAGGACCTTAAGATCATCTAGTTCCAACCCCCCCTGCTGTGGGCAGGGACACCTTATGCTAAATCATATCACCCAAGGCCTCGTCCAACCTGGTCTTGAACACTGCCAGTGAATAGCGAGTTATCATGTCATAGATGGAGATTTTCTTTATGTTACCCATTAACAGCTTTAAATATCTCAAAATGACCAGACAATTTTAGTGTTAATTTTACTGTCAAAAGGAATTCCTACATGAAACGGTCTTCTGTGATTTCCACTGGTCGAAATGTAAGTACTAGTAAATTGCTAATGTTTTCAACTTGCCTGAAAACTTATTTAGGCCTTTAGTTTTGTTTTTAAAGTACTCTGGATTCTGTCCAGTGGCCATTGCTGAGAGTGGAAGGCTTACATAAATTCACATATGCCTTAGAAGGAAAAATGAGACTTGGAAATGCGAAGCATCCATAGAAGTTAATGAGTTATGTTTAAAATAATGGCAAATGTTCACCTGGGAATCTATACATCGTTTGGATGGCTTAAGATCAGTGTCTCTATTAAACTAGATGACAGTTCACCGCTTGATCCTAAGAAAATACTGAAGGTTTGTGCTCAAAACATACAATTAGAAACCAAGAAATCTCCAGCTTTATTATCAGTTCAGCTAATGACTCCCAAGTTCCACAGGAGTTTAATACATCTCTCCATGTCTTTGTTTGTATATCTGGTATTTATTGTGTTCTCATTACTGTCATGAGAAATCATTAAAATACAGGGTACATTTGCTTTTTCTTTTAAGTTTCTCAGGGAAAAAGAAATGTGTTTTGTCAAAGCCAAAACTTGGGAACTAATAAAAGCGATGGTAAAGCATTTTATATAAGGAATATTTTAACTTAACTCAGAAAAATAGCCATTACATTTCACTTGAAGAAAAAAAAATTAAGCAAAATGAACCCTTTCTTGAGGGGAAAAGAAATGAAAACAAGAACTTTTCAGTTAATTGGTGCTAGTATCCATATCCCAAGACCATTTCTAGCAGGTATTCAGCTTTGAATGTTACTGAATTTTATTACTACAAATTGGTTTTACCTCATTATTATGGGACGAATGAAGGGAATTTTATTGTGCAAATCTATTAAAAAAGTTTGTTTGGCTAGCCATGAAACGTAAGCAGTGCTTATTAGTTAAAAGGTTTTGGTGGCAATGCTGTTTAATACGTAGCATCTGAAGATACAAAGATTAGGCTGACAGTATGGCAATCATAAAATTAAATGTACTTATAAAAAAATGGAGCAACTATTGTTCTTAAAATGTCTTCTGTCAGAAAATACCCAGGTGTACAGTTGATATAACCAGCAGTACCAGGTTTTAATTTATATTTGTAGAAAAACCAAGTACAACTTTCCTTTAGTTGTCATTAGACCCTGGAAGCATCATGTGTCTTCCAGCCTTTCCAAAGGGGAGGCTAATAGAGAAAGAAAAAGATGTTCCTTTGCTGTCAGAGTGCATCAAGCTTCTTTTCCATCCTGCAAAGTGGAACCTGTGGCTTGAGGCGCTCTGATTGTCGTATTGGGCAATTGCCGGTGGTTTCACAAGGCATTTATATGAATGTCTCCAATGAGCTGTGAGATAGCATGAGTTCATCTGCAGGCTGCTAGACCAATTCCAGGCATCAGTCAAGGTCAGAGACCTATAAAATATTTAAATTGCATTTTTCATCTCTAGAATACTAAGGAAAGTAGCTGCACACTCTAGAGAATGAATATTACTCGGTGTCTACAGCTACCAACTGATGAGTCTCTGTATCACTGCATCGTCTATATTTAGTGAAATCACTGCTTGCAGAGTGTGATTTCCTTTTCCGCTTTCTAACATAGAATATTTTGCTAATGGAGTTTGAGGATTTGCCAGGATATCAGGATCTCAATCTTTCAGATCCAAACTTTAATGTAGATCATGTTGTATGATATCATATCTTACACAAGAAAGATTTTCCAGGTGAATATTAAAATATGTAATGATGCATGGGAAAAGTAAAGAAAGCTTCATGCCAATGTACTCTTTTTGCCTACTTCAGTATTCGGACCACCTATCTCTGTCCCTGAATGAAGCATGCAGAACAAACTTGGAAAAGAAATACAAAACAGTCTTGGATCAGTCAATTAGTGGGCCTTTGAATGACAGTGTTGGACTTCTTTGCCTGGCACTCAGAGTTCCTGTTGATGTGTCCACAGCTTCTTCAGACCCACACAAGATATCTTAAGTGGTGTCAGACTTAGTGGAGATGGCAAATGGGTGATAGTAGGTACAAATGATATTTGAAAATCAGGGTATTTCAGTGGTGACATAGGAACTTCTGTCAATGACATTCTGTTTCCATCTTCATGCTGTAGATTGGGTAGATTCTTAGCTGAATGGTAATTGTTCTGACTTCAATAAATGATTTTTTTTAATAGGGTTGACCTGATCTGGAAGTCAGCAACAGCTGGCAGTTGGATCTTTTTGTGTTAGCTGAAGTGTGTTAGTATGGGAAGAATTTATCCTAAACTGTCAACTATTGAGAAAGGATCAGATCAGGAGAAAATATTCATATATGGCTAACAGCAATGTTATGACTTGACAAGAATGCCTGATTGTCATGGTTTAACCCTTGCTGGCAGCTAAGCACGATAGCTGCTCACTCTCTTTCTCCCGGATAGAACTGGAAGGGTAAAAGTAGGGAAACACTTGCATAAAGACAGTTTAGTCGGCCACACACAAAAGCAAAGCAAACCAAGGTATTCCTTCACCACTTCTCATGGGCAGGCAGGTGTTCAGCCATCTCCAGGACAACAGGGCTCCACCATGCATAACAATTACTTGGGAAAACAAATGCCATCACTCTGAATGTCCTCCCTTCCCATTTCTTTTCCCAGATGTATATGCCAAGCATGACCCTATATAGTCTGGAATATCCCTGGGGTCAGCTGTCCTGGCTGTGTCCCTTCCCAACTCCTTGTGCACCCTATGCTTTCTTGCTGATGGGGGTGAGGAGCAGGAAATGCTCCCCTATGTAAGCACTGCTCAGCAGTAACTGCAACATATCCATGTTATCAATGCTGTTTTCAGCACAAAGACAGTTCTTGCTACCAGCTACTATGATGAAAATGAACTTTATGCCAGCCAAAACAAGCACACTGATAAAGTCTGGGCAGTAGCTGTAGGTTTCCTGAGTTCTGTTCCGAGTCCCTGAGCAGAAAACTCTGGTACTCCTCAAGAAATGCATTTAATGGCTGCGTCTAGAGGAAAGTGAGCTGGTCAACAGAGAAAAGCAGCACTCGGCAATCAGAGGAAGCCCTGGGTATAATGTGGGGGAAGCAAGATATCGCTCATCAAATTCATGTATTATCATAGAACAACATGATCATACAACAGGGCAAGAAAAAGCTGAATTTTTTTTTTTATGTCCAAAACAACAGTCCACATAAAAAGTCTGACATGTCTAATATTGTTATTTGCTTCGGCTCTGGATTTTGGGACTGGTGCTGTTTATGCGTTTTCAGAAGCGTCTTGAATTAATATTCAGTGTTTACTAAGCCCATTGGATTTCCTGATGTAATTTGCATTAGCTCTTAGCAGCAGGGGCTTTGGGAAAGCCAGTACCAAAGAATTAAATAGCAAAACAGCTGCTTTGATCTGTTAAAAAATAGTCTCCATCACCTTTTCTGTGTGATCATCTGTAAAAAGAAGCAAAACCAAGTAGTTGCATCCATTCTTTGCTCCATTACTAAATAAAACAATGCAGCTCTTGTTAAGAGAGTGTTTTAATGGCAGTGTATTTGAATACCGGTTATTACTGAGTTTGACAGTTTTCCATGATGAAGTCTTTGGCCTCACCATGCTTGTTGGATGGTTTCTGAACCCTTTCAGCTAAGCCAAATATCCAGCAAAGAAGGATATGTTTAGGGTATTAAAAGGCGTGTTGGGAGATCTGAGATTCCTTATAGCCTTGGGGAAGTAATTTAATCTGCTTGTGCCTGTTTTTTGTCTAGTAAATGTCTTGTCTGCTTACAACTTATATTGCTGCAGGAAAGATTGGGAGCTGTTATACAAACTCATGTATACACAGCAGTTCTTAGGACAGGCCAATTCTATCTATAGAGTCTCTGTCTTTCACAAGTAAATTGTGAGCCTTGACTTAGGTTGTCACCCTAAGGCTCCAAGAGAAACAAAATTCATAAACATTTATATTTAATGCTTCACCTTGCTCTTGTGTGTGTTGCCTTTCATCTGAGAGTGGGATTGAGGTTACAAACCTTAGATGGTCAAGGACAGGTCCCAGAAATCATCACCTTATAAAGCTGCATGCTAAGTTTCCGGAGCAAATGTTTTCTGCGTGGTGGATCAATGTGGGTTTTCAACATCAACCACGAATATCTGCATATCAGTGAGGACTTCAGTTTCCATCTCACCTCATCCAGTGAAGTTATTGAAAGAAGCTGGCAGCAGCCTTTTGTTAAGCAAGCCACCATTTCTATTATCAGAAAACCAGAAACACCTCACACACCTATTTTTGAATTACATTCTGAATTACATCCTGGACTGCTTCTTGGACCAAAATCATCCCCAGGAAAACTTGACAAAATGCCTGTAATAGTTTGTATTCTGTAATATTAAGTTCCAGTAAGTGTTTTACGTTTTTTAAATGCTTTTTGTAGTTAAGTGAAACTCTAAAATGCTCTGGTCATGCTGATACCAGATGGCATTGCAAAGCAACTTCTTTTCTTTAATGAAAATAAGCTTTTTATAGAATAAGCAGCCTCTGTATTCATGAGATAATAGTTTAACAATGATGCGTAAGTTAGGTGAATAACAAAAGACATTGTCAAATGTTCTTAAAAATACTGAGAAATTCATCAAGTAAATTATTCATTCAATGCTACAGTTCCCCTCTGTGTAGGTATTTCTGCCACCAAGCATCTGACAGCCTCTAGGGTAACCATATTTTTTATTGTTAAATTATTAATGATGCTTTCATGCCTGAGACCTTATGGAATGCTACATAGCATCTTTTATCTAAGGATCTCATCATGATTCACAAAGATTAAGCATCAAAACATCCCTATGAAGAAAACAGTCTGTACAGGATAGTTGTACTCTGCTCGATTGTATACAACTGTAAATATAAATCCAGCACTTACTCAAATGAACTTGAATTTTTGCTCTTTGTGCTTCAGGGCTTAAATCTCAAACTCGGTTCTTTTAATTTGTGGAGAAATCTCTACCAGAAAAAATACGAAGTATTAGAGAGACATTAAGTCTCAAAATCAAATTCCAAACTATTTTCATTTGACTATTACATCACCAGTCATCTTTCCTCTCATACCCGAGTTCATCAACAGGTCCCCTTTTCCACCACTTACCAAGTTGGAAAATCATTGGCAAAGGGCTTCTTCTGAGATAGGTTTGTGGTAGGTGTTTAAATATCTGGACAATGCCTTTGATTGAAGCTTCTAGATAGATAGGAAACCTCTGCTGTTTAATGCATATTGCATTTTTTTATGACCAGGTCAGTGGTAACAGAAATGTGCTGCACCCTTCATATGGGTTTTATCATTATTGCTTAATTTCCATTAAAAATGGGAGTTAATATGTCCCAGAGTGGAGCTGGAAGCACAGATTTTAGACTACAATAACAAGTCGCCTTTCCACTGTTTAGAGAGGGATGAAACCATGTGTGTTCTCATGTGCTTTTGTGGCAACTCCTGGGAACAGCTCATGTCATCTGCATGTAGCATCCTTCCTGCTGACTGCAGTGAGACTTCCTGGTTTGAAAATAAGCAGATGCCCATTTTACCAAAGGCTTAAATGGAAGCAGGGGTCTTAAATGGCTTGTCTGGGCTAATAAGAGTCTGTAGCAGAAACATTCCCAACAGTATATTTCAACTACCAGGTTAGTTTTGCTCTTTTCCTTTCTTTTTCTATTTGAAAAATAGAAATGAAAGTGCCACCAGCCTGCCAACACTGTCTGAGCAAACCTAGGGAAGCAGAACATTAGTTTCATACGCATATATTCCAGGCTCACTAGCAACTTGCCCTCAGCTTTTTGTCTTGTATGACAAGCATGATCAAAACTAGAGAAGCAAAGTAATACCCACAAAATCTTGCCACACAGCCTTATGGAAAGAACTTGTCCGGACACAACAGGAAAGCAGTGCATGCAGTATGCTGGCCTTGAGCACAGAGGTTTCATTTCTGATCTGGACAGTAGAGAATTGTATCTATGATAATAATAGCATCAGACAAAGTGAAGCTGGTTTTAAAGGAGCTGCCTGCAGCTTACAGCACTGCCAGGGCCTGATAGTAGGGTCAGTATTCATTCAACTTGCCCAGGGAAGTTGTGAATGCTCCATCCCTGGTGGTGTTCAAGGCCAGGTTGGCCTTGAGTGGCATGGTTTAGTGTGAGGTGTCCCTGCCCATGGCAGGGGCGTTGGAACTGGATGATCTTAAGGTCTTTTCCAACCCTATCTATTCTATGATTCTGTGAACTTGAGCAAAGAGTAAAAAATAAATACAGGAGAAAGTATACCTCACATGGACAAATGTCCCCGATTCTTGAGTTAATCTTTAGACAGTTGAACCAAAGCCCAACATAAGAGATGGATGCAAAACTCATCTCCCTTGCACACACATTAGAAAACATCAGTTCCAAAGCCAAAGGTTTCTATGAAAATTACAGTTTAAATAGGATGAAGCAGGTACAAGGAAGGGCCTGATGCCTAATAGTTAAACTAACAACACAGTCCCCCAAAATCTTTTTCTTCTTTTGAAAACCCCAAAGAAGCAAAAGGTAGAGAAAGGTAGAAGGCATCTCATGTAACTTTAACTGCTGTGTGTGAGCTTACGAGTAAGATTGTTATTGCAGTTGAAAGAGAGAAATGGACATCCATAGGGTCAGAGGACTAAGGGATAATTCAGGTTGGAAGGGACCTTAAGAGGTCCTCTTTTCCAGCTTCCTGCTCAAAGCATTCCTAGGATGCTTATGGTTTTACTGTAAAGTGACTGTCTAAAAGCATGAGGTACACTAGCTGTTGATTTCCAGAGAGGCAGGAAACTGGGTCCAATATGAATGTCTGCCTTATGGACATCTAAATGAATCTCTCCTCCTGTGCATAGTTACATGGTGTTTTGCAGATTCCCAAGTCAGAGCTGGAAAAAACAGGAATTCTGTACAAGTAACTCAGCATACCGAAAGGTAAAGGACCACAGAGGGCTGCAGGACATTGTAGGCAAAGGAAGAAGTTGGTCCCCGTGGAATTTTCTCTGTTCACAGTTTGGGAGTTCCCCCCATTTTAAAATGTATCATCCTGGACTTTCAATGCAAGTAAAGCAGGTCCAACAACTGTTAACATGGCTTCTAGCAGGTACTTGCACTTTGGACTCTTTAAAGGCTGATCTAAAACTCCTAGAAAGCTCAGCCTGGCTTGCTTGAAGTGGTGTGTTTTAAAATGTAGTTGAGAACCCTGCACCCAATCCCAGTGGGATTCTAATGTGACAATAAGGCGATTTCTGCTCCAAAGTGGTCCGTTTAGATGGCATGCATAATGTAACGTTCTATCCCTTGTAGTCTAAGCCACTTCAGAGTGACAGCTTGGCACTTTGCATTGGTTGACTGCTACAAAGAAAGAACAGTGTGCTTTCAGTAGACCACCTGAGACATAAAGAACTAACTGATGTTTCTAAACTCATTTTTACAGCTACAAAATAATATTTACTGCAGACCCATAATTACTTCTTCTGAATTTACTAATCAATCAGTGTTGATTTCAGATACTGGTAATCCTTTACAGGAATTAGTGCAGAGAGAGACATGGGGCAGATTAGGCTCTTGATGTTAAATATGGCAGGGGTTGGAAGTAGATGATCTTAATGTCCTTTCCAACCCTAACTATTCGAGGTTTCTACTGAAACTTGTTTCTTCTATTGCCTTTTAAGTGGTTGCATTTATGAAAACAGGTCACTGAAGAAACATTGTCCTTTAAACAGTTAAAGGAAAAAACATACCCTCAGAGTTGTGCAGGTAGCAAGCCAAAAGCAAGTTCCCAAACACTGACTGCAAAGAGAAGAAATAGTGCATCAGTTCTTAATGAATTAATATCTACTTAGAAGTTTATGCCCTGGTGTGCACATGTAACTCTGTTTAATGTTAATGAAAGTAATGTGCATGCTACAGAGAAGGCTAGACTTCTTAAAAGGGGTTTGTCAAATTGCTTCTTACAGATACAGGTCAAAGATTAATTATTCAATTTGGCTTCCTCTGCATTACAAAAAAAGAAAAAAAGAAAAAGTAGCTATTAGCAGTAATACACAGAACTTGTCTGCAAAAGCCCAAGATACAAGTACTATTCCTACTCCTTTTTTTTGTCAACTTTTCAGGCCATCAATGGCATTTCATTTCCTAAATAAAACAAGAAGGTGGCAGGTTACTGTGGTGAAATGTTAAGGTCACTTGCACAAGTGTAAGGAGAGCTCAGGATCTGGAGTTTTGTTTGTCATGATAAGTGATTTTAATTCTTGCTTCACTTAACTAAACATAGAGCTCCTGTTCCAGTTTCACATTTTCTAAGGACTTCACTGATGCATAAGGAACAAGACATTAGCTCTGTTTCGCTGGATTTGAGTAGCTCTACTAGGTGGATGTGGAGTTAAATAAACTGATCTAATGCTTACTGTTGGAATGGCCTATTCACCACAACAGACACAAATGTAAACCCCTCAAAGCACTTGTCTAGATTTTTATTTCCATTTCCATTTGTCTTATTTTCTAAACTCAGATGTAACCACTAACTGTACCTGAGTGGCAGGAATAGAAAACCTGATTTTCTGTTGGCCTTTGTCTTATATGGTCATTTACATCTGGACATGACACTTGAAATACTAATTAATCAAATCAGTAGATAATCAAGGCAGTAGACAATCAGGGCAGTTGACTTGTATTTCTAATTTCACATGCATAAATGACCAAAGTAAAATGCAAGGAAGAGAAAAAAACCAGGAGTTATTAATCATATTGTAGTGTAAATACCTTGTTTTGTTCAGATGAATCATTATGTTGAAATCATTGTGCTGAGGATAACTGAAGTCTAGACAGGTAGTTCAGATAATAGGGCCGCATACATCGTTCACTTTTGATTTTAGTTGCCTAAAACCAGGCTCTTAACATGTATTTGAAGTGCTCTGAGTACCCAGAACATTTAGCCTTCATCCAACATAAGATGCAGCAATCCTCATCAAAGCCACCTGGTGCTTTCCAAGTAAAGTGTAGTTCCGGAGGGATCTGCTCCATGATCTTGTTGGGCACTGATAGTTCCCTGGGTTTTCCTTTTTTCCCTTTTTAAGAACGGTCTCATCCACATATTGTGCATGGAATAGCGATAACTCAAATGGCCAGGGACAGAAAAAAGGGTGTTTTGGTTGGCTGCTTTGGGTTTTTAACCTGGGAGGTGTAATGGTAATGTTAAATAATTGGTGAGATAGATTTTGTAAGGATTTGATGGCAGGCTTTAGGAAGTCTTTAACTTCAGAATAGGTATATGGGTGCAGAAGCCATGCAAACAGGACATAGGCATGGGTCTGGCATTATACTAGTGATTATACATCTGGAGGGACTATACTTTGGCATGGCTGGGAGAGGCAAGAAGAGCTTAGGTATGCTCATAATACCTGAAGCATGATCTTATGTTTGCTTCCACATCTGCTGATGTCAGATGTCACAGCTGTGGAAGAGTGGAAACAGAAGGAAACCATGCAGTTTCCTCCTCTTAAGAGTTTCAGTCCATAATCCAGTTTCTCCTGTCTCACTCTTCCAGTCATGTCTGTGAGATCTTGCCCCTGAACTTGATTTGAATAAGTGTCTTCTATAAGTTCAGCCACTAGCTAGTGTGCTAAAATAGTCAAAAGTTCTTCAGGTGAGCTCAGAGAGTACTGCAAGAGACAATAGAAAGTTTTGACAAATGGTACCTAAATGACTTGCCAAGCATCAAGGTTTGAGCTGATAATTCTTTTGTTATTTGCATAAGGACAACTATTTGGCAGCCAAATATTTAAGGACAACACTACATTCTATTTTATCTCTGTGTGAACCCATGTTTTCAATTAGGAAAGACAGGTTTGTTCTTAATGAAAAACAAGAACGTTGAAACAAAGGGAAATGGTAGGGTAAGAAAAGCAGTCCTAAAGCCTACCATATCATCTGAGTGGTTTGCTTAAAGTCATTTGGTATTTAGATGCAAAATATTTCTACTCCCATGGTCCCATAAAACCTGCATCATATTTGTATGTCTTTACTTTGCTCTTCACTCTTAATGTAAAATTAACTCCAGCTAGACCGCTGAGCTTCTGACTAATACTCTCAAATCAGCCCCAGTTTTGCATTGCAGAATATCTATCAGCTCTGCAAAACAGTGTCCCCCGAGGCAAGGCAACAGTTGGCATTTTCAAAACCTAGAGGCAAGTGTTTGAGTTTGATGAGGCTATAAACTCGCTGACTGATGTTCCGTGCTCAGCAGGAGAACGGGTACAAGGAACAAAAGAGTCTCCATGGAAAGGATCTGCTCAGTGTCCAGACCCAGTAAATTCTTTGCTGCTTCCTGAGGTTGCAAACAAGGCTGCTGCTCACAGGCAGTTTTATTCTAGGGTCTTTATCACTCTTCCTGACAGTTTGAGATTATTTATCAGCAAGATCTAATACCTTAAACATTTTGGGCAAGTTCTCTTCTTGAAAACACCGCAAGAAAGCGTCGAGGCAGACATACAACAGTGTTCCACAGGGGGAAACTGTTAATAAACCTGATATTTCTTTCTGTAATATTCTATCAGTGATACTTCTGTAATGAAGCGTTATTTGACAGATTCAGACTACTGCAGGATAGCTTAGCATGGCTCTGAAAGCGAGCTTTCAAGCCTCAGGAGGTCAATCTGACTATGTCTTTTTAATGGGTTGGCATGGAGCAAGTCAATGACCTAAGAGCTGTGAGAAATAAAGAAACATTCTGTCATTGCTGACTTTCTGATTAACTCCCTGGCTTTCTCCTGTGATTACTGGAGATTTTCCAGTCAAGGAACACCTTCTGCCTGACACTGATACATGCTGCTTATGTGACATGAGAAAATGTAGGAAGTTGTCATCTGCTCTCCGAGTGTAAAAGAGTGGAGAATGCTTTCTCTTCAAATCCATAACACAAGAGTTGCTGCAAAGAACTAAGTTTTTGCTTTTGGGCAGGCAAGAGGAGGAAAAAAAGGGGAAAAAGAAAATTTGCTATTGATTGCATTAGTTTAAGAATTTTGTTGGAAGAACAGTTCAATATGAGATTTTTTTTCTTTCATACTATTCTGAAGTTTTTTGTCAGTACTATGGGAAAATGAACACTTTCTGTGAGACTTTTTGGATGGCACAACGCTGAAATATATCCATGGGTATTCATTCCCAGGGACAAGAAAAGCAGTACAGAGGTATTATTCTTCCTATTAAAACTAGTAGGCTGCTAGTGTCGCATTAGTTTCTTTAGATGTGCTGTTATAAAGAAATCAGGATTTATAGAGACTGCCTAAGAGATCACAGCTGGGGTGCAGTCATACCACTTGGAGATGGAATTTGGGAAAGAGGGTTTGAATATTCTCTAGATATGTAGGTTGGCCTCTTTTTAGAAGAGGTGTCAGACAGATGATATCTTCATGTGTTCTCTGTGGGGAGTGGGTGCTTGCAGTTTACTCAGTGCTTGTCTGTATCAAGTGTGATTTGTTGGTGTAAGACAAAGTTACTCAGACTTAACTCGGGAGGTCTTGGGTCAAATGTTGATGTGTCATTGCTGAGCTCAGTTATAGCTCTTGTGCTGGAAACAGTGAAGGTGGAAATCAGCAAAACTGGCAAAAATACAGCAGGTCTCATAAGGACAGCCGTAGTCTGCAGTTCTGCATAGTTCTCTGGTTTTGGTTGTTTAGGCAGTCCATACGCTTTCTTGTTTGGCATAAGCTGGAAATGGATTGGAAAAGTCCTCTGTGAACCTGATCTGGGCATGCTAACACCAGGGGTATGAACAATCCCACAAAAATCCAGGATGGATGTGTGTTTACTCCTTAGGTACACTAAAAGAGAGGGCATAGCTATTTCTATCTAGCAATCAGGTGGGGTAAGATAGCTGCCTTTGAAATAATCCAATTTAACACACAATGAAGCACAAATAATCACCCATCTCCTGAAGGATATGAGCCCTGTGACAGAGGTGACATACAGCATGGAAGGAGATGGATGGACAGATTAAGGAAATATTATCTTTTTCAATCATCAGAGGACTAGGACTCTTGAGATCTGACTGCTGCTGGATCAATTATTTTAGCCAGGACTAAAACACAAGGGTGAGAACATAAGAACAATCACGCTGAGAGGCAGAAGGACCATATAACCTTGTGAATCTCTGACAGCATCCCACAGCAGATGTTTAGGGAACAATGTAAGCACAAGCCAAGCCTTTACTGGGTTTTTAGGTTTTCATTCTATGGGTTTTTGAAATTTGTATTTGAACCTGTGCATTCTCTTTTAACATATACTGCATTCAGAAGCATGGAGTTCACAGATGTGCTCATAAACTTCACACACCCTGTATAAAGAAGGATCTGTTTCTGTTTTGTATCACTGCATCATAATGTCACTGAGCCTCTTGTTCTTGCACTGGAGGAGATGGCTAACAGTCAATCCCATGATGCTCAAGGTTATGTAGATTTCTATCATAACCCATTCAGTCAACTTTTTTCCACACTAAAGGAAAGTTCCTCACATAGAAACCATATCACACCTTTGATCACGCTCTGTTGATGTTGTTTGAGCCTGTTTTACTTGTAGTATATCTTATGTGAAAAGGAGAGCCAGGTTTTTACTATTCAAGCAATAGATCCATGATAGTTGAATAAAGAATAACAAAATATTCTTCATGGTCTTCTATGCTTTTCCTAATAATTGCCCAAAATCACTTTGTTTCTTAACAATTGTCAGATATTTTCAGCTGAGTATTGATTATAAGCTCAGGATCTGACAGCGCAAGGCAGTTGATCATTGTATATGCAGAGTTGACTGTTTTCTCTCAAGTGCATTCCTTTGCATGTATCAATACTGAATTTCATTTTCATTCATCCTCTATCCCCAATTTTTCTGTAGTTTCTTATTATCCTGCATAACCTGAATGCCTTGAATAACACAGGTGGCCAAGCGCTTCCACTACTATTTGCAATCTTATCCAGAACACATAATGAACAGGGTCAGTCCTGACATAGCCTGAATGGGACATTTCTAATCCTTTTCTTACCTATTGAAAAGAATAAAACATGAGAAACACTGTTCTCTGTAAAGAAGCTCTTCACATCTCTTACAACCGAAATGTGCTAGATTAGTTTTGTAAACTCTGTGACATACTTGGAAAACTGTTGACATTTGAAGGTCTAATCAATTCCTTCTGCTACTAAATGGGTTTAGGCTTTGTTTAAGCCGTTCCAGAGCTATCACCCAAGTTACTTATAGAGCAATTGCTGTAGCAAGGAAGTGACAGCAGTCTGAGAAAAAGATTTCTTACCTCTCTCATGTCCGTATCAGGCCATTTTATGGCAAAATTGAGATTGTTAAGGTAACGGGAACAACACAATTAGAAGTAATTAGACCAGCAGGAGAGTCATTGCCACAAAGGTGTCTGGAAAGTTGGCAGTCTGAGAAAGGTCAAGATAGTAACTCAGAATGGGTACATAATTTGCCTGTTTAGATCATCAGCTCTTCTGGGCTCACAGAAAGTCAAGGACAGTGACCTCTTTTGGGGCCTTAGAGTGTTACAGCGGAAGAATGCAAGCGTATTTAATGATAAATACAACAATAAAGGTGACCCCAATGAGGAATCTGAGCTAGCAGAAGAGGACGTTTTCTTTCAGGGGTCATGAACTTTGTGTAGATATAATAAACTGTTTCAGGAGCTCATAGTCACTTTAAAGGAACATTTGATTATGGTTTATAAGGTTTGGCCTTGTTTAAAAACCACAGCAGTCACAGTTCTCATCCTTCAAGCACTATGTGGTAAATATAGAGTTACATTTACTCCTAAACTATTGGTTTACTATATTAATTGGTTAGTAAAAGGCAATCCTTCCCTTATGAAAGTTCTATTTATTTATATTTAAAGTTTCACACCTTGACCTTTGGTGTTCTTTCCTGTCCCAGGACACTGTGTCAGAGCAGTATGAGCAATTCTAACCCACCGGAAATAATCATCCTTAAATTGGGGTAAGTGGGGTAGTTATTCAGAGAGAAAGCCCATGTTGGACTGTACATTTGATGACAAATCCTGACAACTCTTGTCAGGATACCACTCCTCAAATTGGGCATCTTCCTGTGAATGTAGTCAGTGGGGTTAGTTGTGTGAGAACGACTCATTTGGAAGCAGTGACCCGACCCCAGTCCTCTGGCAGCACTTAACTCACGTAGGTCCTTGTACCCAATACATTCAGTGTGACTAATATTTGCTGAGAGCCGCTGTCTCCTTCACAACTCTACACCTGAAGTGAGGACGAGCAGTTCTGTACTAAGCTAATACAGATAACCTCAGGGAGTAGTTATGTAGTCATTTCAAACACTTGAAAGAGGAACAAAAAAACCTATGAAGTTGCTGTTGAAGTATAATTAAGATGATGTTTTCAAGTACAGTGTAACCTTAAAGTAAAAGTAGTAAAAGAGTTAAAATGGAACCATTTACAAAGCAGTAAAAGCTCCATGGCATGAAGCACTCCTGATACACAGAATTACAGGATTAGAGACCAGTCATTCTGGTACCTGTGTAGAGACAGGTTTGTAAAGGGCTTTTTTAATGCTTTTTTTATTCATGGAGGAGAGAAACTAGAAAGGGAAGGCTGAGAAAGGAGAATATGTGTAAGTGGCTGGAGGGGTTATTTGGCTGGAGTGAACAGAAGTCCAGACCACCTCCTTCTGAAGCCTTTCTTGAACTTGTTTAAGCTTAGGTAAATGGATTGATGCTTCCTCTGTGTCTCTAGAGTATGTTTAGACCAGAGAAGTTTTGGGATCTGCTTACAAGAAGGTTTATATTTTCAGTCCTTCTGTTGCTATCAGGAAACAAATCTCTTCTGGTGAGAGTTTCAAACCCAAAGCAGTGCCCTGTTGTCCTGGGTTTAGCAGTGGCAGTCAATTTTTCTCCTTGGTAGCTGGTGCAGCATTGTGTTTTGACTTTCAGCCTGGGACCAGTGCTGGTAATACCAATGTTTTCAGTTGTTGCTAATTAATATTTACCCTGACCAAGGACTGCTACTGCTAAACCCAGGACACCTGTCTGCAGGAGCTTGGTGTGTTCCCACTCGTCATACCCTGAGCTCCCCTGAGAAAAGCCACTCCTTAGTGAAGTTTCCAGTGTCGTGTTTTAAATGTCCTTAAAGTGCTGAGGGAAGAATACATTTATATGCACTTACAGATCACAATAGAGATTGACTTTAGGAGAAAGTTTGGGAACACACTATTTTCTGAGTCCAAATCTGAAAACTGCAGGTTATGTTTGGTGGGTGTGCTTCAGGTAGCTCGAATGCATTACATTCAACGGAGTTGTCCATTACTATCCAATAGCTAATAAGGAAGCCTTGAAAGACTACTTTTGAGTAGCTCAATTTTGGACAAATTTAATTAGGTCAGGAACATTAGTACATACTTGGGCTGAAACTTAAACAGGGGAAGTTTAGATTGCATATAAGAAAGAAATTCTTTCCTGTTAGGGTGGTGAGGCACTGGAATGGGTTGCCCAGGGAGGCTGTGAATGCTCCATCCCTGTCAATGTTCAAGGCCAGGTTGGACAAAGCCTTGGGTGAGATGATTTAGTGTGAGGTGTCCCTGCCCATAGCAGGGGGGTTAGAACTAGATGATCTTAAGGTCCTTTCCAACCCTATTCTATGATTCTCTACCAAGCAGGAGCAAAAAATGGAACTGATTTGGGCCAATTGCTAGGTGGATGTGGAAAAACTGTAAACACTGTAAAGAAATCTGTTGTACTTCTTACATCCATCCATTTTTCTTCCTGAGTATTTCTCAGTCCACTAATGACTAAGGAAGACATAAAACAGCGAGTAGGGTATAAAGATTTAGAACATACAGGCTTGTACCCAAGTTTTGACTGATGTGACCTCTGACCCACTGGTGTAAGATTTAAATAATTACTAGAATACAAAACATCCGAATTATTTGAAAAATATTGATTGTTTTAAGCAATTCAATAATCTATTGGTCCTAAACAAAATAACATAAAGTATAACAATGGCTAGAATTGATAGTCGTGGTTAATTCCAATCAAGATGGAACTGTGAAGAAATCTTTGCCAAAATGATGTGAATTTACACCTTTGTGACAACACATGTGAAGTTATAAATAATATACTATACATCAAAATGTATATAAATAATTAAGAACAGATAAAGAGTGAACCTAAAGATCTTACAAAGTATTTTCAGTGCAGAACCATCATCACGTTTAGGCTATGCTGCGTTCTGCAGCTGGAACTGAAAAGTTAAACTACTAAAGATACTGCAAAATCCTAGAGGAAGCTCTGGAAAAGGAGACTCTGCTTTTATCTCATGAGCTACAGGACTTAATGACAGTATTTCTATATGATCATGAAATAAAATGTTGGGTAACATTAGTGCAGGAAATCCAGACCATGTTGCCAACAACTATCCAATGAAATATATTACTACATCATAATATAGAATCATAGCACAGTTAGGGTTGGAAAGGACCTTAAGATCATCCAGTTCCAACCCCCCTGCCATGGGCAGGGACACCTCACGCTAAACCATCTCACCCAAGGCTTCACCACCCTCACAGGAAAGAATTTCCTCCTTAGATCCAATCTAAACTTCCCCTGTTTAAGTTTGAATCCATTACCCCTTGTCCTGTCACTACAGTCCCTAATGAAGAGTCCTTCCCCAACATCCCTATCAAGGGAATATCTCTGTATGCAGGTGTTCTAGCTACCTTTACAGATGAACAAATTCAACTTACTAGGCTCAGCACAGAAGTAAACTGTTGAAGTTTAATGACATGGTATAAAGATGTCAGATAAAATCATCCAGTAGTCCCTGCTTGCTTCAGACACAATGAATCTTTGAATGAATTGTGTTTAATAACTGATTAAAGCTGTATTCAGTGGGGAATCCTGATTTGAACAGCAGAGGAAACCCTGCAGGGGTTCTCAGTGTGATACCCACGCTTCTCAGACTTCAAGAGTCAAACATTTCCACCCAGGCTACTCCTTTCCTTGTTTGTGAAAGGGTTTGGGCAGGCAGATAGAGTAGAGATAAAAAAAGGTGTAAATTAAACTCATCAGTGATGTTGCATCTCAAGAGCCTGGAGTCTTCCCGAGGATTTCATAGATCACCGCTCATTGATTTTGCTCTTCCCGATGTCCCCTGCACAGCTGCAGTTCTGGGAGTGCTGACATTTCTGAAGCTGGCCTCAAAAGTGAGATTTTTGGTGAAAATCCACCCAAGTCAGCCAGGGCAGAAAGCCTGAGCTTCAGCAGGTTGTCGTGTTATTTGGACAACTTTCCAGAGTTGTCATCAGAATCAAAACAGCTTGAAGCAGCGCTTATGACTCATCTTCAGTGTCAAACAAAGCCGTAAGTTAAGCACCACATGCTGTAAGTGTAACACGTAACGGGCCCCTTAGCTACACAGAAAAGTTTTACACAGTTTTCAAGTGTCACTCAAGCTTTCCTTGTGCCCAAGCCTCTGTGACATCTAGGCATTTGTTACCAGGTTCATTTCTATCCTCGCTGCACATTATAACCTGTCACTCCTCAGCTTCTTCAGTCGCTATTCCACTACTATGGATTTAATCTGCAGTTTTCCATGCACTAAATTTAAGGCCTAGCAGTTTTCATGTATTATTCACTTCCATTTGCTATACTTGTTAAACAGTATATGTTCATTGGAGTTAATAAATCACCATTCACTTTCCTTCCTGCATTTCCCAGACCAGTTATTACTCAATCTACCTCTACTGACAGCAGCTTCATAGCTTCTACAGATTTCTCTGCGTTCATGAAGCTATTTATCACTGTACCTGTCTTAAATATTAGCAAAGTAAGCTTGCTCGAAAGGCTTAAGCTATAATCTGTCGGAGGAGTATGTAGAGGCATATGTATGTCTGACTTGAAATCATATGAAATGTCTACCTATTGTTGTGTGACATCCACCTTAGTCTGAGTAATCTGAGATTATTAATATGCTTCTCAAAGAAGAATAAGAAGGAAGTTGTCATCTGTATGTGTCCCTTACAGGTAAAGAAGGGACCAAAGTCTGAAGACCTTAGTAATTTTTCATATTGGAATTTGCTTGCTGGCTTTGGCTTTGGGTTTTTACTATTGCTGTGTCTCTGAAAGAGGTGCTTGACTCCTCTTGCACTCTTTTAGCATGGTTTGAAGCTGCAGACTGCTGACAGAAGTTCAGGGCTGCCTGCAGAAGGAGGTGCTGGCAGGCACTGGTTCATGCTGCCTGTGACTTCGGTCAGTGAAAAGTTCCTATTTCTGTAATCAAAACTGAGCTGCCAGTACCAAAATGAGCAAATCCATGCTGCCAGTGCTCTGATGTACAGACTCACTTCTTTAGGTCTCATTTCATTCCTATTTCCCGTGTCAATGGCTCTGTTAAAACATGTCTCATCCTGCTGCAACCATTTAACTGCATCACGCTGACAATTTTTCAAGCACAAGGTGACTTTTCTTAACTTACTAATTTGGTCACCTTTGTCAGCAAAAGAAATATCAGCCTTGCAGGATGCCATTGGACATAGCCCAATTCATGAATGTTCTTATATTACATTAGTCAAAATAACTCTTAGAAAAATCTGAAGAACTAATCAGAAAGGTTGAACAGCTTCTTCGGAACACAAAGGAATTTTAAGATTATTGCCTTGGAATTTTATAATTAACCATAATAATTCTTCAAAGTAGAACACTGGCTTTTGACAGACTCAAAGAAATGCCAATTTCTTTATGACAAACGACAGATTCAGTTGAGTGACAATTCAAACAGTTGACCTTTCATTATTAAAAACGTGTCCCATTAATATGACCAAAAAACCTGAATAGAACCCTTTTAACCATTGGGAAGAAAATCATAGTTCTAATTCTCCACTTGAAAAGAAATATAGCCAAGTGTATGGCCAGCAACACTAATATAAAACCACGTTTTTAAGCACATGTTGTTGCAATGATGATAAATGGTCTAGGTCTAGTTCATTAAAGTGTCTCATGCACCCTAGATTAGTGGCATTCAGAGGTCCAAATGGTGAGAAACGGGTTATAATTTTCTCAGGGGGGATATTCATAGCAGTTGCCTTTACCTAAAGAAAGAAAGCTATTATGTCTTCATCTATAGGACCCTTTTTCTCTGCAGGGACTATAAAGTCAGGTAGTTTTGCTAAAGCAGTTGTTTCAACTAAACTCTCAGAGCCACGCTTTTATGTCTGTGAAGTGGGGATAATACAAGATTGCCCTCCTTCAAAATGGCAACATGATAAAAGTTGCCAGGCTGTGGGATCTATATAGCTATGTGAGGTATTTGGGACTTAGGCCAGATATAGGGCTTCATTAGCTTCCCAAATAATAGTAAGGAAAGCAGAAGCACATCTTGAATTATTCTGATGCATAACACTCAAGGAATCCTATGCCGTCATGATGCTGCATTGTCAGAGTTTAGAGCGTGTGAATGTGTGCAGTCCAACAGTCACAGGGGAGGCGAGAGAGGTATTAACATTAGCTGGTGATAAGAAAACAGTATTTTTCTTCTGTTATAAGATTTAGCAAGATTTCAGAAATGGAGAGCTGGAATTTTCCCACCTTAAAGAATTAAGTATAAACATTTTGCTTTTAAAAACGCAGCTTTGGAAAATCCTGCATTCATGAGTCAGTACTTTGTGCAGGAATGAACAAGAAAATCATATTATTTCATTTTTTTATTACCTTTACAAGCTCTAAATCTTGGAAAGAGGTAAAACTATGCAAAGTAGATATTCATTCACATATTTACATGTGTTAGTGCATAGGAAGGTAATCATAGGGAAGGGAGCACCCACTACCTAATTTTAGCCATCTAAATTGGAGACATGAGGTTTAAGACTCGTGTGGCTATTGGAAAGGGTGGCAACTTCATAGAACTGTCCATCTAATCCTAAAGTAGATGTTGTTGGGACAGTTGCATCATCCTTGCACAGCTAAAATAAGGCAGATGAGTCCCATCTATGTAGGTGACACAGACATAATGTGTGCCTATAGATATGAATTCAAACATAAAGAACTAACAGTGATGCTCTAAAGATGTCATCAGCCAGAAATTGCTTTTATTTGCAGACACTGTTTCCTCTATCTAAGCACTGGTAGCCACTGACCAACAACAGCAAATTGTTTTTTCTTCTACCATTAGCTCTGTTAATCAAGAACGGCAGGACCAAGACCCCACAGATGACCTGTTGAAATGTGTTCAATGCAAATCTCGTATATTCATACTCGAAGCCCAGGAGCCCACATACATCTGTGAAAACCAAATTGTTGTATCTCAGCTCTCGTATACAGCTGAGAGCAAACTGTGGGTGTTCATTTGCAATAGATTGAGAAAGCTGCAAGAAAATGCTGTTTCATATTTTCCCTACAAAACTCCTCAGCTTGGCATCTGTATATGTATTCTATGGGCTGAAACTGCTCTTTGACCTGACTGGGTTATTATCTTCAAGTTGCAACTCAAATCCTGCAAGCAAAAAATTCAAGCACAGCCTAAATGAATTCTCTAGGGGATGGTCAGTCTGGTGTGTCCAAGTGTAGCTGGGTTACAAACTGTTTAAACCACACTTGTCAAGGGAAAGCAAACACAAAGTAGAACAAAACAGAATACACCATGTCTAAGGACATGCTAGGCAATTCCTGCAAGGCCTACCAGCACTGTTAACGTTTGCAATGAAGTTTCCTCCTATGTTCTGGCAGATTTTTAACTGATTACAGACAGAATTTGACATCTGTGCCTATTTATTATCTATAGCTCCCTTGTTTTCAACTTCAGCCCTCATAGCAAGGTGACATTTTGGAACCAGTGTTTCCATTAACTCAAATCAAGCAGCGCCTTCCTTCTGAAGTAGCCATATCTATTTTAATAGAGGTATTTAATGGCACAGCACCCTCCTCAGTAAAAATGACAGTGATAGAATAAGACCCTCATTCTGCAGTATATCACTTAGAAACAGAAGACAAGAATAGGCCATAAAAGCAGGATTCATGTGAAGCTTTATCTAGTTTATTACCAAGGAAAGTGGCAGGAGTGAGCCATCATACATTTCTAAAGAATACATTAGACCAGAAATAAAATAGTGGTTATAGGTAAAAACCAGGTAAGCCTTTCAGCCTTGCTAAATATTAAGCTATAAATATTAGTACTTAATAAAATGTTGTTTAGGAAGACAGTGAAGAGTTTCTTTCAAAGGCAAAAAAGGAGAGCCGGTTGCTTTTTTTTACCCATCTTTATTCTATGTAACAGAAACAAAAAATAAAGTGTTTGGTCAGATCTTAAACAACTGAATTATGTTCATGTTTCAATATTAGGGAAACACACACACCCAACAGCAGCAAACCATCAAAACACACAAAATTTGTGACTGAATCTTTGAAACCTCCATTACAACCACAGTTCCTGGATGGATATTCCATTAGCTCAGACTTTGCTTAAAGATGGTTCTGTGGTTGGGACTTTCATAATCTGTTTTTCATTTCCCTCTGTGGATTTTCCCCATGTCTAATGAAAACTCATATTGCTGTCTTCCCCTCATTAGTAAGTGCTCTTTCCTGAGTCTCTGATTTTCATGAGATGTGTGAGACCTTCATAACCTTGAGACTACTATCCCATCTGTAAAAATTGGCTGCAATGGGCCAGACAATTAAAAAGCAGCTGGGATGAGAGAGAGGGAGATGGATAGAAAAATACAGAAATTCAAACACACATACTGAGCGTGTTTCTCCTTTTCTGAAGGGTCTAAGTGAGTTATGTGCTTGAGGAAAAGATTTAGAGCACTCATGCTGAACAGTGATTAGCTCCCTAATTCATTTGGCAATCCTAGAAGCTTGAATTTCTTACACAGAAACCAGACAGAATTAGGATGCTACCAAATGGAGATTCACAGTATTTGCATCAATTGTGGAGGAAAAGCAGTGAAAATATTATCCCTTCTGTACTCATCCTTTTTCATATGTGACTTTCACTGTCACAGAGGGCTTCAAACCTCATTCTCTGTGTATCTTGCAATTTTTTCATCAAATAAAACATGGGTCTTAAACTACAGCCTGTTCAGTACACAATCCTAATTAATTTCTTGATTAACATCCAGCATTTAGAGCGTCTCAAGGAGAGGTACTTTTGAGAAACCACTATCTGAATAAAGTAGGTAGCACAAGGCCATCATTATGAAAGAGATCCATATTGAATCATCTGGAGTCTGAAGTGGGCATTTATTAGTAAGGTAATCCAGAAACCTTAAAGCTAGCATCTCCTTGTTTCCCAGCTTATTTTTTCCTATAAGGAAAAGATTGATTTCTTTTTTTCTTTCCTATAAGGAAAAAATAAATATAATATTTAAGACCTCTATTGTGACATGAACTTTAAGGCCTTTAAACCTAGAATCTCTACTAATTTACCTTTAAAGATGAAGCAGACTGACAAAATAATATCAGATAGACATATGGTAATCTTTGGCTAGTATAGATCAGCCCAATTTCATTTAGCACACTAAATCAATGTAAGCTCATATCAGCAGATTTGTAAATGTAATTTTTGCTTTTCCTGACATTGTGATTTTAATCTCTTGTTAATCCACATTTCATTAGGTTAAACAAGAGGCGTATTCCAAGAGATCAAAAAATAATTATTCAAAATGCCCAGTGAGCACTAATAGTTAAAAACCAGGTACTTGATTATCTAAAGGAAAATTCACTCTGCATTGGTACCTGTATGCTGCATACAAATTGTGCATGAACCCTTAGAGTTGTGGAAAAATCTTGACAGACAATTGCTCATTAAAATCTGATAATTGTAATCAGTGTTCTTTGACTCCCTCTAATTGGTAACAACAGAACTAAAGTAATCTGTGCTTTTGGCAATCTGTCTGGCTAATGCATCTCATAAGAATTAGAAAGCAATATATAGAAGAAAAAAATGCTTTATTAGTTACAGGATTTAAAAGACATCAATTAACTTCTTTAAACCCCCCCCTTTTTTTCCTTTAAAACATGAGGCAATTTGTTTCCTTGATGTGTGAGCCATCATCAAATCTAAAATCACAGCAAGAACACTTCTGAGATAGCCCAAACTTATCATGAGGTTAATGAACCATTGCACTAGTCCGATCAAACTCATTTGTCAGTGAATGAAACTGCTCATCTGCTATCTTGCAACATAATTTGGAATAAAACTGCCAAAATAAGAACTTATTTATGTTTCTCTTTGACAAAAATTGCTCCTTCAGATTGTAAAATGTGCGTATAGTGGCAGTAATGTAAGGAGAGCTTATTATTTTGCAGCAGAAGTCACATTCAGTCTGAGCCAATTTCTGATTTTTGGAACATGGATGTTATGGGAGAGCAGAGTTGGACCTGCAGTGCTTACAGTAATTTCTGTTGTGAGGCCTATCAAGACAATTTAATACAGGATTGCATATGGGTTATGCTACCCAGAATCTTTCAGGGGAAATTAGGCCTAAAAAAAAAGGATTGCAGGTCACTATTACTGTGCTATCATGCTACTCTGTTATTGTTGCATGTATTTGTTGAATTAATTCTTTTACACAATAACAAATTAAGCTGGATGTGGTACATGTAAACCTGAAGGTTCCAGGTTTGGAACAGGCAACAAGGCAAAGGTGCTGACACATAACCATTGTATTTGTCACAAAGTCTTTTCTGCTGTTAACCAGAAGACAGGAGCAATGAAAGTAAAGTGGCTAACAATTTTTGGTATGCAGAAAGAAATGATATAGCCATCTACCCACTGATACTGAGCATCCAGATGTGAGCAAGCAGGCTTGGAAGCAAGTGATTCACTTCATCCGCAGGAATTGCTGTCCCCTTCAGTCACAAGTGAATGAGTCTTGGAACTGTGGACAGAGGATAGAAACAGACCAAGTAAGTCATATTAGATCTCTGAGCCAGTAAAGGTGGAAAAGACAAAAAATGATGTGTAAGACACTTGCTGTGGAGTACCTTTTCAGAGGAACTCATCTGAAGTTGAAGAAAACTTTAGGAAAGTCTTCAAAACCCTTCCTGTCTTCAACAACACTTTGTTGTAAACAGCATCACATTCATAGGGCTGCTTAATTCTCCCCAAATGACCAGAGATACAACACAAAAGCCCCATTAGGTGCTGAGCATTTGGGGTCACCCATCCCGTGAGTAGGGCAGCCAGCACACCTGTGGAAAACCCAGGCTTGAGTTTATATTTGTTCGTTTGATATGAAAAGCCTCAAAGGCCATGTGGGTATTTTATGTTATTTTTTCCTGTCTCTGGAAAGGCCAGTGCTGTGAGACAGAAACGGAAATCTTTTAAGGATGAGGAAAAAGTCCTACACTGTTCCAGCATAGACCATTAAGTGCAGGACAGTGTTGCCACGTACTGTCTACATACAGCTTTTAATTTCCATGTCTTAGCATCATATGCTCAGTCATGGGTGTAAGCTGTAGCAGAATATGGGGGGTAGAAACTTTCCACAAAGAAGTTCCCAGTATTTAGACTTTCAGTACACTCCCATACTTGCCTTTTTTTACTTAAAGTTCTTTCTTTTAAGATTTCACTTTAAAGTTCTCAAGATAATCAATTACATTTTTCAGTTGGAGCCAAGTTAATAAAAGCGTTGGATACATTGCAGGAAAGCATTGGAATGGGGAAGTCTTGTGCCAGTTAGGCAAGCAAATAAAGGCAGAAAGAAGGTCAATACAGGAAAGCTGGTATTGGCCTGGTTCAAGGAATTGGATAGGTTTTCTTGAAAGTTTCTGCTAGAGAATGTCTTTTCCCACTGTTTTAAGATGGTGCCTGGGACGATCGTGTCCTGATGCAGTTGTATTGCGTAGACCAGGCATACCCAGTACATTTACTTTTGGGATGCATGTTTTGACCTGGGAATTCTCCATCAGACATCAGAAGTGAACTAATTGAAATGAGAGCAAAATGCAATCCTGTGTGAAGGACCTATGTTCTGTTTTTAAGCATGATCTTATTGTTTCAGATCATAAATTGAAGATTCCCCAAATGAAAGTTCTAATTTGAGGAACACTGTTTTGATTATCAGAATCAGTTAAAAAAATAGAACATCAGCTCAAAGTTTTCCAAACATGTTGCTGGCTGAATACATAGAATCATAGAATAGTTAGGGTTGGAAAGGACCTTAAGATCAGCCAGTTCCAACCCCCCTGCATGGGCAGGGACACCTCACACTAAACCATCTCAGCCAAGGTCTCGTCCAACCTGGCCTTGAACACTGCCAGGGATGGAGCATTCACAACCTCCCTGGGCAACCCATTCCAGTGCCTCAGCACCCTCACAGGAAAGAATTTCCTCCTTAGATCCAATCTAAACTTCCCTTGCTTAAGTTTTAACCCATTACCCCTTGTCCTGTCACTACAGTCTCTAATGAAGAGTCCATCCCCAGCATCCCTATAGGCCCCCTACATGTGAGAGGAGAAAAACAATAAAGGGCAAAAGTAAATATGTTAGTAAAAACGTAAACAGATTAGGTTTGGCATAGACAAAAAAGTTGAGAAGTCATAAACTTAAAAAGGCCTGATATGATCATCCACTCTGTGAAATACGAACTCACTCCTCTAAACAAGATAACAAGGTTTTATTGAGGGACAAAGTTGGTAAAGCAAAAGCAGCAGCACTGGGTGCGTGACCATAGCCAGAGGCACACTGATTAGCATTTGTTCCAGGTTTATATACTTTCAGTATTGCATTAGCCACATACCTATTCATAATTCCTGCATACAGGTGGGGAATATTATAACTAGCTCCAGGAACTTATTATCATAAGTTTCCTCCTCTTGGCATTTGTGCACTGCTTTCCAGTGATTGTGGGCAGGGGTCTTGAGGATGAAGTAAGCAGTCTTCCTCTTGTGAGTAGGGGTCTTGAGGATGAAGTAAGCAGTCTTCCTCACAGTGTACTTTTCACCTTTGGCACAGTTGGACCCCCCAGCAATCACACAACCAGCTATATCTGTAATTATTCTGATAACTAGCAAAGATTTAAAACAGTGTGACCTTCCTGCAAAACCTACTGCAGTGATGGGCAGACAAGGAGTATCCCAAGCTAGCAGAGCCTTGGGAGGCTCTGTCTCCAAACTAACTGATAAGGATGGTGTGAAATAACTCACTCATGTTTAGTGAGGCCACTAAATCCTGTTATGTCACCACAGACTTACAACACAAACATTGTTCTTTAAAGATATTTTAGAAGACTAGTGTGAAGCAATTAACTCATGTTTAGTGGGGCCACTACATTCCACAGACTTACAACATAAACATTGTTCTCTTTCTACAACCTAAGTTAAGCTAAGAAGTGCTTTACCTCAATGTTTTCCAGATACTAGCTTTTCTTAAATCAAGTCCCTCCCCTCTTCTTTCTTTTACCTTTACAAATTCTTTTGCTATGTGAGTCTGTTTTGCTCAAGAGTTTTGGACCTTTTTAACTTGTCTAATCTTGTGTCTTTAGCAAGCTTTGTTTCTGTTATTGTAAACTCTTGCAGTTATATCCACATAACCACACCTATGATTTGCGAAAGCCAATACATTTATGTGTTTATCACACACTCTTCTTGTAGCAGATACACGCCGTTTGAAGAACCTGTTCATGATGGAAATGTAACATAAATAGTGGATAAATATATGTAGTATTGTCAAGGATGGAGACTCTCTAGCAAGTGACATTAAATTATTATCAGTGTTAATTATCTTTACTATTAAAAACAATTTCTCATTTTTGTCCTGAGACTTCAGTGTTTGCCAGTGGCCCCTGTAGTGTCTGATGCGATAAAGAGGTGTTTAACAGAGCATTACTTCGGCTTACTTGTCCTTATGGTTTGGGATCAAGTCATCCTTTGAAAATGTAATTTATAACATAAAGACTTTGATCAGCTGGAATCTTTCATACCAAAGCTTGCAGAGAGAAACAGTGAAACTAAGGAAGTATTTTCCACATTTAGGACCAGAGCTGTGCTTGAGGTAATCAAGGACAGGATTTTTCAAAGAGGTCTTGAGGATTTGCCTAGGCAATTGAGATGGGTGCCTCACTTTTGGACCTCTTTGAAAACCCCAGAGTTAATTATCAGTGTTTGTATAACTCTTTGAACCTTCAGTAAGTTCTAAAAAGAACGTAAGTGCAACGATAGCGTGTATTAAATGCAGCTTGTAAATTGTATAAAACACGCTTTAAAGCCCTGAATAGATTGCTCATGTTCTGGGAGTCTCCCCTCTAGGACATGTATAATCAGATTCAGGTACAACTCTGTACTGTATAACATAAGCTTATTAAGCAGATCATTGAAAACTACAAAGCAAGAGACTCTGACCCTGAGGTAAGCACCTAAGATCTTCACTTAACTTCCAGTATCGTGTTTAAAACACACACCATACCTGATGTCTTTAAGTGCTTCTGGTAAAACTTAAGTTATTGTACTTAAAGGTACTTTAGGTACTAATAATTCATGGGGGGTTGGAGCTAGATGATTTCAAGGTCTTTCCCAACCCTAACTATTCTATGATTCTACCATCTACCTAATAAAAGATGGAGGAAGGAAGGACTGTCCCACACTGTTCCTCTTCCTGAAGTCAAAAATACCATAGGGAGCAGTTAGCTGGAGACTGGGAGGTCTCTCAGGGTCTACAAGCTTCCAAACCCAGAGTCTTAATGTCTACGGAGCTCCAACATGGTTGTGACAAAGGAGAAAAGAGTTTTCATAGATATTTTAAGTGGTTATCCTCTGGTTTACCTTTAAAAAACTATTAATTACTCTTCAATGCCACATAAGTGAGTAATTTCCCAGACCTTCTCTGACATACTGTTTGCTGGAAGGGATATTCATTTGATAGTGGTTTGGAGGTGTTCTAGGGATGCCTAAAAAGCATTAGCTTTTTTGCTTTATCACTGCTGTGACAGATGTGCTGAAGTCCTGAAAGGAAGTTAGTATTAGTCATTTGAGTGGATGCCATAAAAATGGGTACAAATGAACCGTAGTACAGATAAGGAAATGTATCTTTATAATCAATGCTGCAAAAAAACACTAAAAGGCTTTACAGGTTCCCATTATGCTAGATAAATGCGACCTATAGTACCAAACCCACCACATCCCCAAAGCTTGGGGTTCAAGCAGATCATGTAGCCAAGGTGTGAAGAATAGAGGCACAGAAAGACAGTTACAAGGGAGGTAATGGACAGAAGTAATTCCTTCTCACACCCCATCTTAGGCTTCATTGTTATTACTCCCCTGGCATTATCTTTACTTTGAAGTTAAATATTAAACAAGATTCTCACTGAAAAAGGGCAAATAATCTTTCTCTCTGGAGGTGTTTTTATTGGTTATAAACTTACTCCAGCTGAAAGCTTGTGTTTCCTTTGTAAGCCAGACCAAGCTGGTTGAGAAAACCAGCCTGCTTGGGACATAAAGCAGTAAGAGACCTTTGATTATTACTTACTTAAAAAGTTTCTTAATGTGATGCTTAACAAACAATGACTGTTTCCTATGCAAAACCAACATTTAGTTAATATCTTTCAGCACCATTTAAGGTGTTTTATTTCTGAAACCTATAAAACTCTTGTGCTGGATTCTAACCTGAGGGCTTTCTAACACAGCAATTGCTCTTTGTGTTACATATGCTTCCCTAGATATTCCCATGACACAATTTCCATCCTGCCTGCAGTTATATTCTAGAAACTACACTGCAGATTTTTATGTCTAGGAGATACAAGGCTTAGGGACAGTGGCTCATTCTTGCATATTTATGTTCACTATGCATGTAGCGAAAGAGCCATTTGGGGTTCTGTGACTTGTCATTTATAGCAGTACTGGCTTCCAGGTATAAAAGACTCAGCATTACAAAGGTTTGCTACCTAGCGCAAGTACCTGCACTGTAGTACCTAGTACTAAATGCAGGGAAGACTAAATGGTTAAGTCGGGCTTTTCTCCACAGAGAGGTGACAGCTAAACATGTTTTAAGATGCCACGGTAAAGTATTTCCTAGGAAGTTATTATTTTGGTTGACTGCACAGTAGTAGCTCTTTGTGGTCCAGCTTGTGCATGTTCAAATTTCCCATGCATTGCACGTAGGTGGTATGAGACAGCCCCTGCCCTGCCTTTCCTGAAGGATTTTCAATTTAAATACAGAGGGCAGTGAACCTTACAAGCTTCCTATCACAGGTGTACTACCCGCACTGTGGTTTTCTTTGTCTTTTAGTTACGTAAGTGATGACAGTTATTGAAATGATAGCAATAAGTTAAAGGATTATACTTGTCCCAATCCTTTTTGGTGCTAAAATCATGTTATGCTGTAATAACAGAGTTTGTCTTTCCTGTTACTGAGATTTGGAGAAAGTTTTACTTGCTTCCTGGTTGTTAATGGACTGAAGTAATTCTCAAGGGAATTATGCCCAAATCACCAGTTCAGATCAGTATGTTTCTTATTTAGGTTTCTTAGTTCAGCTTTCACTGGACATCTATTCCAGCCTGTACACATAATGCTCCTTTCACAACTTTATATCACTACAAAGACACATAGTTAAGTGTAAATTCAATGGTTCCAGCATAATCAGATAAATGCTTTTGAACCATCTTAAGTTAAACCACCTTTCCCCCCCCCAAAAAGTGCACTTGCATTAGAATAAGTGTCACTAGTTTGTATTTATGAATAAGACTCAACTTTTGTCTTAACAGTTAGTTACTCTCACTTTTAATAGGAAATTGTTGGAGTTTTGTTCCAGAGCCATCTACACAGTTCAGAGTCATTTTGTTGACTTCACTGTAGCAATATTTCACACAGTAATGTGTGAAAGGTGAGGTTTTTTTGAGTGATGCTGGTAATGAGGCAGCTAAAATGGTTTAAATCACTTTGCTAAAATAATTTGGTGTTGAAGTGTTTGCTTTAAAAAATCATTGTCTGGTCCTAGGTAGCAGGGGGAGTAAGGGTGGAAAACTAAGTTACAGAGAGAAAAGAAAACATTCACAGAGGTAACAGGAAATCATAATACTCTTCTAAGTATAGCTAGCATTGACTAGACTGGTGGCTTAATGGTGCACAACACAGTGGTGTTAATTGTCTAATTCCCTTTCCCCCCTCCTCAGATGACATTTACAATCCATGTATAGACACAAAGCAGTACTTGAATGCTGAGTGAGCAACTCTGCTTGAGCATTTACAGGTCAGCGTGGTCATTGCTTGCATTTAGCTCAGCTGCTTTCCATGGATTGCCTCGGTTAAGTGGAGCTTGGGAAACAAATGCAACAGAAATGTTCATAGCATTCTATGATAACAAGTGAATGTCTCAGTTATTTCCTCATTTTCACTTTGTAATTGTTCCATGGCCAAATCTTTGTGCTGTAGGTATTTTCAAGGTCTTGGACACCTCTTGATAATGGAATCCAGTACATAAAGAGCCCTCTTTCTTTCCCATAGAAGAGGGTATCAATGTAATTTCTCATGTTCTCCTGGGAAGGTGTTTTTCCAAGAGGCCGAGTTCTCATGTTGTCCTACAAGGACAAATTACACTTCACTCTCTGATATGCAGCACTGGCCAAGACAACTCTGCTTGCTCTATTGATCTTTTCTTTATAACTACCAGCACCAAGTGGCTTTTACATATATGACTGCTTGTAACAACTGTGAGCAAGTACTGCTGCAACTTAAAGAGAATAAAACTCTAACCAGGGCTCTTAATCTCACACATAGTGTTGTGTTGCTGTAATACTGTAATAGATGCTCAGTTTGGCAATTTATAAAGGGTTAAAAAAATGTAAAATCTGTATATGGAGTTTCTTGGTGAGTAAAATGTTTCTCAAACATTAAGAAAATAAACAGGTATATTTATTAAAATAAAAAAATAACCACGGCGTAGGTACAGGGGTGGCTATTTGGAACTGCTGGACAAAACCAGTATTGTTAATCTACAAATGCATAAGTAGGAAAAGGATCCCTGGAAGTCACAAATAGGGATTTCTTCTTGTTCTCACCTTGGTTCCTGTTGTGTTGGA
This sequence comes from Pezoporus flaviventris, assembly GCF_033815535.1. Lineage (NCBI taxonomy): Eukaryota > Metazoa > Chordata > Aves > Psittaciformes > Psittacidae > Pezoporus > Pezoporus flaviventris. The sequence continues at coordinate 1,590,028 of NW_026892597.1, read as the reverse complement.
GGAACACCCGTCAGCCTGAGTAGAGCCTGTCTGGTTTTCATTCCAGTTACAGGACTAGGGATGTTAATTTATTGCCTTGGAAGTCACTTCTCAACTGTTCCCAGATTTCTTCTGGAGGAACTGACAGGCAGTACTTAGCACTGGTGGAGATAAACGGTGGTGAGAGCAATGAAAGCATGTCATTTGTCATCTGTCTCATGAATTTGAGAATTGTGAGAATGAAGACCCTGCGCCTACTGTAGGAGAGGAACCGGTTCGAGACCATCTTAAAAATCTGAATGTGCACAAGTCCATGGGTCCTGATGAAATCCATCTGCAGGTCCTGAAGGAGCTGGAAAATGAAGTTGCGAAGCCGCTGGCCATCATATTTGAGAAATCATGGCAGTCAGGTGAAGTTCCCGATGACTGGAAAAGGGGAAATATAACCCCCATTTTCAAGAAGGGGAAAGTGGATGACCCGGGGAATTACAGATCAGTCAGTCTCACCTCTGTGCCTGGCAAAATCTTGGAGCAGATTCTCCTGGAAGGCATGCTAAGGCACATGAAAATCAACAAGGTGCTTGGTGACAGCCATCATGGCTTCACTGAGGGGAAATCCTGCCTGACCAATTTGGTGGCCTTCTATGGGGCTACGGAACTGATGGACAGGGGTAGAGCAGTTGATGTCATCTACCTGGACTTGTGCAAAGCGTTCAACACTATCCCACACAACATCCTTGTCTCTACATTGGAGAGACATCAATTTGATGGATGGACCACTCGGTGGATAAAGGACTGGCTGGATGGCCGCACGCAAAGAGTTGTGGTCAATGGCTCAATGTCCGGCTGGAGACCAGTAACGAGTGGTGTCCCTCAGGGATCGGTGTTGGGACCGGTCTTGTTCAACATCTTTGTCGCTGACATGGGCAGTGGGATTGAGTGCACCCTCAGCAAGTTTGCCGATGACACCGAGCTGTGTGGTTCGGTTGATACCCTGGAGGGAAGGAATGCCATCCAGAGGGACCTTGACACGCTTGTGAGGTGGGCTGATGCCAACCTCATGAGGTTTAACCATGCCAAGCGCAAGGTCCTACACCTGGGTCAGAGCAGTCCCAGGCACAGCTACAGGTTGGGCAGAGAAGAGATTCAGAGCAGCCCTGCAGGGAAGGACTTGGGGGTGTTGGTCGATGAGAAAATGAACAAGAGCCGGCTTCAGTGTGCGCTTGCAGCCCAGAAAGCAACCGTATCCTGGGCTGCATCAAAAGGAGCGTGACCAGCAGGGCGAAGGAGGTGATCCTGCCCCTCTACTCTGCTCTTGTGAGACCTCACCTGGAGCATTGTGTGCAGTTCTGGTGTCCTCAACATAAAAAGGACATGGAACTGTTGGAACAAGTCCAGAGGAGGCCACGAGGATGATCAGGGGCTGGAGCACCTCCCGTATGAAGACAGGCTGAGGAAGTTGGGGCTGTTCAGGCTGGAGAAGAGAAGGCTGCGTGGAGACCTCAGAGCAGCTTCCAGTATCTGAAGGGGGCCTATAGGGATGCTGGGGAGGGACTCTTCATTAGGGACTGTAGTGACAGGAAAAGGGGTAACGGGTTCAAACTTAAACAGGGGAAGTTTAGATAGGATATAAGGAGGAAATTCTTTCCTGTGAGGGTGGTGAGGCCTTGGAATGGGTAGCCCAGGGAGGTTGTGAATGCTCCATCCCTGGCAGTGTTCAAGGCCAGGTTGGACGAGGCCTTGAGTGATATGTTTTAGTGTAAGATGTTCCTTTCCCCCATAGGGGGGTTGGAACTGGATGATCTTAAGGTCCTTTCAAACCCTAACTCTTCTATGATTCTATGAATTTAATAGAAGAGCCTGAGGCAGCCCAGCATCTTCTGCCACATGATGCATTTTTGTCATGCTTAGGAGGCATTGCTGGTGGTCAGGTGTAGGTAACAGAAAATCAGGTCAGTGGGTAGTGATGTTTATTTTCCATTCATTATGAATTTAACCCATTTAAGAACGTTTGCAGCAGAATCAGCTCCATGAGTCATTTAGTCCCTCTTACAATTCTGATGCTCTCTGAAAATGAAAATATTATATGAAATAAAGAGGCAAATTATGAAACTTATGATGGACATCTGGCTAAGGGAATAAATTCCTTTTACAATGGCATGAGAAGTACAGCATGGTACCATAATGACGCAAGTACTGTGTAATAACACAGATGCAAGCAGCATCGTTTTGAGTTATGACTGTACTTTACTTTGAAATGAGGATAACACTGTTTGGTCATGGCTAATCTGAATTCAAACCAGCAATCTGTAGAAGACAGCTTCTACCATAAGCAATTATTAATTTCCTTAGCTATCTAATCTTACCCTAGAAGATTTATCTATAAAGGAAACAACCTTGCTTAAGGCAACTTTTTGTGTTTTAAGTAAATGGAGGTCTTTTTTAATAGCTCAAAGCGCTTCTCACTCAAGCCAGAGTTTTGACAGAAAGCCAAAGTATTTTGAAATTAGAGTGGTTCATTTGTGAACATCTAATGGATATTTGGTATAGATGGAATCTAATTTGTAGTGGCTTTTAGGTTTTATAAAGTTTCCCTGATTATTTCTTGCAAAACTAACTTCACTGATACGGCGATTTCACACTGAGATGTAAAAAGAGGAGCCACTGATTAAGGGCATACTGCAAACAATACTTTGCCTTATAGCTATTTTATTGTTCACCTGTGGTTATGGAGATTTTTCTGCTTTTCTTCTGAAGTATTTTGCAAGAGGCCTCACTATATTGCTCGTTGAGTTAATGGGCTTGCTTAATCATCATGGTTTGGAGAACAACAAAGAAAACTGCATGTGTCCCAATTTATACTGCAAATGGGAAAAATGTCTTCTGTAAGTATTAAAGGATGATTTATTTTAAAGAATAAAGCCCTTTGAAACCAATTAATAGTTGACCTACATAGTAACGCACATATCTCCGTGTTTCCTCCCTCTTTTCATGGAAGTAATTTTTCAGTAGCAAAAAAAGAGTAAATAAATACTTGTGATCATCCACTTCTACAACAAAGATTTTGAGGTTAAATATGCAAGGCTTTTTTTTTTTGCACCATCTCCATAAAATTAAACCCATTTCATCTTTATAACCTGCTACAATAGTAGCAGAAGAAAACAGTCAGCAGCACATCCTTCCCTGCCTAACAGCTTCCTTGATATCTTTGTGCAATGTACAACGGCCAGTGAGAACTTGAAAACGCACAACCAGAGCCTTTGATTTTAAAGATCCAAATTCCCAAACCATTGGTGTTGCTGGAAGCATTTTCAGCCTGTGATTCTTCAGCTCACAGCCAGGGGAGATCTATGGAGGCTCATGGGGAGCAGCATTGCACTTGCACAACACTTTGTTTGTTGCAACATCCTTATATCATTACTGCCCTTGCTTATAACTCCTGATGTGTATCATTACTATTCCTGCTTGCAACTCCTGATGTGAGAAAAGAAACTTAGAAATATGAATTATGGATTTAATAACACATAGTATGTATACTGGGACAGAAGCAGTGCATTAAAGGGATAACAACTGTGTTAGCTGGTTTAATGGCTGCACAATCAAGGAAACTAAAGCAAGAAGGGTCTAACACTTCATTGTACATGTACCATGGAAGGAACAGTAAATGGTAACATTTTGGCAAGCAGGTGTGCTCTGTATGACCACTTAAAATAAGGTTATTCTCTCAGCCTATGCCAACATGTGAGGTTTTGTGTTGATCTCACCTTGTAATCAACTAAAACTCCTAGGCTGATCTTGACAGAACACGCTCATGCTATATGACGTCTAACATTAATCCCTTCTTGAAGTTTGCTTTTATTATAAACATGTGTGTTCACTGTGTTCATAACATTGAAACCAGGCTCAAACGTTCACATGAGAAGGTAAGAAGGTTAATGAAAAATAATATCTACACTGCAACACTAAGTGTTCCAATCAAAAAAAACCCCAAATTAGTTAATGCTACTCTTCTCAATACTACAGAGAAGGATAAAGGCTACAGAACAGTGTCATATTCTTGCATTAGTCTGGAATCATAGAATCATAGAATAGTTAGGGTTGGACAGGACCTTAAAGTCATCTAACTTTAGGCAAGAATCTGAAAGAAAGATGCTCACATCAGAGTCATGAAGTTCTGTGACATCTGTCCAATGTAAAAAGAGGAGGATGACAGTCATTACCTTTAAGACAGAGGTTATTACATTTAATGGATGAGATTGTATAATATATTGGGCAGAACTGGCAGGTAACTGGGCTCAGTGATCTGGTCCTACATCCCAGTGAAAACAGAAAGAGCATGCTTTTGTTTTCCACCAGCAGTCTTTTGATCCAAAATTTACCTCCACCTGCCTGTTCTACCCTGTTTGGGTCTGCCTGAATACTTTGGGTACTAAATCTCATCAGTAATTTCACAGTATCTTTCTGTTGTTTTCAAGCATCTATTAAATGAGTGACTCAAATCTGTCATGTAGTCCAGAGATGTATGGATGAATGTAATTAAGAAGACAAGACACCTCTATCCAAAGGAGTGGTAAATGCTCCATCCATGGCAGTGCTCAGGGCCAAGTAGGACAGACTTTTGGGCTACATATTCTAGTGTGAGGTGTCCCTGCCCACGACAGGGGATTGGAACCGGATGATCTTAAGGTCCTTTCCAAACCAAACTATTCTATGACTCTTATGACTCATAAGCAAAAGGAAATCTGTATCAGTACTGTAAGCAGAACAATCCAACCAGTGTATTCAGCGTCATATGTAAAGGTAGGAAAAATGATATGGCCCTTGTACATGGTAAACCCAAAGAATTTAAACGGAAATGTACAAATCCATACTCTTTGCCCATTTGTATGAAGGTGACTACCCACACTTGCTACTTAACTTTCTTCTTGTCTTGCTGATAACATTCTTTGTTCAGCAAATGCAGCCATATTTAACAATTAGACTGCACGCTTCCTTCTATTTCAAAGGGATGCAGCACTGCCAGCTTTGTATTTGCATTATATAGCCTTCAAATACAATTTTTGGATCACTGCACCCTGATCTTATTTTCACTTTGAACCATTGTCTCCTCATTTACCCTTCCTAATATTATCTGTAAATTATTCTTTTGACATTTGCTGTTATATGAAACCATTACTCACTGTCAATGATCTCTACCTTACTCAAATGCTTTCTCAGACATTTGCTGCTCTGTCTCTGTATAACTCTCTTCTAGAGTGGATTATCATCAAAATGAAATAATAGCATATATATCAACTTATGTGATGCCTGCATAAGGCTACATCTGTATCAGGTGCAGCTATACAACTTATTGCAACTATACAAAGCTGTTTAGTTGTTCAGAGCAGCAGATTTCAACCTGCGGACTCTGTGGGTTGTTTCTGAGACAGTCACAAAAGTTAGCTAATCAAAACTAGTATATTTTCTAAGCTAATGTTCCCTATTTAGAAGTGCACGTCAACATTGGCTTTTTTCATAGAGGTTTTAATGTAACAAATACAATGACTCATCAAGCGCTAACTGAAGGAATGTGCTTATGTAGAGCAATTGAAATTGAGTATAATGTCAGTGTATACTAGACCTGCTCTGCAAGCAGATGTCTGAAGTCTGAACTCTCCTAAAAATTACATTTACGTTTCTTCCAGAAGGCTGTGCCACCAGTAGAACTTTGCTTCATGATCCCCTTTTTTTGCCAGCTGTAATTCCTGCGTACCAAGACAAAGTCATTTTGGGTTACCTCCCTCGAATTTCTCCCAGAAGCAAGGATTAGAAGGTTCTTTTTAAAGATAACAGACAGTTCTTACGTTCTTGTCCTCTGCAACAGCTGGGTTAGAAGTATTGTTTGTTCCATATAAAACAGTAAAACATAGGTGTAAATTATTGGCTAATATAAGATTAATGCTCCAAGATCCTACCTCCGATTAACATTTTTGAAGTAATATGATAACTCATATCAGATACTATCCCACTCTGAGGTAGTTAATGGGAAAGCAGAAAAGACAGACATGGAAACGATTCATTCAGGGGAGTCCAGGACTTTACTTGTGTAACTGGTGTTACATGTGTTAGAGTCATGACCCTGGAGGAGAACAGCGAGAGATGGTGTTTATTTAATTTGGGAAATAGCTTTTTTTATACAGCTTCTCATTTTCCTTTCTGTTTTTAAACATAGGAAGACATGAAAATACATCTTTCCAGCAACAACTGACAATGAATATGTACAGTATTTATGTACAAACTATCAGTACTCTTGCAGCCTCTCTCTTAGCCTTCTCTAAAATCACCCAGCAGGAGTAGCTGCTTGATGAATACATTAGAACTAGTACACGTTAATAAGAACCACGAAGTCCTGCAAGTGCAGCTGAAGTGTTTCAAGGCATGTTTCCTTAAAAATAAGTGGGGCTTTAAGATCTCAGAAGGAAATACCAGCACCATGTGTTGTGGCTGTTGCTATGGTAGCTATGCTTTTTGCTTTTGTTCAGTAATGGTGGGAGCTAGCTGTGAAGCCTGTGTAGCAACATGACCTGCTGAAGACTTAAATTGCTCGGGTTCTGCATACTTATACACACTTCCTTTTTTTGTTACATTATGCCCCTCAAGAATAAATGGATTTTAACATGAAAGGAAAGATTTTGACCAGCTGAGTCCTTTCCACAACTTGCCATGCCTCTCACTTTGTGGTTCTTACAAATAGGAGGTAGGGAGTTAAGCAAAAGTAGAGGAGTTTTCATCAAACCAAAATTGCCGTAATTTTTTTGGCAGTTACAGTAGGGAAAGCCCAATTTTCCAGCAAAGCAAAATTCACTTGCATTCAAACATGCATTTCTCAGTGGTTAAAAAAAATCCATACTGAAGGGCTGCAAGATGCATAAAGTTCTGTCTTTCAATATTGACTAGCAAACCAAATATTTTTATATTCTTTGTCTCACAGCAGCACATATAATCACAGAATCATAGAATAGGGTTGGAAAGGACCTTAAGATCACCAAGTTCCAACCCCCCTCCCATGGGCAGGGACACCTCACACTAAACCATCTGAACCAAGGCCTCGTCCAACCTGGTCTTGAACACTGCCAGGGATGGAGCATTCACAACCTCCCTGGGCAACCCATTCCAGTGCCTCACCACCCTCACAGGAAAGAATTTCTTCCTTATATCCAATCTAAACTTCCCCTGTTTCAGTTTTAACCCATTACCCCTTGTCCTATCACTACAGTCCCTAATGAAGAGTCCCTCCCCAGCATCCCTATAGGCCCCCTTCAGATACTGGAAGGCTGCTCTGAGGTCTCCACGCAGCCTTCTCTTCTCCAGGCTGAACAGCCCCAACTTCCTCAGCCTGTCTTCATACGGGAGGTGCTCCAGCCCCTGATCATCCTCGTGGCCTCCTCTGGACTTGTTCCAACAGTTCCATGTCCTTTTTATGTTGAGGACACCAGAACTGCACACAATGCTCCAGGTGAGGTCTCACAAGAGCAGAGGAGCAGGATCACTTCCTTCAACCTGCTGGTCACACTCCAATCTCCATTTGAAGTTGCCTTCATTGAACACTGTGCACAAGCACAGATGAGATGCTCATAGGAAAAGCCTGAACTGTGTAACTGCAAAACTTATTTGCTTCTCTTTCAGAAGCTAGAGGGAGGGAGGAAAATGGCACTGGCAGAAACTGGCATACAGGTGCTTGCTCAAATTTAAACCCCTAAAATTCTCTCCTTTTCTATGAAGAAGGAACAGTAGTTTGAGTTTTATCAGCAAGGACTTTCCAGGGCATCCAAGAACTCTGTTTCCATTTCTGTAGCACTTCTTTGAGAGGACTAGTGAGTACAGATGAGTAATCAAATCTCTGTCTGGGGGAGGAATTGAGGAAACAGCAGCTTCTGATGCTGACATGGTTAGTGAGACAGTTTTGAGTCCCAAATGCCTGTACTATGTAGACTCATCATAAAGCTGACAAGAAAATCCTACTCAGAAGCCATTTTCATTTCCTGCCTGCAAGCCATTCCTAGAGCTTTACCTTCTCTCACACTTCTGAAACATGTGATGTATATCTGTTGAGCTGATCCAGTTAATCCAAGACTAAGGCAAATTTTCCTATATAGGCTATGTTTGTAACACAAATTCTTGTTATGTTGAACTACTTAGGAGAATACTATCAAGAGTTCAGTTGATCAGAAGGGTTCCAATATCTGAATCTTCAATATTTTGGAGCCTGGTTGCCATAGACGTCAGTGTTGTAGGTGTCTAGTAGATGCCTAAATACCTCTGAGGATCTGGCTCCCATTGGCCTCAACTGAATTTAGATATAATCACATACATAGGGATAAAAATATTAGTCCTTGGGACTTCCTTGGTAAAAAATACAGTATCAAAAATTGCACATTATACTGAGTGTAAAACTGAAACCTGTAAATTTTCTCATGGTTATAATGACCTTGAAAGGCTAACAAGGGTACAAAAGCCCAATTGAACTTAGGCAGGCAAAAGGTGTGTAGAATAAAGCTGGCACTACATGTTGCGCTTGCTGACCATAAATATTTTGGCCCAGATGCAATAAAACGCTGAGAAACTGGTCCATGGTTGCCAATATCAAAGTGAAGTATCCAGCATGGAAAGAAAAACATGTCTGAGACATCTGAGGTCCCATGCAGATGCTGTTGAAGAGCCCAAAGCTTGCAAAATGACCCGATGTGCTTATTTTGCACCTAAATTCCTGAAAACATGGAATGTTAAGGCTTCTTCAGGCTTAGAAACTTAGGCTTCACCATTCTTGTGTCTAACACCTATTTATATCTGATTACTCTTTCATGACCTGAGCCAACAGAGCATCAGTGAAGTTCCTCTGAGGTTCAGACACACACATGCCTGAATGATTTTGTGGAGTGGTGACATAACACCTTAAGAAAGAAGTAAGATGATAATGCTTCTTGGCACCTGCTGAACTCCATCCAGTGGTAGCCTGTACATACCAAGCCTAAAATACTTTAGTGGGCTCATCAATGATTTTTCCAAGTTCAATCACAGGAAAGGTAAGAGGATGTCAAGAGGAGAACACTTTCAACAGTTTTCTTGACCCTATGTGACTTATATTTCATTCATAACATTTTAGATGAATGTATACTGAACTGTTTTGTTTTTCTGCAGAGCCTTATAAAGACATAGATTGTATTCTATTTCATACCAACACTGCTTGAGCATTCTATGCAGACGTATCGGGTTCTTTTGGAGAAATGTTATTTCTATTTTCATACGCTATTTTTACACTGTAATAGTGGAGTAATGAACTTTGCAGAACATTTAAATATTAGCTCATTGGCACAAGATGACTGAGATTTGAATGCCAAGAAATTTTTCTTAATTGGACAGGTGTCTTTTAAAATTGCCAAATGTCTTTTGACTAAATCTGACTTAAGCATTGACAGCTACTCAGAAGTAAAAGGCAATACTTAATCTTAGGAAAGTAACAGCATAGTGGAGTTAATTTATTATAATACTGGTTCAGTTCTTTGCCAGTAGATGAATGACAATTCACTGGGAGTGGAGCAATCCGAATTGCTGAGGATTTGTCTGGCTGTTCCCATATATTCGGTCCAAATTTGGGCATCTTCTTCAAAAGGAAAAGGCAGGTGTTTTCAAATACTATCACTGGTGTGAGTTCCTCAGTGCATCTTCACTTTCATTGCCCCAGTACATGGAGAAGCTTTGTTTTCATAGTGAGCATTTTATCAGTGGTATCATTTTCCATAGTTTAAATCAGTTTTTTAAATTTAAAACAAATTATGTTTTAGATTCCAAGGACCAGCCTACACACAGGATGGGACACAGGCTTAGTAATAACCCTGTTGATGGTAACACCTAGTAAACTCTTCTCACAGTGAGAAATGTCTTATTTATAACAGGATTTTGCAATATTTATGGAAATGGGATTAATTTCCACTAGCAAGCATTATGCACTATGGTTTTGAGGAAACCACAGATTTTTGACCCAGGGCCCTTGCCTTCCATAATGCTACAGCTATATTTGTAGATGTGTCTGTAGATGTCAATGTAATTTCCCCTGTTGCTAATTCCATTTCTCCTGCTTTTCCCCCCAGTAATTTAACTGAATATATTTCAAGTAATTTAGTAATTAGTTTCTTAATGCTTGATATTAGGTAGTTGCCTCTCCTCATCTGCAGTTTCATTCACTGTAGACCTTGACACTGAAAATGACAAGGTGTCAATTTATATGAGCATTTTTTTAGGATTTCAAGGACTTATCTTGTCCAAATTTGGGCTAATTTCTGATTCTAACTATGGTGATTATTGTGTGATTTGAAATTGCTTTCAAAAAACAGCGGATCAGCTGAATAATTTCTTTTTGATAGTTTTGGTATACTTAGCTCTTACTTTTATTTCAACCATTACTATACCATGTTTATTGAAAGCAAAATTTAGCACTGCCAGTGGGGGTCATAATTTCAACTTTTTTTTTCCTTGAAAACACCCAGAAAATAGATTTAGCAAATATCAAATATTTCCAAACAGATTTCAGTGAAGGAAGTCATGAAAAATGAGTCTTTCCTTTAGACAGTTTCATTTTTGACAAACTGGAGTTTTCTAATGAGGACAGCTGAAAAAAATCTCCTAGCTGTTACTAAAAGAAAACATACAGAAAGTGTGTACTGAAGGAAGAGCACACTTTCAATTTAGAAAGGAACACAGGATCATCTTAATTACACATATAGTTCCCAATTAGCAAGCCACAGTTATTCAAAGCCTATTTGAACATAGGTGTATGTACAAGGTACTGTTATTGTCTTACGCTAATTGACATTACTTTATTTCCCTCTTTTCAACCATTTGCATTGTGTTCTGCGTTAAGGAAAATAAATTGTTCCTTGCTGTCTTCTGATAATTTCTTCATTTAAGGCCTCCATTGCTTCTGCTCCCTGTGATTTAAATTCAAGCATGGTGCCCCAAACATCAGGGTCTTGCAGCTAATTTGTGCCGTATTCATCTAGGAACTCGCAAAGTAAATATTCAGGTGTAAAACAGGGAGGAGGCACAATCAGGAAGCAAAGTATTAATTTGTAGAGTTGTGTCCCAACGGCTTCCTTACCTTGATGAGACTGCTTCTAGGATGATTTGTTAGAGGAAGAATGCTTTACATAAGCTATTTCCTCTCCTCAGAACAGCATTGTGGTTTCCACTCTATACATTTTCACATGCCACTTTCACCATGGCAGAATCTGAACAGCTTCACATAGTGCATGAAAGAATATGAGAAACATCTGTCATAGGTGGTTTGTTCTTTGTCTTATCTTTTCCCTGGAGAGAGAGCTGTTTATGTAGAGAATAGGGATATAAATAATAGATTATTCCTCTCTTAGTCAAACTAGGGGAAAAAAAAAAAAAGCTTGATCCAGACTGAAATTTGTTTTGTTGCTTGTCCTAAGCAAAACGTTAAGAGAAAAGTCAGTGGCATATGAAAGTTACCATTCAGTTCCAAAGGAAATATTTGGGGTTTGCAGAACAGAACAAAGAAATGGGAAATGAAAGGTTAGATTCATAAAACTTAGCTGGAGAAAAAGCTGGCAAAGGGAAGACTGTTTCATGCCTAGAAACATAATGATTATCATACTCAGCCCAGAGCATGACATACTCAAGTCATTGAACATCTGGGTTCCAGATGATGCTCATATGGATTAATTTGCTGTAAAGGGCAAAATAAAACAGTCTTAATGGGAGGAAGTGAAAGGTCCCAGCCTGATAGGATCTTTTTCTTGATGTTTATGGCAATTTTCTAAGACAGGATATCCCTTTTTCTTGTGGTTTTACAAGGAATTACTCTTTCTCTTTGCATCCAAAATATATGGCAACTTTGACTAGCACATTAACAATTTCAAGATTACTAGAATCACAGTTATTCCAAGGGATATTTTATGCAGCTCTAGGATAAAGTTATGTTTGGAGGGAATTATTATGCCTTTAGGTGAATCCTGTTTATCTCCTACCTTTTGGCTTTTTCTTCAGGAGTTTCTGCAAGATTGTAATTTTCTATTTTAATGCCACTGTTTACTAGTAAATAGTAGCTTGAACTGTTTTTCAAGCTCTATTGTTGTATATGGTTATTGCAAGTCTCTCAGGTCTAAATCAAAGAATCTCTTCACAGGGTGAATTCTTCCTAGGAGGGTTTTTAATGCCAGACTGGATCAGCCATGATATAATTAGCACACCTTGGTATTCCCATGAGCTGTATTGTTCCTTACCTCAGGCAAACCTGACTCTCTGAAGTGTACGAAATTGTTTCTTACTATTAAAAACAAGTAATTCAGTGAGCAATGAACTAATGAAACCTTTCTGGTGGACCACGTTGTACCTTTTCTGTGTTCCTTCCTTGCCTCCAACAACAAGCCTTGTCTTCGATGGCCCCATCACATTAGTAGCAGACTAACGACAACATGATAGTAAGGCTAAAGCTAGCTGGGAGCTCTTCCATGTTCATTGCCCACAACTGCTGCCAAAGGGGATATTTATCATCTGAGCTCTATGTTTTGCTCACTGGTCTGAAATTACATTTTTTTATCTCTTGATCTCTTAAATGACAGTGCTTCAAATTTGGCTAAAAGTGAGCATTGTACTCAAGGCCTGTTGGGGTGAAGGGCACTACTTTTCTATTTAAATTTTAAATAATTTTTCAATTTCTTATTTTCTAATTCAATTTTAATTCCTTTTTTTTTTTGCATTAAAAAAATAGTCTATAAAGGGAAATAAGTTCAACTAAACCAGTTCCAATCTCACCTACATTTAAAAAAATAAAGCAGTTACTAGATGTCAGGATGCCAGGTGCATATTTGCAGCCCTGGAGGCTATAGTTTTAGGGTTCCATTTTTGACACATTCATGTCATTTAGGCCCTTATTACACTTAGCTTTCACTTTTGCAAGTTTAAAATCATGGGTATAAAGGCCACTGCCTCAGTACAGTGAAAAAAAAACCAAAACTGGCAATTCTGTGTTTCCCAATATTGATGTTCAGTTTCTAGGTCATATAGTCACTTCCTCACTGATTCTGAACAAGTCATGATGTAGGTTGACATTTTCCTTTTTTTAAGAAAAAAAGAAAAAAGAGAAGAAAAAAAAAACAGAAAAAGAGGAAAAGAAAAATAGGGAAACAAAACACAAAAAAAGAAAAATAGAAGGAAAAAGAAAGTAGCAGCTATAAGAATGTATCTATCCATAACTACTTTTCAAAGTATACACAACTCAGATCCTGGCAATATGTACAGCATTCTTTTTGAATTAAGAAACAAGGCCTATATTATTGCAGATGTTCTTCCCTTCTGAAAGAACTTTATTCTTCCATTTCCAGTGTGAATTTAGGTGAGTTTAGTGGCATTGTATAGCTCCCGGCTCCTCTGTCAGTTGTAAGTCTCTCAGATCATATCTAAGTTCTGTTCTCCCATTTTTATTTCAGTGTTTTTCTTCAATGTAATTTTAAAACATTTCTTGCTTCTTAAAAGAACAAGGATACTCATTTACCGATAAAAATGTCTCTTGGAATTAAGTCTCATTGCTATGTTGCAATCGTGCATAGGCTTTGCTTCTCTAGCTAGTATAGCTAGAAAGAGAAAAGGGTGAATCCTAAGTATGTCCATCATAATAATTTTTGAACTCCCTCTTCTCTCTCTGTTTTTCATGAGGTTCACAATCGCATTACCTCAAAAAAATGGGAAGCTGATTTTATTATTTTTTCTATTTTTTTTCCCTATGACCATTGCATATTTTCCAGAGCGGAGACACGGTTATCCTGAAACAATAATCTTCTGTACAAAGCAGAATCTCCCTTAAAGATTGTTCATGTTTTAGTTGTCTGTGGATTCCCCCAGTAGAGATATTTTATTACACGCTGAAAAGAGTGATATAGAAACGGCTGTGCTTACTCTGGAGAACAGAGAGCTTTCTGCTGTTATTAAATCTTCTTTCAAAATTCCAAACTCCCAAAATCTTTGTGTCCAGTATTTGTGAATCTCAGTTTGGATATGTCCTTGACCTCTCTCTGATCAACACCTTTGAGCTGCAGTGCCAAACTAAATATAAATGACAGTTCCATATCCACAGAGTCTCAAGCGTGCTTTGTTTTTTTTTCTCATTTACATTCTGATTACAGAAAAGCGTAATTTCCAGCGTTAACATCAAACATCCTCAAGCTATATAAATCTTAATTACTGTACGCTGGAAGTAGTACTAACAAATGCATGAGGTGCTTTACAAGGAAGTAAGTGTGTCCCTATGTACACGTAAAGAATTTCAGCTCTTTCTTTCCTGAGGTTAACAAGACCTAAGTCTGTTTAATGGTGAGTAAACTGTAAGAAGCAGTATAACATAGATAATTATTCAGAACTTCATATTCTCTTCCTACTTTTATTTTAACAGCATTTTTGTCTGGAAAATATCCACACTAGATCTGACATCTACTGAACTAATGATCTATGAGTGACATCCATCATTTAATAGAGCTTAGACTGAAGTTGTGAGTTTGGATGATCCCGTATGCTAGGAAGTCAGGTGCAGAGATGCTTCAGCACTGTTCAGCAGAAATCCGTCACCAGCTCATTTATGCAGAAGAAAGGTTTAAGGGAAAGAACACTTAGAACGTGTTAATCATCATTTGTGTTTCTGCAGCCAGAGAAAGCAGATCAAATGACACTGGGATTGAGAGCATTGCACCTCTCTATGTTACCAGCAAAATCAGCTGGAACAACACTTCTGCACTTCCTGGAGACTATTGCCCATAAACAAATAAGTTTCACTTTCCCTTCTAATTGTTTTTGCGTTTCTTACGGTTGGGAGGACAATAGTCATGTCTTCCTGGATCTGCAGGCAGTGTAGAAAGAAAGCTCTTGATTCATCCTGGGGAGCTAGACATGCCGGAGCAGCTTGCTTTCCCTGGATACTTACTGCTCTAGATAGCATGGGCATTTGCTGGCATGACTGGTGCTGGATCACTACTCTTTGAGAGTCACCTGTGTGCAGAAGAAGTGACAACAGGGACTGAAGGATGCCTTTTTATGTGCAGAAGTGACAACAGGGACTGAAGGATGCTTTTTTTGTGTGCAGAAGTGACAACAAGGACTGAAGGATGCTCTTTTGTGTGCAAAAGTGACAACAGGGACTGGAGGATGCTTTCTTGTGGATAGCTTAAATATGTGTATGACCATGTTGTAGACACAATTACACCAGAGGAGGAATATCTGAAGTATTCTTCAGGCAAACATAGCCTTAACTCAGCTCTTTTCACCACTCTGTTGCTGCTACTGCATGTATCTAACTTTGGTGCTCCTAAGGGCCAGCCCTTTTCTGTGAGTTGGATAGAAAAGGATGCTCAGCACCCTGGGGAAGCACCAAGGCACAGAAGTAACAGCAGGAGTTCAAACAATCAAACAGCATATATATATATTTATAGTTTCTAATTTTTCTTTATTGAGCTAGAGAAGTAGTAAGCAGTAATAGTTTTGTCCTCAGTTAACTTCTAGCCTTTGGTGGCTAGTTGCAGGGAATGAAAAACCCTGGTTTACTTTAAATAATTTCTATACTGTCTGATGGATGTTGATTGATCACTGTAAAATATGATTTCTGATTCTTCTTCAAAGCCCTGAAAAGAACAAAAGTTCATCTGCAGCAAGTATTTATAGTCATTTTAAGCCATTTTAACCTTCTTTTTGGCAGCAGACAGAACACACTTCTCTGCTCTACAGCTTTTCAGCACCTAGCTTTAAACAAGTGTCCCCTCCTGCTCTGAGATCGCCAAGCCAGGTATAAGGTTAAATAGCTCCTTAAAACCTCAGGATATTTCTCTTGTCTCTTTGGCCTTATCCACTACCAGTCTTGTCATTATCATTCGCTAAAGAAATTTGTCACAGCTAATGTGCTCTAAGGCCATGATTTTAATTCAAAATCATTGTATGGACACTTCTTTACTACAGGCTGGATAGCTGTGCCTACACAGGCTTGTAGATACATTTGCAGGTGTGCAGAAGAGAGGCTGGAAAGCCGACTGATGGAAAAGGACCTGGGGTTGCTGATTGGTACCCACTGAACATGAGCAGCTGGTGCCCAGGCAGCCAGGATGGCCAACAGCATCCTAGCCTGTGTCAGCAATAGCATAGCCAGCAGGGCAAGGGCAGTGATTGTTCCCCCTTACAGGGCACTGTTGAGGCTGCACCTCAAATTCTGTGTTCAGCTCTGGGCCCCTCACTGCAAGAGAGACACTGGGGTCCTGAAACAGGGCCAGAGCAGGGCAGCAGAGCTGGTGCAGGGCCTGGAGCACAAGTGTGATGGGGAAGGGCTGAGGGACCTGGGGGGTTCAGTGTGGAGAAGAGAAGGCTCAGGGGGGACCTGATGGCTCCCTACAAGTGCCTGACAGGAGGATGGAGCCAGGAGGGGCTGGGCTCTGCTCCCAAGGAACAAGGGATGGGACAAGAGGAAACGGCCTCAAGCTGCACCAGGGCAGGTTTAGAAGGAGCTGAGGAACAATTCCTGCCCCAGAGGGTGCTCAGGCATTGGAACAGGCTGCCCAGGGCAGGGCTGTAGGCACCGCACCATCCCTGCAAGTGTTCACACACCATGTAGATGGGACACTATGATGGGTTAATGGCCTTGATGATATTAAAGGCCTTTTCCAACCTAGTTGATTCTATCATATAAAGTCTTTATCCATACATGTATAAGATATGAGTTCATTGATACTGCTTGGGTACTTACATAAGAATGTCTTTGCACAATGAAATGCCCAGCAACATGTTAAATTCTTCCCAGTTCCCCTCCAGCATTGCAGTGTATCCTTGCTACATGGACAATCATGTGGGGCTCCAAGAAGGAGAAAGGCAATTGCTTTAACAAAAACTTGGTATCAAGACGTCTAGACTGTGTTTATCTAATGCAAACTGGATTTTATGGTTCTGCAGTGTAAGTAAATATCATATGATTGTTTCAGTGAATCAGCATCACTACATAATTATCAGCAGGCAGTCAAAATCAAATATGGGTGACATTTCAGGAACATTGAATATTTTGGAAAAATATTAATGAAAAAATGGGATAAAAGTTTATAAAAAGTTTTCTTTAGATTTTGACCATCCCTATTTAAGAATTTCAACTTGGAAAGCTAAATTGAAGTTCTATGTTCATAATCTCAAGTAAGCGGTCAGATTTAAGGAAGGTCTTTTCGTTTCCTCCTGTTCTGAGCCCCCATCAAGCTGAGGGGGAGTAGCCCCATTAGTATTTCTCAGGTTCAGGTACTAAGACAAGAAGGTTTCCATTTTGTGAGCAAGTCCAGTAATTGTGCTTTGGGTCCATCTATCTTACCCACAGGAGAGCTGAGTTTGTGGAAATCTTCCTCTTTAGATTTCCTGCAGTAGCTCGTAGTCTAATCCTTAATGGTTTGTTATTTAATACCTCCTGTGTCAAAGGATTTGATGGCCATTACAGCAGCTATTTTGGTTGGTTGAGTTCTAGCCCAGTCTGAGCTTAGCAAAGCTTCGCATCTCCAGACCTGCATGAGCATGAACCTTTGCTTTGCCATTGTCAGGCCTGAAGTAACTCAATAAGAAAATGAAACAGTCCGGTGCACCAGGCTGGATAACCATTTGGCTGGGTTTGTATCTAAGCTAGTGCAATCACAATTTGCCCTATATCATTTTCACCTGAAGATATCATAAATTGGTTTAGGATTGCTCACCTTGAGAAACCGGCCCAAGCTCTTGCATTGTGAAGGAACACAAAACTAAGCAAAACTGCAGCTCAGTTTCATTACTGACACTTTGCCCAGCTCTAATATTAAAACATTTTCTTTTTACTTTTATCTTTCAGTTGTCACCTTCCCTAGCAAGACACCATTTTCTTTCATCAGGGCTTTAGAAATAGCACCAATTTGTTTCCACCTCCTCTCTGTACAGCTGTGATCTTTAATCCCTGGTATCAATCTCTTTTTCTGTGGTTCCTGCCTCACTCTGTAACCCCTGCAACCTTGGAGCAAATGAGTCTATTTTTTGTCTCTGGAGATGTGATGGCAGATAACACAGTTATTAGGGACATCTTTTTCTTGCTCTAATAATGATGATCTGCCTTCAGTAATTTTTCCATGCCTAAATTGCTGGCATGGCTAGAAGGACACTCTGACACTTTTTCCTGGGGCTGCAGATTGCTACGTATTTTTTTACCCACTTTTTATTTTTTCCTTCTCTCTGAGATATTAATTTATGTCAATTTTTGTTTCATCCAATCCCCCATATGACTTGTCCATTCATGTGTGACTTAAAGCCGTCAACATTTACACTAGGCTCCTCAAATTTATTGCTGACCACTGATACAGCTATAATTTCATTTTGAGCAAATACCTCCAACTCTCTCACATTCCCACAGTGTAATTCTTATACCGGAGCCCCAGGAAAGGAATCCCCGCTGCAGCATTTACGCAGCAATCCCAGATTGTGGCACAGGGTTATAGAGTGAGTTTGGATACACTGGGAACAACCTGTTACTGGTTTCTCTCTTTATATATTAAGATCATGCAGGATAAGAACCGAGTATGAGCCGAGGAAAGAGAAAATTTCTCAGGTGATGACAGCTCCCAAAATTTACAATGTTAGTGTAATAGCTACATTTGCAAAATTCCACAGGCAACTCATGCAGTCTGAAGAACATGAACTATAGGATGTGACTGATATATATGACCCATGAGATCCAAGCAGAAAGATTAATTTAGTGTTTGAACTGCAATGCCATGGATTATCTTCAGCTTTGGAGGGACACCAGTTACAGCTTTGATTTCATAGGATCGTAGAATCATAGAATAGTTGGGGTCGGAAAGGACCTTAAGATCATCCAGTTCCAACCCCCCTGCCGTGGGCAGGGACACCTCACACTAAACCATCTCACCAAGGCTCAGTCCAACCTGGCCTTGAGCACTGCCAGGGATGGAGCATTCACAACCTCCCTGGGCAACCCATTCCAGTGCCTCACCACCATCACAGGAAAGAATTTCCTCCTTACATCCAATCTAAACTTTCCCTGTTTCAGTTTGAACCCGTTACCCCTTGTCCTATCACTACAGTCCCTAATGAAGAGTCCCTCCCCAGCATCCCTCTAGGCCCCCTTCAGATACTGGAAGGCTGCTCTGAGGTCTCCACGCAGCTTCTCTTCTCCAGGCTGAACAGCCCCAACTTTCTCAGCCTGTCTTCATACAGGAGGTGCTCCAGCCCCTGATCATCCTCGTGGCCTCCTCTGGACTTGTTCCAACAGTTCCATGTCCTTTTTATGTTGAGGACACCAGAACTGCACACAATGCTCCAGGTGAGGTCTCACAAGAGCAGAGCAGAGGGGCAGGATCACCTCCTTCGACCTGCTGGTCACACTCCTGTTGATTTTTTCAGTTTGCACTCTCTTGCCAGCTGGTGACTGTTTGTTTGATATGAAAAGATAATAGAAAAAAACAAACAAAAAAAAACAAGATAAAAACAACTCCTGTGTGTTGCTGTCACTAATGCCAGCCTATCAAGAACCTGCTGGGTTTCAAATCAGGTTGGCTGGTGAGATATTTTCTGAACAACATCTACTTGGTTTAGATTGGTTGTCAATTTTCTTTCCCCTCTACATTTTCACAATGTAAATCTTCCTGTCTGGAAAGAAATGCCCTTGAAGAACACTTTGTTTCTGAAAATACGTCTTCAGCTTTCTGTCCCAGCACGGTTAATTAAAAGTTTGCTTTGTAATTTGAATATGTAATCTTGTTTAGGAATATATTCTTTCATACTCTTTATTGTGAAGTCTGGAACCTTAGCACTCACTGGAACAAGAACTTATCCTAGCTTTCAGTTTAGCCACATTATTCTTATAGAATAGTTAGGGTTGGAAAGGACCTTAAGATCATCTAGTTCCAGCCCCCTGCCATGGGCAGGGACACCAGCCATACCACTCAAGAGTCCCTCTAACTTGGCCTTGAGCACTGCCAGGGATGGAGCTTCTTACCTGAAGGTTTTCCAAACATTTTGGTCCCAGAGGACATTCAAGAATCTCCAGGTTTTCCTTCAGAACCGTCACCTCAACCACACAGAGCTAGGGACAGTGCTGAAGGAATAAACCACATCATTTGGAGGAGTTCTGTAGGCTCCTGTGGGAGAAATGGCAAGAACCATTTCATGGTGCTTTCGGAAAAGGGAGATTGCCAGCTGGACTGTTTTGGGAAATAGTAACTTGAGTGAATGCATTTTACCTTCCTTAAATTTCTAAAAATCAGGGATATCAAACGATGCACAGCAATTCCTACTTTTCTTCCTGCTAATGTATTCTTATTCACCTATGTGCCTTGTTATTCCTTGTAGTGCATGGTTCACTCATAGCTGAAACAAAGCAAAGGACTTTCTGATTCTGGAAAATTCTTCCTTAAACTCATTGCTGGGTGTTACTGCAATTACCCTGACCTCTAATTTAAACTATCTCTTATTATGACCTAAATTTAGCCTTCAGCTTGTACTGCAAACACACATGAAGTACCAAAGTTAGACTTCCTTCTGGAGGAGCTGGGGAAAGACTTCAGGAAGCCTTGAGCAACTCTGATTGCTTTCCTTGTTTCAGTGGGAAGCATCCTATAGAGAAAAAAGCTTAAGCAAGTCAGTCCAGGGCATGACCATAGTATTTTCCTGCTAAAGCAGGGTATAGTATAGAAAAATATAGTGGTGACTTAATTAAAGGAATTTTAAGAGGAAGCGTACTGAAGATTTGGTCATAGGTGACTGGGTCTATTCTTTTCCTGCTTGGTCAGTTTTATGACTGTTACTCTGACAAATTGTCAGAATAAAAGAAGCTGTGTGACAAATCTTTTTCTTTTCTTTTAATGGGTGTGTGGGTAAAGGTATTTGGGGGAAGCGAGTTTAGTGGGGAAGGCAGAATTGAGTCAGTCAAAAATTATTCATAAGAACATATTAAACACTAAAAAAGCCCAGAGAAGCATATTTCTAGAGAAAAAGCTTGGTCAGTACATCAAGACTAACACCTGAGAGCTTCTTCATGGGGCAATAGTTTAGCTCTAGAGACAGAAACAGGTGTCTCACAGATTTCATTCTCTTAATCTCTTTATTTTCATAGTGAGGTCACTAAAAATAGCTTTAGTGTCTGACCGTGTACCTTTGATGGAGAATAGCTTTTTTCAGACGTCAAATTTTAGATCTTTGTGGGTTTTTTTTTTCCTAATTCCCGAGCTCAAAGAAAACTGAATAGATTTTTTAGCTCTTTTCCCTATGCCCAATAACTCTCTCAACAGTAATTCTTCTCTCCACGTTCGGCTGGGAGTGGAATTTTAATTTCCTAACCAGCCTATGTAAGCTGTGCTTTTCAGACTTCATTTTCGCCATCTCAGAAATTCAGTAAGTTAAGACCATTTCCGTCCCAGTGGGATGCATAGCTTCTGTTTCACATTTTATAACACCACAGTTGGATTATTGTCAACTTGTGTTTGCAGCCTTCCTTGATCATTTATTGCATAAGTCTGGTTTGCACGAGATTCAGCATCTTGCATGGTCACTTACATACATTGGCTTATCACATTGCAATTGAGGATGATACGCTGGTTCCCTGTCAAATGCCTAATTGCTTTTACAGTACTTGCATACTATTCACATCTTGTTTTCATCTCCACTTACCTCCCTGAACAGCTGATCAGTCACTGTCCTTGTAACTGAGACTTGTAGTTGGCTTTTGTTAAAGTTTTGAATTTTCTTATAAGTTGCTTCCCACCAGAGCTATGAGAAACCTAAATCTTTTGAGTTTTGGGAAGGATGGGTTTTTTTTTTTTGATGGCTGGTCTTGACTTCTCTAGCAGAAGTTATGTTTAATTGTGATGTAGTTTAAGTGTATAATGCCATGTGCTGCTTCTGCATGAAGTGTGCTATATAAATGTAAATCAGCTAATTAATTCATAACAACAAGTATTATAGCAACACATTGGCTGTCATGCTCTGCAGTTTCCAGTTGAACACTGTGTATATGTTTTGTTGGTAGAGGAATTGCAGCAGGAGGGTTAATAATTTTAGATCTAAGTAGCCTTGGCTATTTATAAAGACCTGTGATTGTCTATTCTGAAGCCTGTGCAGATTAAGGGACCAAGGTTTCTACTCTCAGCCCTACATGATGGCTTTCTGTGTGAACGTGGGAAAAAATCACTGCTTTGGAGGCTTTCAGACATCCCTTATTTGTGAAATGGGGGTAATGATCCCTTTTCCCCTCTGAAAGGTACACAGAGAACTATGGATAAATTATGTAAGTGGAAAGTACTGAACATGGTGTAAATTCTCAAAAAAACATGCTGAGTTCAGTTTTAACATTCTTTGCACCAGAAAGTTACAGAAACTGGTAAAATTACACTAAAATTACTCATTTTTTTCTCAGCTATTTCTAAATCTAGCTTACCTACAAGATCTCCAATTTTCTGAAGTTTCAGCAAGCTATATATAAGCCTATATCCAACAGATACAAACCACTCTCCCTCGTAAGATGGGCTTCATGTTAATAGTTAACAGCATGTAGTATCCATCTTCGCTCAGAAATGCAAATTTTTTGCCTAAAAATATTCAATTTTAAGCTTGTCCCTTTAATGGTAAAGGCGTTCAGAGGAATCTGAGTACATGAAGTTCTTTTCACATGCTTCCAGTGGACAATGCAATTCACAGGAATACTGCTGTGTGTGCATTTAGGGTGGAAGTCTGACTGCTCAGAGAAGGACTTCACAGCAAGAGTTTTGTCGCTGTTGAAATGGTTCTTTAAATAGAATTTCACAAATTAAGAATAATTTCTATTTAACGCGTCAGTGGAGAGTTGTTGAAAAAGAAATAGCAACCGATGCCTTTAAAATCTTGAAGGTAGGGTTTAGAAAGTCTGCAGACACTTTAGATGCACACAGTAAAACATCCCCACTGCTAATCTTTTAGCGATGTTTATAACATTGAAAGTGTAGGTGGAAATATGACCACTGGTTTTTATACTCTACATCAGATTCTTTAGTACAAGAGCAGGATGGTTTTTGTCTGATGTAGTGACAATTATAGCTTTGTGTAGCAGTTTCTCAACATTTCTTCCCTCCATTGCACACCTCTGAACAAACAGAGAGAGGCTGAGATCCAAAGCTCCCTTCCCTAAAACAATGACTGCAACCTGAGTGGAGAAATGTCCTTTCTTTCTGTGCTGAATGCTTGCAGCTGAGTGATGCAAGTTAGCCCTTGCGCTGCTACCAAGTCAGATCTGCCCTGTGTCAGGTTCTCACAAACTGCAGTCAGAAGCAGCAGAGCACTAAGGTACACAGGGTGCACCTTGATCTAGGGGAAAAACATTTGAGTGATAAAAGCAGTTATTTTCAATTTGAGTTGTTTCTGTCATTTTTCCTTTCTCTCACCAATATAATACAGCTTAAACAAGCATTGTTTCCTGCTATACTTTCTAAGTAACATCACAAGAGTCACACAGCCCCCCAAAATGGTTTATTGTCCAACAGCGTTCAGAAACTCATCAGAAAGGATTTCTGCATGATATTTATGCTACCAAACCTTTCCTCAATTTATCAGTTATTAATAACAACTCTGCAATGTAGCTTTCAAATAAGTGGATGCTTTATGTAATTGTGTTTCCAAGGTCTAGCAGTTGAAAAATACTTGTTTATGAACATATATCCTTCTAATTTTTATGTGCAAATCTACTTGTGTATGTAGATAAATATATAAATGCCTATGTGTGCATATTATACAGAGAACATATACAGCTATGCATATTTTTCGGTACCTCACTGTCCCATACACACATACAAACTGAAAGCAAATGCTTCATGCTTAGACACAGACATTTAATGCACCTAGCAGGAAGAAAAAGAAAGTCCCCAAACTTAAATTGCCCATTTATAAAGATTACCAAGCAAAAGATTGAAAAAGACTTCCAAAAATATGATGTTGAAGAAGCTGTGTAATTATCAGTTTTCTTTTCTTCCAAACCATCATATTTCTTTCTACTGTTTTGTTGCATAGCTAAATTAAATATATGAAGGGTGAAAAAAAAGGATTTATATTGCATGAAGGGAGTTAAATACTTCAGATTGCTAAAAACATTATCGTAATTATCTGCATACTATGCTCAGAAGAAAATCATTAGCTTTCCCTTTATGAGAACTGTCAATGCCAAAAATGCTTCATTCCAGAAAACTGGATTTAAGCAAAAATGTTCAAAACAATTCATACTTAAGTCATAAATAGTTTTCTTTGGACTGTTTTTTCTTAAGCACCTCAAAACTAGCTTATCTAAAGATAGGTTAATGTTCCTTGCAACATCTGTGAACTTCTGGAGAAAGATTGACTCCTTTGACCATTTATTAGTGATAGGAGAAAGAGGATGGGAAAGTTAAGGATATGTCATATGCAAACAAAGCATGATCTGCAGTATAATAGAAATGTGAAGAGAACTGAAATGTCTATGTGTTGTTGTAATAAAACTAGATCAAGTAGTTACAGGAAGAAAGGCAGAAACTAGGGACTCTGAATTGCTACCATCCAGAACTGAGATCTCTAAGCTCAGCAATAAAATTCCCTCCCTGATTTAATAGAGACAGAGAGATTATACTTCCAGTTCATGACTCTTTCCACCCTTGTGCTGGACAAGAAAACAACATGTAAGAAGCCTATGCTTAGTGCAGGACTTCAGCTTAATTTAGAGCAAGAGAACAGCAATCTCTGTCCTGAAACAGAGGAGTTACAAGAGTTACAAGGAAATACAGAAAAAAAAGATAGCTGCACCTAATCACAGAACTTGGTATTAAATATCTAAATGAACAGTCAAAGGATGGTCTTTTTAATCAGTGCACCAGATGAAATACAATCCTACAAAAGGTCTTGAACAATTGCAAGTAGAGCAAAAGTTAAGAGATCATAGTCTTTCGGTAAACGTAAGAGTTTAAATGAGCCAAACAGACCTTCTCTTTGTGAATTCTTAATCTTTAAATATGAGAAATTTTAGGTTAAGGTAAAGCTTGAACACAGGCAGGACATGGGCATTATTTTTGACTCTATTGCTGACTTTCAACGTGGCTTCAGGTATATTATTTAATATCACCCCTCTTCACGTGCAAAAGACTATGAAAATATTCCTTTCCACATCTCTATTTATCTAATCCACTGAAAAATCTTTCTTAACTCTTTTCTTATTTAAGGCTGATAGGAAAAATCTCCTCCTATATGTTTTCAGACTTCTGGCACATGTGAATCCCAAGTTCCAGAAGTAACTTGTAAGTATTTCTGCAATAAACCTAGCTGCAATAAAATAGTTGGTCTTAAAGGATTCAGAGATTAATAAACAACAGCAAAATGGGCCTGAGGCTATGAAGACTTTGGCTTCCTCTGGTAAGTGAGATGAAGCTCAGAGATCATCCGTCCCTTGCATTAATGACAGTGTTAGTTCTTAAACAGAGAGTGAAGAGTTCAGCCACGAAATTCAAACCACTTATTTTTCAAGCTGCTGTAACAAATCCTGACCTTTTCAAGGTCAGATGAGGCAAGAATATGACAGGGTCATGGTAATGGTCCCAAAGATCATTAAACTACAAGATTGCATCCCAAAAGCTGGGGACAAGCTCAGAATTCAGTTTAACAGATGTGCTGTTATTAACAGTGGGGTTGGTGTCTAGAAACAGCAATGGGTGACTCAAAACGTAAATTGAATCTAAAATGTCTATGAGCTGGCTCTGGAGAAAGTAGACTTAGCTAGCAAATTGATCGACTGAGGTGTATTCTATTCAGCAGAGGCCTGGGAAGGAGGATCTATTGATTTCTGTTTCCTTCTTGTACCTCTCCTTCTGCAGACTTTGAGTCGCTTACGACAGGAGTGCTAAAAGTTGATTTTGGTTTGGGGTACTTCCATAACACAGAGACACCTGGGACCTCAGCAATGATGAGAACTCAAACCCCAAATTTGCCCCTGACACCTTTGCTGTTAAACCTGTCTTTCTGGGCCTGTCTCCATTTCCATAACAGTCCTGAGGGCCAGCTGAAGTTTCAAAGCATTATCCTCATGATAAGTATGCATGATGTAATGAGAAATACATTTTCTTCAGATTGTCATTTAAAAAAAAAACAACAATTCTAAGTAAAAATACTGCTAACATAGTTTGTTGTACAAGGAAATTAATGATCAGCGGCAGACGGTACTTGATTTATTCATTCATGGGGAAAAATTACAACACAACATATACTGTAAGGAATTAAGAAAGTGTCCTAAACAATCTTATGCTTGAATATTTCTATCTTTCCTGGGTATTCGTCATAGTAAAACATGTGTTGTTTACCCAACGGACCAGAGCATTTTCTCTGGAAAAGATGAGCTTGTAATGGAAATGCTGACACAACCTCAACTATAACAGCATGAAGAAGACACTTTAATAACATTTTTATTGCTGTAACATCTTTTAAAAATGAAACACCTGGGACTTTTGCTTAAAAAAAAAAAATCAAGAGCAGAATTGTAAGTTCTGCTCTCTTCATATGATGGGAAATTAATCCAACAAGCCAAAGACTGGAATGTTAACTTACCCTACCAACATTCAAAATCATTCAAGGAAAAGATAGTTAATAGATATATTAATGTATTTCTTTGGAAATATATCGTTATATGAGCTAACATTTAGGGCTTCCTACCTTTGTGAGGAGATGGTGAATTCCTGCTATAAATTCACAGATACAGAAGACTGCAGAAAGCAGAGGTTTTGCACTATAGAGCAATTATCTTTTTAAATTATAAAACAAGAGTGATAAGGATTTTTTAAACACTAAGGATACTCTTCAGGGACACACTGGTATATGAGATGTATCTTGAGAATGACACGTTATTAGCAAAATTATGAAAAGCAAGTATCTTTATAACGACTGTGCTGCATTATGTGTGAGGAAGAGTGTTTCTAGGAATTGGTCCAAGCAATACTTGGATCTCTTTCTTGGAAAGTATCAACTTTTGGGATTGTAGAGGCAGAAAATGAAGAAAACAGAACTCAAATGTCAGAAGATCAGAAAGGAGAGACTGTGGGATTATTTCTTGCAGGATTTCTATACCTTGGCATTTGCACTTCTGAGCAGTTTACCACAGCACTGTCGGAAGGAGAAAGCTGAAGGAGAAGTCATGTGAAGTAATCTTACACTCAGAAGTTCAACAAGTGTCTGGGATCAAATGTCCATGTTCAAACCTAAATGTTGGCAGCACCCAGTTTACAGGTTCACTGAGTCTTGAGTTCACTGAGTGTTAGAGCCTATTGCAAATCTTGCATGCTGCTAACATAGTCTAAAAGACAAGGGATGGTAGGATAAGGTCAGTGAAGCTGTTGACCTTTGTTCAGTGCAAAGTTTTTCTGTATCTTGGAAGTTTGTAATGAATTTATGAAAATATGGTGTTTTGATAGAGACAGCTAGTGAAGAAAGCTATTGGAGATTCCTTTGGAAGCTGTTTTCACCTCATCTAACTTTAGTTGTACTATAGTCCTGTTTAGTACTCTAGTCAAAGTTTAGTTCAAGATCCAGTCCTGTTCTAGCCAATGGACGGTGATGATTCTTGCCGTCCTACAGTAATCCTGATTTAGGATCTTGCTGACTCTGCCAGTTTGTCACGAATGAGTGGTTTAGGTCACTGAAAGAAACACCATCAAATATGTTAGCAAAAGTTGTTTTAATATGAATTTAATATATAACTTAACAAAGTTTAGTTGCAAGGTTCATTTTTGCTTGCCACATGAGTGAAACATACAAAAGGCAAATCAAAGTAGAATTGAGCTAAAATGATTTAGACAGAGACTGAAAATGCAAAAGCATAAAGGAGACCCTCCCATTAATCCATGAGGTTCAGATTGGACCCCCTTGCTTTCTAAACTCCTAATGGAGCTTAGGTGTGTTTAGGTCCAAGCTTAGTCTCAGACTTTGACAACAGTTTATGTCTAAAGGAATTAGCTACATGGATTTCAATTATTTAACATGCTATCATCAACTTACCAGTGATCTGTTATGAAGAAGGGATTTCTCTGCCTTGGGTAAAGAAGTATCTTTCACTCTCAGGTTACGAACCTCAAACCTTGAGAGACATCCCAGCTCAAAGGGAGAGCCACTGGTGTGCAGTCCATTTGCAATTCAGAGACAACTTTCATCCAAAGACCTGCCATTAGTAAAAAGGTCTCTGCCTCAAGAAGCAACCTTGAGAGGTTCAAGGGGATATCACTGCGATGTAGCCACTCTGCCTAGCAGGGAAAACTCAGAGAAGGCTCATATTTATGGGATAAAGTGGTTGGCTTGTTGTCAAATTGTATACAATGGGAAAGGTATGCATAAGACTCCTTGTACCTACAAATTTGTTTCTTGGTACATGAGTTTGAGAAAATCATCTGCTATCAATGTATTTACTGCATGCTCTGTGTTCCAAGCTTATATTCATCAATGGTCACTGGGCCATTCTGCTTGCTTGTGGGTTTCCTGGGGGATTTTTTGGCCTGACTGTGCCTCAGGCCTTTACCTCCTTTGGAGCCTTTACCATCAGTTTTATCCTGATGCAGAATACAAAACTTATGAAATCTTACTCTTACAAATGGAGAACCCATCCAACCTAGCTATGCTAGGAGCTTTTAACTGTATTGTACAAACTGTGGAACACAATGGTCTAAATTCTGCTTTTGTATGGTCTAATTTTCCTCATTTGCAAATTATAAATCACCCTTTTCAATTTCCCACCATTTATTGGAAGTATGAGTGGACACTTCAAGGTAAAGTTTCGGCATGTATTGCAGGAGATTTTATTTCCTTTGAAAGGAAGATACTCATTTTTCAGTGAAATACCTCCAGAAGTTTTTGTTATTTCTTTGCATGCTACCAGACATGGACATAATGGGTATATATTTTCTGTACACCCACACTTCTGTAAAAAAAAAGCTTCAGAAACATTAAAATGATTGTCTCTGTAACATTTCTAGTCAGCAAATTTATCTATTATGTAGATTCATTTACAAGCCATCTAAAAAAAAATCATAATCCATTGTGGACTTTTTATTCTATTTTCTGAAAAACACTTTCAATATGAATAATTTCCTGTTCACTAAGAACAAGAAACCAGAAGCAGTATGGAGCAACTGACCTCTCCCATCCCAAAGAGTTCTTCCTGAGCAGAAGCAATAAAGGAAATAAAGGTCAGACATTTCAACCAGGGCCCAGAATTGCAGAGTAAAGGTATATTCCTTAACTCTATCAAATTTACAGTTAGTTTGTATTCAGGATTAAAGAGGAAAAGAAATGGTCAAATTGTAAAGAAAATGGTCAGAATGAGTTGCAGCTTTAACTCACAACATTTCTGCTTGTGTCCAAAGGTTTCAGAAAGCACCATCAGCATCTGATTTCCCTTTATTTAACAAAGACAAATTAACAATGTGTCAATAATGGTTTAACAAATAGAAAACTTAGCAAAAAAGCAGCCTCGAACATCACCTACCAGCAACCAGTGTCCTGAATCCCTATCAACTGGACTTCCAGTTACTGTGAGTTATCTTCCATCCACAGAAAAGACAAACCTATCTATTCTTATTCTCCCAGATAACCTGTGATATCTGCCATTATTCACCATCCATTCCTGTCCTGGCCCTTGGTCTCTTTACGGGCATCCAGCTGTTGGATTTGTATGGGCTATATGACTATGTTGGTTTTTCCTATACTGAGTACTTAATGCATTTTTGTGAATTCTTGTTCTGCACAAGTCTGTTCGATGAAAAATAAATGCACCGTGACTATACATGTTTTCTGTCAGAAAGTAAAGAAACCCGAAAGAAAGATCTTCTGAAACACCCAGGAACAATTTAGTATCTATTTTTCACAATACAGAACTTCTTTGCCTCAACACTTACAATTACAGCAGCTGTTAGTGTCATGAACTGAAACAAAAGCACTTTAGTTAAGATTAGCGATTAGTTTTCTTCCAAACGTGAAATGGCTGGATTACAACAATTTCCTTTTATTTTTCTTTTCAGTATATCTATCCTAAATGAAATATCCCCTTCTGCTCCTTCAGAAATTGCTCTGGAGGAAATGTGGTTTCAAATATTGTATTAGGAATGCAAAAAAATAGAAATCCACCCATTTGGATGCTTTCAAAACACTTGGGCTAAAGAAATTCTTGAATAAATAAATGTGTTCTTCAGATACTGTGCACTTGTTAAAGCAGAAATCGAGGCAACTGCTTATATCATTCTTCAAAAAGTGTGAAGCTATCTTTAAACATACAGATAGCTTTATTTAAATCACTGGGAATGTGCATGTGTTGACGTTAACTTCTGCTTGAATATCATGCTGAATTGAGGTTAAGCAAGCAATGCAATTTTTAATTGAAGTACCAGACAGACATAAAACCTGAGACAAATGGTTGAGAAAGTATTAGTAGAGACATAGTTGTAGAGGCAAAGAGAGTAGTCTTTGTTATTCCAGCCATCAAGGTAGATGTCTACTACACCTGCTCAGCACAGCACTGAGCAGTAGATAAAATTTACTTACCTTTGAGCTGAAATGAAGGGCTACTTCTTGCTTTTACTGAAGGCAGTCAGACCTCTTACTGATTGAAATGAAGAGGAGGCCAGGCGCAGACTGGGCATTGTAAATAACTTTTTTTCTTCAGTCCCAAGTGGAAACCATAATGAGTCAGATAAAGAATGAGTATGTGACCATGTACATACAACTCAACATCTGTGTACCTGCTGTGAGATTAAGTAACCTGTTACTGTGTAGAATTTTCCATCTATGAAATGTGCAAATCATATTCGGTACTTAAGGTGCTCCTAAATCTAAGACTGTCTTGCACAATGTAGAAATGTCATTTCTTTGTCATGTCCCATGCTGATGTAAGCTTTAAGAGTTTCAAGTGTTAATCTGGCTAAAAATGCCCCTGTTCCCATACATTTTGACACTGCAGGCCCAAACAGTTTTGCCAGATATCTCTTGGGAGTTAATATTCTTTTCATCATTTCCAAACCTTCCTGTTTGGGGTTTCTGAAACAGGACTGCAGAGGGAATAGTCACAATTTAAGGATGTCAGCACTGCAAGTACCACGTGGAACTTGGAAGCGTAGAGAATTTCAGCAATGAAATGTGATGGGCATAAAAGTTAACAAAATATTCTATAGGTTTAAAAAAACCCCAAACAGATGGATTCATTTTTATTTTTCATTTTCAAAAAATATTTCTGCCCTAACTGATTCTTCCTTAACGAGTTTTAAAGATAACTCCTGTGACTGTCACATTTATGCAGTGTACATTTTTCATCTGGTTTTGCATGCTTACTAAACCTGAGGGCAAACCAGTGAGAATTTGAGGTCCCTATGCTTGATGAAAAAGACCTGTAGAGCTGAAGAGTTCTGCTGCTTTTACTGTGGTAACCGGCAGCATCGAGACCTTTCCTAGAGGGAAGAGACTCCCCTTTAAATATTTGCCTGCCCCTTGCTTCAACACCAGCCTGAAAAAATACTTGAAGTTAAGCAGAATGAAAGACAGGGACAGTATTCTCCCTGTACTCTGCTGAAGACAGAAATCCCAGCTCCTTGCCTACACTGTCCTGCAGTATTAGCAATAATGGAAGAGATATACTCGTATACATAAACATCGGAATATTTACAGTTGTCTCATGTACCTGTTATGTTTTCATAGGCTTTGTAAATCAGGAAGCTAATATTCCCTAATTTTATATTATTGGGCAGCAAAAAAACTTTTGGTGCTCATATGTTAATGAATGCAATGTCAAGCAAAAAGCACAAAAGGCCGAATACTGTACTGCAGCTCGTATTTTCTTTATGTGCATAAAACTCATGAGATTTTTTCATTCACATATTGATCAGGGGATGATTTTTCCAGTTAAAATAATAATGAAATCTTATAAAGGGTTTGGTAACAATGGAAAATTTTCACTATGATTGGTCTAATAAACCTATGCAACAGCTCCCTCTATGTACCATAAGAAGGATGCTAACAAATGCAGTGTCTGGAATACCTATTTCTCTTCCAGAGAAAGATATTATTAAGGAAAAAAGAATAATTTCTGTGTCATTTAATCTGTCTCTATAGGGTATTAAGGAAGTTTCAATAAAAAGCACTGATTGGTGTTACCTGCATAATTATAATGATGCATTTTCCTGTTCAAAATTTCCTTGATTATTTACTGTATGACTCTGGCTGATTCATTCAATTCCCTTCTTAATCCCATTTGACATACATAGATTATCGTAATGCAGACAGTTCTTTGAGTACACAAAATGGAACAATGCAATAAAAAGACAGTAACTAATGTTATCTCTGTAAAGCGGAAAATGGAAGATGAGGGAGCATGGAAGATTATCTCTAATGAGAGCTGTACATCTGCTTGAAAAAGAGTGATACACTCTTAAAATAAAAGCAGCCCTGTTAACTGAGGAAGAAGGCACTAGTGAAGAAATAGAGGTTCCTCCTTCTAACTTGTTGCTTCTCTTCTATGTGACAGCAGATGGGTGTCCTCGTCTCCTTGTCTTGCCTCCCTTCTTCCCTTCTCTGTTTAACTCGTGAAATGTCAAGGTGGGTTTGATCTGTCGTCGTGGGCTGGAACACGTCCATCCATCACCATGGGCTGTGTCTGTTAAACATAATTTAACTGGTTACTGCGTGTCGGGTGAACTGAGATAATCTCTGTGCAAGCCAGTAAAAATCATGAAGAACGTGATTTTTTTTTCCGAGCTATTTCATCACAGGTTATACAGGGTTACATCCGCTTGCATTTTCCATAGGCTGAAGCTTGCTGACAGTCCCCAGTACTCAGCTGACACACAGGCAAGCTGTTAAACTGCAGACATTTGACTGTGACTCTAACCATGGGTGGTGCCTGCACAAATTTGTCTTGATAGATGCTTTTTGCCACTAGCTTCCTAAAACTAACAGCAGAATTAGCGAGTGCTCTTAGACCTGGGTTCAGATCAATTCCACTAAGTACTTTTTACTTAATTAAATGAAAGTGATCTGCTTGTGCATCAGGGAGAAAATAAATGAAACCACACACTTGAAAAACAAGCAACACCTTTTTTTTTTTCCTGTTCTCCCCCCATCCATAGATTCACAGCTAGTTATTAAGCATTGGGCATTTCTGCTTGCCAAAGAATTTATCAAGTACATTAAGGAGTCAGAACATGACATAATCACCATGTGGAAGTTTATTTGGCAGAGTGAGTCAGAAGTGCACAGCGTTATTATTCTGCAGAAGTTTAAAATTAAACCTCATTTTGTGGGGAGGGAAGGCAAGGGAAAGGAAAACAAGGGAGAGGAAGGCGAGGGAAGGAAAGCAAGGGAGAGGAAGGCGAGGGAAAGAAAAACAAGGGAAGGAAAGGCAAATTAGGTTCATTCTGGATTTTCTATATTTCTGAAACTATGTTTTGGAAATTTCATAGAGGATTCAACCAGGAAAATATGTATGTGACTGTGGTCACATATGAGCACCGAAAGCCCTTCAGTATGCACGTACTTGGACAGGTGGAAGAGGAAAGAAGACAAGTCTCAGGGAGCCCTTCAGAACTGCTGTTCCCACCTTTGCTGTTTCCTTCCCAATCTGTGTGCTCTTCCTATGTAGTTGTGCTGTTCTCTGATTCATAAACAAACAGCATCTGAGATGTCCCTTTCAGGTAATCACCTCTTCTTCTCCCAAAAGTTTGAAGAATACTGTTACTCTGTTAAATAATTATGAGTGGCACCTAGGCACTACAGTAGAAAACATTGTGGGTTTTTTGCCCTTCTAGTACTGTATTAATATATCTATTTGCCTCAGAAAGCTTGCACTTGAATCATGGAGTCAAAGATGAAACAAAGCATTCAGGTCCCAGTAACTGAGGAACTTGGGGTCCAGACCACTATAGCACCATTCTGTCAGCTGCCCCTTCAGTGCAAGGCAAGACTTGGATACTTTTCACTGCAGCCAAACTTTTGTCCTTCAAAGGCCTCCATCCCATCCATCCTGCCCACACCTCTGATTTGGCTCTTTTCTGATCCCTTGCTGTCTCCTGCTCTCTTCAAACCAGTGCCCCCTGAGTCATATACTCCCCCAAAATGCCATTTGTGTGGTTTCTTTCAGACCACTAATGCAAAGCTCTTGGATAGCCCCCTATTTACTTGCTTTGGAGCTGCACTTACAGGTCCCACCGCCTGAAACACTGCAATCAAGCTGACAACACAACCAATCAAGGTCTGACCTGCAGCCGTTACCTAGGAAACCCAAGCCACTGCCACAGAAACAGATTGTACACTGTGGAAGAAAACATATATTTTGGGTGAAGGCGGAAAAAAATAAAAAAAGGGCATTTCAGATATTTTTTTCCAGTACTTTTGAGTTATTACAAAGCACTTCTGAAATAATAGTAATGAAAAATACTCTTGTTAAGAAAGATTGAGTGATGATGGTCATGTAAGTAATTCAAGCAGGGTAGACAGCCTCTGAGAAAGACTGTGAGCCAGTGCTGTTTGAGTGCTTGTTCCTGCTTTGCTACTGAGTCACTTCATAACCCCTGCCAAGTCATTGCAAAAAGATTTCCAAGTCATTAAGTCCATAGTTCTAATGAACAATAAGTTCAGATCAAAACAGGTTGAGTACCTGAAGAAGAATACTTGGAAGCAAACAACAAGATTATCATGACCATACTGGAAACCCTGAGAAAATTACTAACAAACAGGCAAGGCCATGTCTCTTACTTGAGGAAAAAAAGCACCACAACTTTTTACACCAGTGCCTCTGCTTAGCAAGTCTATTTATCATTTGGAAAAGCTTTAAGTATTATTTCTCGTTGATGGAACAATTTATTATATGCTGTGATTTGCAATTTACTTGTAAATAACTAAATTCACATTTACTTGTGAATCATTTCCAGCTGCTTGAACACAGGGTGCATAAAGGAATTTATGATGTTTTTTTTGTAAAATGGCTGATGTATGTAGCAAAAGTAGTGTATGTAAACTGGGACCTCTCAGTTTTAATAAGATTATAAGAACGGAATGAAGAACAGGTCCCAGGGTGTTTTTCGGCAGTCTAGACAATGGACATGATGAAAGTCTTCTAGGTTACCTTCACTGTCCTGGGCTGAGATCCTTACTTCCAGGATGTGATTAATTTCATCTTAAAGTAGACTCCAAATGGATTGTGATCTAAGTACGGGTCTTTATTTCCACTAATCATGAAGGGAGCCTGGAGTGACTAGCACAGGGGTGGATGTCTGACTCTAGTTCTCTATATTTAGTTAGATGAATTTTGCCCATCAGTAAATGTGGGAAAGTGGAGGCTGTGAGAAGGCTGTCAGCATCAAGAAGTAAATAAAATTTCTTTTAGATACGTTTTATGGAATCTCGGAAAAGGACTTTGGGAAGAAAGGTGAGGTCGTTTGGTTGGGAGAATGAAAGTCTCCTTCTGGAATGTTCTTCTGCCCCACAGACAACTACCATGGAGGACACAGGAAGCAGACGTTTTTGACTTCTGATGGTGATTGTGAGGAAGGAATCTCAGGAAAGGGAGCTGAGGACTTCCACCTGTGATTTCACACTGAGTCTGTGGAGTGCAGCTTCGCTGTGTACATGCCTGGCTAACTAATGGAACCCTACCCATAAGTCTGTGCAACAAGTCTATCCCAATTAATTAAACAGGAGCTCAACCTTAGTGTAATCGTGTTGTCATAGCCAATGACTCTGCAGGTCCTGGGCAAAGGCCGATGACTGAGCCCTTCCAACCAATGGGAAATGATTGCTTTGCTATCTATGCTAGCTTCATGGTGACTTTTCATGATCCGGGACCCTGGGCCTTTGATTTTTCACCCAGAAACAAAACCAACCCAGAAACTAATATGAAGAGACAGAGTTGGGCAATGGAGGCAGAGCTGACTATAAAAGTGTTATTCAGACCAGTCAGAATTTGGAAAGCATCACAGTTCTGAAAGGGGATGGAAATGCTTGTTTTCCCAAGAAAGCACTATTTGTCTTCCTACCATCAGTACTCATTGCTTCTCCTTAAGATCAGTTCTCTGCCAAGCACTTTCTGATTTCACAGTACTTTTCTATTCTGTACTGTGGCTGTAGTGCATTATGTGACAATTAATGAGAACTGTGAATCAAAGCTTCCAGCTATGATGAGACAGCAGATAGATTAATTAACAGGAAAAGAGGTTTTGGTATGGAAGAGTGAAAGGAGTCTCAGTCAGGTTTCTCACACTCTAATGCTAATAAGAAGCTAAGATGAACAAGAATCATCCTGAGTTTCTAACAGGGTTCTTCCTAAGCCTCTGAATGTGCCAGTTACCTTTCACAGTGGCCATGAGATATGCCGGGTGGATATAAGGAAATAAGATTAATCTTGAGCATTTAGCCATCCACTCCTATATATTTTGTGTATCTTAATTCAAAGCCTTCAAGGCTCCTGCCACCATTCCTTTAGCCACAGATGTGGTCTCAAGTCTGCTTTTCTCCTTTTGTTTTTTGTTTCTTTTCTCAACTACCTTTACTCTTTTTGACTTCTTTTTGATGTGATGCTGTGCCTTTATTTTTATTCGTGGTGCCAGCAGTACATCTTCATACATTGCTCTGTCCCCAGTGGGAGACTTCATCCTTTAGATCTTATGATATGAAAACTCATTATTCTTCTTACGTGGATGATGTACATGATTTAGAATACACTCTCTCTATGCCCGTAATTTGAAGTCAAGCACATGGTTCAGACAGAACTGAAGGCAATGTGTTTGTGATCCTTAGTGGTTGAGAAAAAGGACGAATTCAACTGCGTTGTAGTTACTGCAATCAACAAACTATGGATTCTTTTTAAATCAAGAGGCAGACATAGGTTCTTTTTTATAGACTGCAAACAGTTCAAATTCCAATTGTGTGCAGTTTTGTAGTAGCCATTTAAGCATGGCTATTTATGTGCTGCTCCGCAGTGTTTTCTCATTTTGCATATATAATCTATAGTAAATGACTTAGAATGCCAGTTGCCTTTTCCCCATCTAGAAAACTATAACAGCGTCTCTCTGGCTGTCATTAAACAGTTGATAACTAAAAGTTAGGTGTTAGATGCTTGCTGTCAATTCCATGGCACCATCAATATGTTTTGCAGGACCCAAAATGGCTAAGACTGCTTCTCACTGGTCTCTCAGGAAACAATGGTTAAAAAGCTATAGCAGAAGCTGGAACTGTCTCGTATTTTACCAGGCAACCCTAAGAAACTTCATTGCTGGTATCATTTTGATTGCCATCTTCCTGGAATGCGAGGAACACATATACGAATGTGGTCTGAACTCCCAGTGCTTCCTTACTCGACACCCTGAAATACCTTAAAGAAGAGGTTTCTTTTAGATAGTGGTATTATGAGTTTGTGTCTGACAGGGAAGGGAGCCCTAGAGTTCATTTTTGTGGCTGGGAAGCTGAGAGCTGAGGTTCAGTTCAGTTTCCTCTTTATACCAAGATTTCTCCCGTTAGTATTTATGTCTGAAACCATATGCAGTATGATTTAGGTAGATGCATTTATCACCCAGACTGTAGAGTTCAACACTAACCAGAACTTATACCTGGTTATTTTCTAGGTCTCTGGGCTACAGACCTACTGTCACTGGACCTGAATGGCATTTGGATGCTAGGCCATGCTATTCATCAGCTCCTCAATAGAAGTACAACGAGCAGGACAATAGCAAATCTAGGCTTATAGGGTTGGGGGGCTCACACAAAACCAGCAGTGATTGCAGCTGCTTCATTTTAGGAACAGACAGAAAAAACATAAATTGGGCTTCCATCCTTTTTTTCCCCCCTAATACTGTATTCTGAGCATGAAAGCACTCTGTGCTTCTGCTTAGAAAGGAATGCAAAAGGTGAGGGGCCGAAGACGACACAAAAAGAGCAGGCTTCTCTGTAGTGATTAAGATAGGTGCCAGGGAGTAAATAAGTTGAGTTTTTGTCATGCCTTCTGATAATCCATCAGGAGAGCCATGGGATGAAAATGGAAACAAGGCAGAAGCAGGCAGTGCAAACCAGGACGCCCCTTTTCTATGTGACTATCCCACAATGTCATGTTGCTCCTTCACCCTTCTACCACATCTTGCGCTCCTCTCCTCAACAGAGTCGAAGACTTAGAGGAGGAATAAGGAGTGATCTTTCGGTGTTCTGTCAAAGGTAGAGTGGTTTGGGAGTATGAGTTCCTGCACATTTTTTGGACAGTATTTTAACCAGGAGACATATTAATATATAAAAGTTATGACTGAGTCTTTCTTCTCCAGCTGCGTTGTAAGAATCATGTATTCCACTTGGAAATTCAGGTTCATGGAGAGTCTTCTCTTTATGTGCTTCTGTTGCACGTAAAGCTGAAGCTCAGAAACAGCCTATGTATGTAACATTTATATTAACTCTAAGTAGCTCCTGATTTGATATCTTCTCTCTGATGTGTGTTGCTCCTACCCAACGTTAAACAAGGCACTCAGGTGTGTAATTTTGATCGTGAATTCTATTTTTTAATCTGTATCCCTTAAAATTAGTCAGCACAGACTGCATATTTTGAGCCTACCCCTGCATTTGTCAGGTGTTATGAACTGTAAAGCAGGTATAATTAGCATTTCCCAAACCTGAGGAAAATTATGAAGAGGGTTATACTAAAGAGAGGCAACTGCTCAGTCTGAGGTGCCAAATAGGGCTGCATGGAAAGGGATTTTTTTCTGTCAAGGTCCTGGAGAATTCAAAAGTGTGTCTGCTCTGCTCTGAAATGGAAACAGGAGAGAGATCTGCCTCATATTAGTCAGGTTAGGGCACTCACCCAGCTTTAACTTTACTGTTACACCCATAATTGCAGCCGGTCAGAGATGGATCTTGCACTTTATTGACTCCTACAAGTGTCCTGTGCGTGCATGTTAACTACTCCAGAGCAGAGTCTCTTTCCAGGCCACCATAGGCCCATGATGTATTTCCCATTGAGATTTCTTTGAACACTTGGGTTGTGCACGGCAGATTTTTAATGAACAGCCACTTCTCTGAACAACTTACTGAAGAGCTCTAGCGATGGGAGTCTGAAGGTTTTTTGCATTCTTAAAGGTATTTCCACTTTGAGACGTATTTATCTTTCATGTGTGGGGTGTACTTTCTAGAATTCTTTTTTTTTATCACAAGAACCAGAACAAACTTTCTTAAGAGATTGGATATAAGGAGGAAATTCTATAATATATATTCTATAAGGAGGAAATTCTATAATATACATTCTATAAGGAGGAACTTCTTTCCTGTTAGGGTGGTGAGGCACTGGAATGGGTTGCCCAGGGAGGTTGTGAATGCTCCATCCCTGGCAGTGTTCAAGGCCAGGTTGGATGAAGCCTTGGGTGCCATGGTTTAGTGTGAGGTGTCCCTGCCCATGGCAGGGGGTTTGGAACTGGATGATCTTAAGGTCCTTTCCAACCCTAACTATTCTATGATTCTAAGAGTTCTAGCAAGCCACAGCATTATGCATTTACCTAAACATAAGAAAATTCTGTCTTTAATTTCAGCTTTCTATGATCTCTTTCCTTGAGAGGTACCTTAACTAGATGTACAAAACATAATTGAGAGTTGTTGATCTTTGCTGAAATTCAGCCTCCAAGTATGTTTAGAAAGATAAACAGGAACAGATTTGGTCAAATTCACAGAAAACAAAACTCATTATGCCACCAGTTCATTTCACTCTGATGCCTGTTCTCTACTCACCAGACACACTATCTTCTCTTAAAAAACCACTGATTGAATACAGTGTGCATTTTTGTTAGCTGGAATGTATTGCTTAGAATTGTTCCCAGAGTATTTGCTATTATTATGTGTTTACTCCTTTTTGGCTGTTTTGCTGTTTCTCTAGTTGATAACGCTATTATTGCCCCCTGCTTAATCCTGCCCTGGACTCTGCTGCTTGATTGTATGGGGGTGTTATCACCACTGATTGACTGGCCCTTCTTTTATTCCCTCTCTGTGTGGGAGGGGGGGTTAAACCCCTGTAAAGAAGGATTAGATGCAAGTTTACAGCTAGTAACTCAGCACTTAGATGACTGATGTCACGGTAATTAGACATTGGCAAGTTCCCTGTAATGCCATTGCATGGCTATCAGAACAATTTAAAATCTAAATGGATTCTTTGTGTCCTGTAGTTGTTTCCAACTTTTTATGTGGGTTTGCTTTCACTGAGTTAAAACTCCCTTTTCCTTCTTGGAAACACAATTGATGTTGGTTTCTGTCTACAACTGATTTGGCCCCAGTTGCTATAAAATTCCTCTCCTGGTTTGTTTAATCACAGGTTTATTTCTTTTTCTTCTTTTCATCATAAATTCTTATGTATGGTGTCTGACCTGCTTCCAAGAAAATCACATTACCTGCAGACCAGCTTGGCTACCTTTGATGTTAGAAAACTATCATATTGATTTTCAGGAATGGTTATTCACACACAAACCTTAACAGCCTGTTGCTTCTATATTGAACACTTTTGGTAGCCCCTGTTTCTGTGCTTACCCTTGGGTCAATGAACAAACTGCTGCTGTCGATTGTATCCATTTGGCCAGCACCTCTAGGGAATAAAGAGGAATCAGAGCTACAGAATCAAAGGTTAGGAAAGTTCATAAAAATCCCTAATGAATCCCTCAGTCCCTAAGCATCAGTCTGGCAAAGATATGGACTTACTTGCTGGTCAACACTCATATCATCTTAGTGAGGTTTTGTGTTTATGAACTTCTGGTAGAACGGAATAAAATACAGTTTGCATTCAGCATTTAAGGTTAAAAAAAAAGGGAAAAAATACTTCCCAGATTAGATTTTTGACATTGTGGTGACAATACTGATGCACAAAGATTGCAAGCATGTTAAGCATAGCTATCTAATAATTTTTATTTTCTTTCATAAAAGGACAGCTCCATTTCATATCTAACAATGAGTTATGAATGTTTCCTTAATAGTTGGAATAGGATACCTGTGCACATGAAATTTGCCCAAGTACACAGCTACTGGGTACATCTTTCTGGCTACTCCTAAGCATTTTAAACACAATTGCATTTCAATTGTGAGATTGCCTAAGACGTACCACCAAGGTTTGCAGCTCCATTTATTTGTTTATGGGTTTAAACTGGCAAGTTCAGGCCAGGTGTAAGGAAGAAGTTCTTTCCTGTGAGGGTGGTGAGGCACTGGAATGGGTTGCCCAGGGAAGTTGTGAAT
This sequence comes from Pezoporus flaviventris, assembly GCF_033815535.1. Classification (NCBI taxonomy): domain Eukaryota; kingdom Metazoa; phylum Chordata; class Aves; order Psittaciformes; family Psittacidae; genus Pezoporus; species Pezoporus flaviventris. The sequence goes on along the minus strand of NW_026892597.1, from coordinate 1,548,766 downwards.
GCTCCATCCCTGGCAGTGTTCAAGACCAGGTTGGACAGAGCCTTGGGTGACATGGTCTAGTGTGAGGTGTTCCTGCCAATGGCAGGGGGGGGTTTAACTTGATTATTTTAAGGTCCTCTCCAACCCTAATTATGATTCTATCTCTACTAAATAATGCCTATATAAATTCTGGAGCCAAGCAAAGTTCTGCAATACTTCAAAAAATCTCCCCAGGAAACTTCTGAGCCCTTGTCACCCTCCTCTTTTATGTGTCTGGGTCTTTTCCAAGTGTTAATGAGTGTCTTTGTCAATCCATAGTTACTTGCAATCTTTATCTCCAGTATATACCATGTACAGAAGATAAGAACAGAAAGAGAACAGAAGCAACTGAAAACGCTTCAAGTTAATGCCAGCGTTTAGTCAAATGTAGCTTAGCTATGAGTGTGGTGTGCAGCTGTTTCATGAAAGGTCTCAGCGTTTTCACTCAATATAGAGACATCTAATGCTGATGTTCCTCAGCTTAATGTGCTTTACACTGTTGGTACAATATTGTCCACTGAGAACTGGCTCAGGAAAGTGCAGGTGGAGCTGAAGGACATAAAAGGGAATGTCAAAATGCACAATTGAAATGTCTTAACATTTATTTAAAGTTATTAAGATCTGGGAGATGTTTGTGATCAGTTAAACTGGGGTTAAGATTTTTGGTTTTGGTTCGTTTCCCCCCCCCCCCCCCCCCCCCCCAAATGAAGTTTTCCTTATTAGCTTTCTCATAGACAGTGGGTGAGTTATGACGTAACTTATTTGCTCATGTCTTTTAAATAATACTGTGGGGGTACCATGATTTATTGCACTATGGGTTCCTTGGGATCCAGGAATCGGAGGTTTTATGTCTACCTCTTGCCTAATCACAAATTGTACCTGTTTCTGCTGCTCAGTTTCTTTTCCTTTGTAAAATGGAGAGAAAGATACTGCTTGCTTTGTAAGAGGTCTTAAAGTTTCCTGGCAGGTGCTATTGTTGGTCTTCTTTATACTTCTGAAGAGCCTAAATCCCTTTGTTGAAATGAAACCCTTCAAAATTAATAATCCTTAAAATATCTGAGTTCATTATCTACTTGCTTTATAATTTCTGTGTTTTGGACAAGTCTGCGTTACTTCTGTCAACACAAGAACGCTCCCAAGTAGCAACTTTATTAATGCATCTAAGAAACAAGGCACTGCTGTTCTCACATTCGATGGCATAAATCTCTTCAGCTTCCCCAAAAGCATCTGTGTCTACTTCAGTAGATGATTCTGACATTGTTCTGCATCCCCTGATTGTTATTATGGGAAGTTTCCAGCTGGTCCCTGTCTAGAATATGATATGAATACAGACAGCAGAGTTAGCACATTTCCCTTAGCATCACTTTTTCTAGTTTCTTGGAAAGTAACTCTTTCATAACTTGGTTTTGACCCAAGGACTTTGTTTGATAATGAAATAAAAGGGTTAATCCCCCTGTTAGTAGTTTGCATGTCCCCAAAAAGGTGAAACCACTTTTTGTTCTTTATCTCTTTGATTTTTCTTCACTTATCTTTGGGAAGAGGTTGTCTCACATCCACTATATAACCCAGGATAGGTTTATAGGATGTTAATACCCTTTACATTACTTTTCAGCTTGTCAGAGCTTAAACTCTGAGCCAAGTTCTGTTAAAAGGAGACCAAAAAGAAACAAAAGTAATAGAGAGATGAAAATAAATATTCTGTAAAACCTCTTGAGATAATCTGTTCTTTCTAAAAGCAAGTTTTTTAGTTTCTATATTTCAGATTTTCACTAATAAAACATTAGACATATATCTCAAAGTCATGGAGCCTAGGTGCTTCATCGAGTAATATCTGCAAACTGAAGCTGTTTCAGGAGTGTATTCTTGCCATAAAAGCACAAGGTAGCCTTTGTGGACCTCAGTGCCTACTATTGTAGCTGTTGCTGGTTGGAATCATCTGTTGAAGTTTGCTTTGTGACCTGTATGAAATGAATTTTGCATCCACCAGCAATTACTGCGCTCACTGCTGTCTCCATTATATAAAGCCATATTTGTGCTGGTTTGGATCACGTTTGACACCTCAGAGGCAATATGTGCATGACAAACTGTCTTAGTACTGCAAGTTTTTTTCCTGCTATATTAATGCACAGTGATGAGCAATGGGAAGTAAGCGTGCATTGCTCTTCTTTATAACCTGTTTGCTCTTCGGATGGCGAAGCACTGGATGCATAATAGTTTTATATATTCTATTAAATTTTACAGTGTCTGCCACTCCCAATGCAATGACTCACATTTACACCCTTAAAACCTTTTCCCCCAAAGACAGCAAAGTTCCTTTCTGGCTGTCTATTGGAAATAGCCCCTAGTCTGTGCTAGATCTCGGACTGTGTTTGGAAATGCTCAAAGGATATTTGTTTTCTCTCATGGAAACATTGTCTGGGATTGCTGTAACAATCTAGTAACTTGAGGAGCATTTTGTGGTCTAATCTAATTTACTGGTGTTGATGGAGCCATCTTGCCCTTGAGGCAATGCTGGATAGCAGTGAAATCCCTTTCTGTGCACATCACTGGATAATAATGCACAAAGATGCCCCAGGATTATCCATAAAATGATTATAATACTTGTATTATCCTGTTTGAGTAACACATGAAACTTTGGGACCTCTTTGTTGAAAAATGTTGACCTCAGATTTGAACTAAAAGTTAAAGGGTGGGCAGACAAGAGTATTATTGTGTAGGTTTTGGCTAGGATAGAGTTAGTTTTCTTCATAGTAGCTTTTATGGGGCTATGTTTTGGATTTATATTGAAAACCGTGTTGGTAACACAGAGATGTTTTTGTTACTGCTGAGCACAGACTCAAGGTCTTTTCTGCTCCTCACCTCACCAGTGAAGAAGTTGGGAAGGGACACAGATGATCCCATCTGACCCCAGGGCTATTCCATATCATATGATGTGTAAAAGACTGGGTGGAAAAGAAGGAAAGGGGAGACATAGGTATGATGTTTGTCTTCCTGAGTAACTGTTATGCGTGATGTCCTGGAGGTGGCTGAACTCTTTCCTGCTGATAGAAGTACTGAATCTTAGAGTTATAGAATAGTTCGGATTGGAAAGGACCTAAAGATCATAAAGTTCCAACCCCCCTGCCATGGGTAGGGACACCTCACACTAAACCATCTCACCCAAGGCTTTGTCCAACCTGGCCTTGAACACTGCCAGGGATGGAGCATTCACAACCTCCCTGGGCAACCCATTCCAGTGCCTCACCACCCTCACAGGAAACAATTTCCTCCTTAGATCCAATCTAAACTTCCCCTGTTTAAGTTTTAACCCGTTACCCCTTGTCCTGTCACTACAGTCCCTAATGAAGAGTCCCTCCCCAGCATCCCTATAGGCCCCCTTCAGGTACTGGAAGGCTGCTCTGAGGTCTCCACGCAGCTTCTCTTCTCCAGGCTGAACACCCCCAACTTCCTCAGCCTGTCTTCATACAGGAGGTGCTCCAGACCCCTGATCATCCTCGTGGCCTCCTCTGGACTTGTTCCAACAGTTCCATGTCCTTTTTATGTTGAGAAAACCACTTTGCTTGTGTGTGCAGCTTTTGCTTTACTTACCAAACTGTCTTTATCTCAACCCACAGGTTTTGTGACTTTTACCCTTCTGAGTCATTCCTCCATCACACTTTGTGGGGAGAGGGCAGCTGTGTGGTGCTGAGCTGCTGACCACAGCCAAACCATGACAATGATTGACTGGTCTTAAGAGTCTGGGATTTCTGAAATGCCCTTCTAAGACTCCAGGACTAATTCATGATGTGTGCTTCAAGCAGGCAAGGTTGCAATGGACAGATATCATAAAAGTGCAAGAACTATTCTGATAAGGATTTATTAACCCCCTTATTCTGTGAGACATTAGCCAATTTTACTGAGTGGTGGTGGGGAAGAATCTTTCTCAATGTGGAGACTGTGTTGCAAACACTCCTTTGTTAGACTAAAATCTCTTTATACTTGCGCTTGGCTATATCATGCCTATTGCTGTCAACAGCATCAGACAGGATAAAGTTTCTTCTTTTCATTAGAGGACAGACAACACATTGGTGTGATATGTATGGAATGCACATCTAATGAGTGCCAATGGCCTACTTCAGGTAAGAGCTGGGGACTTTTAAAACTTTGATTTTATTTGTCTAAATCTCCCCGGTTACAATGTGAGAAAAACATGTTCTGTAGTGCCTCTGCTAACAGTAAACTCCAGAGTGGCAGCAAAAATCCACTTAATCAGAGAAAAGTGCCTGATCAAACAGTCCAAACAAAAGAAAAGAAGTGAGCCCTTTTGCTATCTCAGAGACACAAAATTCACGTGGTGGTTATGATCAGTAGTTACAAGAGAAACAACATAAGAAATGGCCAAATTAAATGGCAAAAAAGAAAAAAAAAGGTTAAAAAAATCATTTATGAAGCAGACAGATAATTTCAAAAAGCTTTCATACCAGGAATAGGGCACCATTACAATGCGAAAACCTTTAATTATGTTGTAAAGGTCTGATATTCCACTGAAATGTCATTTCAAAATAAACTTCTAACAGTTAATTATCAGTGATATTTAACTTGTGGGAAAATTAAATATCACCACATACTCCTGTGATCATTTTATTGCTTTTGTAGACATTTTAATATTTTAATGGTTTCCAAGTAACAATGGAAAAGGTATGCCACCAAGTCTGTTTTCTTGGCTTTCTGTGGATAATCATATAACCTTTACTTTGTCTTCTTCATACAAAACAGACCTCTGAGTCAGTGAGGGACAGGGCTGAGGGGAAACCTTTTGGTTATAACTATGGGAATAAACATTGTTATGCATCTCTTAGCCAGTATGATTTCTGGGAAATGACTTTTATTAACTGTTAGAACTAGAAACACAAAGCTGAACGAACAAATATCGAAGCCCTGTTAGCGTTCAGCTAGCAAATGAGATGAATGTGCAGTGTTCCAGTTAGTGACCTATGTATTTTCCAGAGCTCATAAAATGTGCAGAGTGATTGGACCTAAGAATGTATGCAGTGACCCTTATCATGCGCATACTGGAAGACTGGAAGAGGAAACCTTCTGTACTCTTGTATAAATCAGTACTATACAAGCTAAAGGACTGAGATAGCCAGGAAAAGGTATGAATTTTAATGCCAGAAGGGACTGTTATGTGAATGGCTATTCAACCAGCTATTCTGATTGAGTTTTATCTAGAAATAGATAGGTCCAGCTAACCGCAACTGGCTAAGTGTTATACATCCTTCTCTAGGGTGAGCCAATGAAGACAAGCTTAAAGGGGTTTGGCTCAAGAATGCTGATTTGTCCCTCACTGCAACATTTAAGCATCTGCCTCAGAAGTTGCTTTCAGTTCCCAACATCGTGCCAACAAAATTTCCAAAATAAAGAATATTATTATCTTAAAATGTTCAAATCACCCTGAGATGAGCATTATAAAAAGGGGTAGATAGGAAAAGGATAGAAGATAATTGTAAGTTCCATATAGGTCTTGCTAGTTTGTGTAGCAGTAACTGAGATGCTCACAGACTCTGATCTCCAGGGGCTTTAGTTGAAGGCAACAAAATTTGTGAAGTGATTTGTGAAATATGATGAAAATCCTGGAAATTGGAGGTATTGTAATTTTTGTCAAAGTCAACAATCTCTTGCATGGATTCATGAAAGCAGTGGTATTGCTTGCTTGTGTAAAATAACCTACGTGCTAATTGATCTTCAAAGATACTGTGAGACTGAATCTTTCATGGTAGTAGGAAATGCATCCAGTATTTCTTCAATGTGTGAAGAAAGCATAAATGCCTCTAAGCTAGAGCTTACAGGAATGTGGTTGACTTTTAATGTGCAACAGGTTTCCGCATCATTCATCAAGTTGCACAGTCTTCTATGGTCTTATTACTCGAATGCATAAATGTTCCCCAGATTCTGTGCCTTAATTACTGTTGTGTAAACTGACAAATGCCCACAGGAGCACTGTTGCAATAAGGAGAAGAAAAAACTGATATGCAATTTGACACAAAGTGCATGGGGTTGACTGTTAGACTGAAAGAGTACCCAGTTCATTGGAAATAATGCTGCCCAATGGGATTTGTACCTCTGTGGCCATAAAATAGTTTTACAGAGTACAAGAGATATTGCTTTAGTTAGTGTTTTATGTTCCTTGGTGATTCTTGGTAGTAAACCTTTTAAAGTTCACATGTTCATAGGTCTATGTAAAATCTGCTTCCATCAAAGCAGTTGGAAGTATGTCAGGTAATTTCACTCGTAAATGCATAGCATGACAGGTAGTATCAGTGGCATTTTAAAGGACTATTTGAGAATCTGGCTATTAAAATGAAGAGCCAGGCCAAAGAAATTCCTAGCGCACTTTTTCCGTCTCTGGTAAAGAGCTCATGGCAGCATTCAGAGGTCTGTTAGGATAATCACAGCATTTTCTTTCTCTTTTGCTCAGATACAGGTCTGCTTCCAGTGAGAGATTAAGGATCTGATGGCCTTAGGAGTTTGTTGGTTTGGACAACTTCCAGCCTCAACTCTCTCTCTTCCCACCCCTGAGGTGGCCAATAACATCTCTTTTCCTCAAAAAAAATCCTTTTGTCCTTGATTCTAAATGCTAGGTCTTAGCACTAAGCCAGATATTGAGGGGATGTAAACTGGTGTCAATGGATCTGTGTGGGTTTATCTCTGCTAAAGATGTCTTTAACAGTTATTTATCAATTGCAGTACTTTGCAGGGGGTGCCACAAAGAGTCTACAGCAGAGGTAAAGATGGCATTGCTACCTAAACTTTCTCATCTTTAACACTGCACTGTGTTATTACTTCATCAGAAAAATGCATTTTTCATCCACCTTTGCAAAGATAAATATGACTGCAAACTACTGGTTGCAGTGAATTATATATTCATTTCTGCAACCTCTTTTTTTACCTGTTTCTTTTGCAAATAGCTGTAGTCTGTTATCACTCCGAATTATTACAGATTCACATCTCATGCTTTTAGTTCTTCAGGTCCCCAGATAAAATTCTGTTGCAAATATAACGAAGAGCACAATTAGATATGAAAGACAAGGGAGACAACAGGCGCTTACTAATGCATGAAGATGTTTCTGACTGTTTTGAACTACCTTGTTCCATCAAGGTCAACCAGCTTGCTTTTCCAGACAATGTAGAATACCAAAGAAAATCCACAGTTGCTTTCAACTCATTTTGAAACACTTCCTTCCCAAGACTTAAAAACCACAAAGACTAATAAGCAATAAAGTGTTTAATGGAGAACATTTTTCTACATTTTCCTGGCACTCATAGGCACTTTTTTTGGCACTTTTCTTAAGTGGAAATATTATTGCTTATGAGTTGTTAAACATCTAATAAATGGTCTCACAAACACTAAGAAAAATGCAGGATATTGAGTGCTATATGTTGGCTAAAACTCTGATTCTGGAGGAAGTGGGAAAAGCAATAAAAATAAACTTAGTTTAAATTGAAATAATCTTCTCTGACCTTCTTGGAGTTTGAGTGGTAGTGAATGACTCAAAAGATAATATCTGGTAATAGATGAGCAATTATTACGCTGGGGGCGATTCTCAGCTGGCTGAAGTCTTTGCAAGTCCCACTGTCTCACTAAAGAACACTTTAAGTCAGCAGCAAGCAGCCTTATGTACATCATTACCAGCTCTTCCACAATTGTTGCCATCTCTAGAGTGAAGTTTGAAAGAAATAGTGGGAAGAAAATATACATGGTGGCTCAGAACAGAAACTATCAGGTGAAAACTTTTGGTGTGAGATGAGTATAGCAGACAACATGATCAAAATAATCCATTCTTTATTTAAAATCTTGGGCCCAAACCAAGACTTTTTTACAGTTCCCTTATGTTCACTGGATGAACATTTGTCTTCAAGCTTATACTTTTTTAATGTGGTTCTAAAGAGCATAATGGAAGTTATTCAGGATTTAATGGTGGTCAGCAGATTTATTCCATGTTGGTAGAAGGAAGACTGTTCAGATGTTTGGTACAAAAAACTTGGTCCTTCTTTTCCCCAGTATCTCCTATCAAACCTCAGTTTCTAGAGTTATTTGGGAAACCTGACAGAACAGGTATAGGCAGAACTACTTCAAGAATAATTATTTAGAAACTGAAAATGAAGAAAAAGAATTGCTGCTACCACTGAAAATTCTCTGAGTAGTCTTTTTCTCACTAAAATTTACATGACAGACCACTGGAGACAGTTAATACACACACGCATACATGAATTCCGTGCAGACTCAGACATGGAGAGAACTGAAGTCAATGGACTGCCATCCATTTATACAATTTGTGAATCTCTCTGTTCCATCAGGAAGGAATAATGCTGCCTTACAGCACCCTCTTTAATTTTGTCAGTAGCATAGAGCATGATTTTAACTTAAAGCAAAGTAGCTCCCATTGATATTGAAAAAATACCGAAGAGAACAAAGTGGATTGATTGGATGTGCTTTTATTCCCGTAGCTTGTCAAATGAAAGGCTGAAGTAAAAGAAGCAGCTGGTTGCTCAAGAAACTTGGGCAGCACTTTGGCCAGTCATGAATTATACTGCATAAAACTAGTTAACAGCGGAAAGAGCTAATGCAAACAACATTGGAGGAGGGCTAGCAAGTGCTCAGAAATAGAAAACATTGTGAGGTATAACTGCAAGACTCAGAGGACATGAAAACTCTAGTCTGACTTTCTGTCCTCCATCTGCCAGGATGAATGCATATGCGCAGTATAGGTTGCCATTTCCAGCACAGGTTTTGTGGTTCTAACCTTCTGGCAAACATATAAAAAATCCATTAAAGTGAAAGCCAAACTCCTGTCAACAGCCCAAGGAGAAGGATATAGCTCTGGCTTCTATAATTTTGCACACAACCCAGATGGAAGTGCAAGCACTTCTATGTTGAAGTGCCAAGTAACTCTCCCAAGGCTTATATTATCTTTTCTTCGTCTTGCCTCAGAACAACTTCCATGCTTCTGGGGACTCCGCAGCTGTGTGCACTCTAGCGAAAGACTATGCCTGGTGAGCCAAGTCCTGTGTATTTGCTTTCCAGCTTCTGCAACAAGGCTTCCCCTCCCTCCCAGTCCCATCAGGGACTGTTCAACCAGGAAATGCAGCTGCAGAATCTTCACAGTTTCTTTAAAGCAATTTTAAAGGAAAAGTCCCTCATTATCTCGAAGCAAGCTATGCTGCAAAAGTACACCAAAGCAATAGCTGGCGAGGAAAATAATATAGGGAGGCTGAAAGAGGGAAGTTGGAATTTAGCAGCGTTGATAGCTTTTAAACATAAATCTGTGCTTTAATTATGTTGTTTTAACCTTGCCATCAGCATCCTTTGTTCTGAAGAATATACAGTTTGAGCTTCAAGTTCCTGTAAACCAGAGGATTAAGACACAGAAGTGGGATATAGAATGTTTACTGAGCCAAAATCATTAACATCAAATACTGTCATGCCTATAAATGGTGTTTTGTTAAATACTCTTTAAGTAATAGTGGCTAATATTACCCCTTCTTCATAAAGCCAAATATTGATTTGAGAAAAGAAGCAACCTCCAATTAAGTTTTATACCAACTTAATCCATCTTACTTTAGTGCTGGCTACTCATTTTGCACCTTCTGAATAAGAATAAATGTATTCTTCCTAACTTGACAGCGTGATAACTGAGCAAGTATTATTCAAGGGATGGAGAAAAACAAGGAGGCAGTACAGAAGGGCTGTTTGACCCAGTAGGTGCAAGAAGAATCTTGCTTGCAACTGAATTTATAGTAGGAATAAATTTCTCCCACATTAATTAATTCTGTGTATTGGGCTTTATGGGCATTTCTCTTCCTGCATTCAGAATTAAATTCTGTAAATCTTGGTTGCTTTCAAATGGATGATTTCTGGATAAATATTTCTTTGCCTTCAAATATCACAGAATTGAATGTAAGTGAAAGGAGAGTAATTAATAAGCTTTGGGAACTCTGTGATATTTTGCAGAATACACCTTTTCTTCCTACAGACTTCAGGACTAAAATAACCACTTTCCTGCGCTGCTTGTCTTTGGTTGTTCTGGGGCAACACTATAGCTGTTCCTGTAAAGAGGAGACTTAGATATGGGGAAGTCTTCATACCTGAGTGTGAATGGGCCTGGGATCTTAAGTTATCTCTTCTTGCTATCATGTCAGAGAGAAGATAACTTGAGCTCTTCCTTGCAGAGAGGACTGCAGTTCTTCCTAAAAGGACTTTAACATCACTTGCTGCGCTGAGATTGACAGCCAGCCCTCAGCTCAGTCTGCACAAAAACCACTGAAGAAAAGGTGCTCTGGATTACAGGTCAGGCCATGGAGACGGTTTGAATTCAGACAACAGCTAAAATCATTTTCCAGTGTTACACTGCAGTTCTGACAGCAGCAACCCTAAGAGCAAAAGCAATAGCCTATCCTACCATAAATTTCATCCATTCCCTTACACAAGTTGCATAGTGTGCCTACATCTATTGGTACATCCTCAGCTAGAAATAAAAGAACGCATCCTTTTATTATTAGAGAGGTGGTAAGAATAAATTCATGATTTCTCATGTAATAATGTAGGTTATTATCAAAACAAGCAGCTATATGGAGGATGCCTGTGCTTGCGTGGGGGAAAGGGCAGCTTGTTTTGATAATTGTTGATTGCACTGAATAGCATTGATGGACTCTCAGGCATACGAGGGATATAATTTTATATCATTCAAGTTAGGTCAAGATACCCTGAAAAGCAGCTAATTTAAAATGTGATGCATAAATCTAAATGATGTTTCCTTAATGACACATGTAGTTTTTGCAGTTAAATTATTTAGTTAACATAAGGAAAAAAAAAAAAAGGTAAAAAATTCCAGGAAATTTTCTTCTTTATTCTAACTTGGCTGCAGTATGTAAGATTCTGTTACTTATTTCTATCTCTAGCACCTGTAGCATCATTTTCAAAGCCAGTAGATGTGAGTAGTGGGGATGTTAGATCAGAATCACTGTGACTGTTCCTTCCCATTCACATGCGTCCTTTTGCCAAAAGTAAATATCTTTTTAAAGAATTTAGTGTTAATTTAGAATTTAGACTGACAGCCTTACTGATTTATATATTTATATATGTAGCTATTTTTTCTTACACATGGATTTTGATGTTTTAATCTTCATATTTTGAAGTTTCTTATTTGATTCATCCTTCCAATGATTAGTGTGAGAGAGGTGTCATCAGTAAAGACCATCATTTATGAAGAGCCTTCCTGAGAAACCTCAACTCTTCTGTGCAAGCTGGTTAGCTATTATGACTTATTGCTGAGTACAGGGTTCATGACTAGCTGCTGGGGTGACCTGAAGGAATAAACCTCAAACCTTCAAAAGGAATAACATCTTTTAGTACCTGACAACAATCACTCAGGCTCATGCAGCGCTGTTATTTCAACCTGTTAAGCCCAGTAAGCATGCAAGATTGGGCTGAAAGTTTAGGGGGGAAAAAAAAGTTGTGTTTTTTTTTTAAATTTAAAATTATATTTTTTGAAAGAACATCTAAGAAAAAAAAAACCAACAAAAAAACCCTGAAAACAAAACCACAAATACCCACAAAACCACCCAAAAGATAAAAGACATCCTAGAATATGAGTAACTAATATGCACCTTGTTCCAGATCCCACTGACAGTGAAATACAATTTCAAAGGAAGTCTATGGGAATGACCAGAAGGCTAATAGCAACTTCCTATATCTTATGTGCATATCCCTATTCCATGGTCTTAAAAAAAAACAAACACCTGGATTCCTTTCAGCGTTCGGGTGCCATTTCCAGTAGCTGACATTTGTGACCCTTAGCACAGCTTCTATCAAAAGTCAAGCCAAAAGCCAAGTAACATGTTCAGTCTTTCACCTTTTGTGATTTACCTAAGCTAGCACCAAGGTATATCTCAGCAGCCCAAAGACATGAGCTGTTTGAGGGAAAACAGCTTGTAATATGAACAAGAGGGAGACAGGATTCATGGGCAATGAGGTTTGTAGAGCTGTTAGATGCATTATCTGTGACTGAAGGTTCACAAGAGCAGATAATCAGTCAGAACAGACTACGATCTGGAACAATCCCTTTGTTTCACATTAGTCCTAATACAAACTCATATTAAAGATAAGTGCTCTCTTCTCAAAGACCATACATAATCATAATTTTCCCAGTATCTGCCACGGCTTGTTTTGTGCATCAAAGCCACCTTCACTATACTTTCTATTTACCAAGGTGCAAGAAGTGTTACAGGCTCTTTTGCAGCATGTAAATCAGAAACAAAGACTTGTCTTGAACACTTGATTGTCCGTGCCAGGTTCTTTGACTTGCTCTTCTCCAGGACAGACAAGTAGTGAGTTCACTGGAATCTGACTTTCTGAGTGACAACGATTCAGTGCTCCTAACCACAATGAATAACTCCTGGCTCTTTCTCCCTTGTTGGTCACAAACTACCAGTGCCATTTTCCATTTCTTTTCTCTTCAGTTCCTTCTTACCTGTCATGAACTCTGCTGGAAGCTTTGAATCGCTCCCAGATGCTGCTCAGTTTTCGAAAGAGTAGACAAATGCTTTTTGTAAAGCACTGCAAGAGACTTGTGAGTACTTTGTGGCAATATACTGTGCTCTCAGGGGTGGTAATTCCTTAAGCGGAAAACGTAGAGCTGATTTTCAGCATTGGTAAAGATGGCCAGCATGACCTTTTTTGTGGTTTTCAAATGTTTTTAAAATGATTTTTATTTCCAAAAATCAAGCAAAATTTCTATCTTAGAAAATACATGAGCTATTAGAAATGTCCAAAAGCCTTGCCTTATCTAATCTTACGTAAGTACACATGAGAGGAGATGAGCAAAGGCGCCATATATCATCATGATGGACATATATTTTATCTGGTTTAGATATACCAGGCTTGGGGATGGATCCCACATTGACGGTGTCTGCATGAAACACACCGGCTTCAGTGAAGCAAATCGTGATTTAGACTTGCAGACAGCAGCTCTGTCACTGACTCAGCCAGGAGAAAGAAAGGGATGATTGGATTTGATGGCATGGCACATCGGACCCACAGAAGAATATGGTTTTAGAAGTGACATGATAGAAGTTTCCTCCCAGTGGTAAAGTCAACAGCAGCCAACTTCAAGATGGACCCAGCACTGGTCAGGGCTGAGCCCATCCGTGACTGTAGTAGCACCTCTGTGATAATGAATTGAAGAAGGGGAACAGTTGATGCACAAGATTAACAACCCTGCCGACACCAAGGTCTGTGAAGGAAGTAAGAGGAGGTGCTTTAGATGCTGGAGGCTGTGACCCTGTGGGGACCCATGCTGGAGCAGTCTGCTCCTGAGGGACTGCACCCCATAGAAGGGACCCACACTGGAGCAGGGGAAGAGTGTGAGGAGTCCTCCCCTGAGGAGGAAGGAGCAGCAGAGACAATGTGGGATGAACTGATCACAATTGCCATTCCCTGTGCCCCTATGCCACTGGGGGAAAATGATGGAGTGGCTTTGGTGGGCACCTGGTGTCCATCCAGGGTCAACCCACCACAATAACTAGGCTTTGGTCTTGCTAGAAAAGCACCCTGCAAAAAAATACTCAATATCCCATCCCATAGGGTAAAAGGAGATCAGTTCTCAAATCAAGATGGTGCTCTGTTTTTGTTCTAAAGCAAGAAATCTGGCAGGCCTTGTAATATCTGCCTCAGAAAATAACACAACCACAAACTGCAGTTCTTGTTTGTACTTATCTAACCCTAACCCTTTTTTTTTTTGATGCATCATTCTAAATGGTTCTTCATTTATTTCCTGCAGCAGTAGGCTCCTTCCTGAAGAGTTAATCACGCCCAGTATAAATACATACCACCATTTAAAATTTGTTGTTTTTCATTTCATCTGTGGTGGAGGTGGAGGGAGTTGAGTCTCCCAAGACAGCTCATCAGTTATAAAGGTTTATTTCTTAAAAATAAACTGAAACTTTATTTTTTTAAGCCCTTTTCACTGTCATAACTACAAAGAGAACTTGCAAGTGAAGCCTGTTGTGCTATCACCTTCTGAAGGCGGACAGACTCCATCTACAGCAAAGGAAATGTTGCGTTTGGCATTTTCTCTTCTCAGGGTGGCTCTGCACCAACACTGATACAATTATCTGAGTTCAAAACTGATAGCAGCAAAACCTGACATATCCTACATTAATTTTTGGAGGTGGGAGTGTGACTGGCAGGAAAATAACTTATCTTGCTGACCTCTGGGTTTTCATCATTGGCCTTGAGAACTTATGAGCTATTAAAAAAGAATAAAGGAGTGCTGTCAGTGCTCAACAGTTTGCATGTCTACTTGCTCTAAAAAAAGCCCTGCTCTTGACACTAAAATATTCTTTCTCTTCCAACACCCATGCCAGATTTTCCTACTGAGAGATGCAGCACCAGTCCTCCACCCACTGACCACACTGACTTCTCACTTTGCTGACATTGCTGAGGCCAAGTTAATTTATGGGATAGAGTTTTTTTCCATACAGGGAGTTCAATCTAGAGTTTCTGAAGTGAATGGAAGTCCTTCTATATATTTTACTGGTTGTATCACGGTTTGCAAAGAACAAAAGCTTCTACTTCAAGTTATTATAAGGAAAAGATCCTAGTGAAAACAAGTTGACAGTCTCTTAAAGAGAGGGCAGGTGTGATCACCTGATGGGGTTGCATCAGCTTTGTCCTGATAAAATGACATTTGTGCTATGCAAGTAGTAGTCTCTGGAACATGTGGAAGTCACATCTGAGGGCTTGGCTTGACACTTCTCAGCAGGGTAGAAAATAGTGAATTTGATCATCTCAAGTCTCAAGACTGAGCTAGACCACAGGAAGTGGAGAAACACAAGGAAGTGGTACAACTAAAGCACGTAACCAGGTAAAAAATAGGGGATATAGATCTTTCTGCTCCTCCTGCCACCAGAACATGAGAAGGATGAAAACAGCAACGTTTCCTGGTGCGGGTTCAACCCACTCACCTCAGAAACAATGATTAGCCTGTCTGCTGAGCTTCCTCCTCCAGTACCATTGTCAGAAACATCTAACCTGATTTTCGTGTGCTCTTGCAAAGTGAAGGAAAAAGAAGAATCAAGGAAGATTTGCCACTTTCTCAGCAAGTTGGTTGCTCTAGACATCTTCTTTTTTAGCTTATTATCCCTAGAGCTGCCCCTTATACCTTCTATCTAAAATTACAGCTGTTTCAGGCCTGTATGATGCCAACTAGTTTTGGGTTCTGCAAGGAAACTGTTTTAACGCTGTCTAACACACAGTGGTCACATAGATATCTCCACAAATGCACATCAACTCTTGGGAATGCCACCTGAGACAAGAGCTGACCCATTGAGAGCATAAACCTGGGATGAGAAAAAGCACTGAGTTTTCTACCAAAATTTCTCAGGTTTTTATATTAAGAACATGTCTTAGTTTTTAAGATGGAATAAGGGAAAGCTTATTCATTTCTTTGAAAGAAAGTTCTCAGGGAAAGACATGGCTCCTGTGTCAAAATAACTGACTTTTACAGATCATCACAATTTTTCTTTTAACATTCAAATGTGTAAGTCTCAGAAAATATCCTGGTACAAATTTGGATGCCAAAATGCAACCCTCATCTCTCTGCCTACACCCCCTGCCATTTCAGATTTCTGAAATGGAATAAAAAATAAAGCACTTAGAAATGCTCCAGGTTGATATTCTCTATTTTTTATTGTTAACATCTTTCCTGTTACCCTCCTGTACAAACAATCAGATGTGTTCTAGAATTTCTATTTCACAGAAACCCCCTTCCCCACCACTTCTCTTTTTGTTGCCTTTCTCAGGATCTTTTTGTTGCTTTGACTTAATTTTTCGGATAAAGTAATCAAAACCAAATGCAGTTTACATGGGGAGTGAATGCAAGTGATTCCTATGGAAGCCTTACTATTTTGTAAAGGAGTCTTCGTTCAGTTTTAATTTAGCCTTACTTTTGTCTCATTTGCTTTTTTAAACCACTGCTAAACATTGATAATGTGTCTTACACTAAGTGTCCTTGCAGCTTTGCTTTTCTCCAAGACACTAGGTTTATGCAGGGTTTGTCATGTTTCAGCAAAATCTGGTTTTGCAGAACCCCCAGTTAAACATATTTTGGGAAAACATGCCAGTTTTAACAAGAAGTAAATCCAGAGGCAATAGAGGGTGCCTTCCTTCCCAGATCGAGAATGACCAAAAGTTTTATTGAGGAGTCTGCTTAGAATGGTAGAATCATAGAATGTTTTGGGTTAGAAAGGACCTTAAGATCATCCAGTTCCAAGCCCCTTGCCATTGGCAGGGACACCTGTTTAGGCCATGGTAAATTGAGGTAAACTAACTCTGCTTAAAATCAGACTAGGGACTTGTACCACTGACAAGAAGATGTTATTAACTTTTCAGTCTTCAAACTGTGTGGCTGCTTGTTTATTTGTTCTTATAAAGAAAGTTTCCTAAAGTCCAATGCAGGTTCTAAAAGTGGTAGTCTTTAAGATTCTCATGGGAAAAAAACAACTGTGTGTCTCACACCTAACTTCAATAAAACTTAAGTACATTTTCTGAGACATTGCATCAGCATGAAATCCCGCTGAACAAATCGAAGGATATATTATAACAAAGGTATCCAATTTTATTCAGTATGCTGTGCATGCAGGTTGAAGAGATGCCACCAATCATATCTGGTTTCATGTTAATCTCATCTCCAGTGGACTGTATTTTCATATGTGGTTATAGGTGATTAAAGCATTCTCCTTTTACCAGAAGAAGAAACAAAACTAAGTAAAAAATACTTTTTAATTTCTTTCAGAGCTGTTGAAAATCTCCAGGATCTTTTCTTTTCTAAAATAAACAAATATCTTTCCATCTTCTCAAAGCATTTTACTTAGCTACTCGTTCAATCAAAACAAAGTGAGAATCTTTCTGAGCCTATTAAGCCCATGTGAGAGCACTGTGCCCAGCACACTTGACCTTCCATAGTAGACAGCTTCTTTCTCTAACTAAAAAGGTGACTGCTAAATATGTAACATTTGTCAACCTTGTATTTTTTTAAATTTCATCCAGATGACTACATGATAAGATTTATGTCAACAGATGAGGACGATGCTCTTCAACTGCCTTTTGTTTTGCAACTAATTTTGGAGAGGAAAATCTAGTGAACAAAGATTTAGATTTTACAGCCCTGTTAGAGATGTCCTGGGTGTAAGTCTTTAGACAGACCAATGTCTCCCTTCCACCTACTCTATGGAATTCCTATCAGAACAAGAATCCTCTCACTTATGCTTCCTTTGTGGTCAGCATGTGTGTTCATCCTGCTCTTTGGAGGACATGAGGTAGAAGGATGAGCTTAACGACCATCCCTATTTTCTGGTTTTCCATGAACTTCCTTCCAGACCAAGTCAAACATAAAGTACACTATACTGTGTACTTCAGTACTTCCAGCTCTTTGTTAGCCATTCAGAATGGCAGTCTCTTTAAAGACCTCGATAAGCTCTTCTTCAACCAAATAGACAATTGCACGTTTTTTGTGGCTACATCACTTCATGAAAGATAGCTGAAATAAACAAGTGAAAGATAGCAGAAATAAACAAGTGAACCCACAGAAAATAAGGAGGGGTACAACCAACTAGAGTCCCGTATTGCTTTACCAAATGAGCGTCTTTATCCATTGGAAACTGAGGTGAAAACCTGTGTGACAGATTATTGTTAAGTGCATTGTATATCAATGTGTCTTCATTGACTTACATACGCTGAGGAGAGCTGGGTACACAAACCCTCACAATAAAAACCTATGCTGTGCTTGTAAATTCAGATAGTACTCTTTGCCTGGGAAGAGAATATTGGCATACAAAGTACAGCACATTAACAAACAATAATGAATTGAAATACTGTCATTCACTTGGTTAAGCATGGGATGGACAAAGTCAAGCGCTTGATGAAGTCTTTGGGGTTCAGATGCTCGGCTGGAATAAATCAATATTTCTCTAATTAGATATGTTCAAGTTTATAATCTTCAAATCAGGTCCACTGTTGTTTTTCTCCCACTACATCAAAACAAATTGATCATTACCCTGATCTAATTCTGACTGATTATTGAAGACAGAGAAAAATTCTGACATTTTTAAACTTGATAAGAAAGTAGGATTAGAGATAGCACCTAGGTCCTTCAAAGTTTGGAGAACTTATTTCATCTCCGTTTCATCCTGGTTCTCCTTAGAAGAACAACTTATTCTGCTTTATGTATGCATAAATGTCCTTTAGGGCTCTGTTTATTTCTTTCCCTATCCATACACAAAATAATGAGGTCCCCAAAGAAAACCTGAATGGTCTCCTAAATAAGCAGGGAGAAACAACTGGCTGTCTTATAAGCCCTTGTGAAAGCAGTGATTTGTTCATTAATCATGGAAGTAGAACTTCATCACTGGAGATTAAACTAGCTTTACTTCAGTGATAACAACAGAAACACCTTCAACATGAGTGAAACACTCATCATGCAAAGTCTGTAAATTCCATATAATGGCACAGCATTAACTCTTTCCCTTCTTATCTTATGAAGATTTTGCTTGTTGCAGTAATTACAGCTGAACTAATAGCTTCCTTCCAATACCACAAAAAAGAGGTGAATTGACACTGAATGCATTTAATGAGCCTGGAAATTGTGTTTAATACATTTCTACTAACTTGAAGAGTATATACCCTTTTAAAGTGGTTTTGCACATTAAAGTTTCTTCTCAATATTAACAACAGCTGAAACTACTTTAAAAGACTGAAAGTTGTGTAAAATACAATCGTTTGTGAGATCAAGCTAAACAATGGCACTTATTTAAGACGCTCATTCAAACTTCAGCTCACAATTAGAAAGAAAGTCACTAATGGCCCCATTATTGGCCTCTTCCCAGCAGTCCCCAGATAAACATCTTTATTTTCTTTTCAGGATTCAGTTATTGCTAGGCTTGTTCCTTCAACAAGCTCACCAGCTGGTTGCATGGGTACATTTAGAAAAGAGGGTGGGTAGCTGAGATTCATTTTACTTGGATTTAGGCTCCTGTAGAGTCATGCCCTTAAAGTAAACTGTATAATATATAACATATTCTTATATCTCCTTATATGTAGTGGCAATAAATTGCCATTTAGAGTTTATGTTCCAGCATTTAAATATTACCCTCAGCATGAGATAACTACCGTCGATCTTATTATGATGGATAAAGGCGAAGCATGTGGTTAGACCGTGGAGTTTGATTTGGGAACTCCTGTGATATCCTTTATTTCACAGGAGAAAATGGAGACATTCACAATGACATAGACCCTCTCTGTCTCCAAATTATGTATAGGTTAACATGAAAGAGCAAAAGTCATTGTAAAGAAAAAATGTTTTTAAAATAACAGTATGCATTGGGTCTTCTTTATCTTAAGGTGACATAAATGAAGAATACAGAGGGGATGCAGACTCTTCACAGACATACACCACAAAGAAAAGACCCAAAAAGGAATCACTCACAAGCTGTGAGTGTGTAAATTCTTGCAGGATAAAGTCAAACAATTTTGCAAGGAGGGCAGGCTGGAACTTGGCCCTGAGAGGCTGTTGGGTGTCTTTCTTTGAACAGTTTCTAAACTGTACTGGACAAAACACTAAGGAACCTGATCAAAATTTGAAGTGTTCAAATAGGAGGTTGTCTTAAACGCCTCCAGAAATCCTGTCTAACCTGAATTATTCTATGATTTTATAACTAACTCCATTATAATAAAATGAAGATCTGGATTAAATTTTCTCCTACTTCAATGAAAAAAATCAGGGTAGCATTTAGGACAATATTAAGAAAAGTAGTATTCAGTAAATGGGAAAAAGTATAAATAATAATGAGTGATTAGCTATGTTTCAAGAAATACTTGTTTAAGCTACAGACATGGTGGAAAAATGGAAGGTTCATGTCAGGATGGTGTACACACGATGAGAAAAATATTAGGAATAAACAAAACCACCAAATCTCATTTAAGATTATAGCCAGATGAGATGGCAAAGCAGAACGTCCAAGAAAAAGGCAGAAATTTTCATGCAGAACTTTTATTCTGCATTTTCTTATGTTGCCATTATAACAATCATGAAAAAGTGATTTCTAGTCCAGTAGACACCAAGACATTAAAACCAGCAAGTGAGAATGTTTTGAATGCATGAGTTCTTTGAGATTTTCAATCCCCTATTAGAGGTTATTTAATAAATGTAGAAAATGCTCAAAGAAGGGTAGAAGACTTCAGAAAAACCTACATTGCACTAATAATATGTCAGAAAGTGTTTGGAAAAATTATAAGCATGCTGCCATGACATCCGTACTCAGAAAAAGAATTTAGAGGAGTGCATCCGATTGAGGAAGAGCAGAGGGTGCCAGTAGAAGTAATTCCACTCCATAGAAAACTCATCAGCAGTAAGTTTTATCTTGTGCAAAGGAAAATCAGGATATATCTGCCAAACAAACTCAAGGAAAAAAGGTGAAAAAATGCTGTTCACTTTTGCTACTAGTACCAATTTTTCCACTCCTTCTCCTTTACTCCCATTTTCAGATGCTTTGAGCATCATAAATAATCATGCAGAGCCTTGTTTTTTCTTGCTATGAATACACAACTCAGAAATGGATTTTTAAACAAATAGTGGCTCACTGGTCACAGTGGGAAACTTAGTATGACCGGATTGATTGAGGCCACTCTGTCCTGGAAAGCAGTATCTGTGAAAGGTCCTAGGTCCTAATGGTGGCCCTGAACCCCCCTGGTGACACTTTGATAACAGGGCTGATGTAATCTTTATGAGTACAAATCCAAACCTACAAAGAAGTAACAGGGAGATACGTTTAACTGCACATAGAACAGGGGAGGTTGATTCTGAAGCATTGCTCCTATTGTAATGTTCACAGTTCAAAAGAGTGCGTTGAAAGACTGGAGGGGGTGCAGAAAAAGATACAGAAATTATTTGAGTGTTAGGGAAAATGTGCTACAGCTACAGACTTAAGCAGCTCAAGAGGGTGTGCTGAGCTGATTTTGACCATGAATACCTCCCCAAAGAGAAAATACAGGATATATGAATCTCATGCATGTAGACATGGGATCAGAACCAAATAGTAACCAATTAACCTATGGACTAAACTGAGAGAGAGATAGAGGAATCACGGTCACTGAAAGAGGTGAAATCAAGACTGGATGACTTTTAAGGTTCTGGAGGATGCCTGCTATCAAGCATGGGCACTGAGCTTGTTGCTAATTGACTGGAATTCAACTGTCTGTGATGGTAAGGAAATTAGAAAAGGCAGTTTCCTGCTCTTTTCTATTTGGTCTTAAATGCTTCAAATTTATGCTCAAATATACAAGTAAGTGAGTGTATCAGAATAATTATCCTGCAGCTTTATGCTTACCTAGTCAGCTAACCATCATTTGTTTTAGTATTTATATATTTATCCATGTGTTAAGTTTTGAGAGTCCTTTTCAGTGGGCTCCAGAATTAAATAGTTCATGTTATTTCAGAACATGTTATATCCATTGAGGGTCATGCAGAG
The DNA here is from genome assembly GCF_033815535.1 of Pezoporus flaviventris. Taxonomy (NCBI): domain Eukaryota; kingdom Metazoa; phylum Chordata; class Aves; order Psittaciformes; family Psittacidae; genus Pezoporus; species Pezoporus flaviventris. Next base: position 1,527,187 of record NW_026892597.1, on the reverse strand, counting down.
CAACACTGAATGTGACACCTACAAAGGCTGAAGTAGTCATACTCTTCATGTATGTGGCACACACATAGTAAATTGGCAAGCCTGTTGGTGTATGGGGCCCATGAATTTTCTGGGACATTAATACAGTCACAAAGTGTAGGGTGAAATATGCTAATCTGCATTTCCATTTATTAACTGAGCTGGGAAAGAAATAAAGAATCTGAATTAAGACTTGCTTGTAGTGAACATCAACATGGCAAAGTATCCGTAAAGTGACATATCCCTGTGTGTCTTCTAAGAGAGGATGTGGGAGACCAAGAAGGATATAGAGTCAATGCTACCCCACTCTCTAGCCAGTGGAGGCTGGCATATGTCCTGCACCATGGTCTCTTGAGTTTCTATCCTGGTTTACACAGCAAAGCAGCCATCAGCCAGGGAAAAAAAAAAGGGATAGGGAGCTATTCTGGGATAGTGTAAAAGTTATAGCTCAATGTTTCCTAAAATCCCATTTCAGCTTTTACTTGAGTCAGATTGGAATAAATATGGCTTAATGTCGAAGACCAGCTTGCCCTACCTAGTGGCATCTTCTTCACCATGTCAGCTCTGAAGACCCTATAGATCTTCTTTCTGTTCCCTGTCCTACTTCTGGTTTGCAGCATCTTTCAAGCGATTACTAAAGGTGTCGTTAAGCATAAAGATGTAAGATGTTAATGGACCAAGTGCAGCTATGAATCACAGTGGCTTCATATATGGAAGGGGAATTTAATAATACAGAACTTGCAGGCTTGTGATAGTTTCCTAAGTTTGGCAATATTTTATTGAGAAAAACACATCAACTGCAAAAATACAAAAAGTACTCATTTAGTGGTGTTTTTTTTTCCCCTTTCCCTCCTTGTTTATTGCAACAATTTTGCAAATGTATTTTCCTTGAAAATTCATTTCCGTTGCACTATTAGCTTTCAGAGGGTTTTGTTATATGGAGTTTACAACACCTTAAGATAAAGCTAAGAGAAAACTGTTGTAAATACCTATCACAAGCAGAACTGCACCAAAGCATCTATTTTCACCAAAATTTATTCTCATTTTGTTACAGTGTTCAGTCAACAAATAAGTACAAGGCAACACAGATGGAGAACACAGGCAAAGGTACAGTGCTGCCTGTGAAAACCAAAGCTGGATTGCCACAAGTTCTCTTGCACTTGCAATGCTACTAATACTTTTGAAGGAACAGGCTGCACATAGGGTGGCTAACTACAGTCCCTTCTTATATTGGTATGAATTGTACTGATAGTTTGGAGGAAAGGGTAGTTTGTGTGTTACATAGACTCTGCCTCCTTTTCCAAGCTCAGCCTTTCACGTCAAATTTCACCTTGAATTATCTTCAGGGAGCATACAACAACTCAGAACAGTTGGTTTTAATTTGTAATCTCAGTTGCGATGAAAAGTGTTAGGGATGTTACTGAATCCACCTATGAATTGCAAACCCTACTGACAGTCAATTGTTTCCTTCCCCATGTGCTGGGGAAAAAATATGTATGCAATTGTTTAATTTCATATACACCAGTTTTATGCCACTACAAGATATAAGAGAAGACCCAGGACACTGATTTAAATCAGTGTGTATAAAAGTTATCATTAACAACTAAAAAACGTTTATTAGTGTGACACAAAAAAGTGATTTTTTTTCTTCTTCATGTGTTCAAATAAAGATGATGTTGATTATTTTTTAAATGATATTACAAGAAATCTTAGAAGAAACAATTAAAATATTTTATCCTTTAGTATACACAGAGAGAGGCTTGACCCAGAACACCTTATTTTCTCCACAAAGAGCAATATATTTTGATGAAAAGTACATTGTTTAACAGAGTACAGACATTTTTAGTAGAGTCTTTCATGGGAAAAGATGAAGTTGGGTTTCATTATGCAGTATCACCTATATACATTTGTTTCAGAGAGTGAAACTTCTAGCTCTTGCTAGATATGACATTTTCTATAAAGTTTAGTGGAGTTCATAGATTGTACATAAGTAATGTTAACCAAATATGCCAAAATTCACATTCCACTAAACCCTAAAAGATCTTTAATTGGAAAATAACACCAGCAAATGTATTCCTTTAACAAAATGAAGTACTGAAAACATGTATGTTTCTGATACAGTGATTTAGAAACAAAAATCTGCAGGAAATACTGGCATTACAAAACTTGATTACTTTCCAAAGCTGAATTAATCATTGAGTTTGAATGATCTGTACATTTATTAAAACAAACAAAATCCCCAAAACCTAACCAACCAGACAAGCAGAAACAGGAATAAATTCAAGCCATACCCTTTTTTCCTTTTGTATTTCTTTCTGCACATTGAAGTTATAATTTCAGAGTAATAACTGGAAAAGTCAGCTCAAAACCATATAAATCAAAATCCCAACAGATCTCTACCCAAAGTCGCACGTTCTTGAAAAGTATTTCACTTTCAACAAAAGCAGTTTCTATAAATGATATTTATAAAAGGAAAATGTTTTTTAGCAGAAGAAAACAGGCTGTAAGGGTCCAGAAAACACTTGAGTTCATCCAGCCATCTGCCACTTAATGGGATCAGCTATACCATGTCACTTTAACTCCTGTTTTCCTCTTAGAAGTCTTTCAGGATAGGTTAAATAATCTATTCTAGTACTTTATCACCTTGACAGGAAATATTTCCTATTGTCTGAACTAGGTGAAGTGTAACTATTTATTTGTGTATTGCATCCATCATGACCATGGAAGACTGGTTTCTCCCTATCCTCTTTGCAGCGTTTTTCTCCTTATATTCAAAATCAGCTATCTCCGTCTCTCATCTTACTTTGTTTAGTTTAAATAGTTGCAGTTTCTTTCACTCTTTCTACAGAGGTCATCCTATCTAGATGACACAATCATTCTTCTTTGAAACATTTACACCACTTCTGTTATCATGTTTTTAAGACCTTGGACTATACTTTTAAAAAGCACTTAGAGCCATCACCTATTTTATAAGGTTTTATTGTTTTCGTGACTTCTTTTGAGCACAAGCAGGAGCTCTCTTCTTAGCAAAACCCTTGAATTTTGGTTGCCTGGAATATAATTCCTCCACTGCTGTGTCCTCCAGGGTGAGAATATTTGTTATCATCAAACAGCTTTTTTTATGAGACATACATTTGTATTTGAAATCAAGAACATGAATTTAAAGAACAAGGCCTACTCCTCATAAAGTCAGTGCTAAAAACTCCATGGAGATTCAGTAGAAGGGGGAACATACCCTGAAGTAATTTGAGATTCCATATTCATATACAGAACACAGGAAAACTACTTGAAATCCTTGTTTTAAATGACCCCCAAAGTCTTCAAAGGAAAGTAAAAGAAATGTCTTAGGTCATGTTAGGTCATGGTTATAAAGTAATGATGTTAAGATATCACAGGTTCTGAGGGAGAGTGTGTGTACTGTGGTTTGGTTTGGTTTGTTTTTAATTGACATTTTGAATTTACAGCATTGAATGGTGCATAAGTTGAGAAAAAGGATTGCTTATGCTCCTAGTTCCTATAAAGACTCAAATGAAGTCCTAGACTAGTGAAGGAAATGTCAACCTTGCCACGGGTTTATACAAGAGCCTCATTTTGCTCTGGTATGTGCTACTCTGTGCTGTTAGTATGAAGTATTATTATACCCATAACCTCAATTTTTTGCATTTGCTGGGTTGTGATGGCTTTATTGCAGGATACTGTAAAATCCCTATAAAAAGTAAAATATTCAACAAGGTGCATAGGATGAGACAATAGAGGAAAAATGGACTTTTCTTCCTCTGTGCAAAGAACTTGTTTCTTACTAATGCATCTCTTCTAAGTGACAAACAGGAAAGACTGGCAGATTCAAATTAGAGGTTAAGCAAAGGGTAGCTCAGAAGAACAAGAACCAACTACCTTTGTTTAAAAATAGAATTAGAATGAAGCTAGCAACCTGAGGGAACTGACATGAAGCAGATTATAAGGAAATTGGGAAGGTTCTTTTATTAGTTAAAACACAGAAGAAATGAAAAAAGTGTCTGCTTTACAAGGTTCCAGTTCTGCCTTCAGCCAAGCAGAAAAGGTAGTGGTACCAAACCCATTAAGATTAAAATGAAACTTGAAGACAAGAGGTCGCCCATTCAATAACATCCCATTTGTGTGTTCATTTTGTAGCGATGCAAATGTACAAAGCTTTATGTATTCTTTCTCTACGAGATGGCCAATTAAAAGCTTAATGTACACTCAAATGTTAGAATTAAAGCAAAACTAAACAGACTTTACATTACAATTAACTTCAAGGGTTCGATTATTATTCAAATTAGACTCTCTGGTTCAACTTCTCTTTTTCATTTGCAAAACGATTTTGATTGAATACTGATGTCAGAGGAGGAGAACTTATTTCAAGCACTAGGGGGGACGAAAGGGTAAGTACTACAATAGGAGAAATGGGACTGCATGCAGTTACAAGATGCCGAGGTGTGTAGGACTTGTTCACTTTATGGCTTGCATGTCCTCATCAGTTCTGCTTTTAGTGAAGACTACTCATATTCCATGGTGAGGACTAGTGTTCGGCGTAAATAATCATATTCATTGTGACTCAGCTTAGTAAATTATCTTTTGAAATTGGTAATTTCTAGATAGAGTCAAACAACAGAATTCTTTCCTGTGGAAAATTGCCTTTTTGATGAAAACCCTGAAGCTTTCTTTATCTGACAAAAATTGAAAGTTTAAGGCGAGCAGATGCTGTAGGCATGTGTTTAATGAAAACACAATTTTCTGTCCAAAAAAAAACCTTCATGGAAAATATTTGTCATGTCCCAATAATTTCTTTCTTGCATTACACCTAGGTTTTTTCCTTCCTATGACAGATTACTGAGGAAGTTGTAAACAGATAGAATCTGGAGTATTCGGGTTCCCTTAATACATCTTGGTCTTGTCAGGGTGAGGCATAGTACACAGCTTTCAGTAGTTCACAGCTTCTGGAAATAGATAACCAAAAAGGATTTTTTTTTCTGTCTTGAAGAAGTATGGGACCTCCTTTAACACTGATGACTTCTGGAGACATGGGAGACATAATAGCTCTGAAATGGGTTCCTGTGCTCTGAAATGCTAAATGATAACATGCGGTTCCTCCTTTGGTAAGAGTGGATTTGGTAAAGGTCTCCTGCAGTCTTCTGCAAAATTACTTTCCATGGATGTGCAGGTCAGCAGGGCAGGTAGAGGGATTTGAACTGGCAGCCATCAGTGCACTAATGACACAAAGCAGCTCGTTTTCTCTGTGCTTGGCTGTCACTGGCATGTAGAGAAAAATCAGATGGTTGGAAACTTCATCAGTCTCATCTGTGAGCTTGATTCCTGCTATTAAACGCATTGCTCCTCATCAGTTTGCAGGTATTTGTTCTTGATCTGCCCAGTATCCAGGAACTGCGGTTTCGCATTGATACTTCACCGTAACCACTTGTTCTTGAACTGGACCTTGTAATTTTGTTTGTTATGACCCTTGGCATGGAGAACCTTAATGCATTATTGCTGCGCCACAGCTTGAAAATCACTCAAAAATTGAAGGACTTTGTGCCTTGACTCTTAAATAATGATTTATTACTTCTCTGCGGCCTTTTGGTTTTTGTTTTCTGTTTTCTTTAATATGTAGGTCAGAGCACTCTTACTGATCAATAGAAAAGAAAAAAAAAGAGAAAAAAGCACATTAAGCTTAATGGTATTACCATTTTCCATATTAAACCCTTCAGGTAGTGTCACAAATGGAGTGATGCTCTTCACTCGTAAGAGAGAAGCAGCAATATGTTTATTGATATAAAACTGTGATTTAACAAAATTCAGTAGTAAATGCAACAGTGGTTTAACAAGATTTCGTGGCAAGGTACACTTGATTATTTACTGCACAGAGGACAGACAAAACTCTCAGGAAGACCCTCCCATTGAGTCATGAGGTTCAGAAAGGATACCCTTGCTTTCTAAACTCCTTCTCAGGGTGGAGTCTAGATGCAGCTGCATCCAGACTTAGTCCCAGATTGGTCAACAGTTCATGTCTAAAGGATTATGTATATATGCAATCAATCCTTTATATCACTTAACTAAGATTTCAAAGTTTAGCATGCTATTAATCACTCACTGAGGATCTTGTGTGGCAAGGAATCTTTAAACCTTGAGGAGTAACCTAGAAATGCATCCCTACTCAAGGGGAGATCATGGTTTACAGCCTGCTGCTGTGCAGAAGAACTCCATGGGCCCTGAGCCATCCACTAATTAAGTAAGATAATTGACTCATAGGCATATTTACACTTCAACTGGAGAAGTTAGTTTCTTCCAGACTTGGTACTTGGACTTTGACCAGCACTATGGCTGGATGGAACACATTAGTCAGATTAACTCTTGGTTATTGTGGTGTTATCTGCCTCCCTGGAATCCACTTTGAGCCAGGTGTGGCCATCACAACCAGATGCATCTTTTAGGATCACCACTGGTGGCTGTTACTTGAGCAGAGTACAGGAAATAAATGTTAGGTTGCGAAGCACACTACCACAGGTAAGAAATGTAAGCTCAGTCAAACATAAAAGCTGTAAGCAAGATGAGCTATTGGTAGCATATCACAGTAACAGCAACAGTTAGAAACAAGCTGGAAGCTTGGTCAAATGCTAAATATCTTGTTTGTGTCATTCCCAATGAATTTAATTCTGAAAGAATCCAGAGTAGTCAACTCAAGAGCCTTCTGCAACAATAGATTCTGTAGATTTTATGGTGACTTCAGAAAAAAACAACTCCTTATACTCTAAAATTAATCTAAATATAGAGGCAACATACTTATTTCAGAGCTGATGTCAGGAAGACCTTGACTGGAAGGACTCAAGATGCAGTGATATGCTTTATACCTTTTCTCTTAATAAAAAAAATCAAAGATGTTATCCATCAAATGAACCAAATTCTGCTTTTTCATGCTAGGACACTACTTGTGATGATATCAAAGTGAAGTATATGATCATATCTAACAAGAAGATAAGGAATGCTTTATCCTTGCACACAATGGACTTGTTCTACCAGAGGAACCAAGACAGATGCTGAAAGCAAAAATGAACCCATTGAAATATATGAAACTCCTTCGTATCCATCTTCACTATAATAAAAGTCTATTCAAGTGATTGAGGGTTTCTGACAAGAGGTGCTTCATCAGTATCTGGTTTTCTCTTAAGAAAGGGACTCACTTTTACTCCATAAAAAGTTATTAACCGAAAGAAGATTTTCCCAACTTTCCCTGTTATTCTTCCTTTGCAGTATTACCCAATGCAATTAAAACATGTGTCACACTAAAATTCAGCAATGCCCCATGTATGATAATAGAATCGAAGTGAAAATAACAGCATATGTAAAATGAAGTGTAGCTCTGATAATTTATTCAGGAGATAATGTCCAGTTTAAGTCCCTCAGCAGTCATTTTTTCCTTCTACAGTGGAGTCCTAACACTAACTCAGTTCCTAAGGTATGAAATGCATGATCAGTCCCTTAGTGCTGGTTTAATTGCTGCCATTCTTGAGGGAAAAAAAAGAAAGGAAAAAACAAAACACACAGGCAACCAACAGAAAATATCATTAAAGAAAGAACAGACTGAGTCAGAACTCACACCTGAAATATAGATGTTGTTTAAGCCCAAAACCTGACTTGAATTGTACACCTAAAATCAAGGGCTAGCACTTCTTTATGCTCCTACTTCATGTATAGGGAGGAATGAATATAGACTAATCTAAATTGTAATTTCGTAGGTAGTTTATACTGCATAAGTAAGGCACAGCAGCTGTTTGAAAGGCAATTTGAGCTAAAAGGTCTCTGTATTGAATCCTAAAGTATTTATATTCGTTTTTTTACATTATGTTCTGTTTTCAGAATCATTGGTGAATTTGTTAAATCACTGGTGTACTTGTTACAGTTAAAAAAGATGTAATATTGCATGAATACTGGGTACCCTTTGACTTTCTCCTTAAGTCTGAGCGCTTATAGCTAAATACAAAGCCTGTGACATAGCTATGTTTACTGAACTGAAACAAACTGCAGTGAATTCTTGTTTAAACTCCATCAGTCGTGGGGATTATACTGTATTTGTAATGAAGCAAGGCCACTTAATAACATCTCAAAGACACATTTCATAGTGTGTGATAGTTTTTACTGTATATATGATTTCACATGTCATTAGCCAGACTTTTCAAATGTGCTCCAAGTAGCTTATAGAAAAAAACACTAACATGCTGAAACAAGATTATTAGCAAAATCAATATCGCTGAACAGCCAATTACATTTTTTTTTCCACTTTGCTATTGGTAATTACTCTAGCAAGACCAGAACAAAGTAACCTTAGTATGCTGGTTTGGATGTCTGTAATGCTGAACCCAAAATCCCTGCCCTCCCCAGAAGTATTGGCTATATTATGCTGAGCTTTAGTCGAAGTTTTATTCCTTTTTTTTTCTCTTTCAGGTAAGAAGTTTCACATTAGAAAAGTTATTCTCACCAGCCTGAGGACTACTCCCTTTAAGCAATGAAGCTGATTAATTAAGCTTGTGCCAGGTTCTTCTTAGCCCACACCCCAGGACATCCTCATTGCTGAACAGCATTACTTCAACAACAGCGACAAGTGTCTGCTTCCCCTGCCTTCCATTCTTCTTTAGCTCACCAGGAAAGACCCTTGATGGGGGCTAGTCTAAATAGCCAAAGAATGAGGGTGACCTAACAGTGATTGCATCTTGTAAGGGTGTAAGGTAAGCAACAGTTTTGGTGACTAGCAATGGGGTTAAGATGATTTGGGACACCTGTGACAAGGAGGGCAAGCAAAGCTGTGTTTATGCCCTGTTTAAACTCTTGCAAGAACTCTAGGACCAGTGAAAAAAGTGAGGAATTTGACTGCAGGTGCTCATCACTATTTATTTGATTATATGTATTCCTTATTATAAATGCTGACTTTAGACTCTTTTGATAATTATCTGAGCAAGCATTCAGTTTTATGATTACATATGCGTGATATGATACAGTGCTAATATATTTTGCCCTTGGTGACTGAAATACTATTATTTAGCTGTTGTTTATTAACCACTCTTCAGAGGTTAAGATGTCACTTAAATAATCTAGTTCTTTCTTTGATTTCAGATCTGGAACATAAGCACTTTTTTCACCCTCTCCATTTGGGTATTAGTAATTTATATAAATAGTTCAGGAAGGACCGAAAAAAAAAAGAACTAGAGAAACTTTGAAAGGGATGCTTACATGGTTATGTCCTGACCTTGCAAACGATTATGTTCTTGCTTAACACAATTCCTATGAGCAGTACTATTTTTATGCTCACAGACAAGAAGTAAGATTAAGATAATGTATTATTATTTGCAAATTAGGGACTAAAAGTTGTTTTAAAAAGTCTTCTCTATGCGTGTGTGGGTAGAAAACTATCTAGAAACAGAAGAAAAAATGAAGGAGGAGATTTCCATCTTTTCAGGCACTACCTGGAGAAGTTGATTCAAAATTGAAAAATATAACAAAAAGCAAGTAAGTTTCTGTTGAGTTTTTTTACAAGAATAATATCGTGGACCTCACTTGAGATAAAAACGCTATCTCACCAAGCAAAAGTTTGACCAGCTTTGCTCCGAGACATAGTGTGAGACTTTTCTCTTTATCAGAATGATAACAAAAAGCACAAGACATTCTGGTTTGAGTTAGGACATTTTGTGAAATAGTAGATAGAATCCTAATGTAGTCATATAAGATTCATATAGTTTCAGGCACTTATTACTCTTTTAACCTTTTGGGGTCAATATGGAAACCTGCTGCAAAATGGTCTCTTTCTTTCTTTAGGAGTGGTCCATGTCACTAATGGTAGGCATTTATTCTGCTCTGATCACTCTGTCCCCATTTAATATATAGAGAAAAAATAATAGAGATAATAGAGAGAAAATATAAAGAAATAATTCTTGCTAATAAGTAATTCAAGCTTTTTTATTTCTGTCTAATGACTACAGAGAAAGTCCACAAATAAACTGTGGATGGCCATGCTGTACATGTGCTAATTTACACTTTGCATCTTGGATGATCAGATAATAATCAGAGCAGATGCTGCTGTAACTGGAAGGACATAGGTCTTTTAGTGGGCCTGTCTGTGAACTTGATTCTTATAACACTAGAGCATTTGACTTGACACTCTTAAAATGTTCAATTTCTCTTGCCAGTACTAGAAATATGATGAGCTGCATGATACTTGCTAAGTGTTTCACTTTGCTTTTTCACCTGAAGTATTAATAGTAGGCATTTTTCACAAAAAGGTTCTATCCTTTTGCACGATATTTGTATCTCTGACATGATTAAGAGAATGAGTAAAATCTCTTTGTCTGCACTCTGCACAAAAGTATTCTTTGCTTCACTGTTCCCAAATTGTTTATAGTGTCCTAGGTTACTCTGCTTTTCCTGAAGAGGAAATCTCTAAATTATCCTGTTTTATTTGTCATCTCTGTGTCAATATAGCATGTACCCTAAGATGCCTCAAATACTTTTCAGTTTTATACACTGACTCAAGTCAGGTTGAGAGTCATATACTTATACACACGTGTCTAGATGTTGGCTCCTGATTGTTTTGGTTAGATCTTTGTTACAGAGCTTGAATCTTCATTATGAGCATGGACACATGGCAGCTGATTTATCCCTGCAGAACTGCATGTTGCTTTGTGCTATTTGAGACATCAGCATGGGATCAGCTAATATAACACAAGACCTAGAGGAAACCTGCATCGCTGCAGGTTGAGGGGGTAGAAGGCTTCTTAAATTGCATAAGAGACAAAACTGACAAGAAAATCCCTAAATTCTGCTTCAAAATTTTTCTGTTTGCAACATTTCAAGAAAACTCAAAGAGAAGAAAACATAGGGGCAAGAAAGCAACTTACTGGGTTTCATGTGCCCTGATACAGTCCTGCCCAGTATGTTCCAGGAGGTTGTATCTTACCATTACCTGAATCTTTAACCATTAAGGAAACATTCAATCAACTTGCAGGCAGGAAGCAAGGATCTTCTGAAAAATATATGGCCAGTTTCCAGTGCAATTAAGTCACCTAGACATAGGGATGCTTTTCCACCTAAGCCATCTACAAACTCCCAAACACCTACCCTTGAGCTGTGGCAGCTGGATACCAGGTGGGAGCCCCTAGGGCTTCTCAAATGGAATGATGTGTCTACACTAAGGAAAGTGTATCACCTCCTCTAAGTCTTTGGGTAAATAAAATTAACTTTAAAAGCATTTCGAGGAGGATTTCTAATTCATTCTGTATATCACTTATTATTTAAATATAGCTTAACAAGGCAAACAACGCAGAGTGCCTGCATCCCATTATCTTCCTATGTTCTGGAAGAAAATAGACAATGCACAAAAAGCGTCTAAAATTGAGCAGCTTGTGGTTATGTTGCTATAGTTACAGGAAGATCAGAGGCTTTGCTAAGCCAGGAAAAGAAATGAGCAGTTTCAAACAGTTTTGCACCTAGTCACTGCAGATAGTGCTGCATTTCCAAGTACGCGGTTTCGGTCTGCTTCACACTGGTGAAATGCAAAGAAGCCATTTGTCTCCTGAAATTTCTTAGGAATAAAAAAAAAACCCAACTTTCCACTTTTCATCAGAGAATTTCCATTTGTATTTCAAATAAGAAAAAAACAGCTGCTACTAATAGACATGGTCAGAAAAGGGTTTTGTTTTTCTCAGAATAATACCTTTCTTTTCAAGTACCAAAACAAGCACTTAACATTTTTATGGCTGAAGATCAAAACACTTCTGCTTTCAAGTTAAAACCTCTTCTCTATAAAAACTTACAAATCTATAATATTTTTAAATAAATAGCTATGTTTCCAAAAATAATTTCAATGTATGTTATGGGTACAACGTTCATTCAGAGATATCAGTGCTGGAGACTACAGCAGAACTTGGAAAGCCCTGATAGGAATTGGTATGGAGAAAAAAAAAGACAAGGAGTTGTATTTATAGCAGCTGACAGTCTGTGCCTAAACTTTTATAGAATCATAGAATAGTTAGGGTTGGAAAGGACCTTAAGATCATCCAGTTCCAACCCCAATGCCAGGGGCAGGGACACCTCACACTAAACTATCTCACCAAGGCTCTGTCCAACCTGGCCTTGAACACTGCCAGGGATGGAGCATTCACAGCCTCCCTGGGCAACCCATTCCAGTGCCTCACCACTAGAGGTCAATCAACAAATGATACTCCTAATTCTCTTAGATCCTGTTCAGTAAATTCTGATGAAGAGATGAAGCACCTGCTGCTCCTAAACTTGTCCATCTTTCTTTGTGTATTGAAGTGTGTGGTGCAAATTTCTATTTCACTTTAGTTTATTCTGTTGTGTTTCTCCATTAAAAAGACTTCACTGTAAATTAAAATATGTACTCTTTTATTAACAGTGCCACTATAGAGCGTTTTCCTCTTGAAATCGACAAGGTGGCAAACAGAGCTCATTCAGGCTTGGAAGAGCTTTGTTTTAAAGTAAAATAAGAAAGGACTTGAGCTGAAATAAGGCAAGGAGATAGGCTATAGCTTATCCATTAGGACTTGTCCACTTATATCACCCCAAAAGGAGTATGAAAGATGATTATTCTGCAGTCCACTAGGTCTTTTCACATATTTCTTTTGCATGGGGCTTCTAGGCTTCTGCAGACCTATGGGCCTGCTTTGAGCAGGGGATTGGACTCAATAGCCTCTAGAGATCCCTTCTAACCAAATTATTCTATCTTGCCTCTCAGATATCCTGACTCTGGTGGGTCAGCACAAAGCTCAACTCTTTTCTATCTCCTCTGAACTATGAAGTTTTACTGACCTTTGTGTGGAAGAAGAGCCATTGAAAACCCTAGCTACCAAATTGGATGTGGCTTCCTAATAAAAGTTGATGTCTCAGACAATATCTAAAGTCAAATTTGCCTTCTACTTGGATCTAGGCTTACAATGACCTGTGTGAGGAAAATTTGGGCTTCTGCTGATACATAAAGCAAACACAGTTGTGTATCTGCTTGTCTCTGGTATTATGACAATACAGCCACATATTTCTTCAACGGACCCCCATCACCTACAGCAAATGAAATGGACCCCTGACCTCAAGCTGTTCTCAGTTATAGTAGGCAGGATTCTTGGGTTTGGTTCAGTAGCACATCCTTAAACCTCTAGCACTGTGTGAGAGGCAGCAGTACTTATTGGACGTACATATGATGCAGCAGATAGAACAAATAACAGACTTGAACCCTTCTGCAGTGTTATATGCAGAAAAAAGAGACAGCGTAGACTCCAGATGCCTATGCTTAAGTAGCTGGATTGAAACAATAATTAATACAGGTGTAGAGGACAGGATTCCATTATCTGTAGGTGTCTGATGTCATAGTAGATACCCTGTAATCTCCTATTCAACCTCTCTCTGCTGCTCAGAAACTACAGATTACTTTTGTGTCTAGTGTCTTACCTGCCAATCATGAATGGACTAGTGGGAAATCCTTGATCATCTGAAACAGAACTAGATACTTCTAAGGGAATTGAATATGGCCTCAGATTTTCATTGACTAAAGAGAGTCAAACTCTCATACACGGTTTAAATACACCTATCACTTGCGAAAACCTAATTTATATACCTAAAGGTAGATATCTCATCTGTAGACTGAAATCTACGGTTATATTTTCAATGTTGGTAGGAAGATAATTACTGTTTCTTTCTTTAATAGATGAAAAAGATCTAAGATAAGATTAATTTAATCTCAGTGTAGACATCTAAAATAGATCAGAAGGATCATTCCCTGGAAGAAATTAAGTTACTCTCATACGGTACCTGGTCCTATTTGAAATGTATGAAGGAAAGATATATGGTTTCCTGATGCTGTTCCAGAAGGCCATTGGCTTACCACAGGTCTGATGTCATATTTACTGGCAATATATGTATATCTTAGATGCTTTTGGTTGTCATCATGGCACCTGGCACAATTTGTTGCATTAATATACGTCACTTCCTCTCCCAGTTTGTGAGTTGTACAAGAGACAGAATAGATAGGCAAAAACAGGCGAAGATGCGTTCAAGCCTACTGTATATCCCAAACTGGTAAATACAATGATAGACAGATAGAGACCAAATGGGATGGTCTTGCACAATGATTTGCAGGTGAAATTATCATTCATCCCATAGTGTTCTTAGAGTTTCTAAAGACCTTTGAGGGGAAAACTGATGCTATACATTATGTGTGCATAGCAGATTTACCATTTGGACAATAATTTGTCCAGCATAATAAAATATCACCAAGGTAATTCATGTTTCAAAGTAGATACAAGATACCTTGCAAGAGTCATCAGTGAGATAATGTGCCTTTGGGGTAAGGGCAGAAAAGTATCTGTCATCTTATGCGTAGAGGTTATTTGTTCCATGTAACTTAGATGTTTCAAGATAATTTTACTGATGTTTTAGCACAAAATGTGTTAACTGTGATATTTGCAAAAATGTGATTTTGTCATACAGATGTTTTTCTGCCTGAAAACTAATTTAATTTCTTTTGTGCATGTTTGCTTTTTTATTAATCTGAGAAAAAAATAGAAGAGCTGAAAGAGAATTAGGTAGGGGTACAGACTGCCAATACTAAATCAGTTTGTGCAGAACTGGGTTACAGTTACTGCAGTTCTTCTGAAGCTAACTTCTCAATTTAATCAAAGATTATATGAAAACACCACAATAATAATTTTGAAATAAAAGAAGAGTGTGTGTCATCCAAAGTAATGCCCAAATTGTTCTGTTGGGCTATAATTTCTTAGCAGCAGTTCTCCCATTCTGCAAACCTGTTATTTATAAGAGAATTAAACAGCATCATCAGATGACTTAACTGACTCTGAAATTGTAGTATGAGGAAAAAAGTGGGAGTGAAGTGCCAGACTATCAGTTGAAACAGTACTCTAGCAATGTCCGGGGCGATCAGAGAACAAAAAAGCCCATACTCCCACTGGAAACTACCAATTAGGGAAAAACACTCATCCATTATCATGAGCAAATTAGGCTAGAAATCTCCACTGGAGGTTATTCAAAATTGGGATTTTTGTTTTTTTTGTTTGTTTTTTTGTTTGTTTGCTTTGGCTGGTGAAAGTTATTAGATTGACAGAGTTATTTTTTTTCTTTCTCCATTTCTTCTCCCTCTTCTTATGTGCATTCCATAATACTGGGGTAACAAGGGACAGAATTACAAAGATGCTTAGGCTCCTAACTCCAGTCAGGTTATTAGATACCTAAGACATCTGATGTCCCATAAATTCAATCCCTAAAACCTCACATTTTCTGCTAGTGCTGTTTAATGTCATTTATGGTGCAGAAGAACAGCCTAAACCCAAAAATGACACCAGAAATGAGAAGTGAACATCATAACTAATGCTCATTAGTTTGCAACGAAGAGCAAGTAGCAGTAGGGGTGACATATGGAGTATTTGTTCTATGGGTGCATTTTGAGTTCATTTCAGCTCCATTCTAGACACACGAGACAGAGCCTTTGATTTAATAATCTAACCACTGGTACCCCGGGCAATTCACAACACTTAAAGGTAACCGATCTTTGGCTGCTTCTGCAAACAGGCACAGGTCTCTTACATTGTGTCACATGTGCAGCTTGGAGTATGTGGCTAAGGTAACCTAGGGAGGCCTTTGCTTAGGAAGTTAAATGGAACGTCAAGTGATGAGTGTAATGCTGGCTTTATTACAAAGCTGGGTTTACAAGTTTCAGAGTAGAGGTTTTTGGCAACAAGCAGTTGGGTTAAAGAGCCGTGACTGGTGGCTGTTGCTGCTAGTAAGGGAGGAATCAGGTGTTTTAGGATGATGTCTGCCAGTAACTGAAGTTACTGCCTTCAGTCCTTCCAACACCTTGATAGCAGCAGGCAGCACACCCTGATTGACATCTTCACATCCTACCCAGGCTCTTCATCTCCTTCTAATTTTGCCAGAAGTTTCTCAGCCCCTTCCGCCCATCACTGTGATAAAACAAAGATACAAAATAAAACAAAACTCCACAAAACCCCAAAACTGTATTGCTGCAAAATCGCTAGCTGGCTCTGCCCAGTTATGCAGGATAATGACAAAATAAATGTTGGAATATCTAACAAAATGTACCCTCACCAGCTTAAAATTGTCAGTCTCAGATACATTTATGGCAACTAATAGTATAAAATCTGGACACTTCACAGGCTTTATGATATCCCACAGAAGTGAGGAAGAAAGAATTATTTGACAAGTGGGATGTAAGAAGCACAGAAAGGCAAAGTGACTTACCTAGGATAACATAAAATGTCTGCGACAGAGAAGGAGGCTAAACGTGGGTCCCCTAATTTCCAGGCTTATGTTCTAGTCACTATAGATGATCCTTCCTCCTGAAATCTTGCTATTCTCATTGATTCTACATGTCTTTAAAGCAAGATTTTCAGAAATGCACAGTTCAGATGTTGGCTGAATTTGCATAAGCATATAGTATTATCTGCTGCCATTGCATAAGCATATAGTATCATTTAAGCTTTACCTGCTAAGCCAGCAATGAAAGAGTCTCCATCTCCCAGCCCTGTTTGGCTGTCTAGGATATGCTGGATTATCCCAAACTGCGGTAGATACCTATGTCTGGGATGCTCAGTGAAGATCAAAATGTGTCTAGAGCCAGTACAGCAGCAGGGTCCAAGTGTTATCTTTGAGTGAGAAACCCAGATTAGGGTTGTTTGTACAATTAAATATGATTTGAGAGAAAGCTGAAGTTGAAGCCTCTGTTTCTTTCTCTTTGCATCCAGAAATTCAGATCTTTGAAGTCTTTATAGAAAGAGAGGGAGAGTAGGTTTTTAATGGAGGTTTTCAAGACCTGGGTCAAAAATACCAACAAGTTACTAAGGACAGGATCTTCACAGAATGACAGTATTGCTGTGATTGGAAGATTCTTCTGAAGCCATAGGAGAGGTAGTGTCAGAGAAAGGTTTGTGCCATCCTAAAAGACAGGTACGTGCCCCTTTCAGCTATTTCTTTCCTAAGCCTTGATTACTATGCTTAGACAGCTGTTTTTTAGAACCTACAGGTAGGTTAGATGAATCTCACGCTTCTTTAAAGAATTAAATTGAGCTATCACTAAAAGAATAGATGGAGAAAGGGTCCACATCAAAATACTTGAGGGGCATAAGCCCTCATCAACATTTTACTCTGATTTAAAGCGTGCTGTAATCAGAGTCCACTCTGACTGGATTTCCACATGGAGCTTGAAAAGGATTCCTAACAAGACTTCTTTTGAAATGAACACATTTCTCTGACAATTTGAACAAAAAGCCCAAAACCTGAAAAAAAGCTGTTGTCAGAAAGTCACCATCTCCTAGGAAAATGAATCCCAATTCGTCTTGCTAGGCAAGCCAGTATATTCTGTAGAAAACATATAATAACTGCTCTGAGTAACTTGGTCTTTGGTTGTGCAGTGTCTGTTTCATAAATTCAAGTTTAAGTAAGTCAAATATGATTTAATCTGCAGGAACTATTTACTTCATGGGTGCTAATAAGTTTTGCGACCAGAAGCTCAAACAAAAGACTGTCCTTTTTGTTCAAAATGCACTGCTTGACAGATTGCAACAGAAGGGAAAAATACAGCAAAACCCACGTGTGCCTTGCGCTATGCATGGTTTGATCAATAAATAAAGAAGAGAAAAATAAACCAAAATGAAAAACAAAGTCCTACCAAAATGGATTTTGAGAACATCCCAAAGAAATATGCTATGGGAAGCTGGATATATTTGTGATAAACAGCAGATGGCATTCTCAGGTGGTGGGAAAGATAAAAATGTGAGTTTAGAAAAGTTAGGAGTTTTGTAACTGCAGAAAAAGAGTAGCTGTTGGAATTCAGCAACAGATAGTCTAAAAGCTGGGTTGCAGCTTTGGGGAGCACAGCTGCTTTGCACGTCCTCATACTGCCTCTGCAAAACTAAAAGCATCTCTGCATCTTTAAACTAAATGCAAGCCTCTGGTGGTCAGAACAGCCACAGATATCTTCAGCCATGCACTGCTAAAGCATTGGTAAGGCTGTATTGTTTCCATGCAAAAAGTAGAATTACACTGGTTACCCTCATTTGAATTCTCTTAGTATGAAAGAAGAGCAAAGTTAAGGTGTCCTTTGAAAGACCCACATTGTGAATGTCTCTGTGGGTGCTCACTTTTCTCAACAGGAAGGTCTTGGAGGTTTTAAGGTGTGGTATAAAGAAAACAAAGCTATATGAGTCTCACAGCTGGAACTCAGTTTTGTTTCTGGCTTTAACTCTCTTGCGCTACCAGACTGCGTTCAGTAAGTCTATGATAACTTTATACAGGGTTTAGGAATTTCAGTTTCATTTTGGGAACAGTATGTATCCTTATGCTTTCTGGCTATCTTCTGCTATGCGTTACTTCATCTTGGTCAGATGAAAGAGAAAAAAAGATGGAATATGAGAGACTCATCTATGAACAGGATTACACTGAGGATCAAAATCACCTGAATGTCTCTTCTTTGGGAAGTGTAAAAATCTGAGAATGTATCTTATTTTTAATACATAAATAAATCTAGTTGTTGTTTTCCCTTTACTTTGAAAAATAGCTGTATGAAAAGCATAAGGTAATTGATGCTTATAATTAGTCAATAATAGCAGTGCATAATGTTCACAGATAAAGAGCAGAACAAAATTACAAAAGATTTTCTTTTTCTAATTATTTGACCAGCTCAGAAAGAAAGAAAACATCCAAAGAGGCAAAAATATGACTTCAGCTCATCCTCATAATTAGAAGGAAAAGAAATGTGTGCAAGAACAATAAGATTCTTCATGAAAGTTCAAGGAATGATCAAAGACCCTGATAAGCCTGAAAGCTTTAATTGTACGGTGGTTTTTTTTTTTGTTGTTGTTATTGTGGTCTTTCTCATCTAATTTTGTATAGGTCTACAGCTAACAAAAGTAAAGAGCAGTTTTCTGGAGCCCTTTGTATGGGGTATGGTCTGGCACTCGCACCTCAGCTGGTGAACTGGAATCATTAGAGTTTCAAAGAGGGGAAATAGGCATTTTGGGGCCCGATTCACTATTCACATTGAAAGCGCTTTCTATGATGAGATAAACAATGCTCTAGAAATACTTTTTCCGTTGACTTTAACAGAAATCCAGATATTTAGCACAGATAAGGGTGAAGACTTCCACGTTCAGGCAGAAGAATCTTAAAGAAGTTTATGGAGATGGGATTCTTGGGCAGCGGTGGCCTAAGTGAGGTCTGTGAGGTCTGTTCTTAAGAAAGATGAGAAATAGAAGGGCTGGGCCTGTAGAAGAAAAGAGCTAGCAATAAAAAAATCTAAACCTGAAGCCTTTATGCACGGAAACTGAACATAAGATAGATGTAATGAGGGGGTTGTTCAGACAAGGAGAAAGGGTCCTAGAGAGGTTTAGAATAGGATAGAAATATCCTTTTCCGTTATTTTTATCATCATTGTGGTCCATATTTAAAAGAATGAATGGAAAAATACCCTTTCTCAGAGGGCCAGAATAAAGTAAGGCGAAAATCTGGACAGAAGCTTTAGTGTCCAAATATTAAAGAAGTTTGATAACTCTCAAGTGTTTTTGAGGAAAAACAAATACGCAAAGGAAAGTCACAAAGGATTCATCTGTTTATGTATGCTAATGTTTAACAGATGCTAATACTTACAGAAGTGTTATGAGAATTAATTAGTGAGTGCTGGTAAAAGTAATCCAAGGAAGCATGCTTTTTATGCAATGAAAATATTAGGAAAGAGGTACTTTTACCTGTTAACTTTGTAGTAGGTAAGTGAAACACGTTCTCGGGCATGAAGACAAGCAAATGTCTTTTAAATACATTTACAATAAAACTTGAATATAATTTAGTCGTAATTGTGGATTTCAACGTGTATGTGATTCATAAAAGACAAAATAGCTGCTGGGTTTTATTTTTTCTGATTTTCAAATGACAAAATAAGTGTCTGCCACTTATTGCAGATAGTGAAATATGGTGATCTCACATATTTATAATGCATCTGCTGTACAATACCAGCATTGCTTCTGTTTTGTGCCTGGAAAAACAGTTTCATTGGAATCTCCTACTTGATGGGGGTCACTTTGGTCTACCACAATATGAAGAGCAATTGAGTCTAATGTCACTGCTTCCATTCTACCTAGCACACTTTGAAAGATAAGACTCCCCTGAACACAGAAAAATCAACTATGGTCATACACTGATAGTTTAAAGTCTATGTGCACATCCTGATTTGTGTTGTCTTTGTATGTGCTCCTCTTATTTTGCCCATCCTTGAGCTCTAGCCGCACTATTAGTAGCAGAAATAATAGTGCCATTTTTACAAGTCTCCTTGTCACTTTCTGTCTACTCTAAAGACAGCATAACACAATATTAAGAGGTATCAGTAATATTAATTCTGTGTTTGTTTAGCACATAAATCACAACCTTCTTCTGAATTACCAGGCCCAAGTGGAAACCAAGTCATCAAGAGGAAGAGGAAGCTTCAACACTGATGCTTGGCATCCGCACAGATGATTGCACTAGTTCGCAGCAGAGCAAACTGAGGCAGACACCCATGCTTTGGATACAGTCCAAATCTGGAACATCTCTTTTGTGGAGCAATTAACACTAAATTTATTTGTTGCATAAATGAATGTTTCAGCTCTGGAGACCAGCTGATATAATTGTTTGTGAACATTCTACCCTTCCCTTTTTTATTCCCTCGGTAATTCTTTATAAAGGCTCGGATGATATAGTGATCTAAGGGAATTGATAAATTTTGGAATTCAGTTGAAGCATTTGCTAATTGTTACTATTACAGAGATATTGAGATGATATACTGTATATTTATAAATACATACAATTATTCTTCCCAGTAGTGTTATTTCATGACCTTTTAACCATCTTTGCATGGGATAAATATTCTTTTAATTATGAATGAACAAGAGTTGTTAAAATCTTCCGTGCAGTGGCTTCTAATTCTCTTGCTAGCAAGAAAGTCCCCTTGGGAAGCCCTCATGTATTTAGCTGTATAAAACCCTTTGACCCTTCTTTCTGTCTTTAGATCCCTAACAGAGCCATTAGAAATAGTTTGAAACTGAACCTCCTGTTACAGAGGGTATTCTGGTATTTTGAATGGAATCAAAAGAGTGCAAAAAACTTGTGATGAACAGTCGCTGTCATATATGCATTGTAATAAGAAATAAGTAATACAAAAAACCCCATAAATAAATGAGCTAAGTAAGGTTTAGGGTAAGTCTTGTTAATTTCTCAGGTCTCATGCAAGTTTAGTATCATTTGTCATTTCTTATATTGTGTTTTTCTGACTGAATTTTTAAAGCAACCTGCAACTGAGATTCCACCCCTTTCCTAGTAATCTGTCCCTGTGCTTTGCTAGACTTCCTGGTGTTAAGGTTTCCTCTTTACATTTAACCTGGATCTCTTTACTTTTATTGTACCCTTTGTACGTTTTGTGCTGTCTGTAATGGAGTAGAATCATAGAATCATAGAATAGTTAGGGTTGGAAAGGACCTTCAGATCACCCAGTTCCAACCCCCCTGCCATGGGCAGGGACACCTCACACTAAACCATCTCATCCAAGGCTTCGTCCAACCTAGCCATTAAAATCCAAACAGAAAGCACTGTATTCTCTTTCCCTTTTCTGCAATTTTTTACATAACCAAAAACATGAAGTTAAACATACTCTTTTTTTTTCAGTCTTTCTTCCTATGCTCTCCTTTCTAGACTACTGATTTTGCTTTTTTTATCTGAATAGCTTCAGTAGATTTCTTTCTTGGAGTTTAATGTTCCAGAGTACAAAGAACATTCCATCTGAAACCACAGGGGAACATCATTTCCGCTTATATTACATGTAATTAAAAACTGTATTATAATTGGTGATTTAGTTAAGCAAGAAATCGAAATGTTCAGGAAAAAATGAAATGTTCCATTTTGATGAGATTGAAGTTTTAGATTGGCTCTGAGAAACTTTAGGAACTCAAGGAGTAAGTTGATTAAATATAAGAGCAAAAAATGAGGAAATAAGTCTCCTGAGAATTAATATAATGAAAGTTTGACCCCAAAAGGACATTTTGTTGACTCCATGGTGACCATTAGTGTTTTAGTATTGGTTTTGTGTTTATGAGATCAGGGTTCAGAAGCTGAGGTTTTGGGTAGCAATATGAAACACTGAGAGAAAAGGGCAGTTTTTCTTTGCAGTTCTCCCATTCCTCCACTGAGCTTATTCTCATTTTGCATCCCCACTTTTGGTATGAAAACATTACAAGTTAACAGTGACTTGCCATTATTTCCTGCCATGCTCAGAACTTATTGTTTGAATTCCCTACTGTCTTAAAATGGCACACTTTTATTTATCTAAAAGCATTATCCAGGGCCCCTAATAACAATTAAGTTGCTCGAACATAAAGAGAAATGTGGTGACAGCCCAGAAGAGTTTACAATATGCTTGTCGATACTATTTTCAGTTAAGCTGAAACACTTTAATAGAAATGTTACATAAGATAAAACATCCCCAAGGACAAGCAAAAAAAGCATAAAGGGTTTTGGATTTTGAAGCGATGTCCATATAATTGATTTTCCCTTCCATTAGTCAGTCAGCTGAATACTTCTTTTAACCTCTGCTAAAGTTGTGTCTTGCATTATTTGCTCTTTAAGAAGAATATTTCTGCCGAGGGTTTGCAGGCAATAAATGAAGGCAAGTCAAAGAATATTTGTAAGCCTGCAGACTCCAATAAAATGCTAAGAAAAAAAGAAGAATAGTGCTAACAGCAGTGACAATGCTGAGCTCCTGCTCCAGTAAAAGGACTATTCCTGATTTTGCAATTGTCAATGAAACAACCTGTAACAGTACATATTCTGGTAAAGTACTTCTAATGAGTCAAATCCTGTGCCCAGCATGAAAATAAAGAAACAGGTTATCAGGAGTGTGGAGAAAGTACAAGGATGCAGAATGTCACTTGTATATAGGATGTTGCCTGTTTATTATATCCTTTATTGAGACTAAGCTCTTTAGTGGATGCGTAGAGTTTAAATAGCACCTACAGAGGCTTTATCTTTCAGTTAATAATTGTCACTGTAATAAAATGTTTGAAAACTGAATAGGGTACTCAGGTTAGTGGCTGGGAAAAGCAAATATAAAAGCAAAAGTGAAGAAAAAAGATGATTTTTTTTTTTTTTTTTCAGAATAAGGAAAATGAATTTTGGAACAATGCACAGCATTGTATTTAGTGCAAAATGACCTGGGTAGGTGTGTTTGAGTTCTTAGCCCCCTTTCTGTGTGATTTTTACTTGATAAAGATGTACTTGTATCCCCTAGATACACATTCTTCCTTTCCCCCAGCTGCAAATATACCCTGATTCTGGCAGATGTTTTCAGTCCTCTTAAAACTCCATTTTTCTTATTAGTTGAAAAATGCTGTTTAATTTAAATGATGACTACTAATAATAATCTCTAACATCATTAACTGCCATCCCCATGGTCTAAGGGTCGATCTCAGGTTCATGAGGTCCATGGGCTTGATGGACTTGAAAAGCTATTCACGACAAAGTGGTCAATGGGACTGCCCCCTACACCTTCTGTATGTAGAAATAGAAGTTCTTGTGTGTTTACTGCCTTGTACCAGTAGCCACTGCTTGCCTAATGGCCACTTCAGTGTGCAAAGTGATGCAAAATCTGGGCTCTCACTTAACCTTCTTCTGCCATCCCTATTCCAAGGACTACTCTTCTGAATAACACAATTGTCTCCAAAGCTTGCATTAAACCCTTGCATGAGCCTGTAGTCAGTCTCTGCCTGCAGTGGCACAAGAAAGTCATTCTAATTCAGTAAATTTCATGCAGTTTACACTTCCTATTGATCTTTTGGATTATTTTTCCCTTTTAACTAAAAGTAAAGGGCTTGTCAAACTGCCAGCAAATGCTTTGTTTCTGGGGTGCAGAAGAGCTCTCTAGAATATAAGGCAGACTGACAGTTATAATTTCCTTTCCCTGCAGACAGAACTGATAATATTTCCCAGCATTTCTTGGTGCTAGAGTGATAAAAATAAAAAAGTCACAGCAGACTATTGATAGCGACAAAAAGGCATAAGATTTAAGGAAGCCCCTATGAGTTATGATAATTTAAGCAGACAACACAGCAAACTGACAGATTATCTTCAGAGTGCCAGCAACGTGCATAGATATGATGAAAGGGTGAATGTGGGATGATTGGCAAATGAAGACAGTGAGATCTAGAATTTATTATAAGCTACCTTATCTAGATGCCACAGAGGAAAATAATAACATTCTTGTTGCTTTGTACTGATTGATCACTAACAGTTGTTAAGCACCGCTACTAGAGTGTTTTGTGCCCTTATCCTCTCTTTCACAGATCACCTTTAATCTCAGCTCTGTTCTGAAACATACTGTATCACCTACCTTTGGAGATTAGTTGTACTAAAAAGGAAACTATTTGTCTGTTGGCACAATCAGCAGTGGTTTTTGTTAGGTGATTCTATTACAGGGCTTATGAAAACACAAGTCAGATTTTTGTTTTCCAGTTTTGGGTACATATTCATATTTAAGCCAACTTTTACCAACCAACTTCTGCCATTCTGGCAGAAAAAAAGAAATTGGGAAGTGATTGTGGTTGATGGTTTTCTCTATGACCATCTCCAAATCAACTTCAGAGCCAGTTCTGAATTATCTCCTGTTTATTGGGCAGAATGAGGAGTATTGCGGAACATTCACTTTCATTCCCCATCTGGTGAGTAATGTATATCTTTATTTTGACAACTGAGTCCCCGAGGGCCATTTCTCAGCAGAACTGAATGTACATTGCAAATAACTCCTGCTCATGCCCTAGGTTTTATGCAGAAGTCATTGGGTTGTACTTTTTCCCTGCTGTTCCTCCTAATTTCACCCAGATGTGAGACCCCCAAGGTTCAACCTATGAGGCTGAGACTCTTAAACCCACATACCTGGGCTTTCAGGGAATTTCCTAACTTACCTATATGGTTTGTTTGACTTCTGCTACTTCACAGGTGCAATCGGTGCAGTTCCCACACCAGGTTTTATCTCCAGACTGGCAGAGGTTTGTGCTGAAGGGTTGTTTGAACCTGTGGGAGAGCTATCTCAGCCTCTGCTTTTCTCACTAATGAGTTTCCTGCAACTCCACTGCAAACCCTGAAGTTGCACTGATACTTTCTTAAAGCTCTGGACTGACTGTAACTGTGAGAAATTCATCCTGGCAGGAGTGTAAATTCAGGACAAAGTCAGTTTGCATGTGGGTGGGTAACTGGCTGCGTGGAGGATTGCTAGGCGTGCAGGATGTGTGCTGCAGGACTACGCTGTTCATGCCCAGTACCATCACTTTTGACATGTGTGGTCAGAGGTAAGCAAGAATCTAATGCAACAAAGCCTGAGAAGAGTCTCTGTCTAGAAGCAGGCTGCTTTTGCAGCCTGTTCATGATGTACCCCAGAAAAAGGTGGTATAGAGGAGGTGGCTTTGTTCTGGGTTCATTTTCCTGCTGGGCTGTCTGCACTTTGTGCAACAGAGGTTTAACACCCGTATCCCATGATAAACCCTTTTCAAGAGACAATGCAGCAGGGCTTTGATGGGGTAAAGCAAACTGTAACACCCGTAGAAGACAGCAAGGGGCAGTTTTTGCTGCAGTCAACAGGTAGCCTTATTTCAGTATAAGATGTACCCCTCTTGGGAGACAATATCCTTTCCATGGAAGAAAAGTGGACTCACTGATCTAATAGATCTTCTCAATTGTAAAATATTACGAGTTTGTAATAACATTGGCAGGACTTGCTGCCAACAAAATAATGTGTCTCAGAACAGCATTTATGGTTCAGCACAGGATAGAAGGGAAGAAAAATACACTGGAAAAGCAGCCCACTGTATCTGGGTCACTGTTTGTTAAGCTTTGCAATTATAAACCATAATGGATGCAAATTATTTATCTTTGCTTAATATTTATTATCATGGTGTCAGCCTGTGCTTGGAGAAGTGAGTGGCTGAATAGATGCTGCTTGAAAGGATGCACAGTTGCTCTGGAGCTTCCTTTTCTAACTACTTTATTCTTTGCAAAATCCTGTTTTGGGTAATTTCTTCTGAGCAACAGCACAGCAGTGAATCCTGAAAGAAGGAAGTAGTGACAGCTGAAGCAGTGCTCAGATTGAACCTGGATTTCGAGCTTCAGTTTTGTTCCATGTGCTTTTGTTCAACAAAAGGTTGCGTTGTTTCCTTTTAGGTAATTTGTTCCATGTCTCTCTGCTCCTTTTCCTCTACACTCCCCAGGCTGGAATTTTCAGCTGCTGATCAACATGTCTCAATGGGCTCTGGGGGGAGATTTTCTGCCATATTGGGAGGGCACTATCTAATAGGTTTGTGCTAGGCCTGAGCCTAGTTATCTGTCTAATGTTGAGCCGAATGAGAGAATTGTAAATTCTGGTTTAACTGACGGGAAGGGAAAATGCAAAAGTTATGTGCCCTAGGGAGACCCAAGTGGAAATTTGCACAACAAAGTCTGGAGCAACGGTTTGAGTCCCAATTCATGGGGTGTTTCAGTTCTAATAAAACCAGGTATAAGGTGTTGCACTTCTGAGAAGGAAATCAAATTCAGAGAGAAATAACTTGGTAGATAGCGGCATGAGGGAAAAAACATTGCAGTTTAAATTTCAATAGGCTGAGTGTGAGTGGTGAACAAAGAAAGTCACATTCCCTTCTGGGCTGTATTGGTGGTATTGCTGCGTGTAAGCCGCAGGTGGCAATCGCATGAATGTGTTCAGCTGGAGCCTTGTTTACGGGACGCTGCATAGAGAAGGAGATGGAGATCAAGAGAAGGACAGTTGCTAGAAAGCAACACTGATGTGGAGAAGGTAGATTTGCTGTATCTAGAACAGGGAATCTTGATTCAGTCGTCAAAACATGGCTGTGTAGGAAAGCCTGAGGTGCCTTGTGTCATTCCTAGCATTTGCAAAGGGCAGCCTGATGTGAGGGAGGTGAAGGCCAAGCAAGATTTCTAAGGCATCTGAAATTGTGCCAGGTGTCTTTAGGCAACTGAATAACTGGCCAGCAGACAGAAAGTAGATGTTATAATCTTTTAATAGCTATAAGATAGCTATTATTATTATTGTTGTTATTATTACAAAAATAGCAAGCAAATGTTTTCCTTGTTGACTACAAGGCCAGCAGGGAACCAGGGAAAGCTGCAAGAAGATATTGAGGAAACCTCTTTAAATATAAGGTGAAATTTGAGAACAGGCTGCAGACTGTACAGTCCGACATCACCCATATGAAAAACTTACATGAAGGGTGCTCTGATCTCCATCTTACACATGGAGAACTGAGTTCCAGAAGGGATTAAGGTACAATGAAAGGTCTTCTAGAGAATAAGCTGCTCATGGCACATCACACCTGTACTGCAGTGCCCCTCAAAGAGCCTGGGATCTCATCGGCCGCTGCTGTTACAGAGGATTTGTGTGTAAAATGTTGTGTCTACTTCTCAGGAATTATTTCAGATCACTGAATGATGTGCTTCAGATTAAGTCCAAAAAGATCACAGTATTGAACTGGAAAATCACCAAGATAGAGGTTTTCCTCATACAAGCCTCCATACCAAGGAAGGTGTGCTCTAGGCTTCTTAATGTGCATTCAGACAGAAACAGAATCTGGTCAATGTGGTCCATGTTGTTTCTAGCAGCAAGGAGTGGTCTTGCTGCTTTTCAGAAATGTTCTTGACCTAGTATTCTCAAGCTGCTGCTAATCTTCATCAGAAAGATAAGAAAAGGGGTCTATAAATCATCATACTAAGGTCACTGACCTGTGCTTCCTTTACAGAGCTACAATGCCCAGGATCACATTTGGTGTATTGTATAGCTACCACTTCTTGAAAGGACCAGTGTTCAGGAGCTTTCCCTGAAAGTTCACTTCTCATTCCCCATGTGCATTTTAAACTTAGGGTGCAGTTTTATATTGTGGCAGCAGAAGATTATAGCACCCATCTTGCCTCAGATGAAATTTTTCCCCTTGAAAATGCTGTCTGAACTATTCATGTGTGCACCTTCAATCTCATTTAGCCAAAATGACCCAAATTTGGAAACCAATGTAAGCCTAACCTATATGCAGCTTTAAAAACCAACACCAGCAGCAAGTAAATAGGTGCCTGAATAGGGCAGTGTTAAAAAACCTGTTGGTTTAAGGTGAGAAAATAAAAAAGAAAAATAGCTTATGAAACAGGGACATGTCCTGCAACTGGTTTCTGAAGCCACTATTTTTGCACCTATATACTTTAAGACATCCATATAAAACTCTAATAAAGAAATAAATTAAACAAAAAAAAATAAAAATCATAAAATAAAAGAGAGGGCATAAAACAGCAATAGAAACCACCCCAGAGAGAAGTTCCTGTTATGATTCAATTTGCAGCACTGGGAACTGTAAGGCCAAGATACTTGCGGAGCATCTTAGTCTTGTCTATATTTTTTCAACACATCTTCCAGAAATAATGTTACTTGATAGCTGAGTGACAATACCAGTATTAATTAGAGTAGTTCTTTGATTGGTGAAGCTTCTTATCTGATTTCTTTTTATTAAGTGTTAGAGAAATACAGAATCTGGAAAAAAATCTCTGTAAATCACTTACTTTCCTCCAAGCTGTTAAAAGGGCAAATATAATACAACACAACAGAAAGCAAAAGAAAAGCTTCTGAGGTGTTGTTTCTTGTGCTTGGAGATACACAGGGGATTCAACAGGTGACCAATTCTTCCTGTTGGGCTCAAGATTAAGGTTATCATTAAAAGTACAGTGATGGTGAAGGACAAGAATGGAATTAAGGACACAGTATGCGGGGTGAACTTTCTGTGACTGCAGGAAATAGATATTTGTGAATCTCATTCTTCTTATGTTTTTCAATCAGAGAACTTGAAAAGCTGTGCTTTTATCCATTTCAGGAGGAGTTCAAAAGGGAAGCAAAAGATAAAGGATTCCTCAAATTCCTCATGTGCCGCAAAAAAAAATAAATCAATCTTTCTTAGAGCTTGACCTCAGCCATGGCTTGTTTCCAGCTTGCATACTTAAATAAATAAATAAATAAATAAATTAGCCCCCAGAACGATTATGTCACTGAAAATATGTGAGATCTAGCTTTCTCTGAGGAGCCTGGAGCCATTGCGGTGTTGGAACTGGATTTGGCTTATGATGTTCATGTGCTGCTGCCATTGAGGTCATGGACTGAGGATGGCTGTAAGTTGTCTACCAAGATTAGGGTGTTTATAGGAAATTCTGGTTAAGAAAGCTGTAATGTTAAGCTTTAAAAGATGAAAAAGAGGTGTGGGAAGTTAGTGGGGTCAAAGTGGTGAGGGTCAAAGTTTTGAGATCATAGATTCAGGAAACAGAGAGTAAGGAAGGAACTAAATTCTGATGTGGGTTGGTGGAAAGGTACCATAAGAAAGCAGGACAGATTCTGAAAGATTACTTGTTTGGTCACTTGATTCAAACAGACATCAAACCTCTGAGGAAGCAAAAATGAATGAAACAAAAAATGACAGTGTTACTTCTCCCATGTTTTTGCAATGAATGACAGGCAACACGTACCTGTGAACAAAATGTGGAATTATTTGGCTAGTCACATGTTTTTCGTGGTTGACTGAAGCTCATTTTCCTTTTCTATTATTTATACCTATGTAACACAATGCACAGTGCAGATTAAGCCCTGTATCTTCAGCTCAGTAAGTGAACTGTGTTCACTGTGACCCAATACAGATGGGACTCTGCTTCAGGCATTTATCCTTAAGTACCCTTCCTCCATTACCCTATATTTCAACTTCCAGAAGGAGAAGCTACTCCAGAATGAGATTCTTTGCCATCATTCCGTGTCACAGTTTTAAACCTGTATTGTCTTAAACACTGTGAAATGTTTCAAATGGCACTAGAAGTTTACTGCATCCAGCCCTAGGTGTCCACCCTAGAGCAAGTTGAATTGCTCACTAGGGTTTGTTCACTACCTTGACTAAATCTCTTCTCACTAAAAGGACACATCTAGATAAATATCTGCACTCAGACACCAGAATATGGGTTTCTTGATCTCAGGCTGATCTTCATTCTATGGTCTCACTTCAGTTGCCAGAACATTAGATAAATATCAACTCCTCACTGTTCTGGTGGGGCATGGGTCTCCCAGAGGTCCTGTGTTATTCCTGCCAGCCTTAAGAAATGGTTTTGGTTATCTCAAAGCACTTCAGGTGACACTGAATGCATATGTATGTGACATTTGAATAGAGAAACTGATGGCTGGAGACTGGTCTACGTGTTTCTGTTCCTGCTAAGTGTACAAATGAAGAGGGCTTTGTACTTACAGGAGCATGACCCTTCTTGAAACATGGAACCCCTAAGAGCTTGTTGAAATAACTCTTTAGGTAAGCAGATCTCTAGCAGATATGTAAAAATGTCATTGAATGTGTCAATTGATTGTTTAATGTAAAAGGGGATTACATGGGAGGGTAGCTGAAGATGGATGTGTGATAATTGGCTGTTGTGGATTTCTTTGTGAAGTGAAGGAATATTGCTTTTAAGGACATTTTTCCCAGGAAAATTGTTTGTGCCAGTCATGACGAAAGCTGAAAATGATTTCTTTACCCAAAGTGAAAACAGGAGCCAGTCTGTCACATTAGATGTTCACTTGCCTTCAGACTATGATCTTTTTGAATGACTAATAATGAATCAAATCCACTTGATAACAAACAGCTCATTTACCCTTCACTAAGCCTCTTTCTCCACCCCAGTACCACTGAACCTCTTCCCACACTCACACAGAGAATGGCTTTCAATCACAGCTTGAGACTGGCACAGATTTTTATTGATCTAGGTGTTGCATGTGACACTATATGTCATATAAGGGTTTTGATGAAAATATCAGAACTACTGTCACTCTGAATAGCAGAAAAGGTTGGATTGCTGATCTCTAATCAGAGTTTTTGGGTATACTTCAATGACAAGGGCAGTAATTCAGAGTGAAAGTTCTCCACAGGGGCCAATGTCATATCATTCTTATTTAACATCTACTTGAATGTTATTCCTGCTATCTACAATCAGTACACAAGTTCAGCTATGCAGACAAACTACATCTTGCACCTCTTAACTCCTTGATCATGTCTGTGAATTATTACTGTCATTTTCATCCACCTTTTTTCTTTGCCTTTACTCTTGTCTGTCTTCAGACATTTACTGTGTCATATTGAATTTAGTTTGAATTCTAGCTAAAGACGAAAAATGCAAGTTTGCTTTGTGAAATGCCTCACACCATTTCAGGGTGTCAAATGAAAAGATCGACATTTGCTTGCTCTGAATGATGTGCCTGCATGAAGACAACCCATCACTTCTGCGTTCAGTTCCCATCCTTCCCCTTATGCTTCTCAAGAAAAGTGAGACTTCATGATAAATTTTGTCACCAGGGAGTTGACTCGATAAATTCATTTTTGGAGGATATTTTTCCAAGCACAAAGATTAATATGGAAAGAAGCATGGAGTTGTTTTCTAGAGGGGAGCTGTCTGCTGGCAGTGCAAAGCAGCATGGAAAAATTCTGGGAATTGCACAAATAAAGGCAAGAAATTTATGCTAGATGTGTGGCACAAGAGAACCCTCAATGGGTATCAAATGGAGTGGTTTAAAAATAACCTGATTATCTGCACCTCTGGCTTTAATGCAGGAGTAGGCTTTTATAAAACTGAGTTTAAAATCTGAGCTATTGGCTAGATTAAGATGGTTAAAAAGAATGAACTCATTACATTAAACATTCTGTTAAATGTCACAACTGCGCTGATGTCAATATTGAAAGCTAAATCATGACCTCGGAGTTAACACAGCCTAATCCTCTACTTCAGGGCAAATATAATTCCTCCTTCTTCTGTTTCATTTTGAATGTTACTCTTAAAGAAGCACATTTAATATTTGTTTTAACCTCCATGTTTTCAGTGTTTATAAGGCAGTTGTAAAATCCACCAAAAAATGAGTCAAACATGATAAAATATCAACAACTAATATTTTGCCAATGACTGTTCATATGTAATAACTAATTAGCCCTGTAGATTCCCTCAACTCTGCTGTTAGAGATTACTGCCAGGTTTTGCATAGGATGTACTGATCCTTATCGAGACTGTGAATTCAAGTGAATAACTTTCTTATTATTAGAAGTGTTGATTTTATTCAGTCTTTGCAGTAGCAAGTTTGGAGGAAATTTGTTAAAAGTGCATTTATTCAAAACTCCTATTTTTAGATTTCTGTCAATCCAAAAAATGTTGTTCCATGTTAGTCACGTAAAGTGTGGTTCATCTCACCTAATTTTGGAAATCTGAAAGCTAAATAGCTACATCTGAGCAGGTCTCTCTGACCTTTCTTGATATTCAGTAGTGAAAAATAGGCATCTTCAGGGGGTGTTTCACAGATCTTTCTCATTGCCAGGTTTAGAATACCAGAATATCCCTTACTGTTTCCTTTTTTTTTTTTCTCCATTGCATCCTTTACTTTTAGGGACGAACTCAGATGTAGAAGATATTCTTAAGATGTCCTAGTTGTGGCAAATGGATCCTAATTTTAAATAATTTATGGGACTTATTGAGAAGATTTATACATGTAACACTTAAACTTTCATCAACAGTAACTTGATGGACCACAAAACCTGTATTTAGATAGCAAAAGTGGACAAAAATGCGTCCAAGAAATGATGCTACTTCCTTGAAATAGAAGAATAGAATTCTGATGGATTAATAAAGTAGAAGGTTTTTTGATTTTTTGGTTGCAGAAGCACTCTGGCATAGAAAATAAGGATGCTTCCATAGACTGAATTTATGGGTTCTGCAGTGTGCCCATGTTTGAATTGAGATGTAGTTTGCACACTGAGGATATCCACCAGACTCAGAATTTACCTTAAATTATTCAAGGTACATATTTCAAGAATAAACCTTTCACCGCAAATTTTGAAAAGAAAAAAATACCCCACATTCTTTGTTATATGAAATGCCAAGAAAATTTGGAAAGCAATTTAAGAACCAAGTCATCATCATCGACTTTAGCAGCTTAAGACTGAGACGGAAATACAAACTATCTAATGGCATATTTAAATTAGGCCAGTCAAAACTAAAGGTATGGTTTATTTTTAGATGCTGATGTTTTCCTTAAAAGCAGCTCGATTTCAAGTGTCCAATTAATTTCAGCTGTTCACAGATATGAAGCTTCAGTCTGAGCCTTAAAAATGCAGCAGTATTCATTAGAAATTCCCGCAGGAGTGCTATCATCCAACAGCAGTGAACAGCTCTCTGGCTGGGAAAACAGGACCTGTCTTATGTTTAAAGAGATGCTCTTGCCCCAGCGAGCTAAAAATCTCAGTCTAAGAGGTTGGACAGAGGTAAAAGAGATATGAGAAAAAATAAGGCAGCAATAGCTGGCTGGAATGGTCATAGCATTCCCCCAGCAGCTCAACTGTTGTTAAGCATTTTAAGTGAACTGGAAGTGCAGTGAGACAGCTTCATGGATTATTTTGGTAGCCTCTGTCAAATGTGAGGGTTGGCATGGAAAAAGGCACAAAGAAATCAAGGATGCAACAGGGGAACAAGACTCAGAAGCTCTGACAGCACAGTCTTAAAACATCTTGGTAGCACATGAAAGGTGACAGGTGGCAGATAGATTAAGGAAATAGGAGCAGGAATGTAAAGACTGGTCTGGATTATTTATGAATAGAAGTGTGCACGTGTGTGATAGCACCAGCAGTAGTGGCAAAGAAAAAGATGTTAAAGAAATAGTATCCTTTAAGCAATACAGAGCACTCTGTCTGTGGTGTCATTCAAATGACCAGACAAGAAGAAGAGCAAGATGATTCAAAGCTGTGGTGAGAAGAAGAGGACTGGAACCTTAAACTGCCCAAAAAAGGAAAACAAAAGAGAAATGAAATTTGGGAATTTCACTCAAAATGTGTGACAAGTCAGGTAAAATAATAATGTCAAAGGTCCCAAATAAAAGGCACATCTAAAAATCAGTTTGTCATTGCCAGCCAAGGACATCACAAGAGATAAGATCTTGATAGCCATTGTCACACAAGGGGTCCTTACCAGACCCATCAGGACATACATGTCTTGGTCCTTGCACGTAACCAAGTCTGAAATGATGAATGGATAAAATCTATGTAAGAAAGAATGTTTTTGCACCAAATCAGAGAATAAATGTATGAATATAGTTGAAGAATGAATTCTTCAGATAACATAGAGGAAGTAAATGTTATACAAAGTGGGAGAACTGAAGACACATGGTCTTCCTCGCGGTCAGCCATGTAAGTTTCTAACTCTGTTTTGTCATATGCATTAGCCTTCTGTACTAATGTGTTTTTTTACGATATTCACAAAATTGTGCTTTTGCCAGCACAAAGGTTTGAAACAAAGTTACCTGAATATTTGTAGAAAAGCAAAACGCACACTTCTGCTGGAATAGTGGCGGTGAGTTCATACGGTTTCAGTATCAAGCAAGCACTCATTCCTGAAGCATCATTAGTTTCAGAGGTTACAGTTAAGAAATCACAGCTCTCAGCTGCCTCCTAATTGGGGATTCTTAATTTTGAATACAGAGATGACATTCACACTTTCTGCCTTTGAGAATTTTACTTTGGAGGTGCTCTAGCCTGGTCCAATGGACTGAACGTGCTTTAGCAGCTGGAGGGAATTGTCCGGCTTAATTTCATCTAAGAAATGAAGAAATTTGGTCTGCGTGCTTTGGGACCAGCCTGTGTTGCAGACCAAAGCATGGCAAGATGTGTATTCATCAATAAATATCAACTTTAAAAACATATTCATCATCTGAAATGAAATTTTAATGCAGATCCACCTGGTATGACTCTACACTTTCCAAAAGGTCTTGCTCTCTCTAGCTTTTGCTTTGGATCAGTTTAACAGTATTTTAATAGCCTAAACAGCATAAATAATGCAGAACCATGACAGCTTTGGGTCCTTATTTTTTTCACTGTACCTTTTTACTTTAAACCCTTATTTGACAAGACTTGGTGATCTCTTGGACTCAGAATTTGGAGGGACACCTCACAAGAATTCTGATGGCAGTGACTCCTCTCTATATGAAGAAAGGGAAAGAAAGCAGCAAAGGTTTTTCCAAAAGCCACTTTTTAATAATTATGCCGTGGGCTTGCCCTTGTAATGTAATTAGAGTAATATAGCACATATTCACACACTTTCTCTCAATTATTCTAATCACATTTAAGTTTTGCAGGTGGTCTCACGTAATAGCTTGCAGTGATCTGCAGCAGCAGCTCCAAACAATTTAGCAAAGTAGCACTTTAAACGTCTTGAAAAGCAAAGCCAGGATATTCCAGCATTTTTAATAAAATGAAACATTTAATACTTTAAAAGTGAATTGTAATATCCTAAGGATATTTTTGTGAAGAGAGGATTCTTTATTTCATAAAATGTTGGTGCAGGATGGTAAATTCAGCTGACGAAGACAAGTACAAAGAATTTCCTTTGGGTTTTTGGGTAATTGAACAAAAAAGTATGAAATCTTTTGACCTTCTGCAATAGTATTAGAGGACTATTAATGTAGAGTAATGCATTCATTTTTAAGAGCTACTTTAAGAATATATATAAAAAAATATATCTGTATATGTATCTGCATATGCTTTGTTTTGGTTTTTTCCTAATTTCTTCTTCTTCATGCTTAATTTGAGAGTGACAGATCTTGGCTTTCTTTGTCATGAAGATGCAAGAACACACCTATGTAATTTAATTCTATTCTGCCCTAAAAATTCTAGCTTTATACAATGGAATATATAACTCTATTTAAGTTTCTATGTTAGGAATATCTTTCTTTATTTACTGTTCTCTGAATTTACCTGCAGATGGTACTTTCTGATGTTTTAAAACTGTGTAAAGAGAAATGTCTTTTTACTTTTGAGGCTTTTTCTTGTATTTGCAGTTATCATGTCCTCCAAATATATCCTTCAATTAGGTGGGTTCTACTGAGAGATAGTAAACTGAGTATCAGCATCTGCCTTAATATACTGTCCCATGCAGTATATTCAAGGTCTAATTAAAGACAAACAGACCTCAGCCAATGCTTGCTGAAGTTAATGGAGAGGCAGGCTAGAAGAGCCAAAATAGTACTTCAAAATATGAAGTGAAAGTGAGATAACATTCAGTTACTGAAGCTCAAAGGGAAAAAACACCTGCAGAAGCTACTTAACCTATAGAAAGCAGATAGACGTCTTCTATTGTCTACCCCCACAGGAACTGGTCTCACATGGTAATACATCTGTAGATGTATTTGATAATTTGGGATTGCTTTGTAGGGATTCAGCTGCCCAAAGTTAGGCACCTAAAACCACCTGAGATGCCATAAAACGTCCACAACACTTGCATAGTGAGTGCTGCAGATATGACACAAAACTTAGGAGAGACCCATAAGTTTCTGCAATTGCCACTGGAGATTAGGCAAAATTTCTTGACATGACACTGGATACCGACGTTGAAGCAGTTTAATCCTAACACTTGTGCATGTACCCTTTGAAAGATGTAATCCTTTGTGCTTATTGCTTTGAAGCCAAACTCTGGCATTAAGTCCAGCTTGCAGCACTGGTTATGGGGATGTTGCTACCCACTTCTTGGGCAACAGGAGCATCAGGAAAGCATTCAACCAGGAAAATGGATAATTTTCAGTCCCAGGACCTCCTCAAAATCCCCCAGCTTGAGAGAGAGCAGGGAGACTTATTACATTTCCTGGTGAAGATGAGTATACATGAATGCTGGGAAAAGAGCTGCCTAAGGAAGGCTGGCTGATGGGAGAAAGGGAGGGAGGAAGGAGAAGGAAAGAAAAAAGGGTGGAAGGGAGAGAAGGAAAAAAAGGCAAGAAGGGAAAACATCAGCTTTGCCTAGACACCAGCATCTATAAAGCACCAGCTATTTAAGGCACAGACATTTCGACAGCAATTCTGTCTCTGCTAAGCAAAATATGCCTCTGCTCGTTTTCTTTTCTAATATTATTATTGTTATTTTTTCACATGTGATGTTGCAAGATCCTTTTACACTTTTTATCCTGTTTTGTAGCTGTTCCTGTATTGCAGCTAATTTTATATTGTTTCTTCTCTTCCTCTCTCCAGCCTGTTCTATATTCTTCCATCATATCTTCACATCCTTTGGTCCCTTTGCACTATGGCTCTGTCCTCACTGGATCTGACAGTATCTCCTAGTGTCACACAAGTAGTGGCTATCCATATCATATTGTTTCTCTCTCCTCTAAATCGTTAATGAAGAAGTTAAGTAAGGCAAAGTATTGTATATATTCCTACTAAAATTAATTCTAAAGTTAAAATTCTGTTGTTTAGCATTAATAACTCTATAGCTTCTGTTATGAAAATAAGGAATGATATATTGAAATAATATGAAACCTCTTTGTATTCTCTATGACTGGTGACCACTTTGGAATATTCACTTAATGTAGCTGTATAGATGTGGTTGTAATCAGCAGGGTATTTCTATTACTGCTGCTAAGTAGAGGTCAGGCTTTCACATAAGAGGGAAAGATTTATTTAGGATTAAGAGAATGTTACATTCTAGTGCTGTAAGGACAGAAGAGTGCTTGTTTTCCAGATGTTACTGTTAGGAAATTACTATTCACCATCTCTATAACCTAAATGACAAATCAAATAAATAGGACAGAAAACTGGATCTGCTCAGGTTTTCACATAGCAAGGACATAAGGGACCCACCATGACTGTTGTGTTCATTGCTGTTAATTCTTAAAGGATATCACATACCCTAAACCCTCACAGAAAGGATATTTCTCTGATTTCTGTGGGTATGGACTGATGGGTCACTTCAGCAGTCTAAGCACTTTAGGCTGATGTAAGACGGAAAGGGGGGAGCAGAATGTTTGCTTAGCATCACAGGTAAGGATTGGTGGTAAAGCTGAAACTGAAAGCTGGATCTTTTGGGCATCTGCCTTGTGCTCTGCACTTTGCAGCCTCTTCTCACCAGGACAGGTCCATCCTCTCTCCTCTGCACTCTTCCTGGGGCTCCGGAGGTAGATAACATGACTGAGCTTAATGACTGACCCTGTTCCTCCCTTAAGCACTAAGCAGTTCTGGTGCTGGTACTCCTACGCTTTATTTTCCAACACAGCAGCGCCAGCTTAGCGTTTAATTTTATTTCATTAGAAGAAAATTATTTTTTAATTATATTTCATTAATTCTCTTAATATTTTCAAGCCTGGTGCTGACAGAGGCTTAACGGAATCCAATCCCTTTTTCATTAGATAGCATCTCTGCATTCACCTCACATTTCCGTTACGGGCTGTCACATGCTTCATGCACAGCAGTAATGGCATGGGTAGGCACTCTCATAAATATCCTGCTCATCTCTGCAGCAGTGTTGTAATTGGGGCTAAACACAAATCAGTGCTGTTTGCCCACTTCTAATGTAGATATTGCAGGTCTTTCCCACTTCCCCCTGTGTGTTCTGGGTGGGTTTTCCTGGTTTAACAACAAACCACTGTGCTAAGGGGCAGAAAAGACTTGCTGAAATCATGGCAGTTCCCCAGCACTTCTGCTGTCCACTGTCCATATCCAACTCGTAGCAAGGACTGAGGGTTTGTTTGCTCAACAAACATGTAATTCATGCTTTCTAAAGGCATGGAATCCACCTGGGATTCAGAAGCTTTTCAGGCATCTGTGATGGGTATAATGACACATTTCTATGTGATACTGTATTTTCTAAGGGTTTTGAGGTCATAGGGAAAAAGCACACCTTTAGTTTCCTTTCAGCGTCTCTCCTGGTAGATGTGGTGTGTGACTGTGATGGGTTGAATTTGGCAGGACACCAGGTGCCTACCAAAGCTTCTTTATCCCTCTCTTCTTCAGCTGGATGGGGAGGGAGAAAATATAATGATGGGCATGTTGGCTGAAATAAGGAAAGGGGGAGATCACTCACCAGTTCTCATTATGGGCAAAACAGATGCGACTTGGAGAAATTAGTTTGTTATGAACCTAACCCAAGTAGGGTAATAAGAAATAGAACCAAATCTTAAAATACCTACCTAAATCTTCCTTCTTCCCAGGCTTAACTTCACTCCTGATATCTCCTCCCCTCGAGCAGTACAGGGGACACGAAATGGGACTTATGGTCAGTCCATCACACACCTCTGCTGCTCGTTCCTCCTCAGGGAAGGACTCCTCACATTCTTCCCCTGCTCCAGTGTGGTGTCCCTACCATAGGATAGAGTCTTCCATGAACTTGTCCAATATGAGTCCTTCCCGTGGGCTGCAGCTCCTCATGAACTGCTCCTGTGTGGGTCCCTTTGTGGGGTGCAGTCCTTCAGGAACAGACTGCTTCAATGTGGGTCACAAGTCCTGCAGCAAACCTGCTCCAGCCTGGGCTCCTCTCTCCACAGGGCCACAGGCTGACGTTGGCTCTATTGGACGTGGGAGAAGCTTCCAGCTGCTTCTCACAGAAGCAACCTCTGTACTCCCTTGCTACCAAAACGTTGCTATGCAATACCAATATAGTGACATTACTCCTAAAACCAATATATTGTGTATGCAACTCAGACTTTTACTCACTACTGAAACCTTTCTTCCAGCTTTTTTTCACCACATAATTTTGAGTTATGAATTCCATCTTGACAGCAGAGCCTGGATCTTCTCTTTTCTTTCTGGATAGCATAAAGTGAAACATTTTGCATTTTGCACTTCAGGGTTGAAATAGAAATTTCTTTAAAACAGGTCCAGCAGCTGCAAAAAAGCCCAAGCAATCGGCTCATAATTCACTGCATGAAGGTGTTCGTGCAGCCTTACTCAAAGAATAATCTACATATGGTAAGCAGAGTGACTTAGACAGCTTAATAAAGCACACAGGCTTTGAGCTGAGGGCTCTTTCAGTCCAATATGCTTCAAATATTAGGCCAACTCTAGAAAATATTATTTAGCAGAAGAGATGTGCAGGAATGAGTTTATGAAAAAAGAACATATTTATTTATTTCTTTATTTTAAATCTCATTTATCCATGATTTCTCTCATGTTAGGATTCATGTGTGGTATAATTTAGGGCACAATTGTACCAATGTTTTCAACTTTTTCCATATTTCATGGTAAAAACCTAATGGATTTTTTAAACTCTGCAAGGAAGAACAATGATCTTAACATCAATGATCTTATAACCCCACAAGTGTTATAAAGGCATTGTGGGTACTTAGGAAGAACATAATGAAATAACTTTTTTCCATCAGTTTCTGTTACAGCTTTGCAAGGCACCTCTCTACTTGTAGGGGAAGTATAGGAGACAATTATACATTTAGCAGGTACTGCATCTTAATTTAGAGAATGTTAATTCCTATATTGAGAATATTGGATTGTGAAGTCGTCTGTGTGTATTAGCATAGGAGATGTCAAAGCATCAATAATTCTTGGAACAAAGAGAAATAAAGAACAGAATTGCACTTCCTGCCTATTTCCCGCTTACTCCTTCCCTTCTCCCCACTGAAAGATAAGAATCAGTGCCCAAAATCCTATGAAGGTCTCTGCATAGAGCTGCAGCAGGGAGGGATTTTATTATTGTTATTTTGACTGCTTGCTCTTTCACAGCAGTGTTTCCTTATTATCTGTGAGGCCAGGAGAAAACCAATATAAATCTGAGTGATATTAAATTCGCAGTGTGCCATTTCTTCCCCTAGATCTCTAGGTAGCTTTGACTAGCTTGACAAT
The DNA here is from genome assembly GCF_033815535.1 of Pezoporus flaviventris. Classification (NCBI taxonomy): domain Eukaryota; kingdom Metazoa; phylum Chordata; class Aves; order Psittaciformes; family Psittacidae; genus Pezoporus; species Pezoporus flaviventris. Next base: position 1,486,406 of record NW_026892597.1, on the reverse strand, counting down.
AGTTAAACAATAAGTACTGTCAAATTTATTTTAAATAATTATACACCAGAAGAGTTACAGCGAGAGGAGAATGCCTATAATTTGTGCCGTGCCAGCAGCTTTCAATTAAATCTCAATTTGATCTCTTGGAGCATCCTGGCCCAAATTTGCAGCTAATTCTACCCCGAGCTTCAGAATTTAATCAAGTATCTAGGGGTGAATAAAAGCGTTTCTTAGTTACTGCAATGACCTTGCAATCTTATGCAATGCTGAGATATTTCAATGATAACCACGAGCAAACCTATAAACAGTTTTGTAATAGGGTGTCTGAGGATGATTTGTATGTCATACGCATGTTCATTCTACGCATTCACTACAACAGGAGGAAGGATACTATCTGTGTATGTGTTTCTGTGTGTACATGTGTAAAGATATCAACAGGATTTGTAGCACTGCAGTTCCTAGATCTGGCTGGGTTAGAAGGTAAGATAATTTCCACAGCCACATCTGCCTCATTTAAACGTGTGACTTGTTTGGCTGGATGTCTAAGTTAAAAGCAGTATGGAAGGTGCAAATCTAGAACCAAAGAGTAGATCATGTTTCAAATTGTAAAGCATGATTCTTGCTTGAGGAGCTCATGAGCTTGCACATAATTCTTCCATATTATAATTTTTGGACACTCTGCTGCAGTCAATCTAGATAATGTCATCGATAAAGTGTAGGGATAACTCTTCCCTGATGTTTTAGATACATCTCCCTGCACTTTAGCAGTACATCTCAAGTGGTTTCACCATGATTCACCAAATTCCTTTCAAGACAAAGAAGAAATTTCTCTCATAATGCAGGTCATTTAAGATGTACATTGCTGTTGGTGGAAAGCATTTAGTGAAGATCAAGTAAAGTACAAAAAGAAACTTCTACAAGATATAAAAACCTTGTCAGAAAAATACATAAGAGGAAATTATAGAAAAGCATTTTGAGGTTACAGTAGGTAAGTCTGAATTTTTAGGGGCTTGCAGGGTTAAAATAAGCCTTTTTCCTCTTAACTGAGGGTCAACAGAAGTTTGAGGCACTCAGGATTGCTCTATACCTTATATTTACTCCATCCAGACTAGCGTGATGCAATAAGACACTCTGAGGTGACCATAAGAATTGATAGCATTTGTACTTGTGTGGCTTAGCCTAAATCCTACTTGTGAACTTATACTGCTTACTCGTATTTGTGACATGTACTTCACATCAACACAGAGCATCACACAACTTTTTGTATTGCTCATAATCTCTTTGCAAAATACATTGAAATATCAGACTGAAATGAAGGGAATTTTCTTAATCAGGTTGCTGCCAGCTTGAAGCTTGGTGCTGGCATGAGTTTTGTGACGTGAATGAGTTTTAATCAACCCTTGATGGATAGTTTCTGTGTGAGCTGCAGTGATTGGTCATATCCCCTTTGAGTCCAGTGATTTGGGGTCATGCTGTAAATGTGCTGTGTTACTTCTGAAACATGGGGAACTGAACGAGGAGTTCCGGTTGCTGTCTACCATGTCCTGGTTTACAATCCAGTTACACACAACTTGAAACCCATTTCTTCTAAGAAACACATGTATGCCTGCAATCTTTTCCAACTAATAAGATGTTTCTCACAAGGATTAGAGCTTCAAATTAAATTAGATACTGAACACAGTTATGGTTTTGCTCTTGGGTGTCATTAAGAGCTGGGAAGGAATTTTTTCTCATTGGCAGCATGTTTATTCCCTTACTCAACTGTTAAGGCGAAAAGGTTGTTTATTCAGCAATTATAACTCTTTTTATGTTTTCTTTTGGCTAATCTCTCCACCTTTGCATAATCCCTTCTTTGCACACAATTCACTGCAAGAAACAGCCTGTCTTCATCTGTTTCCATTTAAACTTTTATTCTTTGCCAGCTCTTGTTACACTGAACTTCAGATATGTAGGGATATTAAATACATGCCAAGCACGGTGACCTTTGGTCAACAACAGGAAACTCTCCAAAGCAGCAGAAATCTGTAGGGAGTGGACAGACCTCCAATGTGTGTGTGGAGCAAAAGTGATTTTCCAGTCAGCTTTGAATGATTCTTCATGGAAGGAAAGAGGAAGTTTGGATGAAACCTTGTGAACAAATTAGTGGCTGTGGGTTTCAGGAGTGTATGTTCCTACAAAGATTCATTTTCCCCAACTTCTGGTCTAACAGTCTCAACCCTGAGTAACCAAGGGACACAGTCAATGAAAGGCCTCAGTTCATGTCATTGAGATTTGGAAATCTGAGAGGGCAGCTGAGTGCAGCTATAGAAGTGTGTATTTTTCTAAAGTTAGAGCTGAGACCAGGATTCCATTCCTCACGTCTCCATGTACCAGCAAAGGGATTCTAACAAATAACTACAACCCATATTACAATCATTATATCCTGGGGACTTGCTTTCGAACAGCATCTTTCCTCTCCCACAAAAAAAAAGTCTTGAACAACCTGATAGCTCTTTTCAAATCCGAGGATGGTTGGATACTTTTTGAAAATAGAATTAATCGGTCTAGTGGTATCTCACAGTTAAGACATCACTCCATCTGAAGACACTTCAGTGACCATATCCTACAGGTATTATGTAAAAGGCTGTTCTGAAAGGGATGTATCTCCTGTTGACATTGCTTCATTGCTCCATTTTACTAAAATCTTCATATTCCCTTGGAAAATAGGCTAGAATGCAGGTATCCGACTTCTCAGGAGAATGAACCTGACGTGAAGATTCTCTGAGGTCATTCTTCCTCAGTTCTTCCCACTAGTGCTGTTCTACTTTGCATTAAATGCTGAACAGTCTTATGAGACACAGAGAATTGGGCCTTATTAGGTAATCAGGACGTGTTCTCTGCAAGTGGGTCACTTGTTTTATAGTTTCAATGCTAATTAGTATTTAATTCACACATTGTAGGACACCATCCATAGATGAAAACAAAAAGGGTAAAATATTCCCATTAGTAGAAAAAATACACCAGAGTGGACACTGAACCAAGAGCTCTGAGTTGTTTCCTTCATCTACCTGGTGGAAATTTGAGCCCACTGTTTCATTCAGCTGGGAGATTGTCTTTGCCAACAGACGATGATGAACCTAGGCTTCATTCTACTTTCATTTTTTACAGCTAGCTAACACAGCATGGAGCTTTGCAGAGCAATTATGTATTTCAGATTTTTATGCAATAAGAAACAACAAAATCAAACTAAGTATAGGTTTTACTAGTCCTTCTCCTCTCCCCTCCTCTTTCTCAGTTCAGCACTTACACCAAAAAATCACTAGTTTGAGCATGTGGTTACCATCATGATTAGATCACAAAAGATGGTTAAGGAGTCCCTGGAAATAGGTCCAGATTCACCAGTACCACTAAGGATTAATTCCATTTTCATAACTCTACGTGGACCTTATGCAGCTGGGTTTGTTTTGGTGTTTATGTGTGAATGAAGTCTTAATGCAGATCCCATGTATTCATGATTTCCTCTGTGAGCTATGAGGATGTGTTCCTTAGCCTGAAAGTGCACATATGTTAGCATCCTACATATGCAAAATGTCAGTTAATGAACACTAGAGAAACATTTTTATTGCTTACATGTATTTCCTTTACCTTCCCCCCTCTTATTCCTATCTGCAAGTGAAATTGTTCAAAAAATAAGAAAAAATGTCAACACTTAATACTTTCTTTTTCAGAATTTTTCATTGTTACCTAAAAATACAGGTCCTGAAATACACTTTGGACCTAAACAATGATAAAAACCCAAGCAAAGTAAAAAAAAAAAAAAACAAAAATAAAAGAGAAGAAAAGAAAATAATCTTACTGACATTTCCTTGAAAATTGAATGTTCTTTTTATACAAACACTGAAGACTGGTTTCATTACTGAGTGTCACGGGGTCACACGACAGCAAAAGCTTCTGCATGTCACTCAATCTACACTTTGTTTTTTTTCCAACGGGAGCTTGCTTTCTACAGGGTAAAAAGTACTCGGAGAGGTGTAATGTTAAATGTATAATGAACATGCAAGATAGTTGTAAAGGTGCTCTAACACCTTCATTAACTGCATGGGCAATAGGATCAGGGTAAGCCTGCTGAAGCTTGAGAAAAAAATGCTATCTATTGATGAATTCTGAAATAATTCACTGCCAATCAAATGCTGGACTAGAGCAGGCAGGTTTGCAAAAGCATTATGATCTACTTGTTGCTATTAGCTTATCTTCACTGGAGGTCTGAAATGGGGTTGTTAGAGAAATTGGCAATCTAGCATTATAGCCTCAAGTCTGTGGTCTGAAAGATCAATCTTCCAGCAGTTCCATTAAGTCCAAATTCTTGTAAGACTATAATTACAGAAGAAGGTTAGCTTCGCCTTGAAAGCCAGCATGGAGACCCCATGGCTAGAGCGGAGGAGGGAGAAACCTTAAAAACTTTAAGCCTAAGGGCTTAAAAGTCAGAAGCGAAAAGAGTATAACAAAAACTTGCCAAAACCCCAAACCACCTCCTGCTTTTCTTTGTCAGACCAGAGGTTTTCTTTCGCCTCAGTTCTGAACTTTATTGCTTCACTTTTATTCACATCTCTATCCTTAACTTGCTGTGTGGGTTTAACCAAGTTACTGCTCTGGGAAGTTGTAAAAAAACCCTTTGCTGTTACTTATAATCTTCTGCAGAGAAATCTATGTATGAAAAACATTTCATGAAGCATCATCTTACCATCTCTCTTATTTTTTACTTTGCCTCCTCACAGCTACAATCACCTTTGACATAACATTACCTGTAATGGACTCTAAAGATTTGTAGACAATTTTCCAAGTCATTATGTTCATTAAGTATACTCTGTCACAGACTTATATACAACAGGAGGTGTTTCTTTCACGACAGAAGTATATGTCTGACTCAAATACAGCTTAACTATTTTGTGGTTCCGTATGTGGCCATTACTCAATCACCCTTGATACTTTCAGTGCTCTGAGTTTCAGAAGAGTAAATGGATTATTTGGAGGCGAATTAAAATGTGTTCAAAATAGATGATGGAGGGCAATTTTAAACAGGACATGAACCAATACATGTGTAACAAAGAATTTATTTGCCAAAAACAGGTCAACATTAATTTCTTCTACATTTGGATTGACATTGGCAAATAATTTCAACCAGAAAAAGGGTCATGAATAGCATCCATCTAAATAGTTACTTAAATTTAATTTAAAAAAAAATGGATTAGAAACCTCCACAGAACAAAGCCAAGTGTTTCATGTCAAATTAGATGTTTCTATTAGCAGAAATAATCAGCCCTTCACACTTCTCTGCTTGACATCATCTACAACAGATCTGTGCTCTTCAGTGGAATACGCATTTCAAGCAAGGCAAGAGTAGCACTGAACAGTCTTACTAATGCACTCCTTAAAAATCCAAAGCATTTGAAATAAATGTATTAATATGAATCAGGTTGTCATAAGAGTGTTTTAAATATTAATGCATTAATAATAAATGGCTTTCTTACATAAATACTTGAGCTTGACAATCAATTCTGTTATGATTTCATTTGAACTTTGCTTCACTCTTACCTTTCTCTACCTTTCAGGTTTTAGATCACATCCAGTGCTAGCAGTGGATGGAGATGCTTGAATGGCTCTCACTCTCCTGTCTGATGTGTTTGCTTATGTGACTGCATTTAGACAAGTTAGCAAGAGTACAGCATCTCTAAATAGTCCAGATGCTTTAATTATGTGACTTATGAAATTTGATATCTAATTTGGGGCCCTCAATTTGGAAAACTTCAGTGTAAAAATACTGAGCATACCAAAGGCAGTGAGAGTTATTTCCCTACAAACATTTACACAGTGCTTTCAAAGGAGAAGTTAATGGCAGAGATTCAAATATGGTCATACTACATTAAAGTACCTGCTCCAAACCTGCCAGGATGTGAGTTTAAAAACCTGGCCATTGGCCTATATGAGACTGGAAAATTAATTTGTAATCTTGCAAAACTGTTATAGACACGAGTTTTTACTCTAATCTTTAAAAGTCATTATGAATGAGAAATGAAACTATAACTGTCTGCCTTACCCCTCTCAAATACACTGATGTTGTTTTATATATAAGCTTTCTTTTCCCTTTATCAGCACTTTGAGATATCACTGGCTGTTTGGGCTGCTCCACAAGACTGTACAAAGTAGAACAGGCAGAAAGTAGCTGGGTGGGCAAACATAATGGTTAGCAGACAGATGAGTAATCAAAACAAGAGCTTGTGTGTTATGTTAGCCTAATATCACCACTTTGTCTTTCTATTCTGTTGGCATTTAGAGTGAAAAAGGAAATTCTAAGCAGTACTAAACTAAACATAGTTCATGAATACACAATGTTTCTGCCAACAAAGCAAAGATTGCAATTTATACAATGCAAATGAAGAATTGTTACAAAATTCTATTGTTCATGAATCTGAAAAGCTTTAGCATATCTTTGGGGATTATCTTACTCTATATTGTGTTTACTTGGGTTTTCCTTCTCTCCTAACACTTTCTTTTTTCCTTTCTGAGATATGTAAGTAAGTATAAGATTTAACTATTTTAGATTCTGGGAGAAAAACTGTGTAAGGTGTTGCCTTATTAAGATACCCAAAATGCCAGTCAATGAGAAGTCAAGCTGCAGAGATGTTTGTGGGCATACATACTGAAATTTGGGAAAGCAAACTTCTACCTGTTCACGGAGTTAGTCAATAGGATCCCCTTGTAAACTCCCCTCAGGGACAAGGGAGCAGAGCAGAGCTTCTAAATCTTTAAGGATGCTTTCCATAAAGTGCAAGAGCTCTCGATATCCAGGGGACCTCACAAAATGTACAGAAAGCCAACCAGATCCTGTGCTGCACCAAAGAAGTATGACCAGCATGTTGAGGGAGGTGATTCTTCCCATTTACTCTGCTTTGGTGAGACTCCACTTGGAGTACTGCATCTGCTCTGGAACCCTCAGCATAAGAAAGACGTGGAACTATTGGAGAAGGTACAGAGAAGGGTTACAAAGTTTATCAGAGTGATGGAGCACCTCTCCTGTCAGGGAAGACTGGGACAGTTGGAGTTCTTCAGCATGGAGATGAGAAGGCTGCAGGAAGATGTTGTTGCAGCCTTTCAATTCTTAAAGGGAGCTTATAAGAAAGATTGGGACAAGATTTTTAGTAGTCTCTGTTGCAATAAAATGAAGGGTAATGGATTTAAACTTTAAAAAGGTAGATTTAGGCTAGATATAAGAAAGAACTTCTTTACTATGAGGGTGGTGAGGCACTGGCACAGTTTGCCCAGAGAAGTGGTAGATGCCCCATTCCTGGAAACATTCCAGATCATGTTGAATGGGGCTCTTAAGCAACCTGGTCAAGTTGAAGATGTCCCTGCTCACTGCAGGGGGGTTGGATTAGATGACATTTAAAGGTCCTTTCTATTCTATGGAATTCCATTCCAAGATGCAGTCAGATTTGGGTTTCTTTATACAACTCTGTATCGTGATTTATAACAGCATAATTTTGCCCCATACAGATTATTTCCTCCACTAACAAGAAAAAGTAATAAATCTTAATAATAAGGTATTTTATTTTGTGTAGAGCAGGCAAATAAGTTGTGCCAAAAGAAATTATGGCGTAGCAGACAGTGTCCTGGATTGTAATTACATTGGTCTTGGGTTTATTTTGGATCTAATAAAGGCCTGCAAGGACATCTTTCTAAAGTTACTTAATCTTTTCTGTGACTGTTTCTTGTAGCTGTACAGTAGGAATAATAACAGGATCCTGTTCTGCAAAACTCTGTGAGATTTACTGAGCTCTTCATTGGAGTTAGGAGGTATTATTACTAATAATATTATTACTAATGAAATTATAAGAAAATAGATAAACTCCTTTGTACCAAATACGGATAAGATATCCAGTATTTTTCTTGGTCTTTGTGATCAAGGTCTTTGTGATCATTTTGCAATTTTTTTCTTCATCTTCATTTACTTGTGCAGTCACCTCTGCACTATGAGTACTTAACTGGTCCAAAGGAGTGAATGCCTTTAGGCAGTTTGAGTACATCACCTGTGACCTAGAGCTCGTTTTCTCCAGCTGATCTTTATCCATCATGAGTGCAGGCCATATAGTCCAACACCACTCAACAGTGAGAGCTCAAGTCTGCATGGGTGATCAGATTTACTTCCAAACCTTCCTACTGATTTATACCACACTAAGCATTAAGTCACTGACTTATGGTGGCAATTTGATGCTTCTTTCCATTATAAACAGCTCTAAATTGGACCTGAGCAACCACATCACAAAAATGTATTCTACCTATTACCGTTTTCTAGAAGCACTATACTGGAGGAAGTTCAAGTACCTGAAAAATATGGAGAAGAAATGAGTGATGCACACAACAAGCTTGAAATCCATTGAAGAACTATCAGAGCAAATAATCATCACTGCATCCAATCCTGAACATATTGTATGCATAAGTAAGCTCCAGGATCCAAGCCTGACTGTCCACCAGTTTTCAAAGTTGCTATTGCAAGGACATCAGCCAAGGATAAAGAGCTATGGCCAGAAACCTTATGAGATGACCAGCTGTTAGAACAGACATTGGCAGCTGCCGTAATTGGAGGAGCCTAAACGCACAAAAAACATGTGATATCAGCCTGCCTTTGTTCTCTTAATCTATACTCTGTGTATCCTTTTGTGGTATCCCACCAGTGGGGACTATGGACAACTTTGGGGAAAACAATTTCAAAGGAAACAGCCAGTTTCAGTGGGCTGATGGAACACAAATGGTTATTTACTGGATTTTCTACGGGGCTGTAGCAGAAAAGTTTCTGAAGGCCCTAAAAGAATGTATGGGTATGGGTATGGGTATGGGTATGGGTATGGGTATGGGTATGGGTATGGGTATGGGTAGGAAAGGAAAGGAAAGGAAAGGAAAGGAAAGGAAAGGAAAGGAAAGGAAAGGAAGTTGGAGAAAAGCTCATGAAAAGTACCTATGTCATTTACTCAAATAACAATAAAAAAGAGAAATACCTTTATAATTCTAGAGAATATTTTTCCAATGGATCTGAAAAAAAATCTATTCTAATGTTTCCTTTTGTGCTTTTCAGACCAGAGCTTTGTTATTGTGACAGGTGACAGAAGTTATGGCATCTAAACCCATTTAAACAAGAATGCCAAGTATAACGGCAGAAGCAGCTTTTAATCCAACATACCATTCTCCTGAATTTTGGTACCTTCGATGTTCGTTGTACAACACATCCAAGACTGCCATCTAATGCTGCTCAGGAAAATTCTTAGTTCAGTCTTGTATCTCTGGCATAATATAATGCCAGTAGGAAGGAACACTGCAGCAACATGAAAAACTTCTGAAGAGATAATTTTGTTTAATCAAATAACAACATTTTGTTTTGCTACTGCTGTTTAATTCCCTGCCGCTTTGGATATTAGGCAGTAAGTAAAAACAGTTTTAAAGTGATATAGCTGTGATGAAAAACCTATTAACAGAAAAGTCTACAAAGTTGCATTATGGAACACGATAAACGTTGACCTATAAATGTTTATTTATGCATTGTCTGGTCGTTTAAATGTATCAGTAGGCTGAACATTCACGCCACTTGCAAATTCTTATCTGAACTTGTTTCTAAATGCCTTGCAAATAAAAGCTCCTGTAAATACTAGAGTTTGATCCAAAGCCATTGAACTAGATAAGATCAATAAGCCAGTTGGCTTCAAATAGCTGTGGATCATGTACCTGAATAATACATCTGTTACCTTGATTTTTACCATGTTGGTGCTTAGTCATTCATTATTAAAAATAGCATTTATTTAATCTTGCTGAGAATGTCTGGAAATTGTTGTACAATACAAGGGAAGATATGCTTTTACAAGAGTAAATTATATCTCTCTTCCCTAAAGGAATACTTTAAGATTTATCAAAATGGTAGGTGATAGACTGTAAAGAAATAAAATGTGCTTCCTTTTTGAACTTATGCTCCAGACTGCCACTTGTATATTATACAGTATTAATTCCATGTATCAGGAATTGCACTGCTTACCTGTGAGGGCAAGGAAGAGTTATTTTCACTGCTAAGTACTGCATTTTTCCTTTCCTTTAAACTTTCTTTGTACACTGACCTTCACAAGCAGAAGGTGTAGGTAAGCTATTCTGAAGCTACTGACAGAATTAAACATACAGGGACCTCAGAACCTGCTCGCACACTTGAGGGCAGAGCAATTCAATGTTAAGACCTATGCCTCTACACTATCAATATGAAACACTGCTGCCCAACAGGGTGCGGATTTTGGTATATGGTAGCATGTATTCTCTGAATAGCTATAAAGTCCCTACATCTCACTAGCAGCGCTGGACCCCTTTGGCTTGGCTTTCTGGAGGTGGTTCATCCAATATGTTACCACAATATGGAAGAATGATTCACTTCACAATATTACCATTAAAATGATCCTCACCTGGCATCTCCACCACAAGGATGAGCAAGTGACTTAACACGGATCCAGGATTTTGATGGTATCATCTCTACAGTAGTCAAATTTTGCATACATTGGTAAGGGTTCAGTGCCATGGCTGTAACAAAAGAAACCTATGTATAAACTGAGATTCTGGAAAATATAGTATTTATTAATAATACCGTATGTATAAAATGCTCCATATAAAGTATCAACAATATGTCAGAACTTGCTGGCTGAGGACTGAAGTGTTCAAAACGATGTGTAAAACACATGATGAATAATTCAAGGGTGTATCTGTGAAGAAATAAGTTTCTTCAACATTTGGTAATATTCTGATGTGGTTTCATTCGTGCCTCTAAAATTTGCCATTGAAATACAGCATTCAAGCTGTGCTGCTTGACTGGATGTACTTGGAATATGTCCTACTGATGATCTTCCAATTTAAGTTTCCCTACATTTTTCCAGTTAAATTCAATTTGTGATGGACTTAATCTAAATAAATGGGAACACATAAAGTCAGCTGAGTTCCAAAATGAACTTCCAGTTTATGGGTCTTCAGTATAACATGTCTGTGTCAAATATCTTAAATCCCATTATAGGTTTTGAGGTCTGAGATTTGGTTCAGCTGTCCCCTTGGATGTTTTACAGCAGAGATGGCCAGGGTATCTGAGACATCCGCTCTCATCTGGCAGATATGGAAGATCCAGTCTTACAGGTGCTCCGGGTCCTTCTGCAGCACAAGTGGGAAGTCAGGCAGGATATCTGGGGCATCTTGGATGGTGATAGGCACATTTGTGCAGTCTTCTGAGCAGGGTCTAAGGAATCTGTGGCATTATTTTACAGATGGTTTAAAATGAGTAATACATATCTGTACTGAATGTACCTGAATGTGTATGGATAACTGCACTAGAAATTCATAAAATTATGCAGACATAAATCCTTTTCACTGTTTTCATGCAGATTCAAGTGAATACAAATAAAATTTGTTTCACTTTTTATGATCTCTGTCTACTAATTAAGAATCATAATTGAAAGCTTAAGAACATTTTCTGGGAAATAAACAATAAAAAGGTTTGAAACGGGCCAAGGATCAAGACTATGCACAATTTAATATATATTTACTGAAATAAATAACAATAATCATTAACCCTAAAAGTAAACTGAATGTGCAGACTACTGTTATTTAAATTAATGATAATAGGGTAAAAAAAACCCTTTTTTGCAATTCAGAATTCTAATTTAGAGATCCTTTGAGACTACACATTTCACATATCCAGTGACAAAACTACCCAAACCTATGGTGTTTAACATCTCTTCTGTTAAGTTTAAGAGGCATTTGGACTGCACGTCTTAACAATAGCATGTTTTAGCTTTTGGTCAGCCCTAAAGTGGTTAGGTGGTTGATTGTTATAGTTCCCTTGCAACTGCAACTAAACTATTCTATTCTATTCTATCCTATTCCATGGGGACTCATTTTTTAACACCATCAGTTATTAACGGCCTTAAGGAGAGATCGAGGAGATTCCTTGATCTTACCATAACCAGTAAGTGGACAAATAATTACTCACATCATTGGGAGGAAAAAATTGCATGGGCAGTATTCAGCTTCCTCCTCTGTTCCTTTTCCTTTCTACTGGAAAAATTTTACTCTCTTGGTTTTTGAGATCCTGTCAGTAAATTTCTGCTTGCTCATTCTTTCAAACATAGCCACGAGGCATATTGAAAATCAAAACTGCTTTGGTACTTGACAGTACAGGATTTGTAAATCCTTCCTTATCCTTGTATTCTAGAAAGAAAGTCAGGATTTGCAATTGAAAGTGTTGGAGCTTTTCATTCAAGATTCGTTTATTTAATTGGAGCAACATTTGAGATTCGTAAGCATGCTGTGGGACTCAAATACTTTGTGAGATTTGCAAACTGCATAGTCCTTCCAACTTCAGTAACACACCCCTGAAATCAGCTGAATATCATGCTAGCAGTTTAAAGCAAGATTGGTGAGTTTTTAACAGTGCCTGTTCAGTTTCTCATAGATCACAGACTATGAGACATCTCAGTTGCTGAGATTTAGTGCATTGTAAGACAGGTGCTGCTGTGAGTTGTTATTTTTCTTCTGATAAGATGCCTGATGGCAAAGGAGTGCACAGCCAGCTATCAGGTATTGGAATGTTGGAGAGCAGGTAAGACGAGAGCTCCTGGCATTGTTGGGAGATGTGGGGTCAGACCCTGTGCGAAGACCATTACAAGAGGTTGCTCTCAAAGCCACATTGTAGAGAGATTAAAAATTGAAATGGCATGTTTTCTGCCACCTCTGCAAAGGTCTCTTATAACTGTTAGGTGTTTTTCTTACTTCAGCCCTTCTGCTGGAAATAACCTCACATTAAACAAGTGCCTGGAGGAAAGGTACCCACACTGGACCAGCATCGCCATTTGTTAATGACTGTGTATTTCTACGGGACTTCATCCAAATATTGTTGGAATCAGTGGGAGGCTTTGGATTTACCATTTCAAGAAACTGGAAACAAACCCACACACATTATGAGTGGCCAAATAAAAGTTTGGTGTGTATTTTGAACAGAGCAGAACAGAAGAGAAGAGTGGTTTGGTTGAAAGGGACTTAAAACAATCATCTAGGCCAACTGTCTGGTCAATTCAGGCCTCAGCAAGTGTAAGCAAGCGTGTTATTACGGGCATTGTCCAAATGCTTCTTAAACACTGGCAGGCTTGAGGCATCAATCGCCTCTCTAGGAAGCCTGTTCCAGTGTTTGACCCCCTTCTTGGTAAAGAAATGCTTTCTCATGGCAAGTCATAGAATCATAGAATAGTTAGGGTTGGAAAGGACCTTTAGATCATCTAGTTCCAACCCCCCCTGCCATGGGCAGGGACACCTCACACTAAACCATCTCACCCAAGGCTTCGTCCAACCAAACCTCCTCTAGTGCAGATCTGAACCATTCCCACACATCCTATTACTGGATACCAGGAAGAAGAGCTCAGCACCTCCCTCTCCACTTTCTGTCCTAGGGAAGCTGTAGAGAGCAATGAGACCACCCCTTAGACTCCTTTTAAAGGCCTTAACCAATATCTATGATCTCCACAACGAGGGTTCCTGCTGTTATTTATACAGCATGTCAGGATCATGGCTCTTGTCACCGTAGGTGCTATACAAAGACATAAGAAAATAACCCTATTCTAACAAGCTAATAAGATAGTAGCTAACCATAAATAACAGTAGCAGGAATGTAAGAAAGAAGGATGACAGTATCAGATATAAGAGATTACACAGGTAGCCACTGAACAAGTTGATGCCCTACTAAGGGCAATTGCTTTTCTATTTACAAGTATAAAAAAATTAAATTAATGATCCATGGCAGATTCAGAATGAAACCATCATTTGTTGGCCAATTCCTCATAGACATCACAGCAAACACACCTCATCTAAAGCTTACAATGAGTGGATGAGTAATGCGCTGCTTCCATGCTTACTGTGAGATGAATTCTTCATTGAAAATAAATGTGGTAAGTCTCAGGTAGACAGAAATAAAACATATGTATGATTTTAAACCGTAATAGACTTTATTTTTTTTTTAACAATGAGAAAAGGCCCTTGCTCAAAATTATTTTGGCAGCAAGAAATTTTGATTTATTTTTATGGACAAAAAAGAATTAATCAGTGTACTGCAAGTTGTTGGTTGCCTCATGAAATGAGGTTATACATTCTGTGAACTAGAATTAACAACCAAAAAAGCCATCTTCCAAACTAATTTCTGAATCTAACCTAAGTACAAGAGCTTCACATCTGCTCTATGTTTCATGGCTGGAGCTGCATACATCTCAATGGGCAAATTCTAGATAGGAGGGAGAGGATCTGGTAGGACTTAGAGTCTCTTACCTCAAACCACAACATTTCCTCCGTAGATCTATCTACACATTTATCCACTAAGCAGTGGTATAAATACTGCGGCACTAAGAGACCTGAAATACACACCAGACTAGGAAGTACTTGCAGGACAGCAGGCCAGTGGCACTCTCCACCATGCATATTACACCAGTCAAAACAGATATAAAAGGCTACTTTCCTAAATTAGAGGAACAAAAACTGAAAGGAAATGTATTCTGAGAAAAGTGTTTTAAAAAAAGGTAATTCTTGGAGCTCTTTTAAAAAGAACTGAAGTACCTAAAATGTCATAAATATACATCCAAAAGAGAGGACAGCATTAGTTATAACCCTTCCAGGCTCAACAAAAGAGTGGAAGAAGCATTATGAATTAAAAGGCAATGTTTTGCAAACAGAAAAGGGAAGCAATCAACAGCTATCAACTAGAAGGAAAAGTTATAGGTTGTAGGAAATTAAGGCAACAAAAGAGCAAAATCTCTGTCTAGCTGCAATAAGGTAGGTCCTAAATAATAGCTATAATAAAATTCTAATGCTTAGGGGGGTGGCAGAATTTTTAATGACAGATGTGTTTTTTCAATATTTCTGTTTAGCATCTTGAAAGGAACATGAGGATATATTTGAATTGTATGAACATGATAAAGTATTTTCTACTCCATTAGTAGCTGTGGAGGGTGTTAAACATCTCTCAGAGATAAATAATCTTAAATCAGCAGGCCAGGATACTTGCATGGATGGATTCTGTGTGAGTTGATGGAGGACATCTCTAGTTCCTGCTCTGAATTTTTAATAGATAGTGGGAATAGACAGGGATAGAAAGGAAAACACCAGCAGGCTGGTTGAATCCTAGCACTGTACTCTGATTCAGAGATAGCAACCAAGGTGGTCTAGGATAGTATGGACACAATTAACTCGGTATCTGTCACAGAAAAAAATTAAGGAAAAGCTGATTATGGTATAAATTACGAAATAATTTTTGTGAAATAACAGGATTGATAGATTTAGATTAGATATCAGGAAGCACTTCTTCACAATGAGAGTGGTGAGGTGCTGGCACAGGGTGCCCAGAGAAGCTGTGGCTGCCCCATCCCTGGCAGTGTTCAAGGCCAGGTTGGATGGGCCTTGGAGGAACCTCCTCCAGTGAGAGGTGTCCCTGCCCGTGGCAGGGGGTTGAAACTGGATGAGCTTTAGGGTCCCTCCCAGTCCAAACTCTTCTGTGATTCTATGATAACTGCAAATGTTCTAGAACTGCTAAGAGGTGGGATTTAGTACTTCACTGCCTTTTGGCTAAAAGTCGTGAAGGAAGCACATTTGGTGCTTTGAGAAGTAGCTAGCTGTCTTTTCTCAGAAAAAAAGTTCCGTGGGGAATTACTGTCAGCCTGTGGAGGAAGAAGAGCTAGAACAGATTTGCAAGGATTAGCCTAAAGCCACTTGATATTTTCATAGGAATATCAGAAGAAAAACATAAGTGACATTAGGACTGAAATTGTGATGAAGTTAGATCAGTTTGCAAGTGAAATACAACCCTTAAAGGTAAATTGGATTCAAGTGTTTAGACAAAACCAGCACAGTGTTAATCAATGAAGAAGAGGCAAACAATGGAGACCATACCTATAAAAAGAAAAGTTATGTCCTGGAAAGCAGCAGCTGAAAGAATTCAGTGAGTCAGTGTAACTGGGGCAAATATTGGACCCCAGTTCTTAGTTCAGTCTTTTGACTTGTAAAGAAGAGATATGTGGGATCTGTAAGGATTCTGCATCAAGAACAATACAACCATTCATCTTGGTGTTTTATAAAAACAACCAACAACAGTAACTTAAGGGCTGGTGAATCCTTACACTGAGAGACTTGAAGAACTTGACATGTTTAGCTTCTCAAGAACAGGAGGCAAACTCTTTACAGTGTGCAATATCCTTCATAAAGGAAAAGGGTGCTGTGTGCCAAAAAAGGTTCTTTATTCCCTCGAAAGATACAGCCACAAAGTTTAAAGTTTCAACCAGGTGAAATCGCATAAGAGGTAGACACTTTCTTTTAAGAGTAAGGATGTTTAACTACTGAAAAATGGTGACAAGGGAAATGCTCTATCTCCCAACCAAGAGCAGAAGCTTTCTTGGAAGATAGACTTAAAAAAGACAAGAGTAACAGTCAAGTTACAAGGCTTACTGGTAAAGTGACGAGGACAATAAATAAAAGATACTATTTGCTTTAAATTCTACCAATCCCTGACATATTGTATAGCACTGCACCTGTCAGGAAAGATTTATAATCCAGACAGCAATTCATAGGTAAGTTTTGATCTTGGTGACCACAAAGGTAACAGTTCTATTGATTTTAATGGAATAAGCAATTAGCTAAGTCTGGTAAAATGTCAGACTAGCTCAGCTGATCAGCGAGAACAAATCTGAAGTGATTTCTTGATATTTTCATTCTAGTCAGTAAGTTTGGGCTCCTTTGAAGTGCAGCTCAGCCAGTGATTGCTACAGCTATCATTAGCTTAGAGGTCTAGGGGGCCTATAGGGATGCTGGGAGCAACTCTTCATTAGGGACTGTAGTGATAGGACAAGGGGTAACGGGGTAAAACTTAAACAGGGAAAGTTTAGATTGGATCTAAGGAGGAAATTCTTTCCTGTGAGGGTGGTGAGGCACTGGAATGGGTTGCCCAGGGAGGTTGTGAATGCTCCATCCCTGGTGGTGTTCAAGACCAGGTTGGACAAGGCCTTGGGTGAGATGGTTTAGTGTGAGGTGTCCCTGCTCATGGCAGGGGGGTTGGAACTGGATGATTTTAAGGTCCTTTCCAACCCTAACTATTCTGTGACTCTATGACACCTTAAACACCTTGTAGAATTTGCTTAGTTCTGCAAGACAAAAGCTTTCGCAGCAAAACCAAAGTGATTAATAGATAATAAATAAAGAGCACAGTGCAAAGAAAGAGTGTGATTTTACTTTTCTGCATATCTGATTATGGAAATCTCAACTTTTATTCATTTTGAAACTGTGATTATTTTATAATAGCACTGATTTCCATGTCAGACCCAGGAAGAGATTTCTAATCTGTGAGGAAGAAAAATCAAACAGGGAAGTATTAAGAACCATGAACTGATAATGAATGATAGAGCGAATGCAAATTCAGACCATAAACAGTTAATGCAATAATTAGCCTGGCAATTTATTCAGCGTAGGAGTAACATTTGCACAAGCTACTTAGCATATGGTAATAGCAAGTGCAAATATGGTCGTCTAAGAGAATTTCACTGTGCTATCTCTGATAATCAACTCAATGCAAAAGACAGTGAGTAAGGGATATCAGTAGAACAGATCTTTCAGTACTTGCAAATTCGTATTCTCTTTCCAATCATCTAGAGGCTAGTATATCAACACAGATTGTTAATATCTATATCAAAGTTCAGGTGTTATCTAGTATAGCTTATGAATGGGAAGCCAATTTGATGTGCAGAATGTTCGTACCGCCCTACAAGATTACCCATCAAGATCACATTGATAGATTATGTTTGCAAAGAAAAAAAAACCCTACTTGGTAAAAACACTCTAATGCATCTCACTACAGCTGGCAGATTAAAATTATAATTAAATATATCTTCAAAGCCACAACAGCACTGTCAGCAATCAGCAGGAATAGAGCAAAAAGTGTAAAATATTAGAACAAGTCATTATTATAGGTTTTGTATATCTTTTTTCCTTCTTTCCAGGCATACCTGGCAGCTGAATATTTTTACTCAGTCTGCAATAACCAGTCAAGCAGCTCAGCAAATGCAATGACAACTTGATAAGAAAAATGATGTGTTCAGAGATATAAATAGTTTGAGCACACACTGCTATTTCCATAGATTCAGAGAGGTTGGGAATATATCTTGCATAACAGAAAAAAAACTTGTTGACAACTATTGGGCACTCTGCAATATACATCTTAACCACAGGTTTTTTTAAAATGAGGAAAGAGAAAATAAAGGATTTTCTTTTTCTGTAGGATGTATATTCAGAAACACTGCAAATTGAACATCCTCAAGAGCATAAATCAGCAGCACAAATACAAGCTTCAGATTGATACATGTAAAAGCAGTATAAATTGATGGTAACCTTCAATTTTATAGTGGTTTGGTCCCAGTCTCAAACAAGGACCAAAAGCATCAAAACCACATAAGGCTTCCCCGTGGCTCACTCTTCACTGTGTTTTAAATGAAATCTCAAGGCCAGACTTGGGGCAGAATTGGCTGAATCTTTATTTACAGGTTCTTGTTTGCATTTGGTCTTAGCTTGAACCTGTTGGGAGGCTGAGAGTGTTGCACAAAGAAAGATGGGGAATGCCTACGCAGGCTAACTTTATTCATGGGTTCTCTAGAGGATGGCATATCTTGACTCAGAGGATAATGAGAGAGGGAATGGGAAAGTGAAAACTCTCCCCAGTGGCCAGCCAAGAAGAAAACTTCTCTCCCAGATGGACAACCTTTCCTGGATGTCTTCTCCAGTTCAGTAGATATTCCCTCCATCCATCATGTCCTGCACAATCTTCTAGGTGATGGTTCCTGCCAGCATTCCCTGCAGCAAGCTTTGATTACATGTGGCACATTGATTAACCACTAAACTTTATGTATACATATTTTTGGATAATAGTTATTGGTCATTGAAACGGTTATTATGTACTGAAGTCATTCATTAAGTCTATAAAGTTATACTCTAAATCCTACAGAACAAAGGGCAGGAAAAGAGGGAAAAAAGAATCATTCTCACATCAGTGGCATTTGCCTCTGGGAGAAATGACAAAATCAGTATGCCTCAGGTGTTGCAAGTGCGAGGTCATAAGAATAGCGCAGAAGAATAGTATGAAGTATACAAAGGCAGAATTACCACAGCAGCTACAAGGTGCATAGGTGAAGGTGGCAGAGTGTAGTCACAAGTGAACCGGAAAGCCCTCAGAATGAGAAAGGTTAAGGCACCCTGCAACATGAAGAATACTCCAAGTCTTTCCTCTGCTTTAATGCACAGTAAGGTCATAGCTTGTGGTCCTCATGGTTATTCACCCACCCAGCCCTAGGCAGACGTATGCTGGGAGTCCATCCTAGGGAGGCCCCACTGTTACTTAACTTCCATCAAAATGGAAGCTGTAGACAATCTGAATTTAAGCTAACTGCAAGGGTGATGGAAGTGTAGGGAGTTGAGCCTTAAGGATGAACAGGAGAAAGGTCATTTCATTCTCACTACAGTCATAGCAGCTGTAACCAAGAAGTTTGTGCTTGACCAAGTTCAAAAAAGAGGTGATTTTGTCACCTTAGGTAGCTCAAATTACTCCTCTTGATACATATAGCAGAGGGCTAACAATGTCATTCCCACATAACTAAGAACAGTTCAAGAAGCTCTGCAGCAGTTGCATTCTATTCTTTACCACCATCTGCGATGTAGGTAACCCCATACAAGACAGGAGCCCCGCTGTCCTCTCATATGAGTTTTAAGGCTTTTCCATTCTCCTTGATTTTATCATCATCAGAACACTTAGACCTATATCCCTTCATATCTTCACATGTGCAGCTGGGAAAGAGAAATTCAAAATATGTATGTATCATCATTGATAGATGATGATAAATGATAAACTCTCCGTGTACATTCTTAATGTCATCAGACACCTGGAGGTTTGTGGTAAGGAACAATATTGGACTATGAGATTTTGTGCTTTGAGAGAGCTCCTGGAAGGATGAAAGAAAGATTAGATGGAAACAACTACAGGGAAGAGTTCAGCTCTTGTCTCATCAAAAGTACTCTTTCTCAACAAAGTAATGCACAATCTAACAATATTGTATTGTATGTTATAGCAAGTTCCATGAGGACATTATAATTTTCCCATACCGATTTTAGATATGTTAAATATATATTGGAAGAATATTTTTGTTTCACTTTATGAAATCAAACAAGCATAAAACTTTGTTAATTAAATTTTTCTCTTCTCCAGTCATCGACAGTCATGCCATCGTTCAACGTATTTTTAAACTTGAGCCTGATGAAGCAATGAAAACCAGGGTAGCTAAAGGTGGAGCTCCAAAACGGGCTGCTTAGAAAGGATTCTATGATTACACAGTTTTAATGGCACTGTGTGGTGTGATGATGAAAAATTAATTATACTGTGGTACCATCGCCTTTGGTTTTCCCTGAAATTTGAAAACCTTTGTCTTAAACACATGGAATCATAGAATAGCTAGTGTTGGAAAGGACCTTAAGATCATATAGTTCCAGCCCCTCTGCCATGGGCAGGGACACCTCACACTAAACCATCTCACCCAAGGCTTCGTCCAACCTGGCTTTGAACACTGCCAGGGATGGAGCATTCACAACCTCCCCGGGCAACCCATTCCAGTGCCTCACCACCCTCACAGGAAAGAATTTCCTCCTTAGATCCAATCTAAACTTCCCCTGTTTCAGTTTTACCCCGTTACCCCTTGTCGTATCACTACAGTCCCTAATGAAAAGTCCCTCTCCAGCATCCCTACAGGCCCCCTTCAGATACTGGAAGCTGCTCTGAGGTCTCCACGCAGCCTTCTCTTCTCCAGGATGAACAGCCCCAGCTTTCTCAGCCTATCTTCATACAGGAGGTGCTCCAGTCCCCTGATCATCCTCGTGGCCTCCTCTGGACTTGTTCCAACAGTTCCATGTCCTTTTTATGTTGAGGACACCAGAACTGCACACAATGCTCCAAGTGAATTCTCAAAATAGTTTTTTTCTCCTCTGCTTGAGCAATGCTTTAACATCAGTTAAGCCAATGAATTGAGAAACCCCATCTCTGATAGAGCAAATGGAAAAAGTCTTATTTGACTTGGAGTCACCTAAAGAACCTCGTCCTGAGTAAACCAGCTGTGTATGCTGCTTTCATCCAGAAGCTGCATACACTCCAAACTCCATTGCCATAGTCTGCAGCACAAAGGCCCTGTGCAGCAGCCACAGAATGAAATACAGCATTATTTTTATAAAGGGTAGACCCAACTGAAAAACACCTCCAAATATAAGCTGGAATTAATGGTATTCAAAGCAGATTTTAGCAACGTGGCAGGAACATCACAGAAGACAGTGTGAATATTAACAGATGAACATTAGGCACACGGCTCACCCACGCACCAAAAATGCTTGTAATGGCTAGTGATACATTTCAAAGATGGGTGAGACAGAGCCTGTGAAATCATTTGAACAACAGCAAAAGTATGCTTTATAAAGGAATTTATTCCTGTGACCCAGGAAGACAGAAGGATTTTTATGGGTGGAAATTAGAGCAGCCCATCAACTTCAGGGTAATGACCTCATTATGCGTAAGTTGAAAGCCTGTACCTCCACTATCAAAGGGTAGTGTTGGTCTGAGGATGTGCTATTCTCCAAGAGAGTTTCAGAAATGGCATTTTTCATTGTAGCACATAGTCACATTGGCATATGTGACTATGTTTAATCATATTAAGGTCTCAATTAACACTTTTGCTCCTCCATACTTTGGTAAAATTGAGCCAAATAATTGCTAAGAAGAAATACATCAGATTTCTACTGTCTTGGTTACTGGGACAAAATCTGTAGTGACAATAAAGCAGTCCTTGAATAAAATGGCAAGAAAAGAAATCCTTTGTCCAAACCAAACTAGAAACTTTTTCATGTTCATGTCCTGCTCCTTTTTTAGGAACTTACATATGCCACTAGGAAAGTGCTACATCATGGCTTAAAAATACAACATGCTTTTTCTTTTATTTGTGGGAAAAACCTGTAAAAGTCAACAACAAACCATCCTTTGGCAGACAGTTTGGTTGTAGGGATCAGCACTGAGTTAGTAAGTGGGTAAATAAGATGAACTGTCAAAATCTAGTCCTTCCTCCTCTCAGATTTCATGATTTTCTGTAGGGAGAAGACAAGATTCGGACTTTTTCATAATGACATAATGATGGCTGCAGACAAATGCAGTTCAGCTATCTGAGCTCATCATATGGACCCATATTTAAACTGTTTAAACAGGATCTACATCAGAACAGCAGGGTGGTACAAGATCAACATTCTTCTAACACTCAACTCTGTTTGTATTTATTCTTAGGAATGAAGAGTACATCTGAGAGCAGAAGAAACCTAGGCTGATTTTTTTAAGCCTCATCAAGTTTTAAAGCAGGTAAACTTCTAGTCTGTATTTCATAATGGAAGTTTTAAAAATGTCTAGCCATACCTGTCTCCTTCTGGTTGGGTTGGAAGGACACAGAATCATGCTAGGAAGTTTCCCTGATGAATGGAAACCGTCCATACTGCTTAAACTAGAAGAAAGTTTTGGAAGTAGTTTCTGCCCAGTGGATTTGGTTCTGAGGTTATTGTTTATTCTCCTAAATCCAGGATTCCACAGCAGACAGCATTCCCTTTGCATAGTTTACAGTGTGTCTTGCTTTTTATAGCATTTGCAAGTGGAGCTTGTTTTTCATGTGAAAAAAGTAAAATTAAGTATGTAAAATGACAGAGGTTGCATTTTTGTTTGTTTTGAGGATGGAATTCTGCATTCTGTGAAGCAAAAAAGGTAGACTGCAGACTGATATTTTTGGCCCATAGAATTATCTCTCTGTCTGCAGTATATTAAGTCTGAAGTATCTTATCCACCATCCTATTCCTATCCCTTTATCTTCCCACTCTTTCAATTCATCTGCAATTTCAAAAGCAGTCCCTGCTGTATTTTTTACGTTTAATATCTGCAAGAAGCCACTTATGGAAAGGTGCTCACTACTATTAGAAGAAGAAAAAACTCACCCTAACCTGCTTCTACTAACAACTTTAAAGCAATTTATTTAACTTTTCTGTCTTCAATTTTTTAAACTTTTTTTTTTTTCATTTGGTTTGCCTCACATAACCTTTTCTTTAGTGTATTAGCTACAGCAACTCATTCTGGAGAGGCACATGAGATACACGTACACTCGGTGTCTGAGGGCTTTCATACCCTCCAGGTTGGAAATTCGCTATGGTAATTTTAGCCTAATCAATTGAAATGCAAGATTGAAGCTACTACCAACTGACTGAGCAAAATTAAAATCTGGTGAATGTCACAGTGTCAGTTTACTCATGCAAAAGTTTCTCATTGCCTGAGAGGGGGGAGATGGTTAGAGGAAGATGCCTGAATGAGAGGTTGCTCAAGAGTCAAGGTCAGGTGTGCCTGGGGAATTGCAGGATAAAGGCAAGGCATTGAGTCAAGCTGCCTCTTGTTGCGGAGTATCTTAGTTATTTTGTTATCAGAAAACAAGGCAGGTTGCTAAATGACTTTCTTCTAAATATGAAGGAAGTCAGTGACAGATGAGAGAACAGAACAGAAATTTATTTTCACCCATTTCTTTCGTATTCCATTTGTATCTTTTATAGGAAAGGAAAAAATGCTGTCCTTTTGCAGGAAAGCTGTGACTACTCTCTTGGAAGAAAAGGACTGAGTATCAGAAGATGTCTTAGAATCATAGAATAGTTAGGGTTGGAAAGGACCTTAAGATCATCCAGTTCCAACCTCCCTGCATGGGCAGGGACACTTCACACTAAACCGTCTCACCCAAGGCTTCATCCAACCTGGCCTTGAACACTGCCAGGGATGGAGCATTCACAACCTCCCTGGGCAACCCATTCCAGTGCCTCACCACCCTCACAGGAAAGAATTTCCTTCTTATATCCAACCTAAACTTCCCCTGTTTAAGTTTGAACCCATCACCCCTTGTCCTGTCACTACAGTCCCTAATGAAGAGTTCCCTCCCCAGCATCCCTATAGGTCCCCTTCAGATACTGGAAGCTGCTCTGTGGTCTCCACGCAGCCTTCTCTTCTTCAGGCTGAACAGACCCAACTTTCTCAGTCTAATATTTGTGCTTCTTGAAACAGGTTTTACAACTTCTTGCTTTTAGAAATGACAATTTCAGCATCTAATAAATCTACCTAAGAATCACCACCAAAGAATCCCAGGTTTCTCAGAAATGATCATTGAATTCAGATGCTCTCAATCAATCAAAACTGTATTGAAAATCTACAGGTTTGCTTATGGGTGAGATTTAACTCACATACATATGTTCAGCATGATCTAAACACAAGTTAAACACTCAGAATATGTTAGGTGGGGTATTGATACTTGCAATGGCTTTTTAGTGTGTTCAGAAGCAACCTTCACCTAAACTTTGCTGTTTAACAACAGCACTTACACAATGCAATACACTGAAATTACGTGGAGTTTTCATTCCATTTCACCAATGTTTTTATATCTCAGGATAAAATTCATAGTTAATCTTTTTGCTGCAACTTTATGATGCAAATCTTATAGGGAGAAGCTTATACCCCTTAGGGATATAAGTCATAAACTTACAGTTTTTCCAGCTGACATACTTACAGAGAATAGAATAACTGCTGGGCACACGTGGTATTCTTCAGATCTTGTATATTCAAAAGACCATCTGTTTTCCCCAAATATTATCAATGGCTGTAATATGAGAGAGTACTTCTGCCCACAAACCTGGTTTTGTCAATATCCTCAGATAACATTGGATATTACTGCAATTCTCCAATGAGAATAAAAATGTAATTTTAAACTATTCAACATTTTTTTATCTTTACCTAGAAATCTTTTTCTTATCTGCAGCTTCATCTTGACCGTTGGTCATGCTAACCCTTATAGACATTATCCTCCCTGTAATACAGACATCTGCGACAAAGCCAATGAAGCCTATCTTGGTCATCTAATATGACAGTGGTATGCTGCAATTTATAAACTTAGAAAGCCATTTTCTGAAAAGTTTGTTTTCTAACACTCTTTTAATGTCCCTGCAACTCAATGACCTATACAAGCTTGGGTTTAGTTACAGGGAATGACATGAAATTACATTTTTCTCCAATGCACCTCCTAAATCCATCCCCTCTTTGATTAGCAGTTAGTTCATGACATGAACTGTGCTATAGGCATGGTGGCCACAACCTACTTTACATCTGCATTCAGTCAATTGCATTCTCCAGCATGAGCAATTAAAAGGCTCATATATCCCTGGTTTAATTTCTGAAAGATTCCTGGTTAAGGTTGCTATTAATTTTGCTAAAGGTAAGGGTTATGCCTCCACTAAACATATTTTATTTAAACAAAGGTTTCTTAATGAGATCTGGCTTTGAAAGTGAATGAGAGAAACTGATAGGGCATAAACAGTCTTGTGCATCTTTTTAGCTCAGATTTCATCCCATCTACATTTCAGCCTATAACTGAGGTGTGCACATAAAATAGGACTGAAATCACTCTGATCTTCTCCTTATTAAGGGAAGAGAAACAGATGCCATCAAAGAGTAGAAAACCTGGCTCAAACAACGTTTCCCTGTCTCATAGATTCTTGTTGGAATTTCCCTGTTCTTCCTTGTTAATTCCCTTATAATCAGTGTTTTTGTTTTCCAAAAAAATAGAAATTAAAAGCTTCATTTTGGCCTAAAGGACTTTTATTTTTCTTAAAGAATGATAACACTGATGGGTAGGTTTTCCAAAGTAATTAAAGCAAACTGTGCAACTTGACCAAAAACATTCTGAGCTATTTAGTAAATTTGTTCCTCTGATGGATTCTCTGAGTATTTTCTGAAAAGCAAATATCAGCCCATGGGTTGCTTTGCAAATTGGTGACCATCAAATTCACCTGATACTTATCTGCTTCTCAGAAGAGCAACTAGAATGGTTTAAATTGCAACTATCAACTAATACCATCAGGAGGACAAATTGGTCTGACAGTCAGTTAGAAAGTTGTAATGATCTCTGGGTCTCTGGGGAAACTGATAAAGTTGCAGACCTGGATGCCAAATACTGGTCACATTTTCCCCTAGGAAAAATTAGACTTAGTGCAGATTTAGACCCAAATTTAGACCCCAACATAACTTCAGACTCCTGACCCAGCTGAAGATGCATTGGCCTAACTTTCATTGGCAGGCAGGGGAACACGAACAGAACATTTACTTGAGCCTTGGGCCTGCATGTAACCAAATGATTTCACATTTCCTTAAACAATTTTGTGTTTTTTTTACCTCAGACACAGCATGTTCCTTTTCGTATGCATAATTCTCCTCAGATCTGTCAAAAGAATACACAAAAATCATGTCTGCAATAGTGGAAATGCAGAAACTGCTCGAGAGTGGGAAGGCAAAGCAGCTTCCAGGCTAGAAGCTGTGTGATAAATTTAGTCAAAAGCATAAATATGATTTCCATCATGGTAGAGCTCTGATTTGCATATAAAGCAAAGCAGGGGATTCGGTTTGTTTACACAAACAAATTAATTACCTTGTAAGAAGGAAAAGAGCCACAAAAATTAAAAGGGTTGCAGGAAAAGCCTTCCAGTAGAGACTTGATGCTGTGTAGATATAGAGTTGAAACGACTCTGGTCCATGTCCTTCACAGGAAGAAAAGATGGGGGGTGATGGAAGGCTGTAAAGACAGCAGATTGAGCAGAACCAGAACTAATGAGTGGAAGTGTTTGACAGTGAAGGTGAACAGCTTTTGGGGAAAAAAAAGAAAGAGAGAAAAATGGATCTGGCTTCCTCGTGGGTTTCAATAATCCATTAATGGTTTTTGTGTGAGAGCTGTCTTGATGGGATTAATATAAGAGTCTGCAAGTAGAACTTGCTGGCCTACAGTTCAGAGGAAGTTGAAGCAGATGATCTAATGGTTTCTTCTGGTCCTAAAATCAGTGAATGTGTCATCAAGTGCCTTGTGATCACAAGCACCACAGGCAGTGAGAGCTGATGACCATGAATTTTACAGAAGCAGAATGAATTGTTCTTGTGCAAGGCCACCTTTGTGTAATACGTGAAGGAACAGGAACTAGATCTGTGATTTTGACCACTGAATAGAGCCATTGAATCGTGAATCAAGTCCATCGTTTTTGTAGATTCTTATGTAAAACAAAGGAATGCATGGATAACAGGGAGGAATGGCACCCTCTGGATGCCAGTTTAAGGGTCCCCCTGTGAACCACACGTAAGCCAGATGCACTGTTCTCCAGTCTGCTGATGAAAACCCTGTTCTGGGGTCTTAATATGATAGCTTATGCGGCAGAATGACGGTCTCTCACCCACCCCAGTGTATAAGACAGTGGCAAGGACAGAAATTATTCTCAATGAAAAACTATCATAGACTGACAATAGATAAACCACTTTAATTCATATTTTATAGCTTTTTAAGTAAGTTTACTGACCTAGATTTGCAAAGACTGCATTTCCTCTGCTAAAATATATTCTGTTTGTTCCCTGGTAACATGTCCTCACAGCATCCCTTTGATGATTCTCATACTGTTGTTTAGTCATATTAGTATTTAATTCTGATCCCTGATTATGTTAGCAGATGAAGTGAAACACACAAACAGAACAAACCCGTTTAGCAATGACTTGAAAAGGTTTTTATTAGATGGAATTTTGGGAGTATCCCTTTGTATAGTATTTCAAGTGTTAACTAGCAACTCTGGGACCAACAGCAGCTGTTAGCTGATTAGCTGCTCTGCATTGAGAGCATTTTGGTTCATGTTTTTTTTCCTATGAACTGCTTAATAGTCCTATAGATAGGTGTGTATGTAATTACTGTAATTAATATGAGATAACTAATTAACAGTGCTGTATGAGGTACACAATCAAATTAATGTTCCTATGGTAGTTTGGGAGAGAATGAAGATGTTCAGAGCAGGGAGATCATCACATTTTTCACCCCAGTAGTATTCTATTACTTGGGTGGCTTGCAGGATGGCAAACTGTGGTTAAAGCCCTGGACATAAACAGGTGTTTGGGCTGGGGGCCTATAGGGATGCTGGGGAGGGACTCTTCATTAGGGACTGTAGTGACAGGACAAGGGGTAACAGGTTCAAACTTAAACAGGGGAAGTTTAGATTGGATATAAGGAAGAAGTTCTTTACTGTAAGGGTGGTGAGGCACTGGAATGGGTTGCCCAGGGAGGTTGTGAATGCTCCATCCCTGGCAGTGTTCAAGGCCAGTTTGAATAAGGCCTTGGTTGAGATGGTTTAGTGTGACGTGTCCCCGCCCATGGCAGGGGGGTTGGAACTGGATGATCTTAAGGTCCTTTCCAACCCTAACTATTCTATGATTCTATTCTACAATTCTATATTGTCATCGTTACAGATCCCTCAATTAAACCTGCATATCCAAACTACCGGTGGCAAATAAGACTAAAAGGACAAAAAAAAACCCCAAAAGCCAAGAAAATAATATACCAGCACTATGAGTGGTCAATATTTTCCCATCAAACCTTTATTTTTGCCACCATGCTCTGCCTTTGTGCCTCCTCACAGACACAAATCTAGCAGCATCTAGGAGATGTAATTTTGAAGGTAAGCCTACCCAATAATACAGAAGTGAAGGCCAGGGCAATGAAAAACACTTCCTATAATCCTAAAAGGTTAGCTCAGGCACGGTGAGATTAGTGTTAGACTGACCTGAAGCACACCATTTCTGCTTGGCTGGTAAACAAAGACATTTTATTTTTATCTTCTTTTGATCTTCTCTTTGTTTTGAAGTGTTCCCATAATCTTTTCCAAATCACAGTGATTTGGGGTAAGATTACTGAAGTTCCTTGAGGGGACTGAAATAATCTAGGTTTCCATGGAAAAACTGCATGGACATGAAATACTTTTCAGTTATTTTTGTGGAAAATTAAGCTAAAAATCCATTGTGTATCTCCATTCTATTACAGTGAACAATAGTCATATATCTTTCTCTCACAGTGATGGTATTATACAACTTTAGAAACAGGCTTTTGAAAGTTTACGAGAGCCTAATGCCTTCTCAATGTTATGATCAATAATAAAAGGCAGACAAACAGAATCATTTCCACATGAGCACAACACTGGAAAGGTAGCATTGATACTTTAGCTAGGACATGCATCCTCACTGAGGTCAGCTGTGTTGTGTTCTGGTGTGACATTAAGATGCACGTGAAATGGTTTCACTGCTTTTTTCAGGTTCAGCCCATATTTTCCCACCATCCTTATCAGTGTAATAATTATTAGACTATGTCATTTATACCTGTATGTCACGTGTAGACACGTTACTTCAGGCCAACAGTTTTCAAGATCTATAGTCAAATGTCTAAGAGATGATCTCAGATGCAGTTATCAAAATTTGAGGTCATGAAAAACTGAATGGTTTCCCTGAAGTTCATAAACTTCTATTTTTTTTTCCCTGTAAATTCTAAGGAGCTTGGTAGACATGGCTGAAATACCAAAACCAGTTTCATCCTATGTGTATAAATCTTGTCATTTTAGAGCCTTTGCTGAAGAAAAAATGACATTTTTTATTCTTTTTTTTTCTTTAACCCTGTTGAAATGTGACATGCCCAAAATACACATTTTTCCCAACAAAGCTACTGTTTTTATGCAGCCAATTGAGATTATTACAGAATTTTGCATTGCTAAATCTATATTCCTGAGTTCGCACATAGCTGAAACTTCTAATTGTTCATTTAGAAGTAGGTTACATGAAGACTGCGACTAAGAGCAAGGACAGTATTTCTGCAACTCACTCTGAAATGAAATGAAGAAAGTGCTCATCTGACCATCCCAGAGGACAAGAAGGATAGGAAGCTGGAAAGTTACCCAAAATCAATGCTGCAGATCTAGGACAAAAATAGTTCATCATGATAGAATGATAGCTGCATACTTCCTCCCAGAGTACGGTGTAAAACTGAACTTCTAGGGAACAAAACCAGAACCCTAGAGGAAGCATAAAACATTCCACAAATCAACAAGGTGTCCCAATATGAAACCATTAAACAAGTGTTTTCTCTATTTCGGTGATGATCTGGGGTCAGCTTCTCCTTTTGCATGCACAGCCTCAAAGACAAGGGGAGGCAGGCCCACAGCAGCCAGATGGCTTTTTTTGGAAGTTCTCTATCACCATCTGCTGGAAGGAGCTTCTCGTTGCTCTTGAAAGATTTGGGTAAAATGAAGTTATTGGCTATTCTGAAGGTATAAGGAAGTTTCTGAATGCTCCACTCTGAACTGCACTCAGTCTTCTCGTCATGAGTTGTCTTTTGAAGTGGTATTAATTTTTGTTACCACCAGCAAGGTAAAACAAAAATAAATCATTACTTTCCATTGTTTACAATATATTATTTTAAAATAATATAGGATGCATAATATATAATAAATATAATCTCACACAATAAAATCTGATGCATTGAAAATTAATAACATTTATTTAATTGTGACCAAAAAGTAATTCCATGCTAGTAAACAGCACATTACTCAATTATCAGAGGAAAAATTTTGTCAGCTTTCATTCATAGGAATAGAACAAGAAACAAGGAAGATCTAATTTATGTATCAGAGAAATTTTTCTAATGAGAAAGGTTAATCATATGTTTGTGTGACAGATGTTATGAAATGTCCTTCAAAGAGGTCTTTTAAGATCAGGTTAAACAATTATCTATCAGGAAGTAGCTGGTTACTATTGATGTTGTTTTGGGGGTGACAGTTTCTCAGATTGTCCCCAATCCTTCTTCTGAGATATTATCTATATTGAAGTCTGTCATGTCTAAAAGGCACTGGGCATATCAAAGGCTCAAGGCACTACTCATCTCATAAGCTGGCTTCCTAAATGAAATTCAACATTTCTATCTGTCAAAGTCAATGTTATCATGGAAATGACACAACACCACAGGATCAGATGAAAATCACAGGTGTTATTTAGAGACAAGACGTTTCAATGAAAATATTGCTTTGTATAGGACAAGAAGTGGTCACCAAGGTTCAACTCCAGCTCTAGATGCCACAAAGCCAATCAGATCTACCTTGAGGGGAAGAATAACTTCTCCGTCCCTAGCTCAGGGGAAAATCCAGAACCTGGGGGTCTTAATTCCAAAATGGAGCAGCCAAACTGTTCCTCTGGGTGACATTTGGGGTGTAGGATATTCCCTGTAAATTGCATGAATAACTTTTTCTGTTTATGGAGACAAAGCACAGAAACCCAGTGGCAATAGGAAGGGCTGGAGCCTGTTTTTTTCCACATGTTCAGTTTGGATATCTAATAGCACTTAAATCTAGGTATCAACAGACATTTCAGCACCATATGTTTTTCCAGAAGGACAGCAATTTCCATGGCTGAAGTTATGTGAAAGATCTGACACAAATTCATGGTTTCAGCCGGGCCTGAATGATGTTTTTCAGTAAAGAATAACAATATTGGAAAACACCAACCAACCTACAAGAAAAACAACTAAAAAAGCCCTGACCAAACTCACACACACAGACCCAAAACCTCCATGCACTTAGAATCTCTCTTCCATGCTCATAAGTTTATTTTTAATCCACTGCTTAAAGAGCACTTCAGTGTGAAAGTGTTTTAATTATTGACTCAAGTTTACTACACTAACACCATTTGGCTATTCCAAAAGCATTGCTCAAGGACTTACAGAAAGGTCAAGTAAGCAATAATACAATAATAGTACATCAACACTTTTTATTCACCATTAAAGACAAACTGCTGTCTTTTTTACACTGATTACATTCCTTTAAGAGGTGGGGTGAGCAATGCATTTAAGAAAATGCCTGGAACAAATTGTTCCTCATG
Source organism: Pezoporus flaviventris (assembly GCF_033815535.1). Taxonomy (NCBI): domain Eukaryota; kingdom Metazoa; phylum Chordata; class Aves; order Psittaciformes; family Psittacidae; genus Pezoporus; species Pezoporus flaviventris. The sequence continues at coordinate 1,454,506 of NW_026892597.1, read as the reverse complement.
AAATTTTAGCAGAAGTAGAAATGCTGACTGCTCTGTGCGAGTTCTACCAAGTCTTCTCCCTCAAAGTGCCTATAAAAAGCCCCAACAGATGATAATCAAAGAACACTCCTCCTCACAGTAGCAATTATTGTGTCTTTCAGGACCATTACCACTGTCTAAATTTAAGCACCTAATTGAAACGCTTTGCCTAAATGTAGCTGTTAAGTATGATGCGTAGAGGGTGTCCGAGAGTGTGCTGTCTCCACCTCTTGATCCAGAAGGGCTCCTGCATGCAAAGAGACTGTGGTATGTGACACATTGCAGTTTTGAATACCATACATTATTTAACATGGTTTTGTTTTGGCAGCTGATTTGAAGTCTTGGTGTCTACACATGGGTGTTTCTACATAAGGTAGTATCCACAGTGGGGTAAACTGAGTCACTCCCTAGGTTCTTTTGATGATACCAACCAAATCTTCATCAGCTATAATGGATATTGGTCACCCGGAAAGCTAATAAACATCAACACATATACTCCAAATGCAGGTGTCTTAAGGACTTGATTCCATTGCCTACACAAGGACATCTGGTGCCAGATGAAATATTCCAGGGTGGTTTGCCTGGCCTGCTGTTGGTGCTCTGGTGAGCACTGGTCTCTCAAGGGTCGGTTATCACATCGGTCATGTTTCTGTGGATGTTATCTGTGGCTGTGGCTTCTCAGACGTCACTTATACATGAGCCTGTAAATTTGGCTTAAATCCCACCATAGCTGAGTCTGAAGTTAATTCATGTACATTAGCTGCTTAAGTTCCTGTTAGACCCTACTGTAGAGGTCAAATCTAAGCAGTTCCAATAGGCAATGCCTCCTAAAAATCTTGAACACCTAAACCAATCTCTTAAAATAGATTTTCCTTTGGGGTATTTCTCCCTTTCCACTGATTACAGTGGAAGGTATACCAAGAACGTGTTTCTCTGTAAGCTTTGACAAAAGGTGTACCTTCATCACCTCATTCAGTACCCTGAATTCTACAAAAACCTCACTTTCCCTCCTGCAAAGGTTGTACATAGCACATTCAACCTTTTCCTGATAACTTAAGGGACACACTATTCTCCTCATTCTCTTTTTTCATGTGCATACATGTATTGGTTAAGATCCCATTTCATAAACATAATATCTATCAGGTATCTGGGTATCCTAGGGTATCCTACTTGGCATCTACAAAAAAGCACCTCTCATAGGTTTGTGTTCTGCATGGAAACCCATGTAGACACGCTGGCTTCCCTAGATCATTTCACAGGGTATTAGAACCTGTATTCAGGCAACTGGGTCACACTCACACCTTTGTTTTTGTACTTACAAATAGCTTTAAGAGTAAGTATTTAAATGCTACTTAACCTTTCTTAATTACCCCTAGAAAGAGAGAGAGATGTAAAGAAGGGAAAGATATTGGACGCAAAACTAGCCATTATTATGGGGAGAGTGGAATGAAAAAATCCCAGTTTATTTTTTTTCCATGATTTTCGTCTCACAAAGGTGTATGTGTCCCCTAAGAGAATGAACATGTGGATTTAACCACTTGGCAAAAAGCAATGATAACAGCACCTTCATTTGCAAGTACGTTTGTTCGTAAGGGGGGAAAACGAATAATGTGCAAATAGAATAAACAAGAAAAAGTCAGGCATTTGCTAATATGTCCTGCTTAGGCTTCCTGAAAAGGGAGATAAGATTACGTATCTTACTGTAGGCATAGTTTCTGATGGATTGTTAAGCATTATCATATTAAATACTTCTAGGAAAGGTGTTTGATATATTGTCCTAAAGACTTTATGTTTCTTTTTGCTCAAACAACCCATACTGTTTCCTGTGTGGAACATGCTGATTTATAACAGTACAAACCACCAAGGTGACTAACAAAGATTCATACAACCAAGTTTTAGGCAGCTAATATTGGAGGAATGTAAATCATAAGGAAGGCTGGTTCGTTGTCTGTGCAGGAAAGCAACAGGGGATTTTCTGAGTTCAGGGGATTTCTGTTTTATGATGTCACTCTTTGAATTAGCAGAGGTCATATAACTACCAGCTATGTTGATTCACAAGCTGTTCCCTGCAGTTAAGACTTCAGGGAGTTACTATCTGTTGCTCATCTGTCTTCTGAGTTTCTTTGGGTAACTGGCCCACTAAGGTCAGTGGAACGGTTGGAGGATAATCCTGGTACAAAGCAATGCGCTGCACAAGCAACATTATCCAGCAAAGTGTATTCATGCTTTGCTTTAAAACAGAAATTATCTCTTTGATGTAAACCAAACACATGCAGAAATGCTTTGGTGGGCTGGGGAGAACGCTCACCATAGAGTGATAATGAATACCTGGGTTCATGAGCAAATACCTTTGTTTGCATGTGAATGCAGCTGTTTCCCATAATATTCTCCAATTATTTCTCTGCATGAGCAACAGTGCAAAGAGGAATGAAAACCACAAAGCACCTGTCTGAAATCTGAATGAAAGTTTGCCAGAATTATTCTTTTTTTTTACTATTTACCTGATTCTAACCTAAGTGAACAAACGCTTTTGGGGTTTTGTTGTTTGGGTGGTTGCACGTTTTCCACGAGTTCAAATGGAAAATCCAACTGGAAAATTTGAAGAAAAAAAGGAATTTGATTTTTTTTTTATAGTTTTTGTGCTGGTTTTATTTTGATTTTGTTTTTGGTTTTTTTGTGGCTTGATTTTTTGGGGGGGGGAGTGGGAGGGAAAGGGAGAATATGCATAAAAACATGTCCTACAGCCCAAGAATTGTCAGAACCACAGAGTATTGGAGCGTGGGGGAGTATACTGGGAAAATATCACGACACACTTACCCACTCCTATATTCTCTTTGTGTTTTGCCTTCCTAGGTCCACCCATTCCACAAGGTGTGGTATGGTGTGGGTGTTATAAACAACTCAGTTCAGCCCCTCCGTGTAAGGAGTGGCTATCTACCTTTGGCCACTGTTGGAGACAGGCTGGTTGGCTAGAAGGATCTTTAGTCTGACTCAGTATTACTGTCATTATGTTCAGTCATTTTTTTTCTTTAATATTTAGCAAACAAAAAAGTCCACCTTCCATCCAAACTCCCCCATTATTAATTGACATGGGAGTCAGACTCCCAAACTCAATGTGTAAACCCAGAATCATAGAATCATAGAATAGTTAGGGATGGAAAGGACCTTAAGATCAGCCAGTTCCAACCCCCCTGCATGGGCAGGGACACCTCACACTAAACCATCTCACCCAAGGCTTCATCCAACCTGGTCTTGAACACTGCCAGGGATGGAGCATTCACAACCTCCCTGGGCAACCCATTCCAGTGCCTCACCACCCTAACAGGAAAGAATTTCCTCCTTAGATCCAATCTAAACTCCCCCTGTTTAAGTTTTAACCCGTTACCCCTTGTCCTATCACTACAGTCCCTAATGAAGAGTCCCTCCCCAGCATCCCTATAACCCCCCTTCAGATACTGGAAGGCTGCTCTGAGGTCTCCACGCAGCCTTCTCTTCTCCAGGCTGAACAGCCCCAACTTTCTCAGCTTAAAACCTGAGTAACAACAGTTAGCTCTTATATGGGATGAGTGAGTCATCCTATCTGCTAGATTTCTGAGCTGTCCTCTGAAAGTTCCTCTCTTGACAGTGGAGAACGTTTAAGGGCTCCATTGAACTAACTAAGCATAAACATCTAATGTCCCTGGAGACACTGAAAGATGCCTGTGAAAGCCACACATTGCTGGAGGACACAACCCCAGGACTAACCAGGGAACTGGGTCCTCCAAGAACAAGATACAGCTGGTATCAAATGGCTCATGACTGAATCAAGACCTGAATCACAAGCATTAACCAGACAACTAAAGAGAGATTCATCTCACCAAATATAGAAATCTCCAGTGCAAATATTTACAGCAAAACTAAATGCCTAGGCTATTTTCCAGCTAAAAGAATTAAATTCATATTTCAGCCCATATTATAAAATAGGTATTTAAGATACTGGGGAAACTGAACTAAGTCAAACTTTGTAAAAAACAGTTTCTTTCCAGAAACGATGTAAAGGAAAATCTCCTTCACACAAAGGCACCTTCTTAAGTGCCCCACCATTAAACAAGAAACACTTTCATATTTCTCAGTTCCTTACATAAAATTGGGACATCAAGTTTATATGCATCCTGAGTTATGTGTTAGGGGTTTGGAGACTATGAGGCACACAGCAAACCCGTGCAAGCTGCTTGTGTAAATGCCCCCTGGTTTTCCCAGAACTGCCAAATACTCTGAGGACATGGGTCATTTCATTTCTATCAGGTTTTGCAAGTAACCTTTATCAAACCTTTACACCTGGGTCTGAGCAATCGCAGGCACAGCTACAGGTTGGGCAGAGAAGAGATTCAGAGCAGCCCTGTGGAGAAGGACTTGGGGGTGCTGGTCCATGAGAAAATGAACATGAGCCGGCTTCAGTGTGCGCTCACAGCCCAGAAAGCAACCGTATCCTGGGCTGCATCCAAAGGAGCGTGACCAGCAGGGCGAAGGAGGTGATCCTGCCCCTCTGCTCTGCTCTTGTGAGACCTCACCTGGAGCATTGTGTGCAGTTCTGGTGTCCTCAACATAAAAAGGACATGGAACTGTTGGAACAAGTCCAGAGGAGGCCACGAGGATGATCAGGGGCTGGAGCACCTCCTGTATGAAGACAGGCTGAGGAAGTTGGGGCTGTTCAGCCTGGAGAAGAGAAGGCTGCATGGAGACCTCAGAGCAGCCTTCCAGTATCTGAAGGGGGCCTATAGGGATGCTGGGGAGGGACTCTTCATTAGGGACTGTAGTGACAGGACAAGGGGTAACGGGTTAAAACTTAAACAGGGGAAGTTTAGATTGGATGTAAGGAGGAAATTCTTTCCTGTGAGGGTGGTGAGGCACTGGAATGGGCTGCCCACGGAGGTTGTGAATGCTCCATCCCTGGCGGTGTTCAAGACCAGGTTGGAAGTAGCCTTAGGTGACATGGTTTATTGTGAGGTGTCCCTGCCCATGCAGGGGGGTTGGAACTGGATGATCTTAAGGTCCTTTCCAACCCTAACTGTTCTACGATTCTATGATTCTGTGAAACAGTGACACTAGAGACCTTTTTAGTCTATGACATGAGAGACCTTTTAGAAAGGATCCCGCACAAGAATGACTTCTCTCAAGTGAGGTTTTTTTCTGTCTGATGGTCCTACCACAGAAGAACCATCAGGACAACTGGAAGATTTACAGTCTGTTTATGCTCCAAATATACACAACTGGCTTTCCATATACCAGTTGCACTTCAGATTCAGCCCAAAATAAAACAAACAGCATGGCTTCTCCCCTGGTCCTAAAATTACTCCTAAAGCCAACTAATGAAGACAAGAGGCAATTCTGGTCCAAGGCCTTTCTGAGGTTCTGACTACAGAGCTGTAATACCAGCTTTGACACAGATCAGGTCCTGAGGAGAAATCAAGAAAACAGAGCCACATGAATTAAGATTGGAGTCTATCCTATGCCTTAAGATAGGCATTATCTGAAATTCACTGGGTTGCCGACTACTGTCCTTATCTGCAGGCACTTGGTGGACCTGGTGAACCCAATAACTAAAACCATTTTGACACAAGTTTTTGTGTTGCCCAGTGAAAAACTCTGGTTTTAAGAAAGTGAATTTTGAATATCAGTCACAGCAGGGATGCTGCCTCACAAAAGAGCAAAGAAGAAAATGGGGATAAATCTCAGGCCCGTACCTTGAAACATACCAACCTTTGTATTTTTGCCATTACATTTTACAGCCCTTCCCTTTTGTTTATCTTCACTCCAAGCCTCTCCATCTCTCATTGCCTTGAAAATGTAGTGGACTGTGAGTTTCACTCACCAAGGTTACATGACGAGAAATAATTATACCTTATAAACCAACATGGTTGGCATGTTTGAGTGTTCCACCTGCCAAGTCCATTCTCTGAGGGGTAACCTGATACACAGATTTTAGCTGCATTTTATTTTTGATGACATCTAAAGAAAGAAACTTCAGAGAACATAAAAATTGACTTGGAGTCTAAGGCTTTCTCCTGGTGCAAAAGGGGTTTGGATATTTATGGATATTGGTATTTTTGGATACGTATGCACTCTCCTGTCAGATCATACACAAGAAAAGCTAACTCTCTTTTTGCCACCACTTTTGAAGGGGACATCCCTCATTTCCTCTTTTACAGGCATAGCCTGTAAACTCTGGGCTGGGATTGCTTGGCTGGGCCTAATGATGGGGCTTATTTCCATTGCTTTTGAAATACGTGTGCTCAGTTCTCCCTACCCTTTGCACCACCAGAACACACCTGCAATAGGATTCTCTATGCACCAAGAGTAGACGGGTGTAGGGTTTTCATCGGGATGCATTTACTAGCAGGATGGGGAGGTATTTGAGACAGCTTGGTGGAGATTTAGCATGAGAAATTTTATCTGCTGAGAGATAACTAAGGCCAGTAGGTGCCACTGCTGCTCCATGCCACAGAGGGGCAGGCACTGCCTGTGCTTTACCATCAATGAATTGCTGCCTACAGTAGTTTATATGTTTTATGACTAAAATACAAGCTGTTGAAAGAAATATTGAACAGGCTGTGAGCCACATTTTAAAGGATACTTTTTAATATCTAGTGCATTTTTTACCCCATATGTTCAACAGATCTGCTCCTTCATTTGCACAGCTCTGCTGTTTTACTCAATGCTATGTGGCTTTATACGCTTTCAAATTAGAAAGGGTACGTCAGAGCTTTCTGTTAGGCAAAAAAAAAGATAAAAAGTAAAAGCAGGAATGTTGGAATTAGCCCTGTTGACTGTCACAGAGCCTGTCCACTGTGCTTCATAACGTTAGCAAAAACATAGCCACAAGCTGCAGTAAAACCTGTTAAAACAACAGAGAAGCAGAAGCACTTTTTTCTCAGTATGTGTATGTGCATGTATATGCATATATGTGTATGTGCACATTTGCATATATATATACACTTTAGCATATGAGGTACTTATAGGAAATTTCATATCTCTATGGAATTATATACTTTCTGAACTCTGTAGCCCTACTGAATTCTGGACTACCGCTGCATGCCCTCAATACACGACAGTAACATTTGAGAACAGTAGTCTTTTTCTCCACAAGAGGCCAGTGTTTCCTACGGTTTCTATCATGGCAAGTTTGCTGGTGATGGTTATTCACATTATCTAAAGAGGGATTTAGTTAATTAAAAGCGAGAGGTGATCAAACATGCAACCTAAAGCATTCCGCTATTTAGTTTGCCTTAACTGGAGAAATGAAGCTATTGGCTCTGCTTCTATAGAGAAAAATTGAACGATTAACACTTTAAATCCAATATTTTATCTTGTTACTTTTTCTGACATAAGATAATGATGGAATTGCCGTAGAAAAATGGGATACTATGGGAACTGTGGAAAATGAAAGTGCTATTTGGTCATTTTCCTTGTGCCCACAGGATGTCAGAGTTAACTTCAGGTTATAGTCACTGAAAAAATTAAGGGGAAAAATACAGTCTTTATCATCGGGGTTTGCAATATCTATAAATATTTGTTTTACCCAAATCCAGTGAAAATGAGCAGAGTAGCTGGTGTTCAATGTAATAAACGTGTCAGCATCTACATGTGCATTCCAAGTAGATGTGTTGACTTCATTTTTTGGAAGAACAGATCTTGCCTTAATTCGGTTTCTCTTTGCGTCAGTGAGTTTTCATCACTGGAAGAACCAGCTTCAGTAGAGCTCATGGTTCTCTATGGGCTGGGTACTTGGGTATTCAAACCCAGCTCCAGCATTTTGTTACTTTCAGTTTCCAGTTAGTTCCAGTGAGAGTTTTCACACCAAAAATATTGCAGATCAAACAATAACGTAACCATCTGCAGTTTAGCCTGCACAATCAATAGTCCTGTCTATCTGTATCTAAACACACACATTCTTTTGCAATGATACATTCAAAAATGCAGGTTTTGAGGATAAAGACTCACTGTTTTCTTATTGGGCCTCATTATTTAACATCATATCTGGATCTGTCAGACTCAGAAGCACATCATACCATTATTACCTAGCGAACTGTAAGAGGGACCCATGAGCCATCACATGTGTGCAAGCAAACATCTCTTGGAATAATCCTTCACTCTTTACACGGTCAAACACACCATCTCAGGCATCACTGCAGGCAATGAAAGCTTTGTTTTCCTTAAGGCTACAGAATCAAAGCTGTGATGAGAACATGGCAGGTACTTGTAGCAATTAATCCACTGGAGGACACAGGCTCTCTTTTGTTTGCAAGTTATCTGGGCACAAGTCTTGTTTGGAGGATCTGTTTGTTCTTTGAGATGGTTTGAACCTTTTATTTCAATACAGGGGTTATTTGGCAGCCTCATGCTGCTGGCAACTGGCAGTTTGCTTTGCAGTTAGCAGGTTCACCAGCTTGAGATTTTATCATGTGTTTGATGGTATTTGGAGTATTTCTTCAAGCTTCTGCTTCTGATGAGGGTCCCAGATTGATGTAAACTGGGCATGAAAAAAAAACCCTTCTCTTGTTTTGAGAAAACACAGTATGGCACTTCTTGTAAACCAGCTCATTCAACAGTCAACATAGGTGGTACCTCAGGGAGGTATCTCAAGCCATTCCACCTTTACTACACATCTACATCACTGTATATTAGTGCCAGCTGAACAACCATTTCCCCCAGTGATTTTAAAGGGATCTCTAGCTTACCTGGTTTACAGATTGCTAACTCTAGGTGAAACCATTCCAAACCCAAATCTAGAATTTCTGGTTGTTTTAACCCAAAGAAGTGGCAGTTGTAGTCACTGAGGGCAGGCACGAGGTATCTTACAGTATAGTGCTGGGGGACCACAGATCATACAAAACCTCTTTAGTTTTTTGTCATTTGTTCAATATATTCTGTGAGCCAAGAGCTCTACATTTCCTCTAAGCAGCTCCCTGAAATGAATAACAGCCTGGAGAAGCACCTAGATAAGCACAGATGAGCTACATATAAACATGGGAATATCTCTCTCTTTTAAATGTCTTTCAATGCATTGTTTACCTATATTCTTACCACTCTCTGTTTTGCTGTCTGCAGTGTTTGCATCTCAACAGCAGCTTCCCTGGAAGAGCCATTAAAGCTACAAGGTGAAAAAAGGAATCCTGAAGTGTGGATGTAAATACATACGACCTGATACCAGAAAGTGCAGAGCAGAACTTTGCAGGAAGTTTTCTGCATCTGCTGTTAAGTTGGTAGATACAGTTCGTAGCAGAGTAGTCAGATGTGTCCCTGCCCATGGCAGGGAGGTTGGAATTAGATGATCTTAGGGTCCTTTCCAACCCTAACTATTCTATGATTCTATGATTCTATGTACTGCCACTCCACAGCAGAAACTGCAGATGACTTTGATTTAAATGACTGCTGCCAAATTCAATAACCTTCCATTGAACAAAATGGATGTTGATTTCAACTGTGTTACACTTGGAAAAAAGAACAAACAATAGAATGTGCTTCATAATTCTTTGTCTAATATTTCTTGTTCACCTGCTAACTCCTTTTAGGAGCCTACTTTATATCTGAATTATGGGGGACCTGGCAAATGAATGATGCTTCCTGTCTCTAAAGTCCTAATCTCAGCAGAGCTATATCAGTTTTTACTACCTGTATGTGTACTTAAGCAGTGAAAAAAGATGATCCAGCCATTCGTTTTGTGCAGCTCCTCTAGCTGTAACTTCTGCCCCTGCCCCAGATTTCCACTGTGAAGGGTCTAATGACATTATCAGAAAAATACAAAACAAAACACATGAAAATTTCTGAGAAAGTCATATACAAAGATAATTTATATAATTAGATTATAATTTTATATTTCATTTCCATAGTGGTAATAGTCAAAGATACTCCTTCTCTTATCACTGGCAGCAGAGCCGAGAGCTGTGGTCTTCTGTCAGCAGGCATGTGTCTCTTCTGTTTGATAATTGAAATCAGATCTTCATATTTATGTTACTTAAACTTGGCACCATGCAAGGCATCTTTGAATTCAAGGAATGAAGCCTGTAAACTTAAGCAGTTGATTCTAATCACGTTGAAGCCATTGACTTTCTGCTATTGATGATACAGGGGACCCGCATCAAGCCCCCACATCTTCCATTTTGCCACGTAAAAGCCAAAGAGAAAATGGAAGTAAATTCCCTTCACGAGCGCACTCCTTTTCTATTTGCTCACCTCAGTAATATTGAACATTCGCTAAGGAACGAGTAAACAGCTAATTTGGGTTGAGTGAGGCAGGAGTCTCGGAGGCCATCAAAGTCAGGGTTGTTGGGGTTTTTTCAATCCAGCATTTCTCTGTGACAACACATTATGTCAGCTCCGCCAGCTCATTTGTCTGCTGCAGTTCTACTTTATCAGCCTGGAGTAAAAAGAATTGATAAGTCGGGCTAGATAAAGTAAATGGAAACTCAGGACTCCTTCCAATTTGCTCTCCTTTGATATATTTCACAAACCCGAGAGTACTGCATGTAACACTAGTTGCTATTTGTATATAAATATTGCACATTAGAAGGTCTCTTAAAGTAATGTTTATGTTTATGTCTCCCCTTCCTGCCACCCTCGGTTGTGTGCTTATTGCTTTTCTGATTGGAAGACAAATGTCATGCCTTCTCACTACATCCTTTTTCAATGCAGGATGCTACCCCGAGCAAGAATTCATCTTCATTGGTAGCTTGCTAGTCTGATAAAACAGAAGGAGATATTTTCCAGGGGTGTTGGATACTAATGCAGCTGAAGCTTATAACTGCCATAAGTTATTCTGCACTGTGCAAGAAGAGTTCTTAAAGATATTTGATCATTGCCACCAGCCAAATCTATCTTTGTTGTAATTTTGTTGGCTAGACTAGAAATGCACAGAGGACGGTTCCTGAATCGGGGATTACAAATTATAGCTTTTGTAAGGTGCCAAAATCCAGAAGTAAGAACAAAAAGGAACAATTGTCCGGAGGAATGGAGAAATGCTGGTCACCAGTGCCCACTGAGTATTCCATTTCTGGTGGAAGGTTTTGGTTTTATTTCTTCTAAGCTCACTGTGTGGAGCTACATTCTGGCCATTTGAATTCTTATTAAGGTGTTTTACTGTTCAGGAAGGCTGCTTTACGGTTACACACAGTTAGACAATGATATCTCCCTCTCATGATCAGCTGAAATGTCACAACGCATCAGTGGACAACTGCTGTAAACTAGGTGCAAGTATTCCTATTTACAAATTGCTTTTTGTGCCAGCTGGTTTGAGGGGGGTAGGAACAAGTCTCAGAACAGGACAAAGAATATTGTAAAATGGGAGAGGCTGGTTGGATTTTATCTCATTTCTCTCAATGCAAAAATGTAGGGTTTAAAATTTGTTCTGGGACAACACCACATTTATGCCCATGCAAGACAAATACAATAAAATAATTTTTTTTTTTTAAAGGCAACCTTGTGTAAACAGGCAGTGATCTTAAAGGTCTTTTCTAACCTAAATGATTCTATGATCATATTGCTCTGTACTGGGGATGTCAAGTAATGTTGCAGTACACACCTTCCCTTCCTAATGACATACGTATCAGTAAAACCTGAAATCAGCAATGGCAGCACTGGATTCCTGTCTGGAGAAGACAGAAAGGAGTTTTTATCTCTCAAAGAGAGGCTATGGAGGAAGCCCAGAGTAAAGCTGTGTCAATAATAGGTTTTACATGTTGATGGCCAGAATAGAACTAGAGCAAAAATGTTAAAGTCAAAGCGACACAAGATGTTCAGGGTCGGGTCTTCATTTTTTAAAATAATAGCAAAAAAACTTCAGGTGGACCCATAATGTTATGTCTGATATTAAATGAAAGAGTCTATTTTACTTCTACGTGTTCTAATTCTCTATGTTTTCCACCCTCTATGTCAGCTTCTAGGCAAATTGCAGTGTTTTGAAACAAAATGTCAGGAAATTTACGTTTTTAATACGGATAGAATTTTTTAAAAGAAAGAATTCATTTAGAAAATGTGAATGAACACATTGTGCACATTCAAAGTCTTTCTTTTTACTTTTGCTTTCTTTTCAGCCAAAGCCACTGACAAAATTTAATCTGAATTTATAAGGAGTTTCTCTGTACTCCAAAAGGAAAGGTTCATTTCTTACCAGATTTACCCTTTGCTGAGAAAGAGCTCAGATTCAGAAACACTGCGCAAGTTATCCAGCCTTTGCCAAGAAAGAACCCCTTGTTGCAGCATCTACCAATGTATCTGCTATTCCTGCTTGAATTAGTATTTTGCCTAAATGAGCACTTAGTAGGACGTCTGAAATTGTCACCATGAAACCCTTGTATTTGAGGATGATAGAGGCAACATGGGGGCATAAGAATGTAGAACACTGGCCATTAATATCAAGCCCATAAAATTATATTGCCAGCCCACAAGTGATGTTCAGCTTCATGTGGAACAGCCATGGAGAAAGTCAGGCTCATGTACAGAGTATGAAGGAAAGCTCTTGTGAAAGTGGAATGAGCTACATCAATGCATCAAAGGCTGTAGGTGGATAAACTGAATAAATAGCTTTGGAAGTAACTGTTCTTAGAATACATCCTGGTATGTTCTCTGGAAGGCAGAGGGATAGAGATCATGTCTTTTATTCTGCCACAAATACAAGGGTTGCAGTAAAAAAGGGTTTTGGCTAAAAGCTTGGAAGCTTAGCTAAAATGCCAGAACCTTAGAAGATCCACCAGAAGAACAGAGATATTAGCACTGGTCCTCCACTGACATTTTTAACCCTTTGGATCTTTGAGGTAAAACAGTTCTCTGAAGTCATGCTAATGACTGACTTTCTATTTCAAAAAGTCAAACTTAAAATGAAACCCTTTATTTTAGGTTGGATGAAATTCAAGTGAGTTTCAAAACAAAAACATTACAAATTCTATGATATAGGTTTTGGTGCTTTTAAGGGCATTTTTGGAGGTGGAAGTTTGAAAGAAAAACCAAACTAAAAATCTACAAAATTAATTTAAAGTTTTCAGTGTGTGTGAGAAATATTTCCTATGGAAAAAATAAAAATAAAAAATAACCCAGTCCTACAAACATCCCTGTTTAACAGGTAGGACAACTGAAATACATAATGCAATCAAGGTACTATAGCAAAATTCTTTTCAGCTCTACTAGAGAGCCCAAATAACAGGACTTTAATTGATATATCAGTCCTCCTATAAGTCTACGTTGCCCACCAAAAAGATACCAGATTTCTTCAGTCTGTTGGATATTAACCTACTTTTATTTTAATCTGTTATTGCTGAGTATACGCACATATCTGCATAATAATAAATATAAAGGTTCTGTGCATATGCACTTGGTTACTGGTAACATATTGGTATCATTCATGTTTTCGATTCCTGTCCCTTTCACCCTGTGCTGATATAAATCAGCCTGCATTACAGAGACAAATTGCTTGCAAGGTTTTTATATCCTTTTCAAAATCTTTTTAAAATGCACTAGAAACATACTTCAGTTCCTGGAGGAGGGGAAACAAAAACCCACATCTCCCAACAAGTTCTTAAAGGAGACAAAGGGACTTTAGATGATGAACTTCTGAGTCAATCAGAGAGGGGTCAGGAGGCAACTGGGCAAGGGATCTAGCATGGCAGTAAGTTTAAGTTCATGCTGTAGTCTCTTGGTCTGTTTCTCACTGTTCTAGTTCCATCCTGCGCAGTGTGTCACTCACACTTGCACAAAAGGAAAGCAGAACACAAGGTAGTCCTGCCCTCTGTGTAGAGGTTTCACAACAGGAGCTTCAAATTTAGTCATTTCACTAATTACCTGACTTGATCACCTGCTCCATCTGATTCAGTCTTCACAGCAATGAATGATGAAAACACAATTGAAGCTTCCTAATAACAATTCTTATGGTCAGTATGAATTGACCTATGCACAGCCTTGGAAGATACAGAACATTTCCCTGTGTAATAGACAAGAAAATTCCAGCAGCAAAACTGTGTTTTGCCAGAGATCATCTATGAGGATATTAAGAACCTGAAGAAGACTTCCAGCATTGACTTGGGTTTTGTCCCTAGCCTGAGTGACTGAATGAGCATTGTAATTCTCACTGGTGATTTCTAACCAGTGAAATCCTGGTTTTGAGGCCACTCTTAACTTGTTTCTTAAGGTGGCTAAACTGGAGATGGGCGTTAGAACAAGGAAGAGAGACTTTCTTTATGCAGTCACTTGAACCATAAACAGGCAAAATCCATGGCACGCCTCAAGGCACGGGCAGTTGTTTTGTAAGCAGATGCTTAGGAGAGTCTGTATGGCTTGTCAGTAAGTGGACAAGTACTGCTAAATCATGTATTTTCGTCTCTGCCTGAATTGCCTCAGCTATTTATTTTTACATAGGGAGAGCCAAGATTTGAAAATGAAGTAAGAAGAGGCAGGTTTAAGGCTCTCAGTCTTTTTTTTAAGTGGTTGCAATGAGTTAAATGAATAATGGAAGTTACCTGCAATATTCTCAGTTTCAGTTCTGCCTTTTTAGCGAATAAATGGCTTCAGAAACCATATTATCAATGGATTTTAATAAGTTTACATGCTGCATCTATTGAATTTTCCATCTTGTTTTTCCCTAATTGAGGTCCCTAATATGGGACCTCATAGGGAGCCAGTTTTGATGAAAACTTGAGCATTTCAACACACTTGAAATTCCTCCCTATCATACTTGGTTGACATTTTATTTCTTCTTTTTAAGATTAAAAGTCTTTGAAAAGAAGACAATTTGAGGAATGGAAAGAGAGAAAGGTATACCATCACGTAACATTCATTTCTTTAGGAGCACAAGAGAAATGGGCATTAGTTCCTTTCATCTCTACAAGAAGGTTATTTCTACAGCGTAGAAGTTTTTACTACTTGAGGTGGCTCTCAGGTTGTCTTGATGCTGTCAGGGCTGATCCTGCTTCATTTCACTGGCATCTTGGAGAGCTGTTATCAAATTCCTTGAAGATGTCTCCTAACTCCTTCCAGTTTCTGCACTAGAGGAGACCTTTCCTCTCTCTCACAGAAGAATTGTGCTCCTCTGTGGTTATTCTAGTAGTTATTCTTCCTTCACTGCTTTCTGCTAATGCATTGTTTTAGCAATAGAATAATATGCTGCCTAAGAAAAACGGGGATGTTTCCACTGCTTAGAGAGTAGTTAGCAGTCTGAAACTCACTCACAGATGTTAAAACGTTTCTGGGCAAATGTGCTAACAGAACTGAACATTATCCTTAACATTTGCTTTGCTTACAGATCTCACTGCAAACACTATAAGTCCTGTCTACATCGCAGGGGGAACAGATGACCAGCAATCTTGGGGCCAACCAGACTGACTGCTGGCAGAAAGTCTAGCCTTTCAATGAACTTCTCTGACAACCACCACACACTATGTATGTTTAATCACCTTGGTGTTTCAGGAGCAGTTTATGTTTGTTGAAAGGTCATAGAATCATAGAATCATAGAATAGTTTGGGTTGGAAAGGACCTTAAGGTCATCCAGTTCCAGCCCCCCTGCCATGGGCAGGGACACCTCACGCTAAACCATCTCACCCAAGGCTTCGTCCAACCTGGCCTTGAACACTGCCAGGGATGGAGCATTCACAACCTCCCTGGGCAACCCATTCCAGTGCCTCAGCACCCTAACAGGAAAGAATTTCCTCCTTAGATCCAACCTAAACTTCCCCTGTTTAAGTTTTAACCCGTTACCCCTTGTCCTATCACTACAGTCCCTAATGAAGAGTCCCTCCCCAGCATCCCTATAGGCCCCCTTCAGATACTGGAAGGCTGCTATAAGTTGGAAAATTGTCCTCTCCACTCACTGTTTCAAAAAGCTAAATCAGATGAGAAGATCTAGCAAAATCAGATCATACCAAATTAAACTAACACAATCTGTTCATCTTCCTTTGGGTTCTTCCAGCTTCCTAGCAAGCAATAACCAATACACATCTAAGCAAATAAGGTACTTCTATTAAGTCAGGAATGCATGAGAACATAAAATTGGCATTTTAGTAATTTATTCTCATCTTGGGAAAGAGAAGGGAGAGTCTTCCATCTCAAAACGATTCACCAGCATCAGTTAGTGAGAAGAAAAACAACCCCTCTTTCTTAGAACACATATCTTTTTGAGATGCCTGCAGATATGGCAGGGAACTCAATCAGAAAGATCTCTGTAGGTCTGATTCAGAGCAATAAAGAGGCAGTGGCAAATACACCAGGCAGAGCATCAGAACAAGCACGCTATTTTCATCTTTTTCCTTACCTGCTAGCCTTCAGTTTTGCAACACATTCTGCACAGCAACCTCAACATCATCAGTGAGATTGGAACCAGTTCCACAGGTCTGTGTGCCCTCTCTCCCACATGTACAAGAGGGAGTTAAACACCATGTTCACGGTGGTCAGATTTGTATTTATTTATATATATTTTTTTAATTCTGAGAAAGAAGGAAGGCAGATAAAGTTTGGTCTGAAAATCTGATTCTAAAATTTTGGGCTTGAATTCATACTTTGTACTCGGTGAACATTTGTTCTACTTTTGCAAAGTCAATAGTCAGTTTATACCTGAACTGAAATAAAGAAAACGTGTTGTGGCTCAAACAAAATACAATATAAATGTAAATATAAATATATATGCTATTTATATATTTTAATGTAATATTTATGTAGAATATTTATATGTATTTATATTTTATACGTTACATTTAAGTTGATGATACTATTAAGTGCAAATGAAAAATTCTATTTTCAGTTCTAAGGACCTTGCTCTTTAAAATATCACAACTTCAGCTCAATTTTCAAAAGCAAGTGCTCCTTTTATTCGCTTGAAGTTTGAAACATTGCTTTTAATAATAGTAATCATCATCATCATCTTTGGATTCATAGAGATCCCTGTCGTATATTTCTTGGTTTTGGAGACTGCAAGTGGCTGTTGAATTTAACTCTGTCCATAAATGACATAATTCAAATCTAAATTACAATTTTCTGTTTTCATGGAAACCAGTTGCTGAGTCTTACTCTTTTCTAACAACATCCGCCTCTTGCAGTTCTATGCATTTTTTTTCCCTATATACCCTGAAAGCAGCAAATGCTTTTTTGACTTAAGGTTGATGATTGTTTATATGCAGGACCCTAAAGCTAAATTAATTTCCTTATGTTTGAAACATTTTAATACCGCCCTTAGTTTAAAATCCCCGGAGTGATCTCAGCAATTATCCTGCAATGCCAAAGTGATGTTCTCCACGATCCATATTTGTTTTTCCCTATTCTCACTCTCAGTCTTTAACTTCTCTGAACAATGCACGAGATTTCCCAGTAACTGGGAGGCTGTATAGAGATGCGGAGTAGTCTTGCCAGTAGAGCTACAGCTACAAAGGTATACACAATTTCTTAGCTCTATAAAAACTGGGAGTAGATTTTTTTTTTTTCCAAGCTCGTATATACTTATTTTATGCTTTATTGCTCTGGTGGTAAATTTTAATTTATTTTTATTTCCAATGTTTTATTATGCTTGCACTCAACTGAGTTAGAGACCAGAATGGGTGATTGTTATACAGTAGTTTACTTTTAAAAGAAATAGGGCTTCTCAAGCAGCTAATACAGGAAGATGTATCACCAGCTTGAATAATTGTGACAACCATAGACGGTATCAGTGCCTGTTTGTTTGCACAATACCCTACTGCATTAAGAAAGCCATCCCAGCTGTCTTGGGCTCTGGAGTCACCCATTTCATCACTTGACACTGCAGCAGATGTTATGGATTGATAACAGACTTCACTTCATTCACTCCACATCTAAGATTACCTCTAGAAAAAAAAAAAAAAATCAAATACATTATAACTCTCCCAGCCATTTGTAAAAAAAAAGAAAAAAAAAGATCAGCAATTTATTCTCTCTTTTACAGCATTAAATGGCTCCTTTTGGGCTTTGAAAATATATATATATATTTCTTTTATTTTTTTTCCTTTACTTAACACATTCACAGTGGTAGGTACGCATCTTGCCACCTCCTGAAAGAGGGAGAAAGATGGAGATAGATTTAATGATTTAATTATAATAAGACTTGGACAGGTTTTAGGATTATGAGTTGCATACCCGTTATATCAGATGCCTTATGTTTTTAGTGATAGTATGTAAATGCAGCATCTTCATTTCGTTGGTGGCAGTAACAGCAGCCAAACCAAGCACTGCAGTTTTTGGTTTAGCAGATGAATAGTGATATTCGGATGTGCTATGCTTTTCTGATGATGGTGATGCTGGGCATTGTGTTTTATTTGAGATACAGTAGGTGAATGTAATTAAATTCTGTAGTGGCATAGAGATAAGTGACCAGAAAATGTGTATGCGTGGCAGGGCAGGGGCTGTACACTCACCTTTTAAGAGTGCAGCTACAGGAAGAACTCCATACATAGATGGAATAAAATGCACGGTGCTACCCTGACATTGCCTGCAACGTAAATCATAAGGTTGATGATAAGCATGGGACTTTCTTCTCTGTCTTCAAAGGGGCTGGAGCAGTTGGTGTCCTTTGTCGGACTGCGCCATACATGCACCTAATCCTGTGTCCTCTGCCATTTCAAGAGGTGCAAACGAAAGCACCGAGGTTCAGTTTCACTTCATGGACTCCAGGCAATTACATGAATCACCTGAAGTCATCTCGCATTCCTTGTGCAGCTGCCCAGCCGTCCTGGGCAGGCTGGATCACACACCCTTGGTGAAGATCACACCTCTGACTCTCAGCACCTGCATGGGCTCCTTGGGCAAGCATGGTCTAGTTTGGCTCAAGCACTGAATTGGCTGGAGATACGTGAGAAAGGCGCAAGGGAAAGAATGGGATTTCAGTGAATCCTAAGGGAATGTGGTGGGTTTGACCATGACTGACCACCAGGTGCCCACTGAGTGGCTGTGTCACTGCTGCCCGATAGCACGAAAAACGCTTTAATGTCATTTATTCAGCCCCATAGTGAAAAACAGTTATTGTCCACCTTATTTTTCAAGTCTCAAAGAAGTTTGCTTTATAGCCTGTAGTTTGCAGGGTTTGAATATATTTAGATTTACTTTTTCTTTTCCAGAAAAGGAAATGGTACATTGCTCAATCTAGTGAGGAGCCAGTACTATTTCTTAATATGAATAAGATCACACAGATTTTGCCAGATACAAATGAGGTTTAATTTACCGTATTTTTATTCATCTCCTAGTTCTTACTCTCTTGAAAATCCTCAGAGCATGACTCTGCAGAGATGGAAATTTAAGCAGAACCAGTTTTGATTAGCTGGGTTGTTTTTTTTTCACACACATTTAAACAACTGCAAGAGCCGAAACAACGCATTATCACTCTGACACCTTCTAACTTCTCGCTGATAGCATTAAAATAGCTGTTGCTAGATGTGCTGGGTCCTCAAGAAAAGGGTGACTGCTGGATACAGGCTCTGAACATCTGCGATTCTGTTTCACACAACTGCAGAAATACATGTTCTCGTCTGACAAAAGACTTGGCAGAGAAAAGCAGGTAGATTTCTCTCCCATCTCATATATAATGGAACATTAATATAAAGTCTCAATGAAGCTTCTCAACTGAGGAAAATACAGAAAATTTTCATTATATGAAGTCAAAGCCTCCAATTCATTTTGTCTGCAGTAGAAAGATATGCAACAGTAACTTACTGTAGGCAACATTTCATAAGTTAATATCTAGATCATTATTCTTGTGTATGTTTCCTGGAAAGAATGTTAGATGTGTGGGATTTTTTTCTATGCAATACATATTCAATTAGCTTATGAACTTTCTATTGTTATTGCTTGTATTCTGCCTATTGGACTCTCCTGACAAGGTACCTGCTGAAGTCAAACTACAGAGCTCAGTGGAATTATTCTTACTTCCCCCAGTACTGTTGGTATCCGAATTATTCTGTCTCTTTGGCTACTTCTGCACTAGTTTTTAGATGTAAGATCATCCAAAGATCTATCTCTCTATAGTACACCCCTATACTCTATACTTCTATATAGTAAAGCCTCGTTTTACAGTGCAAAGTTGTCCATCTGAGCACTGTCACCCAGATCATTAGAAATCATTCACCTCCCAACCTGCTCCTTTGCATTGTTCATACTGTTTGCTGCTAAATCAACCACACAGACCTTAATCAAGGAAGCCTGCCAGCAGCAAGACCTTCCACACACACTCCAATTTGGCTACTTATACCTCACTTCTAGCTTATCCTATAGGTAGGAGATGTAGTGAGTAAAAAGGCAAACTGTCCTCAGCCTGACTATTGAAATGCCTTTGCTTGGCTGCGCTGATGGGTTTTCATGTGGTCAGAAAAGAATCACCTCTGTCTTTCCACACAAGAATATATAAAGGTCTGTGATCAGAAAGCAAATCTGAGCTCCTAACTACTTACTTTATAAGTTCAGTTTTGCCAGGCATGCATCTAACAGGACTGAAACACAGTAATATCTTTCCCATATAAGTCTGAGTCCTAAATACCATGCACAAGCTCAACCATTCAAATAAAGAACAGCAGTAACTCATCAGGCAGATTGTTAGGTGTAAATTAACAGAGCTCACCAAGTAAATGTACCTCTCATCAAGGTGCTGGCACTTGGATGAGACATGGCATTTGTGGACCCCTGCAAAAACAGGGAAGATGCCGGATGGAAAGACTCACATAAGTTTTTGAGGACTTCTTGTGACTGGGATACATATCATTGGTATTTCCTCAATGAAAAATATTTTGCAAGAAAAAAGTATTTTCTTTTTTAGTTTGATTTCTACCGTTGTTTTTTCCTGCCAAGACACTCTCTGTGTACCTTTCACACTCATCATGTACGAGTCCCATGTGATGCTGGAAAACAGTTTTCACTGTTTCACAGACTTTTGGAAGCTTTGCGACTGGAAGGTCTTTGAGAAACTCTCAGGAAGCACAAGAAATCTTTCACAAGAAAGAAGATAATACGAAGAGAGCTGTTTTGAGGTCTGTGTTAACACCCTAAATACAAGAATCTTTAACAAGCTGACTGCTCCTTTCTTGTATTTTTCTAAAGGTGTATATGATCATATCTGGAATTTGGTACTAAATGTGCACTATATGTATTATATTTTAACCCTCTTTCATAAGCCATGTCTTATGGTTGTCATCCATTCTTTTATCAGTCCGGAAGGAACTATTGCCACAAAATTTGTACCTTTTTCACTTCTTTCTCGAGTTACACAGAACAGCTGATGCAGGCCAGCACATGAGAAAAGAAGCTGGAGATACAAAGTGTGAGCTGAAGTTCTATCTGAAGAATAGAGGTAAGTATAGGTTGCAAAACTCAATAAGAAAACTTTAAACCCCTCTAATTATACCACTTTTCTCTCTCTTCAGAGAGCTGTGAAAAATACAGTATTTTGGCACAAGCTTCTAGTGGAGTGAAAAAGCAAACCAGCGGAACATGAAGCCCTCAGCTCAGGGGACTCAGAAATGTCAAGTCAGTATTGCGAAGCAATAGAAATTACAACGGTAGCATACCATCTGAGATGACATAGAAGGAGATGGCATCACCCATCTGCACAATCCCTCTGATGTAAATGTCATGGAAATGAGATTTTTTTTTTGCTATATAGCCAGTATTGCATGAGAAAATGGTGTAACAGGTAAAGGACTTAAAGAAAACAAAGATCAAAAACCCCTTTGGCTGTGATATTAAAGAGGAAATAAGGAAAAGCTGTATTTTAAATCTGATGTGCCACTAGAATCAGCATTCTAATGAAGTGTGATTAGCTCCAGAGAATGTGTGGAATTCCTTCCTTCCTAGCATTAACCATTTAAAATGAGGCACCTAAAATGACAGCCATCCCATTTAACCCTATATAAAATTAGCTGCTTGGGCACAGCTAGCTTTTTAAGCTCCTCCTTTAACCAATAGAAAGAGATAGCCACACCCAAAAGTAGTTAATGCCAACTATCTTATCATAGGAAGGATTGCCTTTTTGGGGGGGAAATGTGAGAAGACCTCAGAGGTTAGAAATAACAAAGGGATGCTTCTAACACTGGCTGTGGGCATACAGATTCCCTGAAAAAGGATAAGAAGCACATATTGCCACCAGAAAAAAGCCAGTGGCCCATGAGCTGCAGTCAGAGAAAGAGCTCTAAGAGAAAGTCTTATTTGAAGTAGTGAAAGATACTGGACAACTATAACAAACTACAGAAGGCCAGCACCTAAATGTGAGTTTATATGGTGGTGCCACGCTTAGGTAGCATAAATCCAAAAGCCAGGATAAAGTTGATGGTGAAAGTCTTTGAAGACTGATTTCATGAAATCACAGAAAGCATGCTGGGCACTACTAGCCATTAGAACATGGTAGGAATGCCAAGAACACAATTCGATTTCATCTTAATCTGCTATTTTTCTGTCCTTTTAACATGAGCACTTCAATTAGACACTTTTCACTTTGAACGCTGAATTGTGCGCTTTGGTAAAGAACAACATGTTCCATGAAATTTGACTCATTTGGCTAGTTCCTTGGGTGTTTTCACTCACCTCTGCATGATTAAACCAAGGAGAGAGCAGAGATCACACGCTGACTTGGAACGATCTTTATCTCCTTTGAGACAATGTGATTTCTGCTGTGTGATCAGGACTTTCTGGGAAGATTACCTCAAGCCCTCATATAAACAATATACTGGGAGCTGAAAAGAAAAATAAAGGAGAAGCTGAAAATAATTTTTCTTCAACAATGAGAATTTGAACAACAAAAAGTGGAGATGCACCTGATGTACTGAAAGCACTCCCTACTATGCAGAGCACAGCAGTCACATTGCTCACTGTGCTCAAGTATTCCTCTTCCATTTATCCTCTGCAGAGATTGTATGGTGTTCTCTGGGACAGGGAATTACCTTTACATTTGTCTCTTCATTGTCCCTAGTTTACCAAAGCTTCATATGCCACCAGTCAATCCTAACTGAAATGATATATGCAAAATAAATGTGAGACGTGCCATGCTTATGTATGGTAAATTACTGCAATTGTTCTGAACCCTGAGAGCCCTTGAGAAGCTCAACTAGTTATTGTAATGGAAACTCCTTTGGAAGACTTTTGGACAGAAGCTGGCAAAAAGGAGAGATGGGAAATACCTTGAGAGAACCTTTGTTTCCAGGCGCTAGGGTTCACAGTCGCAGCTCAAGGCACTATAATGATGAGTTCAAGTCACAGCTCTTTGACACTTTACGTTTCAGAAAGGAGGTCAGTGTAGTACTTTTAGCAAACTAAACAGATACTACCAAATTTTGATGTTTCCAGGGATATTTCCTTGATAGAAGTGAAGATAAAATATGGTCATTTCACAAAAATAAACCAAAAGTGACAGTTTTGTCTAAGGACTTATCGACTTTATTTACATAAAATCAATTCCAATAGAGCACAAAGATATCCATATTTAACTGAGTTATGACACTATTAGAATTCACTTCAAAGAAACAGCTAAAAGTGTTTTTCTTCAATGGATTACTGTCCATAGAATGGGTTTTGTTCTGCATGCTACTCTATCAATTAATGGCCATATACACAATAGTTTCACTCCTTCAGAAATTATTTTCATACAACGACAAATCCCAGAGTGTGAAAAAAAAAAATAAATGAAAAATCACTTAGCGTGGGCCAACATCTCCAAAAAAAAAAAAAAAAAAGATAATCACAGCTAATACTGATCACATCAGTGAATTCCTTGGCTCTGTGGGCTGAAGTTCTAATGAGAAGTGATTGCTTCCATATAATTTGCTTTGCAGCCTGCAGCATTGAAATCCCAAACAGTAAATAAGGGCAACACTCAGAAAGCACTATGTAGGTGTGAGAAGGACAGTGGCTATCTGATAGTCATGGCTGGGATCTTAAATCGTGGGAAAATGTAGGTAGGCTGTGTGAGATAAAAGGCCAAGAAAAACAGAATGCTTGAACTGAGAGTTAAGATTCCTTCTGTCCATGCGTTTAAACTCCGAGTTACTATATGAGAAAGAAGAATCTCTGACCACATACAAGCTGGATTTAAAAATTCCACTGCAAAGATCACTTCTAATATTTATCAGATGCTCATTAGTTATTGTTAGTTATTGCTACCACTGTTACTGTGAGTGGAAAATTTCTCCTCCAACATCTAACAGGAAAAAACATCCAGAGGGTTGGAAATCAAGCTTAAAATGAAGAAATAAAACCCAGTTAAAAAAAGCAACAGCAACATTTTAAAAATATTTCAAACACTTGTTCTTTAATTTTTCCTAAGTTCTATAGAAAACATCCAGAGCTTGATATTTCAGAAGCCTCCAGGTGCATGAGTGCATCAATTTTATCACTGTAACAGTGCATCATTTATCTAGTTACATGCCTAATTCTTCATGTACTGCAATAAAAAGTCTGTTTCCTGCGGTACCAGTGTCCCAAAGGGAAATCCAATTGAAAATGTAACTGTGCTTCCTCAGTATTCTTACCAGAAATCAAAATTACTTTGGAAGCCCTGATCTTGCATACACCTTTGTGTATTAGGCTCTGCACATGCAGGCGCAGTCTTCTTATCACATACTGAAGCACTTCTAGGATTTAAGATCTGCTGAGAGTAAGGTTTTTGCTGTGTATTGTTTTCAAATGATTCCAGATAAGCCACCATTTCAAAGAATCAGAAACAACCAAATGAGTTATTTTCACTTGCCATATAAATCCAATCAGATGTGTGAAAAGTGGCAAAAATCATTAAACAACATCTTTGTTATAATTAACTAACTAATTTTTAGAAACTAAGTGGTTAAAGAGAACATATATGTGGTAAGATAACCCATCTCAACTAGACTTACCTTTTGAACATATTTTTTTTTGTAGAACACAAATATATGTACATATATTCCTATTTATTTAATAATTATAAAATTCCATCAGATTTTTTTTTTCAAGGCAGGATATACAATATCTTTAAAAAATAATGTACATTTGATTCCATGATTCTATTAAAAAATACACAGCAGATGATGGGGTCTAATGACTTTGCACATTTCCTTAACCTTTGTTGGGGGTGAGAGAAGATGAATATCATAGAGACTGAGTTTTTCTGTTTGAAACTAATACAGTACATCTGGATTGGTAAATGCTAGATAATCAGTCTCAAGAATCTGACATACTGAAAAGTCTGGTCAGACCTCTCAGTTAATGGATAAAAGTATCATATGCACTCTATCTGAAGCATTTACACATGACATGAGATCCCCTAACATGAAACAAAATCCCTGACCCTCATTTCTGACAGTAACAGTAGCTGCAAGTGCTTAATATGTTGTGGAGCTGTAGTTGTGAAATCTCTCCCCTATAAATATTCAGAGTGTGCTGTAAAGAGTTTAACTTCATGTCCCTCAAGTCTCAAATCGCAGTTTGAGATGTATGCTTGAATTTTCAGGGAATCTTCACGTTATGAAGCATTTCGTTAAGTTCTCAGGATCTTGAATATTACACTTGGAAAATGTTTGTTCAGAAAATCCTGTCACAGATTAAACCAGAGATCCCATCCTCTGTTAATACAGATCAGATTAGCTGATTTTCCCCACTTGAGGATTTGACCAAGGAGCTGTATAGTATTTGCATTTGATTTGTAGGAACACACTGAAGCTGATATATTTTGATGATTGAAATTTTGCATTAACTCTGCAAGCATATCCAATAATCTTTGCTGGATTTAATTTTATACGTTGAACTGAAATATCTCCATCCATGCAATTAATCAGATGAAAGAAAGATTGCAGTACCTCTCTGTAGAAAATTGTACAGCACCCCAGGCCGGTTCTACCTAGTCCTTTCCCTCACTGCCCAGATTTACAAGTGTTAAACAAGAAAGACCCTGAAAAAAAATAACAGAGTTATGTTAGAATAAATGGGAGCATCAATTGCACTGCTCAAGTTATGTATATTGTGTTCCATGCCTGCATAACTACAGGCAGAAATCTATGATTTTTCTACATTAATCCTTTACTAGATTGTCTTGGTTTTAGGATGCTCAGGCCAACACTAAAACGGTTTTGCAAAGTTTGTGCATTTTCATTCATGCTTATGTTTAAACTTCATAAATATATATGTGATCACTAGTAAATTGTCTAGATTGGACCAACAATATGCTGGGTACCTAAGCCATCAGCCATTCAGTAAGATATAGTGTAGTACTTAATCCAGTATTATAATATAAATCTTGGAATAAACAATACATTTTAGAGCTATGCAGATATAACATTTACTGTAAAAGTGTTTTGCTTGGCAAGAAAACAACACATATGCATATTTCTTATGCCACTGGCAACCGCAAATTAAGCATCTAATTTTTATATATTCATTTCAATTTGATGCAAATGAACTTCAATGGGGACTCAAAAATGACGTGAGCATCAACTGCATTGGGAATGTTCTTCAAACATGGCTTGACCACCAAAGCTAGATGTGGCTTAATGTGCATCTGCATAGGTACCCTCTCATTTGAAAATATATGCATTTACATGGGGATTTCGACTTTTCTTCAGATCTCTTTTCAAACAACCAGTATGAAAGGAAAAGAACTTTTAAAAGCTGGCTTTTCAAGTAGAATAAAACTTGGCTTGTCATGCTTCTTCGAGTATGTTTTTTCTCCTTCTGACCTTTGCTCTGAATTTCTACGATGGAAGTTTTAGGGTTGTTGGACTGGGAGGTAAACGTCTGTCAACTTCATAAGCTTTTTTGGAGAGTACCCAGCTTCAAATTCAGCTTTATAAGGAAGAAAGAAAATAATAGAAAGAAGGAAGAAAGTAAAGAAAGGAATATTTTTTATGCCGCTACAATTAGGCCCTTGGGTGAAGATCATGCAGCTTTGAAACTGTTCCGTTTTGACAAAGTTCCAAAGTGCTATGCACATTAGGGAAAACTAGAGTTTGCTGTAATGTAAACTGTTTAACATGCACACAGAGGTCAGATCTAAATTTTCCCAAGCATTTGGGTTTGTTTAAACATTAGAACATGGTTTGGTGTCAGTGAATAGGAAAACTTTAATGTTGCGGGTGGGAATCTACCCATCTTTCTTTGTTACAGTTCCAAAGGCTACTGCAATAAAAATATTCATTTACCAAGGGGGCTATTGTGATAAGCGTCCAAAGACATTATGCATTGGTGTGAAAGAAGCAAGCAGAAATAGACATCAGCATTGTGGGTGAAAAGAAACAAGTCTTCCTTTCTTTTTTCTCTTTCTTTTTTCTTCCTTTGTAAGAGTTCCAAAGTCCAGTTTTACATGAGGTTTTTTTCAGGGTGGCCTGGGTATCTGCACTTCCATACTTTTCTGATTGAATATAATAAAGCTTGAATAGTGGTGAGAGTTGTGAAGTTCAACAATAACTGCATATTTTATTGCTGTTTTGTAATTATGCCCTTAAAATCAGTGCTGACTGTACTTACCTGTAAGGCCTGAACCACACACTGGAGACGGCCTGACGTAAACCAATATAGCTTTCTTAGGACAGCAATCACAGCTAATGTAAAATAAAAGCAGTTTGCAGGGTATGGTTTCTGAACTTAAGTGGCAAAAGCACTTTTTTTTTTTTCAGTTAATGCAGAACCTCATATGTTTAGCACTAACACTGCTAATTAATCATTATTTTTTGCAGTGCCAAAGAGTGCAGAAATATCACCAGTAAAACACCCTACTGATTTCATACAAATGTCCTTGCCAAAATACATTTAATACTTTTAGAAGATACTTTCATACTTCAGAATGTTAACATTATGTTTATTTCTTTTTTACTCTTTTCTGTTTTTTTTTAACCAGGAGTTTAAAACAGTTGTGCTTTTAGCTTATGATACCAAGCTGGTATCATCAAGGCAAATCCTTTTATGCATGAGTTTGTAAACTTCAGGTGTCCACTGTTGCTGATTAGAGAAAGGAAATAATCTGACCCAATGAGAAAATCACCATGCTATGCTGAATTGCAATCTCTGCATTACAATGCATACAATCATCTGTTATCTTGCACTAAAAGGGGTACATTCACAACAATCCAGCTTGAGTTACCCAATCAATCTCTCCTCATTAAATAGCTAGAACTATGTCAACTCACCTGGACAGATTTACTTCTCTACTTTTCCTTATGGTTTGCCATATAGTCACTGTAGAAATCTAAGGTTCTCATAGCAATTAGGAAAACTCCTTAAAGAAATTATACATTTCACATCAGAGGAAAAATATTGGAGAGCTTGGGATCAAGTGTGACAAACAGTTACAGTTGTATAAGAATTCTGCTTCATTGGTACCCAGTATACACACATGAAGAGCTCATGAGGTGTGTGTTTTCACATGACCCCTGTTGCTGCTAAAAAACCCCAACAAAGCAACCAAAACCCAACCAATCCCCTCCGAAAAACATCTCATCACAGTGGTATTAAATAATGAAATCAAATATACGTTTGGTTTTGGAACCTAAAGGAGCATGCTGGGGTGGCACTCTGGAAGACAAAGTGCTCTCTTAAGCCGATGCATAAATTGCAGCTCATTGTTGGCAGGTTTGGAAAATGTAAAATGTTGGAATGAAGGAACAACTGGTGGCCTTATTCCCACAAAGAGATGGCCATGTTAGACAGCTGGAGATGTATTCCTATATTGAGTACAATTCACCTGACTACACTCTTAGCTCTCACTTTAATCAGAGCTGCAAAGTCCTAGTTTGGCACATGACTGGGAAATTGTAACCCAAGTAAAATGAATGCAGCAAAATCTGTAATATCCTTTATCCTATTAAATTTCTTAGTGGAAGAATAGGACCAGATATGGAACCTAATTTCCATGACTAGTTTAGACAGGACCACTTTGTTTCCTACATTGGTCTGAATGCCATCCAAATTAATAGCAACTGAAATCCATTGCCATCCAAAAAGCTGATCAGAGTTCTCTAGGAGAAGAAAAGCTTATTTTCTCTTAGGTTGCTTGAATGTAGTCCTCTACAGTTCCAAAGATGATCACAAGTAGTATAAATAGTGTGTCTTACCCAAATTATTGAACATGCAATATTTGCCCCACCAGCAAAATGCTGATTTTCCAAATTTGCATGCATTGATGAAGTCCCATCCGTCAAACCTCTTTTGTGTGACTGTGCCTGAAATGCTCTTCAAATGCAGTTTGCGGGCTAAAGGCTCCTTAGAGGAAATGATGATTGGACGTCTGAGTACAAGCTGTTCATTGAGGGAGAGGGAGAATGCATACTCTGTTTATGACTGCAGAGTGAGATTATTTGCAGTCCAAAGGAAAACAGCAGGGGTAGGTTCTTGCACATGAAAACAAAGCTCTGATGCACCTTCTAAACTGCTCCAACACCAAATTGGCCTTGCACAGCTGTAATTATAAATCAGTTTTTCCCAGAAATGGAGTGGTTATGTAGGCATGTGTGGGCCTTTCCAGAAGTAACATGCTGATGCTCTTTCAGTCTCATGCAAGGACATGATTCGGATAAGAAACCGGGCATCTGTTTCTTCAAAGCAAAGGGAAATCATTTAAGCCTTTATTAGGACATAGAAATATAAAGATGGTCATCTCTGGAGAGCTTAATGGACTTTCTTTGTTCTGTATCCACGTTTCTGTTGTGTGATTCATAGCATAGATGCAGATCTTGGTCCCCCTGGAAAAGAGAGCTCTTAGATACCATCCCCTGACAGTACCAAAATGCAAAAGCCAGATGATGATGAGAACAGTATCAAAACAGGAACTCTGAGGTTCAGCTTTGAATAAAGAGCATGGCTTTGACCACGTTACCAAAATGTGTTTTGTGCCTCTGCTCACCCGCATATAAAATAGGCATAATATGACACTGTCTTGAATGAGGGACAAACTGCATGTATTTGCTAATCTATTTTTACCAATAAAAGACGCAAAAAAGGATATTCTGGCATACTTATTCACATAAACATGTCACATGTTGAGAAATGCGAACTTCAACTGCCAGCTTCTGCCCTCTGCTTGGAGATCTGTGCATGCAAAAAGTATAAATCAGACTCCAAAGCAATGCATCCAAGAGGTGGGGGAGATTTCAAAAGACAGCAGGTACTGAGAATTAAGAAACCTGTAGAGTGAGGTTTGTTATCAGTAGGATGATGTTCTGAATTCATGATCTGCAGGCCCATGCAAATTTGCTGTGATGTTTCATTACACCGATTTCCAAAACGTGGGTAAAGAAACTGTCTTAGTTAATCAGGCTCTTATTTCCCCCATGGGGTAAATACTAGATGGCAGACTTGTCACAATATGTTACATACATTGAAGAAAGGGGTGATCACAGCTTTCTGCCCCTCCAGATTGCCATCCGTTTTTCTCGGTGCTAAAACAAGCAGGCACATGGAACTGGATTATCTTAAGGTCCTTTCCAACCCTAACTATTCTATGATTCTATAAGTGCAGATGTACCATGCTGACTCATGCAGGTAATGGTAGACTGACATAAGAACGCTTTGTAAAGCCCTGTTCAAGGCTGGCTTAAGGCTTACCTTTAAGTGCATGTCCATCACACTGAGTCCCAAACTAGTATGTGATTGAATATATGATTGAATATATGAATATGTGATATTGCCTTCTGTTAAAAAAAAAAATAGACACACCTCTTGTTCTGCAGGTTGGGAAAAGAAAGAAATCTTGACCATATGAGTTATACAGAGCAAGTACATGGAAACGGCCTGATTTGCAGGGAAGTCAAAGGCTTGGAGAAGAGTTGCCTCAGGCATGATGAGTACAGCACAGTCTATTTAAGGTAGCTGCTTAGAACACCTAGTACCATAGAATTACAGATTACATGGTACTTCTGCTCTTAAAGGTCTCAATTTGCTACAGAATGAAATGTGTATGTGTAAAAAAACTTGTGTGTGAAGAATCAGGAAACTTGTAATGAGGAAAAACTTGGCATCTCCAAGGGTTAAAAGGAATGATGTCTTTTAAGAGAGAAACATTTTCTAAACAGTAAACCCCTCACTTAAGTCACATGAAGTGAAGCACTTTTCCATTAAATCCACAAGTACTGTAAGCTGTTCTGCAAATACCTTTTCATTGAAGTCATATTAAATAAGCCAGAATGACTTAGTAGGTGAAACCTTTAGCATATTATGCCTTGAACAGAGCCCAGGTACATGGCATGGGTTGCAAATTTCCCCACATGGTGCTGCAACAATGGGTTAAACAGAAATGGTGATATTCCCCCGTCTCATAGTCTATGGGATTTCTTATATCTTAGGAGATCTCATAGCCTATGGGATTTCTTACATATTAGGAGAAAGTTAATCAGTGTCATAACTCTATCAGCAAGGAATACCAGAAAGTCTGGACTAAGGAAAGAATCTCTTATCTGGGAAGCTCCTATTGACTCAGAAACATCTACAAAGTTTAAATGTTGTTTTCACGAAGTCCAGTGATGAAATGCTGATCATGATGACTGAGAAATGCCTAGTATCTAGTCACTTCATACAAAGGGAGAACTGCTCTTATTGTCTATGTTATACCCTTGATTCTGTCATAAATTTCCTATAGGAAAAGACTAAAAAAAAAGTTAATTTATAAGATAATTGCATTATTAATATATAGCAAAACATCTGTTATACACAAACCCCATTACATATTACTAAGTTTTGGGTTCACACCTTACTTCTACTGATAGCTTTGCAGTGTTGCCTTTACGTTTTAGGATCTCTGGCCCATTTTCATTCTGTCCAACGGACTGAAAGGTAGTGAGAAGAATTTTTTCCCCAATTTCACTTTGCAGTTCTTGGACACAGCCAAGTACTTCCAGGGTGTGACTGACACAACTGAGATTTAACTCCATTGACTGTACAGGATGCCTACATCAACCCCATTCATTTAGATGGGCTGAATTAGTAAATAAACAAGTCTAACCTTATTTAACAGAAGTCACCATGCTTTCAGCTTTCCTTTCTGCTCTAAATATTTATCATCACTAAAGCCTCTTGATTAATAAATAGGTGTGCATTTTCAACCTCCAGATACGTCACAAATAGAAGTTGTGATGACACTTCTCATTTTCTCTTGTTGGCACTGCAAACAGATGCTTTTCTCTTGGTCAGATTAGCACAACGTATTCAAATGAGGAACTGAAGAAGATTTGCATGTTACAACTAAAAATGAACCCTGTCATTCTTATCACACTCATCTTCCTCTTAGCTACTCTCTTGTGATACCATGACCTCCTACATTGATGAATACAGCAATAGCAGAGAGGTAGATATTAAAGGTGTACTCCTGGCTTTTCTGAGGTCAATGGTTGTTTTGACAACAACTTCAGTAGATCCACAGAGTCATTTAATGGAATAATTTGGCATGAGTCCTGCATATGGTTACAAACTAATTTATCATGCCTCCTACTCAGGGTCCAGTCAAGGTTGGTTTTATATGTAAGTACAGTCCCTGCCACTTGATATTGTCAAAGACCTATAATCATAAATAGTTGTTACTCTGGCCGTCAGGAAGACTTTGCGCAGATATAAGAGGAAATGATGCCGATATTCCTAGATATTCATGGCACTGTTTGAGCATAGGGAAAGGATTATTGAATAGTCATCAGTTATCCATGGCAACATGAATGAAGCCAATAGAAATCTTTTTTTTATTATATGTACACAAGTAACAACTCCAGCATAAAAAACACTAAGGGAATTGGAGCCATTACAACTGCTAATTTTGTTTTCATTTGCATTTTTTGTCCAAACCCCATTCCATCTTGCATCCATCATTAAAATGAAGGTAAAGGTGTATTTTTTTTTTCAGTTAAAGCTCTGCTTAACTAAGAGGAATAGAATTTAGGCCACCACTTGTACTGTGTAAAGCCAGTGCATGTTTACTGTTTGATGTTGGCAATATCCATTAGACAACAAAGGAGATTCATTTGGTAGAGATATGGTGATACTGCCATAAGTAAAACTGTGCATGGAAATTACCATATTGAATGCTAACAAAATCGCAGCTCTCAGCCAAAGGGAAATTTATTTCTGTTATTTTTCACAAGATGGAGAAAAAAAATCATAAATATGAGCAAAGTTGATCTCACAGGGCATGTTTTCCCCTGTCTATAGTGTCAGCTCCCTCTGATCTTGTTTTTCATCCAGTTACCAGATTCAATAGCAAGGAGGGCAGCAGCTGCTACCCTATCAACATCAACTCTAAGAATAATGTACATCTCTAAAAGCTACCCACAGTGAAATGTGGAGCCACACATACCATAATGTCCCATCAAACATAGAGAAGGCAGAATTTAAAAGTTCCAATTCCCTATGCCTTCCAGTATATAAAACAATATTTTTCCTTTCCAGGGCAGTTTTTCTGATCTGGAAGAAACAAGGTATAGTGTTTGTCAAAACTGTAGTATGAAAGATAACATCTCCACGTAAAGGAAGCACAGGAGGATAATTTGTTTCAATTACACAAATCTGCACCTCTAAATATAAAAATCATTAATTGTATTACTTTGCAAAAATGTGCTCAATTATGTTATATGGCTATCAGATTTTTATATTCGGAAAAAAAAACCCTCATAAACCATGGTTATGTGCTATTGTTGAGACACTGGGGAGAGAGAGATAAACAGAGAGATTGGTTTAGGAATCATACTTGAACTAATAACAGAACCTCCCTATCCGAAATCTTTATCCTGACTTTTCCCCCCCCAGTGGAAGCTACAGGATTATCATAATTTTTTTAAGAAAAAAAAAGCAAATTACTTTCTGTTTATGCTGTTTTCTGCTCTTTTACCTAGGAGAACTTGAGTGCTGAAAACTGCTTCAGGAAACTCATGCCATCTGACCTTATTTCATGTGTTCCCTCATATGAGCTGGAACAAAGGAATGGGCTGGGTGGAATTAAAGAGTGGAGTGTGTGTGTGTGCATGTGTGTGGTGCATGTGTGCCCGTGTGTATAAAGAAGTGGTGATCAGACGTTACTGATAAGAGAAGCCAGTGGTGCTTCTGGGTGATGTGTGTATTCAACTCCAGGCTGACTCCTCTTATGCTAATACAGCCAATTTCCTCTTTTATTTCATTTCTGGAGCCTGAATCTGTGATCTCTGATAAGGTTCCCAAGGATACCGCCTTCACTCACAAATGGGCAAGCAAAGGGGGGGCTAGGTGACGGAGACGTGTAACTCGCAGAGAGCACTAGTGGATGAATAATTTAAGACTCCGCCCGGAGATTTGAGGCAAAACAGAGAGATAAGAGACACCACAGGGTCTTCTGTGTTTATTCAGAGCTTCATCTTCCAATGACAGGTGACCTCCGGGGTCAAGGGCATTATGGGAAATGGAGCCAACAGTGGGAAAAGGTACTACATCCCAGAAGGAAGTAATGATTCACTTGGTGTCAAATGAAAAATTGATCCTTCCCCCCCCCCCCCATTTGCAATTTTTCTCTCTGCCAGTTTTTGAGGAGAAACTTAGGGCCCGAGGCTGTCACAAGTCTGACCGGCGAGAGCAAAATGGCCAGTAGCAATGGGATTGCACCAGTGTGAAACTGGTGCAAGATAAGAATCAGAACCTTTGTCTGAGCAGCGTGCTGTCTGTGTCTGTACACAGGCAGTCTGCTTTGCTAGCAGTTTAATCAAATCAGATATGTATAAAGGCAATACCTCAGAAACATCACAGGCTCGATCCACCTCATGTAAATTGTTGTTTTTCACTG
The DNA here is from genome assembly GCF_033815535.1 of Pezoporus flaviventris. Lineage (NCBI taxonomy): Eukaryota > Metazoa > Chordata > Aves > Psittaciformes > Psittacidae > Pezoporus > Pezoporus flaviventris. Next base: position 1,419,806 of record NW_026892597.1, on the reverse strand, counting down.
GGGCGACCTTAATTTACATCCACTCAGAACCTGCCTTCATGTTTTTAAACAAAACACTCCCTCCAACAGTTTTGTACCTTAATCTCATTTATTTTATGTTGGCCTGAAAGTATTTACTGCCATGGCTTTATCTGGTGTTTGTAAAGAAGTTGAAGGAGCTGAAAATTCTCAAGAAACACATGGTTTTCCTTGAGCCATATGCAAAAAAAGAAGGCATGATCACAAACTGGCTCTTGTTGCCTCTTTCATTTGGGAAATCTTGAACTCGAATCCTCTTTTGCAATTAGAAAAGGCTGAAGCTGTTCACTCTGGTCATATTTATACTGTTAGCTCTAGGATCTTACAAATTCTGACAGTAAGAAGTATCCCTAGAAGAGCTCCGCTCTACATTATCAAAACCTTCTGCTCGGCCATTCCTATTTGTTTCAATACAATGCAGCCATGACCTCTACAGAGCAAAAAAAAAAAGGCAAAGTCAAACGTTTCTCAGTGCTGGTTTACATTTCCCTGCCTCTTAAACTGCTGTTTCTGCTTTCCTCTGTTTGAATGTTACCCGTGTTTTCATTCCTGAGCAATCACATACCTTTTATCTTTTTAGATAAACATGAAAACATACGAAGGTCACTGCCCGGTGAGAAGTTAAGGTTTTGCATGACTGCCACCCGCTTGCACCATGTATGCACTTCCCTTCCAGCTCCCCCACTCCCACTGCGAGCCGGTCCCATCTCAGAAATGTTTCTTGCAGGCTTTTGGAGATGTTTGGACAAGTCCCGAGGCTGACTCACATCACACTTCACTTACTAGTTAACCTAACCCAAGCAGAGAGCAATGTGCTGGGCGGCAGCAACCTGCCTGGACTTCTGGTGTGGTTCACACCCAGCCATCTTGCCCACTGCTTTTCATGTCCTTGTTTTCATACTCATACCCTGATGAAACGAATGTGCTCATGGGCCTAAACCTGAAGGTCTCACCCACAAAAGCCACACCACTGGGAGGGCTTGAAAGAGTTAGGTTATCTGTACAACCCTTCTGCTATTCATGTTCGTGACAGATGTTTGCCAGTGAGGGTCCTCTTGGGTTCCTCCAGGCTAACCAAAGAAAGCTTTTGCCTCATTTATACCAGTCTGACTAGGTGCAGCTCTTGCAGTCTGAAATGGTGTTGAACTGGGGCAAGTGAGATGGGAATCAGCCCTCCTGGTCTCACAAGGGTGTTTCTACCTAGCTATGAGTAATGGTGGTGGGTAAACAAAATATTCTCCTTCATGTTGTGAGTGAGAATAGGGAGGCAAGGGATGTAGGTACTGACTTCATCTTAAATCATTTCATCCATTCAGTAATGAGGTTTTGCTCTGGAGGGCAGGATAGCAGCATTGAGACTAAATGGTCCAATGTTATAACGGCCATTTATGTGCACAACTTTATGTCTCAAAACCAAAGTATGTGTTTGAACATGTGCATACTTATATATTGGCAAAGTCTGGAGTACTTCAAGACATTATACCTAATTAAGGTATACATTAGAAATTAATACATAACCACATTATGTAAAAAGCAAATTTGTCCTACTTCTAGTTCAGCCATCACCATAAAATCTGTGTTGGGCTTTACTGCTTCAACCATTTATCTCAAAAGCAGAGTGGGGATTGCACTTTTCTTTTGAGATGCAATTGTAGTTGACACTCTGAAAAATCATTCCCCTTTTCACAGAATAAGAAAGCAATTGGAGAAAAAGCACACAACGTGGGAGGTTATGTTTCAGTTCCTTCAAAGTCCAAGAGGATTCAAGCACACACATACAGACTATTTTGGCTTGATTAAACAATTGGCATGAAAAAGATATCATTCGAAGAGAAAAGGAAATATGTTTTTTCGCCATTCATTATTTAACATAAAATGCATATCTAGGTGCTGAAGCAGGACTCAGAACTTGTACTGTCTCCTCAGTATGTGTCCTGACCACTATGTATCTCCTTGATTATTTCCTGTGCAGGGGAACAACTTCAAAAGGAGACTGAATTGATGGAACCTGTGGACAGGAGCTTAAAAGTGATTATATGAACAATCTATTAAACTGAGGCAAGCATTTCTTGGTGTGTGCTTAATTTCCGAGATGCTTTATAACAGCAAAAGGATGATTCCACCATATTTATTAAGCAATACCAGTGCCACATTTTGTCCGTTTGCTCTAATGATGGTAAGAGAACATTTAAAGTGTTGTATTCCCTGAAGAACAGAGAGGGGAAAGGTTTAGATGACAGATTCTAACAGGACTGAAGTATGAACTACAGAGGTGTTTAGCACTGACATGAATGAAAAATTGTCTTTGGAGGACAGAAAATACCACTCTTGGTTTGATGAGCAGTTGCCAACATAAGTTAGTCTTCATAACCATGCTATTTAACTTTTTCAGTCGCTTTTAATTTTTCTGGTTTTGATGATTGAATCCTCTTAGTAAGGGCACTTCAGTTTTGAAGCTGCGATTTGCTAAATACTAAATAGGAACAGCTCTTCAAAATGAAAAGTACTCTGTTTTGGGAAGACAAATGCAGTAATGTTACAGAAACAGAAATACTGCATTCACAGTAGCATTCTCTGCAAATTTTGGAAAATAAGAAGTATTTATGGCAATGCTCTTTCTTAGCTGTTCACAAATTAGAACGAAAAAGTAAAAAAGAAAAGTTAGGTGGCAAATCTAACACTTTTTACAGTAAGTAAAGAAGAATTTTTTCCAATGAACGGACCCCTGCCTCCCTTTGTCCCACCCTATCCTGATGCTGATTGAATTAGCTTATTAAAAAAAGAAAAAAAAGACTACAATCATGCTGTTTAGAATCTGTCATTTACAATTTCCTTGCTATCCACACACTCTAAACTTTAGAAAAATGTATTCTGATTCTGTTCTCAGTAATTTCCAATGAGGAAAAAATATTCCAGATGTTATTCGGGCCTGCTTGTTTTGCCATTTTTCAAAGAAGATTGCTATGGGACTTCTACTAATGAATGAAAGTATGGGTCAACCTGATAAAATGAAGAAATGGAACTAAAGTGAACACAGAAAGTGTCTGGGTAAGATTTTTTATCTCTGTCTTTCTTTTAAATATCACCAAATATCCCCTCCTCCAGATTATGGTTAGTACAGGAAATTAAACTGTGAAGAGACTGGCTACAAGACTAGACCTGGCTCAATGAGGTGATTCATAGCTCTGTAATAAGTGTTGATGGTTGAATCTTAGACCCATTAAAATCAATGTCAGGCTCAGTGATTTACTCAAGTGCTACAGTTTTCTGTCTTTAGCAATCATTTTCTCCATTTCATAAAAATGGAAAGAGGAAGGACTCTAGACATTAAATAATAGAAATATGACTGTGCATCAATTTTCTATGCAGTAAGTAGGAGTAGAGCTCCTGGATCCCATAGGCATATTCCATTCAGAAGACAGACTCAGCTTTTACTGATGAACAGACCTTTCAGTCATTTGAGATTGGTTCACCCAGCAGTGAAGACAATTTATAAAATGAAGGGCCCCTGACAGGAACATAAAAGCGAGATAAAGGCTATACCACATATTAGGGGTCCCTTTTGAGTCCACCTCCTGCAGGAAGAACAGTAGCAGGAAATAATGTTAGGTTCTTTTCTTTCATTTACGTCAGTTTTACACTGACATAAAACCATGCAGTTTGGTAGAGCTACTCCTGATTTATGACGAGGTAAATGAAAGCAGAGTCAGACCCCAAAGGAATATAATATAGACCACCTGTTTTGAGAGAACAACTGGGCTAAGAAATGACTTATATACTGTACATATAAGAAGCATGTGAAAAGGGCATGGTGGGAGTAACAAAAGCCTTCAATTATCCAGGCCTAGACTGGATTACATTAAGTGGAGGAAATAAGGTTGGCAGTATGTTTGTGGATCTGGGACAGGATTGCTTCCTAATTCAATATGTGCCACGACCAACCAGGAAGGAAACCATATTAAAGTCGTGATTAAGCACTGAAGGGGCATGATTGAATACCTTCCCTCCCCTTCAGAGTTAGGGGACACACAAAGATCATAGGCTCAAAAGCTCAAGAACAAACTAAACAGAGAATTTGGACTTAGGGAAAATAACCCAGTTGCTGAATTCGGGTGATTAATATAGGAAATACCTGCTGTATACTTGTTTGTTAAACATGTATATTTGGCTTCTGTTGTCAAGACGATTACATGCCTTGACACCACTAAAAACAACCTTTTCCAAATTCATAGACTGTGGCAAAATCTCCAGTTTGTTTATAATAACAGTAAAATCCATACAGAATGTTGCAAAACCAAATAAAACAAATAAAGTCTCATCTGCACTTAACAGTTTTATAGAGATAGATGTACTAACAAAAATCTCTTTATGAGGACACTGCTTACACTGGCAAAATTCACTTTTTGGAATGGCTTATATTGGCTCAGCAAGTGCAATGAGCTAGGAAAGGAAAACTGGTATTTTTCCAGTTTAACATCCACCCTGGATTTGGGACTCACCTCCCTTAACCTTATCTAACTATTGGTCTGGTCCCAGCTAGTCAACTAGGACACCCTATAGTCAAGCGAAAGAAATAGGTATTTCCATAAGAGGATAGTCCCCACTTACATTTAATGGCAACTTAATGATGGGTTTAGTTTCCTGCAGGGTTTCTGGTTTTCTCCATTGACCTCAGGAATACAGCTGGCAAAAATTAAATATGCTGTCTCCTACCATCAATCTTTTCAGATAATCACATTATGCAAGGCTTTTAAAGGTACCCAAAATTGTGAAGAAGCAGGTGTGACCACATAGGTTGGAAAAGCAGTAGGGTTACATCACCATGGCTAGTTCCTGGGCTAGTTAACCTGTTTGGTGGTATGTCATGAAAATGTGGTTCCACTGCTTTGGGGTCCTAAGTTAGTTGCAAAATCTCCACACAGTACTGCTTATCATAGTCAGATTCTTCTGGCAGATAAACACCTAAATAACACCATACCTTTGAATGACACGCAGTGAGGTATTTAGTGAGGACATGGCTTAAGTGGTTGATTGCATCCTGGTTTGAGTTCAGTTGCTGAGGAGAGCAGATTCAGAGACTAAACCTTCCTTTAGGTGTCTGTCTTACCACATGAGGTCGGAAGCGGCTAGCCTTACAGACACTAGGAAGAGCAGTTGGAAACCCTGTGCCTCTGACTCTTCTCATCTTACAGACACTTACTGCTTGGATTGGTAAAAAAGCAAATGAAGTGAGTTGAAAGAACTGGACTGTGGACATCAACCTGTGTTTTTGACAGGACTGTTCCGTTTGGATAAATAAACAAGGAATATAGCCTGTTCAGTGGTCTTGTTTTATGAGTAACTGTATCCTAGCCAAATTTTAATTTGAAAAGCTGCCTAATTTCCTTTCAAACTAGAATTTCAATAGGATAAGGTGACAATGTTTCCAAAGGCTCTTAGAGGATTAAGAGACACAGTTTCTTTTAATTTCAAGTCCAGGAATAGTGTACGCCTCACTCTCCAATATGCTTTTAAACCCTTCTCCCAATATACTCCCTTTCCTGTGTTATGTTATCCAGTAATTCTCACTGCTGTTTTCCACACCACAGTGGCTTCATTAGTGAAGTTATTTCAAATTGTCCAAATTCTCTGAGAACCACTGCTCATTCTTATAGTCACAGTAGGTCTTCTTCAAAACTGGGCTAGGGACTTGAAAATAGACAAGTACTGAGATGATTAAGCTTCTCCAAAGGCAAACCAGCATCATCATAATAGCTTTGCTTTCAAAGCAAGATAATGATTTCTGTCCATTTTGCAGCTCACATACTAGTGCTGCTTTCCATCTTTTTCTTTGGTTCCCACATTTCACAAGTGGCAAACTGGGACTATGGAAGATAGATGGGGGTGGGCTGGAGATAATGAAGAGGAAGGAGGATTAATAAAATGTCAGTACATAAAACTGAAGAGTCACCAAAAAAACTTGCCAAAGAAGGCCAGAAGTAGTACAGGGAATTGAAGAACTAAACAAAGGAAATTAATGCATAAAAGAGGCAGATTATTTGAAAATGAGTCAGTAGGACTGCTAATAGACAAGTGTGGGAGAATCTGTGACAAATGAGCTTGACTTTTGGCAAGAGTTTCAATTAATTCTCTTTAATATAAAAAGATATCAAAAATCAGATATCTGAGTCCATCATACAGATCTTTAAAGAACAGCAGTAGTCATTTGTCCCCTCACTAAGCACTTATTGATCAAACATCTGGGTTCAGTACAGGAACAACTAGCCAAAGTATGATAGCTTTTGTTTTAAAGGAAGTCGAGTTGCATTATCCTACAGTCATTTCTAACTCTAAATTCTGAGTTTCTATGAACCTGAGATTTTCAGAGGCAGATACATTCATTAATCTTCAGCTCATTAACCTGTTTAACGTGACTCCATCTTTAATCTGGAAAACTGAATTGGTAACACTTAAGTAAGTTCTTGACCACCTTTCTGAATTAAGCTGTAGATGAACTTTTAAATATTTTAAACTTTTTAAGCTTTGAAAGTTTAAACTTTTTAAACATTATGCTTTAAAACTAAGGTGAGATCAAAAACTTGTAGAGAAACTTTACATAGGCAGATTGCTAGGTATGTTTAGACTTGGTGGCATTTTAAGTAGTCTTGTGTGTCAGGAAGAACTTCAGCTAGAGTGTACATTAGGTGTAACACATATTACAAGAAGCAGCCTAATCAAAAAGCAGCATGTTGATGTTGCTAAGCTTACTGCTCTGGTTTTCTTCCTGTTGGAGAATTCAAGAGGGGAAAAAATGGATGAACAATACATTTCTCATTCCTTTGTTTCCTACTACCTAAAGAAACAAACATTTTTTACGTGTTTTAGAAAACTGACAGTGTATTTGCCTAAGGGAGACACCAACACAAATAGTCCTCTATACATGCTGGTAATGAAGACAGAATCATGGATGTTCCTCTTTTATAAATGTATGTGAGCACTGAGGAGTTACATTGCTTCCCCAGTAATGCCACCTGTGGTGGATCCAGAGTAGAAGGTAAAACCTCTGATGCTTGCTCTAGTACCATAAAATTCGCACTCTTCTCATCCAAAGTATACACTCATACATACCTACATCTGTATAAGCACTTCAGGTCAAGTAAGCATCCTGAAAACCTGCAAGAACATTTATGTGGGATATTACATATATCCCACCATTATTCCCAAATAGGAGTACAGCTAAGCCAAAAATATGCATGTTCAGTCCTATCTCCGTTCACTTTTCATTGTCCTCAGCCAGGTTTTATAATCGAGCATTGCAGAAAGCAATATGGGAAAATATAAATCAGATCCTAAAACGCCTAAGATTGGCTTATGAATCAGGCATTGGGCACATGCTTGTATGCTCCTTTTAGTTTCATTTACTTGCCTTTTTTCTTCTTTATAACTACATGCTCCAGCTGATTCAAATGTAACTAACTCACTCCCAAGGAACTGACATTTTTTCCAACTTCACCATACTTTAAGTCATCAACAGTTTAATGCTAGGTAATACTATAAGTGACTTCTTTTAAACTTGCAACCAGAACCAAGAGGGTAAGAAAGAGATTTGTGATTTTTTACTTGTTTAAATGTAAATTGAAATTTCCACTTCCTCATTATACTTCAGCAAACTAACATTTACAAAGGTAAAGAATTTGATGAGATTACCGAGATAAGAAGAGAGTTACGCTGACATCCATTTGCTTATTTATGTGTTTATTTTAATCACGGTTATGAAGCTTGGAGTTTTGGAGCCTCAATTTTCTTCTAAAGGGCAAAAAATTATTATCCCAAAATTTAAACACAAATGCATTCTATGAATCAAAATACATGGGTATTCAAAATGAAAACAACTAAATTGCACTACACCCAGTCCTTACTGATGTGAATTATAGTAAACTCATACCTACCTGATCAACCTAGGACCCAAAAGATTCAAGTGAAGGTATCCTACACCTGACATTAATGCAAACTCTTTGAAGTATTATAAGACCTGGGGACAAACCAGGACACCTTCATGGTCTTTTCTGGAAAGAAAAGAAAGAGAAGGTCAAATAACAACTCTGGGTGCTACACCAATGTAGGATGTACACAACCCTCTAAAAAATTCATAATTCTTGCAAAATGAAGTGTTTGTTCCTCCCATCCTCGATGCAAATTTAATATTGATTTCATTACATCAATAAAATTTAAAACTGATTAGCTAGTTGAACTAGGACAGTGTTAGCAGACGTGACAAAATATATACCATGCTTATAACCTCCTAATTGCACACAGTCCTGTTTAAATTCCTCTAGGGAATTTTGGTAACATTATTAGTCATAAGGAGAAACTATCCCAGAGGTTATTTGAAATACTTGGTTCACCATGTTGCAGCTAGTATTGACCTGGTATTTTTAAAGGCTGCAGTTTATCAGCCAAATCTACCTTTCTATCAGTAGATCTATAGAACACATTTAGGTTCTTTCTCTTATTCGGTATAGTTTCTTAAATTTCTTTCATTTCCAATTGAGCAACATATGTGTAATTAACGAGTTGCATGCAATTCATTCTCGATCTCACCCTTTGCCCAGAGGCAGGCAAATATTGCTATAGAACATTTTGTTTTGGTAGGGCCAGATGGATACATGAACCTTTTTTATTAGGGAAAGCATGGTAAGATGCACCTGGTTTGAACGGAAAACAGAGCAGTATTTGGAATAGTCTGTTGATCACTCCATAGTCTCTCCCTTTTTTTTCAAGGAAACCCTGTCTTGTACAAACAAGCTTCTGTTATGGTTTCTGTCAAATTTTGCCAGAGGACAAACCTTATTGACCACAGCAAATATGGGTGAGGTAGAGTTGGACTCAAAAGTTCTCAGTTTTAACCCTGTTCACCAACACAATTTTTCCCATTCCTTTAGCAGTGTTTAGTATCTTTCTTGGGGATGTTAAATATCTGATGTTTTCTCAAGAACAAGCTAAACCAAACACATCTGAATTTGAACGCCAAAATGGGCAGACTGGATATGTATCAGAATTAAATCTCTGAAAACAGGAATATTTGAGAAGTAGATATTTTTCAAAATATTTAAGCTACCATAATTTTTCACAGAGTTAAGTGTTTATAAAGCCATCATAAAGTTCATGTAATATTTCTCCAACAACATGCTCATCCTGGTTCCTTATTTTATCCAGAACACAGGGGGTTTGTCTAGGTGGCATGGGGTATGTTGTCAAGTATGTAGTCAAGTGGGATGTGCTCTCACCCCTCAGAGTTAATGTGGAGGTCTCTGTAACAATAAGCTCATACCCGCAGACCCAGAATCACACCTAACTTTAGGCAATTACCTGGAGTGCCTCAATTAGCAGGTGTCACACTGAATTCTCTAGTAGACCATAGAGAAATAGAGACACTTTAAGATTGTTTTTTGCAGGTACTTATGTTGGGTTTTTTTTTCCTCATGACACAGAACATCTAAGACAAATGCAAAGCTAGGTACCTCAGTCAGAAATGGGACCTAAATCCTGGCTTCAGTTTATATTTTGATGACTTTCTATCATCATATGTAAAAACCTCAGCCATTCAAAGCACATGATCAGGAGGTAAATGCTGCTCTTGAACATCTGAAGATGCAACATTTGAAAAAGCCATTCCCACAGCAGTGCCTCTAAAATCAAATGAGCTTCCCTGTCCATATGGCATCCAGGGTCAAATTCATGTGCAAAACAATTCCATCCTAACTGATCTGGATGTTTCACAGCTGCTCTTCCTCCTTGTTACAAAGCAAGTATAGTGCACCAGTGAATCTGATGCCAACTGTAAATCTTATAAATATGAAATAGCCCAGAGGGTCAAATTCATCCCTGATTGAGGTGCATTAACCTTATTCACCATCTTGTGTCACTTGTTCTATAACTTTACAGTGGTGTCGGCTTTGTTTAGGATGTACTGCCATAACAGTGATAGGGAAACGGCATGAAGTACAGTGGTTGTTAGGTCTATAGGTGGTTTATACTTGTACAGCCGATAAGCAAGAGAGAAATCAAACTGCTAGTGACTGTTTACTCCATGCAGCAACCTGCAGCTGGGATCACTTATACTATGCAAAAGACATCACAGTCAGCTATCGTATCCAGCATTCTCCTGATTTAGCCATAACTTTCAATTGCCATATTATGCTATTCCCCCCTTACTTTTCTTAAACCTACAGTAGGGAAAAAAAAATCCCTCTGTTTCTATTTATATTCCTTGTCCTAAGTGGAGATTTATTTAACAATGGGCAAGGAACAGATTCTTCATAAAAGCACTAAAATACATTAATCACTTCACTTTTGTCTGTGGAAAGGGAGGTGGGAAAAGGAAGAAGGCTTTATATGAAAATGATTAAATTGGGATTGTTTGAACTCATTATTGGAATTACCAAGCTTTCTGTTCACTTGAAAGAAAAGTTCAGGTCAATTATGTGCTTTCACTACATGTTCTTATATTTCTAATAGCCTAAAGATAGAAGTAGGATTTCTTATGTCCAAATGCAGTTGAGGCATAAAAGACGTTTTATTTCTGCAGCAGAAGAGAGCAGAAGGAACCAGTTTGATTGCCCTATCTTAGAAGAGAAAAAGGTCAAAATATTATATTCAGCCATATGCAGATGTCCAGTTCAAACCCTGAGCAATATTTCAGCTCTATTAAAGCCTTGAGATGATGCTTATGTGCTGTGGAAGTCTTGTACCAGGGTGAGATGTGTTTTCTGTGATACGGTACAAGGAGGGTTTTTCCATAAATATGCAGTAGCCCATGGTACCACTGGATGGCAATGGTTACATTTGTCACTAACACTTTTTAACTCCTCTCCAGTCACTGTGATCTTCTGCAAAAAGACTGCAACGCTGAGGACCTGGTTTTCTTCCAGCAAACCTATTGAGAACTTTTCCATTTCTGTCTGCCAGAGCAAGATTAGACTTAGTATCTTTTAAAGAATGGATAAGTACTGCCCAGCTTTCTCCTGTGTTTATGCTTTTAGCAGTGTTGGCAGAGACCCTCACTGTATGGACTGTAGGTTGCTGAGCTCTGTCAGTTTTCTATATGTGGGCAGATCAGTCTTTGGGCTGTTTTAGCATTGTGAGAGTGCAGAAAAGGAGAGGTGGCATGTCACCATCATCTCCTCGTATGCCTCATCTACCACATGTGTGATGAAGCAGCTGACTGGGCTGGTTTATGTCAGCAGTAGCAGCTTTCCCCACAGTAGGAATTTGCCCCTGTCCTCTTCTGCTCATCTCACACGAGTAACACAAGACGGACTAGCTGTACTCAGGAACTATAGCCTACCAATGTCTTCCTTTTCCTTAATCTTCTCTTGCTGTTCAAAAGACCATACTCTCCAATTAACACATCAGTTGTACTCAGGTTCTTATTCATAGAATCATAGAATGGTTTGGATTGAAAGGGACCTTAGAGATCATTCAGTTCCAACACCGTGTCATGGGCAGGCACATCTTCCACTAGACCAGGTTACTCAAAGCCCCGTGGCCTTGAACACTGACAGGGACGGGGTAGCCACAGCTTCTCTGAGCAACCTACGCAGAGGCAACCTGCCTCACCAACTTCACAGTAATGAACCCTCAATTCAGGAGACAGGAAGATTTTCTATGGCTTATTCATTTTTCTTCTGATCAATGCAGTGACACATAATATGTTTGCAAAACTATGTGCTCAGTTTTGGATCAAGTGGCAAAAATTCACTGTGAATTACAGACCTGTAACTTATCAGGTTTTTGAGCTACATACAGATGCTAAGCAGCAGATCTGCAGGCTCCAAGTGCAGAGAGACAGGGATGCTTATCATATAACATTCCTGGGAGCTCAACCAACAAATACTATTGCAAACAGCAGCATCCAATGTTTTGAGCTGAGCTTTGCATTGCTTATTTGGTATTGGTGTCTCAGTTGTGTCTAATCACAGAAGGTGCTTAGATCTTTGTATTTCTAATTCAGAAAGTTTGGGGTTATTGGTCATTAAAAGTAGCAATCATTCAAACAGGATAGGTTCAAATGTGAACATTATAGATGCTATTTTGTTGTTATGATGGAGTGTTAGTTCTTCTGTTCTGAATTAGGGAGAATATCAGCCTTGAATTTGCAAATCTGAAAGTTGCAATAAGTCTATTTTATGTTTCCAAAGACATGGAATAAAACATCATTTCTTGTTAGAAGTGCCAGATAGTCATAGTCAGTGTATTATTGGCAGTGTTATCAATGCAGAGAAGTAGACGTCGCTGTGGTGGGATTCACCTGACCTATTTTATGAACCTACACTGTCAGAAGAGAGCTGTACTTTACATTTAGCTCCACTCATTGACTCTAAGATCAAGGCCCAAGTTTAAGTGATGTCAATCCCACTGATTCTGATACTTTTTGGCTGCAACTGAGGAAGAGTGCAGCATGCTAGAATGTTTCATAAAATGTGCAATGGTTAGATACTGTTGATGCTGTGTTAGTATTAGCGGTTGTTTTGTGTCATTATAATGAAAATTGTCTTCTCTATGTGTGCCTAGCTAAGAAAGTTTTTATTTTCTATAGGTCCAGGCTAAGACAATAATGAATCACAAGACTGATGGCAGAGCTCCACAGCTGTCTTTTATTGGTAGGATGATAGAGTCATTCAGGTGAGAAGGGACCTCAGAAAAGCCCGAGTCCAGTCCTCTGCTCCGAGCAGGATCACAACAGTTCGCTCAGCGCTGTCCCCAGCCTGGTCTTGAAAACCTTCAAGGACAGAGATTTCATGTCTCTGTTTCAATGTGTATTTATCCCCATAATGAAAAAATAATCCTCATGTCCATTCTCCTTATATATTTCTATTCTGTTTAAATTTATGACTATTGTCCCTTGTCCACCCACTATAATTTCCCATGATTATCCTGACTCCATCTTCTCAGTAACATCCTCTTTGATATTGATAGGATCCTATCAGGTCCCACCAAGCCAACCCTTAGCATGTCATCACTGACCAAGTGCCACAGTCCCTGACCATTCTCATGGCCCAATGTACCAATGTCTGGCCTGGTCTGGAGGCTCAGAATTGCACACAGTACTTTGGAAATCTTTTTCAGAGTGGAAACTCATTTCTGTTTTGACCTACGTACCAGTGTGAAGAACTGAGATTCCTGCCCTAACTCCTTCATGTTAGGGTTCTAACCATAACTCTGGGCTGTAGACACAGACCTGCACTGAGTCGTTTTGCTTCCTGTGTGGAAATGTGAAGTAGTCATGGCTGAGGAAATGGAGTCATGAGCTAGTCTTTATAATGACAGTGGGAAAAATGCTAAGGATAGCTGATGTAATTCACCATCTTTATAAGTCAGCAGGAATCAACCTCCTAGTGCATGGTGGAAGGACAAGAAGACAGCACCTTCGAGGATATGTGCCTAAGTATCTGCTCTTGCTCAAAATGGTGCCTCAAAGAAAATTCTAGGGTGCCATGCTGGAAATTGCAGGTAAAATGCTTCATTTTGTGAAACGAGGTCCTCTCTGTAGTGGAAACAGGCATAGGGAGCAAAATTGCACACCACTTCCACCTCTCACTCTCAGACAGGAAAGTATACACAATCTGAAATTGAGAAAAACATTAGATCTTTAATAACTCACTGGGGAAGTCGGGCTATCTGACTTTAGGTGAATGCCTTGTAAACTCCTGCATGTGAATGAGTTGTCTAAAATCCCCTGTTAATAGGGAGATATAGTCCTTCTTGGGTACAGTTTTCATCCTACAGTGGGTATTTAGACATCATATTGTTAACTCCAGTCTATAAAATCTTATGCTTTGATTGTCAGCAGAGCAGTGGGTGATGGATTCGACTGTGTACTTTTAGCATCTAAAGGGCTTTAGGGACTTTTAACAATTACAGGATTTAGTGTTAGTTCATCTGCTCCACAAAATCAAGAGCTAAGGCATATGGAAAAGGGAAATGGTGTGGAAATGAGGTGCCCATGGCAACTCAAGGGGAACAGACAAGGAGATGTGAGAAGAAAGGGGGAAATCTTGGTGACGGGATGAATGAATGGAAAAGGTGTATGAGAAATCGGTAAAAGTTGTACCTGACTGTATCATTGTCCTCTATTATTTCTACGTTGTGGGAAGGTTTGGTTTGTTTTTTTTTGTTTTTTTTTCTAATCTTTTTCCTGTTAATCTGGTTTTCTTAGATGTTTTCCCTCAGTTCCATCCATAGTTCAATGCACCCTTCCTCTTTCCTCCCACCTCCTCCACACACTCACTCTTTCTTCCTCCTACGCCCAGGATGCTTGACCTTTCACTGATATCAACCATAAATTAGCTGACCCAGACCAGAACTTTAGTCATGAGAGCAGGCTGTAAGGAAATGGATTTCTGTGCAGAATTGTGCAAGTCTAAAGGTAAGTTATTTTAGGTCACCCAAAAACGATGAAAATGCAGCTTTATCTGAGGAAAAGGTTGTTTGCAACAGTGTGAGAAAGAGACTGAAAAATGCCTTCCGGTTGGTGAAGGACCATCTCACAGATTTTGTAGGCAGCTTTTTCTTAGCGTCCAGCAAGACAAGCAATACAAAGATGTATTTGTGATAAACTTTTTGACTGTAGGTGATTAGGCATCTAGATGACAGTTTTCAGGTTTGGGTCTATATAAGGTTTGGAATTACAGCACAGTTTTCCTAATATATTAGCAAAATAATATAGGTTAGATACTCACCTATGGTAAATTTAGAATGAGATCCATTCAGAGCTATACTTGCAAGTCTCCATCAGTACCCAAATGGCTGTCAGTTTTAGCAGACTATATTCAATTTACATGAACTCTGGGCCTTCAGTATTGCCTGTATTACACAGTGACCTAAAAGATGGGGAAATACTTCCTCTTATTTGCAAGGAAACACCAGAAGTAGATTACAATGACTCCACTATAATGATTTAAGGAGGAAGGTTTTAGCCTCAAGCCTACCCACTCTACTCCAATGTGGTACTCACCATAGAACATAGAATTATAGGGTTGGGTTGGGAGGGACCTTAAGGGTCACCTAGTTCCAACCATCCTGCCATAGGCAGGGACACTTTCCACTAGACTAAGTTGCTCCAAGACCCGTCCAACTTGGCCTTGAACTATTCCAGCAATGGGGCATCCACAACATCTCTGAACATACTATACATACTTGGTTAACAGGTTAACAGTATCTACCTAGGTTATGATGGCAAACTATACTTTGTTCTTCTAGTACTCTATGCTAGAGAAGAATACAGCGTCTGAACTACTGTGTAATTAACATGAAACTCAGCCTGGGCTGATTGTTCGCTCATTATCGCTTTTCCAGTTCCAGCCATTTGCATTTTTTCTCCTGGGAGACGGACTGTGTGTGCTGGAGATCTATCAGTGAAGACATTAAATGAATGAGGGTTGCACTGGAAATGAGGCCAGGTTCCTTTCCCAGACTGCTGACTATCTGTTATGAAATCCTACAGAGATTAGTCAGATCTTCTTGGTACAGAAAATGTCATCTTGGACATCCCTTAAAGGGAAGACGGTCACTTATCTTCTTACGTATCTCTGCTCATTCACAGCACTTGTAATTTGACAAGGGCTGGGATTCATGTTTAGAGACATTGGGTGAGGGATAAAAAGTAGGTTGCTCTGCTGTCAAAAAAATTGGAGCTAGAGAAAGCTGAGAAAACATACTGTCTTTACTCCCATGGAGATCATGTGTGGGATAGAAGAGGGAAAGATTTCATTAGAGTTGATGTGAAGATCCAATCTAATATGGCTGAGTTAAACATAGCATTTATGGAATGAATTTCTCAAGTGAAAAAAAAAAACACCTTACAGATCATTCCTTCCTATTAATACCTCCTACCCATGATGATAAAAGATATTAGAAAATAGAAGGTATCAGAAAGCAAAAGCTGATAGATTTTTTAATCCTAATCTTTCTAAAGAAACCTCTCAATTGTCAACTATAGTGAGAAATTTTAAGTCCAAAAGTGAATACCCCTCTTACCTCTATTTACAGCTATACCAATATACCAATGTTTATGCAAGCCTGCAGTGACTCTGTTCAAGTCTCAATGAACAAATGAGGCCCATATACTAGGTATTAAAGAAAAAAAATTGGTGGGCAGCCAGAGCTCCCTGTAACTCAACATGCATCCTTTTGCACAAGTTCATAAACTATTGCCATCTAAAGCAAAGGGCATGACTTTAAAATTGCAACCTCTGCTCCAGATACATGTGCTCTGTTGCTTAGACACAGTACATGTTGGATAATAGAGTGTAGACGTCTTCAAGCCATTTAAGCAACCCCTAGGTCCTGTCTGGCAGACCTGATGTCAGAAGGCTTGCTGAATCAGTTGCACTGATGGCAGTTGTTGTGGTTATATATAATGTTTACACTTCTCAAAGAAAGAGAAAAAAACCCTACAATGCAGGCTAAAACCTCTCACATGCCTTCAATTACACCAATGTTGACTACAGAAGCACTCCTTATTCTCCATGCTTCTGACTGATTGTCTGAATACAGCTGGTGGAGTCTAGTCTTAACTTTGATGTTTCAAAAGCTTGAAGAGAGACTATGCAATTAAAAAAAAATAATCAAAAGAAAAAATTATGAGATCTGAAAATAGTTGCAGGAGTGAGAAGGGGAAGGGAGGGAGGTACAGATTAAGAGCTTGCTTTTAACTCCATGAAAAGTTCTCCTTTAATATAAAAATAAACTAAAATACTTTGGTTTTAAAAATTTTTCTTTTATAATACTGAAGCAAAATTTGTGCAACTACATAGAAAAATAGAAAAATTCCAATTTAGAATTCCATCATGAAACGACACCATTCTAATTTCTCCAGGCCACGGTTTGTTAATATTCCACAAAGTCCCAGGATGCAACTATAAGACAGCATTCAAATCTATGAACATGAGGCAATCATGCTCAGCAGAGTATAACAATAATTATAATAGAGATTAAATAAAAATAATTAGAAAAAGTTCATCTAGTTTTGATGTATTAATTATTCTGACCCTGTTCTATTCAGAGTCTAATTATCTGGTTCAGTGAAAATGCCAAGATTTCTACGACTCATAAAAATTACATTCCAGTAATTATGTCAGCAAACTAAACAGTATTCATTTACCATGCCTTTTTATGCACACATTTGAATATGCTTTTTTAACTGTTTTTGCTCTTTGTTCCTATTCATAGGAAATAATACCTGTAGAGAAATTTGAAAGTCAGTAGCACTCTAAACGTAATGTGCAATTCTTGCTGATATTTTTCTTTTGTGAGGCTTCTGTAAGTCTCATATAACCTTTGTTTAAAAAACATGAATTAAAGTTCACTCTTCAGTTGTTTCAAAGAAGCATTTTGAAGTCTGTGCTGTAAAAAAAAAAAAAGAAAAAAAAAGAAAAAGTTTAAAGTGGCAACACAAAGCAGAATTTCCTTTCAAATACATTGGCCATAATGGAAACTACGAACCAGCTCATCCCCACAATGACCATGGTGCAGTGTGCTTATAGAGGGACAGATTCTCACCTCTGTGTGTCCTCTATTTTGCCTCCTGCAAAGATAAATAAACTGTGTATCACCAGCTGCACAATGCCAGACAATAGAAATCACTGAACTTCAAGCAAAATATTAAAATTACAACCAAATAAGGATCTGGCTCTTATTTTGACAAAACTGAAGATGAAACCGATGCTGCCTTTTTACACAGAAATGAACTTCATCTCACCATAGGGCTGTCAAGGTCTAGTTAGTATTATCTAATTTTGAGCTGTTTAGTTTCATCTCACACTGCAGCTTTGTTCCAGTACTTCTTAAATTGTTGACCTCTATACAGATGAAATGATGCAGTAGATCAGAGTGTTACCTATCAAGAGAACAGTAAAATCAACCCCAGGTTAAGAAAAGGGTGCAAATGGGTCACAGTATTTTACTTTAGAAAGTAGTATGAATACTGTGTGAGGGGAAACAAGTTACAGAATAAAGCTTTCAACAGTAAGGAAAAACCTTTATTATATGAATTTTATTTCTACCTGAGAGAACAGCCTAATGGTCAGCGGACCTGGCTGAATACCACACAAAATGTCCCAAAATGTCCCAAATAAAAATGCTGCAAAAATTCAATTGATTTAAAAAGTGGTTCTTAAGATCATATTCTTGGTCAAGATCCTTCAGCTTCCAACTGATATTGCTTCACCTGTACAGAACAGGATTACAATTTATACATTTTAGGTTTTGGGGTATTTTCAGGAAAAAAGATGACAGTAAGCTGATGTCCCTAAACAATATCCCATTTATTTGATGGATTAATTTATTTGATGGATTTGATGGATTCATTTCTCCATCTGCTGTTTCTAGCAGTACTTAACTTCATGCAAGCAGGACACAAACCCAATAGCAGACACGTCCCGAGACTTTTCTCCACTTGGTTCTTGTGCATAATTACATGACTATAATACTTACACCTTTTTCAAGTGGAAATTCACAACTCTTTCTTTGTTACCTGTTACAAAATTATATTTAAACTATCTGAAAATATCTTCGTTTCAGCTGACCGCTGAAGTTTCCCTTTAGGAAGGGAGAATACATCAAATACCCTAAAATTTCCTTCTCCAGTTTACCTGCTACTTCCTAAGCAAGTGTATCTTAGGAAATTTCAGAGTATGGGAGCTTTGTAAGCTTTCCTCGGTGTGTAAATCGCATTTCAAGTACCTTGTTTTCTGGTTTTCAGTTTAACAATTTCCAGCTGGTACAAGTCAGTCCTGAATCTGCTTTCTCAAATAACAGTGATATTTTCTATTCAGCAGCCAGCGATACCTGTTTCATGATTATTTTTGTTTCCTTGCTTTCTGCTTTATTGTAGGTTAAAAGATCTTGCAACACTGTGCAAACCTAATAAGCCATGAAAGAGCATAAAATGTTACAAGGAAAAGATCTTAAATACATAGCTCCTACAACATTTCTGCAATTGCCACTTGTCTAGTATGTTTAACTATATTTGAAATGTCACAATTTGGAGCTTGCTGTGTTCATAAACTATACTTCATTTTGGCATAACTACCTTGGCTTTCACTTGTATTGCTCTGGGAGGAAGAAGCTCAATTGCATATTACCATTCCCACTTAAAAAAACAAAAAAAGAGAATTTCCAAAAATACATTCCATTTGTCATAGAATCATCGAACCATATAGAATAGTTAGGGTTGGAGAGGACCTAAAGATCATCTACTTACAACTCCCCTGCCATATTCAACTTCAGTCTCCAGTACTACAAGCACAATTTGCTGCAAGTTGCTTGCTGCTCCTATGTATTCCCCAAAGGCTGTAATGAAGAGGAGAGGAGAGGAGAGGAGAGGAGAGGAGAGGAGAGGAGAGGAGAGGAGAGGAGAGGAGAGGAGAGGAGAGGAGAGGAGAGGAGAGGAGAGGAGAAATATGTTCATAATGACGTTATCTCCTCTACAGGCAAATTTTTCCTACACTAATGTACTAAAAATTTAATGAATAGTTCTCTACACTTCAGCAGAATAACTCTTTGGATTTTTTAAGGGCAAAAACCCAACCAACTCTCACCCAGAAATGCCATACAAACCTTAGTTTATGGAGATCTAAAATGTATACTGTGAAACTAATAAAGGAGTGATCCCTTATTATTCCAAAGAAATGCTATTTACCATTGAAATGGAAACTCTCCTCCCAAAATACAACCAATAGCAACCCAAATAGCAAATAGAGTTTTTTTCTCTCTCTTTCACTGCCCACTCCTGGCCTCTGTCCGTTAGCTGGAAAGGCTCAGATCATCTAGCAGTACCTATGTCAGACCACAGCATTTTGATTTAGTGTTGAGACGTCAACTTGAATTATTTCTATGGATAGTTCCCTTATGAAAGGAAAATTATCTCCATCAAAAAATGTATCAGATGGGTGGGCTGCAGCTATCAATTACCCTCTGAGTACAAGCTTTAGCTAAATCTTGTTTGCTGCTTATTCCCTTGTGGGCCAGAGGTTAACCTGTTAAGTTGAGAACTGATCCCAAAGTAGACATTAATGTCTTAATGCATTTAGTGGCTGTGGATCTTTTTGGCGGCAGGCCCCTGGGATTGTATTGTTTCTCATACTTGACTAGGTCACCATTTGCAGAGGGCACCTGGAATGCTTGAATAAATATGGCTCGGTTTACTCTCTTCCTCCAGTTATTATTTCAAAGCTGTATGTCTTTCTACTGTTCGAGAGGTTCATGTGTCATGAAATATTTTCAGGGATCCAATAGGAATAATACAACTGGTCTTTGAAGCGGCGTGGCAGGCCTTCCTTGTGTTGTTTCAGGAATAGCTATTGTAGTTTTACAGGCCTGTAATTTTTGCTGAAGGAAATTATTTGGGTTTCGCCTTTCTCTGCATCACACTTCAGAACTGGAAACGAGTTAAAACGCTAAGACTGTTCACCACGGGTCAGACGCTGAGGTCTGCCTCTGGTTTTACCAGCAAAGGCTCAATTAGCATTTTTTTTTTCTTCTGGTATTTGCATTTACGTGTTCTGTTAGGTAAAGGTATTTTCAAGGATTAAATTGTAGCACAGAATAGGTGAGAACGTATGGGTGCTTAGCATATTTTAAAGGCCTTATAAGACTTTCCCAGCCACTGGTATTAGTCTCAGAATCATGATGTTCTCAGAGTTGATAAAATATTTTTACTGTAAATTCCACTGTATAGGTGCTTGGAAATATTGTTGTTGTGCAGTGTCTGATCTCTGTCCTTGCCCAGTCATAATTTTGGGTAACAAAACCCACATATGTTCTATGGGCACTGTGGTTTGGACCTGCTAGCATGACTTTGCCTCATTGGGGATGCTGTGTAGAGAATTGAGTGCTTATCTTTCGTAATCACTAGCACTGCTGCAAATTTGACTCTAGTCTTTCCAGCTGAAATTGAGTGTTTTCTGGGTTTATTATGACAAAGAAGAGAGAGTTTTGCAAACTCTGTGACAGAGCTTTTAGGCCCACTGGAAATTAAAGAAAAAAAACCCAAACAAATAATCACACAAGGATTTAACCACATATTTCATAACCAGGACTATGTCTATAGGTATTTTATATCAATTACAGTGGCTGCTGATGAAAGAAAATTACAGCAAAAACAGTCAGACTTGAAGGAAAACAACAGTTATATGAAATAAATAACTGTGAGACAGCGTTTGCAAAAGCCTTGTAGTGAGGAGCTGCTCTTCCAAAGTACCACTGCAAAGTTCCAAGCTTCTGAGTCCTTTTAAAGGACTCAACTGCTCATGGGTGATATCAACCTTTAGCTGGATCAACCCCAAAATGAGCCACCCAAGGATCAGACCACACTGTTTGCAGCCAGGACTGTGCATGCATAGGCAATTACTCCAGGAGAAAGTGATGAGAGAAAATGTAATGTAAACTCTGCACTCAGCCAATAAATCTTACAGTAGCCTAATTTTTCTAGGACTGATGCCTCAAGCAATACCTGTGTGGGCCGGAAAGGAAGGAAGAAAAAAAAGAGTCCTAAAATTCCCTTATCCTGTTTATCAGAACACTGCTGCTTCTCTTAAACTGTGACCTTTCCCTTGGGGATTTTGCTATCCAGATGAGACTTCAAAGCTTTTGGGATACTGCCGGAGACGCCCTTATCCAAGAGTGGACCAGAAACACAGAGTGCCCAGCTGCAACTAATTTCATGCTGTCATAGTGGAGCGTAACCCATGAGTCAGCAGCCACTGACTGTTTTCAAGTGACTTTTGTATATCTGACCAATGTCAGCTGACTGAGGTTGAGAAATAGAGTCTTTCTTTTAGGGTGACATTATCTCCTTTCTGGTCAAGTATTACATATTCAGAATTGCAAGCAGGTAGCCAGCTGAGCTGCAATCTACTTATGAATATTATGCACTCAAAAAGAAGAGGAGTTAGTTGCAGCCTTCAAGCTTGTGATCCCTTTTCCTGTACTGGGGGGAATACATGAGATGACTTCACCTCCCTTAGCCAATGAGAAACCCATTGTTTTTCAGTCGTACTCACCAGAGGGAGTAAAAAATGGCAAAGTAAAGAAATCATCATAATTCTGAAAGGCTGAGGCTGCTTCTGCTTTGCAGAGAAGAAATGGAACAGCTATTCACTTTGCCCAAATTCCTTCACAGACACTCCCCCCCTTCCCCGACCCACTTTCTTAAGCTTTTTTTCTTTAAACAAAACATGAAATCTTTGGTTACTGACTTACTGGGCATCTGGTTTTAGTCAGTGCAAGAAAAATTTCAACGACCAATTTGAAAGCTTTTGCCAAATGGATTTTAAAACATCTTCTTTGTTTTACCAGATTATTTTTTTCTAGTTTCTTAGAACGACTTTTGTATTTTCAGTTTAAATAAAGTGTCAGTGGGGACAAAATATCAAACAATAAACAGATTCCCCAAACTTATGTTCAGCTATAATTTCCACAAGAAAGCATGAAATCTCTTGCACCTCTCAGTAGAACATAAAGCATACGTTGTTTTTTCTTATTAGGCAATGCATTTTCATATTTGCACCGTATTTATTCTTACTAAAATATAAAGTTGAATTAG
Source organism: Pezoporus flaviventris (assembly GCF_033815535.1). Classification (NCBI taxonomy): domain Eukaryota; kingdom Metazoa; phylum Chordata; class Aves; order Psittaciformes; family Psittacidae; genus Pezoporus; species Pezoporus flaviventris. Next base: position 1,397,203 of record NW_026892597.1, on the reverse strand, counting down.
CAGAACTCTTTTTCCTGTGCTAAGCCAAACTTTGCCTTGTTACGTCTCTCACTGCAGCCCAAAATCACATACAGGGACAGTTAAATCATAGGTCAAGTAAAGCATTGCAACTTACTATGCTATGATAACCACCTGTGAGTCTGCGCCCAAACTTGCATAAATTAACTATATTAAATTCATATGTTTAATTAATGGAACCATGCCTATATGGACAGTTATTGTGGTTTAAAACCACCTAACCTGAAAATACTTAACCCTGTTTTGCTCTTAATTTAAGTCAGAAAAAGCATGATTTTGACCAAATCAGGTATATTAGAAGCAGTGAGTAGGAAATAAAAAAAAATCCAGTGTTTTAATCAGCTTTACTTTTCATCTAGGAAGGTAGATATTGTTTTCAGCCTTCATCGGGGTAGTTGTGACTTTATTGCAAGCTACTCAGCTATCATGAATTAGCTATTCTGTGACTGTGGGATACTTGTTTATATATTGAGTATAAGGTAAATTAATTGACACACCTTGAGTGTGCATCCTTAGTGTATGCAAGACTTGAGGTACATTTTCATCTTTTAGCAGCACTATAAAAACTCTTAGACTTTTTCACAAAAAAAAAACCCGTAAAAATAAATGTAAACCAACCTAATTCTGTTAGTGGTTGTGTTGACACAAGCTGAGCCTATCTTTCTGGTCCACAGTTAAACTTTTTGCCTCTACTCATCCTCAGTCTTTTCTATCGCATAATACTGGTGTTACACGGTGAACAAAAACTTTTATCCACTCGGACTAAAATAAGTCCTTTTTTTAGCAGTTCTGTTGTCATTTTGACTGCTTATTTTTCAGCAGAATTGTTTACTTGATCCAGTTTTGCTCACAGGCCCATATCAGCCCAAATTGCATGAAGACAAACAGCTAGCAGGGACGCAGTGAGGGAAAGTTTCTCTCAAGCCTCACTGCCTCTAGCAGGAAGGTATGTTTAACCATCCCCATGAGTTTCATGCACCAGCAGGGAGGAGAAAGACAAGGCAGTGTCTGAGCTTCAACTTTGAAAATGTCATGGTGGATTTAGGTATGTAAATCCCTTTAATAACCCATCCCTAAGTGATTTGACTGAGGTCATAACGACATTTTACAACAAATCAGGGAATGAAGCCCAGATGTGCTATGGCCCATACAGGCATCCTAGCTCCTGTTCTAGGCTTCCCCTTTTCCCCTGAACTCAACAAATATGCCTGCTCTACCACTGTAACCTTTCCCTAACATCTTTAAGACGGGCAAAACTTGCAGCCTCCTTTGGTGGTTTAGAGCATCAAGGACCATCATAAAATTACCATGGGGGACAGGATTTGAAACAACAACAACAACAACAGTGAGCATGCAGAGGTTTTTTTTCTCCATTTCACTCCCAAGGCGAGGAATTTTTACAATACCCTCTGGAGTTCCCCTGGCCTCAGCATCAAACATAGAGTGCAGCAGCCAAGAACAGGCCCACACCCTGCACAACTTGCCAGCAATAATTAATTAACTAAGGAGCAAACAGCAGCAAATATTCCCTGCATAGGATCACACGGTTTCATTTGGTTGCATTCCAGTGATTGGAGTGTCACTCCATCTCTTTGTTTTGCCTTTTTTTTTTTAAAATGTGTGGGTGGTTTTTTTTTTATTGTTGTTCTTGTTGTTGTTTTCCTTTAAATGAAAACTCAGAATCTGATTTAATAACCTAAATCTCAAAGCTGGTCCCCGGGAATGAGCATAGAAGTCCAGCAATTCTAATTTACTTTACTAATCTTTACTACTCTTACCTTACTAAACTTGAAATCTCAGTGGCTCATCAACATCCTTTCAAACCGATTGGTGCTCCTGTATGGAGAGGGCAGCTACATCTTGAACTCAGGGATCTGCTCCTACAGCGAGCGCTTCTGGAAGTGCTGCTCCTCAGCAGGTATTTTGGCACAGCTCTGTCAAGAGACTTGTAAGGGACTTTGGCAGTTGGCTTTCAGCTTGTTTGACACTGCTGCCTCCTAATAGTAATGTCCTCCAGAAGCCACAACTGCTCACAAGTACCTCACACGGAAGTACCACCTCACCAACACAATAGACTTTGACTTGTATGTAATTCCCAGTCCAAAAAGGCAAATGAAGTGTTTTTTTCTACTTGCTTACAGGGGTCCATCTGGACAATGTCTCAAAACATGTGAGTACAAAGCATCACTGCCAAGCTGGAAGTATGTAGAATCATAGAATAGATTAGGTTGGAAGGGACCAAAGTAGCCCTACCCCCTTGCAATGAGCAGGGACATCTTCAACTAGACCAGGTTGCCCAGAACCACATCCAGCCTGGCCTTGAATGTCTCCAGGGATGATGAATCCACCACCTCTCTGGGCAACCTGGGCCAGTGTTTTACCACCCTCACTGTAAAAAAAAGTATTCCTCACCTCCAGCCTGAATCTCCCCTGTCTTAGTCTAAAACCATCACCCCTAATCCTGTGGTCCCATTTTGTATAAGGACTCCTCAGCTAGAACGTATCCTACTGCCAAGGACCTACACTCATTTCTGCCCCTGCTCCACAGCTCTCATCCAACAGGTAGATGTCCTAACAAGAAGGTTATAAGAAGAAGTGCTGCTCCTTTCAGGAGGGTTCACATCTCTTGCAGATGGTCACACTCCACAGCTTGCATTGCTGCCCCAGGAGTTTTGGTGGGATTAATTGGTTATGGCTGATTGTATGCAAAGTGCAGGATAAATTGGTTGAGGTCTTGTAGGGACACAGATGATCTCAGACCTCCTGGCTGAAGCCATTCTAGTTTACAGGCAATATTCAGTATACCTTAACCCAAAGTAGAAGTGCATCAAAGCTCAGTAAGGAATCTGCTGTGTGCATATGATCTACTCCTGGAGTTCCCTCTCTCCTTGTCTCTCCAAGGTACACATTGCTGTGTGGATCTTGGCTATAAAGAGATCTTGATATGGCACTGTGCTGTACCATAACCTAGTTAAGGCACTCACTTGGCATAAGGGGTGGGAGAGTTTGAGTTCTAGCCTGGAGGCCACTAAATATTTCAATACCTGCTATCAAGTATTCAATGCGGTAGGAACTTGAGTCTGTCCTGTCATTAAGCTGTAGATCTGTGTTTAACTGCCCTTTTCCTTGAAGTGAATTGATGAAAAATCATGCAGAGTGAAATAAGCCTTGACCCAAAAGATTGTGGGAACTTCCCCCAACACTTCACAACCCAGGACAATTATCAACAGGATGTTAGATATCAGTTAAAACAGTTCCAAAGAGAGAAGAGATTGAAGCACCCACTTTTTGAAATAATGAGCAATATTTTGAAGTTTTTTGAAAAGAAAGGATTGATGCGTTTATTTCACCTATCTTTGCAAAGAAAAAGTCTGGATGTCTAATTCAGAAACGTTCTGGGAAACCCAACTTCAGTGCAGGAAGGCTTGCAAACCCCAGGAATGGGTAAGCTCTACTAGCACTCGTTGGGATGCTCTCTATTGTCTGGGCCTGCCCTTTGTATAATTGTTCCCATCTAGGCAAAGCAGCTATAAAACCATCAACAGTTCTAGAAAGCTCAGATTTGCTACATAATTCAGCTCCCAGATTTGGCCTTTCCTTTACTGGATTACTCGATTTGTTAATGAACACAAACCAAGTATCCACTTCTCTTCAAACACTCATTGGGCCAAGTCATATTTAAATGTATGTTATAATACATATAGCTTGTCTCATCTTGACCAGATTTTTAAATGCAAAAGAGCTAAGCAAATGAACATGACTTCAGGTACATGCTGATAGGCTAAAGAAAGCCTTAGTCACATAATGAAAGCGGTCAGAATTTACTCAATGAGACATTGTTGGGAAACCTTCCCTAGCTGTAGGTGTATCATTTGAAAGCCTAGCTCCTGCGGTTGCACTTTATTAAACTTTGTTTCCTATCTGTGCAGCATAAGTGAGGGTTACTTATGGAGAAAAGGGTGAAATATTCTTTCGCTCTCAATAAAAATTAGGCTGCTGAGCTCTTCTTGCTCGGTTTTCAGCCCAGCTCATTTCCTGTGTTTGCAACAGTTCCCCTTCATTGTTCTTGAGTTATATTTCAGATGATTGCATATATCGAAGATTTCCCAGGCCTGACTTGTCAGGAGATGTGTATGTAAGGAATTTCGGGCTAACCTGAGGACCCGTCATCCCTGGACAGGAAAGAAAGAAAGGAAAGAAAAAACATTTAGACCAGTCTTCAGTTATGCGTTGTTTACAGGGGAAGGTCTGGCAGCCAAATGGCAAACCTGTTTCAATTAAAAAGTGAATGATAACAGGGGAAATATGAAAAGAAAAAAGAATAGGGAGGACAGAGTTTTCTGGGAAGGAAAGCAGCAGCTATAGTCTTTCCTTTTGCTTTTGCTGGGCTCTTTATTTACTTATTTATCATCAATTAATTAGCAGCACTGCAGAAACACTAGCTCCCAAACAGCTTGCCACTTGTGCTCAGAGTAAATACCCAGTACACACAATGTAATTAAAAATGTAAATAATGCTATCGTCGAATACTTGCTTATGTGTCAGGAGAAAGGACACTGTAGGACTCAGGAGAAGGAATAACAGCGGTGATCTGAAGGCTACAGATCTGCTCATTGTGTGTGTTGACCATAGGGTAACACATGGGTCTAATCTATTTACTCATCGTGGTAGTACCTCATTGTTGATCACCATCAATATGCACACTGAGCACCAGCCAAAAAGAGAGCAGCCACTGTTGTCATGGTGATGTTGTGAAAAGAGGCAGCAAAGAAAGCTCATCCAGGAAGCAGTGGCTGGGGGCTTGGGAAATGTAGGTCTGAGTCCCTCCCTTGTCACAGGGCTTTGAATAGGACGCTGTCAACTCACTCCTTGTCTTGCATGCCATTCATTTCTTTAAAAGAGGCATTTAAATACTTTGGAGAGTCCTGCCTCAGTTCCCCATCTTTACTACCTCACCACTCACCAGTATCTTTAGTTCTTTGGTGTCTATGAGCATTTATATTTTTCCTGGGTTTCACCTATATGTAAGATCTCCTTCCCATGTTAATTCTTAGGTTTCTAATTTGCAGCATCTTTCCCTTGAATGGGAGGACTAATGTCAACTACCTTTTCTCAGTAACTTTGGGTAAATTGCCAGAACATGAATATTTTAAGCTTTAAAATTCTGTCTTAAAAATATTTTGAGGGACATAGTCTGACACATACATATACACAGAACCTGATTAGAGAGTCCCTCTTGCTCCTCCGAAAAGAAAGAGGTTGAAAAACTGTGAAAACAGTTGTCTCAAATTACTGTCATTATGAGGGAGAATCTGCTGAAATCTCATTGAGACTAAGAAAAGCTAATCCTGCCGGGGCTTTATTTTGGTAGGATTTGAGATCAACAGGAAGGTTGAGAGTATAAGGTACAATGTGTGCCTTTGTTAAATGCAGAATAAAAATATTTTGTGATTCCAGCATTAACACTCGTCCCATGCCTCAGGATGGAAGTACCATGAGTCTGTTTTGCTCTTGTCTTGTACCAGCCCTGCTGTACAGGTGCCAAATGCTTGATCCCAACTTCTCGGAGAATGAGGGATACAAAAATCTCAGCACTTCTAACTGGAGCTAGGAATTGGACAGGTCCCATACCAAAGCAACATGGTGGTTCTTCAGCAGCCTGTAGGGTTGCCGAGCTCCAAAATATCATCACCTCAGCTCATCCCGTTGAAACAGGCTAATAGATCTGTGTTTGTCCATGCGAGGAATCAAGAACTCTCCAAAGGAATTGGAAGCATGAGGTGGCCTAAGGGAGCCGGCCACCTCTGCAGTAAGGTATGTTGCAGGGTTGCACAGTGTTGCAGATAAGGCTGCGTGTCTAGCAGGACCCCTTTTGGCCTTTTTGCCTCTTCAGCTCAGATACATTCCAATACGCTGCTTAAATTACCATGGACTTTCAAAAAGCTAAAAAGGAACTTCCTCCCCAGGAGGAAACCTTGCCCTTGTGTGGCCACAAAAGCAGAATTTTCACAGTGAAAGTACTGAGGAACAGTTCTATGATTGCATTTCCATGATGCTATGGAACTCATAGCTACCCCCTGAGCTAATACTGATTGTGTTGGTACCTATTTGGATTAGGTGGGCTATGCTGGCACAGCTCCCACAGCTGGGCATGGTCTGGTCACCTGCTCTGGAGAAGAGGCTTTCACTATACACCCTTTCCTCACCATGAGCACTGGGCAGCCCTGAAGGAGACTGGTTTCATGACCCTGGCAATAGGGCAAAACCCATGGACATTATGAACTTGACATGAACATCTCCTTGCAGGCCTCCTCCTAGCGAAGTGCCATGTTGTTCCTCATCTCCAAAGAGAAAAATCTTACTTTGTTCTTTACCTGGCCTCAGTTTGATTTTTCTCTCTGCCCTCAAGAGCTGTGAAACCTTCTTGCTGCAGATCTATCACAGAGCTGCCTTCCTTGTAGGAAGATATGTAGGAAACCAAGTAAAACGGATGGTGTGCATTTCCCTAGCAGCAACTCTGGGTTTAGTTCTTTGAAACAGAAATGGCTAGTTACATGACAGTGAAGCATTATTATCTGCCCATTAATTAAGTTGTTGAACATGATTCCCGTATAATCACAAAAAATGTGTTAAATGGGCAGTGCATTTTCTGTGTAGCAGGTTATTTCTATGAAGTAACACCAACCAACATAAACAGCAGAGGTAAAGGGTTTAATTCTCCTTTTTATTTTAGATCCCATCAAAAATTAAAGGAGATTCTCTATTATTTACAATTAAAAAGAAAAGAAATCCCCTTTAAACTTACTAAACTGCTTCTTTGTGTTATGAAGTTTGGCTCTGAAAAACTATCCTTCTTTGTCACTGAAATGCTCCCTCCCTGAGCAGTCCTTAAAGATGAGCGATTGCCATTGCTGTTAACCCACTGTCTCACAGGAAACTCTTTAAGCATGTGTGTATGTGCGTATACATGTGCCTATGTGTATATGTTAAGCATTTGATCAGGTGCATTCAGTCTCTGATGGGGGCCACTAATTGCAACTATGATACTAAATAGTAATAATAATAATAAGTAATCTAGGATATACCAAAGAGAAGGAAAAAGAGCTTTGAAGGAAGTCTACAAGATTAACAAAATCACTTTTTTTCTCTATTCCTTAATGCATCTTAATTTAATATTCTGATCAGGAATGAAGAAGGAGTTGTGCAGAAAGCTTTGCTTGGTTTATATGGGGTTTTTACATCGTTAACACTATTCCTTAATATTAATATTTTCTAAACTGAGGACACTGGGTATGCATTCTGCTAACATATTGCATAGATGAGTCTCTACTGCTTTAATAGGCTTGTGCTAGCTGCCTTAGCAAATGAAAAGCATCTTTTAAAAGCTTAGAATTTTCCTATAACTTTTAATTGATAAAAATACGTTGCTCATGATTCATTTTCGATATTGCCCAAATTAAAAAGCATGTATAACAGGGTTCGGTTTGGGCTATCCTACACATCGATAGAAGAAAATCTATTTATGACCTCTGCTCAGGGCCTTCCCATAATTTCCTGCAATTTTTATGAATAAAGGAAGTAAGCTTGAAATGAGTGTGAGGGGTATTTGTTTATAGACTGCTCCCTGAGAGACGTCATTTGAATACTGATTCCTTTTTATTGGGAAGCAGCAGGAAGATTTTTATATTCCTTGTTTAAAAATAAAATGGTACATTGAGTCACTTATATCCATGTACAGCCTTTCTTCTTCCCCTTTGACAAAATCATTCTTGCTTTTCCCCTCAGTTTTTTCCTAGTGTTGTTTATATGCCATATTACACTCTCTAATTTCCTTTTATCTTTTCTTTCTTTTGCAATGTCTCAGTACATGTCTCTTTAAGACAAGTTAATTTAGTCAATTACTCCAGTTTGGTTTCAGATAAAATCTTTAATTTATCCAGGCCCCTCTTTATTCTTTCTAAGATCCTCTTTCCATTAATTTCGTGAAACATTCTAATTCTCCATTTTAGGAAAAAGCTAATTTCACTCACTTGCACAGACTTCCTCAGTCTTTCTCCTCTATTGCACGTTTTGCTTAAACTAAAGCATGTGGAGATTGCTGATGCTCTTACATACTAAGAGCAGCTTTGCTTTCTGCACTGCCTGAAAATCAGTCACAGATCCATTTGCCTCCTCCTGCATTTCTGTATAACAGGGAAAATGATGGGTTCCCTAAAGGATGAGAAACTCTTCCTATCCAAGTATGGGAGAACATGTGTGCCACAGTCATTACATACAGGCCATACCTTGCAAGAGCACCCCGGAATGGTATGGGATTGAGGAATGTTGTTTGGGACTGAATGGGACACTGGTGGGATGATAATGCTGCTGCTTGCAGATCAGCTTGTAAAGGCAAGTGTGTCATGCAGTTGTGCTGGGGTTTCTCCAGTACTGGATATGGATACAGAGGCTTCAACTGCGTTAAAGCTTCTCCCTCTGCTCTTACCCAGGATTTTGTTTTTCATGGGTATTTCACATCCTGGTGGTTTCCTGGCCTCTGCCAAGGACTTGTTTTGCCTCCTCCAGCAAGTTGCTCTCCTATGCCTCATTTTCCTTGTTTATGAAATGGGAAAGATAAACTCATTGCAAAACAGCTTGACCACCAATAGCACCAAAGGGCATGAAGCAATGAAAAGGCAGAGATTGGTCGTTACTGTAAGTAATTATATTGCCTCAGAAATATCTTTTCCTTGCTTAGTAATTTTCTCATTCACCTGCACTCCTCTCTAGCTTCAGTTAAGCGGTCTTGGAGACAGGGATTACCATGTCACAAGTCCCTGGCTGTAGTATCCCTTCTACTATCACAAAGTGCTACTGTATTTGTGCAGAAGAGTGGTTCCTGCTTTACCACGCAGATTCACAGACAAGAGGATCAGGAAATTGAGCTTGCTAAAACTCAGTTGAAACAAGAAAGCTAAAAGCCCCCAAACCCAACAGTTGTTGGGTTAGGTGGCTTGTCACACTGCCACAAATCTCTCTTTGAGCATAAAAAGATGGAAGTGTGTTGGTGGCTACAGTGCTCAAAACCTGGAAGATGGGGGGGAGACTTTGGCTGACTGCTAGTAAAAAGAACATCCGAGTTCCTGGAACTGTGGGTTAACACGTATCGTTCAAAATTGTTAATGACAAAAACTCACAGTATTGAGCAAAATTAACCTCTTTTATAAAGAATAATTTTTCCCTTTTTTTTTTTTGCAGAAATTTAAAAGAAAACAACCTATCAAAAAACCCTTTCATAAAAAAAAAAACAAAGCAGACAACCTCGAAAAGGACTTTTTACATTTGAAATGCCAGCATGCTACCCCATAGGAGGTGCGTTGTGAATCGTCATCTGCTCTCCATCTTTGTAAATGAGTCTCATGAGCCAAAATGCATTTTGATGAACTATTTCTCTTCCGTGTATCATGGGTGTGCCAGCAGTTGGGTTTTTATATCGAAGTTCTCAGAACCCCAAAATGAATTTCAAAGGAATTTACAACTATAACTCTGCAAAGTACTAAGAAATATGATCCCGATCCTCATCTCTAGGGTAGCAGGGCATTTTACACTAAAACCATTCAGTTCAGTAGAGCCATGTTTATACATAACAAAATATCTCTATTTCTATGCAGCATATTGACCTGAACTCCCCTAAATTAAACTCATTTTTGCAAAGGCACTTCAAAAACAACTGCCTTATAGAATGCCACCAGTTTGAACTACATTTGCTGAGATAACCCCATCACAGTGGACTCACATTTGGAATAATATTTGCATATTCAATTTTTTCTATCATGAAATGCTTTATCAACTGTTACATTCCAATAACCATGAACGTAAATGAGTGCAGACTTCAAATGGACAATCATTAACCTATGCTGTAATGATTATACAACATCCTTCAAATACTGAAGGTTTTGAATGTGATCAAGTGATTCTTTCTTGTTATTTTGACTTTCATACTAATTATTAAACTTTAATTACACATTATGGGCAATTATTAATATTCATTGTGCATTATTGTCATTGTTCATGGCTTTTATAAAAGGAGCTATACTTGATACAGAAAAAAACCATTAAATTAAATATTCATTTACATGTTTTTGCAGCAACCTATTTTTAAAACAAACGGCTATGAGTCTGTTTTTCTATTAGTTGTTATGTTTATAAATATTGATTTAATACCCATTATTCTTCTTGACTGCACTTCTGTGACTTTCTCTACCTTTATGTTTTCTCTATAAGCTTTTTCTCCCTTGTTAAGATTACAAATGTGAACAGAACAAAAAAAATGTTGTTAGGAAAAGAAACAAACTGAAAGTTTCTACCAGTCACATTATCACTAAAAAATTCTGTACTTGGGGAAAGACGGAGGTAAAAAATGCAATCACCGGGTGCCTAATTAAAAAATGAATAAATAAATAACAAAATAATTCATGTCTTATTCTCTCCAATCAAGACCAAATAAAGCAAACTGACTTTTCAAGAAGTGTGCACGTCTTGGCTCATTTTAAATGTGCTTAAGCACAGCAAGATGCCCAGTAGGATTTTCAATATTCTCTGTCCCTGGACCAGGAATAAGGGGTTTCCTGTCACACGATTTGGCCTGGAGATAATTAAAGACCTGTGCTGGGACATTTAGGATATCTCTCAAACCCATCCCCTCTCTAGAAAGTATTTTACTTGAAGGTGTAAAGAATCATGTCCCACCATCCCCATTCTTTGGTAGCCACCAATATCTTTCAAAATCCATGTGGTCCTGGGTTTCTCTTTACTTTTGAGACACAGCTGGAAGTGTTTCACAGCTAAAGTATTTGCTATGCATATACATGGAACAGGACAACAGAAGAGAACAGAAGGATAGGATAGGATAGGATAGGATAGGATAGGATAGGATAGGATAGGATAGGATAGGATAGGATAAGAGTGAGCTTCCAAGTGAAAGAGCTCTCTGGGGGTTATCTTCCTTTGGCAGGATGCCTTGCAATGGTAACTGGTGAGAATGGGTGGAGAGGAGAAGTGCCCAGGCAATGAGGCAGACTGCAGGGGAACATCCTTCTCCCCTGCTCCATCATCCTCACAAAAGCTGGGAAACCCCTGTTGGTTCTCACTGTCTTTCTGCTCTTCACCAGATGCTGAACTGGCATCTCACTTTGTCTCTGCTATGTGTGTGCTTGTGCACGGCAGCTAAGTTAACCAGAAAAAATCATAAGGCTAGAGAGAGTTATAGGTTTGGGGACAGAGAGATTGGTGGGTCAGCCAGCAAATGAAACACACCAAGGTATCAGATTTATGGGGCGAACCAGAACGATGTTGCAGAAGGTGAACAGACCACAGTGAGTAGATTTGGTTTTGAGGACTAGGTTGAGATAGTGGGGAATCCAGCAGATTTAGACTAGGACAAAGCTTTACAAGTAGGATCATGGTCCAGGGCTTTTTCTTTACATTTAAATGGGCAAAGTGTGGCACCACAGATGTCCCAGGTCAGAAGTAAGGTCACACATAAGGTCCAGAGTAACTTTGACCATCAGATTCCTTGAAAAAATGCCCAAACTTGAGCTGTGAATTCAAATAAAAATCCTTAAAATAGAACTGTTGGTTGCTTTTGGCCTTCAGCAGTCTGCTGAGGCAGTCTCCTGTCGAAGGCTGGTGTTGTTCAGTGCCTCCATGCTGTGTCCTGTTGGTACGTGTGTTTCCCAGCAGGACTGAGCTCAGGGCATGCATTCACTTAGTACAAATACAAATTCAAACCTCATGCTCAGCCTCAGACTTGACCACCATGCACTTGCTGAAAACATTACCAGCAGGAAAACTCCTATTTTGAATATTTATCAGAAGTGAGCACAAAATGGATGTGCGTGTGCCATTTAAATGAGTTTTACAGGTGATTTTGACTAACAGTATTCAAAAGAAGTTTATGCAGCATTGCCCCTTAAACATGCCAGGACTTTTGAGAAATATATCACACATTAATTTCTGCTGGTCTGATGAGTTTAGACCCATGTGGAACTACTCATATGCTCAGAGCTTCATCACTTTAAAAGATTTGGCTCACATAGGGACCAATGTGTGATGCCGTGCGTTTTAGTGTTAAAAATAGGACTTCATCGTCTGTCGTTTTATCTAAACCTCACATAATCAGATACCATATTTAGGTTTGAAAGGCTTTGGTTTTTTTGTGCATAGCTGGATTGCTCCTGCTCCCTTAGAAGCCCATAAGAACATTGATTTGAAGCAAAGCACACTCAGCATGCAAGGAGACAGGAGCGGCATCTGGTTTATACACACTTACATGCATAGTGATATAATTCTTACAGGTTCATGTAAAAATAATCTCAGGATTTACTTCCAAACAGCCTAAATCCCCCTTTCTCTTTATGATAGGCTCCACTGTGCCTGTTCAGATTTCCAGGTGTCATTTAAGAATGTGAAGTGCTCCAGAAACAAGCAGCACAACTGCTAAACCTGCTTCTGAAGTAAATGACCCCAGCTTCCCTGTACAACAGATATGGCCAGTGGATTGGACCTGGGTGTGTGTTCACCTGTTTTCTGAGGGCAGAGGGTCAATATTTTATTGTGTTTTGTTGTTTTCTTTAAATATTCTGATTGAAATCTGAGTAAAATGCATTAAAAATAATGAATGTGTATCATTAAAAAAAAATACTGCAGAGGTGTAATCTTTGACCTGGTTTCCCTGCAAATGTGCCAGAGAGATTTCTATGAGCACAGCAGGATTTTTACAGCTCACATTTCTGCTCCATGGTGCTCTCAGAGGGGTAAACTGCATAGAAAAACATTAGATGCTCGATTAGATAGTAGCATTAGCATTTGAGATAAACTTTCCTTTCTTCACAAAGATAAACCTCATTATTTAAAATGTGTTTCATCCCCTAGCTCCTCCATAGGAGATACTTCTGCAAGCTACCTGCCAATAGCAATTAAAGCTTAGTTTGCAAGGAAAGCGGGTTTAATTGCCAAAGTACTATTTATAGGAAGTCTCCCATGAGGATTACTGAGCTGCAAGAATGCAGATTAAGCAAAATGAGGGCAGCAGAGAACGTAATGCACCTTGGCTGAACAGTTCTGTCAGGCTCAATAGGTGTGGGCGCCGATAACAGTGCTGATGACAGCCTCATGATGCATCCTGCAGCACAGCTGGGTGTTTCAGACCCTGTGCAGTGTAACAGCATGCCCTCAGAAATTTCATAGCAAAGCATCTTCTCTTTCCAGGTATTTACCTCCTCCCCTCACCACCCAATAACCATCGTGGCTGATAATCTCATCTTCAGGGGTTTGCTGGCTTTATGGATTGGGGTATAGTGTTTGTCTCCATGCCAAAAAGATGCATAGTTCTTCCCAAAGAGGGGTGGAAGGTTGCAGATGAGGGAATTAGCCCTGCACTTCTCTGTGTGTTTTGCAACAGCAGGTGGATGAGTCTGTCTCCTGCCTTAACATTGTCCAGAAAACAGGGAATAACATGACAGGAATGAGAGACAACCACAGCCAACGCAGGCGTAAAAGTGGGGCTTCTTCAGTTCTCTGTCACTGCCTTCCCTGTGATCTCCAGCTGTCTAGTGCAGAGCAAAAACTGGGCTGTGTAAAACGAGGATCATACAATGGTTTGGGTCGGAAAGGTTCATCCAGTTCAAATCTCCTGCAACAAGAAGGGAAATCTTCACCTAGACCACGTTACTCAAAGCCCCAGACTTCAAACATTTCCAGGGATGGGGCATCCACCACCTCTCTGAGCAACCTGTGCCAGTGTCTCATCACCACAATTGTATAAAGTGTGTTCCTAATATCTGCTCTAAATCTGCCTTTTTTAGTTTAAAACCCTTCAGCCTTAGTCCTATTGCAACAAATGTGCTTAATGCCCTCTCTGCATTTACCTCTGATCATCTTCAATTTCCCCTTTTACCTGCACAGTTCACCTCCCCATTTGCTTTCATAAGCAGCATCTTTCCCTCATTTAAGTGGAAGCCTGCTGGGAAAATAGGAAACATTATGCTTTGCTGTTAGTTCTTCATAATCTTCATTATCATCATCATCAAACTGAGCAAGAACATTAATGTTGGGACATTTTGGCAATGCAGTCACTGAAAATATAAATATCTTGGACTAATGGATCAAGATCAAATGCTTCACTGAGCTTTAAAATTATTTCTAATTGTTTAAATATATTTTAAAACAATCTTAGATAAAAATTAATGAGAGTTAAATATTAAAAGTTAAAGTAATTTTTTTTTTCAAGCCATTTTCAGCTTTGGTTAATGAATAATTTAGCTCATCTGACAGAAATTCACAGGAAAATAGATGTTGTCAAACCTACATTTTCACCAAAGGGGTTCCAGCTGAAAAAATTACATCCCTCTCTGATTAAATCCCTCATTAAGATTCAGGTCTCTTCTGTCAGTAAATCAGTAATCTGTTAAAAAAAAGGGTAATACCATCATATTCCTTGTTAGCTTGTCTCTGTCCATCTTATCCTACCTTTTTATACCCTAAACTCTTTGCAACAGGGATTGTGTTCATAACACGGTCCACAACTTGCCCAGTTCCCAGAGCTCTGTCGTTGCCTATTAACTCTTACGCTCCCTGAGCTGCAAGTGCTGTACTTTCTCCAATGATGGTAATACAATAAAATCATGATGTTTCATCTCTTTCCAGCATATGCTTGGGTCTAGGAATCATTTTCAAGATTTCTCCATGACTGTAAAATTTTGACAGCTCTTTTTGCATTCATTTTAAAGGAAAACTGGATGATGTCTCGTAGAATCATAGAAGAGTTCGCATTAGAAAGGACATAAGACCATCCAGTTCCAACCCCCCTCCCATGGACAGGGACACCTCACACTAAACCATCTCACCCAAGGCCTCGTCCAACCTGGTCTTGAACACTGCCAGGGATGGAGCATTCACAACCTCCATGGGCAACCCACTCCAGTGCCTCAGCACCCTTACATTAAAGAACTTCCTCCTTATATCCAATCTAAACTTCCCCTGTTTACCTCTTGTCTTATCACTACAGTCCCTAATGAAGAGTCCCTCCCCAGCATCCCTATAGGCCCCCTTCAGATACTGGAAGGCTGCTCTGAGGTCTCCACACAGCCTTCTCTTCTCCAGGCTAATCATAATGCCAGTCAGAGCTTTATGAAAAAGAAAAAAACAGGGGAGGATTTAGACTGAAACAAAGGCTGTCTACATAGAATCATAGAATAGTTAGGATTGGAAAAGACCTTAAGGTCATCTAGTTCCAACCCCCTTCCATGGGCAGGGACACCACACACTAAACACTGTCACCAACATGCATGTGTCTGGAGGAGGACAAGCTCTCTCAGGTTCTCTAATAGTCCATGGAGTCTGTTGAAAGGTAGCAAGACCAACAGCAGAACCCAGCAATGCCATAATACCTAATGCTCACTTTCGTGACTTCCACGCTGTGTTTTTGATTGAAAAGGTGCAACATCTTATTTGGTAGCATGACATCCCATGGTTCATTTGCAAAATCGACCCATGCATGTTATACAGTGGGGGACAATAAACATCTTTGGTTTGCCTCACCAAAAACCACCTTGACCGGGACCACCCCATCTCTCCTGATGGTGCAGGAGGAAACTCCTAATGAGTGCAAGTTAGTGGAATATTTCAGTGCTGAATCAGGGCAGATACTTAATGACCTAGATAGAGAGATACAGAGCAACAGCTCTCAGAAACCAGATTCTTAGAAGAGTGATCCATTTTCTGCCGTTTTTCTCTGGGGCAATCTGGGGAATGGAGTGTGTATGTGCTCATGAAGTGAAGTAAGAGCTGAGGATCTGTGAGTGAAAGGAGAATATTGGATCTTGCGTCACTTGGCATTTCAACAGCTAAAAGCATGTAATTATTTTCACAAACATTCATTCTCATCCATATTTTTCTCTTTCTTCACTCTTTTAACGCCTGCTCTCTCACAGGGACCAGTGGTCACATTGGCTCTCACTGACTTTAAACTGGAATTCAGAAACAGATGAGCCTGAATCCAGGAGTCTTCTAACTTTGAGGATATCCAGATCCAATCAAGGCTTGGCTCCTCCTCATTCGAAATAGTTCTGTATTTTCCCATCCTTCTGACTGGATCTTTGTTCTTAGCTGGCAGAGGAACAACGTGGTGATACACAGCTGAACCACGCTCCCCAAACAGAAGGCCAACCAAAAACAGGGTCTGCCTCTTCCAGCTGACTCACAAGCACCAGGAACAAACTGTAACACGAAGGTTTCAAGGGGGAGCATGTTGCTCAGAACCCTGTGAACTGTGCTCTCTGTTCTGCATGTTCCTGCCAAAGATTATCACTTCTAATTAATCTAAGACAAAAGGAGAACTATTCTTTTTTTTTAACAAAGCTCTAAAACGGCTATTTTTAAGGCTGGTAAATCTATGCTAGCCAGTTATTGGTGCCATGTTCGGAAGCTCAGACAGAGCCAAATTATGCCCCAGATTAATGTATTGAGCAGTTCAGAGGTTAGACAAACAGCTGTTTCTCAAGCAGGCACACTACAAAGCTTAACTGTTCATTGGAAGGGCAAACACAGCCTAGCTAAAGTCCCAGTGGGTTAACTTTTATTTGTTTCTGATTGGGAGATATCTAAAGCCGACTCCACGCTACTGATGACCTCCCTTAGCAGGGGCAGAAAGTTGAACCTCTGGAGCCAGTGTGATTTTACCAGTCTCTGGGAAAAAAAACACAACAAATCTTCGGCGACTCTGAGATAATCTGTAAAATGCTGCACTTTCAAAAATGAGCTTTAAAAATTGGGGAAAAAAAAAGGAAAAGTATATGTAAATAGAGACAGACTGCAGGGGGGAACTGGAACTAGATGATCTTAAGGTCCTTTCCAACCCTAAATATTCTGTGATTCTAAAATGACATAAAACCCCTGAGCCAAACATGGCTTTCAACTCTTTGCAAAGCTGTTAGTTAACCATGAGCAACCATTTCTTCAACAGTGGCTATGTGCAACATGCATGCTGAATTAAGTGCATTCTAACTGCCAGATTACTCAATAGGAAAAGCACAACACAGATTGTTTAGTACCTTGATAGCATTGCAAGTATTTCAGCAAAGCTCTGAGATCCTCAAGCAAAACAGCAGTTACTCACTTCAGAACAATGCTTAAATGCTTACTCTGTGTAAAAGAACTGGCCATATGAAACAAAATAAAACAAAACGTCTTCCCCCTCCCCCCCCCAAAAAAAATAAAAATAGACTGAAACATCATTTTCAAAAAGTAGAATTAATGGATTCAGTGTCAAAAGCCCTATTAGTTGCAATGAGTAATTTGATCCTAGCCTGACACAGATCAGCTCCCCTTGGGAAACATTCAAATGACATGTCTTAGAATTTTCCTTCTGCCTAATATTTAGAGGGTTGTGTAGCACTGCAGAAGTGTCTCCATTCACTAACCTGTCAGAAAAACCGGCTAAGCTAGGTAGATGGAATTGACTCAATAATAACTATGGAGTTTTCTGGAGCATCGTGGGTACTCTTTCAGAAGACTTCAGTGCCGTAATTTGTTTCTTGTGACCTGTAGTGACTTTTCTGACAGTATTCCTGCTACTACCTTGTCTGACCCAAACATGGGTGACATGGTTTAGTGTGAGGTGTCCCTGCCCATGGCAGGGGGGTTGGAACTGGATGATCTTAAGGTCCTTTCCAACCACAGCGCTTCTATGGTTCTATGATTCTGTGATTCTATGATTCTATGGAGAGATGTGACTAGAACTTACTTCTGGACACTTTCATTTAGGAAAACCTGTAACTTCATGAAGTGATGTCTATTAATGACTAAGAAAAATGGTTGGTCCTGAGAATAAGAGCATGTTGCAACCTGTGTTCTGAAGAAACTTATTCCACTCTTAATATTCCATCTCTAAAACTATTTATAAGCTTAAATTGAGGTACTCTGGAGACAAACTTTCTGTATTTATTGGACTCCTAGAGGTGTTATTGTTGAGTACTTCTTCTTTCTCACTGCTCACAGTCCATTGCCCTTTCAATGTCATGCTGCAGTTCACCATGCACTTAGCGGATGGGAGCTAAGGTACGTTTGCCAGCCAGGCAGGCTAAAGGACTTTGGTTGACAAGGTGAGAGCATGGACTATGCTTGTGGGGGTCAGGCTCTAACAACTCTGCCTGCTGTAGCACGTCAGCGTATGGCTTGATGCAAACTCCCTGTGGACCTGCACTCTGCCTTTTATATCCTACTTCAGCAGAAGACAGTGCGGATAGAGTGCTTGCAAGTCAAATTAGCTGTGCAAGCTCAAGCCCACCAAAACCAGCAAAGCTCAAAGAACATGATGTGGTTTATGTACATCAGGAGTATACCAGTTCTAAACGCAGACAGTCTCTCATCAGAGTAATGGACCATCAAGGAACACCATGCTGCAGTTGGATGTGTGTCTGCAGCTGCCTTTCCATCAGGGGGTCACCAAGAGGTCTAATGGGGGTTTGGTATGACTGAAAGCTGGGGTGGCTTGGAAAACTGTCTTGTAGTTTAAAAGCAAGTAACACAGAGACAATTCATACTGAGAAATCCAGGGGGAATAACTGCTTATTAGTTCACTTCTTGTGGGCAGTATGGAAGAAGTGAGTCATTGCTAAGGATAAACTCAAATTGCAACCGGCTTTACTTTTATATTGATAACATCTATTGCTAAATTATAACAATAACAGTGACGTTATCTTGAGAAAAGTGCTTCAAAGTGCCACTTCCCATCTTATTTGTGCTCTGTACTGAGAGGAACACTACCCGTCTAGGTAAAGCACAGAAGAGATGTGGGTTTGATTCCTGGTCATGCTACATGTTTCCTGTCTTGCCTTGGGCAAGTCCCTAAATCTGCCTGTGTCTCATTTCCACCTCTGTGAAATGGGGATCATAGCACTGTGTGCCTTTCATCCATCTCTATTTTGGAGGGTAAAACCTTTGTGTTTCGGACTGCTTCCAACATATGCACATTGATATGTGTACACACACGGAAAGAGAGAAGAGAGCTTAAAATAAGACTCCCAGTTTTGTTGGGTCTCATTAAGTACTGAAGTAATAGAAGCACTGATAAATTATGGGATTTATTTAGAATGTACAGTACAAGCAGAGTGGGATTCTTCTAAACAAATGTTAATGTTTCTACCTGAGCTTGTAGTCTAGAATCACAGCCAACAGGGATTAGGCTCTTCTCCTCAGCTGTCTTAGGCTGCATAAAAAGACGTGTGACCAGCAGGTTGAGAGAGGTGATTCTTCCCCTCTACTGCACTCTGGTGAGACCCCATCTGGGGTACTGTATGCAGCTCTGGGGGCAACAACACAAGAACGATGTGGAGCTGCTGGAGCGAGTCCAGAGGAGGCCATGGAGATGCTGTGAGGGCTGGAGCAGCTCTGCTCTGAAGCCAGGCTGAGAGAGCTGGGCTGGGGCAGCCTGGACAAGAGAAGGCTCCAGGGAGATGCTATTGTGACATTTCAATACTTAAAGGGGGATTCTAAGACAGAAAGATAGACTTGAAAATAAGGCCTGTAGTGACAGCACAAAGGGCAACAGTTTTAAAGTGAAAGAGGGGAGATTTAAATTAGGTATAAGGAGGAAGGTTTTCCCTGTGAGGGTGCTGAGGCGCTGGCACAGGGTGCCCAGAGAAGCTGTGGCTGCCCCATGCCTCGCAATGCTCAAGGCCAGGCTGTACACAGGGGCTTGGAGCAAGCTGCTCTAGTGGAAGGTGTCCCTGCCCGTGGCAGGGGGTTGGAACTGGATGAGCTTTAAGGTTCCTTCCAACCCAAACCAGTCTGGGATTCTAATCCTATGATTTAGAAGTAGATATCATGAACAGTTAAGGATAAAGTAATCTATTTCCTCTAGTACCTATAAGGGAAACCTTTCCATCAAAAATTAGGTGAAATGTCTCCCCCTGTTAGCATGGTTGTTGTCTTTTTGCATATGGCAATTTCACTGGAGATCATTTCAGAGCACATTTTAGGCCCAGGGGGTAATGGATGTTTGGTGCAAGTCAGCAAACGGAATTGTAATCGGAGAAGGTTTAAAGCTCTCTAAAGATAATATTTTCATTTGACAAAGCCTTGTTGCCATTAGTAACATGAAATGGGCAGTGAGAGCCCCTTACCTCCAGCACTGTGCCTCTGACAAAGTCAATGCTGCCACGTTGTTTAGAGGAGAGTGGGAAAACCCATGAGCAGGTAGATTCCTAAAACCTACAGCCTGCTATGCCCTTGACCCTGAACATTGGAGAGGAGGCTAAATCCTGACATGCACAATTTATGGCTTTATTCTGAAAGCAGCAATGGTTTTTACTGTAGTAAACAGAGATTTTTCCTGAAACCCTTGTATCTGATTGCTTATGAGGTTCTTGGTCCAACCTTTCTTAAAAGCTGAGGTGTCTTGGAGTTGGCTGTTTGCTTGTCAGCATTAGTTAAAATCACAGTCAGCTCCTAAGGTCAGTGTTAAAACTATGAACAAGATTCACTACTGCCACTGATGCTTGAGCTGTCCCAGGGAGAGACTTCCTCTAGCCTGTCCTTACATAAGGTGGTGGATGTTTCCTCTTTCCCACCTGCACCAGCTCAAGCACAAAGGCTCCCCTCTGAAGTACATAACACCTGCCTACCCTTGCAGCTAGTAATTCTCTTTGGTTGATTTACCCATTGGTGAAGGACAGTGGCCATGCTCTCAAAAACATTTGTCAACGGGATAGTGGAACCAGTGCTTCACTGCTTGGATGTAAATAAGATTTGTACAGCAGTGCTCCTCACCTCAACCTGGCTGATAATGCAAGAAGTGTGACATTCGTATGCCATGATTGCTAGGGAAATGATCCTACACCCACTGAACTCATCAGAATGCTTTTTACTGACCTCAAAGATTGCACATTGAGCCCTAAGTGGCTTAACATCTCTTGCCAGGAAGCGTTATTGTTTCAGGCTGCACACTCAAGCAGTTCAATTTTATTTTATTTTAATTTTTATTTTTTTTGCCTTCTATAATGGAACATTTACCTGGGAGCTGCATGAACTGCTGAAAGCTGTCACCACTTGCTGGAGTTTCTGAAGGCTAAAATGTCAGCGTTCATATGGATTTGTGCACTACTAGGGGGAAGAACGGAAAGAAGAAGAAAAAAAAAAAGACAAATAATGAGTTTTTGTGGTCTTTCCCCATGGATAGTTACTTGTCATTGCATCACTTATCTCAAATCTACTTTTTCTCAGTCTCCAGTTTCCTAATATTCACCACAGCTAAACAAAAACGCAGCATAATAGAAAAATCATTGAGTCCCGGTTTATCATCTGGACAATGTAATAATGCTTTATTGTTTTTCACCAAAATTAGACCAAATCCTTTCTCAGCAGGAAAAAGGTTCTCTCTTATTCCTATTCTTGAATTTACAATTAAGTTACAAACTACATACACCTGAATTGACAAGAACCATAAGTTTCATATTCACTCTGGGTCATAAAATACTACTGTCATGAACATCCAGCAGACTATTTATGAACATAAGTGTTCCCTTGAGGCAAACCAGTGGACCATCTGGCTTAAGAACCCTTCTCCATTAATATGAAGTCAAGATACTCTTTAGGATGAGCACACGATCTTGGCTACTTTCTGCAGTCCGTTATTCTAATTACATCTCTTAAAATGCCTGGAGCCCTTTATGGGCTGTGAATGCCAGTGAATAGCCCTGAGACATATCATTAAATGACTTGGTTAAGATCAAGCAGGAATTCCCAAGAATGTATTCCAAAGGTAGAAGCAAATTCTATACCATGCAGGTGCATTTTCCCATGTTATCCTTCAAGTTAACATTTCACTGAAGAAAAGGAAATTCTGTTCACTTGATATCAGAATTTCACCATGTTATGGTCTCCTATGTTACCCACTCATGTACTTTAGTAATCCTCATCTTTCAGCTGCAATGACAGCATAATCATGGATTGGCCTGATACTTTCCATAGAAAGAGAACACTGAGCTTATAATACTAATAAAGTCTTAAATTACCCCTTCCCCAGGCCTCATATTTCTTAGATTAGCCTCTGCAATCACACAGGACACCCAGCCCTGATAACTGTGGACCACAGAGTCTTCAGCAAGAATCTGACTTGCCCCTTCTTGCTGTTTGTGACCATGAGTTCCTTCCTGGATTAGAGAAGCGGACAGGGATGGAATTTGGCACATCTTTCTCTCGCTCTGTGAAATTATGCAAGGGGTGATGAAGCAATGTCTGACTGATTAAAAGGGGGCAGAAGTTATTTTCCCATGGGAGCAAGTAGAATTTCATAAAGACAGGAGCAAGGGAAGGTATTTTATAAGAAGAATCAGTAAAGCATAATATGTTTTTACAGATGGTGCTTAAGTTGCATCAGATTTCCTTCCCTTTCCTTTTCCCTTTTCCTTTCCTTTTCCCTTTCCCTTTCTCCTTCCCTTTCCCTCTCTCCCTTTCCCTTTCCCTTTCCCTTTCTCTTTCCCTCTCTCCCTTTCCCTCTGTCCTCTCCTCTCCTCTCCTCTCCTCCTCTCCATGTGGGAGACGCATTTGTGGTTGCAACCTGTTCAGTGTTTTGTCTGAGGCTGAAAAAGAATTCATAACCAATACACAACTGGTACCCAAAAAAGTCATGTTTCTGCAGGTTAATGAAAAACAAGGCATCGTTAATCCCCAACTCAATGGCTTTGGAGAAAATAAACAAGCAAATGAAATGAATGCATTTCTGGTTTGTTGTTGGGGGGGAAAAGTTCATTACAGGGATCACACTGGGGGGAAAAATACAACTTGCTTATGAAAATGATGAATTCAAGCCTGGGGCAAATATTCATGACAATTCTTCATTTACCTGAGAAAAATAGATCTGAGAGATATGCACCCAAGGAAAATCCCAGTTCCTATGTATTTCCATAACTTCTTTACCATAAACCAAATATATTTAATTAAAGTTTTGGACTGAACCTGACTGTTTTTATAGGCAGCCTCCTGTCACTGATCAAAACCACTTTCTCCTCTTTGAATGTTTTGTCTTATAAAAAATTAACCAGTGCAGGTTTTTCCCCTCTGTTTTGCCTAAAGCAAAACAGTGCGTTTACCTGCCAAAGGCAACCAGTTTTGAATGTGATTTCTTACGAAAAGAAGCCACCGGTGTTCAAAGCAATCAACGTGAGCTCTTTTTCCCTTGATATGTTTTCCTATGCAGCACAAATGTACCCGACATCTGGGAAACTCCACCTGCTCTGCTCACTAGCTGATCACCATGAAGCACATTGCAAATAAGTGAGTAGATTGAAAGATGAATGTAAATGTGTAGAAGGTTGGATGTGTGAGAAAAAGGGAATTGAGGGAAAACACAGTAAATAACGAGGGCCAAAACCTTATCAACCCATTAGAGCATTTGATGTTTTGATAGTGTTTGTCAGCAAAACAAACAGTTGTAAAGAAGGATGCCAAAATATTCCCATCCATGTATTTCTTGATGAAGTTTTTTGATTTAGAAACTGGGACACAGGCTAGAAGAGACTGTGAGGTACCTGTAAATACCTAGAAAACAGCACAGAGCATTAAAACAAAATGTTGCTTTGGTTTTCTTTCTTGATTTTAACTATTGCATTGCTAAATTCACCTTACAGGATGCACTACGGCAATTGAAAGTACTTCATCCAAAGCACCAAACCATAACTTTGGATATGGTGATTCATCTCGGACAGTTTCAGGGTGCCCCACTTTCTTTTATGAATTCTAGCATGCATTGATCAGGGCAACACCAAAAAATAACCATTTGGAAAAAGGATTTTTAGGAAGAGTGAGTTGGCACCTCAAGTTAATCATCAGGAATTCTTCAATGGTTTTCCTTATAATGGCTCATATTAAATTACATTTTTAGATGTCTGAGAAACTGCAATGTGTAAGCTGAGAGTAGATAAGCTACTGATCCTACATTCTTAGCACTGCATATGTAGTCTGTAAGCCTTTGTATGCCAGTCAGTGGTCCTGCATGCAGTGGTGAGGTTCTAAAACCAGTAAATATGTACACTGGGACCTTCATCCTCCTAGAAGTAGGATACTGAGATCTTTCTTTACCAATTTTAAGACTAGTTGACTTGCTCTGCAAAGTCTCCTTAAAATATGTTTGGAACCACCTTGGGGAGATGTATGAAGAGCAATGGTTTGATCATTCTATGGGGAACCCTTAGGGTTTAGACCCTTCCAGAGCTATTTCACCACTCTACCGTGCTTGATGAAAGCTGGGACTTCCATGGGTACAGCCGGCTGATGCTTAGTCAGGACGATACTGAGCTGATATTAGCAGTGGGGACCAGTTGAAGAACTGGCCATGTCAGGGGCTCCTTTCTAGGGGTCCATTTGTTGTCAGGTAGTGTTTTTAGATTCCCAGATGTTAGATATCTGCACCTCAGAGCAATTCTGGGTTCCTAGATTTCGTCTGGCAGCAATGGCTATCTTGATACAGCCAGAGCCATGGCTATTTTACCCCAACCTAGGTTCCTGTATCCAATGTTGAGCACAGAAGATCTAACTAGTGTAAACCTTTTATCAGACACTGGGGAGAAGATCAAAAGCGCTTGCAGTTAAGTATCCTTTTAAAAGTAGGAAATACTTTTAAAACAGGATATTCGCAAAACATTTATATTTTCTTTGCGCTCAAACAATCTCCACAAATACTGAGTCTGCAAGTAAGACAAAGATAAGCTAACCATATGGTCATGTGTTCAATAACAGCTCCTCTTCTTTTTGTGCTCTTAGCCATAGGCTTCACAAGGTGGTGTGAATAACTTGTGAAGGCATGTGACTTTCTCATAGCATTTTCCTCTCTGATGCAATTGGATCCTTTCCAGCTGTTCTAAGTAACTCATGAAGCTTCTGACGGTACCAATGGATGATCCAAGGTAGTTCCCACACTGCCAGCTTTAGATATGGGGTTGGGATACAAAGGGAGCAATTGAGTGTGTCTAAGTGTGTAGGTCCGCCAAAGTTCATCTGGTGCCTTTGGAGATACACTGTTACCCTCAGCTGATGTGTTAGCTGTACGTCTGATCCTTTCCATCACCCACTAGGCACTGTCATGGCAGAGGTTTCCCAAAACATAAAACCAAGTATTAAGTGTGAGTGTATTCATAATAATACAGGGCTGAAAGTGGAGTGATGCCTTAGTAAATCATCAGGAATTACCTTTCTCAAACCAGCAACTAGTTTGGGGTGTTCAGGTCCAAGTACAGACTGATTTCCATTTCTTTTACTCTTTTACCTTTCTTGCATCTTAATATCATACTGAAGAAATTGAATTGTGCTGAAGAGTTAAACACACTGCAGTGTAGGCAGGAAAGCAGGGACCTAGGTATTTTTTCTGAATTTAAATAAAAGGCATAGTAGATCAGTTGTGAAGAATCTATTGGTGTTGATTGAAATAATCTGGGGCTTTTTTTCAGGTTCCACTGAATGATCAGATTCTCTCCAGTGAGATCTTGTAACACACCTAATGCCTCTGGGGAGAATAAAAACACCTGGATCCGATGAGTAGCTCAAAAGTGAAACTTGCCAGAGTTAAAATGAACAAAGTAATTCATCCAATCAACAGGCACAGCTGCAGTAAAATACTTTTTTAGGATTGACAACATACCAGTATCAGAGCAAATGCAGGAAATAAGTACCATAAGAAATCTGGGAAGCAAACAGCATAGACTGTCTGAGTAACTCACAACACAGTGGTGATTTGAGCTGACAAAATGTTATTGGAGGGATCACTCACTTCAACACTGTTTGCTTTGGGAAGTCAGGGAGAGATTTATTATGGCTGAAAGCCTTTACAGCTGTCAGATATAAGTGCTAGTTAAAGGGAGAGAATATAGTAGCTTGAATTAACAATGGGAGCTTGGGTCTAAATACATGCGAAAGCACCAGGTTTTATCTGACTGAGGGTATCATCAAAATCTTGCTTGGAAATGCATTACTTTTAGATTGCCTTACATACAGGCAAGCTGTGTTTACTTTTCTTGTATTGTGCCTTTATTAGAATACGTATTAGTGATAAAGAAGTAATGTTACCATCAGACTAAAAGCTCCTAATGAGATCCCCAAGCTCTGTTTTTCTTACAGCATAGCTGTTAGACATGTGTTTCCTCACCGCTGACTTCCATAGGACTGAAGGATATGGGTAAACACACACCACTAAAACACTGTTCTTGGATATTACCTGAAAGATCATTAAAATGTAGCTACTTCTGCTCAACACGGATGATGAATATTTTGGGCCTGTCCAGAGAAGCAAATATTTTGGGATAAACACGGCATATATGAAAGTTCAGAGTTTGCCTTTATATAAACTCAACAACAAAATATATAGCTTTATATTTGCTTTGGAAAAAGCATAAATTCACACATAAGTAAACACTGAAACCTGAAGCTATGTTTTACAAGGATGTGGATGACTGATGGGGGGAATCTCAGTTTATATTTTAACAGTGCTTTGGCTCTAAATATACTTAAACCATGGTCAGCAGCCCTTCTCAGAATATATCCAAGTTTCTCAGGAATGTGATCTCTTAACATTACTCATTCTCCCTTACTCAGTTGAGTTAATCCAACATCCTTTTCAGTCAGATGATCTTAATGTAATGACCAACTCTGTCTTCATGGGTACAGACATATTATATGCTTATATCTACGCATTTCATACCAGTGAGACAGTGGGATACAGAAGGGCTCCAGAGAAAGGCCCAGATAATCTAATTTAGGGATAAGATTATAATTATAACATCATGTAATTGTTTAGACTGAAAAGGGCTGCTGAAGGTTTGGACCAATCCTCTTCTCAAAGAAGGGCCAAATTAGAGGACTTTAGTTTGTTGCATCCCCCAAAACAGCAATAATGCATCCAGAACATATAAATATTGGAGAAAGGCGTATTTTGACTATTTTTTTTAAGGACTTTTCATTTTCTTGGCCACTGTGTCTCTTTCTGCCACAACTTAATGAGTATTTGGCCTGACTTGTTTCTGTTTCTGTGTGTGCTGTGGGACTAAGTGGGAACTATTCTGTCTGTTAAAAAGGCTGAAATCTAATTCACAGAAACACGGATTGGCTGAGGTTGCATGGGCCTCTGGAGATCATCTTGTCCAATCCTTCTGCTCAAGCAGGGTCGCCCAGAAGAGGCTTCCCAAGACCATGTCCAGAAGACTTTTGAACACCTCCATGGATGAAGATTAGACAAATGAGCCAAATAATAAAATAAACCCATTAAAAAGCAGGAGGAGAGAGCGAGCAACTCCCTTCCAAAAGTGATGTGCTCTTTAGTCACCAGACAGTTCAAATGTAATTAGAAAACAGCCCAAAGTCTATCCAAAAATCAAGGTATTTCTAGGCAAACTACATTACTATCCTCTTTAAAAGAAGTCTTCATCGTGCCAGATTATCCAGCGTTAGAAGTTCCCTTTAATAAAGCCTATTTTTTTCCCATTGTACTTATTAACACTTCCAAGAAATACGAGTGCCCTGAAGTCTGCAGCAAAGCGATGCTTTGAAAGCTCATGAAACGTCTGTACGTTCCTCATTATTAGAAGCGACACCATTGTGCCGTCCAAATGGAGGGCTGCCAGAACATGCTGCCAGTCACATTCAGAGCAGCACTGAGAACTCTAACAAAATGCTCTCCTCTCGCAAGTGCTCTCCCAGTTCAGCTCACAAAAATAATTCAGCGAGAGCAAGGGTTGTCTGAATTATTAGTAAGCTGTTGAGCAGAAAGAGATAGCTTATAGTCACAGCTGGCATCGCAAGCTTTTGAGGTCATGCGGCAAGCCACTCTCTTCACATAGACTTGCTTAATGTGCTGGGTTTGTTTCTATGGCAAAAGTCCATTTTTAATAATATAGATATTATTGCAGATTTTGTACGAGAGAAGGTGTGTGGTCTAATGAGTTGAAAGCTTTGGCACAGATTGTGTGACCAGGCAATGTGTCTATGCCCGAAGATTGCCAGCTCTTGGGTGAGGAGGGAATAGCATCTCATTTTGCATATATATAGTGTGTATCACAATGGGAGCTCTGTCCCCTGACAGCTAGTAATAAAAAACCCAGTCTGCTTCTTACTCTGAGAGTTTAAGGAGGTGCCAGCCAGTCACATATTTGTTTTCTGTTAACATGTGATATTTATAATTATCATATTTACTTGCATAATGGCTGCTTATGTTTCCCTAGATTTCTCCCTGAAAAACCAATAGTGCACCCATTATTTAAAGCGTTGCTCACAGCCAGTCAAAAGGTGCGGCTACACAGCAAGACCATTGCATGTGTGAGGCTGTTATGCAAGCAAATACAGTTATTTTAACTTGCTGTTTGGCTTGAAACACGTTGGGTAGAATTAATTCGAGTTGTGGTAGATGGCAGTAGATTCACTCTAGTTGGTGGCCTGTAGTTGCAAAAGTACTAGAAACAATAATAAAGCCAGGCTGTGAAGGGTTGGGTGCTTTTCCTGCCCACTAAGGACTAAGGTTAATTGTGCAAAATCTTGATAGACATTATTATTTCTTGTTTTAATAGAAAGGAGGCTAGGAAATCCAGTGAAGAATCAGTGCCCAACTGGACAGGGGTTGCCATAAACAAGAGATAGTCCCCGAGCTGGCAAGCTTACCATCTGTATGCCAGACAGGACATAACAGTGGATATTAACTGGACAAGTGGGGGCTGGCCTGGGAGTGTGGGGAATGAGGCAACAATAAAACCAAGTTAATTTAGTGGGATGGAAGAGGTCTGGACTTGTTGCTTGTCTCACCTGAGTACTCCCTGTGTGCCTGGGAACAGCTTGTGAGCTCTATCACAGAGTAAGAAGCTACAGGCTGCAGGTTCTTCAGTCTGGTGCAAAGAGGCAGGCAGAGATGCTCCATATACACTCAAGACTCACAGGACAATAAGTTTAAACTCGCATACACAGAATAAAGAGCTCTTCTAAGGTGTCTGCTACCCAAAGGTATTGAGCAGCTACCTCAAATAATCCTAATGCATGACTAGTTTAAACCTGGGTGTATTTTAGCCCTAGATTTAACCAAAGAGAGAGAGAGACTAATTCTTCGACCCTGTGAAATGGATATATAAGTTGATTTTACAGCAGTGGTAAAAATGCTGGTACTTTGGAGTCAGGTAGCTGCATTTGTATGGCAAATTTGTTTTACTTTATTATGTATGTAAATGTTTAGTATTTGTGTCCGGTGCACGGTCATGAAGTCCTTGGAAAAAGGTTTATTTAAACTTAAGTAAGCAAATAGCTCCTTAGCGTTGATGAGATGCTTGGCAAGGTAAGGACTGGGACAATTTTGGCCTTATGTGTGTGTAAAGGTGGGAAATAGCAGAATGAAGAGTTTGAGAGGTGCATACACAAGGCCAGAAGGGCCTAGCATTAGATTTAGTAGATTCATTTTGCTTGGTGACAAGAGATGTTGGTTTCTGTGTCAACCAAAACCTGGGGCAATGATTTAGGTGCTGCTGTGCAACTCAGTCACAAGCACTTCCTAGTGAGTTTAAGTCCAAATTACCCATTTTTCTTTACAAAAGGGAATTGTCTCCATTCACTTCCATGTCCCTAGAGGGGTGGGCATCAGTGATTTTTTAACCTACTGTCTCACCAAAAGAGAGGACTGAGCCCAAATGCATCCCAAAACCAAGTGGCTTTGAGAACCATTTCAGTTCAAGTTCATCTCGCCTTTAACAGCAATCCTGGTGTTGCACAATCCTCCTTCAATTTATTATTAATTCAGTTCATTTTCATTCTGTTCTTTCTGCAATTTCTGATAAGATTGCAATAGGACTATTTTGTTTAATGAAAATAATCACATACATGCCCACGCACACACATACAATCAATCACATTTTAACTATATTAAATAGTGGTGCCGTAAATACTGTGGGAAGTAAGTGGGTTTAGAAAGCATGACCTTAAAACAACTGTTAAACAATTTGTTGCTGACAACATTTCTTTATAAGGAACAAGTCTGGATTTATTGTTGTTAAATGGTCCATTGGGAAACGTTCACTATTTTTAATGTCACATACAGGAAACCCACCACATATTTTACTAAGACAAAATGCGTACTTTCAGATCGTAGATTTTGAATGAAACATTGCTTATGTGTCTCGTGAAAATAACTCTTTATTTATAGCAATGCAGATTAATTTTAACATTTATATATTAATAGATATATGCGAGAGTTAGGCAGTTCACCAAAATTGTTTTCTACCATAAGTCTGAAGTAGGAAACAATAGAAAGCTGAGCTATGCTAGGGGCAGACCTAAAAAATACAACAGAATCCAGCCTTCAGATATGAATATAGGCAGATGTAATCTTTTCTCCTTCTCTTGAGAACTGAGCAGGTAAAAGCCAGCTCTGGTCTGGAAAAGCTATATAATTGTGTGAGCTTGCACAGTTCTTTCTCAACATGGGCCTCTCTGTAAGGTTTGTATGCAGCATGATGGTGATGCATTCATGCTCACCCCTGGATCAGTCTGCTCACGTGCACCCAGGTGGTGCTTTGCCTTTGCAGATGCTTTGCACAAGAGTGTAGGGGCTCTGCAAAATTCGGTTCCTGCTTGCATGAAAATTACGTATGAAAAGGGTCTGAAGAGACCCTCTCCAGATTTTGGAATAACAGTTTGGAATAAGCTGATATTGTAAGCTACCATTGAACGACCTGCAGCAGGATGGAATGGAGCACGGCTGTCTGTGGTCTACACAGGCTGGGTCCTGTGTTTGGGTCACAACAACCCCATGCAATGCTCCAGGCCTGGGGAAGAGAGGCTGGAAAGCTGCTTGATGGAAAAGGACCTGGGGTTGCTGATTGGTACCCACTGAACATGAGCAGCTGGTGCCCAGGCAGCCAGGATGGCCAACAGCATCCTAGCCTGTGTCAGCAATAGCATATCCAGCAGGGCAAGGGCAGTGATTGTTCCCCCTTACTGGACACTGGTGGGGCTGCACCTCAAATTCTGTGTTCAGCTCTGGGCCCCTCACTGCAAGAGAGACACTGAGGTGCTGGAGTGGGGCCAGAGAAGGGAATGGAGCTGGTGCAGGGCCTGGAGCACAGGGCTGATGGGGAAGGGCTGAGGGACCTGGGGGGTTCAGTGTGGAGAAGAGAAGGCTCAGGGGGGACCTGATGGCTGCCTACAAGTGCCTGAGAGGAGGATGGAGCCAGGAGGGGCTGGGCTCTGCTCCCAAGGAACAAGGGATGGGACAAGAGGAAACGGCCTCAAGCTTCCCCAGGGCAGGTTTAGATGGAGCTGAGGAACAATTCCTGCCCCAGAGGGTGCTCAGGCATTGGAACAGGCTGCCCAGGGCAGGGCTGTAGGCACCGCACCATCCCTGCAAGTGCTCACACAGCGTGGAGACGAGGCCTCAGTGCCATGGGTCAGTGATGGCCTTGGCAGTGCTGGGTTAATGGTTGGACTCGATGATCTTAAAGGTCTTTTCCAACCTAGCTGATTCTGTGATTCTATACTGAGCCCAGCCATCACTATGGCACAGATCTGGGCTGGGACTGCTGAAACTCTCCCAGATAATGTTCAGACGCAATGTGGGGGATAGCAACAGCCAAGCATGGCTCTCCATAGGCTATTTGGATGCAACCACCCTGAGGTTTTTTTGTCTGGGAGGGAGGGTTAGGCATGTGGACATGAGTCAGGCTGCACCACTTGGCCTCAGGGCTGAAGCACAAGGCTTGCTTGTGTGGTTTAGCTAGAGAGATTCTGAGTGTTTCCAAGTCTCAGGCTTCCAGCTGCAAAATGGGGATCACAACAATTCATTACTAGAAATTAGAGCTCTTTAAAGAAGTGCATTACAAATATAAAAGACACTGCTTTCATGGAAAAAGTCTATTTTAATGCGTATTTGTGACTTGAAGCATAATCTGCAATTTTAAAAAGAAAAGCAGATAAACTTTTTTGTTCTCTTCACCTTACATCATTTTGCAAAAATGTTTATGTTAAACTAAAAAGTAAAACTAATAGAATTATCATATTTGGGGGTTTAGTTTATTTTCAGCATATGTGAGAAACCTGATTTTTCTGTAGTTAATCTGAATTCAAGGAAACTCATGCCCTCTTTTACATTCAAAATCTATTACACAGGCATTCTTGCAGTCAAAGATTTGATGTATTTTCAAGCTGAAAACAAACTGCATGAGAATTATTAAAACGTTTTTCATTCTTATATTCAAAGTTCACACAAAAAAAAATAGGGAGCAAGGGAGGCAGCAAGGAAGAAAGGGGAAAAGAGTGAAAGGAAGGAGGAGAAAAAGAAAACAAAAGAGGAGAAAAAGAAAACAAAAGAAAAAGAGGAGAAAAAGAAAAATAAAATAAAAAAAGGCATGAATTTGTCACACAAATAGGGAGAGAAAATAAATGTTTAATGAGATGTTCGTGGAGTATCTTATGTCGAGACTTCAAACGCTGGAGGACACTATGTCTCACAGCCCCATGTAGGATACTCGTGCTTTTGATTGCATGTGAAAATCGGGGGGAATTAGTAACTTTGTTTATGTGCTTTTGCTCCATGTTACAAAACAAATCTCTTCATTGGGTATAAAAGGTGCAAAAGCAGAGAAGGAGAATAGAAAGCCAAGCCTGCATGGCAATGAGCAGTGGAACTGGCAAGAGCGATTACTTTACATTCTCCTTGCCTGAAATTACCTATTCCCATTCTATAGCATCTTTGTTTGTCACTCCCTTGCTTGTGTGGTTGCACATAGACTTTCTTTGTTTCTACATCCAAAACCATTATCATGTTACCTTTAAAGTTTGGCATCCAGTGACACAGGGGTCACCAGTGCCACTTTGTGCAGGGTTATATGACTTCATTAGCTGAATAGAACTGTGGGAACAGATTCTGGGTGACCCTCAAGCCATGGGGAACTGTGGCTTGCTCTTTTTTTTTTCTTAGTATGTTGTTCCAAATACATCAAAAATGTTCTTTTAGTGGTGTTTTCAGTGACAAACTTATAGAGACACAGGTTTGCTGGGAATATGGGATACATCTGCTTTGTGCACAAGGCCAGATTCTGTCCCAGCATGAATAGCTACGAGGGTATGGGCACTTTGCTTGTCTGCTGAGACAAGTTCCTTCAAATGCACAAATTTCATAGTGTCTTGATTATTGTTGCCCTAAATCCTGTTTGTTATTTGGAGATTTAACCTATGGAACCAAACCACTTCTCCTCAAGTATCTGGAAGCAGATTTTGTACCTGGAACCTCCTTCCCGTGGGGCTCTGCATGAGTCTCACACATGGTTGCACATTCTTGAAATCAAACCTTCTTCAGTGAGGAGAGGTTTGGATGCAGGAAATAAAGATGGAATGGAATGATGTGTTTTATGACCATGGGGGCTCAGGTCTCAGAGGCAGAGGCTGACCAGGCAGCATCACCCAGGACTTTCACACTGGTTTTCAGGTGTGTTTGTACTTTGCTGCCAAATCATTTTCCTCGTAACTCTTCAGCTTTTATTACACAGAGCTGCACATAAGAGAAGTAATTGCAATTTGTTGATTACTAACGTGCTGAACTGTCAGCATGAATTTCATGTGTGCTTTTGTTTAGTGAAGATACTGGAGTTTTACCAGAAACTTCAACACAGCCTTGGACTCATCATAAGGAAAAAGAGAACCATCTTAGAGTTTGTTTCACATCCTTTCTATACACCTGTTCCTGTAAGACTTTGATGTAGTTGCTTTCTTCAACAACTAAATTTATTCACTGCATTAGGAATGGCCATCTGGATGCCGATGGGTCTTCTGGTCTGTAGTTTTCAGTCCAACCCTGTGGCATGTGCTGGAAGTGACCCTATATGATTAAGACACCTGAGAGGCAGGTATGACACATTACACTGCCTAAAATTATTACCCAACACGCTTCAACTGCGGGGCTGAATTCTTATTCTCCCACATGCTTCTCCAACTTTGTTTTATTTAAATACATTAAAGCCCATCCTTACTGACATCATTAAAGACCTACATAAAATCAAATGTGTAGGAGATCAAGTGGAAGAATCAGTGTTTATATTTAGATGTTATTGTTTAAAGCAAAGCCAGATCATTAGATCAGTAAACAGTACTTTAGCTAGAAGCTTGGTCAGATGATAAGCACATAGTTTATTATTAGATAGTACTTTATTATACTTTCAAAGACGAACTGGATTAACTGGGTGAAATGATCATTTTCCACTAGTAATTAAAGTGATGTAATATCTTAAGAGCTGAACAATGATGAATTTTGTAGGGAAATGGATTAGAATTTCGACATAGAACTGGATCCAGACTTTTATGGGAAGGCTCACCTTCGTCCTGTTCACATGGAGCTTCACAGCTCAAAAGGCTGCTAATCCAAAAACTGTTTAAATGATCTTTACTTGAAAACAATATTTAGCATGACAGTGCCAAGGTCTTCCGAGGGTTAAAGAAGGCAGAAATAAGAATGAAAAGTAAACAAGGTTTCCAAAGATCTTGATTAGATGTTCAGTGGGTTCATATCTCTCCTCAGAGCCTACACATGAATAAGGACCCAGAGAAGGATCTCAGCCTCCCACTCCAACTTTCTGATGAAAGTAGATATTGACATGAATCTTTGGGGCTGAGCCAACCTATGAGGTCTGGCTTTTGGTTCAAATCCAAAGCTGATGAAAGTTTCTCCTCTGGATTCACTTTCTATATAGTTTCACTACAGCAAAACAAATGAAGAGATTTCTAGCTTGTCACTGGCGTGAATCTAAACCCAAATCAAAACCTGTGTTTTGTCTTGATGCATTTCTGTAAGTTACCTCCTGAGCTACCTCTGTATGGTAGGGAAACCCAGAATATCAGAGGATTTGGGATATTCTGCCACTGCAAACACATCTCCTGCATCATTTGGGCTGCTTTTGAAGCATTTATTGGAAAAAAATAACCATGAAATCTGTACCTTGGTTTCTCCTTTGTGGTTTGTCAAGCTGCGAATTAAAGTCCCAGAGTTATGAGTAAGTCAGTGATGTGCTAATTTGGTTAAAGCTAAAGGTGAGCAGCCCGTCTTTGTGACTGACAGATACAGTATTAGGGCCTGTGTCTGCCTTGCTTGGCTTCTCTCTCTGTCAGTTGTAACTGCATCTAAACTATATATATATGGAGAGAGTCAGAGTCACTCATCAGAGTCAGTCTCTCCTGGAGAAACGGTGACAATAGCTTTTTGCTTTCAATTTTCATGAAAAAAATTAAAAATTATGTGTTTATTGATGTGCTGATCTGCTGCTTGTGGAAGACAACAATTAAGTTTAGCAATATTTACTACTTCTCAAGTGGCAGTTATTTCTTACTTAACTCAACATGTTGAGGTTCACTGTTGCTGGATCTGGGGCGATTTCTCACTGTCTCTTGACAAAAGGATCCCATCTTGAGTTGAAACTTTGCAGCCTTGTCCTCTCGAGTGAGTGAAAGTTTAATGCATGGTTCTACACAGTTCATCCATCTTCTTTTCATGCATATGGGGATGGCTTCCAGCACAAATCAACTCCTGAATCTCACATCAATACCACTGGATTCACTGGAAAGAGCAGGTTGATTTTCGCAGAACTGAGCCCCAACATGCCGTTCATGCTGCTAATCTGCCACTGATGATAGTTTATCTATTTTCTGCAACTAAAGTAACTCTGAATGTATTTCAGTTTACATCCTAGTGTTTAAACTTCGTTGAAGATATGCTGGAGATACAGCAAGGTGGACACTGGGGCTCATAGGAACCTATGTTAGTAGCATGAAAACAGGAAAACAACTTTTGTTGTTGTTTTATTGTTTTTTTTTAATCAAGGGGGTTGATTGTCTGCATTTCACTTCATAGCATTTTTATTTGTGTTTTTGCAGCAGCTCTCATGTATCTGTGTATAACTGAGGAGAGCTTTCACACATATATAGGTGTTATTCTGAATTTTACTACTCAAAATAAAAAATGCAACTTTCCCTCTTTTCCAGCACTGATCTTAAAAGTCCTCCGGGAGATATTAGATACTTATCAGGAGCTTCCTGAAGCACAGAGATGTCATTCCCATCCATTTGACCTGCTAAGGAATTAATCTCACATCATTGTAAGTTTGAGAGAGTTTTTAAGAAGGTAAATGTATATTTTTTTCCATTTTTCTCCCTTTTAATAGCAAATACTATCAAGACTGTTTGAAAACTTTTAGAATTCCCATCCAAGTTAATCCTTTTAAACCTAGCTATGCTTATTAGCTTTCTTTGAACAGATAAGGCTTAAACAGATGTGTCATTTGAAGAACTGAAGTCAATTTCATAGCGAAGAAGGATACAAAATAGTGGCTACAGAAGGTGAAATGTGGCATTTGATGAAATAGTAGTGATACATTTTTAAATCTCTTCTAAAACTATATTGTTGAAATGACAGAAATTACTAGTGAGCTGTTATGGTTTTAGGAATTATAGGCATCAACCTATTTAGTGGTGCTAAGAAGCAGCTTGAATCCCTGGCTGTCTCTCTGAAGTCATTTTTGATGGCATGGCAGCTTCTGCAGTGAGCTGTATATGCCGACAAGAAGTGCCTTGAATTTATCAGCCACTGGGTTGAAATGTAAAGATAGGAAACCTCTTTATCCATCTTTAGGAGTAGAAGGAAATTCTTAAATCATCTGAATTAAAATGGCAATTTTAATTGAGTTCTTGCCTATATCTCATTGTATATCCCCCCCCCGAATGATGGCAGCTGAGGAATAACATCACTTCATTTGGATTGTCCTATTGTGCCAGTGGATGTGTCTGCCTTGGCTAGGCAGGGTGGTTTAACAGGGATGCATATAGCAAGTGTCTATGGAGTTGAAAGACATTTCATTAGACGTATCTGCTTCATACATGAACAGGAAAACTTTATAGTAAGGGCACATTGTGCTGCATCGTCAAGGAAGAGTCAAAGGAAGTTTTTCCACTTCACCATACAAAGCTTATCTTGGAAGGTTATTTACAGCTAATATTCCAAACAGGAGCTTCTGAGTTTCAGAGAGGTTTCTGAAAGCACGCTTTGGGAATTTAAAGCAGAGGCAGTTTCAGAAACAGGAGGGGTAGAAAGAGCTGGAGGGGAAGTCGCTGGCTGAACAGCTTTCATTTTCTGCCTGAAGCTTTAAAGATGCTTGGGGCCCAACTCCTTAATTCCGCAGCCTCCTCACCCCTGAAGAGAACTCAGTGGGTGCCAGGATATGTCTCCACTTTGGGGTCCCTCAGCAGTGTTACAGTGGGGTAAAGAAGCTTTACTCTCAACATAAAATAAGTCCTTTGGGACAGCTTCCTTACAATTATAAATCATAATGACTGTCTTAAAAATCTCTATGCTTCATGCTGCGGCACTGTAATCGCACAAACAAGCTTTGTGTGCTTTTTTTCTATCTCAGGACAACTCATAAACCCCTATGTTTCATGAAGTCCCTCTTTGCAAATCCTCCCAGCAACAACCAGGGGGTTGGGGAAGGGTTAACACCTATGTCCAGATTGGACACTCTCCCATGAGGATCAGTCCAACAGATGAGGTAACAGGGTTTTGCTGAGGCAGAGGAAAGGGATGGCTTAACAAATGAGGAACGGGAGACAGAGCCAAGTATAAATTAATTAACTTCAGCTAGACTGAAATTCTATTGTGAAAAGTCAGTGGCTGGGGCTAGCGAGCAAACTTGGAAACACCAGGCTGGGAAGGGAGTAAAATAATTAGCGTGGATCTCACAGTGATGCTGATAACAAAGCCTTTGACAGTTAGCAACGAATGGCACACTGTGATTTGCCAGTACTGTTTCTGGATCCATTTCTGAGTGACCAGTGTTGCTAAGCTCTGAGTGGTAATACACACTTACCTTTGCAAATTCTGCTTGAGAACTGGGGTGATCCTTGTTTAATACAAATCCCCATCTCCTGGAATGAATTTATCATAAGGTCACTGCAGCTGTTTCTTAGCTTTTCTATTATTTTTGTCTGTATTTCTGGAGGGGGAGACCTAAATTTATACAACATGCTTCAGACATAAGCATGATCCCTTCACTCATTTATTTTTCCATTTAAGGTTATTTTAAGCCAACACCCTAATTTTGAGAAATTCATGAAATTCACAATACTGTCATGTGACAAAAGCTAACTTGGAATAACCAAGCTCTCCATGACTGAATCTTTTGTTATTAATGGTTTTGTTCACTTTCAGTCAGAAAATCCTGGGCAAGATCCTCAGCTATTACCACCCAAAAGGAGCTTCAGAGAAGTCAGTCATCCCACTCCAATATGTGCCATTTGACACATTTCAATATGTGCCATTTGACAATCTTGATCTGTAGCAGGGGTTTTTATTTTTTACTTTAAAAAAAAACCCTAACAATTACCTGCCCAGTGCAATTTATTTCCTCTCATTTCATTCATCAAAAAATCACATCAAGTTGAGTGTTTGGGTCCCTTGGCTATTCAATGGAGATAGTAGCAACCCTTCAAAGACCCCTGAAGATACCCCTTTCTCATCAATTTTACAGAAGCAGCCTGAAGTAATGACCATGGAAGATGTGGGCTTAATGGAAAGAGGAGCAAAAATCCTAAGAAAAGTATGTACAAGAAAGAAAACTTCAGATTTGGAAAAGTCTCAGATCTTTGATTCTCATTCAACAAAGAAATCTGAATTCAATACATGCCATAAAGTGTTGGATATGCTCATTCTTGCTTTGCAGAGCAGAAGTGGGCCTAACTGTGTAGCTGAGCCAGACTTCCAGTCGTCGTTTTTGGTAGTCAGGGTGCTATTTTACCATGAACACTAATTCTAAAACCTGGTAAAAACACAAGCAGAAGAGGTCACTTGTGCTCAGCAAGGTGACTGGCAGCGAAGGACTGCCAATATCAGCTCAAGATGCTAGCTCAGGCTGTAACACAGACTCAGTAATGTGGACTAGCACTCCCCACGTGCTCCTGCTCTCCCCTTTAATAGACTAAACACATATGTCTCTTTAGCCACTTAGGAAAAGATGTTATGAAATGGCTGTAGTCACAAATGGGGTTTTAAATGG
Source organism: Pezoporus flaviventris (assembly GCF_033815535.1). Classification (NCBI taxonomy): domain Eukaryota; kingdom Metazoa; phylum Chordata; class Aves; order Psittaciformes; family Psittacidae; genus Pezoporus; species Pezoporus flaviventris. The sequence continues at coordinate 1,358,102 of NW_026892597.1, read as the reverse complement.
TTTTAACATAATATGACAATCTGTTCACAAATCCTGGTGTGTTTACAAAACATATCCTTGCTGCCTAATACATTTATTTTAACACTTTATTCTGGCTTAAATGCCATTTTCACATGCTAGGTTTGTTTGGATTTTACATAAGGTTGTACCACTTATTCAGGAATGTCTGACAATAATGCAGCATTGGGAAAGAGTTCAACTTTTGTTTGGGTTGAATCCCATTCAACTTCTGTTATTCACCATTTAGGGCCTGAGTCATCAAATAACAAAACACATGGGTTAGGACTGTTTAGCTTCTGCTTTCAGCCAGGACAGGTGACCTTCTCTTTAGCATGACCACAGGCAGCAGAAGTTAGTCTCATTTGGACAGAGCAGGTCAGAGGTTAAGTGATTTCCAACATAATCAAGTATTTTGCCATAAAGCAGTTTCATTCTGTTGGGAACAGATATCTGCAACTTTCTAGTTCGACGTAAAGGTTTGGAACACCTGGATTCCTCTCCAGTTCTGTCATTTTGTTGGTAGGGTCCACCGTTCGCTTTTTTGCCCTGTTTCCAGTAGGTGAAGGAATCCTGTTCCATCTAGCTGAATGACTACTTGGCATTGGTTGTGTTTGTAGAATCACAGAATAGTCATCCTTTCCTAGGATCGTTTCAGTGTGTGCCTTAACTGTGTTCCACACCATTTGCCTTGCAAATCATCCAGCCACTGTGAATGCCATAAGGTACCAGATAGCATCTCTTCAGCCACAAACCTGATCACTCTTCCATGCTACACAAGGGATTGTCATAGAGTAGCAAAGGAGGTCCGCAGTTTTTTCCTTCACAAGGTGCTCAAGGACCAGTGTATCTAAATTTAGGATACCAAAATTATGCAATGAAGAGCATGTGAACATTTTTTTTCCTTGATATAATGAATTTTCTTAGATAGAATGAAAGGTTAAGCTAGCTTGTGCTTCAGAATGACCACCAACCGCATGTCTGGTTGTCATGGGCTTTTTAATGACCAAAGCAATTATATCTCTTCAAGAACCTCTCCGAAGGACAGAACTGACTTTTGGCCTCATTCAGGCAATTTGCATCCTACAGTGTTAGAGTAAGCAATAGGCAAGTTTCATACATAATTTACAGACATTCTCAGGGCAGGAAACTCTACCAGCATATCCTGATTTTGTCAGCAGGGAAATGATAAGTGATATTAGTTAGAAGGAAAGAACTACCAGTCCTGACCATTTTCTAGGCCATGGGTGATTTATATCATAGTTGATATGGTATATATAAAATATAACATTTAACATATCTGTTGTTGTGGATCATTTAAATCGTATTCATCTGTAACTAGTCTATACTGCAGGTGAGAAGTTTAACTTTGATACTATCCACTGGTGGGGATTTAGTCTTCCTTTCATCATGTTATTATTATACATTCCAAACTTGCAGCCTGTATAAAGAACACAATAATTGAAGGACTTCTTTTTATTATTTTTCTTTTTTTTTTGGCATTTAAGCTAAGGAAGTTCCAAAGGAATTTCATTGCAGTTTTATTTTTGTTCAGATTTCACCTAACCCAAGTCAACCTGCCCATCATTCATGTTAACATAGATTCAGTACAACAAGGCAGCAGTAGACCACACCACATACGCCACAGTATATTATTCTTTCTAATCAAAGGGTTTGCTTTGGTTTCCAAAGTGTGGGAAACCTGACACAAGATGCCCATCGCAGATAGGGAAGGATCCTCCACTCTTCAGCACAGTGTAATAATAACAACAACAATAACTTTGATTTTGTTTCAAGACTTCTCACTTGGGATCCTTCAGAGGTTCTAATATCCCGCCATGCCAGCATATTATTTTTGGATTGAATGACTGGATGAGCTTGATTTACATCTTATCTCACTTCATAGCCCATAATGTGTTTTTAAATCATGTCTAAACAATTTACCACAAAAGCAAAATTGGAGGCAGGCAGTGGGAAGTATCTTGAATAAGTTGAGCATCAAAGAGAGAAACCTCAGAGGACGAAGAGGGGTTTATTTGCAGCTGGCTGAGTCATGTTTCATGTGGGGTATGGTCCCTTGCTAATCATAAGCAAACTGCTAAAATGCTATTCCACACTTTATTAACTTGTTCGGTAAGTTAGTATGTCCTGTGCAGACATGTTCGCTGGTAACTTCTTTTCTTTAAGAACTTTTCCCCTGATAGCCTTTCAGATAACATTAAAAAATAGCTTTTTTCCTACGCTTCTACTGCTTTATGTCACACAGCCAGTCCTCTGAGGAGGCTTTCGTTGCTGTGCTGAGATGTAGCCAGCATGGTGTTTACACTGTGAATCTACAGCAAAGTGGCTTCAAGGTGATAATCACATCAAGTGAGCAGCTGAGATTTTAAGAAAATAACATTGGTGGGGCTAACAAAGGAGGTTACATGGGGATTTTGGGGGAAAATCCCCATGTTTTCAGAAAATATTTTGTTTTCTTTGGAAAGGTTTAGCTTTTCCTACAGGATATTATTGTTTCAGTTGGGTTTATAATAATAATATTATCATATATATAATATATTATGTATAGAATCATAATTATAATTAATATAGTAAATTTTATATATTATTACTGTTATTATTACATTTTAAATAGATTCTATTTCCAGCAATTGGTTTGTTGGTTTTTTTTTGTCAACAAGTTAAAAAAGGAGAACTATGTTAAAGTATAATAATTAATCTTATGTCAGTTTGGGGAGTTAGTTTTCAGGAACTGTATTTCAGCCTTCAAGATAGCTCTCACTTAACTCTCAAATATCTGGGCTCATGGAATTACTAGTTACATTTGTGAAAAACTGATTGACTCTTTAGCTATTCAGGCAAACACTTACAAGGATGGGGGACAATGGCTGTCCAGAGTTGTATGTGGCCAAGGCCAGTCAACTGTGAAGCCCTTTCATCAGTGCTGGTTGCGTCTGCCCTGGTAATATTATAAGTATATAAAGGAAAACTTTTGCTCATATAATTTGAGGATGGGGAGGAGAAAGGCTTATGGGAAGCACTGTGCCTTAAAATGCTCTCTAGGATGGTCTGAAGCTGTCAGGAACATAGAATTGTAGAATCATAGAATCACAGAATCACAGAATCATAGAATCATGGGATGGTTTGGGTTGGAAGAGACCTTAACGCTCATCCAGTTCCAACCCTCTGTCACAAGCAAGGACACCTTCCATTAGACCAGGTTGCTTTGAGCCCTGTTCAACCTAGCCTTGAACACTTCCAAGGATAGGGCAGCACAGCTTCTCTAGGTACTGTTACTGTTCAAAGGATGTGTTTTAAACATGTGGTGCACAAAGATGGATGCTCCTTAGCATAGAAAGTTTATCCCATTTATGTGAAAACATGCTAACCTGAAATGAGTGAGGACTGATGGGACTGACACACATTGCTGATGATGGGAGACAAGGCAGTGTGTCTCTTGTGCTGTGATGTGAATAGACCCATCGGTTTTGCAGCTATTCAGACACATGAATAACTCAAGCATTTAGGTCAACTATGGCTCTCAGCCTGTGTAAACAGATGTGCAGCCAGAGCAGCACAAGAAAGGGTGACCTGGATCTTACCTGATGTGATTGTCCCAACAGAACAGGACCAAAAATGCTACCCATTCTTCTGCCCTTGGGCTTACACTGGGCCAAGGCCTCTCTTGTCACAGCTAAGCTACACAACATGTGTTTCGTGTTGCACTCTAGAAACAACTGTATTTGTTATGTGGTGCTTGTGTTGAACATGGCAGATTTTAAACAATAATGACTCCTAAGAGACCACAGTCAGGGTCTAAAATACACTGCCTGTGAGACTGTACTTTTATCTAACACAGGTCATGGTTCTCCTTGGATAACTGAATATAATTTAAAGTTTCAGGGGAGAGAAATGCAAGACCTGATGAAGGGCAGAAGAAAAACAGAAAGAAAGGAAAAAATGAACTTTACTCTTAAAATTAAGAGCTTTCTTCTTAAAATAACCGGTCATCCTGTATTTAGGACATTGTGATTGGGATGGAGGAGGTCAAAGTTCCTGTACTGAATCAGACAGAAAAATTATTTGACCCTGTGGATCCTGGTGCTTTTAAGAAATGGGGTACAGGAGTTCTGAAGGATGATGACCACTTCCATGAAAAATCACATCCTTGCTAAAGAAAACATTCCTTCTATGGTCTATATTTGTAAGTGGCATTTTCAAAGGTCAGCGTTCCTCTCAGTTAAGCAATAGGACACCCAAATGGCTTTTAAGCAGACCTCAGATGTTTCTTCCCTGGCTGCTGGGATTTCTCACACTAGAACTTCTACCCAACAAGACATATAGCATCATCTCCTAAGATGAAGTCGCGCTGCCTCTCAATAGCGGACCTGAGGACCCGTATCTGCTAAATTTGTCCTTAAACCTAGTAACATTAGAACTTCTCCTCTGAGGGTCAGCACTAGAGGGCAATACAGCCACACAATTTGCCACACACCGATGACTTTTAGTGGACGGTGTTTGCTCCAGTGACATGAAAAAGGGAGGGTGGAGATGAGTAGTCAAAACCATGAGTCAAAGAGCAAGCTGGTCCCACCTTAACCACACTGAAAACACCAGTCCCCTGCCATGCGGCAATTTACCTTATCAGACCACTGAAAGAAATTAACGCTGGGCAAAGCTGCAAGATAAATATCATTAATTCCATTATTAGAGATAGCTGATATAATACAGAGATGTTTCACAATGATCTTGGAAATTAATAACTCGCATTGCATGTATATTGTAAGCAACCAGCAAATCCAGTTTTATTCTCATTAATTAAAATAAAAATAATGAAAGAAATGGTTTCAAGACTGGCCAGAAGGGTTTAAGTCCAGGGAGTTAAACAACAACAAATGAACCCCTCAGACAAATAAGGAAACTCCATATTACTATTGTCAATCTCTGCCATTCTGAACTTGGCCTTGCCCTTTACTTTACTGAAACTCTATACGTAAAAATGAAGAGATGGCTGATACAGGACAGGCTAAAAAGTTCAATCTGTTGGGACCAGGTTTCATTTCAACCCATCAGTGTTCATTATTCCACTAAGTGGTGACATAATTACAGAGCTGAGGTCCTCAGGGACTAAGCCTGAGCTGGCCTCAATTTTGCTGGCCATCCTGCAGAACAGTTCCAGCTCTGCTGCAAGCCAAGCAGCAGATTGGTCGACTCCATGACACACTGAACATGAATTCTTTCCTGGAAATCTGTGTCTGCCCTATTAGACTGATTTTAAAACGCAGAGAAGACTGAAAAGAAAGGGAGTTGTAGTAAATACTACCCATCTTGTGTTAACACATAACACTGCTTTTTTTCCCCTCTCAAGACTAGTCGTGCTCATTTCATCTATCATTATCACTCTACTTTTCATGGAAAATAAACCCACCACATAACAGGCTAGGGAATTGTTCTTATCTAGTTACATTTTGGTACTGTTATCTTCTTGGTTTAGCAGGCACATATCTTTGGATTTATATAGACATCAAGAATGGAAATTTTACACCACGGAGGGATCTGGCCAGGTATTTTCACATCGGTTCAGGGGCTCGCTATGACCGAAAACCTTGTAAGTATTCACTAGTAAAGCAACAGGAAATGAGACCTGCAGAAATGTGGACTTTTGATATCTTTTCCATGTTTGCAGAGTGGAACTATGCCAGGTTTACTGCTCATTTGACTGCATTTTTGTAACCAAGATGGGATGGGTACATGAACGTGTTTACTTTTGAACCTGACATCAGGTGCATCAGCATGTCCTGTATACACAAGGCAAATGTGAAGCGATGCTTTACTGTGATTTGAGTAATGTAGCCACTCAAATTATTTATTTAATGGTGCAATGCTTCCACAGCTCCCCACTGGCTTTACATCACCTACAACGCTGCTTCAGTACAAATCTATATGGTGATTTCAAGTTAATAGAAACTCACCAAGGACCAAAATGCCATGACTAGAAAAACGCAGCTCAGGAACAGACATCCTGAAACCCTACAGCTTAAAGGACTCATTATTAATGAGGAAATGGAGAGAAAATATTTAATCAGTATAGAAGCTTTAGCAACAGATCAAGATCATTGCCAAGGGTGGTATTCAGTCATGAGTCTTTTAAACATCTTCAGATCGGTCTAGAACTTTTGGAGCAACAAACTGGCAATAGACAGATTTGTATTACTAATAAGGAGGTTGCTTTTAGACAACACTGACTGAGCATTGACACAGGTTATCACAGAAAGTGGTGGATTATTTTTTTGAATGCACGTTCTGAGAGATGTTTCATAAGATAGAAGTCCCGATTCAGTCATACAACTGCAACACTTCTTGCACAGGTAGCTGAATGAAATGTAAGGGCCTGCTTTGTATAGAAGGTCAGACTAGCTGATCCAATAGTCCATTCAAAGCTTAAAGTCTCTGGGAGCCTATAGTCTGAGCTACAGACTTAAGCCTCTTACTGAGAGTTGAAACAGTTTTGTATTGTCCATAAATCATGTATAGAGGAGAAAGCAGACCAGACAGTGAGCAGTGGGTTGCATGCACCAGGGAAGATGCAGTTTGAAAAGGAATCCATCCCTATACAGAGTCATGACAGAAGTTTTATTATTACCTCTCCATGTGTGGGTATAATACCTTATTTAAGGTTAGAAATACCAGGTAACTCTGAAGTAAAGATTACAAAGCAGAAAGATTTTAGAGTGATTAACAAGATATAACACTAAATATCACCCTATGCCAGAAGATGAAAGGGTAAGATGAACAGACATGTAAACACTGAAGAGCTGCTATTGTTGTTTTTAAATTTGCCCATCCTCAATGAATATATGAGCAGTGGGAGTTTACCCTGTGTTTGTTAATCCCTGGTCTTTCTCAGCTCACCTACTGTTTAGATACATTAGAAGCAAATAGCACTTTTAAAAGAAAGGAAAAAAAAAATCACCTCTGATTTGCATCGAATCAAAGGAGTTTGTAGCTACCTGAAGTTTTACAAGTGGGGACTTCACTTTGGTGATGAAGCTTCAATGGCTTATTTCCTGGTACTTAGAGGAGATTTGTGCTGCACCAGTAGCTTGTTAAGATGTTACCCTGTTTTGTTAACTACTAATTTCTTTTAATGTGAGTTTACTTTGTCTTGCTTTGTTTGCTGTTATTTCTTGAGTGGGTTTGGTTATCTCCCCCTTAAAAGGCGATTTCAGACTGATAGTATTTACCTAAGTGAGCCTTGGGCATTCTCTTAACTCTAAGGCATTTGTCACTTAACAGCTATGTGGAAGGATGTACTTTCTGCTGACTCCAAATAAGTGCTTCTGAGTTAATAGGTGAATGTAAAAAAATTCTTTAGAATGACATGTGAACATGGTCAACGTCATCATCATCATATTAAATACTTTTTAACTTATGCAAAAATTTATGCAAAAGGAGGAAACTAAAAATGGTAGAGAGACAAACTTGTGCGGTGGGTGGGTTTTTTTTTTTGCTTTAGAGCTCAGTAAAGCCAAGGAAAGATCCCCTTTCATGATGCTAATTGAGTCCCATAAAACACAAGAGTCTTGTATATTTACTGCTGTATCTATAAACCACACAAACCCAGTAACATGTATTCAACAAAAGCAAGGCAACGGCAGGTCCTAGATGCTTTTGAGAAGCTCAAGAGCTGCACATAAGGCAAATACAGTGACTTGAATGTACAACTTGGTGAATAGCTCAGAAAAAAAATGCAAGTAATAATTTCCCTCACAATTAACATTTACAGCATATTTTCACCATATTGCTTTTTGTGGTCCCAGTTTTCTGTAACAAACAGAAGGCATGGACAAAAGATGAAAGACACCTAGTAAGGTCTTCAGGAAACTCTTCCATGTCAGGTTTTGGTGTAAGAGTTTGGAGGGGACTATTGGCCACAGGGAGAGGGAAACTTGCGCTAACAGATGCAATCCTCACAAAGCAGATTTATACAGTCATTCTGGCAAAGTTCCTAAACTTTACAATCATCTTTCTGATTGCAGTTACAGTAAATTGTGCTAGTTACAGATAAACAGCAATAGCATGAATATTATGTTATTCTTAAACCTTATGTGATTTCTTCTGCTGCAGAGAAGTCTAAGGAGCTAAGACGCACTCACATAAGCAAAGCTGCAATGAACCCAAAAGTGATCAGCTGCAAGGGTTTGCCATATCAATAGATCAGATCCAAAAGAGAACTTAGGTGCTTTGAAATGTTAAGTGTATTTAAAACTGCAAACTTGCTTTACTAAGTGACTTTTTAAAGTAGAATGTAAAAATCTGGGAACAGAAATCAAAAACTAAATCTCCCTTCTTCTAGCTGAATATCCATCCGTCATCATCCATTCACCATGCTGGTCTGCATATTAACATCTTTTAGAGGGTTTAACACAGGATGACTGTATCAGAAGTGGAAATTGCATGGATCAGCCAATTCAGGCCAAATAGAACACACCAACCAACTCTATCTGAAATCTTAATTTCCATAAAGAGTTGAAAATCCCACTGTCTTCTCTTTCTTTTCTTTTTTCTTGTTTCGAATTTTAGCGTACACACTTCCCCCCACCCCTGTTCCCCATAGCCATCACTTTTAGTAAGTTTCACTCTTGAAGGGTGAAACAACATGAAGAGGGTTGAATTAGGACAATTTTGTACAGCATTTGTCTGGACAGAGCACCTAAACACCTAAAATTAGATCACATCATGTAATTATCAAAAAAATTCCCTTATGGAAAAAGCTTTGGAAATTTATATGTTTTCATCATTATTTGAATGTCAACTGCATAATAGAAGTATTGAACATTTACAAACTAAATAATAAGCATCCTCCAGCCCTTCTTTCTCACCAGTTTACTGCCTGTATAGCCTCAAGAGTTAATCTTCCTTCTGTCACTTGGAGAACTTAGGATCAAAATGGACAAAAAAACATTAACAAGTAGCACATTTAATAGGAGAGAATAGAATTACAGGGATTCAGTAACTTGTCTGAAGTCACATTGGAAGTCCACTAGCAAGACAAAGACCCAAGCCTAGACCTCATATCCAAGCCTGGAACTCAGATTTTCAGGTTATTTACTTATTAATTTATCTTATTCACCCAATTTGAAGTCCAAAAATACTCTGGGATAGTTTTTTTTTCTGGATCTACCATACATTTTTTTTCTTTTTTTTTTTTCAAATTGAAAGCTCAACACTTTAATGAATTTGTGATTATTGTTATTTATTACCATAAACTGGCTTATGTGACACTCTGAGATTGCATTATCATAATGAACCCTAGTAGAGCACCCACAGCCCCTCCTACGCAAGGGAATTAAAGATTTCTAAGAATGCGATTTCTAAGTATGATATTTGGTGAATACCAAAGAAATATGAATCATTTGTCATGAGTCACATGAAAATGTTACAAGGCATAAAACAAGAGCTGTTCACGTGAAACACTTTGCATGAGAAAAGATGGCCAGCTGACTAGGTCAGCAAAGTGTCTGCAGGACCTGTGAATTTCCATTGAGATTCTTTTATCTCTATATGTGGAAAAACACAAGATCTCCTTTGCTCAAGACACTGATGCAGTGGGAAATCTGAATTGTGAGTAGCCACATTTAAACCAAAGGGCAGCAAAGAAAAACCCCACCCCTGTGAAGGCCAATTTACCACACCACAAGTTTTTTAATGGATGTGAGAAGCAGGTTGATTCTGAAAACAAAACTGGTTAATAACAGGTTTTCTATTGTTCTTACCACATTAATGCCATAGATTCAGTGTCTAAAAGACAAGCCATGTATCTGTCTTTAACCCTCTCCTTATTAAATGATTCACTGTTGTGTGTACACTATAATTTTGATATATCTGGGCTAGCTTTACAGTAGCAGGTCTGTAGTGTGGTCTGTACTGTGCGAGTGGCTGTTGTTGGTACCTATGTGAACCAGTTTAGAGATGTCTTGGGAGTCTCCACCGAAACCACAGCCTCTTTGGGGCAGACATGCCCAGAACACTTCTTCATGGATTTATTCACACCGATGGCCTGTAAGATAGAGAATTAATATCTTCTGTCAACTCCATTTTGGTGATGATAAACTGCTGCCCGGTGAAATGGTGGGGCTTACCCACAGTCAAACAGAAAGTCAGGGGGAGAGCAAGGAGCTGTCCCAAAATCATCTGAATCTTGCTCAAAAAGTGCTTTGCTGTTGTAGCATCATTATCCCCAGAAACAATTCCAGTCAACTCTGGTAATATTTTAACTATTAATTTTTCTGATTGAGACTCTTTAAAAGACCAAATTTTAAAAGAAAAAGACTCATCTGACAAACTGCATTGTGGATAAAAGTTTGGTTCACCGATAGTCTGACTTCACCGTTTGACAGGCTACATGAATGCCAAATAAAAGCAACAGGAGTAGTTTTGGCTGTCTTGAAGGTTAGGGAAAACATATCGGCACTTTTGGTGCCTGATCTGGTGTTCTGCTGGCAAATGAAACAGGAGAAAGAGCAGGGAGGACATGAGAGATCCAACCGTATTGGCCTGCCTCTGCCATAAAAAGAAAGGGGGTTGTCCCCAGAAAACATTTAGGATAACTGATACTGCTCCAACCAAGCTGACATAAATGGAATAATATAGCAAAAATATAAAATAACTTTTCAAACATCCATTTTTTATCCTCATTATAATGTTTATGTCTCCTTTAATATACTGAAAAGAAAAGATTTCCATCCCAGAGGAAAGTTCTGAACATGCTAGGTTATGCAGTAACATTATGCTCTAACATTCCAGTCATCTAAATATTGTTTTTGGGATTACTCATGGAAACTTCACAGTGGAAGAGGAAAGGGGAGGGGAAGTTTCATGGAGAAGGGAGCGAGGAGAAACATCCTTTATTAAAGCTCCATTAGCTCCAGAAAGGAACTCTGTGAAGTGCATGAAAAATGTTGTGGATTACTCAAAGTCATTTATAATTTGAGTGTCTGTTTTCAATGTCAAGTTTCCTCCTAACCTCTGTCACTGTTTTGGTTATTTTTTTTTTTTTAACTCTGGTGGTTTATTTTATTTTTGTATTTCTGCAGCGGAGGATAATGATTATTTCAGAAATAAGTGGGGAAAAGATGGATTGTCTTTATATGAAGCCTAAGTGTTGGGTAAGGCAATTAAGCGGAACAGAGAATGACTAGGATTAAAACCCTTTTTTAGATCCTGCCAGGGCTGAAATCGTTGTCACACAGAAGATGTGTTTAAGCTCCAGCAAAGTTTGGGTGAGGCAGTTGCAAAGATGACTGTCTAATGCCTGTAAAACCTTCCAAAGAGCAAAGGGAGAGGAAGTGTTACTGTGAAGGAAGAGCACCTTCTTTTTTTGTCCTCTCCCCCACTTTTTAATGTCAGATGCAAACTGCACACCTGTGATAAATATAACCCTACAGCTGTCATTTGGGACTGGGAGCTTGGGGATGAGTAGGCTGATGGGGACAACAGCTCTCTTAACCCCCCCACATGGGCTCTTTTTTGGCTGGGTTTTCAGCTCGGGGTTCCAGAGAAAGCAGATGGTGGAGCTGGGGTGAATCACTGAGCTGGCAGCCTTTGAGTCAAGGTTGAGGAAGGGGTTGTTGCACAGCTTTCACGTGTGGGGTGGGGAGCGATGGGTGCTCAGGAAAGGGAAAAACCCACACAAACCCATCGGCTGCTGGGGGAGGTAGGAGCCTTAACCCTTTGCTCTCGCTACTCACCCTCCCAAAGCTTGCAGGAAATCAACACATAAGGGGAGGTTACAGATAAAAAGGGAGCCTATGAAATTATGCAGTGGTTTGTGTGATGCTGATTATCCACCACCATCACATCAGAGCTCTTTGCTTTGGAAAGCCAGTTTTAGTATGCTTCAAACCACGTGGAGTGAGAAAAAAAAGAAGCAGAAAAACAACCCCTCACGCACACGCACAGAGGGAGGAAGCAGATTTGTAAAACCACCTCTCATCTGAAGCGGGGTGCAAGCCACTGCCACTGCAGTTTCCCCTCCAGCTGGTTCAAAACAGCTCCATTTTACAGCATCAGGTGCAAGATCCCTGGATTCTGAAGCCCTTCCTCCTCTTTTATGCCTTCCCAAGACCCAAGGCTCACCCCAGCTCCCCCCCACCCCGCTCAGTCAGGATGACAAATCTAAATAACAGGAGTAATGGCAGCTGATGGTATAATTAGAGCAGTGAATTAAGTGTGGGAGTCTTGCAATTTGAGAGGTAGCTTGTGACCTCTGGGCTGTATTCATCATTGATGTGTGCCCAGGGACACCCCTCTGCAATCAGTGGGATGGCACGGGTAGAGAGTGAGGGCAAGCTTCATCCCTTTCAGGGAATAACACACTATGTACGAAGAAAAGACCATGTTCAACCTACCCCACAGGTCAGGAAAAAAGTGAATTTGATGCTGGGCTGAGATATTCTTCCTCCAGTCGAAGATAATCTGCTTTGGTATTCCTATTTAATAGTAGTAGTGTGTAATATTTCTAAATTGCTTGTACTCAAGGTTGTGCGATCAGACCTCACTATGACCTTCTTATTCCCAAGCACCAGACTGAATTTATGGCTTCTGGTTCTTAACATCACCCCAGCTGCATATACAGCCTTTGCTGATGGGACCAAAACATTGTTTTTTCCTTGTGTTACACAGTGAAATTTCAGACCCAGAACTTCCTGGCATTTGCTTCTGAAGAGAAAGTGAGGAAATTAATCTGTTCTGTTTGTTCTGGTTTAAATATGGAAACATCTGTTAAACTGTCTCCGATTGCCTCCTGGCTGCATTAAAGTGATGACAAATTTTGCCACCGATTACTGAGTATATTTAATGCTTTTTTTTTTGCATACAACTTCTGTGTAATGCTCAGGACTGCTGTACCTGGTGGTTTAGCTGCCTATAGAATGAGAGGGATTAGATCTTCTGATCACCTTTGTGCATCGCATCAATGGGCTTCCCCACAGCGATGTGTCAGAGCAAAACTCTATAAACTTTCCAGGAAGGTTCCAAATGTTTGCGTGTTTATGTTATATTAAATATATATACATTCTATATAAACTTTATATAAATCTATTTTAACGTATTTAATTACATTTATACTTTTTTATATGCACACATATATACGCGCATGTCTATGCTTGTACCTTGCCTCTAGGTTGGCTTTCTGACCAGAAGCTGGTTTGAGAAAGAGAAAAGGATTTGAGCACAAATTCTGTTGCTGGACACAGCAAAGAAATTAGTTCACAGTGGAGGTGCAGAACCAAATAACCCTGGCAAGGACTGAGTAGCACTTTGCTGGGGAAATTGGCCAAGTTCAGCAAGAGATGGTTGCCTTCCTCCCAGGGATCAGAAGCCAACCTGCAAGCTGGTTTAGTTCTGCAAGGCAAAAGAATATTTAAAGGAGATGGAAGATTTTAAGGGGTCAAAAATCTTGCAAGTGTTTCTGTGTTGGAGAAAAAGTTCCTGAGTGTCTGAGCAGAGCAGAGAGAAGAGCATTTAAAAATGGAGGAGGAGGAACAGGGGAACTAATGGGCTGTGAGGCTTGTGTCTGTACTCAGAAGTTTGTTTCACACCCCGTGCCCTCAGGAAAGGGCACTGACATGCAGGACGGGGCAGCAGTAATCCTTCCTCAACTGCTGAGGCAACCCAGATTGCAGAGAGTATTTAAGTGGGCTGAGTATAATTACCTGATTGCCATTAAGTAACAGTGTAATTAGCACTTTTTGGCTCATCTTCCTCTGAACATATGGTATTCAATGCTTTTGTAAATAAGATATTATATGACACTCCCAGCAATACTTTTAATGATGACTTTAAAGGCTATTTTCCACATTTTCTAGAAGCAGTATTTAAATCAGGGATGCTGGACAGCAGGGAATTCTGCTGCACGGAGAGGTTGAGTCAATGGGCTAAATCTGCTGACTGGTGTAAACTGTGGCTAGCATCAAGAGCTTTAGTGAGACAACTTTTGAGGCTGCAGTGGTAGTAGACAATGCATTTAGGACTGATCAAGGAAACTCCTTTTCATCTGTGGAACCTGGGAAATTCCTCACTGTACAGCAATATACAGGAGAATGACAGGATTATTGAGCGGAATTGCTTTCCCATAAACTATCAGACATTTAAAATGAATCAGGGAAGTAACTTCATTTTTGTTCTGTAGCTGTTTGCTTGGATCTAGCAACTTAATCAGAAGTTCCATAATTTGAACAGTATAAATACATGGCTTCAGTGCATTTGCTGCCATTCTGCAATTAGTTTCTAGCAAAATAGTGTTGCAGATCATCACCAAAGATTCCCATTTGCTGATAAGAGAATAGAAGCACAATCTCAGAATGTTCTGATTATTCATGCTGTATAGAACCCTCATTTTTAACCGAAATGCTTTGCATAGAAAAATATCACTGTGCCTACCTATAACTTCAAATGGTTAAGAGGAAACTTTCCCTTGGGTTGTTTAATCACAAGCTTTCTACACAGCTTCTTATATATTCCTTGGTAACGGCTGGTTCTGATCATGTGTTGGATCAAGCTTCATTTCTGGAGGATTAGGAAATGTGATGGTTTCCTCTTGTTCCAACAGAAATGAATTTGTTAGGCATTTGGCGGAACCCTGCTGCTAACCATGAATCACAGCTTTCGGTCAATCACTATTCCATACCTGTCTACGAAATACTGAGGGAGGAAGGGGGGAGAAATTAATAAACTCCATGTTTTCTCTGCAGAATTAAATGATTGCAGTGAGCTTTGGATAACGTGAGGAAAGTGACACAGTGAGAAATATAACTTTTTCCCTTTATTGCCTTGAGTCAGTTGATAATTCACAGTGGTGAACAAAAGAAAGCCGGTGGGTAACACGTGTTAGCAAGGTCTCTGCAAAATTACCATCCGTATTAGACTTTTCCTTTATCACTGAGATCCGCTGCCAGTTCACATTAAAATTCAGAGTGCTGACAAATGCATTTCTCTTAACAAGATCGACATTATTTCATTCTTTTCCACCAGGCAGTAGCAGGGCTGCCACTAGGAAGCAGGGCTGCTGACGCTCCTGAAGGTTGTGTTGTGAGGGGGAAGGATCTTATCATTTCAGGACACCTACATCCAGCTTACGGGGTCTGAAAGTCACGTAACCATCAGCGTGAAGAGTTTACTCATGGTCCCCTGTATTATCTGGCGAGTGCATCATCTGATGATCTACTCTCTTCCTTCTTCTCCTCCTTCCCATTCTCCCCCTGGCACTGCTGTGCAGTGTGTGTTTTCTCAGAAGGGGATTATTATCATGGTTTTGCACCTGGAAGTCCAAGAGGAGGTCAGGGCCCCGCAGAGATGCAGATTGCCCTGTCTCAGAGAGGGAGTCTGTGCTTCAGCTGAACTCCATCTCCTGAGCTCCTCTCAATGGTTACCAAAAAGGTCTAAGTCAGAGGAAAAATATTATTATTATTATTATTACTACTACTACTAATTTGGAAAAGGGGTTGTAATGGCCTAACGTGATGCTAAATTTCACACCTTTTGTGAGTGTTTTCCTTTTGGGGAAGTTTTACAGCTTTCCTACGCATCTATCCTGACCCTCAGCTGTTACTGAGTCGCCCAGGCAATGGACTCACATACCATACTGCAAATACCTGGCTTTTACATAAAATATTTTGTTGTACACATCAGAAATAAAAGAAAGTGGTAGAGAAACCTTTATCAATGACATATACAGGGAGTCAGCAGAGATGATCAATTTTGCACAATTATTAGAATGAGTCTCACCTCTTGATCAAAACTAACACCTTTCCTTTCAATAGTAAAAATTCCAGGGAAGTGATTTTTCCCTGATTTGGGGTAAGAAATCTTCTACGTGTTTGCAAAGACTGGAACTGTCAAACCTGGCAACCTGCATGTACCTGCTGCCAAATCTGTGCTGATAATCAGTGTCTTCATCTCCAAAGATCTGAATGATTTCAGCAGATCATCTAACCTCTCTAATACAAATATCTAACCTCACATCATCTAATCAAATCCTCTAACCTCTCAGACCTTGATAGCTGCTTATGAATCACACACACACCCCCTCAGAATGAATGAAAGAAATCAGAAAGGAAGAAGTTCTTTACTGTAAGTGTGCTGAGGCACTGGAATGTGTTGCCCAGGGAAGTTGTGAATGCTCCATCCCTGGCAGTGTTCAAGGCCAGGTTGGACAGAGCCTTGGTTTAGTGTGAGGTGTTCCTGCCCATGGCAGGGGGTTTGGAACTGGATGAGCTTAAAGTCCTTTCCAACCCTAACTATTCCATGATTCTATGGCTATGCTGATAACAAATATAATATTCCAAAAACCCAAAGCATTGGTAAGACAACTATCTAGGCAGATACTGAGGCCCAAATTGCTCTCCTCATGTGGTCGTCAGGAGCTGAATATAACAGACAGCAATCTATGGCAGCAACTCTCACCTCCTGGTACATGGTTTAGGTTTTTCTCATGGCTTGCCTGCCAGGTTTCATTTTTCATTGAAAAAATCTCAAAAAACCCAACCCAAAACCCAACAAAATACCCATTCCCCATAAAAAGAGGAGATAAAAAATACTGAATATGTGATCCCATTTTTATTCTTACTACCTATACTGTGCACCAGCAGGCTTCTGTTATTTTTGCATTGTTTTTCTTCTGACCTCAGGACAATTATTGTTCAGCTATGGAAAAGGAGAAACCCAGGCTCTGCACACACCATATTTTGTGTACCCCACAACTAGGGGTCAAGTTCATGATATTTAGCTGAGAGCTAGAATTCTTCTGAGATGCTTCTAATTTTCCAGAGGAAAAGAGATTAAATCTGAACTGCTGAGTCTTTTTCAGTTTCAGTGATGGCTGGTGAGAGAAGACCTGAAACTCTTGCTTTGCACTCACCGTTGGTCATACATAGTCAGGCTCCACATAGGTCATTAAGAATCATTTTGCTGTTTACTTAATATGATAACCATGGCTCTAATCTAGAGTTTAAAACTGTTTATTACAACGCAAGAGCATAAACACCCGAGGAAGTTTCTTTCATGATTTCTCAGTGCACTAGATGGCACTAAAGCATGGCTTTTACGTACAGGGGAAAAAAATCCCCACAAAAATTGGCATGTAAGTTCAGTAAACCTGAACTATTTTGGTCAGGTATATTTTGTGAAAGTTCTTTGATATATTATTTGTAATTTTTCATTTTAATTTTCAGATCATCAGAAACAGAGAATTAATTACACCCACTTTGATATTAAAAGAACTTCAAATTGAAAATAAATACTGCTGGAAAGCTGAAAAAAAACAAACCAAAACCCTGAAGAAACTAATTTACCCCAGGCTAGATGCAAAATTATTCTAATGTTCAAAGATTAGGGGGCTTGGTGCAAAAAAGAAAAGTTCTGTACCAATTACACGGCTTTTTTGTGAACTTTAGCCATCAAAAACATTAAAGTCACAAAAAAATAAATAAAATCTTCAGGTTTCCTATATAGAAAAATCATTCTTAATACACAAGCAAATAATTAGCTCCGTATTGTCTCCCAGGCATATCATTTTCAACACAACAGGTAGAACCATCTTATAAGAGCAGGGCACTTTTGCTCTCATATCACTAACAGGGAAACAAAATTAAGCTTTAATTTTTCTTTACTTTTTTCCCCTCCCTTCAAATGAGGAGCAATATTAGCTTGTTCGAAGTTTTTCTTAATGTAGTCTTCTGTGTTGTATACAGCACTGTTTGCTTTCTTATATGATCATAATAAACAACAACAAAGGAAATATGAAGGGTGGATCCCTTGTAAAATTAAGCCTTCTAGACTAAAGAAATATGTCTTAGGTCAGCTTGGGTATTTTTGCCTTGTTGTAATGCTGAGGGTGCTTTCGGAGACATTTCAAGTCTTTATGATGTTTGGATGATTCCAGGATTATTCACTGTGCATTCCTTTGAGAAAGGAAGCAGGAAGAAAGGAATGAGGAGTTAAAAAGAAGAAGAAAGAAAAAGCAATAAGGTGTGGACTGCATTTGAGTTTGCTCCAGCAGTGATCTTGTTGCTTCATTTATGCTGCACTCACAAAGGTGAGATGCGAACCCCAGGATCTAAATGCCAGCAGCCAGGACCATATACAGAGCAGTCTGCGAATGTTACCGTTTCGTGCTCAGGACTGTCATTGATTTGACATCAGTTTCAAAAGCAGTCAGTTACCTGCAGGGGCTGACAGGATCAGTTCCTCCACCAAGAGATGCAGCTTCATTTAGCTGGAAAGCCAAGTAAGGGGCTGATCCACCAGACACTGACTCTGCCACGGGCAGTGCTGTTTTATTTCAGGAAGAGACCTGTGTATCTCTGCTGAGAATTTGCCCTCATGTTTCCAACAGAAAGCCCATATAGAATCACTACTGAATTTGTTATTTTTCTGTCAACTCAATCTAAGCCTGCATCTCAAAAAAAAGGCAAAACCTGAAACACCAGCATGAAATTAGTACAAGTGACCCAGGAGCACAAAAGTCCTTAAATTACAGCTTTTGCAGCAGTTAGCTCATGCTATTCTGAGGGCTAATATTTTTAGCACCTCTGCATAAAACAACTTCCCTGAGAATCAGAATTTGAACAGTTTCAGAAATACTTTTTCCTGGCTTCCCAAGCATTCCTTTTCCGTAGTTTAAATGCATAACTACAGAGGAGATGAAGAGAAATGCACCAATTCAACAGCATTTTTTAAACATGTAGTTGTCTGATGACTTCACCAAAAATAAAAAGAAAAGAAATAGAAGATAATCGAATTGATTCTCACTAATGTTAGTTGGTATAATTTCACAATACAACATACAGTTTGGACTTTACTGTTTTTACTATGATAAATGGCCTTGGCTGTTTCATTGGGATGCTTTTGATCTAAAATGAACATCTTCAACAAATTAATTACAGGTATTATTGATAACACCTCAGGTTATTAAAAAATGAAAGAATGCTCAACCTCCCGATTTACTTTTCAGCATGCTGCCTGCAATTTCTTCGGTCTCAACAATTTCACTTCTTTTCTCATTTGGTTTCAGTTGTTGATGCTAGTGTGATAAGTTAAGGCTGCAGCTACTGAAGGGAGCTTATTTAAAAAGAAAGTTTCTTAACAAGAACCAAAAGAGAATAAGAGCAAACTGCTCGTCCTGATTCTCTGCCCTCTTGTTTTTGTGATACCTTTTGCATTCACATGCAAGGGTAATCACAGCATGGAGTTGTTATACACTCCTGGCCCTTTAAGTCCCTAGCTAACTTCACTGTTTTGGCTGAAGGTTTGGATACTTCAGGTCCTCTTCCAGGTTTTCATTCCACTAACCTTCATACGCTTAACTGGGGAACCTTCTTTAGGAGCAGCTAAATATCCAACATGAGTCCACTTTACCTGATTTCAATACTGTTTCCATACCTATTGAACACTGATGGCAGTTTTTTCCCCTCCTGCAAGCTCCAAAGTCCATCTGCACACTCTTCAAACAGAGGAAAGGCACCCCCAAAATTAGTTCCAGCCCCAGGGTGAGAATTATCCCATGTAAGAGCACTGAAGACCCCTCTTTTTGAAGCTGAACTGCAAGAGCTGTGGGGTCAGTAAGACACAGGGGCTGCTGGTGACACAAAATGTCTCTGATCTTGTTAGACCTCTCTATTGTTTTGGGAGCAGGACTAGAAAATCACTTTTATAACTAACTTAAATCTCACATAGATATTTGCCACAAAGTTAGAAAACCTGTGGACTCAAGACAGCAAGTAATTATGGGCACAGTTATGATGATGTGCATGATTATTGAAGTGCACAGTGACAGTGTTGATTAGTGACTATTAACTATGTCACATCACTGCAGCATTTGTATAACTTCAGGCATGCACCTATGGGACTAGTGTTTCAAAACAAGACATATATTTCTCCATCAAAAGATACTGCCAGCTTTTTCAATCAACTAAGTTTATTTTTGCAATGGTTCCTCCTAAATTCTCTCTATTGAGATTTTCCTCTTTTTCCCTTCTCCAGTACCACTTCTTTTCTTTTTCTCAATGAGGAGGAAAACAGACGATGGAAAAGTAGAGCAAGGTATTTAACCCAAACTATTAGCAAACACATTTCAGAGTTTGGTTTCAGGTTTTAACGTTTTCCCTGGGTGATTCATACCCAAATAAATTATTTTATTCAAGCAGCCATATGTTAACACAGCCAAGAGCTGAGGCCTTAAATAAATATTAAAAACAGGTTTAATTTTTCATTTCAGAAAATAGGTAAAACAGTGTCACTGAAAAAGAGCCTGAAGACTTTGAAACAAAATACTGTTCATTTCCTTATAATTTCAGTTGATGTTAAAAATGTGCATGTAGATTACACTGCAGGATAGAGACATCTTTTCTTTGCATTTCCATTATACACTGAAGGAATTCAATTCTGAAGCACCAGATGCTGCGAACAGCTAATGAACACCATCAGAGAACTAAGTTAACTGAAACCCCATCACATCAATGTCATCTGCTGATAGCTTTTCTTTTGCCTGTGTCTGTTGTATTCTTACTGTTGCTCTCACTACCTAAAGGGAGGTGTTACTAAAAGAGAAGACACTTTTAGATCACTGATGCTGATCAAGCTTAACCATGTAAAGGTAGGGAGGAAAAAGAATAAAATTTAGAGTAAAATCAGTGCATCATAGGAGGTTGTTTTAATATTTTCAGTATTCAGTGTAATTTTCAGTAACATTTAAGTCCAACCTCAACTGACAGGATATAGGGTAGGAATTACTGTCTGGTATTCTAAGTCCTGTCTTTGTGGAACATCTTGCTCTATCACAACCATCCCCTCAGACCTTAGAACCTATGAATCAGTGAGGGGAAGAGTGGTGAGCTCCAGGGAAAGAAATGGGTAGCTTGCAAATGTCAGGTTAAGGAGATTCTGCTGCGTGTGTGAGATTTTTATAGACATACATAATGTGTACATGTGGGTCTGTATGTGTCAGAGTATCTCTATCTATAAAATAAAAGTTGGTTACAATAGAGGTTCTTATCTGACCTACTTAAAATTGTACATGAAAGTACAGTTAATTTCATCTCCTATCTGTCAGATTGATACAAATCTCCTGTTCAGTATTAATTATTGTAGGCATGAATATTCCTCATTCGGGGGGGGGGGGGGGGGGGGAGACCTGATGATTAATGCTGCTGCAGACAGAAATCCCTAACTCATTAAGATTCCCTCCCACACCCCCTCTCTGAGTGTGGGTGCAACTTTTCAGACAGGATTCATCACTGTTCTGGCTGTCATGCAGGCTTTTGCACCCTGAGATAAGGAATGTAAAATGCTACCTGTGTGAAACATACATGTTTCCGAGCTCAGTTTAAGTTCATTGTGCCGTGAACTAAGTAGGAGCAAAGTGGTCTCAGTTTTCATCTGAGCCTCATGTAAATGCTCAGAGCTCATTTTCCTTCTGTTTCTTTAGGCTTTTGAATCCTATGAAGTAGCTTGACCTCAGTAGCTCATGAGGTGATGCAGGTGTTAGTGACATTTTTGTTCTCTTTAATAAAATTATGTGTTCCTAGCCAAAATGCTGTCAGTGGTAAGTGTAGGAATCAGGAATTCAAAGGTAAGGTTAATCAGCCACAGTACTGTTTGAAAAACAAACCCAGAACAAAAACTTGCTTTATATCTGGGTCTCTGTTTATGGCTTTAAACCCAATCGAATGGGGCTTCCTTCTACTTGGACATGTCTTCTGCTACCATGAAGGCCTTGATGCCTCCCAAGCTGATGCTTCTAAGCATCAATAGGATCCTCACTTCTGTCCCACAGGATCTGGTATCTGAACCAAGTCAACAGTTAGCACTTTCAAATCAGGGTGTTTGGGGAAAGTAGTAATGAATTGTGTTTCAGTAGTCAAGAGTGTTGAAAGATTTTAGTTCTGCCTTGTACCCGTTATTTTCACAGGGGGAAGTGTGTTTGGGTGAAGAACATCCCTAGAGGAATAGAGGGGCTTCACAAAAAGGGAATACAGTTTCAATCAGAAACGCTGAGCTATAAATAAGCTGTTTTCAGTAGATGTTTGAAATCAGTATCATAAAAAAAACCAAAACCTGATAAGACAAAAATCACCCCCCAAACCAAGAAAAACACATTTCAGAATGGTCAATAGACTCATAATTACGTGCTCAACCAAGATGCCTGAAGATCAGGTTTAGCTCTCTGCTCTGTCAGAGATGAAACCAGAACTGTTTCTGACTTGCTATGTGACTCCTACTATTGCTGGACTGCTCGGGATATGAAAGATATCCTGAAAACAGCACTGTGAACATTGATTTTTTGCTTTTTTTTTGGTGGAATTGTGGTGATTATGATTTGATTGTTATTTCTCAGAAATTTAAACGAAGAAGTGCCTGTGCCTGTCTTGCTCTGAATTCATAGAACCTCATTTCTCAGTGTTGCCTTAAAATTTTCTTTCCCAGGTACAAGAACCCTTCCCATAGTGCAGATAAGGAATATCACTCCTGAGCCCTTTAGAAGATGCTGCCCAGCGAGGTTAATGTAGCCTCTAAGGTGAAGATGAGAAGAAGGGCTGCAGAAGCAGCACTGAACTTTGCATCTGCAATTTTTGCCTGTAGCAGACTTTAAAATACTAAGAAATAAAAAACATTTAAAAAGAGAGAAGAGTGGGGGAGAATACCTTTGCCTGTTCTGCTCAAATTAGAGATAAAATGTAAATTTTAGATTAGATAATTCCAGCTACCTTTGAGTGGCTTCCCTATTCTCACATAGGATTTAGTAAATAGCTTTACGCTGCAGTCAACAACCCTCATGCCACCATTTTCAGTGGGTAAAGTACCTTTGCAGTGGCCAGCTCATAATATTTGTTCTAAAAAGTACTTGCTCAGCACAAAGCATCTTTACTGCGTTAGACATGTCTGCCAGGGTCAGATTTGAAGGTGAGATTTTGAAGGAAAAACACCAGAACAGCAGATGAAGGACAACATAAACTGGTTTAATCTAGACATTCACTCCCTAATCTCACAATCATCTATGGTTTTCTTTAACTCTACGTGAACCTTTGCACAGTGTGTTTAGCTGCATGGTGCATGGTTTTTTTCAGAGTCCTTTGGTTTAAGAGGGAAAGAGAAAGAAAAAAACCCCTCTTGTCTCAGAGTCGTTCTACAAGCCATTTATTCATCAGAAATAATTGTGGTCAGACATTTAGCTGAGAATGCTGGTATTTGTCCTAATGTTCTGTAAATGTTTATACCAAACCTAAATGAATGTAAATACCCCATCTCTGAGCTCTGTGGTCAATCGTTTGCTCTGCACAGAGAGCATTTGGTGGGGAAATTATGCTACAGCCCATTCCTACTGAAACAGTTGAGACCGATGGCAACTGGCCATCTAATCCCTGAGCTCAAATGTAAACACTTTGCTCTACAAGCAAAACTGGAGAGAAAAACCTAAGCCACATTTTGGTCACTTTTGTTCCAGAGAGAAACTAATCTGCACCAACCCTTTTCCTGACACAACTTATTTATCTCTGCATGCTGCTGAGCTCTGCAACCTGATGCATTAAAAATCAAGTCTAGGCTCTTCCTCTTCTCCCTCCATCTCAGAGCTCCAGTATTTGCTTGTCTCCCCATGTTTCAGCTCGTGAGTCAAAGGGATGAGTAGACAGCAAAAGTTTCAGTTTGCTTTGGGTGAAACCTCGAACGTTTGTTTTCACTGCAGGGAAAACTCCCATTGATTTCAAAGGGAAGGAGGACTGCAGGCGTGCGCTTCCCACTTCTGAAAATTAGGGCTCCCAAATGCAAATGTAAGACTTGCAATAGACAGGTATCAGTTCCGCTAATTAAGACTCATTTATCTTAACCATTTCACTACTTAATCAGATAGCACAGTGATAAGGCGCTATAAAAATATATGACAGATAGTCAAGGTCTAGACTTCTCTAATGTGGCAATTTTTTATATTATGATCTTTCTTTGTATATGCAGATGAACCGCTCTTCTATTAACTTCCCTTTGGAAGCATTTCACACGCAAAAAATCAGATAGGGCTTTGAGGAAAAAAAAGCTTTCCAAAGTGATGAGAATGAATTAGCCCATAATTGGACTGATTGGTAAAAGTTCAGTGCAATTCAATAGAAGCGCACCATTATCAGGATTTAAACTTACTTAGGGGAATTTTTATGACTTCTCATTTAAGAAATATCATCTTTGGCTGCACTCTGCAGGGACTTGCCAGTGTTTTGAGCAGGTAAAGAAATCTGTAGGATGAAAGGTCCCTCTACAAACGCAGATATAGCAAACATTTAGCTGTTAATATTTATCATTTGAATTACATTCGTTTTCATGGGCTGTCATCTGAGACTGAGGATTTGTATACCGGGTGCTTTCCACAGAACTGCACAGTATTTGGTGAACAGAAACATTAAAGAAGAGTATCTCTGCTACAAACCTAAGCAACGGCCTAAGAACATCAACGTGTTTCTGCTGTTAAAAGCATGGAAGGGCATTGCAAAAGAGATCTACTGAATATGGCAAAGAGAAAGATCACAAGATTTAATGCCTAGAAACCAAAGCCAGGCACCACGCTGGCAAGAAAACCATCACACACTTTTGGGTTGGAGGCAGATCAAGTATACAGATTATGTGCCTGGACTTCTGTTGAACTTTTTGGCTTGAAATGAGGAGTGTTTCTCACCCTGTTGTTTTGTCTCGTTCAAATGCTGACAGGGTAAGTGTATGGCTTCTGCTTTGTGGGTAATCAGATTCCTTGTGTTTATCACGATCCTGTGATTTTCAAACTTCTGGAAGTGTCCAAATGGAGAGCCATCCTACAGTGAAGGATCCTGACAAAAAAATTCCCAAAGAAACTTATTTCCCTTGTCTCCTCTTGGGGGCTCTTACAATATTACGATTTCAATGGATGTCAAGGGCCCTTCATAATCTCCCAATGCATTGAGGAAAATTTGCCATCTTTCAGTATCCTATTTCCCTCCCACACACTTGCAGAAAGGGATGCTCACTATGACCTGAAAACTATCTCACTGGAAATATTTCAGAGAAGGGGAAAAGTAAATTCAAAGTGCACACAATGGATATACCAAATGTCCCGTTTTAATGCTAACAGAGCCCCAGTTAGATCATTGTTGTGCCAAAAAAAAAGTCAATATGTGGGGTAAACAAGCAGAACATAAGGGAACTACCAAGACGAAAATGGATGTCTCAGTCTTAACTTAGAAATTTTCTAGTTTTCAGGGAAAGGTCTAGTCACAAATTAAATAGAACCAAAAAAAAAAAAAAGAGTGCACCTCAGCAAAAAACCCAAATGCCAATCATGATATCCTTAGTAGGGAAGGAAATCCGCAGAATAGTTTAAAATTTTAAGGTCCCTTTTGGTGAACAGGAGCTCCCACAAGCAGCCAAGCTACGTGATCCAGCTATCAGAACGGCATCTTTTGCTCAAGGCAGATTGCCACAGCTTGTCCGCATCTCTCAGGCTTCTGAGCATGACTTTCTGCCTAGCAGAAGGCAAAAAAAGAAGGTTGCAAGGTTTACCAATATTTTTGCGATAGAAAAGCACCTATGTCTTACGCGTCATGTCTGACTCAAGTCAAGATTTCTGCATTCCTACAGGGTTATCACTGGCACCACAAATGGGTCTTCTGTCTAATACTGTAACTTTTTACTTTTTTACAGAATGGGGAAAAGATTTGCCAAAAATGCTTGCTACAAAGAACGGGTTTGCTGTTAGTGCAAGAATTGCCAGGCTGCTTACCAGCTTATTTCATCATGAGCCTCGGTACTCTGCTGGTAAATAAAATGCCCTATAGGAGATGGAATAACAAGGTGAAGTATCACATCCTTTTGCAAAATTAGTTTGTTAGGTAGGACAACTTGAAGGTTGCTATCTGAGATTTAAAGCAAAAACCTAAAGGATTTAATTAATGTTCAGATTTTTTTTCTGTAGGATTTTAATCACTAATAGAGATTTCACTACTGAGTGGACTATTACTATTCCTATCATAACTTTTATTAACATTAATCCATTAAAGAGGTTGAAACTCCATTTTCTAATAACAATCAGAGACTAATGGCTAATAATTCCCTTTTGAGATTTGGAATACCTGGCATGGGTCAAAAGTTTTTATATTGAGAACATGTAGTTCCGTAAGAGTTTCAGGTTTTATGACAGTAAGACTCTAGACATTAGGACTGCAGAGAGAGAAACTTTTATTTCAAATACTCAAATACAGGAAAATAAAAGAAAATGCTTTTACATTATATTTTATATTTAATATTTACATTTTACAATAGAGGAAAGCACCCTAAATTTACTACCTTTCCCATTTCTATATCTCATGATTGTGTGGCTTGCCCCAAGATTTAAAGAATGAGGTGACTTATGAATATTGAAAGACTGAATAATTAAAATTTTAACAGCAAAGAAAGGACCTCTCAGATCCTAGTGAACTAAGTCATGCTTTTTAACTGTGCTTTGTAGACTATTTTTATTAAAATTATGATGATTTATGATTAATTGACCCAAACCAGAAAAATGCAATTAAAAAATCAGAATTTCTCACACTTTTTCTTCCCCTTCTTATTTCTTGACATTTATGTCTTTAACTGTGAAGCTATTTTTTTTCTTTGTCTGACTATGTCTGGCTTATATTGGAAACGTTTTTGAATAGCCTATGCCTGTTTCTTTGAGATTGCATTAGGCTATTGATGACAGTTAAATCAGAATGCATTTTTAAACTGAAATTCAGAGCATGTCAGAACAGAAACTAAGTCTCTTAGGTGTTTGAATAGATTATCAAGATGATATTTTATCAGCATTAGGGATATTAGGAATGTATTTATATTGCAGGAAAATAGATTCTAAAGCATTTAATACAAAACATACATTGTATTGATTTCTACCAATCCCCCAGAAATTCCATTCAGTAATATTTCTTGTCCTGTGGCTCTAAAACAATATAAAATATGAAGAGATAAGAGTACTGCTATTTTAATTGCCCTCTCTGAAAAGGAAATTGTTCTGCAAAGCCCTTTACCTAGCTGTTGCCTGAATGGTTCCAAAGCAAAAACCTGTACTGAAATAATAAAACATCCTGAAACTATGTTATCTGTATCTTGTTGGAGAAGAGATAGGCAGATGTGGTACAGACACCGCTGCCCCGTGCTTCATTCTTAACACACTGCAGTGAGACATCTGGGGCAATTTTAGCTTGTTTGTATTACTCTCCACCTTGTTCTTCCTCTGCCACCAGTTGCTCTCCCTGAAACCATGTTTTCCACCTGGGTTTTCAGCAGTTGGGCATTGGTGGGACCTTGAGCCAGAATCCATCGGGTGGATTTATATCATTCTACAACGCAGAGCTTCATTTCCTTCCTGGAGTCCTCAGTGTTCATATTTCATGACCGTTGTTCTGCTCTTTGTTTCTCTTCGGGAGTCAGTCCTCTGCAGGGTTAAACACAGCTGCAGTTCCAGGGGCAGCAAGCAGAACACTGCAAGGATGAAACTGCTCCCTACGTGGGTTGTTTTGCTTTATGCAATCCTCCAGCACTATTCGAGAGAGCTTTCAACCTTCACACACCTAACTCAGACTCTTAGCACTGGCTAGCAAGAGAACACATGTTTTCAGGTTCTGTTATAGAAATAGTGTTTTGGTGGACTTCAGCATAGTCCTTGTATTATTTCAGAGACTTTAAAAATATGCCAACAACAGAAAAAGCCAATTGTGTTTTAAGACTGAAGGACACCCCTTGTGAGCCAAGTCTTTAAAGATGGAAACGTGGCATAGCACCATGCTACCGTGGCTGTGTGGTGAGCTCCAAGCTCCATGTAACTTTGCACCATTTAACAAGGGCTACAGAGACTACTCTCTGATGCACGTATTTAACAACACACATGCAGTCAAAGCCTCTTCCATTTACATTTGCATCCTTCATAACCTGACCTTGTTGTGACCATGTCCTGGAGGGGAAAGGAAGAGACATGGGGTGGTGGCAAGAGTGACACGGAGTGTGCTTTTTATGCTCAGATGAAAGCGACAGGTTCCACCGATGGAGGTAATGACTGCAGTAATTTTGCCATGAGCAGCAAAACTCTGTGTAGGCTGGTAGAAGAAAGAATTGCACGGTCCCTTCTCTTGGAAGACAGCACCGTGACTCATAACAGCCTTGGTATTGCTCAGCCTGAGATCAAGGAGTGGGAAGGGAAGAGCCCTCCCAAATACTGAGTTTACAAATAACAGTGAATTACTGATTCTGATACTTACTGTTGTGATCTCAGAGAAATGTCACTTTTTCTCTGTGTACAGTCCTGTTCCTCCCCCCTGGAAATCCCTTACAGGCCAATGCAAGCTGTCTGGATGATGGCATCTTCTTAAGATAGGTGCTCTTAACGCATTCTGCTGTAGCTTGCTTCTTCCCTAGGTACCTAGCTTTAACTAATTAAGTGCCTGAATGTAGACTGCATGGACAATCTCTCTCCTATTTCCTTAAGTTATGGAGAAGAAAGATTCTCTCAAATTCACAAGGTTAGTTATTTTCAAAGGAAAAATAAAAGAGTTCTAAGAAATTTCAGAAAAATGTTATTTCTGCTTTGCAGGTGAGTAAACAGAAACCTAAAAAGATTTAAACAAATAAGGCTCAGTAAGGTTTGGATAGGAAGGGAACCTGGTTTTTCTATTGCGAGCCTGCTGTCTCTCACTGTCACGCCATTCTCACTAGCAAAGCTATCAGAGAACCACTCTTCCTTCCTCTCTCATGCTTTTTATGTCCTTTGAAAAGGCAAAATATCTTTTTGATAGAGATTTCAGACAAATAAATCTGTCTAAACATTTCTGTAGGCATCTTTGAAAATAAGGTGGACCATTTAGATTGGTGTGTTCAGGTCCTGTCACCTTATGCACACATATAAATATTTCAGGCATTGGAGGGGCCAGTTAAAAAGGAATTTCCCAAGTGTGGGTTTTAACACAAAATCGGATGAGCAGCACACAAGCTTCAGATTTCCTTTCATTGGCTTTTTGTCTGCTACATCTGCATGTAGAGTTATCTTATGAGCTGAGAGGAATGAACCAAAGACCAAAGATGGTAGCCAGGAGCTAATCTGTGCATTTAAAAAGCATTTGATAATTAAACTTTGTTATACCAACAAGGATGATTCTGACCTGAATTTAGGCAAGGGATCCTGCACCTTACCCTTACTGTCTGGTAGGAGAAGCACCAGGACCATGCTGCTCTGTAGAGGATGCACAATGGACTGGGAGAGCACGCACAAAACTCTTGGGTGTCCAGGGAGAACGTGGGGGCTCCCAGGGCTGGAAAGTATGCACACATAGGACAAAAGGCCATGTTCTCTCTTGGTGGTCTTAGCAATGTAGGTATTTGCAGTGAGTGGGTCTCTTTGCAAGGAACGGACAAGGTAAGATATTACAAATACTGTGGCTTCAGGAGTGGTGACATTTGTATAGCACCTGCAAGCCTTGCAAGATGGGGTTAGGTGAGCCTCCTGCCTCAGTTTCCCTTTTGGTATGGCACAATAGAAATCCTGACCTCTGTTTACTGCCACTGATACAGATTTGTTTTACAAAGAAACATTATATAACATTTTATGAATATAAAGACTCGTTTAAGGATGCAGCTGGTTGATGCAACTACAGTGCATCAAATGGAAGATCCCAGACTTCACGGAGTTACTGAACACTCCCCTGGTCATATCACATCTGGACTAAGGATTTGACCCTGTGGGCTACTGTAGGGTGAGTACCCAGTGTTCACTTGTAGCAGATATGGCAATGTTTTCTATCTCTCTTCTCCCTCCTGCTATGAATGCTGCAGAGAGATAAAGCGCAAAGGAAACCAAGACGAGCTGATGGGCTTCCTCCTTCTCTATCACAAAATACTGAGTTTAATTTATCAGAAGGAGCTGCAGCAGCTTTCATGAGACACATAAAGCATTAAGCCTATGTAATCACCATTGCCAAACTAGTCTGCTCAATGGGATAAAATGTCCTCCCTGTGCCTACTGGGTGGGAAATCTGTTGATTAGAGGCATTTGCAGAACCAAAAGGCTTTTTTGCACACTGCTTCCAGGTGACCTTTCATAAATCCCACCAAATCCAGGCTTGCTTCCCACCATGTTGCTAATAGCTTGATCTGTGGCCTGCTAATGAGGTGCATATTGTTTCACCTCCAGTAAAGGTATTAGGACGTCTACTCCTTTCTGAAGCACGATGGAGATTATAGTTGTTTGTGCCATGAGGAAAAAGAATTTCCAGGGCATAAGTCATCATTTAGAGTTATTAACAAAAGGATTTATTATGTTGCTCTGTTTCAAACGGCGGTATCCATGATGCCTAGAGCACACTAGAGTGCAACTACCTACCACATAATGTCCTAATGAATCACTGCTTGCTGAAGGAGCTGCAGAACTTCAACATACAATAACACACTTCTCCCCCACACACTAAATTGACAAATAAGGCCATAATGGCTCTGCAGTTTTATCAAGTAAAACTGATCTCAGGAAGACGAGTACATTGAAACCGCATCAAGAACTATGTGGGGTGGGGGGAAATCCACTTCTTGGACCAAAAAAACAGAGAGGAAAAAAGTATTGGTGCAGCAAACCAGCTCTATCAATCACAAAGTTAAAGTGCTAACTTCTATCCCCATAGGCATCTGGGGTCTGTTTCTGTGCCCAGGAAGTCAATGGGATCCTTAACCATGACTTCAGGGCTTGCAGAGTCAAGTCCTACTGTAAAAAGAACCTTGCTTTCCAGAGCTATGAAGATGAGGCTGACTGAAGGCTACTGAATCCTGCTTGTCCATGCTTGCCCTCTGTGTAATTTATAGTAATTGAAGGCCAAAGGCTCTCTCCTTTAAAACAAGCAGTTAAGAAATAATTCACTTTTTACTGAACCAGGGTCTGGTGAGGTTTAATTAAACAATATTTAGAGTACATTTGGAGTTCTCCAGGTTGCAGGAGAGACAAATTATTATTTATTTGTATTTGCTGATTTTATTTGCATTTTTAGGCTTAAAGGCTAAAATGGCTTTGTTTTGCTCTGATTTTGCTTTCAGTAACGGTACTATTAATTTTATATTTACATCGTATAGAAGCAGACTCAATTAATAGTCATTTCTCCATGGTTAATGGCTAAAATAACCTCTGAAACACCACAGCCCTGCTTGATACCTGTTAGATAACTTGGAGAAACGATGGCATTTTTCAAAGTTCTCTTCAAATTTCAAATTCTCATTAATGCTTTGTTAGGGACAAATCTTCCCCATGAAAAGCCTTCTTTCACCCTCGTGTTTTACCTTGGAACGCTATGAAAGCAAGCCAGACTTTAAAAGTGCTAAGAAACAAGTCCATCTCCTTCCCTGTAGTCCCTCATCCTCTTCCTCCCTTTCTCCTCTCCTTCCTAACCATGCTGTATGTTAAGGAGTGATGTTGAAACAAGTCTTGGCGACAGCCCCTTGCCAAACCCATCATATATCCTGCTTCCATTTATTTATTCTTCCAGCTGATGAGCCTTAGGAGTGTGGACTTCTATCTTTTTGGTATATTATTGATTCCTTTTGATAGCTTATGGGGGAGAAGGCTGATGGCATCACAAGCAAGGGTTTTTAGGGCCATTAACATCTCAAAAGAAAGAGTTTCTAAGAGGGGAGATCAATAACAGAGGTAGCAGTCTATTTTTAAAGCAAAGCACAGGTCAAATTCTGCTTCCACTGTACTCTGTGGCACAGCTCCCAAAGCTTGTGCGAAGAGGAAGCTTGGGCCCAGGGGATGACGAAGCCAGTGATTATACAGCACATTATGCTAAAGAAAAATTAAATCAAATGCAGCTGCTTTTATATAATTCAAAGACAGAACTCACTGTTTTCTTAAATTATTTTTGGTTCCTTTTCCTCTCTCCCCTCCCTGCACATTGATTCTTTGCCTACAAAGAAAACCTTCAAAGAACATAAGTGAATCCAACCCTTTTATTTTAATTTTTGCTTTTTTACCCCCTCTCCTTTCCATTTAATAAAAAAAAAAAAAAAAAGACATTTCTTTTACATGACTGTTGTGAAGAAATCCTGCTTTTTATTTCCTTCAGTGATGTCCTCGTGATGTTAGGGGCTCAGAAATGCTTTAATGGGAGACAAGGTGTTGCTTTGGAAAACCACCACCATCCCCTGCAGTCAAATGAGTCTTGCACTAAGTCATATCCATACAGAAAGGTTTGTTTTCAAACCAGAATCTACATGCTAGTGGTTACTGAAGGCCATCCTGGCTAAAAGGTATATCAGGAACTCACAGTGGCTTTGACAAAGGGTACATAAAACATGCTCAAAATTCATGTCGTTACAAAGTAGGAAAAAGTCATCATATGAACAGGAAAAGAGCTTTAATGCAAACAGATGCATTGTAAAGTGTGGAGTATTTTACCTCCTCCTAGAGGAAAGTCTTTAGCTGAAAATATCTGAGTTTTTCTGAGTCCTTAACATGATTCCACAGTTAAGGGCATTTTCTTCTTGCTGCTCAGGTGCTGATTCAGCAAACCTCTTAAGCCTACATGAAACCTGAGCATGCTTGTGGTTCCACTGAGTTCAACTGGGGCACAAACACATGAATAAAGTGAGATATGCAAGTGCCTTTCTGAATCAGGGCCTGATGCCTATGACAAATGCAGTTGTAAGATGCACCATCTGAAAATTTCCACTAGAAGTTTAATTTTTGCCTGATTCACTTGATATTTGGTTCTGCAACTGTATAGAAGCAGACATTTTTAGTAAATTCTTAACAACCAGTGTTTGTGGAAATAAGTAACATCAATGTTGTAATCCCGATGACTTTTAAGGTTCATAAACCTCTTTGCCTTACTCTACACCTCTACACCAAAAAAGAGCATAAACCTCTTTGCCTTACTCTACACCAAAAAAGAGCAAGTGCAGTCACATAAGCAAATTCACCAAAGATCTGGAAGAAAAACATCTCTGATGTAACTGTGCTATTTTTAATTGCTTGTGGGATGTTTAGAGCAATTCTGAGAGCATCTGAACTCATGACCAAGTAGGTAATTTTACCCATACTGAGATCCAAAATTTAGCACATGTATTTTTAAGAATCCAATTCTTTTATTTTGGTCTGGAGAGAGAAAACTGCCAAGGGGAAAAAAAAAAGCAGAAGAAAGAAAGAGTGAGAATCAACTTTTTCTGTTTAACTGTTAGAGAAATCACACACTGCCAGGTGTATACGTTTATTTTTCACATGCAAAGCACTTTGTCCTAGAAGAGATGCTCGTGAAAGCTTCCCAATTCAGTAATTTAACAGATGAGATCTTTTCTTGATGGCAGTCAGTGAATTACAGGCCTCTTCCTCTATTCAGCCACTGTGTTTCTTATTCTGTTTATCTTTGTGCCCACACAGTATATCAGTATAAATTTATATGTGTGTATGAATATTCTATACATATAGCCTATCTTTATTATGCAGATGATAGCAGCGTTAAGCTTGCTGCACAGGGCGTCTTTTTCATATTTCAAAAGAATGCTAGGCAAGGAGATCTATTCTTGAAGCCCACATTATTAGAATAAGAATGAACTATTTTCATAGCAATGCAGTAGGGAAAAAACAATAAAACTCAGAACAATAAACTCAGGGCCTTTTTTATGAGATGAGGCAAAACAAAACATGATGCTGAAAATCTTTAGAACAACCTCAGCTCTCAGGAATAGAGTTACTGGGATTGATTCTAGTGGACGTTGTCCCTGCCCATGGCAAGCGGTTGGAACTGGATGAGCTTTAAGGTCCCTCCCAACCCAAACCATTCTGTGATGCTATGATTTACCACTGTCCTGTGCTCCACACAGTCAGAGAGTGAAGTGGGTGGAAATCACAACCATCCTCCACCCCAGCACAGGCTTATGCTCCCACCTTGCTTGGTGCAAATGGGCACGAAGACAGGGCAGTGGAAACAAATAGCTATGGTTCTGTGCAGACCAGCAGATTATCTTTTTTTGGTTTTTATATGTCTTTCTGCTGTTCTTCTGTGGTTTTAAATTGATGCCAGCACTGCTATTATTAATGAATTAAAACCAACACATTCATACTATGGGTTCAGTTTTCTGTTTTCTACTCCACACGGAAAATCCAAACTTATTAAACAAGTTCTGATATTTGTGAAACTACTGAAATCTGTTTCTGGAGATTTTCAGTGCTGATTTCCCACAGGTTGGACATTCAATAACACCTATGTCTTCCATGACCTCCTTGGCACCATGTACTGAGGCCTTCTCCTCAGTCCAGACTAATCAGGGTTTTCTTATTATCCAGCTGTCTACTTTTAAAGAATTCCTCAGGATTCAACATATTCTGAACTTTTACTCTTTTGACGAATTCTGTTTAAATCCATCAATCAGTAAGTTTAAGGAACAACAGGTAGCCAAAACCTCTATGGGTGCAATGGACATCAAACAGACAATCAGACAATCAGTGTGATTGCCTCAGATTCGTTTTTTTTTGACAAAACCAGTGTTTCAATGATTTTTTTGCACACAAATCAATTTTTGACCTTTTTATTATAATCCTCGAAGGTGGGGGTTCACTTGACTTGGCCCTAGTTGCCTAATAGCCAACTATTTGGAAGCTGTCATCTAGGATGAAGATGCATGGAGAGAAGGTATAAATACCACCTAGTCCTGAAACAGATAACTCAAGCAGACACCACGACTTGACACTCTGGAGTAGTTCTGTTCCCTTCCATTTCCTACTAAGGAGACACTTAAGTCTGGTTCACCAAAAATGTCTAAGTTTTAGATGAGAGTGGTTAGGTGGGGTTTTTCTGGGTCCTGAAGAATACTGTAGGAAATCACCATGAGTCACAGCAAGGATATTCTGTATCTCCTGCAGTACAGATCTGATGGCTCTTTTGAGCTGACTTTTCAAAAATTTGGTGGTGCCTTGCACTTTGGCTAGCATAAACAGTGGTACTCGGTGACCCCAGAATCAAATCCACTAGCACCTTTGAGATCCCTACTATACGCCAAGCTCTTTACTAAGCTGAATGAGGACTAAACTGTTTCATAACTTCCATATGACTTAACTTAAACTGTGATGTGCAGTACACCTCCAAGTTACAACATAAAGCAAAGTGCCTTGAATCAAATTATCAACTACCAGCTGCTGGGTTTGCTCATTTAGTCTGCAACTAGGCACAAGCACAAGGTGTTTCATTAGAGCTTTGAAGTGGCTAATATGTCCCATAGTGTCTTGCTTTTGAGGTCTTGGAAAAGTTAAGACAAGATTATGATAAGTTCTTGTGGATGAAATGAAATAGAAATTACAGCAGAGCTCTAGACCTAGATTTTGAGGACATTCAATCAAGTGCTACTCACACGCATTTCAGAGGCGGACAGTTAGTCGGTCTAAGATAGGGTTACTTTTGGAGGGAGGTTGTTGTTGGGTTGTCAGCAACATAATAAACATATCTCTAAGAAATTTCCAAGATAGAGAGGAGTCCTGCAATGCCTGGTACTTTCTGAGGACTGGGTCCTCAACTTGCCATAAGGCATGTCAACCCACACCTATTGAAGCATATCTGGCTTCGGATTAAACTCACCAATGTGCACAGAAAATGCTGCCCAAAATTTTCCTTTGGTTCTTGTGAACTATGCACAATCAAACCTCAGAAAATCCAAAAAATCAAGGGATTGCAAACTGTGGTGATGAGGAGAGCAGGCTTTGATTTTGATTGCACTTACAAAAGCAAAAAGAGAGCTGGAAAACCGTCCTCCTTATTTTTTGTGGTGAGGTTGTTTTTTTTTTCATTAAAAGTAAAGTATCTCTGTAATTAATTAAAAATGCAATTCCAGTTTGTGAATGATAATGTGCAGAAAAGAGCTGCTGAGAAAGGATTTTAAAAGCTTCACTACTGTAAATCATTGCAATGTAAGGCTTATTTCTACATAGATAATATATCCCCTAATACCTTTGAAATTCTGCAGTAAGTGAGAGGAATATAAAATGAAGGGTATGAGACACTGTAAGCAAACTGCTTCTTAACATCTCTATCAAGGCATCTCTACATCTTTATCATTTTAACTTGGAGAGTTAAAAATGCAAACAAAACCTTTAACTCTAAGACCAATTGCAAGCATAGACAGACTGGCTTTAGGAAGAGCATTCTGTCTTGTCAAGCTCACCTTATCATCATGGAAGAATAAACAGCGTAATTATTCTCACCTTTTTGTTTGTTTTCTAATTGGATCATTCATTACTTTCAGGAAATTCAAATCAACATCAGATTTATAGCGCAAGGCTGCTGAAATACTGCTTTGGTTATAGAAATGTCAAAGCTGGCAGGTAAGCTGTCTTATTGCCTCAGGAGTCTTTTGCATTAGCAGAAATTATGGAAAAGGCCTTTAGAACTGAGGAAGTTTAACAATTTGTTTCTGTGTTATGCATGCTTAAAAACTCTGCTCTTTTACTGATATTTTAGCTCCATTTATCAGCCTATGGTTTGTAATGTGTGTGCTTGAATCGAATATACAAAGGATGGGGTTGTAACTGTTCTGTTTTGCAGAATGCATTCTACTTCTAGGTTGGCCACCACAGGTTTTTGAGTGACTGTTAACATGATCTTTTCTGGTTAGTTACCAAATATGTACCAATGTTAAGCAGGAACGATTCTGAAATGGCTTCTATGTAAGCTTTTTGAGTGCTCAGAGTGTATTTCTCTTATTTACCACTGAATAAAGGCTGTGCTCTCTGCTGCTCAGCAATGTATGTTTCTGCTGTTCCTTTCACCAAAAATGCAAAGACCTAAAACATAATTATCTCAAACATGTGCATTCAGAAATTCTGTTTAACTTGCCTATCTTATGATTTTGAAGAAGTTTACTCACAGATTCATAACTTTATTTATGAGTCAAATTGATGCCATTGGTTAGCATGTAGTATCTCTTCCAGCCATACTTGTACAGCTGCAATGCATTCTGTGTGTGCTAAAGGGACTGATTTTCTATGTTCAGCAAAAAGGCTTGGACAACAAGAAGTTTGGCAATTGATCTAAATCTCACTGAAGTCACTGGAAAAAAACAGAGTTGAAATCAACCATCACCCTAATAACCTGTCATGACACAAAAAAAAGGCTTGACACAACTCATGATGTTCTTATGCATAAGAAAGTCCCATTGACACAAAGTGTGACAGTGCACGGAAGTGGCTTTCCATTTGACAAGCTTTACCTCCACCTGTTGTGGGGGATGAAGACTGTGTATGCACATGTACACTGCACTATTCTCCTGGGTGCCCTTTACAACCAAAAATGGGAAATGGGTGCTTCATTTGGAAGTTCATTTTTAAAAGTCAAGGTTTGGAAGAACCCATTTACCTTCATAGTCCATACTAGAAGAGCAATTTGGGAGTTGGTATCCATAGGGGGATGGCCAGAAGATACTCCCGTTAGTCCTCAAATATCCTCTGAAACAAAGTAGTGTTACATAGCAGGGACAAAGAAGAATTGCAGCAAGATTGTGGGAAGATAGAAATGAAAGGTAAATCAGG
Organism: Pezoporus flaviventris; assembly: GCF_033815535.1. Classification (NCBI taxonomy): domain Eukaryota; kingdom Metazoa; phylum Chordata; class Aves; order Psittaciformes; family Psittacidae; genus Pezoporus; species Pezoporus flaviventris. The sequence continues at coordinate 1,320,517 of NW_026892597.1, read as the reverse complement.
AAGATCAGAACTTATTCTTTCTCTTCCTTTCTTCATGCATATATATGTAGTTCTTAATGGGTGTGAAGTTTTACAGGATAACAAGCAGAGGAACTAAAAATCCTTGGATATAAGGAGGAAATTCTTTCCTGTGAGGGTGGTGAGGCACTGGAATGGGTTTCCCAGGGAGGTTGTGAATGCTCCATCCCTGGCAGTGTTCAAGACCAGGTTGGATGAAGCCTTGGCTGATATGGTTTAGGGTGAGGTGTCCCTGCTCATGGCAGGGGGGCTGGAACTGGATGATCTTAAAGTCCTTTCCAACCCTAACTATTCCGTTCCATTCCATTCTAGTCTAGTCTAGTCTAGTCTATTCTGAATGAAAGCAGCAGTTCATGCATATACTTCTCCTTAGAGCCTTTATTGCAACTATGCATTTTTAAATAGTGAATGAAAATGTAATCCAATACTTGCATATAAAGATTATTCAAACTTGCAATTTTTGCCTTTCTCAAAACAAGACCAAGTACTCTTCAGAAAATCGTTCAAAGGGGAATATGTTTATGAAAAATTTTACAGTTTCATTGAACTTAAGAAAAAACCTTTGTCTGATCCAAGTCAATTCTCACTTCTGAATACTTTAAGAAATAAGTTATAATTCTGTATTTTTTATGTGAAAATATTTTATGTAGGGTTATGTGAAAATATTTCTCAGGCAAAATACCTTACCAGCCCAAGGTAAACAGGGACATTTGTAGCTGCAATATTAAAAGTTATTAGGCATTAGGAATGGGAAGGTTATCAGTGTGTTTCACTCAAAAAAAACCCCACACCAAATCATCAATGATAATAATAATAAAAAAGAAAACAAAAGCAAACAACTGTAGAAAAGGACATAAAAAATGGGTTAAAACAAAGCAAACAAATTAATATTAGCCATGGGGGGCAGGGTGTTTAGAGGAAATCCAAACAAAAATGGAGAGTTTGTCATATATTTACACATATAGTAATGAAAGACAAGCTGATCAGAGAAGGCATAGAATAAACCATGGGGCAGCATCCCAAAAGCCAGTACTTTCATGTGCCAAGATCAAATGCTTCAATACTGTCTGTAAGTATATCAATGATTTTGAAACAAAGCATGAAAACAGAACTACCCCTGAGTATCTGGACATCGTTGCAAGAGTATAATAAATTATTTCTGAAGCCCCAAACCTCTGTTGCTGCAAACACAAATACAGCAGTAAATGTATATAAACAAATTGATGTCTCTTTAAATAACAGGATTTGTGAGTTTATGGTTTTCCTGTGTTGCTTTGACAGATCGAGGCCAGAGTTTTCAGTCTTGGCCAGGAAACAACATCTAGGATACATCTTAGCACTGATGTGATTCATTGAGGCTTTACGTCACATTTAGATCCATGATAAGAAATCCCCCTAAATGTAACAAGAATGAGGATTGCTTCTTTGCTTCAGCTTTCATTCAATTACTTGTCTAAATGACAACTAAGAACCCTGAGCACAGGTGGGACCTGCTGCAGTTTAGTTATTAAAGCCAAAGATTAGTAGTCACCATCATTTTAATCCTCTTTTCTTTTTGGTTCACACTAACCTTAGGCAAAACGTACTCTCCCTCCTTTATTCACCTGCAAAACAACAGGTTGTAATAATTCTGAGCAGCCTCCAGGTTGCAGCCTCGTAATTTCTTTGTCTTTCTTTCTTTTCTATTTAAGTGTAATAAATACCTTAGAAATGCTTTCAGATGATAACTGAAAAGCACAATAGCACCGAGTATGATCACCATAATGACCTGCAGAGCTTTGCCTATCAACTGAACAAGCCCTTGATGACAAAGAAAGCTTGTATAATACAATCTCGCACTTGGTGTAAGCTGGTGGCGTTCACTGATAGCTACTCTTGGAAGTCAGTTTATCCCAAGTGAGGATGTGACCCAAATCATTTTCTTCCTGGAAATGTCAGCCCATGGTGAATCCTTAATAGCCCCATGTGGCTGTTCTGTTTATTTAACAGCTGCATACAACAGAGCACAAAAATCAGCATCACTGGCCTGAGCTGCAATCACTCCCCTTTCCAGCACAACCCAAAGGGCGGGTATCTCATTAAGATAGGATTGCATTTTTCTGGGCCACAATATGGGTTAGGGTTAGGTTGAGCCCACACAGTGGTCAGTTCATGCTCTGTAATGCTAAAATAACCAAGTATGGTTTAAAACCAGAAAAAGATTTGTGGCTTGCATCTGGCGACCATGCTCTTTCCCAATGCAAATCAAACCACGCAAAGTGCAAAGGCCCTTCTGGTCCACCTCATTAGAGGAAGGAAAAACCCACTTTTTACCCACATTGGTTGGAAAACAATGAAATATTCAAATTTCATTTTAAAAAACGCAGAGTTTTTCACAGAATTTCTTTTCACCCTTTTCAAAGTATTCCTTTAAATAGACCTTTCCTTTTCTGCAGACTTTTCCCCTGTATAATACTTTTATTCACTATCTTTTTCCATACACATCTTTTGTCCTAAGCAGAGAGAAAGCACTTATTAAACAAAGCACACTTGGTCTTAATTCACCTAAGGTCTCGCTCTCTTTCCTCATTAAAAGCTAAGTTAAACATTATTATTAAAGCATTTTCTTAATGTTTTTGAGCTTACCTTAATTTTTCTTTTTCTCTCCACTAATGGGAAATGCTGTTACTCATTCACAGTCCAACTGCCTAATAGAAACTAGCTTCTGAAAATTAAAGTGCTAGCATGTAAATTCTTGTATGACATGCCCCTATCTGAAGATTAATTTGTGCAATTCATGACAGATGAGATGCATTATTATCTGCAAACTTATCACCTCTCTTACCCAAGTTTCAACTCAGGCTGATCTTTGTTAAGACTTAATGAGAACAAATGCAGTTCTTAAGAACAATGGAAAAAAGGTGAAAAATGCAATACATTATGTTTAAATCCTTTTTAGAGATCTCATCTGTAGGTGTTAGTGTAGTTATGAATCATTTTATAACCAAACTTGAAACAAAACAAAACAAATAAAAAAATCATAAAAGACACTTGTTCTTAGAAAACTAACAGTGTGTCAAAATGTTTCCTACCTTATCACTGAAGAGGGGAAAAATGGAGCTTCAAAGGGTTTGAAATTGTAATCTTATAATTAGGGAACAGAGAGTCAAGCAAACAATCACTGACATTTGGAGGGGGGTTATTTTCAATTTAAAGAAAATAGATCTCTTTAGTGACTGAAATCTGGCCTCACATGCACTGATAAATGCCATCATAGTCATCTTTATTTCAGTGGTATATCAAACTAGGCTTGAGCTTCTCTTGCTAAGCACTGTAGCAGGGTGATACTTTCTTCTGTCAAAGTACTGCTCTGATTTGGGGTACAGCAAAACCTCCAGTTTCTATATCTTTTTAACCCAACTGTCTTGACCGCAGAAGTGAAGGATAGCTAAAATGAGCAAAAGCTTAAAGCAAAGAGCAGAAGGAATCTGCACACTGCTCAGTGGGGGTGTTGAGGACAGATCGAGGGCTCACTGGGAAAAAAAACCCGAAAAACAAAAACTAAAACTGGAGCCTTTCCATAGGCTGGTTTCAGGGAGCTTTAGAGAAAGCCCTCAAACAACTCTGCTACTTAGTTCTGCTTTAATTCTTGTCTTAATGTGAAGAATCCCTCTGCAGCTTACAAACAGCACTGCCAAGGGCAACAGTTCTTGTTTAATATTACAAGGGAGTGAAACGGCTGGGTGAGGAAGAGAAGCCTAAAAGTTCTCAAAGGCTCTCGCAATGTCTTTTCCTTCCTGTGCTGTGTATTAACTAGCTTTGCTTAGATTAAAACCTCCAGCTTCTGAAAGACACCCACAACTGACACCTATCCCGCCAGGCTGAAACCCATTTGAAAATCATGCTGCACTGTGGGTTTTTTAGAGTCACGCAGTGATCGGGGCGGAATAGATTTAAGACAAGGTTATTTACATGAAAAAAATTTGATTGCTTATATAGCAGCAAAATGCTGTTATATGCCATTAAATGATAAGGGCTGAATGCGGCACAAGGATATCTGTTCATTTCATAACACTGAACACATTTTTTATCCTTCTGACATTACAGTAATTTAACTTTGCAAAGTTATACTCAGACCCCACTAGTTTCAAATGCTTTTGTACATGCTTATAGAATTTATACTATGTTATCCAGTCTCAAAATAACTGTCAAGCCCTCCTGCTTTAAAGAAGACACAGTATATTTCCTTGAAATGCTGTATATGAAGCACTAGAGCATGGAGACTGTTAAAGAATTTAAAAACAATAATGTGGACCATTATTGCCTTTCATGGTAGAATCATCATGTATCAAAATCTCATTCAGCAAACTGCATTTCAAAAGAGATCCTGCGCAGCACAGGATTGAGGCTTTAGCTTGTTTGGGCAGGGGGGAGTTTGAAGCCTTTTCCTCCTTCTTTTCTTCATATTTAATGTCTAGGGACATGAGTAATGTCCCTGGATATCAGAAAAATGAACACTGCGTTCAACCCTGGTTCGGCCTGGTTGAGTAGGAAAATGCGATGCTGAATCCTAAAAGGCAGCGTTGTGTTCATAATCTACTTAGTAACCCTCAGGCTGCGATTCAGCTCGCTTGGGTCTCAGCAATCACTGAGTCACCTTGATCAGGATCCTGGTTGCTGATGGCTCCCCCTGTAGTCAATGGGGGAAGATAAGCTCTCAGCAACTGGCTCTGAAGGGGTGACATCAGGGATATGGAAGAACCCATGCCCAAGAGGCATGTCGCTCTGAACCAACCCTTGGACACAAAATGGATTGAGTGAAATGGATTTTGGTAGAAAAATCCTTCCTTCTACCTCCCTTTTTTAATGAGGAAATATGTTTGTTTTCAAAGGGCAAAACAGAGAAATAGTTGTTGTGCGGTGAGCAAAGACTGAGGAAATGAAGCAGATGCACTTCAGAGAGCTCTTTTATGGCAGGAAAGGGAAATGGGTTTAAGATCATACAGCAGTACAGAAGGTTTGCTCACCTTGCACTTCAAAGGTTCAGCCATCTAATCTTCTGTTCCCTGCAGGATAGATCCTTGTAGGATGGATCATTGGGTTATGCCATTTGCTTGACTGTGTTTGCTTGATTATGCCTTCCTTACACGAGACTACGCTGTCTAACACCAGCCATGGTCTGCAACCCACTTTCTGTACTACTCTGTGCCAAGTTTTCTTAAGATGGCATAACTATAACCCACAGTACAAAGCACAGGAAACTTCTAAGACAGCCTGAGCTAAAACCAAATAAAAATAAAACAAGTACATTAATATCAGACCTTTTTGCTTTGACTGTAAAATGCTATTGCCAAGAGTGCTGTAGGTCAATAAAGATTTGAATATAGCCTTCAAATACCACTTTTTTTAATAGCAGTTATCCCGTGAAACCCAGAGGGTTTGTAATCCTGGCCAGCAGACCAGGAGTCAAATGCTGGGGACAATTTTTTTTTTCTAGTCCTTTTTTTTTTGTTGTACACTGACCCAAAAATTTATTTGAATTGTTACAACTGGGTTCATTTATGTGTGGAATATAGGAATATTAGTTTCTGGACTGTCTTCAGCCTCATTCATAAAATATCAGGAAATGTATGCAAAAGTGGTATCGTACTATTGAGGTTAACTAGCCCTGAAGATTTCTCTTCTATCTCTCAAACATGCAAGTGTTGTTCAATTGTGGATGAAATCCACATGGAAAACTGAGAAATTTAACAGGAGTGGCCACTGTTTATCTTGGTTTCGTGAAGAAGTCTGATATGAGATAACAAACACTTCACACCTGCAGGTGATCCCAGCAAAAGATCGTCAACTGGTCACATCCTCCAATGAACCCATCTGCAAAATGCATCTGTCTTGGATGTTGATGTGAGATTGCAACTTAGTACAGCGGCAGGCTCATGAAATGCAAAAGTATGGGTGCAGGTGTCCCTGAAAACCTCTGTGCTTTTGTCACCTCAGGATTAGGACACTTCACACACCCTTGGGTTTATCTCAGCAAGGCTTATATAATATTAAGAACTTGTGATATTTTGGGTTTTCAGCAAACACGGGCTGAACTCTGGAAGGCAATGTGTGGATGGCACTTCTTAGCTGAAGAGGAAAATAATGGGAAACAACAATATTATTGATGAGAAATCACATATTCCTGTGCAGGCCTTAAAGACTTGATTTTCCTGGACATATGGTGAACATAAACCATAATTAAAAACAGATCATTGATACTTCATGGAGAGATTTCTGTGTTCTGCCAGGGTTGGGACATACACGCATGCTTGGAAAACAATATAGAATCATAGAATCATAGAAAAGTTAGAGTTGAAAAACTCCATTTTTAAAGTTCTTCCATTTTGAAAAGCTCTAAGATACTTTTCCCATTGCTTATTGAGTGATTAAAGAAAGTGATTAAAGAATCTGGAAGAGTATTTTGAACCTTACTGAATGTGTCAACTATACTGACTAATCTAAGAACCAAGAAGAGCCTCAAAGGATCAGGTGGGAGAAAAAAAGAGACAATCATCTTTTTTTTTTGCATGTACAGATGCTGACAAAGAGAGAAGGTTTTGTCAATTGCAGCTTTATATGGTTTACTGAAATCTAGAACACCATCAAGTTTGCCATCCTCTATTTTTCCTATGTAATGACTACACTGCATTTGGGGAAGGAAAAAAGAGAGATAAACAGATACAATAGGTCTTTTCCATCTCTCTAAATAGTCTGTTTGAAGTCATGCACAGTCACATGCAATGCCATTTCAATAATGGCAGCTTTTCTATCAAAATCACTACCCCCATCGCTGTTGACCGCAAGTGCAGCAGTATGTGGTAGCCTTGTGCTAAATACTGATAATCTACTAGGTTGCCTTCTCATTTCCAGGGCACATCCTCTGTTAGGCAAACAAGGCAACATCAAAATGGTTAATACAAAAACGTTTTGCAGGGACCTTAACAAGGAAGGGGTTTAAATATTGGTTAGAAACGTTCATGGCAGAATCAAGCTGAGCACAAGTCACTAGCCATGGTTAAGGAGCAGCACACTGGGTTCTGCCAGGGAGCAGTGCCAGGGTAGTGGAGTGTGCACAGTAAATTGTTAAAGACATTTGGGGAAATGTAAAAGAAAAAGACTTGATTCTGCCCCATGTACCACCAGGCCAATTAACCAGAGACTGCTTGACAAGTCACGAAAAACAGATCCTGTGACATGGAGAGGGAAAAAAAAACATAAAATAATCACAATCTGTCATTGTGCCAAATCAATCAGAATTTGTAGGCTGGATCCTGAAAATCGCTTGGCTATATATTAAATAAAAATAAAAAGGGATAAAACTGTAGACTCTGCCAGTATGCAAATTCACTGGTTGAAAATGGTAAAAAATAGGTAAATCGTATGAATATAAGTTGTGGTATTCAAACATATGACTCACATAAGGCTGAAATATGATAGTCTGTAAATCATAAACATTAACATGTATTAAGGTACATACGGAATTCTTTCATATTTGTCAAACATCAAAAGAATGCATTGCAATGAGCTGCTGTTATTGGACCTATCGCTTCTGAAAATTGCCAATATTAAGAATTTTGATCAGCATATCTGCCTCCCGTGCAAAATAAATGTATTCCTCTCCTAGTTTTGCTCAAAATCGTAACAGATGGTAGTTTTATACTGATTTACTTACTAGCAATCTGTATTTATCCTAAAAAAAAAAAAAAAAAACCCAAAAGTTGAAATATCAAGCACTGAGAAGCTAGAAATTCTAGCATTTCAGGTTGAATTTTCAGAATTAACTCCATCTCAGAATTCAGTTTCCTTTTTACACCTCCTGTTACTGTTTGTCAGTTAATACAAGAATAATATGACCAATAATACCTTTTAAAATTCCTGTCATGCTTCCTATTCAAATTGCTGTCATCTTAAGGTTTCTCAGACTATGGGAAGTATTGAAATGTTTGGGATGCAGTTGTTAGGTTTCTCCTAAATTGGATGCAAATGCGAAGTTCAGGCATATATGACTTTAAACCTAGTTGATTGGTTTCCTGCAGACTCTATTTCTTTTGTAGATCGCACTGAGACTCAAGGAAAATGGTTTCAGCAATTCCAGTCTTTCATCTGCTCAAATTTGTCAAGATATAGATTAAACTGAGATTAAGTTAATAAAAGAACCTCTGGGGAAAATAAAAATAATAAAAAAAAAGGAAATAAAAATTCTTTTTTGTATATTTGAATAAAATTGTCTAGGAAAAATACCTATGTTTTTCATATTTCTTTAGTGTTTTCTTACACATTTTGCTAAATTATTAGGTTAATAGCTGAAAAGCAAAGAATGGTCCCGAATTTTAAAACAGCTGAACACATTCTCAGCTTTCTGCATACACTTCAGCCACTTGAAGCCTTCAAAAGAAACAGGACTACTCCCTAATATAAATGCATCTATGCACCTAGGCACGTGCGCAGGTCTGTGTTTCAACTTTTGATTGTTAATCATTTTTATTTGTCCTAATTACATTTTTAATTGAGACATAATAGGAAAAGACGTGTTAGGTTCACTCTTGAATAATTTACACTCAATCATCTTAAATTAAAAAAAGGAAAAAAGAAAACCCCAAACATTCATCTTTCAGTTGAATCCAAGCATGGATAGTTCCAGCCCCTCAAATTTATTTTGAGGAAGTTATGAGTGTCTGAAAAGAAAGGGGAGGGAATAGGCTGGAACTGACTCATGAATGCCACATTGTGTAGCTAAATCCTGTTTCCCTGTGTTATTACAGAATGTTGCTCCTTCTCTGCAGATTAACAAATAAAGAAAAGTCTATACTAGAAAGATTCCAGTCTTTCCAAACTATGTATTATACACACTGCTTATGATTGCTTTGATCTTTTCAATTTCAGTATTGTAAGTCTATTAAAGGTTTAGTATACTAAGAATCAGGAGCTAATCTTACATTAAAGTATTTTGACTCACAATAGTGTAAAGTGTTGATACAACCATATACGTAATTTATTTAGATGCCATGCAAAGACCTCTGAAATGGTGATCTCACTTTCAATAACTAGACAGAACATACCTGAGTCTGAGAGCTTCCTTCTATGAGGTGGCCAGAAAGGTTTTGACCTGGGACATGGGCAACCTCAGATAACTGAACTTCACTGAAATATCCATGTCCATCACTGTAACTACAGTTAGCCTTTTACCTAGGGACAGAAGAAAAACCAAAACAAGCAAACATCAAAATAATCCAAACACGCACACAAACCCCCCCAAAAAACCCAAACAAACAAAGCTAACATACATTTGGAGTGGCTAATGTTATATTCTTTCTAAAACAAACCTGGTTTCTTTGTAGTCAAGAAGTATGCTATCACAAGAGTAATGATAACTCTTCAGTGCTCTTTCTACAGTTCTTGCAAGGGATAAATTGACTCTTTTGTAATATGCAAGATAAAAATATCTCAGTCCAGGGACTGCCAAAATATGCCTGAGATGTACTAAAATGAGTGAAGAAGTCACAAAGCTATATAATTCACTGTGAGTGTAGCTCTGCTGCTCAAGTCCTGATGTCAGTCATTCATGTTAACTAGACAGTGAATATTCCTTGGAGAGTGTGTGGTTTGCTTTCCTCTAATGAATGGGCAACCTGAGTGTTTTATGGCTTCTAGTCCCAGGATTTGGGACCCAGAAAATTTTGATCCCACAGAATGTTGAGCAGTCTAGTTTGGATCCTATATTGACTTAAAATGCACATGTAAGTGCCTTGTTGGTCATTGCCAGATTAGCCAGCCCCTTCCAGGACCAAACCTTTGGTGTAATCTGAAGAAGAGGTAAAAACTTGCTCCTTCGCTTTTGCATGTATCAGATTCTAAACTAAACCGCTAATATGCAAATTGTTAATTACACCAGCTAAATTTGTCCTTCATTCCTCTGGTGAGTTGTATTTATTACTGTGATAAAAAAAGCCGTGACAGTGATAAAAACCAAAGAGAGGTTTCAGGCTTCCTTGCACAGCTACAAACATCTGTATAGATGTAGAAGTCAAAGCCATCATAAAGAGCAATTGGTTTTGCTCCTTCCTATGCAGCAGTAGTACTGAGAGAAACCCTAGATGAATTAACACATCCTTAAGCTTTTAATTCCCTTCAGCTTCGTTTCACTGAGCAGCACATAGGCAAGGACTTTTGAAAAATGCTTGAAAATTTCATGGTGTAATTGTAAATATTTTGCCTTTGTGTATTCTATTCTAACGTATATATCTGATACAGATTCAATTTTCCAAGACTGCTTTCTTTTAATTTTTGATATTTAATACATTAATAAAGTCTTAGTTGTTGGGTTGATTTGTTTTTTTTTTTCAGTTTTAAATATATCATACATTCTATGGTCCTTCGTAAAACTTTTTATGATAGCCTGCTGTGTGAGAAACCCATGGTAAATCATCACTGTGTGTAAAGAAGCAAGTTTCACCATTATCAGTTTCATGTGTTTATAATACTGATAATCTGCATGTATGATACAGGGTCTGCATATTTCTGAAATTCAGGTACTACAGGTTTTGATTAAAAAATAACATCATTACTAATTGATCACGACTTATGTTTTACAGATTTTCAGTTCCAAATCATGCAGGATAAATGACTCTTTTGCATTTTGCCAGACTAAATAGGACCCTCATCCATTATTTGGCTTTGTTGGTACTGTTTCAGTGTCATAAATAAATAAATAAATAACAAATTAATGAACTTCTGAATGGTAGAAATGGCACGTAAGGAGTTGTTTTCCAGCTATGAAAATGATCATGACTGAAGTACTGCTTTGAACCCAATCCTGAAATCCTCAGTCAAAACAAATATTGATCAATGTGATGATGTTGTGCTGAAGCAACTTATTCATTTATTTCATGCCAAGTGCTGCATAATTTTGCTGTTGGTCAAATTAAAAACACAGAATTCACTTTATCAATATCCATTATTCACTTGATTCTAAACAACAGTGTCTGAGCATCACACACAAAGAAAAATCTTAAGAGAAATCATAGAATCATAGAATAGTTAGGGTCGGAAAGGACCTTAAGATCATCCAGTTCCAACCCCTCTGCCACCTCACACTAAACCATATCACCCAAGGCCTCGTCCAACCTGGTCTTGAACACTGCCAGGGATGGAGCATTCACAACCTCCCTGGGCAACCCATTCCAGTGCCTCACCACCCTAACAGTAAAGAATTTCCTCCTAATCATGCAGAGACAGAGCTGTGTAATATACATTAGCTTCAAATTGAGAATGTATCTGTATAGATTTTAAAATTAGCTTTTCCAAAGAACTAAAAAAAAAAGGCAGAGATTATGTATTTAGGAGGTCTGGAAGGTTCTTGCTAGAAAGAATGTGAGGTTACTAGATTCAAGAAGAAGGTGCTGAAGGATTGACTTTATAGGAAGGAGGAAACAGTAGTAGAGGGACTACTTTACTTTAGTATTGTTATGAAATAGCAGAAGCATTTATGTAGCAGTAAAATCTCCTTCCTCCAGCTGCCGCATATGCAAACTGCAGGTCCTTCAAAGGTCTCAATGAGACAAAGGCATGGTACCCTGTTACAGTTGATACCATAAACTAATATAATTTTATGGAAAATTATTGGAAAATAAAGAGCTGGTTTTGAGAACAGAAGTATTTCACTGTTACGTGTTTCTAATCTACAAAGTTTTGGAAAGGTCAATTTTCCACTTTCTGCTTGGTATTTACAGTTGGTGATATTTTCATATCTTTTCTCAACATTCCACATTATTGAATGAGTATCTTCAGCCAAACCTTTTTAGATGCCTTCCTTATTACCAAAAATGTATTTTATATTTAACACAACAAAAGTTGAATAGTTGAAATCCAATTTAAAAATACGCAAGAAAAGAATCCTTAGTTAAAATGTGATTAAAATTTGCCAGAGTTTAAAAAGAAAGAAGTAACTATGTAGACACCTCAAGAAAAAACCTTGTGATTAGTCTGTTCTTACACCTAGGGCTGTTGCAGAGCTGAGGCAGTCTTACACCACATGTGAAGATGCCAATACTCTGTTGTATTTGGGTGACGTGGAGCCTTTGAAGATTTGTCTGTGAATAGAGAAATTTTTCAGCTTTTCTTTCTTCAGAAGGAATAAACCCCAAGGTTCAACCCATTCTGGTGAGACCGGACCTTGAATACTGTGTTGAGTTTCGGGGCCCTCACTCCAAGAAAGACATTGAGGTGTTGTGGTGCGTCCAAAGAAAGGCAACAATGTGGGTATAGGGCCTGGAGCACAAGTCCTGTGAGGAGCCTCTGAGCAAACTGGAGTTGTTTAGCCTAGAGAAAAGGAGGATCAGAGGAGACTGTATTGCTCTCTACAACTACCTGAAATGAGGTTGTAGCGAGGTGGGGTTGGTCTTTTCTCCCAAATAACAAGTGATAGGACAGGAGGAAATGGCCTTAAACTGCACCATGGGAGGTTTAGGTTGGATATTAGGAAAAATTTCTTCCCTGAAGGGGCTGTCATGCATTGTACAGGCTGCCCAGGGAAATGGTTGAATCCCTGAAGGTATTTAAAAGACATGTAGATGTGGTACTTAGGGACATGGTTTAGTGGTGGTCTCAGCAGTGCTAGGTTAATGGTTGGACTCAACGATCTTACAGGCCTTTTCCAAATAACCTTTCTGTGGTTCTATGACTCTATTCCTCTGTGCTATCAAATAGTGGCCCCCCAGAATCACATAGTTTTGTGCCCTGTTTACCTATTGGCATCATCAGCCACTGGGGTAATAATTGATTAAGGCAGACTTTTAAACCTCATCTATCTTAAGGTTGTCCCACGAAATTAGCCTCTTCTGCAAAGCAGCTAAGGGAGAAGTGACTCTTTATCTTGCCTGAGACCTTTGAAATGTGTTGAAACAGCTAAGGAAAAATTACAGAGCAAGTAAAATTCAGTGAGGGAAGTATTTCTATGAAAATGTCAATAAGCAAAAAATTGACATTTCATCAGCTTCTGGCTTCTGATTTGAAAAGTGCTTTAATTTGAACAGTGACTGGAAAGGCGTTAGGGTTTTTTGTTTGTTTCAGAGACATTCTGTTTTACTGAGCATCCCTGCAGGATTAGATGGAATCGCTGGGATTCTTTGAATTAAGATTCAAGGTAGAAAACACTGATTCTTCATAGCCAGAAAGCACAGCAGGGTGTAATGGAGCTGGTGTTTAATTGAAGAGTTTGGTTTGGTCTTCTTAATTCTAATAGCTCTTAATTCTAATAAAAATTAGAATTCTGAAAAAAAAAAAAAGAGACAGAAGTGGAACATACCTTTGGCTCTCTAAAATCAACTTCTCTACAGACAGCATGTTGCAAAGATGCTTACCTTTTCTTCCTGAGCTTGTCTAGAACCGGAGTGGTGAAAGCACTACTGAGCAGGGTCAAGTTTCTGCTCAGCTCTGCCATATCTGCCTCTGTGCCTGAGACAGTAAATCTCACAGAAACATAGAGCTTATTTTTCTCTACAATGCACCTTATTTACTTTCTATAGCTACTATACTGATTCTGGCCCCCATACTGGTTTTACCTGTTGACTGTCACTGGATTGCAGGCTTCTGTATGTGGCTCCTAGTCCCTTGCTAGATATACCAAATTATTTTTTCCTCTTTTAAAGAAAAGGAACAGTTATGGCTCTTCCTCTCAGGAGACAAACATTCAATGCTTTCTTTATCTCTTGAATGGCTTAGGTAAACTGTAGATGACCAGTGAAATATGTTGCAGATGACCACTGAAATACATTTAAATGCAGCATTCACAATATCCTGGAGAAGATGGAAACATGATCTTAAGAACATGATTTTGCAGCACTGGTTGAGGTCTGACAGTTCACTTTTCTACTCCTGACAGGAGGTAGACCTGGTATGTCAGAAAAAGAAACAAGATCCCTTCCTTTGGAGCTAATTAATTCCCACATCAAAATTGAGTGAAGCTTCAGGTCCTCAAGATTACTTCTGAATTCTTACAGTACAATGGCCTACTACAAAAATAGGTGCACATACACAAACTAAGATTGTAAATAACTGAAGAGGATACATCTTTAATAGTAATTTCTGCAAACGCAGTACAGATTCAAAACATTCTCTACTTCATCTAGTATGTCTGATGAGTCATTTGTTTTTAGCTTTTGGAGACTGATATAGCTGGCACTGGAGGTGGGTTTCTGCAGTCACGCTCAGCATGTGTCTGGTGTTCTTTGCAAAAACGATGGTCCTTATAATACTGGAGGATCAGGCATCACTCCAATGAACTGTATGCGATAACAGCAGAAACAGGTTCTCTTCCAAATTTATGCTTCAGTACAGACTCACCTGTACATTCAAACAAATCTTTCTGAAATGCTTGCTAAAAACAACAGGTTATGACCTAAAGATTCCACTCATAAAATTAAAGAGGAGTAAAGCAACCCAGCAACAGCTGTTGTTAACAAGTTTCAGATGCCCAGTTTGCAACTCTGCAAGACACAGGATCATATTTACACGAATGGAGGCAGGTTTCCTAACAAAACAACATCAACAAAACTCTTCTCTGAGCTGTGATGGGTTTGTACATTCACATCTTTGAGTCTATGACATTTTTTTTTCTTATTTGTTTGGTTTTTTTCCCCCAAAAGTTTAACTAGAGTTAAGATTCATCAAAGAACAGATACAACCCCAAAGAAGCCATCCTAGGTTATATATGAAATAAATACTGTTATTTCAGCAGTATTTCAGTAACTACTGAATAATGTGAGTGTCATGAAACTCACACTAGAGGCAGTTTATAAATCAGATACCAACTTCTTGTTGATGGGGATATTGCCTGTGGATGTTGCTTGTGGATGTTACTTTTGAATGTTGCCTGGAAAAGACCACAAGACAAAAATCAAAATCCAAAACAGAATTCATCATGGGAAAAACAAAAGAAACTATCCTGGTGGGGAACAAAATTATCTCTGGTTTCCGTCTGGTTACAAGAATTCCTTGCAGTTGACCTGGATTTGCAAGTACTTTTACATAAACATACTTGCATTTTTTAATGAAAATACTGGTGGTTGAGATATTTCTTCTTTGTCTCTTACATACTCTATTTCTCAAGTAATCAGCTGCATTATTATCGAAGTGGGATTTTTGTGGGTCTTTTTTTCATATATATATTTGGATTTGGAATATTGCTTTATGACAGTAAGATGGTATATTATTTCATAGAAAACCTCTGTACTCCCACTACACAACACATTTTTTCACACGTTGAAATGGAAAAACTTCTACTGTCCATCCAAAAGAGTATTATATTCTTTTGGTAGTAATCATACATATTCTTCCTAATTGTTCCCTAGGACAAACACTGATGAGTTTCATCCCAGTGATGTTGAATACCTTAGGCATTTATACACATGCACTATATCCAAGTAGGTTACTCCACTGATTATGAATTGGAGCATTATCAAGCACTCATGTTTTTATAAGTCACATCTCAATGGGGTTTAGACTCACAGATGTGTTTGGGAGTAGGGTATAGATTGTCGAATAACAACAGATAATACGTATTTCCATGAAAAACAAAGTCAATAGAATTTTTCAGCACTCAGACTTAAGCTACACAACAAACAGAGCTCTGCATACCCATTGCTTTGGTGAATGAAGATATTTCTGGTGTCTGAGTCACTTTCATGCTGTGTAATGTCTGGGGGTGGCTCACAGGCCACCGCTTCGCACTCATTGCTTGGTTCAGATCGGCACTGCCGAACCCGTTCCAGTTAGTTTCAAAATCATTCAGAATCCCAAACCTTCAAAGCCTGAACAGCGAATGAAAGTTGAACTCATTCAAGTACACGGGTGAAAGGGAAAGTTTCATGAAAACTTAGCATTTATTATTTTTCCAAGGAAAGGATGAAGCTTTCTTCTCTCCTCCCCACCTAAGAACAACACGCTAAAAGACTAAATTCATTCTCCGTGCATATGTGTGCTTAACTGAACTCCCCTTTTGACCTTCACCCTTTCGACCTTTACCCTTTCTCTTGGGCACTTGTTCTCCCAAACCTGCAATACACTCTCAGTATTTTAACATTATTCATTCTTATTTAAAGCACCTTCTTGAATCTAACACAGATTTTATTAATACCAGCTCTGTTAATGGGTCACTGGTGTTTACATTCTTCCTCTGAACGTTACCTGCTTAAAAGCAGCCTGAGTCACCTATCCATGATCCCTATAGGCACGAGACAGCCCCTACACACTATGATTCCTCCCAGCCTGAGAAAAATTGTCCAAAATAGATAGCCTGACATGTCTTTGGAAACGCCTGTGCTTGTGCGACAGCATTCAAATGTGTTTTCCTCAGTTAAGCCATTTTAACTCTGGAATTATCATGCTGCTCTGCTTCACAAGACCATCACTCAGATTTTCACAAACTGCTTTGAAGGCGGAATGTTGTTATGACTCAGAATGTGTAATTGTGGCCTTCCTCTAATGACAACGGACACCAGTTTTGGTTGATGTGCTAAATAGAAAGCAAAGACATAAGTAAAAAGCACGGTGTCTGTTAAGCTGTGAAAGTGTCCTCTGTTAGATGGGTAAATGCTTCTTTACCTCTGTGTAAAAGAACAAATATTTGTGCCTGAAAATAATAGAACAGTGAACTCATATGACATAGCTGCAATGAGCAATTTGTATCATCTTTAGGATTCAAGAGTAAAAAGAAAATTACACCTTTATCAGAAATGGACTTAAAATCTCTGCCTTTGCCCTTTAAGACAACACTTTCCTGTTGAGAAGCCAGCCTGTTTGTCCCTAGAATTACTTCTCCTTTCCAGTTGTTAAAACCTATTTTAAGCTCAAATTTAGAATTATGTCAAAGAAAGAAAAATTATTGGGAAAAGAAGTTGTAATGAAATCAGGTGATTTAAGGACAGCTGTATCCAGAGCCAGTAACAAAGTACAAGGGATGTAAGTATCTCACCTTATATAGAACCAGAGGGGGGAAATGGACTTCATATGAGAAGACTACATAGAGAGAGAGTAAGGAAGAAAGAAACACAGTGTTATCTTATTTTAGAAGAACAACAAGAAGATTAAAAAAATACACCAAAAGTAAGTTATTTTTTCCTAATTTCTTATTTAATTTCTTATTTTCTTGTTAAAAGAGGGGGACTTGTCAAAAAAAAAAAAAACAACAAAAAACCAAACAAACAAAGAGCACACATCCCCTCCCCCCCCCCGAAAAATACCAAACAAACCAAAACCCAAAGGCAAAAGAACCAAAGAAATCTAAAAACCTTGACCCATAGAATATCAGACTGGTTTGTGTTGGAAGGGACCTTAGAGCCCATCCAGTTCCAACCCCTGCCATGGGCAGGGACCCCTTCCACTAGAGCAGCTTGCTCCAAGCCCCTGTGTCCAACCTGGCCTTGAGCACTGCCAGGGATGGGGCAGCCACAGCTTCTCTGGGCACCCTGTGCCAGCGCCTCAGCACCCTCACACGGAAGAGCTTCTGCCTTAGATCTAACCTGAATCTGTCCTCTTATATTTTAAAAATGTTGCCTTTTGCCCTGTCACTACAGGCCTTGGTAGAATGTCTCCCTCCATCATTCTTATAATCTCCTTTTATATACTGAAAAGCTACAATATGATCGCCCCCAAGCCGCCTTTTCTTCAGACTGAGCAATTGATAACAATCGCAACTAACTCGGTTTTGATCAAAAAATAATGAAAACCTGAAGAGCAAAGGAAATTTAATTTAGTATTTTTGAGGGTTTCTTCACCCTTTAGGAAAATTTAAATGTCACACACATACACATACCCTCCTCCTCATTTTTATTTAAAGAAAGGTTAAGGTGCCAATATTTGCCTGTCTTTATTTCTGTATGAATGATTCATAATAATGTGTATACATAACAAAATTCAGATTATGTGGGAATGAAAATGCATGTTCTTACACAAAGGAGTGAGAAAATCAATTGTATTTGGTATCAGTGCTTGTAGACAGGAGTACAGTTAGAAACAGGTGGGTGGCTTTGTGGTAACAGCAGGGAGAAAAATAAATTCTAAGAAATAAGAGGGGGTTAGCAGCTATCTGGAAAAAAAGTGGGTTATTTTTAGACCTAAGCAATGTGTTGTGCTAATATGGATGTTGAAGACTTGAACATTGCTGTAGTGTAAAAGTTCTTAAATCCCATCTTTTTAGGCTGACTTTTAACATACATAAAAAATGGTAAAAATATAGAAAAAGACAGTATTCATTCAGGTGCAATAATTTGATTTGCTATGTAGGATTAAGTTGAATCTTATCTATTATTCTAACCATTATCTTCATATTCATGGAAAATATTGATTAAGGTCTGTGATGAACAGCAGGTAGGACAAGAAATCTATTCATCACTATCCATTATTGACAGGGATGACATTCAGGTGTCCCTAGAATTGTGTATCCTTCCACACCACCTACCCCTGTTTTCCTGTCTAGCTGATTGGGCTGTGCCAACCATTCATTGCACACAGTAGAAATGCCACATGGGCAATCATCTGCTACAATAGAAACCTAAATGCAATGCTCAAAATATTTAGAAATGCCTTGGAGGGAGAGAGGGGGACACAGGAAGAAAAGAACATGAAGGAAAAATACAAGAATGTAAAGAACTTGAAGAAAAAGGAGAAGGAGAAAGAAGAGAGAAGAAGGAGGAGGAGAGGGAGAAGGAAAGAGAGAAGAAGGAAAAAGAAAGAAGAAGAAAAAGGAGAAGGAGAAAGAAGAGAGAAGAAGGAGGAGCAGAGGGAGAAGGAAAGAGAGAAGAAGGAAAAAGAAAGAAGAAGAAAAAGGAGAAGGAGAAAGAAGAGAGAAGAAGGAGGAGGAGAGGGAGAAGGAAAGAGAGAAGGAAAAAGAATCTCACTAGGTCCCATTTATAACTTTCCTCTTTTAGGACAGATGACTGATTTCCTAAGGGGACTGTGAGGGAGATGGACAGTTTTTGGCTCAGTTTAACTACGAATATTACCCAGCAAAACTGAAGGACTATCTCTACGTCATATTTACAGTATGGACACGATGTGACAGCCACTCTGGGCAAACATAGAGAGAAACTAAGGACCCTCAGTGCTGGGGAAAAGCTTTTTAAAAACATCCCCGCAAACAGGTACAGTTTGGGTTATTGAGCCTACTCCAGACATATGCCTGCTCTAAGAGCACCCATAGTTGGTGCCTCCATGGCAAGTAGGGATTTATATTCTTCTATAGGTAATGACAACACTGAGCTGAGCTGAGATGCCTATTTTTTTGCTGACCCCAAGTTCTGCACAGAGTACTGCACAGTCTATATGAACCTGATTGTAAGACCCAGGCTGCGCTGACCAGTTGAGATCGAGGTAACCGATGCACTGCATAACACAAGGAAGAAAAAGTCTTTGATTATAGAATCATAGAATCATAGCAGTATAGAATGATTAGGCCTGGAAAGGACCTTAAGATCATCCAGTTCTAACCCCCCTGCCATGGCCAGGGACACCTCACACTAAACCATATCACCCAAGGCTAAGTTCCAACCTGGCCTTGAACACTGCCAGGGATGGAGCATTCACAACCTCCCTGGGCAACCCATTCCAGTGCCTCACCACCCTCACAGGAAAGAATTTCCTCCTTAGATCCAATCTAAACTTCCCCCGTTTCAGTTTGAACCCGTTACCCCTTGTCCTGTCACTACAGTCCCTAATGAAGAGTCCCTCCCCAGCATCCCTATAGGCCCCCTTCAGATAATGGAAGGTTGCTATGAGGTCTCCACGCATTATAGCTCCTTCAGTCATTGGTAATATCAGTATGAACTAGATGAAGGTGTTTCTGTCACCTGCCTGTGTTCTTACCACAAGACTGCAGTGTTTCTTCTTCATGTGTGGGGACACATGAACAACTTTTTCCTGTGAAATGCTATTGAGAGAGACGTGGGTGATCTAATTGACCAAGGGCACTTGATTTCTTCCATTTAACCTAAGTCATATTTGGTGTTGAAGTTAAATGAGAGAGTTTTATAGAGAACTATACTATGCGATACAGTAGATGACTAGTTTTTAGATGTCAAAGGAAAATAGAATCTTTCCCAGCTGAAGTGAAAATGAGCTAATAAAGTGATCTGACCTTGAAAAAAAAGAGCAATTATCAATTTAAGGATGTCACGTCAGTTGTTTCTCACAGAAACCAGCTGTTTCTCACAGAGACAAGGAAGACACTACTGTTTAGAAGCACACCTCAACATTTGTCTAGGGTAATATGGACAAGGATGTTTATACATTTGCAAGAAAATTAGTTTAAAATAGAAGAGGAAAGCTGGAAGGGGGAATAAGTCAAGGAATAAATACACTGGTCTACAAATATGTTTGGTAGGTGAATGCAAAAGAGAGACAATCTAAACCACAATGTTATCATGAATAAGGATGATATAAATTGTCCATAAGTACATTTAGATTAGAAATAGGGATATGATCATATATTTTATCAAGAGACTGACCTATTTAAAGCAGGATTCACCATCCAATTCCATATGCTTATGATGCAGGCTATGCAATCTCTTTAGCTATTCATGTCTCATTATACATGACACATCCTTCTTGATTCACATTAGCCACAGAAGGCTGGTTTTTGCTGACTGCATCTTTCTCTTAAAAGACATTAAAAGGGGTGAGGGAAGTGAGAAGAAAACCCTTAACTGTAAAAGTAGGAAAAGAAAAAAAGAAGCTTAGTGCAATGTGTGCCCGTGTACGTTCATTTGCAGATGTCCCTAACACTAAGCACAGTGTAAAAGGTATAGTCAGAAATGGATTAAGACATCAGGCTGGAACTGAAATTCAATTTTTTATCTGTCTCACAGTTCTTAATGGATTTGAGATTTCTGAGCTTATAAAGTACCTCAGAATATACACTGAACACCACAACAAAACTTGTAGTCGACCACCTCACCTTACGATAGCTTCATCTCAGAGCTGTGTCCTCAGGCATACGATAGAAGTAATTTTCTTGTTTTAAACACAGAACAGGTAGATGTTGGGCAAGGTCTTAGAAAGAGTTCATTTGTCAGGCTCAGGGGCTCCAGCTTGGGACAAGGTATTGAATTTCTAGGCCACAAAGACTGAGCACTTAGTCTTTGACCTAGTGACTAATCCAGTTACTCCTTGGAAGAACATCCCACCCAGAGGCATATCTTGAAAGGCAGAGTCCATGCTAATCAGTGCAATAGCATGACCTACATCCTACCGCAAAAATCCATGTATGTGAAATATCCCAGTGAGGCCTGGGGCACTCCAGAGGTTAAAATAAGAAACATATTTACTTAATAGTTAGCTAAAGCCCTAAGAAAACCTCTTATAATTATAAAAGCTCCCAACCTCTTTTCCACCCCCCTTTCTTCCTCTTTCCTCTGAAACTACAAAGAGAAAGAACACCAAAATACTGATTTAGGGCACAGAAAGACATCCAGTAAGATCTTTTGGGCTTACATGATGAGATGCCATTTACTGTCTGAAAGGTCAGTAAATGTGGTGAAAAATGAATCAAGATGCCAAAAAAGAAATCAAACTTTCAGCAGCAGAGCAGAGGATCTTGCAGGTAAGGTAGGTAAGGTAAGGTTGGTAGGTAAGGTAAGGCAAGGTAATAATACCTTTACAGAGCAGGAAAGGGGTCCAAAGCCTGTTCAAAGCCTGTTCAGTTCACCCTAGTGACAGTGCCAAGGTGTATGTCTGAGCAAGGGTCAAACAAGCAAGTACTTTTTGTACTCAAAATGCCTTTCTTTACAGGTACAACCAGCTCTGGTTCTCCTGTAGAGTGTCTTTGAATTGCATTATTTTGCTAAGATATGAGCAAGAAACAACATGAAAACATCAAGAGAGCTAAAACATTATTCACCTCTATTGCCCTCGTCTTCAACCATTTGTATTCCTCGTTTTTCCCTCACTCCTGAAATACCCCATGCCTTTAACAGTTTTGCTATGAAAAACATCTTCTTCAGGGGACATTTAAATTAAAAAGCATCAATGTTTTAAGCGACTTTGCTGATTGTACCTTACAATTTAAACAACTCATATTTTTTTTGCCATCAGAAGACAGTAGAGAAAAGTTAGAGGGAAAAAAAGTGCAGAAAACATAGAAGGAGAAGTCTAATGGGCAGGCAGATGGACATTTCCTGGCAAAACCCTCTTATACTGCAATAGAACAGCTTACATGCTGAGCAGATGCTGAAGCATTTATCTGGACCAAGATCTGAAAGAAGTCAGGGTATGATGAAAAACTCATTGGAGTCAGCAGGAAGTCTTCCATTGACTTCAGTGGCTATTGGTAAGCCCTAAATTTGACATACTGCAGAGCAAGAATAGACTGACATGGGTACCCATACATATCTGCAGACTTTGAGTCCATCCTATAGTTCACATGTAGAAACCTTAAGGATATTTCATCCAAATTGCTCCCTTTTGCATGATACAGTATGAAAGACACCTGAACCACTCCTCCTTCTTCCTGAGAACAAACACATTACCCTGTGATGTTAACACATCTTCTGTCATTTGACATTATTTCATGTGACTTCTTTGCTATTCAATCATGTGAGATAGCCAGAAGATGAATGCATTTGGGGACAGCAAAGAACAATACAACAGTATTTTAATCTGTGTCCTGGGTTTCTTACCTTTTTTTTTTTTTTTTTTCACTTTTAATTCCCCCCTTTAAAGTTTACTTGACAACTGCATTTATTTCACATTGCAGTTGTTGCAGGTTAACAATATTGTTTTATCGGGAAACATTTATCTTCAGGATGAAAGTTATCCTAATACAGGACATATCTTATCCAAGGACAAACAGAAAGGGGAATATTTCCAGAGGGTAATGTTAATGTCCCTAATGCTATAAAAATAAATGAAATCTGATTAACAGCAGTAGGAAGAAGTAAGTCATATCATGTTCATAAAATACAGTTGCCTTGATTGGGAGCATTATTTTTTGGCAGTTTAAGGCATTGTATTGAAAGACGTGATGTCATTAAAACTATGAAAAATACCTTAGTGTTTTGGCATTGTAAATAGAGCTTGCAATCTAGGAACCTGGAGAGCTTTTAAAGTCAGCTTTTATGCAGTGAGAAGGAAGTAACACACTGCACATCCCCATGCCCTCAGTTTGCTGGGAGTAACATGGAAAATGACATTGCACTGTGGGGAAAGTCAGGCTGTATGGCAACGGGAACATTGGGCACCTCTTTTTCCTGGATATTGACTCATCAGAGGGCTCCTCCAAATGCCATTATACTTTAGAGCAGTCTCTGACAAGCTCCAAGATGTGTCTTTTAAAACCTTACTTTACACAGTTTCGGAGTAGAGTCCAAAGAAGTGAGCAGTTTTGCATGTACCCTTCAGCCTCCCCATCTCTGCAGAGTGTGCAATGGCCAAAGGTGAACACTCAGACCTGCTTATGACATGCTTGTCATTAAATCAGGGCAATCTTCTAGCCAGAGACAGTCGTCTAAGATGTGAAGCCTGCCAGGGGCAGCAGGTTTGTCAGGAGAGGTGCCACCTTGGCAGGAGAGCCCAAAGGCTGTTTTCATCCTGCTGATCATGGGACAAAGGCACAGAGGAGATGGTGCTGATCGTACTCAAGCAGCCAGTTTTCAAGCTCTTGAGGTAAAGAGGGTTGCATGAGGACCTTGGTGAAGAGGTGTGCTGCGAGCAGATGCTGTTTCAGTCTGAGCACAGAATGACCTTCCCTGTGAGTCTTAAGGCTGTGAGAAGTAACAGCAAAAGACTTCGTTCAGCCTCTCCACCATTTATTCTCTCTTGTTTCCTGGTAAATGCATTGAAATTCACTTATGCCATGTGTGTGAATTCAGGAAATGCTACACTATAGGGCATATGCTTGGGAGGCATTGAGGAATTCCGTGAAGATGCCTAAGGAATATGAGGAGGAAATAGTGAGGACAAGGAGAAAGAGCATTGCTACATGGAGACCAGCTCTTCCAATGAGTACTTGAAAGGAAGTCTGTATCCATTCCATGAGTGGCCTGGAGTCTTCCGACAGGAGACTACACAAAAGCAATGACACGCAGGATCACTGCAGCCCAGAGAGCCAACCATATCCTGGGCTGCACCAAAAGGAGCGTGACCAGCAGGTCGAAGGAGGTGATCCTGCCCCTTTACTGTGCTCTCGTGAGACCTCACCTGGAGCATTGTGTGCAATTCTGGTGTCCTCAGCACAAAAAGGACATGGAACTGTTGGAACAAGTCCAGAGGAGGCCACGAGGATGATCAGGGGCTGGAGCACCTCCCGTATGAAGACAGGGTGAGAAAGTTGGGGCTGTTCAGGCTGGAGAAGAGAAGCTGGGTGGAGACCTCATAGCAGCTTCCAGTGTCTGAAGGGGGCCTACAGGGATGCTGGGAAGGGACTCTTCATTAGGGACTGTAGTGACAGGACAAGGGGTAATGGGTTAAAACTTAAACACGGGAAGTTTAGATTGGATATAAGGAGGAAATTCTTTACTGCGAGGGTGGTGAGGCACTGGAATGGGTTGCCAAGGGAGGTTGTGAATGCTCCATCCCTGGCAGTGTTCAAGGCCAGGTTGGACAGAGCCTTGGGTTATATGATTTAGCATAAGGTGTCCCTGCCCATGGCAGGGGGGTTGGATCTGGATGATCTTCAGGTCCTTTCCAACCCAAACTATTCTATGATTGTATGATTCTATGATCACAACCAATTCTATCTGCTGATAAGGCTTTCACAACTTCATTCACCAGGATGAAATTTCAGAAAGGAAAAAAAGTTGTATCTAAAACGCTGAGTAACAGCCATCACCAAGCAGGAACGCAAACAGACTTCCAAACAGCAATTCCTCATGGCCCTGAGATCATCTGTTTCTTCCTTTCTTCCCTTGCGCCTCTGTTCTATAACACGTTCGGAGATGTATGGAAACTAAATCACCATTAAGGGTTCTGGACATCAACAACTTCCAGGGGTATTTGAAAGAAACTTCATCAGACCAAAACTGAAATCCTGGTGTCAGGTCCAGATGCAGCTGTTAGTGCCTTCCAGACAAAGTGAGATGACTCTTCCTTGAAATAAGCCGGGAGCTAGTCCACTTCTAAACTGGTAGAATTAATGCAATCTTGTCCTTACATTGCATCTTGCTGCTAGTTGATAATCATTGGTATGAAACCTGGGTGGAATCAAGCAGTAATGGATACCACATTTCTGTTATATCCTGTTATACTGATTTCAGGATACATTCTGAGAGGAGATGGAAAGGACCCCAAAGTTCCCTGCTAAGGAGATTTGTATTGTGTCTGATTTGAATGGTGTAGATGTATTGTGCCTGATTTGAATGGTGGAGATGATGCAAACACAAAAAAATCCTTTCCTTCCTCCTCCCCTGCAACAAATAAATTAATGGGCCAGATTCAGCTCTGGTTTTCAATTTCCATGAACATTCCTGTGGTTCCTCAGAATTAAACACAGAGTTAACCAGGTCTAAATATTTTGCACTGGTTGTTAGCATAATGCCAAAACACTAACGCAAAGAGAAGATGGGCATGGCTGTAGGGATCTGGTCAACAAGTTAGACATCTGCTTTGGATCTACTTTGTAGGTGTTAAGTAAAGGAAGCTTTCTTAAATACCTACATTTCCTATATGGTCAGTGGAAAGAAACAGGGGTTTTAAAAGCCTTCAGAGACTATCAGCCTTCAAGAGACAAATCTTTTGAGGATTTTAGGTAACTAATTTAGATAAATGGGATCCCACTCTGGAGAGCTTCTGAGGTTTGTAACTCTCCACACTGCACACAGAGATGTTGTAGTAGGTGCCAAAACTGTGGGTACACATAAAACATATAATGAGATAGATTATGTCCCACACTGTATGAGCATCTGCAGAAGAGAAATCAAGAGCTCCGTTTTAAAACCAGAATTACAGCTGCAGGAGACTCTGGTTTTCTGCAAAATGTTAAAGTTCTCTGAAATTCACACCATTGTTAGAACTCGAGAAGAAGAATTTTCACTGGAAAGTGTCACTTAATGCAAACTGAAAATTTCCATGGAAATATGTGCCTCATTTTAGAAAATACTGGAATTTAAGATAAAGATTTTCCTTCTCTGGTAGCCTGGTGTGCAGAAAACATTAGCAGTGAAATAAATTTAAGATCCAAGTCCCTGCTCTATGTATGCAGACCAGAACACAGGTGTTCTAGGTGCCCTATCCAGTAAGTCACTGGGGATTTTTTGAACAACTGCCATGAACTTCAAATGAAAATTCTGTGTATCTGAACTGACTTTTTTTTTGTTCATCTTAAAAGAAAATTTCAACCATGATTATTATCAGATATTGGCTATCAGATTATTATTGGATAGCCATCTGAGTTAATCTGAAAAGCAAAAGGTTTCAGGTCATCCTTCTGTTTCATCTGAACTACCCCCCATACTCCCATATTTTAGTTATAGAGTGACACAATGCTTTTTATGAACACACCTTGAGTGCAAAGTAAAATCTTTGTATCAAAGATTTTAAACTGTAGACAGAAATGCTATCAATTCTTATATAGAAAGGGAATAATTATAGCAATGTAAGGTCCCTTTATTCACACAGCAGCCCTTTGCTTTAAGGAATGGCAGCTTAATTGAGAAACAGCTATTCCCAAGTGGAAAGAGGAAAACCTGCCTGCCTTTTAAGTAAGATATATTGCTTCATCTTTATTTATTGCATTCATATGCATTAGGCATATCTTGGGGCTGCAGAATCAAGCTGAACTAAACTTACTAAACTAAACTGTGGGGTCACCATTTAAGTCCTTGGCTTCACCTAGATTTTCACTGTGCTGTAAGCCAGTGACAGACAGAGCCTTAATCTTAACAGGTCAGGTCTACTACTGCATGTCTGCAGTTGGACTAGTCTGAAGCGTACACCACATGGAGGAGTCTCCCACTGCTGGAAGAAGGTTAGTGTTTCCCAAGTAAATCCACACCTGCATTCAGCAGGAAAGATATGACCAGAGCCAAGAAGAAACTTTCAAGACAAGCTATATGCTGAGATCCTGGAACAGTTTGAGGAAAGAAGGCTGGCTCTTGTTTCACATTCATTCCTATTACCACGAAATGCCCAAGCAAAACTGTTTCCAGAACAAGAGAGATCCAAGGCCATGTCATTTTCCACCACTGAATTAAATTAATCATTAAGAATTAACCATGACAAGTGCAAGGTCCTACAACTGGGTTGGAGCAATCGCAGGCACAGCTACAGGTTAGGCAGAGAAGAGATTCAGAGCAGCCCAAGGAGAAGGACTTGAGGGTGTTGGTTGATGAGAAAATGAACATGAGCCGGCTTCAGTGTGTGCTTGCAGCCCAGAAAGCAACCGTATCCTGGTGAAAGCTCCATCCCTGGCAGTGTTCAAGACCAGGTTGGACGAGGCCTTGGGTGATATGGTTTAGTGTGAGGTGTCCCTGCCCATGGCAGGGGGGTTGGAACTGGATGATCTTAAGGTCCTTTCCAACCTTAGCTATTCTATGATTCTATGATTCTATAATTAAAATCTTCATATCTCCACTATTTAAAATTTCCAAGCTAGTAAAGCCTGTAAGCTTTTGCTATTGAGCTTGGTCATACTTCAATATTTACATTTGCATCTCTTTTTCTGGTACATTATTCATTAGCTTATTTATCTATCTTTTTAATTTTTTGCCCATCTGCCTCATTATCTTCTTAGAGAGATTATCAGTGCTTTCCATTTCCTTTGATGTCAATTTGAAAAGGGACAATGAGTTTACAGACAGCCATAATTCCAGCCATTTTGATGACATGCCTTGCCTTTTGACCAGCTTGGCAATCATCTGACCCTCCCTCCTGACCTTTGCATAATTACTGATCCAATTTCCTTATCGCCATTCTCCCTTTCAGTTCCTAAAAGCAATATAGCTGTGGTCACTGCCAAAGTCATGGTGACCTTGTTAGGACTCCTTCTTTAGCCCTTACAAGATAACCAATTAATAACTTATTCTTTTATCTCAATGTCAAGTAATTTCTAAAACTCCTGTTATGTCTTCTTTTTTTTTCTTTGACTAAGTGTTAATTAACTTGACCAAATTTTCCTCTTTTCTATTCACCCATTATTTAAAACACAATAAAATATGTCTGAATAGTTTCATTCCTACATTTCTGCCAAGTACTCAGAAAGTCCACTTACTTCCCAGACTCTTTAAATAAAGTCTAAGGAAACTTTGTGGAATTAAAATCTGTGATGTTCTTCCACAAGTCATTCTCAAGAATAAGTATCAGGTCTTTTTTGAGATGGAATAGATGCGAAAAGTCTCAGCTTCAGCTTGCTTTCAAGATAAGAAGATAGTCTGTGTGCCTTCCCTGCTCCCCTGATTTCCTAAGTCGTTCAAAAACTCCAAGAGAAACATATGGACCACTCCTGCTGACCATTAGAGGAAATTCTAACTGGAAATAAAAAGATTATTCTGCTTACAGACTTGCACATTCGCCATCCCTAACCTCTTTCTTTTCTTCTAAAACATGCAGAAACCACTATGTTGCGTCCATACAAAAGTTACCCCAATTTAATCAAAAACAAAGGCAAGATAGAGGCAAGAAAGAAACAATGGACTAAAAAAATGTGTCTGTCAAGCCTATATAAGTCCTATAGAGTGGGTTCAGGAGATCACCATGCCAAGACAATGCAAGCTGTTGCTGCATAGCATCAGTGCAGGTATATCTATAACCACAGCTATGCTTACTCTGTTTCCAGCTTAAGTTAACAAGCTTTACATGCACACGCAACTGGCTCATTTAAAGGCAGCTCAGATGTCCCTGGCCTATATCTTCTCTCAGGTCTGATTCCTGGGGGTACTTGTAAGAAGCCAGCTCAGGTGTATGCAGCCACGGGATACGCACGCCCCAGGAGAAGTTGAATCAAGGCTGAGAGTACAGGATCTGGCATGTTGTTCGGGATATCAGGCAAGCTGGCTTTCAGAGAAAAGACAGCCATGGAAAGAATATCTTCCAGAGGATGTCAGGCGAGACAGGCATGCTGCAGCCCTTTCATCTGAGTCCCAGACAAGCCATTACAATGAAAAATTGAAGAGAAATCTTTTGATAGATATATAAATTTTGAGGTCAAAAAGAACTATTCTCATTATCTGCTCTGATCTATGAATGGCAGTGCTGTGGGCTTTTACACCTCCCCCGTTAGACTATTTACCATCCAAGAACATTTACCTTGAAAGAGGTAAGGTCTCATCAGTAAAATTTCTCTGCAGCAAGTGCTCTTAAGTTTGCCATGAATCCCTCCAAAACTGCACATAAACAAAGATGTTAAATGCATGATCAATAGGCAAAGGCTGTAACTGAGCAATATTCATCTTTCCTTCAGAACTGACATTCGTGGAGGGAATCAGTGCCAAAACAAACACAAGCAAAGCAACAGCCTGGAAATACTTTAAACATGTTATTTGAATTCTCAGAAGTATCGTTTTTAACTTAAAGCAAACATTGGCATGCGAACCTAACAGTCTGCGTAATCCAGTCTTGAAGTGTAACTTTATTTGTTATGGGGATTTGCTCAAGGAAAGGGGGAGGGAGGACAAGGTGGAAAAATGAAACAAAAACACCCCTCCTTCCAAAAAAAAACCCCTTCTCTTCTCCTACTACAAAGAGGAACTGGTTGTTTCTGCAACACTGCAGACATTTTACAAGGCCATGGAAGTGACTATCTCAAGCTACTTTAGCAATCTGGGAGGAAGGAGGGATTGAATTGTGAAGCACTCGGATGTTCATTTGGCATACCTGGATGGGTAGCTGTTGCTGCTGTTTTAATAGGAGTTGGAGGCTAGGGCATGCCAGCCAGATTTCCCCCCATCCCAAGCACACGCACTGGGGCCGTGGGATTGCTCTTATGTGAGGAAGGAATTGCCATAACCCTCCTTCTTTGGGAGTCCCTTGTGTCATGCTGCTGCCCACCAGCTCCTTCTGAATTAGTGTCGGCTTCTGGCAATCTCCAAATAAAGTCTACAATTAACAGGGAAACAAAAAAATAAAGTCTACAATTAACAGGGAAACAAAAATAACAGGGAAACAAAAGCCTCTGAGGAGTCTAGCCAGGATGTGCTATTAAATGGGAGATGTTGTGAGCACCTTTTCCAGCTGTGAGAAAAATGAGGAGAAACATACCAATGTGCCAAGAGGCAGTTGGCAAAGTAGCCCTCCCTTGCTGGGGATCTGTTTTATGCACTAGGGAAGAAACAGAAAACCTTATGATTTGTCCCATCTAAATACTAACCAATAACCTGAATTAACTAAAAGTAGATAAGTCTTCTTGGCTTTATATACATCAAGTCTCCATCTCAACAGAGTTATTTGACTTTCAGGGATCAATATTTCTTGACCAGGCTTCCCTTTGGTTGTATTATCTTCATTGCAAAACTAAAACTATCTAATTTAATATCATGTCCATTGCTATATCATGATACACCGTTTCTACTTACTGTGTGAAAAATAGAGGTTGACACTCTCAAGGTCTTTATATACCTAAAAATTGAAATGCTTTTAGTTGAAGCTTATCATCTAGATTTTCTCTCTGGACAGTGAACCAGAAACAATCTAAGAACAGATTCAGTCTGTCCTTCTAGTAAAATCGGTGACATAAGACACCCTCAAGAAGTATCCAGATCTCTTAAGTGGAAGAAAGAGGGGTCCTCGCAGATCAGCTTAAACTATTACCTTGACTTCTAGTTGACCAATGGTGAGGTGGTGAACCTGACCAATACTGGTCCCTATTTAGGCATAAGGTCATGTTGTCATGTACCAGTGGGAAAGCAACCAGAACTGGCAGCATATATGACAGATCGGACAGACATCCTACAACAGATTTCTGCTTTCATATACTGCTTGCCCTGGTTTCAACCGGAATAGTTAATTTTCTTCCTAGTAGCTGGTACAGGGCTATGCCTTGGATCTGGGATGAGAATAATGTTGGTAACACAGGGATGTTTCAGCTGTTGCTGAGTGGTGCTTACACTAAATCTTTTCTGCTCCTCATCCCACCCCACCAGTGAGTAGGCTGGGGCTACGCAGGGAGTTGTGAGGGGACACAGTGGGGACAGTTCATCCCAACTGACCCAAGGGATGTTCCAAATCGTATAACATCATCTTGAGCAATAAAACTGAGGGCAGTTGGCTGGGCAGTGGTGACTCACTGCTTGGGGACTGGCTGGGCATAGGTCAGCAGGTGGTGAGCAATTGCATTGTGCATCACTTATTTTGTATATTCTCCTATCATTATCATTATTGTCTCTTCCTATTCTTCTTATTAAACTGTCTTTATCTCAACCCATGAGTTTTACATTTTTTCCCCCATCCCAGCAGAGGGGAGCAAGTGAATGGCTGCTTGGTGTTTAGCTGTCTGCCAGGTTAAACCACAGCACTGTTTCATATAGAAAACTGAGGGGAATTTGTCTCCACTTAATATTAAATAATTAAGTATCCATTGGAGCAAAGAGACAACCTGGTTAAGTAGTTAATGCTTTTGTATAGATCATATGAAAGACCATATTTTAAGTCTCTGCCTTAATGTCTGTTCAATTATTTATAGAAAATAGAAGCAGTTCAATAGGAAGTTCTGAGAGACACCTACCTCCATACTGACACCATCACAGGAACTCAGACTATACCCTATGCTGTGGCTTTTATCTGGACTGTGAAAATATGAGGCTGAGTCCTGGACCTAACAGAAGAACTTGAAGTTAGATTTCATTCTTGCTGAGCCCCAGAAGCCATTGTACATGTCAAGGTGAACATCTACAACTTTTCCCTCCGAATTCAAAGCCATTATCACAATGTAGAATAGACAGCAGGGAGGAATCAAAGCAAGAAATAAAAGTTATATTCAATGTTTGCACTGCTTGGATGCTCCTGTTTTCAACTGAAAAAACCCTGAAAAGGAGGTTTTAACCTCAGAGTTTCAGTGCTAATTTCAAACTGTAACATATTTTCAGCCTCACAAAGTACTGAATGACTAGACATATTTGCTATGGTTAAAAAGAAAATTACAGACATTGCCGTTTAAAGAAAAGGAAAAAATCCGAATTCTTCTCCTCTTCCCCACTTTCTTAAAAAAAAAAAAAAGAGTACAAAACAAAAACTCAGCATAACTGAAAGCCGACTCACCTCAGGAAAATAATTTGGCATCAGCCTTTATCGACAGCTGCACTTCACTTCAGCACCTGTGCGTATTATTTCAAGTGATGAATGATTGGGGAGGCTGTTTTGTATTAATGAAACACGTTGTGGCAAAGCATGTGTTTATATTTACAGGATGAGTTTGAGTTGAACCTGTCTTATGAGACTCAGATCTTGGTGGTAAAGGTGGGATGTATTGGCTGTTTTCTGTATTATTAAACTTAGGAGTGCCTCCAAATTCTGAGCTCTGACTAGATATGTTGGCCATATCCCAACTTGGTATTAAGGTAAGACCGTCTCTGCCCTATCCCAAAGTCCTGGTTTTCATTCAATGGTTACACAATTTCATTAGACAGAAGCAGTGCTGCTCATCAGCTGCCCTGCGTTCATGGTGATCGTTTGGCTCAAATCTCATGGGTGCTTCATTTTGCCATCAAACTGTAGAAGCCCAAAAGAAGAAAACCAAGATTTAGCTGTAGGAACTCACAAATAGACATTATATTCCTTTGTGCAAGGGGAGGCAGAAACATAACCTTAATGCAGAAGGAACTGAAATCTTGTAACTTGTGTGAGACAGCAGGTCAGCCTCAACACTCAGGAGACCTTAAGGAAATGTATTGAACACAATGTTTTTAATAAACTCTCAAGTGCGGTGCCTATGTGAAGCATGGAAAAAATATATGACAAGTAATAACTTCATTAACAAACTTGTTTAGAAATCAGGGTTATCATGCTGTTTGATGCCAATTTAGAAAGAATTTCAGCTGGGATAAAGGTGGGGTGTGGAAAGAGAACTAAAAGAAAAAGTATTCAAAGTAAATTATCCAACTATTGTATTTCAAAATGCCATTATCACAAAGAGATTAACTTGCATCAAGGAAGAATCTCAAAGAGAGGATAAATAATAAACAAGCCAAACATTTCATAAGGCACTGGACAAAACACTTGTCCGCTAAAACTAGAGAATTGCTTAACACACAAAAAAAAAGAAAAGAAATTGTTTTGGATTAATCCAAGCTGAAATTGCTTTTTCTGGAGATTTTTGGTTTTCTCATTAAATTGAAAGCTCTTCTTATTTGTACTGCTTTGCAATATTTATTTCCAGAAGCTTACTCCAAATCCCAGCGAGATCAGCAAAACACTATCTGGTGACATTATGAAGTGCTCATTTGAAGCCCACAAGAGTAAACTTTCCTTTTTCCTTTTTTTATTATTTTTCTACTTTGAAAGCCCTGTCATAGTTCTTTGAAGAAATGGTGGTGTCAAAATCAAGGAATGCTCTTCCCCTTGCTTTTCCTTTATTGCATTCTGAAGAGGTTATATTTGTTAATTGTTTAAAGTGCCTTGCAAACAGACAAATCAAACCAAAGGTTTCTTCTCTTCTGTCAGTGGTACTTATTTCTGGATATATTTGACATAACATTGTCATAATGCTAGAATTAGGGGTTCTTGGCTGGTGAAAATGGCAACAATCTGACTGGTGGATCAACACCAGTTTATACCTCTTAAGTCTGCCCCACTGTTGCTTCCAAGTCAGATGGTCACAGCACACAACCGAGCAGCAACGGAATGGAGTAGTGTTTACTTAATCTAGCATGCACTCATTTTAGGATGCGGAAATACATTTGCTATGCATCAGTTTTGTTACCCAAGCAATTTGGTAATAGATATCTATGTTTAGGTGATACAATATTTATGGTGGATCAATGTGACTGTTGATTAAGACGTATTTATTTTGAATCTTCGATCTATTACTGAGGTTTTAGGTTGTAAAATATACATTTGTTCATCTGTACAGGATCAGTACCACTTTTCTCAATTCTTACTACTAAAATGTTTCTATATTAGTTATCAAGTACTAATTAAGAGATTCTTGAAGTCTAAAGTTCAGAGGGCATTGCAGTCTTTGACATGCACTACACTGTCTCAAATGCATCTCGACCTCCACTTATTCTCTAATTTGCTCAGCTCAGTCAAATGTACAACTTGGCTTGCCTGAATCAGAGTTTCCCAATGTGTTCCTTGGGATTTGAAAACTGAAAACAATCTAGCACAGCAATTTTAACCTCAACAAAACCAGATTTAGGTGCATTTCATCTTGCAGCAAAATGCCTTTAAACATGAAGCAGTTTGATTGATTGATGGCAAGAAGGATCACAGGTTCCACAATGTCCATGCTCTAGCAATGTAGCTTTAGGGTTGTATCTCTGCCAGGGTACAGTGCAATTCCACCTGTGGTAAAATAGCTGATGTATCAGAATTGGTATAGCCCCAAAGAAGAGTAAATTAATTTGACCTAGAAGAGTTAATTTTGCAGTTAACATCTTATGCATATAAGGACATATTTTGCTATCTTTAAACTTGTTTCTCCATCTCTTTATATCCCTCAAGCATGCATACACCCACCCACAGGTATTTTAACTTGAAATGATGAAGATTGATGATTTTTTTTAAATCGGGAAGAAATCGCTTTTTCTGAACTGGAAAGAAGAGCCGTCTGGAAAAAATTTATTTTAAAATGATCAAAATTTAATTCTTTAAACTCTATATTATACTGCATACTTACAGTACACATAAAAACAAGAGATTAAAAATTAAAAGCCATTTTAAAAAAAAACAACTTTTTAGTCCAATATATACAAAATATATACAAAATTCAACTGTTCATATTGTCAGAAAAAGTATTTATTCTAAAAATTCATTTTATGTGAACTTCACTCTATGAATCTATTTTCAGTTTGAGGAACTACTTAAAATGGAGTTATTTGTATCAAATGCAGTTGTGTCCATTGATTTAAAGTTTTTCTTCCTGAAATAATACAGTCTAATCATAATTTTTGTCACGGAAATCTAAGCTCATATTTCAAAATAAAAAAAAAAAAGGTCACTAATTATACCAAATATAGAATGGTAGAACCATAGAATAACTAGGGTTGGAAAGGACCTTAAAATCATCTAGTTCCAACCCCCCTGCCATGGGTAGGAACACCTCCTACTAAACCATGCCATCCAAGGCCTTGTCCAGCCTGGCCTTGAACACTGCCAGGGATGGAGCATTCACAACTTCCTTGGGCAACCCATTCCAGTGCCTCACCACCCTAACACTAAGGAATATACTGTTATTTTTACAAATGGTCTTTAATTTTGTCCTTTTTTCAAGGGAATTCCATGTGTTACCCAAATAATTCCCTAGGAGAATGAGATGCATTTTTCTAATTACTACAGGTGTGGTATTCCCAAATGAAATTATTGCTTTGAAATGAGTCTGATGTATGCCACTGGTGTCAAGGGGATTATCTATTTGCTTAGATCTAATTATGCTGAAGGGAATCTCAAATGCAATTAGCTGCTTCTCCCTGTTTCATACAGCAAGAGAAAATTAGCTGCTTAATTAATAATGGAAACTTCTTGATTTTACCAATGGAAATTAAAAGTGTGTGTTGATACTTTAAATAAGGATGATATTTGAAGTTTGGTTGAAGTTTACTTGATTGCAGAACCCTGTGCTTGTTTTTATTATAAATCTACATAAATTATTTGAATGGGAGATCATCTTTCCTAACCATTAACAGTGCAGTTCAATCTACTCATCAAACGTATTCTTTCGGAATCAAGGAAGACAGGCAGGGATGCACGATGTCAGTGGCTTCTTTGCTCTGTTGACAGGACATGCATGGAATAATGCTTTCATATGAATTAAATAGGTTTAAGAATGATTTGGAAATATTATTGTCACAGGTTTAAACTGAAGTTAGGGCTAGTTAGGGTAGCTCTGCACAGTCAAACCTGATGATTCCCCAAATAATGCAGTATCTGAGCATCTTCTGGCCACCAAACAGCGTGACAGCAGGGTTGTGATTTCCACTTTATTGCAGGTAAGCTGGAAAACTGAGATTCATATGACCTAACTCATGTCAAACCTTCTCTGAAAAAGATAGTGAAATGTGATAACACTCATCTACAACATAGGAGAGCAGTACAGATACAGATTTAACGTATTTTCCTCTGACTGAAGTTATGTCTCCCTCACTGATGCCAGGAATTAATTATTTTAAAAAAGCACATACCAATAGCACAATTACCAGATCTTTTAATGAAATCATCCCTATGTGACGGCAATAGAATAATC
The DNA here is from genome assembly GCF_033815535.1 of Pezoporus flaviventris. Classification (NCBI taxonomy): domain Eukaryota; kingdom Metazoa; phylum Chordata; class Aves; order Psittaciformes; family Psittacidae; genus Pezoporus; species Pezoporus flaviventris. The sequence continues at coordinate 1,284,165 of NW_026892597.1, read as the reverse complement.
AGGTGCAAAATAAGGTCTTGATACCTGTACCTGGTATGTATCCTGCATATTTCTGTGTTTCAATTTTTTCTTTTCTGCTTCCTCTGCTTCATCCTCCCTCCAATCTCTTTTGTGCAAATTTTTAATTTGCTTCACTCTACATTCCCTTAGGAATTTTTTCTCTGTGCAATTTTGTTTATTCCTTTCTTAATAGTTTAAATACGTTCAACTTCAAGTTGTATATCTATATAGGGTCCTTTAATGGTTCATCAAATTTTGAAGAACATGAAACAAGATTGTTCTTATTTTACTGCTTATTTTGAGGAAGTTTACTATGCCATGTGAAATATCAGTATTTTACTTCAAGATCAAAAATACTATCAAAGCTGTTTTCTTGTCCAAGAGGGCAGGTGAGCTGCAGATAGGTATGACTCAAGATGGTTAAACCAGGCAATGTTCTCTGGGACACTGTAGTTGGTTAAAGAAAGCTTCTAAAAAATCCTCCATACCCTGGAGGTAGAATTCGTCAAGATGCTCACGTAATTGAAATTTTCTATGGCTGTTAAGGACCAAGAGAATAGTAGTTCTTCCCTTCAAACAAAATCTCACTGCCAGATTTGTATGACATTTCATGATCCAAGCTTAATTTGTTATACATTGTTCCCAGAAGGTGAGATGAGATTACATGGAGCCATACATTAGTTAGAAGATTTATTTTACACTTACACACTCAAAGTTCCTTTCTAGTTATTCAAATAGAATAGAGCAATCTTGATTAGTTAATCTCTCTACATCAGCGTTTTTTCCACAGAGCACTTCACAGAAATGTTTTAAAATTTCACCACAATTAAAAAAGCAATTAAAAAGGATTATCAAAATCAAAGTAGATCTTTAATTACTGCTTATATCTAGATCTTTATTTCATGATATACCAGATAAAATACTCTTAAAAATGCTTTGTTAATAGCTTTTATTATTGAGAACATAAGAAATTTCAGTCTTTTGAGGCGCTTCCCTTTTTAGATGAACTTCATTTTCAGGTTGTCATCTCAAACTTTATTTCTATCAATCTTGCTTTGCTATAGCTGAGTAAGCCATTCCTTTATCTTCTGCCTACTGTAAGAATTGGCCACCTTGCAATGACTTGGGTAGCGTAGTTAAAGTACTGCTGTAAATTCTCCAGTGAGAAATTACTCTCTATCTCCAGCTTCGTGAGCAAATCTCTTCTGGTATCTGTTTGATCAAGTCTGCCTATGCGAATGCCTACAATCAGTTTTTGGTCATTTGGACTTCTAGAAATACCCTGGGCCACCACTACTCTTTTTCCTCAGACCAGTACTGGCCTAATGATGTGTTAAAAGTCTGCTGGTTTACAGTTCTTGTTGGAAAATAGCTGTTGTTGAGCAGAAGCAATAGCAGAATAGCAGAAGCGACTCCAAGGATGACTTCAACCTGACTAGCTGTAGTATTTGGATGAGCAGTAGAGAAGAAAAATGCTGGTACTCGGGACTGTTCTGTTTTTGAACATATTCACATGTAAGATCCTATCAACAGTAAAAAACTCTTCAGCTTTTCTCTGTCTCTCTTCTGATGCAGGATTAATAAGAGATGTGTCTTTTAATCCATGTTGACTAATCCATAGGAAGTTCATTTTTATCCATATGTCATTAAAACAGTATCAGAGGACATTGGTAAAGATATCCAGTACATACATTACAGGCTTTGTCTTTGGGCTTGACAGTGGTATCGCATCATCACAGAAAAATTCAGGCACATGTCCATTTTATATTTAAACCACAAACATCTGCCTGGCTGTGGGTGGTGTCAATGTTTTATTCTTTGAGGTATTTGGGGATAGGCTGGCCTAAGCAAACCTTCAAAACGCCTTAAAAGAGACTCATGTCAACCTTGTGAAATAAAACCCTCTTATTTCTTTCTTTCTAAAACCCCTCAGTGGTTTGATCTCGCAAGTCAGTACTGAATGTTTTCATTGGAGTGGACTATTCATGGAGACAAAAGCACGGTAGCCTGTATTTCACTGTTCGCATTTTGATCATGAGCAGTGACAGAGTATCTGAAATGAAAGACAACCTGAATTTTGAATATTTAAAGTATTCTTCATGAACTTGCAGGAGGTACTTATGCATGTGAAAAATAATGAAGGTATTTTGCCTATTAGGTTTTCTTTTTTCCATTGAGCCTTTTTTAGAACAAAAGAGAAAACTGACAACAAAGAAGGATTTTCCATCACATTGCCCAGACCTCCCAGTTAATCAGAATTCAAACAAATGATCTAGATTTCCTATTTTAACACATTGCTGATGACTGGCATCATTACAGGACAGGGGACATCTACGAATAAGGTAGAAAAAAGAAGCAAAATACTAGTTATCATATTATTTATAGTTCACTAGAAGCTAGAGGTCCCAAGTAATATCCTCTGATCCTCAGCAAGGAGAAGACCTCTAGAAAGTTTAATTTCTAGGTAAGAAGAAAACAAATGAAATACAAGAGGATAAAAGCCCAGAGGATAAGCAGATACAGAGATATGAAGCCACTTTTTTGGGGGGAGGCTAAGTGACAAAACAAGATTAGATCTCTTTGACAAGCAACTAATTTAGGACCTCACCATTACATCTTACTGCACCCAAAACTTTTCAGTCATTAGCTCTATTATAATTTCAATAATTTATCACTTAAAATCAAACAATACCCTCCTTCTTTTCTCATTGAATGATCATGCTTTTTTAAAAACAAATATGGGGAAACCCTTGAGGCACAGTTTTCAAACCAACAAGCTTCTTGCTATATCAATGAAGCTTTCATGTTGTACAACTACTTTCAGTTACTCCATATTATATAAGAATTGAAGACATGCTAGTGAATTCTAGCAAACTTGGGACCTTTGAGATCAATCTACATTATGATGTTGATATTGAAACTGATGCTGGACACCTAGGTAGGGTGGAATTCAGCTACACATTTAAAGCTCTTGCACTTAGATTTGGGATTGTTAGAACTTCATCACTGAAAAGACACTTGGGCTCAAATCAGCTCCTATACATTGATGCATAGTGTTATTTGAGATGTCTTAGGTTATCCCACCAGGTCCACTTGTACTGCTCTAGAAAGATATCTGTCCAATGTAGGTCCTGTATTGTATCTGCCATCCCCACATTAAAGTCTTGAATACTCCAGAGCATTTTAAATGACACTAGATAGTTTAGTTCACAGAACTTAATAAAACTTTCTTATGTCTGATCTTGTAGCTAAGGTTCTTCCTATAGCAACAGTAACTCTTTTAACTGCAGTTACATTTTTACAAATATATATACATACAAATATTTGTATTTACAAATCTTACAGTGACTAAATATTTTTAGTCTTTTTTTTTTCCTCTACATCAAGCTTGATTGAAAATGGTTAATGATTTCAAAGTCTAGCGGAGGAGACAGACAGATACATGCATTGCTGTTCATTTCCTGAGCACGTAAAATGTAAAGGTCAGTAAAAGTGTTTTATCCAATTTAACAGTGTTTGTGCACATGGTTTTATAAATGTGAAGTTTATAAGGATCATATTGCACTTCTTAATCAAAATTCTATGATCTTATGGGTTTGTTTAGATAGATGTGGCTCCAGCCTCATGGAAACCTGCACATCCACCTTGCTGGAATCACACAGGGCCTCTAACTTTGCTAGCAATGATGGACTCAAAAGCCCCTCTGATTCCCTGGTAAATCTGTGCCAGGTGCATTGGGGACAGTTTGAAATGGTGCACTTTGAAATGCATTCTCTTCTCAAAGTCACTAAGTATTCAACCACAGAAGTGAGAGAAACCTCAGTTGCTCCTGATGAAAGCCTGTGAGAAACAGCAAGTAATTCAAACCACTAGAATGCTAAATAGAGGGATTTAATTCTGGACTTACAGGTAAAACTTTATGTAATCTGTATGTGATGGGGTAGCAGAGGGCAAACTGAAGCTTTCAAATGTGGAAAAAGTAGTTGTGGCTCCTGGTTTGGGAGGAGTTATGCGTGACATTTAGAATGAGTTAAATACTTGCTTATGTATTAAAAAATATAGCACACTCTCCACAAAAAAAATCACTGTACTGATTTCTCAGATGTAAAAGAAACTTTTTGACTTTGTGAACTTTAAAACAAGCCCCCTAAAAAGTTTCATCTGTCATTAAGATTATTTTTATGCCAAATGATCTCAGTCATAAAATAACACAGCCTTCAAATATCATATGCTGTTGAAGTTCACTAGGAACTCAAACATGAACACAGTAGAAGTTTGTTTCCATTATTTTCAGCCAGGTTATTATATTTTATTTTTTCTTCCACTCTAAAAGTTTACTCTTCAGCAGAGATGAAGAAAATTGTCTTCTCCAAACAATTCTGTACAGGACTTCTGCAATGGCTTGGAGCCCCACAGTGATTTGTGGAATTGATGTTTCAAGAAAGGATGCAATCATTTTCTCCCAGTGCATCTTCTGACTGTCTGACAGGACGGTTGGCCTTCACGTCGTCTGGGTGGATGTTGGCTTAACTCCTATTAGGAATAAAAACGAGGCAGTCACTTTCACAGAAGCCTGTCTACAGATTTAAGAGTATGTCGAGGGTGTAATAAAAACACACTGCGTTACTGGATCCTGATTCTTGAGTTAACATCTCCAGAAATGTGCTTTTTCATAAAAAAAAGAATCTTGTATTTCTAATTTTGTAATGCTTTATTTTCTGAATGCTTGCCTGCAAGACCTTTTATCCTAATATTGTTTAAGCTAGTTTAAAAACGTTTTCACTTTAGTGTGCTGGTTTACATAACACATAACTATAACCACAGCATGTGTACTAAGTACATGTGTGCAAGTATGCATATACCTAAATACAAACTTAGCTTTACAAATTAAATAATATGTGAACATATTAAATAATCCAAGAGCACATATATATTATACCCAGTAATTTGCTTTCTTTACTTTCTGGAAAGTGAAAGAAGGATTTCATGTAAAACTGGAAAACAAAATATTAAAACCCAGGAACATATAGATAGATATTGATATCACTGGATTGAAGATATCAACGTAGGGAAATCCCAGCTTTGTGCAATTAATGATTATCATAGTCTGCTAACCTCAGATTGTCGGTGAAGTCTGATTTCTTAAAAGAACCCCAGATCACACACCCCTTATGTGGAAGACAGCGAGGGTGAGGCTCAGCTCATCAAATTTTGGCAATCTAAGAACTGTACATTTGGTCTAATCTAGTCATCTGTGGTTTGCCTTACACACCTCAAAGTGACAGATACCGTATGAGGTGCACTTGGTGTCCAGTATCTACCTGGCCTCCAATTCACTCTCCAAAGGGGGTGTCTTTTGCAGGCCGTGTATCCCACCTACCAGCCCTATGTGAATATCTTAGATTTAAGGGGGAAGCTTTCAAATGGCACTAAGACACTTACTTTGAGGAACCTTAATGCAGACTGTTTCTGAAATGTTCTAGGAAGGTTGCAGCAAGGATGTAAAGTTGTGAGTTGGTTTATCTATTTCAAGTATCTTAATTTACACGACAGACCCTCTAAATTTCAGATGTCTACACATAGGAAAATGAATATGAGATGAGTATCTAGGGTCAGGAAATAGATAAATGGCAGTGGGAAAAGCAGAAAGGAGGTCAGTGTATAATGATAAGAGTTATTATGCAATTAAAGGTTTGCAAAGTTTTTCAGAGTGGAAAAGACAAAGTGAACAATTATTCCCAACTCTCCTCCCCCCCCCCCCCATTTTGAGACACTAGAGAAACCCCATAATCATTGCATTATACTACATCCTATTATGTAGAAGATCAAAAGCTCAACTTTTGCCCTGCAACCCTTGGAGTTTGTGGGACCCTGAACTAAACTTGTTTGGACTAGTGCAAATTGATATATCCAAATCAATAAATCCCTTGTTGGCCTCTTTAACTCCATCTGAACTTGTTCAGATCCCAACCGCACTGAGCCCCTACCTTGATAGTACAAGGCAAGAAACAAACCTCAGGGCCAGGTGAGGCTTTTCTGAAGAGACAGCTGAGCAAGGGCCTTGTCAAAGAGCTTTATTAAAGTCACTCTCCTCTCCAGCAAAAGTGTTAGGCCATCGGGCAGTGTTGTCAGACTCTCTCTCACACGAGAATATTATGCTACAGTAAGATGTGAAATCCTAATGTTCTCAGAATCTTTCCATTTTAATATCTGGATTCTGTCCTAATTATTTTCAGGTTAATTCCCAGCTAATACATAAGGATAAAATTTGGTGAGTGACCTATAACCCTAAGCATGTTGTAATTCTGTTACCAATCTCCTGATTTCATGGAAGGCTTAACAAGCACCATATGTGGAGCACTGTGCTCCTCTGCATTAATACAGCCTAATGATCCAGGGAATCCCTCTGTCACTATGCTGCTTTGCCACACCATCAGCAGCTGAACATTGCCAATACTGAGGTCTGCTGGCATGGTTTTTTCCATGTCTGTGTCCTTGATGCTGCAAAGGACCCTTAGGCACCACAGAGCCATGCATGAATCTGTCCAGAACATGCTTAAAATGAACCGTGTTGTGCAATATAGTAGAAGGAGCAGAAGAGAGCTCTATCTCCATGACTTGATGTCCTGCTGACTGCCATCTTTTAGCCAAGGCTCTGGAATCACAAGTCTTCTGTGTTAGCACTCAACTGTTTTCATCCTTCACCACATTTTCTCTTTCTCACTTGTGCCATGCTCCCACCTCTGGGACACCGTAAGGCCACATACTGAAGCTGATCACATTTAAAACTGATCTGGTTTGAAGAGGAAAAGTGAAATAACTGTGTTTTATTTAAGTTGGAGACATAGAATCACAGAATTGTTAGGGTTGGAAAGGACCTTAAGATCATCAAATTCCAACCCTCCTGCCATGTCTAGGCCCACTTCACAATGTGGCTGTGTTAACAGTTATGCCAGTGTGGGGTATGGCCTTTTTTCTCCTGCAGTTGGTACCTCTTCAGATGGTGCACAAGGTAAATTCCATTTTCCCCTAATGCCTGTGATCACTATGTTCATGCTGTTCAACTCACACACACCTAAGTGATGGTGTAAGAGCAACAAAATTACCCGTAACTGGCTTAAAATGGCTCATACTAGAGGGGACTATGTGCAGTCATAAGGGCAATTCAGAGGCAAGAAGTTCTCAGATCTCCACTGCTGGCTCTGACCTAAAGAGAAAGATCATTAACATCAGTAATGAAGAGGAACATGTGATATCATATCACTTCAGAGAAGCACTTGTTCCCCCTCTCCTCCTTCCCTGTTTGCAAGTTATTGACCTTTCCCTAATTGGCTGTCCCTGACACCAACCATAAAACTTTGCCACCTTGGCTCCACCATCAATACTTTCTTAAACCCACTTACGCAGCAGCTCTTACAAGCTGCCATGGGTATAGAGTATTGTCTGAAAATGAGCTTCAAATCTAAAGGTTTGCAGGCGTGTTGGGGAGAAAAACCATTCTATTTGATAGCTCTCTGCAAATGTGAGCAATTACAGATAGAAAAATCCTCCTTAGCACTGCTGAAACTCTCTGTGATCAGCCGCATTCATGGCTTCAACCTATAGACTGTAGGACTGAAAAGGCTTTACTAATGATTTCTACATTGGACCAAATGATATTCTTGACAATAATGTAATCCTGAGAGCCCTCACTCACTTCCAGTTGTTACCACTGGGGCTACAGGCTTGCACAGATGAGCCAACACGCTCCTCCAGACCTGCACTTATGTTTCAATAATACAAGCCCAAATGCAGAACGTTTTTTTTCTTCCTCTCCTCCCTCCCAAATGCTACTGATCATCCTATTACCATGGCAACCAACTCCTGCTGGCATGATCAAGAAAAACCCTGATTTGGGATTTTAATTAATTGCTTGGAAATGGAAATGTAACAGTGACTGGCAGTTCAACTAAGCACGTTTGCAAAGTGAATAAAAATAGAGTTTCTGAAATACTTGAAATTGTTTCACTGGATGTAACCCACATTTTTTTACGAGGCACCTTAATTTATTCCGCTTCATAAAATAAATCTGCCAAATGTACTAAGCCATTTTGTCAACACAAATCATTTTTGGCAAATACTTTAATCCTTCTTCTTAACAAAATGTATTGTATTTAAAAAAAAAATAGATCTAACCCATCAGTATAAACCCATAGGTTTCATCTGAATGTATGCCTTTTTCACCAGTAGGTCATAGTTATAAAAGGCTTTCATCTTGTCTTCACAAAAGAGGATGTGCTTCTTTCGATGCACGTGATCTGTCTTTAACATCTATGGCAGCTACACCCCCATATTCAGCAAAGCATGGAATAGAAATGACTTTCAGTTAATTTTTATAGCCTCCAATCTCCCAGTTTTCGAAGGAAATGAAGTGGTCATTGCGCATACGACCGCCCTCTTCTGGGTGCTGCCAGTGCTGCTGAGGTGGGTGTCCTCATAAGCTCTGTTTCTCTCCTGATTTTTAGGAGCAAGACCTCCTTATTCACAAGCAAGGATCAAGCTGCCTGGCTGGAATCAGAAGCCTTCACCACCAACAGCTGCCTTATGTTCCTTTTCTGATATTTTAGCTTTCCACATCCTTTTATTCCTTTACAGGCCAATGAACTCTCTGACAGTCTAAGGTAAGTGTAAGCAATTCTTCATTAACTTTTTTATTTTCACATATTTATAAATTTTACTCCAAACACCTTTTGTCAGGCTTACAGGTTCAAAATACCCCTGCAGCACCCACTGCCAGCTCAACAATTCACATCACAGGATCATATTGCTGACCCAGAAGATACTAAGCTTCCCTACTCACTGTCTTAATTACTTTTGAGAGGCGACTGTTCTTGCCACTTTTCACACATTGACATCGTTGCTCTTTAGTGAACATCACTGTTCATTCGTTCCTGAACTGTACTCCAGTTCATGGTAGACCAGCTCAGTGAGCAGAGCTGTGCTGGATGAACTGCGTTGAGGTAAATGACCTATCTTTAAAGATTACACATCACAGGGTTGGAAGAGGCGATCTTCCTTTCACTTGTGGCCAGTATTTATTCACCATACTTCACTGCTTTTCCTTTCTCCCATGACATCTTTAAAACACGGGTAATAATTTCCATTACTCAAACATATTTTGGAAGCTAAACATCATCAAGCCAGTAAAAATTGTGACGCAAAATAAAAACACAAGAAACCTGGTGGTTATCTATCCCTCCAGCTCCCCACTGCCTATTGGTATTTCTAAGGCAACTATCTGTGTGTTATCTAAGCACTGTAATATAATACAATTACTTGCAAGTTGTATCTAAGTGCAGCGGGTTTTACTTATTAATAACGTAGCACTTCTCTTCAAAGTGCTTCACAAACTAATTAATTCTCACTGCACCTTCTCTCTGTCAGGGAGGTGAGGCAGCTATTATTCGCATTATACATATCTTTATTATTATTACTTGAGGAAACAAGGTTAAGTTACTCATTCTATCTCCCAAAAGAGACAGGGAGTGTTAGAAGAGCACCTGAGCTCAGATATTAGGGAGCAGGATTTTCTGACCTGTTTTGAGATCACCTCATCGTGCCTCATGCCTAGGCAATATCACTGCTAACATCGTAATTGTGTGCTTCATTAAACATTATCATGGCAAAGACTGATGGGATTCTTTGTCTGAGATGATTGACTATTCTTTGGGTTTTTTTTTTAATTGAAAAGGACCCTAACCAACCATCCTGCTCCATGTTGTTGCATGAATCATCCAGATTTGCTGGGCTTGTGAAATGCCTTACTGCCTTGGCTGTTTCAGTTTCACGTGCTTCATCACGTTGGCATTATTCCTTAGCCAAGCAATTGCTGCACTCAAGTTTCTGCATCTTCAAGGCAAGGAAGACACATGGGAAGGATATTTAACTACCATGGAAAAGAAAGAAATGACACTAATAGAGCTTACTTGTTGAACCATTCTGATTTCTTGGTAGTGCAAATGCATTTCTGCTTCATCAGACCATTTGCAGCTCTATCTCTCAAGTTTATCTGAAGGTATTGACATCTGATGCCATGTGAACATGCATTTAAGAACTGATTCCACTCCTTCCAGCTTCAGTTAGCTAGCTGGGATTTAGGACCATACCCAGCAATATTGCATAAGCATTGGCAATAGCTAATGACATTCATCAGATGAGGTAGCTGGAGAAGGTAAATGGAGATAAAGGCATAACAGTTGCCCAAGTGAAGGAGGTTTTGCATTAATTGGTCCCATACTACAAAGTAGCCTTATCAAGCTGTAGGATGGCCTATAAGCTACTTAAGCTGCCACTTGATGTGCAATAACGATACAGTGGGCAGAAATTCATCAGCTGCCTCCTTGTAGGAGAGTACCTTCTCTGGGGTACCTGCCAACAAAAACATTATACAGCAGGATTAAAATGCATTTTAATTATTTGTTGAAGGTCAACTTGACAGTGTAGCCATTAAGTATATACATACACATACATGCACATAAAGACATACATAACTTTTCCTATGGAATTAAAAACATGAGAAATTGGATATTGGCACACCTGTATTCCACAAGGACGAAAAGGGAACTTCAAAAGGTTGGTTTGAGTTTCAGGAAAACACTCCAAGTCTTTGAGGTAAAATCCATCTGCCCTAACTTGGACGTCTTAAAGCTAAACAGCTAAGTCTGAGCTCGTCACCCCAAGTACCCTTCGAGGAGAGAAGGCACCTCCAGAGGATGATTCACCTTATCCCATCATAGTTGTCTGACATAAATTGGATGACTCACTCCCTGGAGGTGCCCACCTGTGTCTGTTGACTCTGGAGCTAGCCTCCTCAGATTTAGACATTGAACTTTTTAATACATAACATTAGAGGAGATGAATCCCACACTTATATCCTCTTCTCAGACTTAGTTCAAGCATTTTCACAGGCAAATTCTGCTGACAGGGAAAATGTCGAAAAGGTCAATGGGTACTTGGGGTTTCTTTTCTTTGCTACTTTTCTCTCTATGTAGGACAGTGTTTCAGAAATAAGGTAGTACAAGAATATGAAGGAGAAAATACCTTCTTCCCCACAAGATTCAGGCAGAGTTTGTGATATTCTGTAATTTAATAAAAGAGGAACTTGCTGGCAGGACACTCTCCATTTGATATTTCGTTACTGAACCACAATATGCAGGCCTCTGTTTTGGCAGTTGAGTAATGTCTTTGACTTCAGGAAGATCACACAGCCAGTGAAATTTGAGTACATACATAAATGTTTTTGGATTGGGCACATATAAATTAATTAGAATTAGAATTACGTATTTAAAAACCTTTGTGGATCTTGCCCTTTGTTCATGATCTTCCTCATCTGAGGCTTGAGTCTGTAACCTTCACAGAACACAATACCAGACATGCATTTTCCATTTGGAAGGGTGATGCTGAGAATGGAGGAGAGAGGGAAGCAAGGCAGGCCTACAGTTTTGTCCAGACAGTGTGACCATGATTTTATTGGCCAGATTTTTAGGTTGTTCCTGAGATATTGCTATTTACACAAAATTGCTAGAAGGCTATTTCAGAAAGAACCCCCAAACTAACAGTGATAAGTATTTGTCAGGGTATGTCTGAACTTTGAAATGAGATGAGGGTACTCTTTGCATTTCTATGCATTTCTTTGCATAAATACACAGAAACTGGGGGGTTGGGGTAAAACTGCAACTTTCAGCCTATTTCTACTCAGCTGCTAAGTCATTTTTCAATCTGCTTTAACTGTAATAAACTTTATATAGAATCAGCTTTGAGTAGACTTTCCGTGCGAAAACTGTTCTGTGTTTGCACAGCACATAGAACAAAAATTAATAAAAACAAGGACACAGTCACCAAATACAACGTATTTTCTGCATCCAAATCAATGGAAAGAAGTGAATCAATAATAATTCACCCATCTTCATCTCATTAGCAAACCCTTTCCTTCCCATTTCCAAAGAATTAGGTCTTGCAAAAGGTCCTTCACTACCACTTTCTTGTGTCTCACTTTTAAAATGAGAACTTCAAGGTCAGTGCAAAGCAGCGACATAAAGGCAACTGATTCTTGTTAATGTAGCCTAGAATAGTGGGTGGGCCATCTCCCAAGTGAGAAAAAGCTGCAAAGCAAATACCTGAGGTGACTTCTGCTTGTTTGAGTCTATTACCCTTAGGGCTGTTTTCTTTTGGCTAGGGATATCTGTTGATCTTACTTCTTAACAGTAATTATGCCAGACAGTTTTTTGGCTTTCAATAATGCTCCATAGGTAACATAAATCATACAAATTATTACCACAATACTAAACTATAATTACCCACAGACCCTGACATGCCAAAAGGTGTATTAATTTGATAATATAATAAATACTTTGCTGCATAAACCTATAATTATTACTTCAAAATTGACACCTATACCAGTTTGATTTTTTTTTTCCTAACAGGTAACTCAATTATACATTGACCAATACCAGAAATGCTATTTAAATTCAATGAAAAACATTAAAATCCAGTTTGGTATCATGTGGAAGGCCTTTCTTAAACGCAAGTGTCACTAGAGTTAGTTTGCTTTTTTTGGGATTTTATTTTCATATAATAATAAATTACTCAGTAGTTTAAGACGAAAAATGTATCTGACAAATAGCCCAGGGAATGGGAACAATATTAACAAAATATATGACATACCACCAATGGGAAAACCATTCACATAACAGCACAAAAAAAAAAACAACAACAAGCCAAATGAATCCAAAACTTATTTGTATGGCTTCAAATGTTACTTAGAAATAGAAGTGACTGACACTATAGGAGATGGATGGAATGACTGACAAACCATATCTGTGGGAAAGACTGAGGTCCCAATTCTGCAACTGCATGGGTGTGGACAGCCCCTGGCACAGCTTCCAGGCTTGTTTTATTCAGTGACTGCCTAATGCAAAATACATAAACAAGCCTGGGAACAGAGGTCAGAATCTAGACCTGCTCCTTCTCAGCAGGACACTGCTGCAAGATCAAGTTAGGATCCCATTTCTCATTTTCTTTATGTTTTTCTTCCATGTTGTCAATATAAACTTGTGGAAAATGAGTTTTGTCTGTACAAATCTTCTTAAACTCAGGGAAGAAATGAGATCACTTCTCCCTCCTTTTGATTGATGGTTTGAACTGCTGGTTAGTGTGCAGAAATCAGTCACCTCTGTTGTGCCATATTGAATTGATGATACTTACATACTGAGTAGTTTTGTGACAGGGTCTGATTTACTTTGACATTGTTATTAGTATTTTTAAAAGTGTAGCTAATAATGGAAATCTTCATAAGTGTTGTTTCCATCTTTTCTTTAACAAGCTGAATGCTGGTGATTTTTGATGTTTTTCAATGCTGGTGATTTTTCATGTTTTTCCCTCATTTTTCCCCCTTTGTACTTTGGCTCGCAAAAGGAGGGGGAGAAAAGTATCAAAGGAAAAAGAATATCAAATTTATTTAAAGGTTTCATTCCTGGGTGGTATTGCTATCATTTAACTTCACGTATTTACACTTTAATGTTTGAGTATGAACCCGTTGCCATAGGCATACTCTATATTCAAAGGACAGCTATTGGCATCTTTGGAAGCGGTAGCAGCTAAATCAGAGGATCTTCCTTCTGCAGCTGCTTTGACTCAAAAAAAGGGAGACTACAGCGATTAACTCAGCATCACAGCAAATAAGTCTCATCCAGAGTTTCTATTGTTTGGGTTTTTTTAATACCAATGTAGAAATAAAGGGAAAGGGAGAATTGCTCAGAAGGAAAAAATGAAGAATGGGGGAGAATTGAAGGGGAACAAATTAAAGTATGAATATTAAAAAACTAAAAACTCCTTAGTTTCTCTTATTTGTTTAAAAAAATTTAAATTCATTTATTTAAAGTAGTTAAAATGTGCCCATTAAAGAGAGTGTTATTTGTTTTAAAATACTTAAAAAATATTAACAATAAACTTTATTGAGGTAAGGATAATTTGGTATTAAAAACATTTGCGAGCAAAGCAGAAAACCTTATTTCAGGTGGGTGGGACTGAATGACCTTTGAAGGACCCTTCCAACCCAAACTATTCTATGATTTCAATACCCTTGTCTGATAACGGCTTCTATTAAGAAGACATTTATTCTCCCACCTGCAAGATAAGTATTTTGTTAAATCTGAGGGATGTTGGGAAAATACATATTTTGAAAATTCCACATTATGAGACTTGAGACAATGCAAAATAGTGAAAACATCCTGATTCTGTTATATGTAAATGTTTATTCAACTTCTGTGTTGAATAAGGAGAGTTTCTGGGTCCTCCCTAAGGATCAGTGAGAATGGCTGCGTTTTCATTAGCTTTAGTAGTTGCTCTTCCACTGACTAGATTGAAGTAGGCAAATAAGTCATTGAAGCTGCTTGGAAAGCACTCTTTTTCTGACCTTCTACATGTATTATGTAAGGCTGTATGGACATGGTTCTCCCCAGTCACCTGTTAGGAATGTGTTAACAGATTTGGTAGAGCTTCTGGTGACTTTCACCATGGTGGGACAGAGTGAACCATGATTTCTGTGTGGGGAGAGCAGGGAGACAAGCTTTCCACAAAAAGCATCATTTTTTACAGTGAAACTTGAGGTGAAAGATCACTGTACTGGTGCTCAGATCTGGGCAGAATTAGTGGCCAAAATTGACAAAAGTGAGGAACAAAAATAAAAAAGGAAAAAGCCCCCAACACACAAGATAAGTGAGGATTTGGTGCTGAAGAAGTGAAACAGGGTGCTCAAATACATTGCTTAACTCGTAAAAAAATTAGGACGTAAACCTGAAGGTATGAAGATTAATTTAGTTTCTCAGAAAACAGCTACTGCACACTTTCCCGTAAGAGGCTTGAGGTGAATTCTAATAATTTTCCAAATTGTAGGGAAGAAAAAATATGCTTTTTTTAACCTGAACTTTTTGTTCCTTCTGCTCATAGATATTTTTGATCTCAGCAAATTTCTTGTTTGAATGCACTTGCTGACAGTAAATATGCTAAGTTGCAGAAAGTCTGAACCTAATCACCTATCTGTCTTAGGTTTTTCCAATGTAAATGATTACAGCTATCATTTTGATGTATCATGTTGTTTGATGGAAATACCAGCTGACATACACAGTTGGAATTTCCTTTTCTTCTATGGGGGAAGGAGGGAAGAAAACAGAAAGGTAGTTGTTATTACTTAAATCTTTCCTTTTAATAACGTGGTAGACAGTCAGCGACGACAATGTGATTCATTACTCGCCTATAACGTTAATTATACATTATTAGCTGTTTCACAGTATGATAGCTGGCAATTGGCGATATGATTCATAAAGTGCTATTGTTAAGCAAATCTGCAAATCTGTTTGATTTAGGTTAAAAGAAAGGGCGATAGGTCATAAGAAGTTTAAAAGAAAAAAAAGAGAAAGAATAAAGAAAAGACACCGACATAATTTGTGGTTCTATTTTTATATGAACAACAAGGTTTACAATGAAGAGCTGTTGGATACAGTTTCGGTGAGCAAGGATTTTGCAAAGAGATTAGATCAGTTACAAATTGCTAAAACTGATGACTTAGATAAAAATTTAACCAGAGGCTTTGAAAGAGGTAGAACATGTTTCTGTGGAGAAGTGATTGCCCCGTACTTCCGAGATAGAGCTAATCACAGAAGGCCGCACTGACTGTATCTGCAGTAAAACTGAACAGAAAAGAAATCATTCCTTTCAGAATGGAGATAATTTCCTCATGGAAAAGATTGGAAACTTCACTTCACTCTGCAAATGCACCCTATAATTTGGGTATCCCCCAGAAGACAGTCCCACAACTGTACTATAATGTGCTCCCTTCCAATGCAGCTCTATCAGATATATGTTACCAGCTAAATAAATTGAATAAAACAACTATTTCCCTCTCCCCGGTCTTTGTAAGATTCCAAAACCTTTTCCCACTTCCATAAAAAACCACCAACCTTAACCAACCACTTAAAAAGCCCAAAGACAACAGATTTTGCCCAGAGATAGCACACACTCTCAAGGTTAAACCTTCATTCCAGGCTGGTTCATATCTGCATTTTATCTGAGCTAGGAAGGGGAACTGAACCTTTATCCTTCCTGTTCCAGCAAGCAGCAACTCAGAGTGGACCTCATCCTTTCACTAGTGTAAATCAAAAGTGAGCTATAGATCTGAACTTCTCTTTGCCAATGAGGGTACTGCCCATCAGGCCCATCTCACAAACAGATTTTGATTTTTAGAAGTAAGTACTACTTTATTAGAAACAATTTGTTTAAAAAAAAACAGAAATTACTAAAAAATAACAAAGTAGTAAAACAATTAAAAAAAATTGTTTTCCTTTATTAATTTTAATATCCCTTTAACTCCTAGGGGAAAGTGTTAAGACTGACATCATATCACCTTGTTCTCAAAGGGTTTTATGTCTTCTCCCAGATAATGCTCCAAAGGAATAACATAAATGCCACCTCTCATCCATTTTCTCATATACCAGGCTATTCTGTGCAGCAGGAAATCTTATCCCAATTCATTCACACACACAAAAAAAAGATAAGTGCTCTGGTTTTGGACCTTCAATTGTGTTATAACACATGACCTAGAAATACTTCATGGAAAACTTTAAGATCATTTGCTGCTATGTCTCATTTCTCCAGGCAATGGTTTTGAAGGACAAATATAGGCCTGGAGCTAGGAATTCCTGCGCACTGTCTCCACCACTGTCATGACTGTCTATTACCTACATATCACAGTGATTGGGTGACTTATTTATAAAACACAGATTAGATTAATTCAAACAAGATTAAATTAGATGGAATGAGCCACTTAAACTCTCACTATTTCCTCATCTGTAAAACAGAGATATCTACATTTACCTATTACACACGGTGACTGTGAGGCTTACTTAATCTCCCTAAAGGATTATCATGATTATCATTACTCTGGAACTCATAAAACAAGTCCCGATAAGGAAACAAGCTTGTGAATCAGCTGAGGTGGAGTAAAGGTACCAAAGCAATTCTTCCACTGATCTGATAGTTCAGCATTCTTGATAAAGGTTTTCAGATAGTTTTATCTTACATTAGGCATCTAAAAAAGTATGTTTAATATAGATAATTGTCTAAATCCCCCCTGTAGCCCAAATGTGTGTAGATGGACATCGTGCAGTAAATGAATCAATCACTTCATGATTCTGGGATGAATCACCTCATGGATTCTCTTCACTGTATGTAGAGGGAGCCTAGACAACTAAACAAGCTGTATTTTAGATAGTTAATGTTACATGGAACTTGCTCAAAAGACTACAACCAGATCTCATGCTCTGCCTGCACTGGAGCAGAATGAAATAGCGACCAATGCAAGTTTGCTCCCAAATGCTTGTCACCTCCTCACCACACCCTAAAAGTTTACCATCTCTTTTGAGCAGACAAGACCACATGATGGATCAGGTAAATATAATTTGAAATATTTGTTAATTAATATACAAAAAAAAAAATCACAATATAGCCAAGTATCACAGCATGCTTCTGTATTTTTGTACAAGGAGCCCCTGTATTTGGGGGTAGGGGACAGAGGGGAAGGCTTTAGGGTAAATTTGAGCTTTGTAGCTATCTGTTGTTTTGGGAAGGGGCAGGACTTGTTCCTGGAAGAAGTCATTCCTTTTTGGAGTCTTTAGCACAACAGGTCATTAGGACTCATTCCTTCCCTCTGGAATTTCTTTGCCACTCCACAATGGAGTGAAGCTCCTCCTATATGACTTTCCACCCTAGCTCTTCTCTTCTGAAGAGTTATGTTCTCCCTCCTCAGAGAACAACGCCTCTTTGTTCCAGCATTAACATAAGGCAGAAGATCTTGCCTCCATTAGGAGGAAGAAGGAGCATCTCCCACATTGACTCCTGCTCTGAAAGAGAGGCCATGCAATAACTGAAGGGCATCGTAAAAAACGTGGACGTTGTGTGGCTGTAGTAAAGACAGACATTAGTGGGACTGGGATGATTCTTGCTGCACAGGTTGTGCCAGGTTGGGTGCAGGTCATGTCACATATACTATAATTATAGCAGTTCCTGGTTGCTTGTGTATAGTTTGGATTCACACACTTGTAGAGCTGCAGTATGATCATAGTGTCACTACCTCCCACAGTCTCAGGTTTGCTTAAAAGCAAGAGGTACTTCTCCTCCAGAACACCTTAACAAAACCTGATCAGGCAGCAGCTGTCCTGACAGCACTTTTTTATGTGTATATTGGGGGTGAGAAGTGAGAAATACCTTCTTAGCACTGCAAGGGAGGGGGCTGGAAGAAAACAGTGAATATAAGCAGGTGGGAACAGGCTTCCTACCCCTTAGCAAAGCTCAGCTGCAGGAAGGCTTTTAGGTTAGATCTAAAGCTTTTCTTAGTCAAGGGAAAAGCTGTTATTGATGTAAATCAAAATATGTGGGTGAAGATTATTGGAAAGGTCTTTATGAATGAAAAAAATAAAAAGGTCTACAAATACATATTTATACAGTGAGAAGCAGTTTCTTCTTAAGGACAATGACAAAAGGAGGAATAGGATTGAGAAGAATTTTAGAGGCTTTAAAGAAGGCCTTTAATGTCTTAGAATGGGGTTGGGGGGAAATATTCAAAATCCTAATTTATCTTCCTGTTTTTTCTTAAGAAAAAAGAAAGCTATTTCAGATAAAACCACCCTGAAAAGCCATCTGGAACTTGAAATTAATCCAGACTACCTGTGAGTAAGATCTGCAAAGAAGGGTTTGACTTCACTTGTGTCTTTTACTGAACTAAGCATCCTGTCAGCAAGTAATAAATAATGTTAGGAGTAATACTTCTTTCCACACACCATTTCTTGGTGCTGGCTGGGACTGGAAAGAGCAGAGCAGTTCTAAATGGAAACAGAGAGCAGTAAAAATTACACTTTAAAAACAACAAAACAAAACCAAACCAAACAAACCGAGGCTGCGCTGAAGTTCTCAGTCCTTCAGTCCAACTTTGGAAATTCATTAGGGGTAGATAGTTCAGATAAGGTATGAATGCAGATGTTCCTGTGTTTATCTTCAGCAACACTGAGTCCAAAATTTTACTGAAAAAAAAAATATAAAATGGCTAGGCTCCTAAATCCAAATTTAAACATGTAAGAAAACGCCTTGATGGGTAAGAGCATGAATGCATGCAGATTTCTTGACCTTAATGAGATGTTCAAGGTACTTAACACTTTTGAAAATCAGGCCACAATTCAGCAAAGCATTTCAACATGTGTTTAACATTAAACACATATTTAATCAGATTAAAGCATATACTTAAGCACATTCCTGAACCAGGATCAATTTAAACATGTGCTTATGATCTTTGCTAAATAATGTTCTCACTTAAGTTTCTAAATCAGGGTTCGGGAGCCTAAATTTAGGTTTTGATTTTATAAAAGCATCAGGCTGTTTTGAATGAAATAAAAAATTAAGTGAAGGGGAAAACACTTAATACTTTATTTATTTTGGTAATCACATTTGCGAGTGTTTGACAACAACCAGGTAACTAAAAATCTGAGTTACATAAGGAGAAATAAAGATATATGTTGTTGAAAAATGTATATCTTTCTTATGTCATACAATTTTGATTCCTTAGAAGTGTATAATATCAAGTATTTTGACCCAGTATTACCAAATATTAGAGATGCAATTAAAATTTTACTATGTTTTCTCTAATTTTGCCCACAGTATCTTTTTTTTAATGCTAATATTGGCACCAGGAACAAAAGGACTTTTTTCTGTTTCTTTTTTTTCTTCTAGCTTTTTTTTCCTTTAATTTACCTTTTCCTTTGCTTAATTTTTCTTGTTCCTGTAACAGAACAAGCTACATTCTGTCCCTTTCTGTTAACACCCCTGCATACATTTGAGTTTCTATCAACCACCCATCAATCTACCAGCTGTGCAATTACATGTGTTAAGACAAAAGCAGTGTTGAATGCCACCATTTTGATTAGGGTAATAGTGACTCATTGGGACAGCAGCAATTCTGAGCTTGTCTATGCACACATTTGCATGGATGTAAGTCAGCCAAAGCAGCATACAGACACATAAATAAGATTAAACAGGAAGGGTGAATTTGCAGTTTATTAGCAGTTAGACACACGCTGTCAGACTGGATGATAACAACCGCCCCTCCATCCTCTCTGTCATTCCTGCAAGGTAGAGGACTGCAGTCCAAGCTATGGGATAGTCTTTGCTCAAATATCTTCCCTCTTTCCCCGGTTCACATTGGATATATACCAAGTCCTGACTGCTTCAGAGTATTTAATATGTGCATGTTTTCACCCTAACTTGGAGGGAAGTAATTGGAAGTAGCTCTCTCAACAAAAATTAATGTTTTTGGAGAGCAGGTTCTTGGGGTCAAGTGCACTAGCAGGTACTGTTTAATCATTTGCAAGCTGTAAATTCATTTTCTAGCTTATGCCATAATAACTTGCGTGTACATTCATAGCCTTGGTTAAACTAGAGAAAATCCCAATGTGGACACACTAATTTCAGTTTTAGAGGAGCTTATCTCAGTTTATCATAAACTTGTTCTGAATCAGCTTATTCCAAACTGAAATAAGCTTAATTTAAAAATTAAATAAAAGGATTAGGATAAAAGAAATTGGTGTAAAATCACACCTTTATTTAAGCCAATACAACTATGTATGCAGATAAAACCTTAGGACATGTATGTTTATTTAAAAGTGACTGCTAGAGAAAATAGAAAAAGACAATGAATGGGGTAAATATTTCCAACCCTTGTTGAGAGCATATTAGTAACAGCAAAGAGTTAAAAATAATGCAATTTGAAAAGAACTATTTTAAAATTGCTTAATCTCCATGGTTCAGAGCCTCTCCCATTCAGCCACATTAGACAGCAAGACCCTGCAGGCACTTAATAATACTTCTGTATAGTAGCGCTTTACATTTTCACTGTGCTGTAAAAGCATTAACTAATTAATCTTCACAACAACCTTCTGAGGTTAAGAAGGACTAATATTCCTTTCTTAAATATAGAGAAGATAAAATACCAGGCATGACAAGGGCCCCCGTTACTGGGTATTATGCACTTTGTTTTGCAAGTGGGAAGACCTCTGACATATAATATAATGGGATAAATTTGGACACCCAGATCTGGAGCCTCCCCACCCTCCCCATATGACAGGCTGTTGTTGAAAATTGGGCTTCAGGAGATAGATTTCGCAGACTCCAAGACAGGAAGGCCCTTGAGCATATTCTTGACATGAAATGCAAATAGTATGGGGAAGCTCAATGGCCTCTTGTAAAAACTATGTACGTAGTTCAGTGTTTTGGTAGTTCAAGTCCAGTGGAATAGATTTCTAAAAAGGATTAAGCATGTAAGTGCCACTGGGAAGATGATGAGTCAAAATCACAAACTCCTGGGCCTTGATCTCCAGAGCCTGGTTAGAAACTCAAAAGATCCTGGTTCACATTGCAGTTTGCAGAATCTGTAGCTTATGGGCTCACACGGGTGGAGGAGGTATTCTCAGAGGCCACTAGTCCCCCATGAAGACCAGACTGTCTAAGACAGTAAAAATGTTCTCAACTACATTGAGGGATCCTCCTCTGAACCATACTCTGGTGCAATTTATTCACTCAGCCTGCCCCACACAGGCTCCAAAATATGCAGTCTCATAAAATGTTCAATTTTCTTAAGCTAGTGGGTGTCATGTCTTTATTTGCTATTTAAATGTTTCCCTAAGCTCCCTGTAAGGGCTCATTTCCCTGCATGTTTGTGGTTCATTTAAGGGAAGGGAGCATTCTCACCACCGGACTGCACTTGTCTCAAACTTTAACAGATAATGGTTCATAATCATCTTCATGAGCTTCCCTTAGCTCAGTTTTAAAATCAGGCAAATTGAATCTCCAAGCTCTTATGAGGGATACACTTCACTGGCCTTTGGTCACCTGTATGTTAGGTGTTCAGCCAAAACTACTTGGTAACGGCTCCTTTCTTGTCCTTCAAGGCACATGGCACCTCCAACACTATTAAGCCCACCTGAAGTCACCATCTAGATAGCCAGCAAGGTGCCTCTCTCTCACCTGTAGAGGTACTTTGGATACCTAGTTTAGACTAAATATCCAAGTTTAAGATAGCTAAACTTAGATCAGGCAATTGTGGGTGTGAGTTGTATGTCATTCTGTGTTATAGGAGGCTAAAATGCAACTCCTGATAAACTGGCATAGTGGTTTCTGATGTCGCTTGTGGTGAGGATAAATGGTTATGTGGTTAAGCAGTTCCCAATGTCAGTTGGAGTAGGGCTGACATGAAGTTTTGTTCTTCTCGGAATCAGGCATATATCCGAATTATACCCCATAGCCTCCGTTTAATACTGGTATATTATTCCAGTTATTGCTCTGTGAACTTCCTTCTGAGTATTTTAAAACATATTTCAGATACCAAATTCTCCTTTTTAGTATTAGTTGAATACAACAGGAGCATCTTGCCTAGCAAAGGTGAAGGTACCTAAGAAGGAGAGCTCTGATCACGTTCTAGCACGCCAAGCTGAGAATTTGGCTGGCACTAACAAGCGTTGCAACATTTATGAATTCATTACTTGGGAAATTGTCTCACCCAGTTTCTTCAGGCAGCACCTCACTCATTGCTACACGTTTGGAGAATAAGTTAAAGATGCCTCATGTTATTTCGAAGTCTTAGTCACTGTTGTTTGGGTGTGGACACTCCTTCGCCTGTGCTTCAGAGATTGAAAATAAATAAGAGGTGGAGGTACAGAAACTATTCTCATCAAAACCATATGGAAAAGAAGAAGCAGAAAGATGAACCCCCAAGTAATTTACAAAAAAAAGGTTCTCTCCTTAATTCAGAGGGTATAAAAGAATATTGGATACTGAAAACACTGGATTTGTGACATCCTGGGTGACCACAAGTAGTTACTGAAACGTAAAGCACTATAGTGCACATGGCATCTGATACATATAATATCATATAATCTGATATACCTCAGTATTTGGACATTCTTTTCAATATAAACCTTAGGTTCAATGGAGACTTATGTGAACAGAAAATATATAGGGCTTTATAAGGCAGACTAGGCTGCTAAAGTGATGCAGAGTATTTCATTTTTCTGATATTCATCCGGTGTATCATCTCCTTTTACAGGGTCCAACGGATCTGGGAACATTTCATTCAAACAACTACCTCTTCCTGAAGGGGAGCGAGCATTTTTGGAGGTTCACAGCTCGGACTCATCAATGGCAATGTCTTGGCTTAGGACAGATATGGTGGTTTCTACCATCCTTCTCTTCTCCCATCACTCTTTGAGGTTATCCCCTGGGGACCAGCTATTCATACTCCACCACAATTTACCGCAGAGCATATTAACATAAACCAGCAGTGCCTTCATGTTCTTTTAATAAGCCAGGCCACAAACAGTGTCTCTGTAAGCAGCTGAGATCTCCCTGAAACATTGCGGAGGATCGTGAAAAAAGTGACACATGGACAGATACAGATAGGACCAACTGCAGCAGTTCCAAGTCATACTCACCTGTAAGTCCAAGTCCTCCCTTGTTCCCACTCTAGTTTTAGACTCCAGGGGACGGAGATCTTTTACTGTGACTGTGGTTCTGAGATCCAGAGTAAAAATAGCCAAGGCAAACTTCATAGCCTGGGTTATAAAGAATATCAGATACTTCTTCTCAGTTCCCGTTTGTCTTTTATGTTTAAGGAATCTATATTTTTCCCATCATTATCACTAAGGTTCGGGGAGTCTGCTAGGAAACTCACTTGCGTACTTGCAGAAATTACATTCTGACAGTAAAAAGAACCATAACAGGTAAAAATATACAAACAATTAACTTGGCTTCCTATAGCCAAACTATATAGTATGCAAATTGCAAAGCTAGACTTAATCTAGGCTAGTCCACATTAAAAATACATTGAAAAAAATTACAGACATTTTTAATTTAGCATGAAAGCAAAAACATTGCTGAAATGTAATGGAGTATAGTTACTGTAGTGGAGTATAGTTAATTCCATCCAATTCATTTTTATGGTTCTTAAGGATAGGTCAGAATAAATATTAAATCCACAGGAGATGTATCGCTTCCTTGGAAAATCAATATGCCATGAATCAACATTAACATGAACTTTGGACATTGTGTGTGTGGGAAATATTTTGCGAGTCTGACTGCATCTGCAGAGATTTTGACCACTACCCATAAATTGTATTTAGCATTATGCTAGTTAATTATGATTAATACATGGATTTAACTAGGTTTGGTGAGATCTGAGAGCATTCTTAAGCAAGGTGGAGAATCAAGAGCTAGGCCTTGAATGCAACTCAGCTTGGTCTAAACTGACTTGGAGTCGCAGTCAACATTGTGCAAGTAACTCAGACTTCACCAACATGTTGAACACAGCCAACATTTGTAATGGAGACTGCCCCACCTGCCCAGCCTTTCCTAGTATTACAGATAATTATATGCCATCAATATTACCACCCTCCTTTTCTGTTATCTCCCTTTTCATCTGCTCTGTCTGTTGCCATCATTGACTGAAATTTTGCTCAGATGTTATTGGAATGTAGGTTGGGTTTGTGTTGAATTCCACAGCATTTCATACAACGCTGGCATATGTTTTTTGTTACATTAACCTGTTTGGACCAAAATTCAGGAGATTTGAGCAATATTTCCCCTTTTGTACTACTTGCCTAACAGAAACGTACTACTAGTGTTAAGTCTGGGTTTGGTTTGGTTTTGTTGTTGGGGTTTTTCTCACCCCAAAATCTATAGCCATCTGTCAAAGGTCTGCTCAGCACAAGGCCTCGTGAGATGTTTCAGATCCAGATTCAGACACCTAAACTTAGAGGTATAATTATGTGAACATCGACTTGAGTCAGTTGCCCACGCAGGAATTTAGTGCCATTTGAGACACCATGGCATATCTGAGACATGTTTATAAGTCTTGCATATTGACCTGAGATTATAGGAGGATTTCTTAGGCCCTTCCTGACACACTAACGTATAAGAAATGCCAGCCCATGATTAGGCAGCTGGGTTGCTTATATCACATTCTTGTATTTGGTCAGTTGAATCACTCTCATATGGACAAAACCAGGAGTTTAAACATCAGTTGATACAGACATCTGAATGGAGACACCTAACTTGGGTATCTGTGCCTGGAGTCAAGATATGCCATCCACCTTGTACAACCTAGAGCATCTCAAGCAGCAGTAGGTGCCTGTGTCTAGGCAGCAGAACTGTGTCTTCAAGGCCCAGCTGTCACACTGCAGCTTTCCTGTCCCTCTGCATTTCCCATCTTTTCCACACGAGATACCAGAGCATACACCATCAGTCCTCGTTCCCATACCACAGGGCAGGGCAGCCTTACAGACCCTAGGTTAGACTCATACAGCCCACAGGCTTTTTGATCATGCTGCAGGTGAGTGCTCTACAAATTGGGTCCGTTGGGAAGAGGCTGGATCTCTGATTCTTGTTATCAGAGATAATGCATTGCAAGCCTGATGAGGTCCCAGCAATAATCTCATTGCTGTATCTTGTTTTACAGAAATAAATCATGTTTAGGAACAGATATATTTGCAGGTGGAGTGAATAAGAAGGAAGGGGGAGCTGTGAGGTATTTAGCTGTTTCAGCTGACATCTCTTACTTGCCCATGATCCTACTCATCCAATGCAGCACCAAAATTTCAGTTAGACAGATGTAGGTAGCTAGGAAAAAGCTCCTTATACAACAAACACAAAGCATCTGTCAGGGGAGCTGCAGCTGGAGGTTCAACATCCCTTCAACTGATGCCTTGGCCATCTCTTCACCACCTGAAACTCCCCTTTCTATATGTTTTAGTTTCTGATTGTGCCCCATAACAAACTCTTTATGAAACAGTTATTGGCTTGAACTGGAGCTAAATAGGAACAATTTCAGGTGCAGCTAAAACTAAGAAATGCTTTGCCAAACTTTCTGGGGCAGGGTTTACCTCTTACCACTGAAATGCAAAGTCATACAACAATTGGCCTTCAAGGCGTGTCCACGTTGCCAGTGATGGTAAAAAACGATAAGTAAAATTATGCTGATGTTGCTGATGACAATATAATAATAATAATAGAAGATGTGATTAGGTTAATTTTGAGAAGACCCACTGCCTGAAAGTACAGAGCATGACATTCAGGCATCATTTTTCTTTCTTAATGTAATTCAACATTTTTGTAATTACTATTGGCTTTTTGGTTATCCATCAGCACATGGTGGGTGGAAATAACTTGGGGTGTGACTGATGGAGCTGGTTGTTCTTTTTTTTTTCCTTCTTCTTTTATTTTTTCTGCCGAATTTCTTGATGTGTATGCTTTTCCACGCAGATGGCACCTTTGGCAACAGCCTGCCTGGCAGGATTTCAGGGCACCATTAATCTATCAAAGCAATGCTAATGAAGTTGGACTCTTAACAGTTTATTCACCATCTGCTTCTAACCGTCATCCTTCTCTGTGCAGTCCCTAATGCTTCCCTCGTGGAGGATGGGAACTCTGAACAGCACTGATTAATGTTCTTTAGCTTGGTTGCAGCTACTGATTCCTGCAATGCTTTTGCTGAAAAACAGTGTTAAAAAGTCAAAACCACAGACATTGAAAAGCTTTGCAGGAGCCAAAGGTCATGTTTTAGACCCTAAAAATTGCCTAATTTTGCCTAGCCTGCTAGAAACCTAGTTTTCTATCAGTTCCTACCTTTCTTCTAAACTAATTTACTTAATAAAAGTTATTAAATTTAAAATCATCACTGTTTGTAATTTGCATTGAATGTTACTGGGTTTATTGCAAGCCTGGAAAAAAAAAAAGTTTGGGGCTTATTTGCCTAAAACACTTATCATCTGTTTTCTCCAGTGATAGCAATTGCTCTAAATAAAGATACTGACTGTCCACAAACCTCATCTCACATTATATCTCCAGATTAGCAGGGTTACCACAGCTACCATTCTTCCAGTAAAATCCCTTGCATTTGTGCAGCAGTCTTGTAACTGCCAAGGTGTTCCACACCTATTCTCATTCCAGAACGGATTGAATTTGCAAACTAGGTGGTTTCCCTGCCTATCTGGCCCACAGGACCTAAGCCAGAAGCATTCTCTGAGCACAGAGAAACATATCCAAGAAATGGAGATTTATAACCCTCTCACTGACTCCTTTTTATTCAAAAGTCTCAGCTTCACCTGGAACAGGGCAGTCCCAGGTGTGAGTTTCTCTTGTTCCTGAGGGGATTTGAAACCACATCTCTATTTCTCTACCTCCCAGGAGAATACCCTAACCACCAAGAGATAGTCCAGGAGATTGTGGGTCTCATAATCTTTTCCAGTGAATCTATTCCACTTTAATTAAATATTCATTGTGCTTGTGGAAGAGATAATAACTCTACACGTAGGTAGAATGGGAAAACTTAGGTTCTAAGCCCATATCCAACAGATATGCTGAGCATGATGCACTGGGTTTGTGAAACTAATTCTAGGAGATGCATGCCTTCCTCTGTGAATTCTACTACGGAGAATACAGACTCCCTTTGAAACTGCATACACCAGTCAGCAGCCATTTACTGCAGCAATGAGCACTGTAGTGTTCTAGTCTTTCTGCATCTCTAGTGGCTAATACATCACTACCTGAATTATCTCCTCTTAATTAGAAAAAGGAAATAATAACAACTCCCTAATGTTGTAACTGTAGATACATGGTGATTTATTAATAACAATTGCTGCATATGAGCTAAGCAACTTAGGACAGGGAGTAAAACCATTAATTATAACTGCTGCAACATTTGCAAGACTAGCCAATGACAGTAACAGATTCAGCATTGCAATTTATGTGATTATCACTAAAATGGTGAGAAAAACGGTGGAATTCTGAGCCTAACTTCTTGTCATCGTCAAAACAGCACAAAGCAAGGGTTGGCAACAGGTAGTGGAAACGTTTGATGCACAGAAAAATGCTTCTAATGAAACATAGATTAGGAAAGAAAGAGGATAAACAAACATGAGGGATGTGATAGAGATCATTAAATTGGTTGTTCCCAATTACACCGTTTCATATTACAAGAATAATGAAACATCCAATGGAACTGGATGGCAAGACATTTAGAGAGGATAAAAGGGAAGACATTTTTTCACAATGGATAATTGACCTGTGGAACTGATTGCCACATGATAGCTGCAAGTCCAAGAGCTTAGCAGGTTTTAAAAAGGATTAAACATGTATAGCGATAATTAGTTCATCCTTTATTAAACAAGATAAGTTCTATTAGTCACTAGTTATATTAAACAAGATAAAGTAAAGACCATGTGGTAAACTTTAATTCTCACCCAGTGAGAAATTTCTGAATCTCAACTTCCAATGGCATTTTCAGAAATAAATATTTCATTTTTCTATTTCTGTTCCATGGAAAATTTTGAATTTTTGTTCCAAAAAAGTCAGTATGCCTCTGCCATTTCTTGTCTAATGTAACTAGCAAGTAATGTGATTTCATCTTGTCTTAAAGATGGATTAGCACTGACATGTCCTGGCTAATAATTGGTATCTGCACTGAAGTGACTCCTGTAAGATTAAATGGATATCAACATTTTCTAGAGAAAAGCACACAGGAGAGTTCAGACATCTTCACAAAGTGCTTGTGACTGAGATTAACTTAAGTTTCTGGGAGACATCCTACCCTAATAAAATCACACCTTATATACTTCTAGGGTGATTGAATGTCTTGCATTCTAGAGTGACAGTGCTCACCTGAGGACTCCACCTATGTGCAATCAACCATTTCTTACTCATTGTGAAAACATCCCTTTTCCTTGGTCCAAGTTCCATCCTATGCTTGGAATTTACCAGAAGCATCTGCAGGAAAGTATTCCTCTTCAGCTTTCTAGACAATCAATAGGGAGAGTTACTACATCCAGGTGGCAGTTTGAAGAATTATGAGACTACAGAGAAATGTAGGTTAGAAGAGAATTCTGGAGGTCATCAGGTCATAGCAGGGCTAACAGTGAAGTGAACAAGGTCAGGCTTTGTAGGCCTTTTTTACTCCTGCATCACTCTATGGAAACACGGGTATCTCTCTTCCTATGGAAAACTCTGTGGATACAACAGAAGGAACCACAGGAAATCTACATTAATACCTCAATGGAAGCGGGGTCAATCCCAACCACTGCATTAAACTTCTCAGATTTGCTCCTTCTCTACCTCATATCAGATCCTTTCCAACACTCCTTGCTCATCCATCCAAATGTGTCATTATCTCCTCAGCTGGCAGTTCCCAGTAGTTACAGCAAAAGAAATGCTGTGTCCTGAAATGGCTACCTTCTACAATACCCTTGCTTTGTCCCCTCATAACTCTAAAAATATATCTCAACTCATCCCTGAAATACATCTTTTCTCCTCTCTTTCTTTTCTCTCTCCCTGTCACTCACACTGTTGCACTTTCCCCTCCCTTTATCTGACACTGTCTGTTGCTCATAGCTGTGGCATATTACTGAAATATGCAAAACAGGTTTGGAAACAACCTGTAGCAAAAACTTTCTTACAAGAAGTGGTAGTATTGAGAAACTATTTTCTTTGGTGCTTTTCCTACCAAAGAAACCTTTTTTCACAATTTTTCACCTAGGAAATAACCTGCTCAGAGCTCTATGCTGAAGTGGCTAGATCACTAGCCTGCTTAAACCTACCATGTATCTCAACACTATATTTGCAACTAAAGTATAGATATACCTTATACACAGTTCTTGATGGCAATCCTGTCAACCATTAATGTCAAAAAAACCCCAACATCCAGTTCCAAGAATGCGTGAGATTGACATCAACTTATTTCCTTCATTTGGCTTTTGGGTATTGTACCCTTAGGGGTATTCAGGTACAGGCACATCATCAAGCTTTTTTTCATTTGTCCTGCATTAATAATTTTTTTTATGGTAGTCAAGTATGCAATAGATTACTGGAGTGCTGCATGTTTTTGAATGCATTTATCTTCACATCGTTCCTATGAGGAAATCAAGTACACTCATTCCAATTTCCTGTATGAAGACAGGCTGAGAAAGTTGGGGCTGTTCAGCCTGGAGAAGAGAAGCTGCGTGGAGACCTCAGAGCAGCTTCCAGTATCTGAAGGGGGCCTATAGGGATGCTGGGGAGGGATTCTTCATTAGGGACTGTAGTGACAGGACAAGGGGTAACGGGTTCAAACTTAAACAGGGGAAGTTCAGGTTGGATATAAGGAGGAAATTCTTTACTGTGAGGGTGCTGAGGCACTGGAATGGGTTGCCCAGGGAGGTTGTGAATGCTCCATCCCTGGCAGTGTTCAAGGTCAGGTTGGACAGAGCCTTGGGTGAGATGGTTTAGTGTGAGGTGTCCCTGCCCATGGCAGGGGTGTTGGAACTTGATGATCTTAAGGTCCTTTCCAACCCTAACTCTTCTATGATTCTGTGATTCTATGATTTCACAGATTTGGACCTGAAGCCCAGAAAGAAAAAATAACTTGTGGAAGGATCATGTATGTGGAAAAGCAAGGATCTGAAAAACCATTGTAGTGAAAGCTGACTTCCTTCCATAACCACATGCTTCCTGGAGCTGGGACTGTAAGACAAAACACAAACTACAATACAAATTACCCTGAAACACCTATTTACAGCACATTATAGACTGAAACACTCTTCAGTTTTCTTTTTTGGTCCAACTCAGTATTTACTTCTAGGAACCGAATGCCGCAGATCTGTCCCTAAGCAGAAAAGCTAGATCTTGCTCTGTTCCTCAAAGTGTCACTCTTTCCCCAGTCCTTAGAATGCCAGCTCGTTTTCGTAGAGGTATGGCTGTTGTTCATCCTTACTGCTTTATCTCAAATAACACATCACCCACCTCATTCCTCACACTCACTTTCCCATTCCAGTTTTTTGTTGATTTTTGCTGGGGTTTTGATTTGGTGTGGTTTGTTTTTTTTTCCAACCCTCCCCCCGTATCTCTTTTTATTGTTCTTGGCTTTTTATCTCACACTGCTGTGGGTTATTCCCCCAAGCTCTGGAGAGATCAGTCACAGATTACAGAATATGTGAGCAATCTGGGCAGATTACTGAGCAGCAGCTCTAAATGAAATAACAATGTGCTCCCGAAACACCTGCTAGAGAGCTCCAAAGCATTTCACTCGCAGCAACTTGCTGCAACACTTAGAGACCTCTTAAGACACATGCTTACCTGGGAACTTCCTGCTGCTGATGCTGAAGCTTGTTTAAATAATATCCAGCTCTCTGTAATGCTGAACTTTTATCTCTGAATGCTTTGACAATGACGTACAATACTAAAGAAAAAGACGAAAAAGCCTGAATTGCCTAGCTTAGTTTTAATTTACTTTTTACTATAGATGGGCTGTGGATAGTTGGGTTAATCTGGAGATATCTTCAGGCAGTTGATAATACCAATTTAGCATGGTGCTGTCTGCATTTTATCTCAGCTGAGATTCTAAATGAAACATGCATTTAAAAATAATGGCATCTGAACATGGCTTCTCGCTCAATTTTAGCCGGCTGCAGTGTTTTGTTCTGTTTGCATGTTACTCTGTAAATGTTTGTGTTCCTTATCCTGATTGCAGATGCAATTTTACAGCCTGTTTATTGATTTTAAAACTTTAGAATACCATTGACATCGGCTATAAGGAACCTCATTTGTCTGGCAAGAGATTGCAGAAAGAGTTTTAGACCTGATTAATTTGGTCTTGTGTTGCTTTTCCACTTGAACTCGTAGTAGGAAGTCTACATATTCATTCTGTTGTTTGTATTTGTAAAAAGCCAATGCATCACATTGGTGTATTTAAACACATGCAAGATTTTCATTTCTTTCTTATTCATTTTAGTTATCTTGTTTAAACAGTTTGAAATAAATAAGTGTACACATGAAAATAGATAAGAATTCACAAGGTTCTGTTAAAGAAATACACAGAGCTAAATGTGTACTGTTTCTCACTGTAAATAACAAGTCCAAATAATCCTGTATTTTTGATATTCAGTCTTAACCACAGAAGTTAAGTCAATTTAAATTTTGCCTGAGTAAAGAGTTCATGATCTGACCTATGAATTACCATATTATTTAGCACTAACAGCATTATAAAAAAAAAAGAAGAAATAAATGACTTCTTCAAGGACATTTCTCGGGCTGGAGTCTAAGCAAAGAATAACAGCTGATTTAGACTTTACAACAACCCCACGAACTAAGAATCATCCTATTTTAGAGAGAAGAAAGCTAAGCCCCATAACTAAAAGAGTCTTTAGACGACACCTATAAAATCATTGTTACCATTGAACGAATGGTACAGAGGCCAAAAAAGCAGCGAACAAACATCACAGCACGGCCAAGAAAATTGGTCCAATGTTAAAATTGTTATTGAAGGGTATTCAATATGATGCGTGACAAATAAACATGCCTCTGGAAAACTTTAATGTTGCATTAATCCCTTTATTCTCCAAACCACAGTTTGGACTGCAAAGGTATTATAGACAGTTACAGCTGGAAACCCATGGGGACAGGGGATGTCTGTGAGGTGCAAGGTCTATTTACTACCTAATGCTAAACAAGTTCTTCTGTAGTTGAATACAGCTTTTTAGTTCAGTGCTTATCCCATGGGAAAGACATTATTAGAAAAATACAATGGTTACATCTTTTTCCAACTTTCCTCAGACAAAACTTAGTGATTTTTAAAAGATTTCACATTCACCCTACACAAGTTGGCCAACTGCACTTGGACAGACGAAATAAAAGAGATTATGTCAATAAATTAAGAAATGAACCCTATTAAAAAATTGAACATATTTTCAACTAACATTATCCCAGAAATGTGTAAAATCTTTGTATTAAAACATAACAGTACTCATAGCTCAGTCATTACAAAGAGAAATCAAACCTTTCTGAAGGAAGAGAAGAAAACAAGGGAGATTCAAAGTGTTTCAGACACTAAATATGCTGTGGGAATTACTGTAAAATTTAGAAATAACTTTCTCATTATATCTGACAGCAATTATAATTTGTGCTATGTCATTCCAGAATTTAGTCTAAAAGGGATTGACATTTCTAAGGAAAATGAAAATTTCCTTTATTGCTCTGTAAAGTGAGTGTGTTTTCTTTGATTATAGCCAAGAGGTAGGATTCCATCTTAACTGTGTCCTAGGAAACTGAAAATCACTATACTGAGCAGGAATCTAGTCTGCTTATTTTTCAAACATGAGGTAACCCATGGTTTGGCCATTTTAAGACATCTTGAAAATCATCTTTTCTGATGAAATCCATACCCAGTCAGCCTTCCATAAAGTCTAGTTTCACAGCAGAAAGGCTCAAGTGATCAGTGCAAAGAGAGACGTAAGAATGAGGATATCTTCTGCTTTCCAACATCTAGGTGTACAACTTGACCTAGCAGCACACACGTCCCCATATGTTGATTTTTAAACAGTTGTTACTCTCTTGAGTGATAGCTTTAATGAAGGACATAATGGGAAATTGCAGGAATAGCTGGAAACCAGTATTGTCATTTTATCAACTGTTTCTATATCCAGAAGGATTCATGCATCACCTTCACCTTGAGCAAAGAAGACCCTTTTGAGCCATCTCAGAAAATCAAGAAGGGTAAGCGAGCTACTTCCAGCAAAAACATAACAGACTTCAGGTGGAATGAAGAAAGTACCACAGAGGGTGATGGGAAAGAATAAAATGATGAATGATGGGGAGGATATCCCAGCACTGAAAACTAAAACTTAGCTAAAAACTATCTTGGTTAAATCATTGGGCAGAGTGAAGCAGTATGCAGGAGAATCAGGACATCTCTAGGGGCTTGCAGAAAGGCAAACACCAGCAGAAACAGTAAAAATTTGGGTTCAGGTCACTCAAAGGCAAACCAGATCAAGGTCAAAAGGGATCCAATGGTTGTGGAGTCTCCATCTTTGGAGATACTCAAACCCTGACATAGCCCTCAGCAATTTGCTGTAGTCATCTTCTCTGAGCGTGCAGTTGGGTGTAGTGAATTCCAGAGACCCTTTCTAACCTGAGCCACCCTGTGATTCTGTGAATGACCTGGTAACTAGAGATATGCTACTTTTGGTCTTTTTCCTATCAAGACCTATCTCTCCCCACCAAAGACCTGCATTCTGTTTGGACACCGATGTCCATCTGCATTGAACCGTATGGCCAGGAGGTGTGCATTTCCTTTAAAAGTACAGCAGTTCAGGCAACAAAATTTGTGTAGATGTACACTCTGCATGCATAAAGGTTCTGGAATTTGGTCAAGATATTCTACAAACAAGCTTGGCTTCATTCTGCTCTCTGGATTTAAAACGGTGTAAGTGACACCAGTAGATAAGTATCAGGCCTGGCATGTTTTCAAAAGTCTGATATCTATAATGAGAAAGCAGTATAAACCAAACCTCCTCCTGGTATAACTTCATAGAAATCAAAGAGAGAGCTAGCTAATTAAGTTGCCAAGCCACAGGTGAGGCTCCTGATGACTGGAAAAAGTCAAATAAAACCCCTGTTTTCAAGAAGGGGAAAATGGATGACCCAGGGAATTACAGACCAGTCAGTCTCACCTCTGTGCCTGGCAAAATCTTGGAGCAGATTCTCCTGGATGGCATGCTAAGGCACATGAAAATCAACAAGGTGCTTGGTGACAGCCAGCATGGCTTCACTGAGGGGAAATCCTGCCTGACCAATTTGGTGGCCTTCTATGATGGGGTACAGAACTGATGGACAGGGGTAGCGCAGTTGATGTCATCTACCTGGACTTGTGCAAAGCGTTCGACACTGTCCCACACGACATCCTTGTCTCTACATTGGAGAGACATCAATTTGATGGATGGACCACTCAGTGGTTAAAGAACTGGCTGGATGGCCGCACACAGAGAGTTGTGGTCAATGGCTCAATGTCCGGCTGGAGACCAGTAACGAGTGGTGTCCCTCAGGGATCGGTGTTGGGACCGGTCTTGTTCAACATCTTTGTCGCTGACATGGACAGTGGGATTGAGTGCGCCCTCAGCAAGTTTGCCGATGACACCGAGCTGTGTGGTTCGGTTGATACCCTGGAGGGAAGGAATGCCATCCAGATGGACCTTGACACGCTTGTGAGGTGGGCTGATGCCAACCTCATGAGGTTTAACCATGCCAAGCGCAAGGTCCTACACCTGGGTTGGAGAAATCCCAGACACAGCTACAGGTTGGGCAGAGAAGAGATTCAGAGCAGCCCAAGGAGAAGGTGGTGTTGGTTGATGAGAAAATGAACATGACCCAGCTTCAGTGTGTGCTTGCAGCCCAGAAAGCAACTGTATCCTGGGTTGCATCGAAGGGAGTGTGACCAGCAGGTCGAAGGAGGTGATCCTGCCCCTCTGCTCTGCTCTTGTGAGACCTCACCTGGAGCATTGTGTGCAGTTCTGGTGTCCTCAACATAAAAAGGACATGGAACTGTTGGAACAAGTCCAGAGGAGGCCACGAGGATGATCAGGGGACTGCAGCACCTCCTGTATGAAGACAGGCTGAGGAAGTTGGGGCTGTTCAGCCTGGAGAAGAGAAGGCTGTGAGGAGACCTCCGAGCAGCCTTCCAGTATCTGAAGGGGGCCTATAGGGATGCTGGAGAGGGACTCTTCATCAGGGACTGTAGTGATAGAACAAGAGGTAATGGGTTTCAACAGAAACAGGAGAAGTTTAGACTGGATCTAAGGAGGAAGTTCTTTCCTGCAAGGGTGGTGAGGCACTGGAATGGGTTTGCCAGGGAAGCTGTTAATGTTCCATCCCTGGCGGTGTTCAAGGCTAAGGTTGGACAGATCCTTGGGTGATATGGTTTAGTGTGAGGTGTCCCTGCCCATGGCAGGGGGTTTGGAACTGGATGATCTTAAGGTACTTTCCAACCCAAACCATTCTATCATTCTATGATCCTATGATTCTATGATTCTATGATTCTATGATACAGACACAATTCTATAGGGAGGAGTCTCAAAACCTTCATGTAACTTAACTTTCTTGAAATCAGGAATTAAAAGAAATGTGTTTGCTTTACCATAGCTTTATATGCAGAGCTCCCCCACTGCTGTCACAGAGGATGTTTCTTTGAAGATGGACTAGGACACTACCCCACAAAATGCTCATGCTCTGTTACCATAATTCAGTTTTCAAACAAGACACAAAATAATGTCTCTGCCACAATATATATACTGTTGTGGTTTTCCGAACATCAGATCATTTCAAAAAGGAGATACTGCTACATTCCACATGATGGCAGGAGATCTGTTTTTCTTCTTGCAAAACCAGGGCTTACAGTTTAAGGTTGTCTTATTAAATATAGCAAGATAACTCATCTCCCATACTCTCCAAGATGTTTTATAAGAATGTGTCACAAGACATACTCAAAAGGGAAAATTCTTCTTTATATATTAAAAAGAACCCAAAATAATCAAACGTGCCAAAGCAGTTTTGCAAAGTTTACCTAAGTGATAAAATAGGTGCCTTGCAAAATAATACATACAATTAAACTGGTATTTCAGGGCAGATTTACAGTGTTTACTTTGTTTTTATTGAACATAATTGTGTGAACTTACTAAAGGTTTTTTTCAGAATGCAGATTTTGTTCCTTATGCTTTTTTTTTAGTAGAAGGAAAACTTCAGGCACAGTTGAATTTGAGGGATGTTAGATTTTTTTAATGCAAGACTTTTCTGCCTATACATTTCAACTTAAGGAAGATTAGAAAGATTAGGTCTGTTATTTTTCCTGGAGGTTAAGGGGCTTCAGCATCTCTTTTCCACAGTGCTTTTGGAGCACTTTAATTGCAAAATCAAACATGGATTTGTCACAAATATATAACAAAAATGTTCAAGTGATTAGTAGGCAGTGTCATACCAAGAAATATTTTTAAAAACATGAATTTAAAGTATTTGTCTTTTACTGGCTTTGGTTTGATTGTTATTATTTCTTTTCATTCTCTACCAGCCATCTATTATTTGCATACATGAAAAATAAGGAAAGAATAAAACCTAAAATTTTAAAAATATTCTAAAATTTAAAATTTAAAAATATTATAAAAATATATACATAACAACACTTTTCATTGTTTGCTCATACATTGAAACAAAAAAGCCAGAGATAATCTCACACGATTTCTTGTTTTCCTCTTGCATGTAGCTCATATTTAAGCAATATACATGAATCATTAAATACTTATGCAAGAGTATGCTCTGCTAAAATAGTGCACCGACTTCATCCTGTGTTTTTCTCTATCAGGGAGTGCCCAATTGTTTTGTCAAGTTCCTCTTTATTAACTTTATTTCAGGTCCGGAAACCAATCATAATATATATCCTGATAGCATTTCGGGCTCCCATTACCAGCATTGTGCTGTTTCCAAGGCTGTTAATGACAAAACAAAATTAGATGATGAGCATCTATTAGAGAAGTTATTTAGACACTAATGACAGTAAAGACAGGTTAAATACATAAATTCTATAATTTTCATGCATGAAATTGCTTTTTATGGACTTTTTTTTCCACTACCTGTCTTAACACCCCATATGTGGCTGAGCTGAAGCAGCGGGTACCGTTTGCAGGACAGAGATGCTGGTGTTTCCCCAGCTCCTTCTGACAGTGTGGGAGGGGAGCAGTTCAAACAGGCGTCATCCATCTACCAGGCATAGAAAACCAGGGACAGACCCCAGATTGGGAACCACAGCTGGCTTCATGTTGGTAAGAATCTACACAGTGGTCACTCCATTTCTATAGTTTATAGTTTATAGGCTATGGAAATGAATACAGTCCTGGGGATTACTTGGTGATTGGGAAAACATGGGGCCAACATGCTTAAAATTTAACTTTAATGGCTCTAAACCTATATTTAAAAAAAGGAAAAGCAATAAAAGAGGAGATATTCCCATTTGGGTTTATAATGCTGCCAGGAGAGTAAAGCATGCTACTTAAAATATAAGTCCATCAAAGCCTGGCACCTCCTTCTTTAATAAACCTTTCTCTTTGTGTATTTGACTCATACTTGATCATTTTAACTGCATTTTAGTACTGTTAGCTCTGGGGAGACAACTCAGCTTTTGGCTCGGATATCAGGAACAGTTATCTCTCTTATTGATGATGAATGATACTCAAGACAGAAAACAAAAACCTGAGCATGATAACCTAGTTTTAACTTGTAACCTAAACAGATGCAATCTGTGGACTTTGAGACTTAATAGCAATGGAATGTCATATTATTATTTTCCAATACTTTCTGGAGACAAATTTTACTGAATGGGAGCTGGTGACAATTCAAGGAAAAAAAAACCAAACATTTTTGCACTGATTGGTGCTTAAAAAGCAGTATCAGCACTGTAACTCTTCCTTGTTTGGTGCTCTGTAACTTCCTTTCAGCATGTCTTTTAATTTGGACTAAAACCTGAGCCATCACTTTTATTTTAGTTCCTAGTCTGTTTTATGTCCCAATGCTCATGAGCTACTACAAAATTTCTGTGATTAACTTGTAGACACTTGAGGGGAATATTTAATTATGAGCTTCATTTATCATCTTATCTCCTTTATAATTTGACCTTGAAAAATCGAACCAAAAACCCCCAGCAACCCCCCTGAATTTTGAGCGAAAAAAGACCTGGCTGTGCCCCTTTAATAAAAGTGAGGGTGAATTCTGGAGAAACTGAAGAAGCTGTTTCTTTTTTCAGTACAAATGTGATCTTGAAAATCCACAAATCAAAATGCTTATCTTGTGTTGGTGCCAGCACATAACGCATGACTCTTTGGTAGATGAATGTCTACCCGTAGAATGTATTATTAGTCTATTTAGCTTCATGTGCTGTGCTGACCTACTTTAAGTTATTCTTAATAATGCACAGCACTGGAGCAATATTGACTCATATACTTGTTTCTCATATACCATGAGGCATTAATAATGCATTGCATTTTTTCCTCCAAAGTGAAGATATGGTTAAATCAAATGGATCCTGATGTGAACATCAACAAATGAAACAGATTGGCCCTTGTACAAGCAAAATCACGTTTTATAAGGAAGGCATTTCACTCTGCCTCCCCTGACAAATGTTTCCTTAAATATTCCATTGCTATTTTTATGGTGGGCAAGATGGGGTTTCTGGTTTTGTTAGGGTTTACTAGCATATTTCACAGTAGTTTTTCTTGCTTGCATCTAGAAAAAGAAAAGACTGTTGTGTATGCTTTAAAAAGTATTGATAAGAAAATCTTACAGAAATCCCTTTAAAAGAAGTATTGTTCAAAACGAATTATATCACAAACAAAAAAATCTGAGACAGTAATGGCAAAAATCAACATAATTCATGTAAAATTAATAAATTACCCCGAGGATTTTGACACCTCCTGAGTCCAACAAGACAGAATTCCTGATGAGGGAAACTAAAAAGGAGGCCAATAAATATAATTGTTGTTGGTTTTATCTGTGGCCAACTACAGGAGGAACATGTTTGTATATTTATGTGAACTTGAACTTTTTGGTGAATTCCCTGCCCCCTGCAATACTGCTTTTCACTATGATTATTTCCTAGGATGAACAAACTGATTCTGGTTGATGACTGGATACATTGCAGTGCTGAAATGCAAGAACTCTGATAGTTTCCCTTTCCCTCTGGGTCAGGGTATCTTGCATCTAAGAAGCCACAGCAGTATAAGCCATCGGACCCTGGAACTACAAAGCCAAATTTCAGACATTTCACCTATAACATTCAGCTTATGAATTCTTTTTCTTTTCAAAGCAGACTGTGCTTGTTTTCAAGAAATACACTATAAATGTCATTAGCTGCTCTACTTGCGTTATGACATTCAGGCTGAAAAACCTATGTTAGCACCCTTAGCTTCAATCCTTCCATCATTTTGATAGCTGTGATTCATTTGGGAAGCAGGAATAACTCAAGTGAAACAACAGTGTTCCTGTATTTTCAAATAAGGGTGCACAGGGTAAGAATCGACTCAAATAATCTAAGTTTATATTGACTTACTTTAAAATACTGACTGCTTTCTATAACTCATTAGTGGGTCTGAAAGTTCTGCTGTACCAGAATAATTAAGAAGCTTTGTTAAGTGATAATAATTTGGCCTTTTTTTTAACAAATGAAACCTTCCCTAGATTTTCAGCTTTAAACCTTGGATAATGCTTCAATTTGCTGAGGAGTTTCAAGAAAATTAGTTAATTAGGTTTTCAGAGATCTAATCAGTTGGATATTGGCCTTCAAAATGTTTGTACATGTAGTATCGTGGCTTTTAAATCTCTAACAGTTTTAAAAGCCTACAACTGCAGAAAGTATTTATTTTTTTTCTTTTAAATACCAGAATTAATTGTTCTTCCTGGGATTTGGTAATATTTTGTTAATATGCAACAAGGAAACAGCATTTCTAGGATTATGTGAATGTAAAACTTCCAAAGCAAAGGAAAAAAACTTTGGCAATATTCTTCAACACAGTCTAGAGAAATATTTTGAATGTCTTGAAAAAGTTTAAAAGATTATTTTTATTTTTAACTGGCTTTTGGTATTTTTCTGCATTGATGTTTAAGGGCATAAAAATAGATATGGATGGCTTTTAGGAATTTGTAATGGATAAGACAAGGGTTTTATCCTTTATTTGTCTGGGGGGTTTTTAACAAGACTGTGCCTCTAATTAAAATGCCCAGTCACTGAAGGAATGGCTCAAATGCATTGAGGCACCTGAGCTTGCACATCCTTGTAAATGCTGTGGTGACATGCATAATGGGAAGGAAGCACCCAGATCGCAGGAAGAAAAGGATGGGTGAGTGTGCTGGAAACCCTGCCTGTCTGTCTGTGACCTGCATGGTGCCTTCAGCACCTCTACAATTAGATTTATTATTATTGCTATTATTATTATTATTACTATTATCCTAAATACAAAAGCACTTTGGTTTTACTCAGATAGTTACAGTGAGGGCAAAGTCAATGTAACCACTAGGCTCTTTGAAGTAAGTCCTTTCCCTCATGAGATGTGGAATTGCTCGCCTATGGATCTGAGCAGAAAAACTTGGGAAACAAAAGCTCTTAGGCACTAACTTTAATGTTAATTAAACATGGCCTACCACTGGAAAGTAACGTCCCACAAATTCACTTTATTCTCTCCTTACTTTTTTCCCAGATACTACAGGATAGGGACAATTTGTGGAATACAATGTGCATACCAGCAGTATCTGCAAGTTTGTGTGGTTTCAGCTTCTTACCCCTGTGCAAAAAAAATAGCAGATTTAACTCAGAGATTGGAAAGTTCATAAATGAAAGGCCAAAAACTACCATACATGTATGCTTCATGTATATTTCATATGTGTCACATAGTCCTCTACTGCACTGACAATTCGACTAAGTAGGCAACACTTAGCAGTTGGAACTCTTCTCAAGATTAGACGCCCTTCTTCCAGTGCCCCATGTCCCTTCCCAAATGGTGGACCCAAAAGTCAATGAAAGTGTGTAAAGGTCCTTGATAACTCAAGGAAGGAGTTTGCTGGGGGACTTACACCTGAATGGGGGACAAGAAAGGTCCACATGATTACAGAAGAGGCTGTTAAAGGGCAGGAGATGTGGATTTTATGAGGTCTTTGATTGCCTTCCTCCTTCCCAGGGGACCTATGTCTGGCTCTACACTGGCTGTGGGGTATAACCATATCGCAGAATCACAGAGTCAATGAGGTTGGAAAAGACTAAGGTCATCAAGTCTAACCATGGCCCCAGAACTGCAAAGACTACCACTAAACCATATTGCTGAAGGCCTCATCTACATGGTTTGTATCCAGGATGATTTTATCTATACATGCTCACAGGAGTGTGTACTTGTAGAAAGCCCCTCTCCCTAATGTAATCTAAAAAGCATTGGGAAATAATTATGCGTGTTTTATTCCAGAACAGAAGTCTGCTGTTTCTGTCTCTGTTCTAAAATGCTACTGAAAGGCTTGTGCTTAGTGTTATTCTGATTTTAGAAAACTATATCACTGTGTGATTCAGAGCAGACTCAAACAAGTTTCTTCCCAGTTTGCTGTTGTAAATAATGTGATCAGCATTCTCTTTGCCCTACCCCATCTTCCCTTAGACTAATGATTCCTAAGACAAAAATAACTTCTCAGAAAAAAAAAAGAAAAGCATTTATTGGCACTTTCTGCACAGTAAAACATCCTATTGGAAAAATTCCTAAGCAGCTCCCCTATAGATGCAAGTGCTATCAGTGTATGTATACAGTTTATTTCATTGTACCATTATCGACATTGACAAAGAATTTCTTATCTCTAGCTTTTAAAGATCAGCCAGACATCAACACGGTTTCTCTTCAATGAGACACGCTAGCACATGATGAAATTAGGATGCAGTGCTGAGAGTTCATTAAAGGTGCTGTTCTAAGAAAGATATGTAGCCAGTTTTTCCAGTTAATAAATGGCCCTGGAGTTTTTAGCTATTGTATATTAAATTTGGAATTGCTGCATAAATTGTAAGGACCCATTTTCATAAGATTTAAGCATGTGCACTCTTGTTCTCTGTTTCTAGCAGACTGTATCTCTAGGTCACATTCTGTTACAAGATCTCAGAGTCTCAATATTCTTCGAGATCAATGTAATCTCTACCTTTCTCATCATCATGATCTGCAGTAACAAATACAGGATTTGCTGACCCTGGGTTTTCGCAAACCAAAGGAAATGACGTTGGGAAAGAAAGGTTTTAAGTAGAAGCAACAGGATCAGGCCCATTTTGGTTCATATGCATGTAAATTAGTGTATTGAGGGTGGATTTAACTAGTTATGAGAAGGAAAATATGTTTATTCTGGTACTATGTGTCCCAGACACATGCAGTGCATTGCTCCCCGCTGTGCAACAGTCTGAACCTGAATTTGCAGCTTGTTCTAAACCAAAGCAAAACAAAACAGAATACTGACACTAAAAGAGGCATCCACGCTTTCGCTGCTCTAAAACAAAGACTGCAAGTTGTACCTATAGCTCAATAGCATAATGACCCCCAAAAAATCCTCAATTTAATAACTACATTCATTTCTCTTTCCTTGAACTAAACACACAGTTATTAAAGCCAGAAGGATCGCTGGCAGTTTTGCCCAGCTTGCACTGTAAGCTGAAAATGGCATTCTCATCACACAATTAATTAATGTTCTTGATGCAGAGAGATATGGGATAGATTTACGTTCCACATGCTATTGAATAACTCTCACATGTAATATTGCTTTGGCATGCTTTATGTTCCTGGAGTTAGAGTGCACATCAATAGCTCAATGCATTGATAACCCGGGTGTCAGTACAGCTATAAAACCTGATTCTCCTTGAATTTTGCACTGTTTTCAGTACACTGGTCTCCTGGAAATAGGTCATTGT
Organism: Pezoporus flaviventris; assembly: GCF_033815535.1. NCBI lineage: Eukaryota > Metazoa > Chordata > Aves > Psittaciformes > Psittacidae > Pezoporus > Pezoporus flaviventris. Next base: position 1,240,781 of record NW_026892597.1, on the reverse strand, counting down.
TGATGATATGAAAGTGGCACACAAATCAGAAGAGCTGAGTGATCTAATCTTGTATAAAACAGATTTTTCTTATGTTTTGCTTTCGTTTCTATTTATTTTGTGCTTTTTTAATTTTTGTGGTTAGCCCTCTTTCATCTTGCTGAAGAGCTGCCTTGAGAGATATTAAACATCATTTTTGGACTTTTGAACACAAACAATTTGCTTTCATTTTTCCACTGCTCAGACTTTGTCCTGTCTTGGCTGACCCAGCCACTTCCAAGCACAGCTCAGGTCTTTATTGAGTTCGATGTGGCATCACTGGCCTTAAGGTATAACATTAATTACTGGAATAGAATGGTTTTGAATAGAATAGAATAGAATAGTTCAGCTGGAGGGGACCTACAATGAAATTGATCTAGTCCAACTGCTACTATTGTCCTCTGTTTCAGTCCAAAGGGCTAGAAATAGTGCAGTTGCTATTGCACAACCCCTCAGAGTGGTGTTTTTTCACTGGGGTGATACAGATATGTTCTGAATTAGGGACTGTAGTAACAGGACAAGGGGTAATGGGTTCAAACTAGAACAGGGGAAGTTCAGATTGGATCTAAGGAGGAAATTCTTTCCTGTGAGGGTGGTGAGGCACTGGAATGGGTTGCCCAGGGAGGTTGTGAATGCTCCATCCCTGGTGGTGTTCAAGGCCAGGTTGGACAGAACCTTAGGTGCCATGGTTTAGTGTGAGGTGTTCCTGCCCATGGCAGGGGTGTTGGAACTGGATGATCTTAAGGTCCTTTCCAACCCTAACTGTTCAATGATTCTATGATTCCATGATTCTATGAATGCTTTAGAGAGCACTATAAAGGCACGTTGACATATTTGGGGGTGCAAAGTTTGTTGGGATTCTACCAAGGCATTACATAAGACAGAGGGAGAGGGTAACATGTGGTTTTGACATTGTTTGCTCAGTCTCAATAACAGCAATTTTATATTTACAGGTACAACATTCATTATTTCTTCTACTCTCTTTCTTTATTTTCTTCTGTCCTTCCAAACCGGACAATATTTTGCTGCTAAGCAAGCTCACAAGTAGGCTTTATGATTTCTCCAGAGATAGATAGAATGAAAACATGCAAGTTCATGTAGCTGTAGTGATGTGGTGATATCATACCAGCAGAGTTTTCATTCAAATCTTTGGACCTATGTGCAGTAAAACTGGTGTGTCATCAGACTCAGTTCTGCACTTAACCAGCCTGCTCTCATGGTAAGATATGATCTAATATAATTTGAAAAGAGATAAGATCAACAGGGAGGAAAGTTTGTGTCAATAAGCTTAGAAGGGGTTTTTGTTTGCCTAGTAGCACATCATTTTACTTGCCATTCGACCTGTAAAATACATAGGCTATAGTATAAACTGTGCCTTTGTAACAGCAACTACAACAAAAAATCTAGCATTTTCCAAGTAGTGAACCTTATACTGATAAGGCTAAACTGATATCTCCCTTTTACACATGAAACACTGAGGAATAGAAAACTAGAATATGATTCATTTCAGAAAATTTCAGGCATACATGTGCATTTTTAACATCTTTAACTGAACTTTCCCTCTCCAGCTCTCTTTATAGCTAGGGGTGAAAAGCAGGCACTTCCAGGTGTGATGCATCTGACCTCACTGAAAAGAATATTTGAGAATGTGGTAAATGGTGCTCTGGGTTTCACAGGATATATCAACCAGGTTTCCCCTGACCATAAAAAGAAACTGAACTACATGCAAATGCGTAGCCACCTTCGTTGTCACCATCTATATTTGTTCAGATGAATCCTATACATTTTGAGTGACACTTCAGGAAGTCAGCAATGGAACAGCATTTCCCATGGGTCAGTATTCTGACCACCTTTCAAAAACCTGAAATGCAGGTTTTGTCAAACAAAATGTCAATGCAACTCTCCCTGTATACCTCCCAACCTTTATCCTCAGCTATCCTACCTATCTCACTATAAACTTCTATTATTTGCTACCTAACCAGCAAATGTGCTTCACCACTTAGTTGAATGCTTAAAAGACCTACAGATCGCATTGCCAGTCACTATGCTAAAAGCTGAGAGAATAAAGTGTGTAAAAACAGCTCCAGGTTATCTCAGATCCTTCCTCTATGTGCATTTGATCTCTGATGGAATAAACCTGGCTCATTTTTATGCATTTAGTCCATGAAACAGCAGAGAAGGATGTCCAACGTGTGGCTTTTGAGCCACATCTGTTATCTATGACAGTGCCAGAGCTAAGGAGCAACGTGTGCATATGACAGGAGTTCCCAAACTAATCCAGTTTCTTGGATATGGGAGGAAGTCAGGCAGGGCTGTTAATGCAGGATCACTCAACCCACATCCATTGGGCAACAGCATGAATTTGACAAGAGCTGTGGATCTTGGCTGTGAAACGTGGCAGGAGTTCCCTCCACCATTGCCACCCCAAGCTCCCTACCTCTCTCCCCCATGCAAAGATTTCGGAATGCGACTCACAGAACCAGGGAGGTAGGATGGGAACAACAGTACCCAAAGAACATGAATAATTGCTTAAAATTAATACCAACAATTGCACAATCACATGTGAAGGAGTTATATTACACAATTTCTTACATAACACCTAATCTTAACCTAATTCTGTTCCACTGCATATGCCTTATGCTAAACTACTGCTGTCATTTAAGAGGAAGAATATCCCTATTTAAGTAAAGTTAAAAATCGGATGTTACAGCTCTTGAATTATTCAGGAATCTGATGAAAAAAAAAGCACCATTTCTGGGTTTACTGAGGTTTATTTCATTTGAGACATTTTTGCCATAGTATCATTTGCTATCTGAACTCCTGGGATACTGATGTAGATTATTAAATTGTGCCTGAAGTTATTCCTAATGGTTCTAAAAGGAGTCAAAAAATGAGCTCCTTAACAAAAAATGACAGTACATTTCCCTGTCCCGGTCTTTGAGTTTTTTCAGCAGGATATTCCCAGTTGACTTCAAGGCATTTTATATTTCAACAGGCACTTTTCCCAGTCTCAGCAACCTCAAGAGTAATCTTACCCCTGTTAAGGAATTTGTCTTATTTTTGAGTGTTTTCATGAGCCCCAAATTCTGTGTCGTTGAAACAAACAGAATTGAGTGTTTTGAAACAAATCAGCATCTCAAAACCAGATCTGCCTGGTTCAGTTGCTAGTTACTGTTGTTGTTATAATTATTGAATGTAACTCTTATACCCTGCGCATTTTTTAAGCACCATATCCTTAAAATCTGGAATCACTTTATCGGTTTCTAATGTGTATCGTGATTTCTAGTGGAAACCAAGGTCCTCTCTGACTTCTGGTGGCAATTTATCAATAGGATCAGATAATGGAGAGGTTTGATCCTTAAGAAATTACCCACCTGTCTCATTAAAAAGGTAGCTGTTGGAAGAGATCTGTACACAGACCTCGCTGAACTTCTGATGAAAGTCAGTTTGTAACTGTGATCTCTAAGGTTTTGCCCCAGTCCCTGGAAAATGGAACCCAGAAGAATCCTACTGCATCCTCCTGAAGAGTTGTGCAATATCCAGCTTCTGCTCCACAGTTCAGAGGAGTTGCCCAGAGATACACAGGGGTTTTGTAATCCAGGAAACAATAAACAATCCTTTCAATGCGCTTGTCACAGGACATTAACCATGAAGGCATGGTATAATACAATCTCAGTGCTTCTTGGGCTGCATGTTGATTGCTCTAACAAGTCAAACTTATCTCTCGCTATCATTAGATGTAATGTAGCCTAGAAGTGATAACAAGGTAGGTCTTTGCAGCTGGAGCATCCTCGTCCCTACAGCTGTAGAAAGATAACGCTATGATCAGCTGAGGTTGGATAAATCTAACAATGTACTAAGCCAAGTAGGACTCTACCTTGGAAAAGTGTCTGCTGAGAATGATTGTGGTCTACACATTTACAAACTTTATGTTCCTTTAACATGAGGAAAATACATTTCTTACATGCTGCTGTAGAACTTCTTGCCACAGGTTGTTGTGCGGCAAAAGGAAGAAATCCTCTGCTTCAGATAACCACCATCATCTGAGAAAAAAGAGAGGGGTCTTACATGCTGGAGAACAAGCTAGTTCAGGGTTCTCCTTCAAGGGACTTCAAAAAGAATGCAGTATCTTCCTGTTGTAGCATCAGCCAGTATTTGGTTTGCACTTTAAAGAGATGTAAGCTTAGAATGTTGAGAAGTTTTACATCAAGTGTGTTAAGGGTATATGGCTCAGCTCTTCTCAATTGATGGCTTGCTAAAGAGCTACCAGATCTTCTAAGTCTTTTGCTAGCCACCATCACTTCTTTCATGCTTTTACATTTGCAGCTGCCATTCTCGTATGCATCCTACAATATATACCAGAGACCTCCATACTTCCCTGAGCTAAAAACTGAAGGAATAATGATTCCTGTACTAATATTTAACCAGTAACAGATTCATCATTGCTTACGCATTGGAGGGGTGAAAACTGTACTGAAAATTTCTTGTTTAAATGTACAATCTGTGACTTAATGTGAATAAGTGTTGATTTAGTTTCATTCTGTGTGAATTTATGTCACTCAATTACAGGAGTAAAATAGGCTTTGGTTAAAAAAGAAGCATCAGGACAGCAGCTATTGAAAGACACACGCACTATCTCTGTGCCTTGTAGATTTTCTAACATAAAGGCAAGCTTCAATTAGCTCAGCATGATATTCAGGTCATAACTCTCAAAATGAAAGAATGAATCATTTTCCATGCCGGGAGAAAGGGTAACAAAAAGTGGCTGTAATTGGTGACATAAATCCAACTTGTTGATATATTGAGAAGGACTTTTGTTTGAATTGCTTAGGTTTCAATCGGCTTTATTAATCAGACTAAATCAAAGTTATTACTCTGCCTCTTTAATCACTGCAGTTTTCTTGGTACCTGTTGAGGGGCCCATACAAGAAGGAGAAAGGTGATAGTTACAGTACATTCTTTTTCAGACACAATGAGTCCTGAAATTACTCAAATCACATTGCCAAGCACTGGAAACAGAAATTCCTAATTCTTTAGGAAATAGTAGCCCTGTCTCACTGTTGTAGGATTGTATGAGGACATTTTATATACCACTCTGAAGTTTTCACTATTTGGCAATTGAGCGATCATATACCATTCCCTTTAAAAAACAGAGGGAAGAAGTATAAGGTGTAACTCAGCATTAAACCCATTGTTTCCCTTTGTGAAGGCTAGCAGAAAAATTCTCCTTTTCAGTATGCAGGAAAGCTCATCTTGCACTGAGATACTTCACCTGTCACTTGTGATTAATTTCCCATTCTATCCATTGTCTCATTCTGATTATTAATGATAATGCTTTGATTTATGACTAGTGCCTGCTAAATACTCTATTGCCAAACAGGTAACAACACTCTTGTTCAAACAGATACATGATGGAGGGGACCAGCTCAACAGGCAGTTGAGCCCATATGTTCTTGGGCAAGGGCTTGAATCCAGCTCAAGCTGGGATCTTCTCCTCTTAGCAGGTACATCTTCTGTGGTACCTTTGCAATGGGTTACAAATTCCTCACAATAAGCAGGAAAGACAACCATAAATGAGCTCATCTTGAAAGTCAGCCTGTGTTGTGAAGTCCGTGGAATATCAGACCAAGGAAACAGCTGATGGCCTTCTCTTCCAATCCTGCAGTGTTCCCTGTCCCATCCTTAGCAGTGTTCATGGTCAGATTGGACAGGGCCTTGAGCAATTTCGTCTAGTGGAAGGTATTCATGCCCATGGTGTGAGGGTTAGATGATCTTTAAGGTCCTTTTCAATCCAAACCATTCTATGAGTCTATGATTCCTTCCTTGAAACACTCCATCGTTGTTACCAGTGAATACCCTGCACATGTTCATTTTCCCACCACTGGCAGGACCAGACACTGCCATTTTATCTCATGTTAAGCAAGGCAAGGTCAACCCTTGGCTGCAGGGAAGGGAGGAGAGAAAGCTTAATGTGCTGACCTCATTTAACTACTTTGCAGAAAAAACAACAGGTGTCTACTTTCCAATCAGATTTCATACTAAGATCATTATCACACATTAAATATATCATTATTAAAAAATACACTTTAAAGCTTCCTATCCTAAAACTGATCAGTGCCTTACTATTGCTTCTGCTTATCTCTGATGCTCATTACATTTCTAACTTTTCACGGAAGAGGCCAGGAGCCTAAACTGGGTCGTACTTAGATGTTGTCCAACATCCACAGAGTAAACAATGTAAGGGCCCCAAACAGCTTGCAATCTAGAAGGCAAGATGCAACAGGTGGGTGAAGCAAAGAAGCAGGTGGGAGTGGGGAAATTGTAATGATAGGATGTGTTAACACTTGTACAGTTCATAGATGAATCATCAAAATAGCTGATCTGGGGCTGTCTTTGTTTTCTGTCACTTAAGACAAATCCTGGAATTATCATTGTTTTGGGTTTTGTTCATGTAAAAACTCCTGTGCAATTCAGAAGCAGATTGATTTAAATGAGGTCTGAACCTGTTTAAGGAACCAAAAATGGCATGCTTGCAATGGATAGAGAAGTCCAAAAACAAATTTCCACCAGTGCTTAAATCATCTGCCTCCATACAAGGATTCTTACTACTGATTAATTGTTCAGCATTAATTTGGTGAAGAGCTAAGCATTGCTCCAAAGTGGGAACCTGAAGTTATGATGAAAATCCAAATTACATCAAGACCCTTAGAGGAGAGAGAATCTAAGTGCCTGTACTTGCCTGAGTATCATACATACCTCAATTTCATTAATTACTGCTGCTGATTACCAGAAGTACAGAAAGCCAATTCAGAGTGACCAAGAAACAGAGAGAAGGATCCCAATGAATCCAGAAGGCTGAAAGCTTGGAGGAATGGCAGGGAAAAGGTAAGGAAGATCTCTAGGGGGGAAGGAGTACTGCAGGAATTTGAGAACGTGGAGGGAATCTGGCAAGGGAAATGAACTGGTGCCAAAATATGTCTCTGCAGAGACACATTTGACTGTATACAGGAAATACTTTGTGGTCTTATTCCATCTTCTCTGAGAACATGGAAAGTATCTCAGTGCCTTCACAGTAAACCATGGAACCCACTGACCCTGGGTAGGGCAATCATGATGCCAGCACCTTTCTGAGCTACATAACAAGAACAAATGCCTGAAAGCTAAAGCTGGCCTATTTTTTTAACCCTGACTGTAGTGTGCCACTCACCTCAGGCTAGAACACTGCATTTTAGCATAGTTAATCCCATAATGTTATAGAATCTCTATTGCCCAAAGTCTGTTAATCAAGATCTAAAAGAATCTGAAACAAATTTCACTTTGACATAGTTACAGGGTGAGTTCTCCAGCTTATGCTATGCCCAAGGTAAAACCATTTAGTCATCATCAGGTGGTTTTTTCATACTTTGCAATACAGGCATACAATCTGTTCCCATAAATAAAGACTTCAGTGACTCCAATTGCATTATCCACGAAGCAAAAACCAGTGCTTGTTTCTGTGTTCCGTGTTGTATAACTTTGAGTTCACATGCAATGCCTAACAAATAAACCTGTGAGAAATACTTAAAGCTTACCACATCTCTGATAAACAGTTACAGTTGGGAACAGGGGAGAACTTGGGCTGGAATTAACATAAGAATTCCCTGAGACAATAGGGTTAGCTGTAGCTCAAAACAGCTCTCCAAAACACAGAAATCCCCATAATATCATATAGACAAAACCCTTTTAATTACGCTGTGGCAGATGATGTCTCTGTGGGAATCAAAAACCTCATCCAGCATTTCATCTTTCATAATGAACATGTCCAGTGTGAGAAAGCTGTAGGTTTTTGGGGGTATGCATGTAAAAGACAAAGTAGAATTAAAAAATTAGTATCCCAAATCTCTCAGAAAACCACAGAAACACAAAGATACTTTTTAATAAATGGGTCTTCTGCACTTACGTGTTGCCATAGAGGGAAACTACACGTGTCATCAGAATGTATAAATGCAGTGTTCAGAAATGGGTTGTAAGATTTGAGATAATTTTTGCATCTCAGAGGAAAAAACTTCTTTGAAACGAACCCACAACTTAGTCTTGCCCTGATATTCATATTTTATCAACAATCTCACTTGACGTACATGTTTTTGCTTGGGATTTTGACAAAGATAGTTATCATTTTTGCAGTAGGCTTTGTAGACCTTAGTGGGCTTAATCTCAGTTTGACATCTTGTGCACTGAGCACATCTTTCTCTTTTTGGGTCTGAATAATCATGTGTTTCGGAAGCAAGATTCTAAACAGCTTGGATATTTTGAGGCCAAATGAAGCTGTGTTCATGATTAAAGGTTAACCTGAAGTAATGTTTGTCTCTGAAGAGTTTTAGGGAAACAAGAGAGCTGATCTCTGTCACATTATACAATGAAACTGTCATTCTGGAGACTATTGATAAGATTTCACTGTTTAAAGAGTTAATTTCCAAATATCACAAAATTATGAGGGGTGTTAGTAAAGCCTTACAATGCCTCAAGGAGATAAGAAACATACTGGTGTCCCTTCAGAGCTGCCAAAAATTATTGGTTGGGCATCATAGGAAAAACATGAGGAGAAATCTTTGTACCTCTTGTACGGGTGGGTAAAAAGAAACAAGGAAAGCTGAAATGTTGCCATAGTAGAGTAAGAAAAAAGTGAAAGCATGCATCAGGAGCTTAAGATGAATGTCATAATAACCTGTTATGAACAATTCACACTGCTTGTTGGGAGTATCTGAAGGACTTTGTGTTCCCACATGAGAAACGCTCAGGTGAAACGTACTTCATTTCCCTGGGGACATCTTAGATATGCTTTACAGAGAGAGGACAGACACCAGATCACTGAGTTGGTCTGTGGCAACAATCGGGTGTTCTCTGGATGTTAAACCATGTCTTGGGGAGGACTTGGTATCCGTCCATGTTCCAAATCACTCCCAGTGACTTAGGGAGGAGGACTCCGCAATACCTCAGGGATGTTCACACCTTGTCATCCTTTTTCACAGATATTTACTGTAGCCACAGTGCAAAAACGCATAGACCAAAGAATACTCCAGCTTATCTGCTGCTCAAGACTGGCAATGGAGCGTTCTGAGCACCAGGCAGGCATCTCTGGAGTCAAGGTTGAGCACAAGTGACAAGCAGGAACAGCTTCCACCGTTTGGTGCTTCAGTTATTAAAGAGGATATTTAGAGTTGTTCTAAACATGTCAGAAGAAAACATTTACATTTGCTCAACATATTGAAAAGTCTAATTAAAAACTAACAAACTCAAACCAAACCACAAGTGGGTCTGATTTTGAAAGCCCAACTTTCTGGAGGAAAACTGAACAAAACTTGATTTTTATTTTTTAGGAAAAAAATACCCCGTTTTTTTCTTTTTTTGCCAAGTTGCAACTTAGAAAACACTTTATTTCCTAAAGGTGTAAGTCCTGAAGCCAAATGAAACAACTAAAATCAGGGGGCTTCATTTTTTTCAGAGCACAGTTTCTCACCTCTCAACTGTTTCTTCATAACCTTTGGATGAGTTTTATCCTGGACAACCAATCCTCTTGACCTTTCAGTACATCAAAATGGTCACACATCCAAGGCCACCCAAGGTAGGCCAAAAGGGGCAGCTGGGAGGTGACAAGAACTCCCAAAGATCCCACTTCTCCCTTTGCTCTAGGATGGAGCTGGGACAGGTGGATCAGTGCATTCTGGGACACCAGGCCTGGCTGATCACTCTCTCATTCACATAAAATAGAATCATAGAACAGTTAGGGTTGGAAAGGACCTTAAGATCATCCAGTTCCAACCCCCTGCCATGGACAGGGACACCTCACACTAAACCATGGCACCCAAGGCTCTGTCCAACCTGGCCTTGAACACCACCAGGGATGGAGCATTCACAACCTCCCTGGGCAGCCCATTCCAGTGCCTCACCACCCTCACAGGAAAGAATTTCCTCCTTAGATCCAATCTAAACTTTCCCTGTTTAAGGGAGAACAGCTTACCCAAAGCCATTTTCCTCAGAGAAAACCTAAATAAAAGGCTTGGTTTCAAGTACATGGATTCCAGTGTGAAGTTCATGGCAAAGACTTTCCAAAATACAAGTGCGGTTTCACTCTTTCAATAGATTTCTAATAAATAGATATAAAAATGAAAGAAGTACCTGTATAGTACATAGCTGGTTTTAAGGTAACAGGAGATGTTTGCAGACAGGCTTATATTTTCAGTGCAAAACAGCCTTCATATATTCTGGCTACATCATGATTTAAGCTCTCAGACATAAGCTTTGTCAAGTGCAGGGGACAGCATAAATGACTGTTGATTCATATTCTTTTAGGCCTGTAAAGTTATAACTATGTAATATGAACACAGACTCTTTAGGGTAGTTTAGAGCCAACCTGGAACCCTTCCAGCCTGCACCAAAGGATTTAATGGCATAGTTTTTATTTTCTGCTTAGTGCAGTGTACCATTAATTGAAGGTAATTGTCAAGAGGAGACTGGCTTTCAAAAACTACATAGCTCTCAACTGTTCTGGTGCAGAATGGATGCCCCGAGTTTAGGATCACATTTCTCCTGTGCTCTACATTACATTTGTCTTGTCACACAATTGTGTAATTGTGTTCGACTAAATAGTTATTCCATGCTATTACGGCATTTCAAAACGGGGACTCAAGTAACACTGCAGGGAAAGACAGAGAGAGAGGGAGAGCCAGGTTTGTACTTGGACGAGGACTTGTCTGCTTCAACTAAAGAAAACCTTGAAAGGTATCACAGCTCTGAAGTATTTAATGGAGCAGGTCATTTGCTTTGCTGAAGAAGGAAGCCTTGCAGAGTGAAAGAAGCAGATTGCAGCAGAATGTGTTAAAGGGAAGAATTAGCTTCTTAACAAAGAGATTCAGTAGCCACAAAAGGTGCTGTGAGACCTGACAATACTTCCCAACTCACGGAACGACGTGAACGCGAACCACTTCTCTGCACCCTCTGCTTTTCTTTGCATGAGGACAAGAGAAAATCAGAGTGGGCTCTACCATGTTCTCCACCTTGGACAGAAGACCAGGACTGCAAGGCACTGAACCGTATAAACACAGAGTAGGCCTTCTGACCCGAACCCCACTGCTGTGCATGACGGAATTGCCTTAATTTACTTAACTTTTAGAACACTGCTATTTATTATCTCTACTGCAGCAATTCCTGGGAATCTCAGACATAATCCATGAACCACACCGTACCAGACACTGCACAAATAATGAGAAAAGTCCTTGCCCCAGTCTGGAGGCCATTTGTATCTCAGGGTGTAACTTGGCCCCAAACCTAGAGCTTAATTAGTGTTGATGTTGATGAGGTGTGAGGGAGAATGGAATCTGGTCCATCCTTCCACAGCTGCACTGGCTTTGCAAAGCGAAAAACCAAGATGAGCCAAAAGTGATTAAGAAATTATTTCTGAAACTGGAGTCAGCACATGTAACCACAGTGAGACAACAGGGATCAGCAGATCTGCAGTGTAAGGAGGTTTGAGTCTTACATAGCTACTTTAAAAGCAAAGTTCCCCTGTGAAAGTCCCTCCTGATTTTATCATCAAATTTATCACCAGCATCAGCTGAGAGGCCAAGGACTGCGACCAGATATGGGGGAAGATCTGTTCTCTTGTCTCTTTTTTTCTTAGAAATCATTTATTTGGGCTTTGTGAAAAGCATTCTGTTTCTCAGAGGCATTCTTTGGTTGAATATGAGGGTAGTCATTTGATTAGAGTAAATACACCTGTTTCTAGCAGAAATGTTACATACCATAATTTCACTAAAAAACATGACTTATCCTCATTATAAAATCTCGCTGGGTGAGCTTCATAGGTGGTCTCTGTGCTTATGCATGTACAGGTGGCTAAATCCTAAATAGGATCAAAATGGAAATTCCAGTTGATGTTTTCAAACACCACCTGAGTCTCAAGAGAAGCTGAGTCCAAGTTTCTTGAACATATAGAAAAAAAGGGGTTTTGTGTATGTCTGTGAGTATATAATTAGCTTTCAAGGGACTCATATATAGATGCTGTACAGCCTGTAATTCATTAACAAATAACTTCCCAAATTTTCCAGCCCGCTGATGATAGATATAATACTTTACCTGGTCAGAGCTTTTGGGAATGGAAAGAAAGTTCTTTTATATGTTTTTGAAAGGAAGATAAAAAAAAATCAAGTTATGCTGGGTGAAATATAAGACTTCCCTATGGTGGTGATGTTGTTCCCTTCAGTGGACTCATGATCTCACTCTCATTATAAGAACATCTGAAGTGCTGTCCCAGGGTTCCCCGAAACCCATTACTGATCAAGTATTGAGAGCCTATGCATGCAAACAAAAGTCTCAGGCACATTTGCAATTACATATTCCTCCCAAACACAGGACACACGTTAGCATCAGAAGGGTTTCAACTGCATTGTGTGAACCCTTGGCCTCAATGGAGCAGAGCCTGAAACTTCTTCTCAGGTCTTACAGCTACAGCCCTCAATCACTTCTACTTTCATTAGATCTTAATGGTCATATTCACACAGGATTATGCCATTGCTTTCATCAGGCTGTAACATGCAGGCACGTGCCCTCACACATGGGCAGAGACTGTGGAACCAAACTGGGAGTTCAGTGGAGCTGTACACAGCACAGACCTTCTTAATAAGAAGGAAGATTTTTATGACTGTGTGTTCACACACATAGGGAATGGCATCTTGCTGTGTGTGTAGGTTTATATTTGCATACAAAATCTCATCTCCAATATATTTTCTAGGTACATGCTGTACTATTCTGAAAACACATGGGTAAAATGGTAGCTTAAAAAACAGACCACTTGCTCCCATGACATTGAAGAGGTGTATGTGAAAACAGAAGAGCTCACCTATATAATAAATTATTTAATACAATCTCATTAATCATCAGTGGTTGGAAGAAGCTGAACTAATTCTTGTATATGTTTTAATGAATAAAAAAACAACTCTTCATTTCCTTTGGTGCCCACAGCTAAAACAAATGGTGCCAACCAGTAGCTTTTAGTATTGTTTACAGTTGACTACCATTTGGGGTCTTTGTGTGATTAATCGGAGATATAGAAGTAGGTAAACACAGTGCTATTAGCTTCTCTTCACTGTATTCTGATATAGACCAAGCTTTGCATAACCCAAAGGACATGAAACTCTTAAAAGGTCAGTGTTTGGAAATTTAAGTAATTGATGAAAGTAATAGCTCTAATGCATTTTGCCACTTGCCATGTACTTTTGTAGAAAACATATTGATAGACTGGGAAAAACCTTGAAGGAAAAAAGTCACAAGAATTTGTAGTGAGGAATTAAAAGGTACAGGGAGAAAGGGGTCCTTTTATGAGGATAATAATCACCATAAGCTTTTATTCCTATAATTAAGAGCAAAAAATGTAGAGGTTAAATGATTTAGTAAAATGTTGCAATTCCATTCTGTCTTCTGTGTCTGCTGGGTGAAACATTTATGAGTTTATAAAAAATACAGGTTATGAAAATAGGAAATCTTTTGTACGTCTTTCTAGATGATTCATTTAGTGTTTTCTGAAGAAACTGCAATTTATTCACAGATTATGTAGTACATTTACAGAGGGTTTCCACATTTGTAACCTACCAGATTCTCTGAAGAGCAATAATGGAAATGTAAATGTGAAAAGAAGCAGTTAAAAATCAATGGAGCAGAATCAGAAAAAGTGACAGTGAAAGCAGTGAAATAAGAAACAGAAATGCACATTTATCAGTTTAGCTGGAAAGAAATATATATATCTATTATGTATATTTATATATAATATTTATAAGTGTAAGGGGACCTATAGGGATGCTGGGGATGGACTCTTCATCAGGGACTGTAGTGATAGGACAAAGGGTAACAGGTTCAAACTTACACAGGGGAGGTTTAGATTGGATATAAGGAGGAAATTCTTTCCTGTGAGGGTGGTGAGGCACTGGAATGGGTTGCCCAGGGAGGTTGTGAATGCTCCATCCCTGGCAGTGTTCAAGGTCAGGTTGGACAGAGCCTTGGGTGAGATGGTTTAGTGTGAGGTGTCCCTGCCCATGGCAGGGGGGTTGGAACTGGATGATCTTAAGGTCCTTTCCAACCCTAACTATTCTATGATACTATTCTATGATTCTGTGTTTATGTAAATATTCCTTTAATTACAGCTCTTAATGAAACTAAGTAGAGATTTGTGTTGATATCTAGTTTTGCTGAGGTTTCCTTTTGAGCCAGTGTTACAGCTCTTTATAAGTTCAAATATGGACTAAACATCTTCCTGCATGATCCGCCACTGGCAAAGCCCTGGACCAGCACATTGGAGAGATGATATGTCTCCTCAGTTCTACTCCTTTGTGACCATGGATCAGCCTCTTCAAACATCACCACCTTTACTTTTTCATGGTAAATTTTATATACACTCTTTGATAAAACTCTAATCTTTTTGGATTGTCTGTACCCATAAAGCAGAATTCAACTTTACTGGAGTATTACGCTGGGCTTTTGGATATTGATTTAATGGAAATGGTAATGTACTGAAATTAGGAGAAATGTTGTTCTTCCTTCCTTATACCATGCATGTTCCAAAATCCAGATTATTGTGCACCCCAAATAAGCATTTTAAATATATAAATATATGTTTATATAAACGTATATATACACTGTGGTATATTACTAAACAAGTTTAGTTATCACACTAGTAAGCTGAAGAGATTAAAACAAAAAAAAATCAAAATAAAATGGGATTTGAACAGAAAATATTGGAATAAAACCAGTAAAATGCTGCAAATTGTAAGTAACTAAGTTATCCTTCAGAATTAATGGTCGTCCGTAATCATCAATGATGAATGATTAATGGTGATTAATGGTGAGATGGTTTAGTGTGAGGTGTCCCTGCCCATGGCAGGGGGATGGAGCTAGATGATCTTAAGGTGCTTTCCAACCCTAACTATTCTATGATTCTATGATCTTGCTGGTCTAGGTCAAAGACTGTAGTAAATCACACTCAAACTTCAGTATTTTGCTAGCTGTAGGCCAACATTCCCAACATGGTTGGTAGTGGGAATATATGAAACAAAGAGTTTCAAATGCATTGCTGAGTTTGACTGAATTGAATAAAGCGTGGGGAAACTGTAGCAATGGAAAAACTGACTCGACAGCTACGAAAATCAACGAGAGAGACAAAAATCAATAAATATCTAGATGCGGGGTTTCCGTTTGCTTCATTCTCAGAAAAGACGGAACATCCACGCTAACACCAAATTCTCTGAATTTTGATGTGAGGTCTATTGCAGGGCCAATCCATAGTCAGCAGGGTTAAGTGGGAGCTTTTCCACAGGTCTAGGGCGAAGACTTAAACAGGTATGGATATAGGATGCAGTATTGCTCAGGCAAAATTTTTGGGGTCCAAGAAAAGAATTGATGAATTGGAAAGCATAGCAGCTAAGAGGAAGCCTAGTTAGTCAAAAATAAGGTTTTATCTTCTTATGGAAAATATAATGAAAAAGGCCCCTGGAGAGTTTTTCAAGCAGCTTTAAAGAATAGTAATTAAATCTATGCAGAATTTCCAATGAAATATATATTTTTCAAAGAAAATAAAAAACATCTGGTATATTTCTGATATTACAGTTATAGTTGAAGAAAAATGGCTATGAATCAGGGCCTGTTCTCAACTTAATGTGGGTGATAAAGGGTGGGTGATAAAAGGGACTTCACATGCACACCAGAATGAAATCAATGGCTATTCTGGCTATGGAATATAGCTCCTCTGAATACGTCTGGCAGGAATAAATACATGGAGAAATTGTCAGATTTCTGATGTCATTAGCTCAAAAAAGTTGATTTGAAGTAACACTTTCTGAGTTATTAATAATGACTTGATTTAGTAGAGTACCTGAAATGTGTATTTGTTAGTAAGAAAAAGTACACTGAGAGAAAGAATTGAAGAGCACCGCAATGCATATTTGCATGGGAAAAACTCGTCAGGTTTCATTCATGTATCACAACTGTTGTTAAAAATCTCTTCTGAGGTGTCATATAATATAATATTTCCATTAATAAAAATTTAGCATTTCAAAGCCTACATTAAACTAAATCTTAGATGTAACTATATGTTAAAAGCTAATGTAAGGAAACAGTGATTCAATAAAGTGGATGCAGGGTGAACTCCACAAAGTCACTTGTTGACTACACAGGAGAAAGTTTTCGTCATATGGTTCATTACAAGAAATGTTCCTCACTGCATTGTGAATCTAATTTCATCTCATGCGTATCAATGCAAAGCAAGGAGAAGTACTAAAGTGAATGGATTTATATTGGGGTAAGGATGTAATTGGATCCATCCTCTCCAAATGATCTGCCTGCCTTCTCCTCATCTTATGAGTACAAAACAATGAACTTTCTGCTCTCCAGTTGGATAAAACTAAAAAATAAATTACAAACTTTTTTATCATTGAAATTCAGGCTATTTTGTGGTTTCAAAAGGCAGTTCAGAAAAACCCCAACCAACAGAAGAAAACCCACAAGCCAACTGAGAAGCTTTAGATGATCCCAGCCCATTTAAAGATAATAACTAAGAACCAGTGGGGAAAATTCATTAAAATGAAGTGACAAGTGCTGTTCCTCAGGGGTCAGTACTGGGACCTGTGCTGCTCAACATCTTTGTCAGTGACATGACAGTGGGATTGAGTGCACCCTTAGCAAGCTGTGTGAGAGAAGGGCTGTCATCCAGAGAGACCTTGGCAGGCTGGAGCAGTGGACCAGTGCAAACCTCATGAAGTTCAACAAGGCCAAGTGCAAGGTCCTGCAACTGGGTCAGGGCAATCCCAAGCATAACTACAGGTTGGGCAGAAAATGAATTGAGAGCACCCTTGAAGAGGACTTGGGGTGCTGGTTGACAAGAAGCTCAACATGACCCAACAGTGTGTGCTTAAAGCTCAGGAAAGCAGCCATAGGCTGGGCTGCATCAAAAGAAATGGAATCAGAAAGTCAAGAGAGGTGATTGTCCTCCTCTACTCCACTCTCACAAGACCCCAGATGAAGTAGTGCATTCAGGTCTGGGGTCCCCAACACAAGAGACGCATAGATCTCTTGAAACAAGTCCAAAGGAGCCCAAAAAGATGCTCCAAGGGCTGGAGCATCTCTGATATGTGGCCAGGTTGAGGGAGTTGGGGTTGATCATCCTGGAGAAGAGAAGGTTCCTGGGAGACCTCAAAGCAGCTTTGTCCTGGGTTCAGCAGTAGTCACTTTTCTCCTTCTTAGTAGATGGTGCAGTGCTGTGTGCCAACTGGGCTTAAACCACAACAAGCTTCCAGTGCCAAAAGGGACTGACAAGAATCTGGAGAGGGACTTTCTACAAGAGCATATAATGACAAGGCAGGGTGGAGTAGCTTTAGGCTGAAAAAAGGGAGATTTAGATTAGATATTAAGCAGAAGCTCTTCCCTGGGAGGGTGCTGAGGCGCTGGCACAGGGTGCCCAGAGAAGCTGTGGCTGCCCCATCCCTGGCAGTGCTCAAGGCCAGGTTGGACACAGGGGCTTGGAGCAAGCTGCTCTAGTGGAAGGTGTCCCTGCCCGTGGCAGGGGTTGGAACTGGATGGGCTTTAAGGTCCCCTCCAACTCAAACCAGTCTGAGATTCTATGAAAACTTCATCTGAAACCAAACCATAACCCAAATATAAAATTGAACCCAAACTTAAAACAGTCTTTTTCTGAATACTGCTGCTTCTTTATTTCTCTAAAAAATAATACAGTTCTTGCCTATTTTGTAGCTGTTTTTTCTATTCTAGTAACTACTGGAAGGAGAAAGTTCAATGCAGGTGACCAAGGGTAAAATGACTATTAACAAAATATATTCCACTAATTCAAGGACTAATCTAAGCTAGTGTTCAACATACTATATTTCATGAACTTTTTACATACTTTTTTCTTCTCTTTTTTCTTTTTTTCTTCTTTCTTTTACACAGGGTCTGTGCTTTCAGACATAACTGTGTTTCATACCTACAGAAAAGTATTTCCTAGTGTCTCTGCTGGGAATTCCAAAGGATGGCAAAAATCGTCTCATAAGGGAAGCGGCTTGGAGTCTTGCTGCTTGAGAACAAGGAAAGATGTTCACTCATAAAACACAGGTAGGAAATGAAACAGGAAATCTATCAGATCCAGACTTCCTCCATGCATAGAAGTTACCAAAACAAGCACACAAAAAAAAAAAAATATAAAGGAAATCATTGACATTTGGTCAATCAGTACAGACCTGGCTGGAGTTGTTCCGGACAGAGGCTGAACTGCTGTGACTCACACAACCAGCCAGGAAAGTTGCCAAGGGCCAAATGCCAGCAAAAACATGGGAAATGTGTTACTCTGCTAAGGTTAGACTCCCCATTCTCCCTCCCTGTGGCTGCTCCCCTCTTCCTGGTGAAACCAGGCTTAGCAAGGTGCAGAGCTCTTCATGCTCTTACTGAAGCTTTGAATTTCCTCTCCTGCCTGGCTGTCTCTTTCCATCCCAGCAGCCTTACTCCTTGCAAAGAAGACCCTTTTTAGATAGCACATCTGCTTTCCACCATGCCCATGTGGAGGAAACCTTGCTTTGTCTCCCGTTCTCCTCAACTCCATTTGCACAACTGTACTAGACTTTCTAAGACTCCTTAACAGTGCAAATAAGTCAAAAGAGCAATAAAGGCCAGACCAGGATAAGGATTTCACCTGAAGATGTTAACACCTACAAGGGTTATTATTTTCATTATTATCATTCCAATTCGTATGGAGTTTCAACAGTTATAAGTTTACAAGTGAATTGTTCTGAAATTTGAGGGTATTTTTCCCAAGGCAATTTAGTCCATATTTTAAGATGCAAACAGCTGAGACTCTTCTCTTCCTTATAAGCTTCAAAAATCATTAATAACTTACATTTTTTACAAAATAAGATCTCTACCCACACCCTCCCAAGGCTTACCGGAGGAATTTCAAGGTCAGAATCTCATCTGAGGTCATTCTGGTGTAACTCCCTTAGTCCTAAGAGACATTTGTGGATTAAGTTTTAATGACACAGAATCCAGCTTGTGTCTATCTCATTCTTAAATGCCATCTCAAAGGTATCGTTATTTTGATGACAAAGGGTTTAAGTTAGAGTTAAGTTCTCAGTTGTGTGGATAAAGTTTTATTTAATGAACACTAGACATTGACAAATCAGCTACATGCCCATTTTCTTCACCACACTGCTTGTTTTATTAAAGTTATAACATTGTTAATATCTTTATAACTATACATTATTTTACAATAAATAAATACAGTGTTTGTAATGGCTCCACAGTAGTTAGCATAGAATTACAACTCAGCCAAAGTCTCAGAAAAAAAAAAACACCAAAAAACAGTGAAATAAAATGAATTTTGATTCAGTCATTCTGCAATATCGACAAATCTGAAGCTGGAACACTCTACTGAAACTGATTCAGATATGAAAATATGTACACAAGAGCTAGAAGGTAGAAGTATTTGACAGAAAGAGAGCACTTCTTATCTTCTCTGTAACTATGGTTTTAACATACTCATTGACTCACTCTTTCCTATATATGTATTTAAGATCATAATCCTTAGGTGGAATGCAACCACAGAACGGAATCAGGTGAACTGTATAAATTGCTGTTCTGGGTATGTGCTATGCATAAGCTCATTCATAATAAAGGGAGTATACAAGTATGCAATAGATAGATACATAGATACACAAGGAGATAAAAAAGTGGATTCTCATTTGCAGAGCTCCTCAAAGTGCATTATTTAGTTCTCTTTTATCTATTGAGATATCTATCTTTAGGGGAAAATTGCCTAGAAATTAGTTTCCTTTTGGAGTTTACCTCTTACAAAATTTGTCCAATGAGCTGGAATTTACCAGAGTTCACTGTGGGCATCTCACAAAGAAAGAGTAAAGGTTCATGGAGTCTCCATACCCTTACAAAATCTGTCCTAAAAGGTCACATTTGTAAATATTTCTACAGAGCTGACTCAAATGTAGATCTAGCAGTAATCAAGTAGAGTTTGGATCTGCAGTAAGTGATGTCAACATAAGGGGTAACGGGTTAAAAATTAAACAGGGGAAGTTTAGATTGGATCTAAGGAGGAAATCCTTTCCTGTTAGAGTGGTGAAGCACTGGAACAGGTTGCCCAGAGAGGTTGTGAATGCTCCATCCCTGGCAGTGTTCAAGACCAGGTTGGACGAGGCCTTGGGTGAGATGGTTTAGTGTGAGGTATCCCTGCCCATGGCAGGGGGGTTGAACTGGATGATCTTAAGGTCCTTTCCAACCCTAACTATTCTGTGATTCTATGATAACTGCACAGCTTTTTCTCTTTACAGTTTTTGTCTGACCATACTTTCTTTTTGTCTCTGGCAGTACAGGATATTGGCTTTGTTCTCCAGATAAGAGCTCTGGCAATAAGAGGTTATATTACATGAATGCTATTTCTCAACATAAAAGCACAGTCAAGCTGCAAATGACCTTAGGAGATCTCTAGTTGAATTTCCTGTAGTAGATGAGGTTGCTCAGAGCCTTGTCCATTAGTTTTTAAAACCCCACAGCTCCTCCAGGCAAACTGTTCCAGTGTTTAGCTGCTTCTATGTTTTTAAATGTCTCTTCTTGCCATACCTGCATTGCCTTTTGACCTTTTTTAATACACAGCTAGAGTTTGTGTTCATCTTTCCATATCCCCTTTAGGCAGTGGAAGGTGGTCCTACCAAGCCTCCCATTCTCCTAAAGAAGTCTTGTCCTCTCTTCTTGCTCAATTGTGCAAGAAGCCAAGTGTAAAGCTAAAAGGTGGAAACACTTAACTAACACATCACATCACATTAGGTGCTTGTCTGACCATATTCTAAGCAGCCATGTGATGTGTTGGTCCTGTGATACAGGAGAAAAGGACATCCACCATACTGCACTTGGGGAGCACCTTTCCTAATGGGGATCTTCCTAATGCAGGATCCCACTAAGTGCATATGTTTATTTTATATTTGAAGTATTTGTGAGATTCTCCTTATATGAAGACTTTACCTGCACCATGAAAAAGAATGCTTGAGTGAGAAGGACTGATGTCTGTGTGTTATCAGAAAGTTGACTTTGACAATGACTGACCTGGTCTGTCAAAAAGGAGCAACCAGAGCTTCTCCCAGTGCTTTATGCATTCGTAGCAAACTATTTGCTGCATGTCCTTTTTAAGCTGGATTTTGTCTCCAACAGAATTCCCATACATATCAAAAGAAACCCATTTGTGATTCAGCATTAGCAAGAAAGAAACCTGTCCATAAAAATAGTAAAATAGAGTAGGAAGTGTTTGAAGAAAACTTGTGGCAAACCAGATTTTATATAGTTGATCTCTGTAAATATTCAAAGCCTGCCCTCATCCTGACTCCCCTAGCCATTTGAGATTCCTCACTCACTGAACTTCTTAGAGATGGCTCTGCCGTAATCACCAGTCCTTGGATATAAGAGCAAAGAATCTTCTTTAAACAACATGCATCACATTATCATGGTGTGGGAGAAAAGAGCTGAAACTACTCAGAGAGACATGCCACCTACTATTAAGCTCAGAATTTTGCAAAGCAGGTTCATAAATCAGGGGGTGACAGTAAATTTTTAACAGTGTACATACTCCGGCATGAGCAAGAGCCTAGTTTGTTTTACAGGCATGATGATAGCTGCAAAGAATGCTGCAGAGTGATATGGATAACATGGTGGCACACCTGTAACCTCCAGTACTGAAAGAGAGAACTGTTTGCACTTCATCATTCCAGGAAGAAAAAATTACCCAGTCCTCCTGCCACAACACACCCTAAATGGAGCCTTACTGTCCCGAGGAAAAAAAAACTTGTAATGTACAAAGTATACCTTGTCAATCTTATTCTCAGTGATTATGTACTTCCATGGTATGTGGAAGTTTTATAGAGCAATTACATCCATGGTGACTTTGTAATTACAGTATTAGGAGGTCGCAGACAGAGGAACTTCACCAGCTCTATTGATTTTTAAGGCTAGCCCAAACAGGATATAGATTAACAGTGGACTTGTAACTTCTTAATATGTATACAAAGTGCACTATGCTCAGGAACTAACACTGATAAATGATGCTCATACTAGCGATGGGCTAGCTTCTGATCCCTACTGCTCTTTCAGCATCAATCTGCATAATCACCCTGGAAAAAGAGTATCTTTGTGGAAATAAGTAGTTAGAGAGAAATTCTAGGCACTGGAGGAAAAAGTTTGAAGTAGTTGTTAAAAATGTGAATTTAACAACTAAAATCCACCTCACTGACTACCAGCATGGTTTGAATTGTATAAAAAGCCTTAAGTTATTTACTTTTTTGAACTATCCATTCTCAACAAAAATTCAGTCCTGCACAATAATGTAACAGAAGAGCTGATCAATTTTTTTGGACGTCTACAGGGCATTTTCACTAGAGAAAAGATTAGATATAGATATAGATATAGATATAGATATAGATAGATATAGATATATAAGAGGTTTTATCAAGTAAGTGACAAAATTGCTAGAGTTAGCAAACTGAATAAGTTTGACCTGATTTTACTAAAGCAGGTAAGAGCTGTGCTCACAGAGCGTGGTGGATCCCTTCCACACCAGTGTTTATGAGGATAATGGAAAACCTTAGCTATTCTACATAGCATGTTTTCCTTATTATAAGTTTAGGCACAGAAGTACTTGTTAGTTGGGGTGTCTGCATAGTAGACTAGTTTTCTGCAAGATGTAAAACATGATTTTAAAGAAGCTTTTTCGGGGATAGAGGTAAAGCAAAATAATAAAAATAATAATAAAATTAGTATTATCTTTTAATAATAAAAAAAAGCAGAAAGCAAAGAAAATGCTAAAAAAATCATCAGGGACTGCACAGCACCTTTCAGTCATTCTATGATGCACTCTAGATTTATTTCAAGCATGGTAAGTTTTCTTACATATGCTGTCTTTAATAAATATGCAGAAAATTTCTAGGAAAAAACGAACTTTCTGGAAACAACATATCCATAGAAAATATTGAAATGTAGTGCTATAGTGCTAACCAAAATTCATTTTTTTAATCAGATGAACAATTTGGCTAACTGGAGGTGGCACCATTCATCATTTAGGTACAACTGACCGCTTCGTCTGTTGAAGAAAATATTTATGCCAAAAAAATAACTCAGTTTTACTACACTCCAAAATGTTCAAGAAAATCAATGTAAAAATATCAACGTCCCAACACCTCCTGAGAAACTTTCAACAGCCTTTGGAAAAAATCCCTTCTCAATATGCTTCTGACAAAGCACTGGGTTTTTTGAATCAGTAAAACCAGAATCAATCTCCCTTTAGTTTCCTACGTGTGTATTCCAGATTGATCTGAAACTTCTGTTGGCTGAAAATCTGGCCCAAGCTGCCCCATAGAAATGAATATTTATGCTGTTTGAAAGAATAAAATCCTTTTCAAAGAATATCATAAATAATATAATCGAATAAATCAGGAGTCAATGAAATTTGCTTCTTTA
Source organism: Pezoporus flaviventris (assembly GCF_033815535.1). Taxonomy (NCBI): domain Eukaryota; kingdom Metazoa; phylum Chordata; class Aves; order Psittaciformes; family Psittacidae; genus Pezoporus; species Pezoporus flaviventris. Next base: position 1,217,249 of record NW_026892597.1, on the reverse strand, counting down.
AGACGGCAGAGTGTAGAAGGGAACCTTTAACTGACACTGTGGACAAGACCGATATTTACACTAGGGCTACTGAGCACTGCTCTGTATAATATAATGGGAACATTAAATAAGGGTAAGTGTAATTAATACATAACGCTAGTAAGAGTCAATTTTCATTCTCTTCTTGAGGCTGACTGCCATTATCATGATTTTATTTTTTAATTTCCTGGTGCTATCTCCTTCTTTACTAGCCTTCTCCCATGAACGAGATAAGCTGTTGCACATTTTGATTTGAAAGCAAGAGGAATGGTAATTAAGTAATTTGAAAATGAAAAGAGCTTAATCAAGGAGGTTTATACAGCATAAAACTGTGCAGAACCTTGATCTACCTTTCCTTCAAACTCACTGCTGGCAAAACGACAACCTTGAACCTGATCTTGTTTACTTCAATTGTAAAGCCTCCATTGACATCTTTAACATGACACCTCAAAATATCGCTACTTTAAGGGGATGAAAGTAATTTTTTGATGCATGTTTTGGGGCTGGGAATACCAAAGAAGCTCAAGACACTTTGAATCCAAAGTGTGAATTTGATCTACAGGGATGCCCAGACACACCAGTTTACTCGCTGAGTTACTCACACCACTTAAGTCCATCCCTTGGCCCCACCACTTTTCAATCCTGTGAGCAGCATGCTCTGAACCAGCCCTGTCTGTGAGTACCCACTGGCTCAACCTGGGGCAAGAAGGATCACAGCAAAAGAGACTGTGGGCTGTAAAACCACCAAGTGTGTGACATAGGCTGGGACTTCATGCTCAAAGGGGATGTGATAGAAGGATTGTTTCCGTGATGCAGCAAATGCCATAACTTTTCTTCACTGTGTGAGCTTAATCTCAGAAAATCTTATGAAAACTGATACTGGAGCTCATATCCAAATAAATGAGAAACTTGGAGAGATGTAAGAGAGGTGACTATTTACCAAGGGGATCGAGGTGCTACATTTTGTCACGAAACAGGTAAAATGTCCAACAAAGAACAGCACAATAAAGCAGACACAGGTAGAACTTGTTTTTCTTCTTGTGTCATTTGCCTTTGTTTCCTGGGACAGGAGGAACACATGTTCTTTATAAAGAGCTCTGTTTGTTGGTCTTTGCAGTTGTTATTAGTGTAAATGAATAATAATAAGTAGCCTTCCAGTACCTAAAGGAGGTCTGCAAGAAGTCTGGAGACAGAATTTTTACAAGGGCATGCAGTGATAGGACAAGGGGGAATGGCTTTAAATTGAGAGAGGGGAGATTTAGATTATATATTATGAAGGAATTCTGCCCTGTGAGGGTGGAGAGAGAAGCTGTGGCTGCCCCATTCCTGGCAGTGTTCAAGGCCAGGTTGGACAAGGCTTGGAGCAACCTGGTCTAATAGAAGGCGTCCTTGCCCGTTGAAAGGGGTTGGACCTAAATATTTAAGGTACCTGCCAATCCAAACCTGTCTGCGATTCTACGATATAAAAACAATGCATGGGAAAAGAACATAAGAATGATACCAGTATGATTGTGTACTGATTACACAGGTCAACCCAAGCAATCATGACAAAGAAACTTTGATGACACTCTAGGATCCCACAGTTATAGCTCTCAAAACCAGGATTCTGGTTCTAGCACCCCAGTGTTTGCTCATCCCACAGATTTACTTGAAGAGGAATAAATAAGACTGATGGGGGAAACAAAACTCATGCTATTTCCTTTTATTTGAGCATCATGACAGTCAGGCCACAGACTCATACAATTATAGGGTCCCCATGGCATGAGCCCTCAACCCTGGCCTCCACAGGAAAAAAACACATTGCTTTGTTTCAGTTCTGATATAACCTGCTAGCTGGCGATTAGGCAATGCCTGAGGACAAAGGATGATGGAAGTCTGAAGACCCTGTGCACAAAGAAAGGGTGACATTTGGGTTGTTTGCATCCTCGACAAACGATCCTGTATACATAATGCCTAGATAAGGGAGAAAAGAACCTGGTCTGGTGTTTCCTTTCTAACTAATATGCATGTGTATGTGTGTATAGTGAGATACAGATTGTCATGGCCATTTTTCTATACAGATTATGGTAATGATTAAATGAGCATGAATACAGACATCTGAAAATGATAACAAGTAAGGGAAATTCCATCCTATTCTGTATCTCTATCTTTTCTGTGAACACTACTTTGTTATCTGCAATATGCAAGCCTTTTGAATAGGTGCTATTAATTTAATATGCATTTATTCTGTCTGATCTTTCTTTAATTTTAAATTAAGTGAAGTCAGTGATCAAAGAAAGGCCAGAATAATAGCCCTGTAGGCTGACTTTTCTTTTCTTTTGGTCCACAGAAAGCAATGACAAGTAGCACTGTCTGATTTTTCTGGGCCAGTTCTGCAATATGTACCTAAGTGACAACGTGGCCTGCAGTAACACTGAAATACATGGGAGTCACCAAAATAAACAATTACCAAGCAGAACAAAGGCCTATGAGCCAGCTATAAACACCATTATTTACCTTTTGTGTTTCAGCAGTTGCTAAGAGCCACAAACTTACTGCTCTAAACCATTAAACTGGGAGCACAAAGACTATCCCTGCCCCAAAGTATTTGCAGTAGTAGATTGTTTAACTCTGTATAACTTAATCTCCTTCTGAGTGACAGACATGCTCACACACCCAAACTCTCTTCCACAGAATATTTAACTATCCTTTTTAAGAATCATGTCCACAACTAGAAGCAGCCATGAGCTAGTTCTCTATCATTCTGCAGAAGCCAAAGTAATGTCTGTTACAGAATCAATTCCAAAACACTACTCAGGAAGCAGTGGGCTGAGATTTCACAAATTCATTTCTTATAACCCATTGCCAGAACAAATCATGGCATGTCTGCAATTTTATACAGAAAGATAAGCTCTGCAGAGGGAGAATACAGGTTTTGTTAGACTAACATGACACCGAGCTGTGTGGTTCAGTTGGTACGCTGGAGGGAAGGAATGCCATCCAGAGGGACCTCGACATGCTTGTGAGGTGGGCTGATGCCAACCTTATGAAGTTTAACCATGCCAAGTGCAAGGTCCTACACCTGGGTTGGAGCAATCCCAGGCACAGCTACAGGTTGGGCAGAGAAGAGATTCAAGACCTTAAGATCATCCAGTTCTAACCCCAATCCCGTGGGCAGGGACACCTCACACTAGACCATGTCACCCAAGGCTCTGTCCAACCTGGCCTTGAACACTGCCAGGTCTGTGTTGCACTTTGAGTACTGTTGCATTTTTCATCTGAGGTTACCGAGACGTTTAGCAGACTTGGATTTTGCAACAATCCAGAAGATTATTAATTCCATCCTGAACAATGGGCAGAATTTAGGTGGTGCTGGGTTTGTAGAGGTATAAACCATTTATTTCCCTTCTCACAGGATTCATCTAATTCTGGGTTGTGGGAATTGCTCATTTCACTGGTATACAATAGATTCAGATGGGAGGTACAGGTTACTGGTCACAGCCACTGGAAGGGATGACCTGGGCAAGTACAAATTCAAGCGTGAATTTCTGTTTCTGGAAAGCATCTGGAAAACTTTGTTGGCTAATTCACATAGGTTGTACAGATAAACATCATGCCTTCATATCAGTAGAAATTATCCCTAGTATCAACAAGATATTACTTAGAGTAATTACTTATGGAGGGAATCATCTCACCTAAATTTCGTTATCTACAAGTCAGGTACTTAATCTAGCTAACCACCTAGGCTCCCTCTGTAATGAACAGACAGAATAGGCACCAGGAGAGAAAGAGACTTGTTTTATCCCAAGATAAATGTCCTGAGATAGGTAGATTGAATCACCTTCCAGAGGTGCTTATCTCTCTTTATTGACTACAGAAGGTACATAGATAATTAGCCATGACTAGACACCTAATTTTTAGATACCTAGACACCTAAACTGTAGCAAGATGAATCAGAGCTGAGTGATTACTGCTAGGTAAACTTCCTCCTACCCATTCATCAGTGAGAGAATGTCTGACTCCTGAAACATAAAGCTTGGACTGTTTCCAAAATAGTATTTTTCCTTCTTCTTTAGAATTTTTTTTTATTTTCTGCATAGTGATTTCTCCCATTATGAGGGTATTCAGATAGTGCTTTCACTTATGCAGTTCGTTGCTATTAGATTGTACAAAAACTGCTGGTTTTATTGAAATACCTGAAACAATGTGCTTTCAGTAAGAGAAATGACAACATGTGATAAATACATACCTTAAAACATTGTAATAGCATCATCTGTATTTTATTTGCTTTTCTTCCAAATCTGGTGCAATTTTATGTACAGCTTCTATTTCCTACAGGATTAAAAAAAATACATCTTTGTAAGAAGATCTGTGCCTACAAATAAATCCAGCTTCATTTTATTGCAGAGCTTGATATAATTTGTATAAGTTACAGCCTAATAAAAGATAGGGGAGCAAACCTCAAGCCACATCATCTGTTTTTCCCCCCAGTAGAGATATAAAATTATATTTGTTCTGGTTCTTTTTATGTGGTTCATCAGATTAGGAAATTTTATTAGACCTCCTACTTTGGGTTTGTAACAATAAGATCCTTCCTATGCCAATAAGTGAAGCTTAGAGAAGTTCTGATGCGCTTATAGGCAATGTGAAAAAAAAACAGGCTGGAAAGGCATCTTCATTTATTTAAGCACATACTTAGTACAAGATTAAAGTTATTTGCTTATATGCTGTCCTTAATATGGATAGGCTTAAAGGCATTTCCATGATTTTCCTGAATGAGAAACACACTCTCAGATGTGCAATGAATTTTCATTATTGTTTATTTGATGTTAGGAACATGAACATCAGATGTGTTAATATGCACAATGTCAAGTAAAGTTTATAAAGTGGAATGTAAGGGCAAAAGTGCAGAATAATGGGTGAATAAAAAATTATACCTTTGGGCTGAAGTTTCCACACAAAATTTTGTTCATGTGAAAAACTGACAGTTGTTACTCTGGATTCTGGCACATTTTGTCCTGTTCCTCTCTATAATTAGAAAAACAGATATTTCGATAAGGCCATGTATGTTTTCAGAATCAAAATTTCTCTAAGATTCACTTGGTGGCATGGGAAGCCCCCTGATCCCACAGATCTAGACTAATGTTTTCTGAGTCTTGTGAAAACGTGAAAAGAAATCTGGATGAATTAAGGGGCTCAAGGAGCAGAGTAGGGCTTGCATTGTGTGACTTGACTGCACAGCCACAGGTAGTGAGTAAAAATTTTCCCAATATCCTCAAAATCATTTAACCCTTTGAGGTGTTGATAAATACGGACACTGAAACCCCTTGGCCAAGTCACAAAGGGAGACATACTAATGGGAAAAAAACATTTGAAATTATCCCAGACCTTGGGGAACCAGTTTCTGTTTTTTCCAGCTTTGAGAACAACAGTGAAACCAAACCATGAAATTGCTATGATAAAACAAGCTGAACCTTCTGTAACGGACAGGTGGATATTTCCTGTCTCTGAAAGGCCTGAAAACTTTCCTTTCACAGGAAAAAAACATTAAACTGTGGTTTAGTGGTTAAGGCACTGAATTAAGACTAGGCAGTGCTCGATCCTTTTCATAGCTTTACTTTGGTATAAGGCTGGAAAAGTCTTTCACTTTTCAAACCTGCAGCAGTACTTAGGTGTACGCCTGGAGCTAACCAAGCCAAAGATCCCGTAGGTCATCCCAGCTAGTGAACTTAATTGAAAGTATTTACATCTGCAGGACCAAGACCTTAATTTGTCTCTGTGTTCCTTCCAGATGTGTAAATTTAGGTATTATGCACTTCCTTGTTTTTCTGCTTCCATTTGCACTGTGTATTTAAATGAAATCTGTGAAACAGCCCTTTGGTTCTGCTTGGCTTCATTTCAAATTCAGTTCTTCATATTAAAGAAAATGGTTTAAAAAAAGAGGTGAGACAGGAGAGCATCTAGAGGAACATCAACTTAAATAGCGTACCACTGGAGAAAAGATAGCAAAATTGGGGCTTACTTATGGTTGAGAAAGGAAGAAATCTGATAGCAGGCATCTGCTGTGTGAAACAGAGAGCTGAAAAAGGTACCCTGTTTCCCTATGCACTTATCAGGCAGACAAGGAAGGATGGGTTGCACTGGATGACCCTCCCAGCGTCCCCTCCAGCCTTATTGTCTGTGATCACTAAAACTGCAGATTTTGTTCCAATGCAGGATGTTGTCACAGCTGGTCCTGAGCTTCCTACGCACCTCCATCACTACTGTAGTACGGCAAAACTGGGTGTAAACAAGCATCTTTGTGTTGCAGTTGCTTTTGGCCAGAGTTTATAAGAAGCTGCCCATCAAAGAGCGAGAATGCTTACAAGTTCTGAGTTGAGAAAATGCAGCAGCAAGCTTTTGGGGGATTTCACAATACTGATTTCTTGGTTTGAAGCAAAATATATTTACAAGAGCATCTGCTGGTGTGAGTCGCTTAAATACGGCATATACTCCGTGTCACTGCTTCATCATCATGTATAATTGGCAATAAACCTATTTAGAATTCAAGATGCATAAAACTGAAAGTCTTTGAAGGGAATAGCTGCTGAGATTATATTTATTGTGCTTTCCCACAATATTTTTCTATGCATAATGTGATAAACCTCCAAGGTGGTTGTAGGCAAAGCTAAAATATTCACAAGTATGCAGTTATTATGAATTTAGACAGGTTGTAAGACATTTTGATATCAAACTCTTAATGAATGGCAGTAAACATATTCTACATTACTTTATTAAAATGCCTGTTAAAACATACACATCCACAGAATGATCACTGGATGTGTTTACTTGCTAATAAAAAGCCCATGAAGAAAACAGCATGGAAATAAATATTCTTTCCCTGCACTACTATGATAAGAATTAAGGCATGCATTTAAAGTTCATATTATGTTTCAGTGTGTTCACAGCACATCCAGATAATCAGATATTCAAAGGATTCCTAGTCAGTTCCAATATGCCACGACTCATGGTAAATTGAGTTGTGTAAATGATAGTTCCATATCCTGCAATGGTTTTTAAGATTCCAGAAAACTTTCTCCCCTCCAAAACAACAAACAAACAGAAAATATGCAACAAATTCTGGTTAATATAATGCTTTTCAAATAAAATCTGTCCATATTTTTTCTATTTTTCTGAATTTTTCCTTGCCGAATTTAAAACAAAAATGTCATATTGAGCTAGAAGAGCAGGGGATATTTTTTCCTCTCTTTTCAACATTTCAGTGTGCATATTGACAGCTTGAGGAGGGGGGAAAATCAAATTCTTAGTTGAAAACATTTGGGAATTTATTCTTTTTAAGTAAAAGTTTGATTTTCTTCACAAAGTCCTGCTCCGTGCTAGTGGCAAACACAAAGCCGTAAGTCTCCTGTAACATCTGATAGCAGTTACATAGCTCCATACTATGCTTTTAATCTGGAGACACTGCAGATCTTAAAGGGGGCTGAATATGTGTCGTGGTTTAAACCCTTGCCACATTTTCTGTAGGCAATGGGTAGCAACTGTCCTCCTAACGGAAATACCACTGTGTGTTGCCTCCATGGGAGGTATCCATGCCTCAGTGTGAAATAAGTGTCTACTAGACCAAAAGAAAGAAAAGAGCCATTGTGCCAGAAACCCACACAAAACGTTGCTTTAAGGTGATCAGCACATGGTGCCCTGTGACTGTAGAGCTGGGAGGGAAGTGGGGAAAGGCACCGTGATGCAGTTAATACCTCCCTTAGGATAGATTGAGTAGAAGTTAATGCCTGGAGCTTTTTGGCTGCTAACAGAAAGAGAATTGGTCTTCAAATGTTGGTATCTTCCTGATGCATCTAGTCTCTGTGGTTATTTGCCCTGAAAATGCTGGTGCAATGTGGTTGTGTAAAGCTTTTTGTGCTCACAAGCACAGCTAGCAGCTGTATCCTATGGGTTATAAGATGAAGCTCTGCATTGCATAAAGGGTAAAATCTTGACCCAACAATAACCAGCACTCACGCTCCCTTTCCCATAGGCAATGCAATGATCTTACTCTTGATACTTGCATTTTGCACTCTTCAAGAGCAGCCAGGTTGTTTTGATGGGTAAACTGGGTCCCAACAGACTGAATTAACAAAGGGAAAGGCTTGCAATGTGAGCAATGGGATTGGTCTCCTTTCCCTTCTCCCTTAACCAGTAACTCCACAGAAATGACCAGTACCACTCTGAAAGAACAATTCTCTACTATTTTTCCTTGCCATGATTACACAATAGCACATTCCTACTCACTTATTTTCTCATTCAGAAACGAAGTTTCTTATAATGTACGACAGCAACATACCCTGCAAAACTCCTATTTATACAGCACTGCTGTTGCTATAAGAACTGTTTATACAAATAAGTAACATACCCCACAGTGTAATATCTTTCACTTGCCTAATGTACTTTTTGACACATGACGAGGAACTTCAAGCCTTAATACCCAAGCCTAGGTTAAAATAACTGAGTAATGTACCATCCAAATGAAAGACTGTCATTGTTCTTGCTGGAAACAGACACACTTATTTTCATGTCTGGCAACAATATTGTTTTAAAGCAAACTGTGAAGAAATTATGCAGGCTGAGTCAAAAGCTGGAATATGCATTTAAACATCATATTAATAGGCTTGGAAGAGCATGCATATTAAGAAAAACGCTTTATAAGGAACAATTTCCCTAAGAAAAGTCTACTTGACATGAGTTTATTTACTGTCAAACTGTAATACACCGTTATGCACCCTCTGGTATCACCAAGAAATCCATTGTGGAATGCCAGATGGATAAAGAACAGAGTAAGAATGGAGAAAGAAAGGGAAAATAAAGAAGCAATGATGCTGTGCCACTCTGTCTGACACACTGAGAATTCACCAGGCCAGCAGTCCCTACTATGAGGGGTGTCTGTATTCTCATTGCATCCTGAAAAAGAGATTAACAGGAAGGCTTTGAACCAAAAATATGTGACAGTAGGATTTCAGGGTGTTTCCCTTAAGCTCATACCCACGCACAAAGGTGTGCATGGACAGCTACAGAAGAAACAAGGAGAGACTGGTAGAGGCATCTTAGCAGTGAATAGAAAGTGATAAGGAGATACCACTTGATGCAGGCTGCATGGAGCCATGAGGAGCCACCATCCCACTGTGTCCTCTTTGCCCTTCTTGGCTGCCCCATGGCTGCATGTAAATATCCCAAACCCTTTGGAGCCGGGGCACATCTATGTGTTCATACCTACGCTGCATCCAGCACTAATGGCACAAACATAACAACTGCTTTTAAGGATTTCTCAAATTCTCCCTGTGTATTCTTTTATTCCCCAAAATTTCTAGTGTTGCCGTGAATTTATATTAAAGAATAATATTGCCACATAATGGGGGGAAAGAACAAACTCTTCCCAGTGTCCACATCAGTTACATATTTCCCCTCTCCTTTCCGCCCTTCCCCTTCCCCCCTGTCTCCAGCCCTGCTGCTCAAAGGAGAAAGTAACAGAGATATCTGAGATTACAAAGGGTTTTGGATGAGTGAACCTGGAGTGACTAAAGCTCTTAGAAAAGAATTTAAAGGATCGCAGTGGCATGCAGTCGTGTTATATAAACATATTCTGAACGGTACCATCACGCGCCCAGCCCTGGCGCCACAATTGCATTAAGTGAAATTTTATACAGAAATTGTGAAAGTGCACGGGGGTTGGTTGATTATCTGCTGTTTCTGCTCCCTTTCAGACATGAAGTAAGAAGCCAAGGTGCTGGAGAAGAATGTGGACAGTGCCAAGAGGTTTCTGACCTGTTCTAAGAGAAAGGTTTTCTTTCTCCTCTATATATTTTTCTCTTTATGTTTTTCTTTCCCTTTCTCTTTATCTTTCCTTTTCTGATCGGGTTTCCTCCTCAGAGTTCAAAGCTGTCAGAACTGTCAGAAATGAAAACCTGGAATTGACTGTCACTGGGATTTAAAATTGTCAAACACCAAAGGAAAGAGAGGGAAGAAACTAGAATAAGGTCGCTGTCTAAAAGCTATGTGGTAACTTACTGAGGTGTCTAATGAATGCTTTCCCTGTGTACCTTGACAGTTTCGAAGTGTGGAGAGGGCGAAAGTTACAATATTACTCAGGAATTGTTTGTTGGCAAAATAAGTTAATTAAAATGAGGTTCTGATTAAAATGAAAGGGTCTGGCTCATTTGAAATATTAATTTAGGCCTTGAATTCTGCAATCTGCCTGCAAGGGTCTCCCTGCAAGATCAGGGCTGTGTTTGTTAAGTAGTGAAGCATTGTTGCAAGTAAAGCCAACTTTTTCCTTTTAATGTTGTCTGATCTCTTTCCCTGAGCTAGCCCATTTCTATTGACCTTCGGGGCAAACTGCAAAGCCTCACTATTACTTGTACTAAAGATGAGGGTATGGTTCGTGTTTGAAGGGGGAAGTGACTTGGGAAAAGTCTGTTGTGTGGAGCATGGGATAGGTCTGTTTGGAGGTTATCTTTCCTAGCAATGCTTTTACTTATCCCTGGCACTGCCACTTGTTGGATATTCCCCCATTAATGTGTGTTACTGACAGTCACTGTGCTAGCACGGAGAGGCGAGACAGCCACACATGAACTGGACTGAAACATTTCAAATAAAGAATTTTGATATAATTTTTATTACTCTTCCCCCTCAATAAAAAAAGAGCCTATTAAATTTATTTATCATTAGATAAAACTTCGAATTAAAACCTTTTCCTCACTTCCTACAGACACACGCAAGCAAAAATGAAAAAGAAAAATATGCCTTTGCTTATTTTTTCCCATCAGCTCTGAGTATAAATATTAACCTATGTGTTTCTCCAGTGGAGGAATTCAATACTGTGGCAGAACACACCCCAAACAACAGAAGATCCCAACAGGGAGCTTTTATGTCAGGGTTAACGTCAAGACACATTATTCAAAACCTTTAAACAGACAGAGACTAGGAAATCCCTTCACCCAAATCCCATATGAGGCATTATAGATAAACAGCAGAAATTGGTTCTTCCTGTGCCTGAACTTAAAACTCCACCAGCCATGTCAAATAGTGCTTGTTTTACTACAAAATGAGTAAATACATTGCAAAAAAATTCCATGCAAATCCTGTTATTTTACTGGCCGAACTGACACTAAACCGACTAGCAGAGAATCTCTTCCTTTTCCCTGGACAGCCCTGGGTTGTGCTGGCGATGCAGTGTATTTCAGATCTCTGGAGGATGCCCCACTGTTTATATGCTCACCAAACAATATCTGCTGTTGGCAGTGCAGCACTGCAGCTCCCAATGGGAAGGGGAAAGCTATCAAATTGAGCCAGATTTCATTTGCTCTACTGTAGTTGCTGGCCCCTTGCTTCCTCTGAGCCAGAGGAAGGTGAGGTATTAATCTGTTTAACATTACTACCATTTCTATTTGCCTTCTGACCTGAGAAACTCAGATATGGACTTTAACTCCAGCTGTGAGGAGATGACCTGGCACAGTAGGGAAGCAGATCTTCAGAAACAGGGACTGGCACACATTAAAAACTGCCAAAATATTCATGAAATAAGAATATTTATTCAAAGTCATTGGGTTAAAATATATCCACAACAATGAGGAGCTGCTGAAACTCTTGATTTCCAGCTCTGAGTGCCGCGTCAGAGCTTGAGTAAGGATGCCATGAAAAGTGCCCTTGCTCTAGTGCCACTCTAAGGGTGGGAATCCCAAGAGATGTCACAGTACACAAATGGAGCAGGCAGCAAATCAACCCACCTCAGAGCTGTGCCCTGAATTTTAAACCTTACAGCTCCTCTGCTCTTTATTTCCTCTGTCCTTGCTGTCATCACACCATACTCACTGCAAATGTGTAGGAGAACTTTGAGCTGCAGGGAATAGTATTTTCTACAGATGTCTCTAACCAGTAAGTACTTTGTCCTGATTCAAGGTGTCTTTTTTTTTCTGTTTTGGGTTTTTCCCTCCCACACTAAGTGGAAGATCATCACAAGAAGGTGTGGAGACCATTCCTGCTCATGCAAGAGTGTGCAGCCGGTGGAGCAAGCCCTCTGTTTCACCTTCATAGGTGGGAGAGAGCCACAGAGGGAATGGAAGTTGGACAGGACATTCCTAGGAATGGATGGAGACTGAAACAAGATCTTTGAAATCCCAAAGGAGAACAACTCTGCCAAGTTACTGTATTAATGCCATCATTAGCAGAAAGCAGATGTCCCTCCACTGAGGATGAAGACAGCACATTATACGTAATCTAGAAACACCCTCAGGATAGGGGTTTTCAAAGGGGTTTCAGTTCAAGTATAAGATGTACACAGGTAGGTTTCCATATGAAATGTCTACAGGTGTTCAAGGAATCTAGGCTGTCATTATAGTCAAGAGGTATGTAAGGCTTAGCTCTTCTCACACTGACATTTACTGAATTTTAGAAGCCTCAGTGTACTGAGGCATAAACTAAGGATTCTTAGTGTGCTTGCTAAGTACTAACTAGGCTCCTGACTGTTAGTGCTAACTACTAACTAAGGCTCTTGAGCATCCTGCCAAGTACGGCTTATTCCTTATGGTACTGACTTGGCAGATGTGAGGACATGGAAGACAAGTTCCTTTCTGTAGTAACAGCTGGAGACCCCATGGGATACTTTGAGGCAACTCCAAGTGTCACTAGACACCTCTGTGTGGACAACCAAATCAGGCCCTAGTGTGCTCAAGGGAGCCTAGGCAGGTAGTCAGCTCCCCCTTAAATAGACACCAAGATATCATTAATAGAATTGCTCCCCAGACTCCACATCTGCATCCTCAATATCCAGTTACCTACATCAAAAAACATCTCCATCCCAGACTGAATCCCAACCCTGTATTTCAGTTGAACAGTTGAGTCCTACAAGCCTGTATCAAGGGTGCAGTGCACACCACCACATTGTAAGAAAGACACTGCTTAGGTCTCAGGCAGCTAGCGTTTTCCCCAGCAATTACCAGGCTCAGTCTGGGACTAGCACAGGCCAGGGACCAGACCCAGGGAGCTATTTAGTTGCTATTTAACTATTTAGAAGCTATTTAGTTGCTTTGAAAGGTAAGATTCACATAACATGGATGTGAGCCGTGCCATCTTCGTTAGCCTCTATGCTAAAAAGATCCTGAAACATGCTCTGACCTATGTATCATATGGTTGAAGGCCAGCTATGTGGCATTTACTGGAATTGCAGTTTTAGATTTAGGTTCCAAAATCACACTTTATTTATCTTCAACCATTAGTCCTAAACTAGAGCTGGAAGATAAATAAGTTTCTGATAGTTTGAGAACAAAATTAAATGTCTAACAGAAAATATTAGTCTAATTTATTTCATGGAACATCTCTTTAAAATTCCATTATGTCATTTAAAATTTCTATCCATTTCTTCTATCTAGAGTCTATATTAATAAGGGTATTGGGAGCAATGGAGACCCCAGAGCGCACCGGGGCTGACATTTGGGTTTCTTAGGTTTATATGTAGGTCTGATATCCAAACATCTGTTCGGAAATGAAAAATTCCCCCTGAGCTTCAGGTCCAATTGAATTTCCAGGGAAAGTTATGGCTGTATCCTCCTCCTCTTGGCATCCGATGTGCAGGCAGTGAGCATGAGACAGGAAAGAGCAAAGTCCCTCTCCTGGGTCTAGCTAAGCTCACCTTCTTGACTTCCATAAAATATGTATTCCCTTATCTATCTTTCCCTTCTGAGGATGTTTGTATTTATTTTCCTTGTACAAAACACCCCCACTCAGTCCAGCTTGCACTCCATCCCCATTGGTGTGGATCTTTCCTTCCATTACAGCACAGGCATTTGGCAAAACAAGATAACAGCAGAGAGCTTTATTACAACCCAAAGACTAAAACTGGAAAGGCTGTAAGTGGGAGTATTTTTCTGATGGAAACAGCTGCTTCTTGGGGGTAAAACCTTTCCCTGAACCAATATCTCTGTGCTTGTATTAGGTGGTCCTTATATCTCTTCTAATTTTCATTTACATCAAGATTGTTTTCTTAGGGCTGTCTCATATAGTGAAGAGGAAGAAAAGCATGAATAGTCTATTGATGGTTGTGGCTTCATATATAATGCATATGGCACACTTATCTGCGGTAAATATTATCTTTATAGAAGAATATATTTAATAGGGCAAAGCACTTTGTTTGTTTTGGCAGGGGAGAGGGTTCAGGATGACTAGCCACATCTAGCAGTATCGTAAGAGCCAAGATGCTTGGGTTGTGTTTTCCTCTCTTCCTGTGTTACTTTAGGAAGTCACAGGGCTCTTCTGTGCTTATGCATGTGAAATATCCGCTGTCAGAGCTGCAGCAGGACATTCCTGCACTTACTCATAGCACCCTGTTTTCCTCCACACCAGCCCACTTTACTGCCTCTCCTTTAGTTTCACAGGAGAAAAGACAGAGGGAGTATTTACCAACTTCATGGTGCAGCCATTTCATCTCAAGCTCTTAGCTCCTTCCAGCCTTCCTACTTTAGCCTCCTACAGCAACCTTTGACATTGCATGGATGCCTCTGTATCTTCTCTTTCTGCGTCTAGATCTGGGTTTCATTCTGAAGCAAAGAGCAGTAGAAAAGGTGCCGTGCTTACCTTGTAAAGTGGTTGTTCCTTCTACCAACAAGAAAAGGCAAGGCAGTCCCATGAGCAGGGTTATGGGGAAGAGACTGGGATAACCCCCCATTCCTAGACTTGCCTGCCTCCTCATCTCCCTTGCTTAAATTCTATCAGATCATTTGAAATCATCAGATAAAAGATAAAGCGAGAACACTGTTACGGGTTTGGTGAGTACAAAGAAGTAGGATTCTCTTCACAGGTTTGTTGATTAATTTCCCATTTAATGGAAATACCTGTACTCCATGGAGCTTGGACAGTTCTGATAGTCTGTTGAGAGATGTTGAGCCAAACATCTCAGGAGAGCACTCCTCAATACCACTACTATTTATTCTATACATACAAATACACATGAACATAGGCAGGTAGAGGTGAGAGGAGAAAACACCTACTCTTTCCTGGTTTTCTCTTCACATACATTGCCATGAGACTACCAAACAAAAGAAAAAAGGATAGAAACTTTCCGAGTTTCAGAGTCCAACTCAGACTGGAGTCCCACCACGATAAGTAGAATCAGCTCCTGGATGACAAAGCAATCCCAAACCTAACATACAGCCTAAACCAGGAGCACCATCTTGAAGGAAGGGAACCAAGGCAGAGATTTGCAGTATTATACCCTGCATGATCTGTTGGAAGTTATGCCAGTCATAACTAAAATGGAATTTAAGTGACCTTAACTTAAGGTTAATATAACCTGAGCTTCTGTTCAAATACTGAACCATGGCAGCTGTTAGTACTGACAGAAACACATGCAGTTTGGCTGATAGAGGAAAATGATTACTTTCGTTTCTCTTACATGTTAAAATACAGACCTTCAGATCAAACCAGGGTGGTTATCGACACTAAGCTGTTCAGATTCCAAGAAGATGTAAGCGTTCCATAAAAAGTACTGGCATAGCTACATACAGATGAAGGATAAATTCGCTGTATCTACTCACCTGATATGCAGGATATGCAGGTTTGCGTACATCTTCAGGAGCTTGATGATCTTCAGCAGGTGCCCTCTTTGAAAGGCTTGAACAGAAGCGAATGTATCCTATATTATATCCTGCACAACAGGAACTTTGATACCGGCAAAGGAAGGAGAAGGAAAGCACATGGTGGGAGCCATTCAAGCTCCTTCTTCAAGGAAAAGTTTCGCGTGCCATTTTGCACAACGTGGCTCATTCCAAGGACAAAGGCAAAAAGCTCTTCAGAAGTTTCTTCATGAACTGGAGATAAAAGTAATCCCTGCTAGGGATGGTTTAGCAGTATGCATATATGGGGGAGGAATTTCAGAAGAAGGGAAATACCCCTCCACCCCATCCTGAGTTTTCAATACTACTTTGTAGTTCTGCCCACTTTTGAAGTAGCTTAAAAGAAATGGAAGTAGTTGGAATGTTTTTACACAAGAAATACTTCCTTTTGTGTAATTAAAATTATTGTGGTTGGCTCCTGGAGTGAGAAGCTCATAAATTTGTTTCCAGTAGCAATCAGTATAGTTAATACCCATCCTATCGAACCGAGTTAACTCCTGTTCATTTTGGGCCTCATCCAGAGCTCATTGATGTCAAAGGAAAGAAACTATTGACTTAAGTGAGCTTTGGAGTAGACCCTACAAGCTGAAAAGAACAGATAATCTGGTTATTTCTGCAACAAAGAAAAAAGACATCCAGGGAAAACAAAAAGGCAAAAGTCAAAATAAAATAGTTTAAAAAAACCCAAATAAGCAAGAAAAAAAGCCATCCAGGCACACAGAAAAACAAACCCTAGGCAAAAAGACAGCATGATAAAAAAAAAGGTACAGGGTGTTCTGTATGACCCAGAGTTGTGATAGGCAGAGACAGGGAACCTCATACTTCAGAGGGTGACCACATCAACTGTTAGAAATCCTGAGGAGACATAATGAGAAGACGACAATTTGCTTTTCATATGCGATACTGTAGGATTCATGTATCTTTCTCTGGATTAATACTTCGTCAGGGATTCAGAAAAAGCATTGCATGAGGTGACTTTAGGCTTTATGTGCTCTGGCCAGACCTGTGGTGTCAGGTGTTGAAGTTGTCCAGTTAAAAATAGAGATCAAAAAGATATGAAGCAAAGATTCTGAAGAACATACAAACTAAGGGAAGGTTTATAAAGAATCCAGCACATTGAGGGGTAGTTCTGCCTGAGCTGGATGAATTATCAAAAGCTACTAGGAGACCTCTGAAACGAGTTCAGTACTCAGTGGGTTTCCCATGGGAACAGGCATTCACAATGCAAATTCTGTACCCAAGCCCTGCAGCATGATTGCCAGATCCAAGCACTAGAGACATGAATAAATCCCCTTTTCACTCCTCTTACAAATAATGAAAATATAATTAATATTAGAAATATAAGAAATAAAAAAATTAAGTCTCTGTTATTATTTGCATCATGTTTAAGGAATTAGAATATCACTGTCACTCTAAAAGCTCCTCTTTCCAACTATGAGCATGAGAAATTATTTTATTGATTAAAACAAGGATGGGGTACTCACTTCCCTACAGATCTCCACCTAGGTTCCCACTTGGCTTCTTGGCAACCCATTCCCATATTCTTTCTTTGGTTTCCAATCTCTAGTGTCCATGTTTTCGATGACATCTTCAAGGTGAACTTCTTCCCCCAGTGAAACCATCAGTAAAATGACTTGAATTCAAGAGGGCCAAGTTTGTGTCAGTGACAATTGGCTTCACTTCCTACTTGTAAATTTTTACTATAGTTAAATCATTTTGTGAAGCCTTCTGCTTTGAAAATTTCTCAGACATTAACAGTCCTGGATTTCCTGTGGTCAGGATACCACAGCTCCCCTGTGTTGTTCTCTTGTCCAAAGTCAAACAATATTATAGGTTAGATGTCACTGTCACCTCACTCTCATCCCAGTTATAAAGTATTGTACACATGACACTGGATATTAATTCTTATGTGTCTCACTCTATGCTTGCTTTTGTCATATTTTAGGTTACAAGTTTGCCCAAGATCATGCTTTACATATTGGCTTTGTGTTCTGCAGATTTTAAGTCAATGCAGAGAACCCCACCATTTAAATAACATTTCTAGTAACACAGAAGATCAGCTTAAATCTCCCAAGCCAAACAGCTGACATAAAAAACTAGTTTTCCAAAATCTTCCAGAAATCTTCAAAATACTTCCTAGGTGAACTGATAAGTAACTTGACTTTTTCATATTTTGATATCTCCAATTCCGAAACGGGGGAACGCTCTTATCTTTTTGAGGACAAAATGAGACTGATTCTTCTATCGACAGATTATTCTGGGGACTTCTGCCAATGCAAATCTTTACTAAAATATTCCAGTGGACAAATGTCTAGAGGAAAAACAATGCAGACATATCAAAATAAGAGAAGGCTATAAAGGGCCTAACCTCAGTTGACCATTGTAAATATACAATTTCCTTGTTGCAAGATTAAATCCTTATTTTGTGTTTACTGATTTAGGTCAAAGGACAAAAGTGTGAGGAGAAAGATTAGGTTTTGTTTCTGTATGCATTTTTAAGTCAACAGTTCCTTAGTTGCACCTATGCATAATCAAAGCAACTCTCCTTTCTATTAAATATTTAAAGGTTGATGCTTGCTTCAAAGATACCAGGAGTGTGTAGGCAAACAGCAAGGCTTCTATTTATAGGAATTAAAAAAAGAAATTAAAAACAATCAAACAACTCTTCCCCTCTAAAACAAAGAAACAAGAAGAAAAGAAAGCTCCAGACCCTGCCCCTTAAATCCCAAACTACACCAGAAATGAAATGCCAAAATGGTTGACAAAACTGAAGGAAGTAAATTGCAGCTACTTGTGAAATCAAATAGAAAGCTACTTTAGTTATTACATTAGATTGAAAAATAATGATAATAAAAAAGATGATTTGGCTATATGGCTGTATAGATGCAAATGAAGCAGCGACATTCACAAATATTATTGTGAAGGAAGATTTCCTGTTTGTTTGCATATGGAACAAGTCCTTTCATTCCTGCATTCAAAAGGGAGGGAGGAAGCCTCATCTGCAAGCAGGCTTAAGGAAACAAAAAGTGAATGCATGTTCAAGTACTTTGAGGAAAGTATTGGATTTGTTCCAAAAATCCAGCACCATTACTGATACACCTCCTTAAAACTGTCAAAATGAATCCCTTGTTCAGAAAAATGGTCTGGTGCTGCAAAAAGTCTATCACAATTCTTGAAATACAAACTTTTAAGCCAAAGAGTATCCTGTACGGTCAGGAACAGATATATCTTAGGTAGAGAGAAGCAAAAGAGCTTGTACAATGTTCGCCATATAAGGAAATATTAGCTTAAAGGAATTTTATTTTTACAATTATAAAGTGTTCACACCAAAAAAAAAAAAAAAAAATCAATAATAAACCCAAAACACTAAATGGAAAGAGTTGATTACATATTGGTTTTTAAATGGCAAAACAGAAAAACCCAACAACCAAACAAATAAACATCATAAAACCATTAACACGCACATCTTTCAACAAAAGCAAACAGAAATATCTAATTTTCACTGCTGATAGTAACTCCATGTCCATTTCACCAGAAAGAAATAACTTCCTGGTATTATCGGGTAGTTTTGAAGGAAGCTAAATTTAAGATTAAAAGCTGGTCTAGCACTGAAGATATGTGGTGTATTTCCTGTACTTGTCATAAAATCCATTTGTATATGATAATAAGACACTAATTCCAATGCTACTTCAGTATTTAGGTTCAAAAATGCAGTTTTTTTTTCCAAAGAAGATTTTACATTATGAAAAAGGAACAGCCCACTTGATATTTCACAATTCACCGAAGGGCTGAAATGCACTTTTCAGCATGTGCTCCAGCTGTTCTGTCAGGTAATCCACAGCCAGCCTGGCATTGCATTGTTTTAATTCTCAGATTAAGTGTAACTTTGCAATCTTTGTCTATATTTACATTAAAGATCAAGTTGAGTTCTCCTATCTTTAATTAGGAAGAGAGTTAGTTATATTAGAAAAGTTTTCTCTGAGTAAATGTCAAAGTCTAAAGTCCATGTCTCCACCTGAGCTAGTTCTTTATGACTGGATCTCATTCAGATGTCTTATTCTGAATTAAATGTCTCAAATAAATGGGAAGACCTGGCTAAAATACTTGTGTTCTGCATCGACTGCAAAGGGAATTGATGGGGGGGTAGTTCAGCTGCAGCCTTCTGAGATGATTTGAATATCCATTTACATGAATCACCTGGTCAACCAGCACTGTAAATAGAGAAAAGGCATGGGATGTCAGCAGGACCATTAATCTTATTCTAAAATAGTCAGCATGGATTGTCTTCTGAAGCTGCATACCTGTCTTCATTAGACTACAGAGTGAGCTTTGATGACTAACCTTTAGACGGCTAAAGTGAAAGAAGATAAATCCCACCTGCAGTATACAAAATAAGAAGTCAGTGACCCCAAAGTGGACTTTTTTACAGCAGTGTCTATAATGAAAGTTATATAAACTCACCAACACAACTCAAAACATTGAAAATTATTAAATCTCTCAACCCAAATATCTTTTTCTAGCTTCTGCTGATATTAATGTTTTTCTGCACCAGGCCAGAAAAGAAACTTTTAGGCTGTATTTCCCAACCAGCATCCAGACAAGCCAGATCTTGTAATCACTGTTTTTGAGCTCAGTGTTCAGAAAACACAATTCCGGATTTCTCTCACAAAATGCATCAGAGACACAAGCATATATAAAATTACATAAACCTAACTTGAAGTTTGTTGCAAGGTTACTCAAAGGCACCTATCTCTTATCAACATAATCACTCAAAAACCAAGATTATCATGAGATATAGTGACATTAACATCGACATCTACCTCAACTCATATCACAACTCAAATGTCAGGCCACCCAAAAAAAGTCAGCTCCACAGCCAACTCCCTTTCAATGCCAGTGCACAACCGACCACAAAAGTCATCAAAATTGCATCCCTCCCTCTTCTCTCGTGCTGTTCTTTAACTTAAAAACTTTATTTGAAGAAACAGTGGAAAACATGTATGTCTGAGCAAGCATCACAAACATTAAAGCCCACATTACCATCCTTTCTGCTCAGTGAGTCACATGAGAAAATAAGAAAAGCCGCCTTCCTCAGAGTGTCAGATGCCTACAGAGGGCAATGTATCCCCTTTAACCCTCCCTACCGCCCTGCCCTATTGTATGGAGGGTTATGGATGGGAGATGCATGCTGCCACTACCAAACTGTGGCTCAAAACTCGCAAAGCAAACGGCCTCTCAGAAACACCCTCAGGAAAAGCCTTGCTTGACTGACAATGGAAGGAGTCTAAGAAGGGTAAACCTCCTGAAGTACATCAATAATAAAAAAGACAGGCAACTAAACAAGCCTGCTCCGTCCAATAAATCACCTTCTCTTGTCCCTTCCTTGAGCATTTCAGGCTGTTTGTAGGTACATTCACACATTCGTGAAAGGAATTCAAACCTTTCAGTCTACACAGGAAAGACACAAAAATTCCATTCCTTTTGTTAAGTTTAGTAAATGAGCTACTGAAAAACAAAACAGATTTGCCACCACGGGAGCTAAGTTGAAGCATCCAAAAAAATGTTCTGAAATAAGAACTTTTCAAAAGTCAGCCAGTGCTTTAAGAAGACAGTTTTTCACACATCACATCATTATTCAAAATAGTTTGTGACATGTATTCATGCAAAAGTACCAAGAAACTGACTGGGGAGCATTTCAGACCATAATTGCTAGGATGGGACACAAGCCTTTTGTTCATGTTTGTGAAGAACCTTTACGCTTTCAAGATTCCCAAATTGGATGCTTTAAATGGAAAGCAAGAAAGTATCTGAAACAGAAAAGGAACACACCTCATGTGCCCTCCACAAAGAGTAGGCTCTTGTCAAGTCACTCTTCCAGGACATGGAAGACCAGATCACTGTTCTCCTCAATGTACCCATATACACACAATTTAAGGAAGGACTCTACTTGGAAACCTATGGCTTAGTGGATGGGGGACTGAGTGATGGGGAGTATGTAATTACCTAGCTTGCGTGTGATCAGAAAACTGCTTAGACACTAGTGCATATTTTAAGGGTGATTTCTGGTCATTTTGTATGTAACAGTAATTAAACAATATGCAAAAACCAGTCTCCAACACAAGGGCTAACACATGGAACTCTTCCTATCCAAATGAGCCCTTAGTAACTAAAGAGCAATGTTTTCTTTAAGGCTTTCTTGTCAAGAGAATGGTGAATTACTTCTTAGACATCTTTACATAGGGAGTACAGAGCACCTGTAGAGAGATAAAGGTTAATACCCATAAGGTCCTCAGATGTTTAAGTACCAGGGGAATACAGGTGCTATAGAAATATAATAAATAGGACTATACTTTGGCTGGCATCTGTCTGAGACAAGAATAGAAACTAGTTCAATTTCATTAAAGACTGTCCTGGTTCCTATGTACGTTAGTGCAGAGGCTCTATAACACAAGTGGAAGTAGAAAGAGGCTGGTGTGGAAACAGAGCAGCTTGAAGGCAATTCGTTTAAAGTTTCTGTGTGATTGTGAATTAATGCTATAGAAGACTATAAGTATATGCATTTCAGGACAGATGCAGGAGAAGTTGTTCCCAGCCAATGTAAAGCAACTAGCATTCTGGAAAATGAGCTTCCAAAAGTCTCCCCTGCTATTGTGGGCTGAGTTAAACTGATATGCAGTGGGAGAGGACATTTCATTCCTCTTGGAAAAGGAGAAGCACATGGGAAATAAAATTGTCAGGGTTTCTGCTTGGAACTGAAAATTGTTGAAGGTTGAAGTCTTTAATGTAGGGGTTTATCAACAGAAGCAGAATCTGTGGTTTCCATCTGACTCGCAGTGAGGTCTGCAAAAGGTACTTCCTGCTGATGAAATTAGATAGCTAGAGATTTTGGTCCAGATTTTGCACTCAGGAAGCTCTTGAAAACTTGTTTGCTGCTGTCGAGCTGTAGGAGTTAATAGATTTAAAATTAACCAGTGACGTATTTTTTGAGGCAGCACAAAGTGTAACAGCAAAGATCCTAGTGCAAGTGAAATGGAGAAGTGTCCCTCTCTGTGTCACAGTGGGCAGGAGAATGGGCAGCATCGCAAGGAACAGCTAACACACCTGCCTTTTGGATAGGCTGGAAGGCGATCTATATTCCAAGATGGCAAAGCATGCATTACACTATTTTATCCTTGCCCTGAAAAAGGGTAGGCCACAGAGTGCAAGTGACGGTGGCCAAGATTTTCCAACATCATTCTTGATTTTCAGTGTCTCAAAAGAATCAAATGATCAGACTTTGGAGACTAAACCAGAAGGAAACTATTCTCTTTTCACAGTGGCTTAGCAGCCACATTAAATAATGGAGGAGCCCAAAATCACACATTCTGCAAACAAATATCCAAATCTCTATTTTGAGGATTTTCTTCACTAAGGTGATGAGGGTTATGTTACTGTTACTTAGTTAACAGAACCCTACAAGTAACTTAACCTGTGTAACTCACATGGAAGCAGCAATTTCCTCTTTTTTTTTGCTGTTTAAGAAAGGGCAAGTTTTGAATACACCACAAGGGCATGTAAATAGAACTAAACCAGAAGTGTTGAAATAAAGGATGACCCTGAATAAATATTTATAAAATCATAGAATCATAGAATAGTCAGGGTTGGAAAGGACCTTAAGATCATCCAGTTCCAACCCCCCTGCGATGGACAGGGACACCTCACACTAGGCTATGCTGCCCAAGGCTGTGTACAACCTGGACTTGAACACTACCAGGGATGGAGCATTTGCCACTTCTTTGGGCAACCCATTCCAGTGCCTCACCACCCTCACAGTAAAGAACTTCCTCCTTATATCCAACCTGAACTTCCCCTGTTCAAGTTTAAAGTGAAAAGCAGTAAAAGCATGTAGCACTGTCAGAATAATATAGCAATGTGAACATCGGTTGTGATCCTGCAGTCTGATGTGGACAGGCATTCCCAGTGCCCATCGCCTTTACGGAGATTGGTACAAATATTTCACCTCCCTGTACGCATTTATTGGCAGCTCAGGACCAACAATTAATATGAAAGGGTGGAAAAAAGAAGATCTGACAAGTAAGAAAAGATCCAAGGAAAGCGTGAATCAATAGTGTGAATCAAAAAGCAGCTCCTGCACCTTCATGGGTGGCACAGAAGCAGCATGAGAAACATGAACAAAACAGTCTTGAAAAAGGAATCCTAATGCTGGATGGAATCTTTCAGCTCCTAAAATAGCCCGAGCTGTTAAGAGTGGAGGTAGGAGTTTCTGCTCCCAGGAAATTGCTTTGCCTCTGTGAATAGTACAAATGTTTCTCCAACAAGCAGGTCTATGAAGAAGTAGAGTGCTCCTTTAGGGCATGTTTCTGTCCTGAGGAAATCAATGTGAGCTTTGGTATTAACTGTTCTGGGAGCAGGATATGGCCCAAAATCTGATTAACAGATGCTTTGAGTCTGTGTAGACTGAGTTTTCAAAGACATACACAGATAAAAGACTTTTACTTTCATGTCACACTTATCCTTCTTTGTTGTAGCGTAAAAGTCTGTAAAATGTTACCTTACTCCTAACTCATAATACAGCTGTTTTACTTATGCTCAAACTATTTCATCTTGCCAGGGCCATGGTGGTGGATAATCTAATTATATAGTTAATTCCACACATGCATTGTGGCCTCTAGGGAAATGACAATTTGGGACTAGATGTTTCACTTCAAGCATAGTTCAGTGCTGACGGAAAAGTGGAGCAGCACCACCTCTCTAAGAATATCAGCCTGATACTTTTGCTGTTCCCCTGAGATTTAGGCAATCCTGCTGAGAATGGGATGAGATGGTCTACCTGTTTGGGCTGAAGGGACCTCCTTGATAGGGAGGTGGAAAACTAAGTGTGTATCAGATTCCCTACATCAAAATACACTGCATTGCAACAGCCCTGAAACAGTTGATGTGGTAATACGGACAACAGTCGAATGAGATTGCTAACAAGGATGTTTGACCCCAGAGAATGAGCTTCTCCAGGAGGTGATTCAAGCCATAGCTGAAGTTGGCAGCAAGAACATTGTCAAATCATGCCTTAGGATACCAGATCCTGATGGCTCAAAACAAGGTCCTGGCCATAGATGCTGGTTGTGCACTCTACAGAAGAATTCCTTCCTCTTGAAAATCAGACACTGGGAGAAGGACAGTGCACTGCTGAGTCAGGTTGTAATGTGTCCCATGCCATGTTCCAGAAATAGGGAGGTGGTGTTGGGTCCCTCAGTACAAGTATATCTTTAGAACATCTAACTAAATATCTCTTCAGTTGCCACTCTCCCACCAGTTGAAAGTGCCTGGGTAGTTGCAATATCTCTTCAAACCATCAAAACCCATACCGGTGGAGAAAGGATCATTATCCCTTTGCAACAATCCACTCTCTCTTCCCTCCCTCATTCTGTTATCACTCTGTTGGCCATACAACAAGCCAAATCCATGAAACAATCTGGCTGAATGCAAACTCTTTGTGTTTAATTGGGTTATTTTGTGCTTAGCTACCTTATGTCGGTGGTGGAATCTCCACTGTGAAGATAGGATTCATCTTGATAATGATGGATATCCTGAGTCTAGCCAAATGTGAGGTCTACTTTTCTTCCTTTGCCACCTTGCATATTAATATTTGAACTGGAGGAGGGAAGCACCTACCCAAATAATTTACAAGCATTAGAACACCTTATGGTGGAAGTTTGGGCTTTATTTTGTAAGGAAAAAGCTGAAAGAGAGAAAAAAATAAAACTATGTTGACAATGCTTTATTTCGCTGTGTTTGAAATAGAAAACATTGCTGTGTATTTGTTTACAATTTTATTTTGCTTTATTGGAACTCCATCTTTCTCTATGAGAGAACCCGGTCTGGTCAATAAAAAGAACATAATTTTCAAGATAAGAACTACAAGCATCAGAGATTTCTAATTTTTTTAATTATATTTGGGGCAGCCCTGTGGAGAAGGACGTGGGGGTGTTGGTCGATGAGAAAATGAACATGAGCCAGCTTCAGTGTGCGCTTGCAGCCCAGAAAGCAACCGTATCCTGGGCTGCATCCAAAGGAGCGTGACCAGCAGGTCGAAGGAGGTGATCCTGCCCCTCTGCTCTGCTCTTGTGAGACCTCACCTGGAGCATTGTGTGCAGTTCTGGTGTCCTCAACATAAAAAGGACATGGAACTGTTGGAACAAGTCCAGAGGAGGCCACGAGGATGATCAGGGACTGGAGCACCTCCCATATGAATGGGTATAGGGATGCTGGGGAGGGACTCTTCATTAGGGACTGTAGTGATAGGACAAGGGGTAACAGGTTAAAACATAAACAGGGGAGGTTTAGATTGGATATAAGGAGGAAATTCTTTCCTGTGAGGGTGGTGAGGCACTGGAATGGGTTGCCCAGGGAGGTTGTGAAAGCTCCATCCCTGGCAGTGTTCAAAGCCAGGTTGTAGACAGCCTTGGGTGAGATGGTTTAGTGTGAGTGGCAGGGGTGTTGGAACTAGATGATCTTAAGGTCCTTTCCAACCCTAACTATTCTGTCATTCTATGATTTTCAGAATATGCCTTTTACATGAATCATATGATCTCATCATAATGTCAGGTTTCTTTCCTGCCTTTCTTCCCCCCCCCCCCCCCGGCTCTTTTCACCCTTTAACTCCTTAAATCTATTATAAAATCTTGAAAAGTGTGGTACCACGAATATCAAAACACTAGGAAATACAAAGCTTCCTTTTAGGAAATGCTAAGCATATTGGTTAGAGAATATTGCATCATGAATATGTCCTTGTCATGGTATCTCAGCGTAATCAACAGCTGTGTGTTTTGGTAGGTGTAATATAAGAAATATATCAGATTTGTCACGTAATTTAGGATATTTTTCTTTTAAGCCTTATGTGCAAATATTGAAGGGCCTGTTTGAAAAGGCCTGTTATGTGATTTACTGCAGCACTGAAATCAGAACACTTCCAACACCTCTTTCCCACCCCAGCAGGTTTTCAAAAGACACCAGTTTGAGGGAACAAGCACTTCCAGCTTCACAAAGTTTCATTAAAGTGAGTGGAACCCCAGTTATTTCAGGTGAGGTGACCTTAACTCTGGTAGATAACCAAAATGTTACCTACATTTTGCTTCCTTGCTTCTTGCTTCTACCCTCAACTACTGCTCTTTAAAAGCACTTTTTGCTTCCATGAAAGGTAGTCAAGCCCCAGTGAGGACAGAGGAAAAAACTCAGATGATACTTTCCAAAGCATAAAAATTTCAGTCTCATTTCTTTAGATCTTAACTTTTTCTTTCTATTGGAATAAATTGATTCTGCACAGAAACCATGCCTCTTACCTTTCTACCTAATCCTGACAAGTCTCAGACCCCAGCTCTCTACTTGCAGCTGCTGTGAGTTTTCTTCTCTGTTCTCACACTCATGTTTTGGTTCACAGTCCATCAGGCCTGGATCTCAGCCACAGCCCCTTCCACTGCAACTAGAAATATGTGGGAAATACAGAATGCAGGCAACTTGGCGTGTGCAAGGAATAAAAGTGAACATTCAACTTAAAGGTTGACAAATTCCGCTTACCCTGAATTTTCTCCTTTATGGCACTGTGATGTTGGACTTTTGATTTCTCCTCTTCACTGGGAAAGTGGGGTGACATTTCTCTAAGGTGAAGGTGAAGCATGCCAGTAAATGACTTTATTGACAGTTAGCACCCACTCTAACCCCTGCAAAACCTGCAAAAAAAAAAGACAATTGTCCCTTTCTGCCTCCCAAAAAATCCACGTGCACTTCAAGCAACAGCATGACCCACTTTCCACAAAACGGCATAGGGTTGTTACTACTCCAAGGGCAGCTGCAAACTAAAGCTGATGCTTGACAAAACAAAAGCCTCCAAACCTTGCCCGTGTGTAGTTGTAGAGGACCTTGGGTGATATGGTTTAGTGTGAGGTGTCCCTTCCCATGGCAGGGGGGTTGGAACTTGACGATCTTAAGGTCCTTTCCAACACTAACTATTCTATGATTCTATGATTCTATGACATCGAGAATTTACATACATGTGCGGTGGTCATGCCTCTTTCTAATGTTTGGGTTGAAGTCCATTGTGGTTCATCCTGTGCAATCTCCCAGCTGTCAGGCAGTTCCAAACCAGACATTCAGCCTGGAGAAGAGAAGGCTCAGGGGAGACCTTAGAGCGGCTGCTAGTACCTAAAAGGAGCTGCCTACATGAAACCTGGAGACTTCTTAGAAGTGCCTGTAGTGATAGGACAAGAGGGAATGGTTTTAAACTGAAAGAGGGGAGATTTAGATTAGACATTAGGAAGAAACTCTTTGCTACAGGGATGGCAAGACAATGGAACTGGGTGCCTAGAGAAGCTGTGGCTGTCCCATCCCTGTAAGTGTTCAAGGCCAGGTTGGACGGGGCTTGGAGCAACCTACTCTAGTGGAAGGTGCCCCTGCCAGTGGCAGGGGCATTAGAACTAGATGATCTCTAAGGTCCTTCCTACACAAACCATTCTATGATTACCTTATTTACCTTGTGTTCTACTGCCTAAACACAAGGGTTTGGCTTTTTCAAAACCACTCAATGTTGGGATAAGTATGTTCCCACTGATATCAGAGACAAGCCAGTTGCATACAGCAGTGTGGTGACAAGTGTCCATCTCCACGTAGTCAATCAGGCAGAGAGACTGAAAGGAACTAGTGTTCCCAAATCCCAAACTGCCATCCTAAAATCTTCTTACAAACACTAGGAGTCACTCAGCCTCACCTCACTTATTTTAAGTTGTCCAGGTACTTAAGACTACACGTGCCCAGAACTACTTCTCTCCTGGCAAGGCAAGGTAGAACCACGCTAGCTTGTGTCTAGACAGCTTCACAGGTAACAAGTTGCTCCTTCACCTAGGTCTCATGAAGAGGCCAGACTGCTAGGCATCATCAGAGCATTCCTGACATGAACCAACAGGCTCAAAAGCCCTGGAAGAAGCACTGATGACTACCACTTTGTGACTGGCAGAGTCACTCTGGCATCTATACCATAACCTTCAGGCTACATCACTTGTCTAAGCACTGGAAAACTTAAGTGTTCATTTCCTAAGTTAGCTTGTTGCTACTTCCCTCTCCTAGGAAATTTGTCTGTAGTATCCAGGCCAGAAGATATTTGGCACAGGAGTACTTTGCCTTACCTGCTGATGTTGGGCAATGTCTGCAACGGCAAGGTCAAGCTGCAAGAAAAATTGTGATCTTAGTACAGTGCTCGTAGGAGCATACTCAGTCTTGTTCCAAGGTCTCTTTCCAAAGTCACCTGTGGCATTTTGGACTGGTGATCATTTGCTTATAGACAGAAACATTCCAGTGTGCATAAAGCAGCAATTAGGAGTCCCAACTTTTTTTCAGTGCTGTAATTATGATGCTGCAGAATTAGGTTCTGCCTGATTTGTTCTTAATTTCTGTTTCTTTCTACAAGTCTTCTAAATTTTTTCTCTCTCCATCTCTCTGCACGCTGCTTCCAAAGGACAGGAGGTTATTTTTTCATTACTGCCTGTAATTAAGGCCCTTCTCAAGAACTTACACGCATCATAATTTGAATGACTTCAGAAAGGAAGGAATGATTTTCCTTCTATAAGGTAGCATGTGTACTAGCTTGGGCATCTTTAATGTAGACTCCTGCATCTGAACTACTTTCTTCAGACTCTGTTGATAAGCAGTGGAGTTAAGTGGTTTATTTTTGCAGCTACTTTAGCATATGAAAACTTATGCCCAAATACTGTCTTTATATTCTCAACTTGACAAAAAAAAGGCAGCTAAGGGAGACCAGCTCAGATGTGGATGTGAGCATTACAGGCAGAATCTTAGAATCACGGAAAAGTTAGGGACGGAAAGGACCTTAGGATCATCCAGTTCCAAACCCCTTCCATGGCAGGGACACCTCACACTAGACCATGTTGCCCAAGATTCTGTCTAACCTGGCCTTGAACACCACCAGAGATGGAACATTAACAACTTCTTTGGGCACAATGTTCCAGTGCCTCAACACCCTTACAGTAAAGAACTTCCTTATATCTAATCTAAACTTCCCCTGTTTCAGTTTTAACCCGTTACCCCTTGTCCTGTCACTACAGTCCCTAATGAAGAGTCCCTTCCCAGCATCCCTGTAGGCCCCCTTCAGATACTGGAAGCTGCTCTGAGGTCTCCACGCAGCCTTCTCTTCTCCAGCCTGAACAGCCCCAACTTTCTCAGCCTGTCTTCATACAGGAGGTGCTCCAGCCCCTGATCATCCTCGTGGCCTCCTCTGGACTTGTTCCAACAATTCCATGTCCTTTTTATGTTGAGGACACCAGAACTGCACACAATGCTCCAGGTGAGGTCTCACAAGAGCAGAGCAGAGGGGCAGGATCACCTCCTTCGCCCTGCTGGTCACGCTCCTTTTGATGCAGCCCAGGACACGGTTGCTTTCTGGGCTGTGAGCACTCACTGAAGCTGGCTCATGTTCATTTTCTCATCAACCAGCACCCCCAAGTCCTTCTCCTTGGGCTGCTCTGAATCTCTTCCCTGCCCAACCTGTAGCTGTGCCTGGGATTGCCCTGACCCAGCTGTAGGACCTTGCACTTGGCACAGTTAAACTTCATGAGGTTGGCATCAGCCCACCTCACAGGCATGTCAAGGTTCCTCTGGATGACATCCTTTCCCTCTGGTGTATCAACCAAACCACACAGCTTGGTGTCATGGGCACAATTTCACAAGAATGTGAAAGCAATCTCCTGATCACGACAATTCAGTGACTGGCTGCAGTTTGCGAGTGATTAGGAGCATGATCTAAAACTCCAACCTCCTATTTATCCCAGGCTAACTGTCGACATAACAGTTTGCAGACTTTATGAAATGTGGGCATGTTGCATAAGCATTTAGGCAGGAATTTCTTGGCTTTAGCCTCTGGACAACCTTATAGTTAAATAGTTAAAGAAAGCTGGTCAGAAAAAAAAGGATAGCATACATTATTTTTGACCATGTATATGTGTGTGTGGGGGGGGGGTGTCTAAAGAAAAAGATATCTTTTTTTATTCTGATAGCCTTATGTCAATTTAGCCACATTTACTACAGTTTGGAGTTTCTAGTGATGTTGCCTTTCACCCAAGACTACTCAACCAGCAACACTAGTTGCACGGTCATGATGGGTTGTAAAAGGTTCTCTGGAAACATTAACACTACTTTGATGAAGGATCTCATGGTATTCATGATCTCATAAGCAAAGGTGAAACTTCTGGCCTGAGGAAGGGGAAGGTCAAGTGCCTCATAGCATTCCCCATGAAGGACTTACTGCACATCATACACACGGCTGCCTCTTGGCACAGCCATGCTGTGGTTGCAGCTGAGCAGGAGGTTAGACCATGGGATCCTGCAGCCAGACTGCTTGTTCATCTTCTGGTTTACCGACATTTAGACAAGTCACTACTTGACAAGCTGCTTTTTCAGAGGTGCTCATGGTCAGATTTTTCCTTCTTGGAGCTGGGGATATGTTTTTAATTCTGCTCCATACCTGTAGCTCACCCAGCATTTTAAAGAGTTGGTCTCTGCCTTGTTTTACTCCTTTGTAAAACAGAGAGAAGAATCCCTACCTCTAGGTTAAATACATATAAAAGATCTAATTTTGAAAGGGAAAATGTTATAGACCTGGTTTTCTATAATGAGAAAACATGAGGCTATTTACCATCATACCTGTCATTCTTAGAAATCTACCAAGATTTTTTTTATTTTTATGGTAATTATCAGAAATTTTTAAAAAATGAAAGAAAAAGAGGTCAGAAAATAAACCCAATTCTGGATCATAAAACTTCTTCCACATTTGCCTTTGGACACAGCAAAACTAGCAAAATTATTTTGGCTCTGAGACACAGTCACTTCAATCAAATGGAGAAAGATAATAATCACATATTAAACTGCTCTCTTCAC
The DNA here is from genome assembly GCF_033815535.1 of Pezoporus flaviventris. NCBI lineage: Eukaryota > Metazoa > Chordata > Aves > Psittaciformes > Psittacidae > Pezoporus > Pezoporus flaviventris. Next base: position 1,185,666 of record NW_026892597.1, on the reverse strand, counting down.
TTTTTTGACCCATAGGATCTCTCCTCAAACCATTATCCCTTGGTTTTCTTTCTACACCTTCTTCCTTCTTCCAGTTTCCCATGTTTTGGCAGAATAGCCCAAGGGCTGTTCTAGCCTGTACCAAGTTGCTCTTCCTATTTACACAGGAGAGCAGTTAATCCTGTACAGCTTCTTTATGCAGAATTAAAATGGAAGCTTTGTGTGAATCAGTTCCTTCATCACCAGACCCTAGCACCACTGGATAGATTTGTATACTTTACTCAAGGAGGTAAAGTAGTTTTGAAGTTCAGACCATTAAAAGCAATGGAGCATCTGATCTGATAGAAAAGCTGGAGCCAAAGAGTCCCCAAATTCAAATTGAATTTAACTGTTAGCAATTTCCAGCTAATTCTCTGGCTTGAGTTGGCTGACTTCTCTGGTTAAACAAAATAAAGATCTCTCAAGTTAGAAGAACACTTTGAGCTAAACAGTAAATCTACCCATCATCACTGATTCCCACAACAATAAACTGACTTTAAAGTCAAAGGTTCCAAGCAAAACTTAGTGAAAACACATGTTTTCAACATAATTATGACTATTTCCACAGAAAGCAAGAGTGCAAGGTAAAATCTAAACTGAGTCATTCACTTACTAACTTCCTTCGCATAGGTCCTTATTTCAAATATCAACAACTACTGACGTTAAGTAATGCTGCAAACGCCTAGTTTTAAATAGAGATGTTGTATGTGGATGCTACTTATTGATATTGGCACACACTTCTTGGGTTAAGATCTTGGGGATGGAATAGACACACAAAAATGGGATGAGAGGAAGAGATCAAACCCAGTCTTTGCAGAACACTGCACTGGCAGGTTGCCTGTAGCAACAATGGCACAAAACCTGTGAATCAGATATAATTTTGAGAGGCTCCAGTCTCAAAGAAGGCTTTCCTGAACAAATGGCAGAAAACCAGTTTGCTGCCTGGGATGTGAATGCCGAAGCAGTGATGTTTGCTCTTTGAAGGATGGTTCAAACCTGGTTTAAATTTGGTTCAAATCTGACTTCATTTTTCAGGTGAGGCTGACCAGTAGCTAAACCAGTGGTACAATAAGGCAGCCCTATATGCAGCTGTTTGTATGGTCATAGGATAATTCAACTGGCAACTACCCACTCCAGCATACTGGGACTGAAGCAGAGCCAGCAATAACTTCTCTTTATCTGCATTATTTCCAAGTTCTGAGAGTAGAGAAATAACCATACTTTTGCACTATAAACTTTCCTATTTTTTTTCAGTGTTGATCTTCATGTTCATGCCAAATCATGAACTGCACAGGAAAAATATTTGCTTAAGCAAATGACATGAACAGCTTGGTGCCAAAACCTGACACGTGTTGAGCATCATTTTGCAAATTCTTCTGATGCTAATTGGATTTGAAGATCCTTCACAAACCCTCCACCCTCTGAAAAGTTTGGTTTACTCTGGAGAGCAATATCTACAAGAAAAAACTCTTAGTTCCTATTTCTCTGTGACTCTTAATGCACTTAGAGTTTTCCTTTTTACTCAAATGTAATAGTTACTCACATATTGAGGCTCTGTAACCCTGAAGAGTGGTGAGTCACAGAAATACAAGAGTTTAATCATGTCTAAAATCTAAAAGAAAATCTGTAGGTATCAAAGCTCTGGATTTACATGCTCTGATCCTAGGTTTACCCTTGGTCGGTGGTGCGTAGAAGGGTGGCATTACGAAAATCCCACAGCCCTTGGGCAACAGTGATGGTCATTCTCATTAAAGGCATGCTCATCCGCTAGGACATACCACCAAAGAGAGATAGATACTCTTATTTACTGGAAGAGTTCACAGTAGCATAGGGGACACTGTAACGAGTAATGAGGACAGAGGGTTTGATATAAACCAAACTGTTACCATAAGCATGAAATCAGAAAGTTATGTGAGGCTTTCTCTCTCCTTTTGCTTCTGACTAGGAAAGTGAAGCTTTGGAAGCCCAGTTTCACCTGGCCTGTATCTTAAACCATGGCCTCCTAGTACAGTAGCCACATCAAGGTACAATCGGTATCTGGTCATGCTAAGAAGTGCTATACACCAAAGACATCCTGTGGACCATGGAGCTTGCTATCCAAGTAGGAACAGGAGTGCAACTAGGTAAGTCTAATAATTAAAGAATAGGATGAAAAACAGAATCAAAAGACTCTGTTCCATGTGCCTCGACCTAAAATTAGAGCCACTGAGTGTACTAGACCCCAGACTACATTGCCAAAAAAAAAACAACAATCAGACTTTTGGAGTTGGGTTGGATTTTTTTGACAGCAAAGTGTATAGTTTAGGGGTTTTTTGATTTCCAGATTATGTGCTCTGCCGTCTGTAATACCCATTGATGGCTGAATGAGCTGTAGGCTGCGCAATTTCTAGCTTGCTTTGATTTTCAGAAGAAATCTCACTTGTACACAAGGTGAGTTGGTTATTTTCCTCCCCTTTTCGTTTCTTGTCAACAGAATTGTAATTCAGAGGGACTGATTTGTTATTTTGTGCAATATTCTGAAACCATTAGTCTGCCTGCATGTTATCAACTACTCAATAATTCTCCCCTGTTTTTTTTCCCCCTGCTAACAGGTTATCATCTTGCCATGCTCTGTGCTTTAGATTCAGTCATCACTGGCTTGCAAGGAAAGCCTGCAGCAACCAAGCGGGGCATTCCTTCAATCTGTATTTAACAGTTAATTGCAAACCTCTTCCTTGAAGTACTGCCACAATTCCTTGCTTCACTGCAAAGTCTTTGATATCAACCTACTGCTTTTGGAAAGATTACAACATGTGCGCTCGGCTACTCTGGTCAGATGTGCACAAGAACATCAAGTATGAAAGTAAAATTGCTTTCTGCGCTGCTTGTGAACCCAACAAACCTCTCAATTGCTATGTTAGATATGCTTCAAACCAGTGCATACCTGCAGGGGAGACGCTTAGGGAGAACAGATATTTCCAACAAGAAAGCTGACTTTCTGAGTGGGAGAGAAAGGATAAAATCTAGAGGGGACCCACAATGAGGGGTATTGCTCATCTACATTGCCACAGCTGTACTCACATCAAATACAGATCTGTCCTCCCCCCACTACCTTAGCATCAAATGTTGTTCTCATTTCCAGTAATAAATCCAGAACAGCACAGCAACAGTGCATTCAGCAGGATTTTAATCAAGATTTACGACTTCTTTCAAGAAAAAGACATGACGCACATTGAACAGGAACTTAAAATTACACTTTCCAACTAAGTGGCTCAAACTAAGCACCTATCAATAGTGAGTTAAACCCAGAGGACACAGGGCACATGGAACAAAAAGGTTTCCATCATTTACACACAGGAGCGGATGTGCTGAAGGATATGAAGGCTTACATGATTTGCTATATTGTGTTAATATTTGGAGTCCGGTAAACAGACTCCAAATTATTTAACTTGTGTAGTCACATTCTTGTAATTTCAATGTCCTTAGTACCCCTAGTACTTCACTAGTATTTTAGTGGAGCCTATGTCAATATTAATGCATTGCCACGAATGTATCTATAGTCTGACATTAGAGAATTGTGCATAAATGCATAAACTAACTAGGTATTGATTTCCTCTTTCTTTTGTGGAAAAGGAGTTCGAGCAGAGTGGGGTCAGGAAATGCTGACTGCACTGTAAATTTTGAGATATCTTTGGCTCCAGGCAGTCTTACTTTATACCTGGGTATGGTCCAGGACTTGTATTGGCTGTGGATGAAGATGTCAGTCCATGCTGATTTTTTCTTTTGCAGGCTTATCTATAATTCTGAATACATTTGACTAGGAGGATCTCCTCATAAGTTTGCAACTGCTTCATGTTCTCCATGAGGTTATTACCCTGCTTTTTGTGCAGACTGGGAAACTATATATCCGTCCACATAGTTCACTTCCTGATCAACATATGACTATACAATAGAATCCAGTAATTTTTATATTCTAGGTTAGACATGCAAGATCCATTTTTAACCTGGAAACTATGGTTGTCACGATACTTCTAAAACAGCCAGTAGACCCTATTCATGCCTGTACACAGTCATCATCTATGGGGTATATTGAAAGGGTTAGGGGAAAGTTGGTGGTCTTGTCAAACATTTCTTTTGCTTCCATATAACTGAGATCAGGGATTAAAAGAGGACATTCTGGGCTGATTTTCAGAACAGGAAGGGTAGGAAAAATTCTTGCAGATCATAGAAGCAACCGGGAAGACAGACCTCATATACCTACACTAGAAGAACAAATGGCAGACCAAAACTACCCACCATAGTAATGTTTCTTTAAATTATTAGGACTGACAAGGCTGCTGCAACAATCTTGCATGAGTGTCTGCAGCAGAGAGTCTAAAGACCTTCACTAAAGAGTGGACATTTTTGGTTTGGACCCTGAATGCTAATTATTCTGTCATCATCAACATGTTCCTATTTGTCTACATCTTGATTTCTAAATTAATAGCAGTGTTGCATATATTATTTCAGTATCAGTCTTAGTGATTTAATGTGTCTGAGTAGCATCACCTTTTACTCAATAACCCACAGAGTCTACGTGACGGGATTATATTCTGCTTTATAGCAGCTTTTACAGAAAGTGGTCTTATGCAGAAAATAATTTTCATATAGTTTGGAGGTCTTTTTTAAATCACAATTTTCCAGAATGTTTTTGGATTATGTTTATGCATATTTGTGAATTTTGTGCATACATATACCTTTTTTGAACCTCATATCTATGGTTCCTCAGTTCCAGATACATACACTTTACTTACCTATTAACCACAATTTCTTCTTACACTTAAGGACCCTTTTCTGAGGTGCTTAAACATGACTAAGTAATTGAGTTACCAAAGCCTTGTGAAAAGGCTCTGGGTAATGAACTTCCTGTCATTCTCCTGGTAGCAGCTTACATCACTTGAAGAATTCAATCAGGTTTCTTTCCTCATACAAATGAATATTTAAAGACATTGGATTCCAACAGCTGCTCTAGTAAAATGAAGCTGAGCTCCACAAACAAAGTTTCAAACACAGTTGAGTGATTTTTGCTGTGGTTGGGCTATATTTAAATGACTAGTTGTACTTGCTGCAGTGCAAGCAAAGGATAATATTTCTTCTTTGCTTCTTATTCACATGTATGAAACCACAATTTGGAGGAACACCAAAGAATGTTTTCATAGGGTTGCATGCACATTAATCATTTTAGAGACTTCAAACAATTGCACATATGAAGTTATAAAACTGAGAATAGAAAGACCTGAAGTAAAATCTTGGAACTGAACAACTTGGAGTGTTGAGCGTATGTTAAATCAAAAACTGGATCCAGATCTGAAATTTCCAAATGGCATCAGCCTGGCTTCCCAGCAAGCAGAACCTAAAGCCCAGTAACAAGTTAAGCCTGAATTTAGGGAAGTTCAAATGCCACTTTCAAATCTGAGGGTTTGGCTCATTTCTAAAACACATAAAGACCAAGGTGTATACTACAGGTTAAGGAATTTTGCCTTTGACCTCAACAGGAGCACTTTTGTTGCCAGAGCATCTTTGCTGTTGGCAGCATTACCAACAGCATCTATCATATCAGTTGTGGGTCTGGGAGTTAAATCGCACAGTCTTGGGGTTGCCTTCTGAGTCAGGATATAGAAAGAAAAAGATCTCTTCCGTTACTCCTCACAGGAGAATGGTTTGTTTCTGCAGAACAACTGACATTCCAATTTTCCACATCAGGACCTTATTCTCTCTACTGCTGAGTTTACCATACAAAGTCACAAACATATTCGTTTCTCTTTTGCTAGCAATTAGCTCTTCAATACATAGGCAGATGTTACTCTTTAGCTGTAGCCCAAATATATGAGCTCTTATTTGCAATAAGATGTAATAGATCGTGTTCCACATACAATTTTCAAATGACTTCAAGACTTGATCATCATAAAGACTCAAGAGTTAATGTTCCTTTCATCTACAGATTGTTACTGAACATTTCTAATAATCTAGTTAAGTTGTATGAAAAGCACAGAAAGAGACATGAAACTGTTTTCTCTTTTCTTCAGTTCCAAGGAAAAAAAAAAAACACAAATCCAACAACAACCAAGTTTTTCTTTCCCTTCTTTCTTTAACACAGTGAGTGATTTTCTTTAAAAGAAAATAGGTTGCAAGGAGCTAGAAAAGCTATTAAATATTGGTCTTGTTTTCTGTGTCACCTGTGAAATAACACACAGAAATTATAATCTTTGTTTCAGTGCCTTTTTCCCTAAATTCATTCCTTTACATGGAACTAAAATTCCTTTAATTCAAAGAAAGAAATCTGCAGCCACAGTTTATATTTTTCAGGTTCATTGTATGCCTTCAAATAATAAACTGTACATTTAAAAGGTATGAATTCATTGACAGTGGGGTGATATGCCTTGGTAATTGCATTATATCAGTCAATAATTACCACTACCAATGACACATTCACGTCTTACCCCAAGGACAGGTAGGGGAGAGAAAAAGGAAAAAAGTGAGCCAGGAGCAAAGAAAAGGAGGAGAGTGTTGAAAAGTGATTCCCAAACAGGTGGATTTTGTGGAAGAGCTTTTGCTAAACTAAATCTGCAACAACATTTGTCTCCCCTGCAGTTTTCCATTTAGATTAGGTGACATGGCCCAACAGGCTGATATTAATTCACAAATCAAGTTTCTTGAGTTGGGATATGTGGGTTCATAAGAAATGGAATTTTGGCAAGAAAATCACAAAGGAATGCTGGACATGACTCATCTAAGCTACAATTTCTCTAACTTTGCAAGAGGATAGCTGGGATAAACTGGAAGCCAAAGTGACACAAATACATTTTAACATTTCTGACCGACACATTCATGAGATTCTTTTTCCTTTCCCTAAAAATGTGACAATTTGTCCCAAACCAGACTGAAAATAGACGTTGACAGAGTGGAAATTTCTCCGCGTGGAAATTCCAACTTTGGTTCTGATAATCCATATTTGGCCAGAGCCACCAGACATTTCTTAGCTATTTATCGTTGTTTATATTCAAGATGCCCTTTCCAAACAGACATGAAAATATTTGGTCTCTGCTATTTAGGGCTTGCGTCATGTTACAACTTAAATACTTTGTTCATTTAAACTGGTCACATGCGTAAAAATTATACTGATGTTTAGAAAATGGAACTGCTTGTCCTCATCTTCACTGAACGTAGAAGGAGCCATGAATTATTCTCTTTTATTCAAAATCTAGTGAGGAAGAGGAGAGAGTAATTGAGATGGATACCAGCCTTAAGAAAGATTTAACTGGGAACATTTCAAAGCTCTGAAAAAAGACCTGAAAGGAAACAAGACTGAAGGTGTCACTGGTAGGTCACAAGTGATTAGCTTCTGTAACAAAATGAGGAAAAATAGGGAAAGGGTTGTTCATTCCTCTTTAAATCAACTTAACTGTGTCATCGGGCCTCCGGGAAGTCTGAACTGTGGAGTCTGAGTGTTTTTTTAAGAAATCTTGATGTTTATTTCATTTTACCTCTGTTTCCCCATGTGTAAAAAAAGCAAAAATTGGCTGATGAGCTGTGCACAGTGTGTAGACAAGTTCTGAGAAGAAAAAGAAGTTATACCTTTTCATCTAAACGCCTGTAAGAGCTGTCATCCAAAGATCTTGGGGTGTTTTTCAAGTATCTGACTAAACCCTCTGCCCTCACCATCCTCTGCCCTACAAGCTAAGTGTGCGTTGCCATGAGCTCATTTTACAACCAGACAGATTTCTCTGTAAGTGCAGACTCTTGAAAAAGTATGGTTTCTTTTGACCAACCTGTTTCAACTAACAGAATGTGCTAATAAGTTTCTGCCAGGACTGATGCTTAGGAGCTGATCCTGCCCTTCCTTAGGAAATCTCTTTGGAAATGAGGTGAGCCACCACCATCACCCAAAGCAGGTTCTGCACCAGACCCCCTGATCCCCTGCCTGCTCAGCAATCTGAGTTTCGCCAGAATAGCTTTGCTCCACTGATCGGAAAGGCTGCATCTTAATGCCCTTTCATTGCAAACTTCCTTTTAGCACACAGCTCAGCAATTAGTCCCCAGCCATGCTTCACGACCTCTGGCTGCCTCTCTATGGGCTTTGATCAGAACTTTGCTCGCTGACACACATCTAATAACCCACCATGGCACCAACTAAGCTATCAGGTCCTAATTTATGCCTCACCCTGCATCCTAGGCCAAATAGGGGGTGTAATTAGCTGTTATACCAGCCAGAAGTTTGACCTGACCTCCCGTTTGGAAGTCAAACAGGGGAAAGAAAAGAGGAAAGCCACTGAAAATTAGTTTCAGGGCTCTCTGCAATATCCATCCCTTCTCAAAGGAGCCTGTGCTGGTTTTCAGGTTTCCACTGATCATGTACCACCACAGTAGCAAAGATTGCAAATTGTCTTCCTCTTACCTGGAGATACATTCTCAGCTTAATAGCAGATAGCTCCTGTATGATCATGCACTTTTCCTACAGACATGAGTACAGTCAGATGAATGAAAAATGCTAAGAAACCCATCAGTTTTCTATATAAATAAATGAGAGGTGGAAAGAGATGTCAAACCCAGAATGGTTTTTTTCTAGGTCCCAGTTCTGGATTTCACAGTTACCTTTTCCATACTGCTTTGACTTTTTTGTTTTTAAGTGACAGAAAAATGAGAGGTGAAAGCAAGAACAGCAGCAAAAGAAGTTTTATTTCAAGTATATTTTGCTTCTAGGCTGAAATGAAATGTTGCAGTTTTGAGCCCTAGGAAAGGATGTTTATTCTACTCTAAATAAAACTGAAGTATATTTTTAAATGAAACATCACCTCAATTTGCTTTGAAAGCGTCCAAATAAAAAACATTTTCATTTTTTTTAAAACCCCTTTCCCATTTTCCTACTGCTATTTTTTTTTCCCCTTCTCAATTGAAACAAATCTCTTTGATCAGCATGATTCCAGGAAACATTCCAGTGAAATGATTTATATAGTTTCAGTGGGAAAAAAATTCTTATTTGCATCAACCCTTCTGTCCAGTGGGGCAGGAAGCAGAGAGAAGACAGAGCCTGGCAGAGGTGAGTGGGTTTTGAGGCCAAGGCTGCATCAGGACAGTGTGGAGCACACTCTCATCTGGCACACAGCACCAGCACACAGGTACGCACCAGCCAGAGAAGGCAGAAGAACGGTCAGGATGTCTCTTATCCCACTTGGAATAGGATGAATGCTTTGTCAACACCCAGCCTCTATCTACTGCAACCTCTGTATCGCTCTTGTAGAAGAGCAAAGTGGTCTGTTGCATCCAGTGTTCGACCCATGGAGCAAGCTGCTTTTAGTATCTGTGGGCCTAATGCAGGATCTCTGACATGAGCATATAAAGGTAAGAAAAAGCTGGATGGGGGTGTTTTAGTATCTTTAAGCACAGACAAGAAATCAGAAATAAGGTGCATCATTGGCAGTGAGCTGGCAAGTTGGCTATGTTGAGTTAACTAGCAGATGCTGAAGGTTTAATGTTGTTTTGCTTCATCTAAGTTCCAGATCAAGTGACTTCTAAAAACTGTAGGTGGACTGAGCTGTGAAAGAGTTTACTTGACCTGTTCTCTGCCACATGATGGAGGAGTGAAAACAGCTTTGTTATGCGCTTTCATATCCAAAACCTCTGGTCACAACTGTCATCTTTCCATCTGCACTGCCAGCTCAGAGAAACTACAATGGGGTTTTGCCCTAAGATATTGTAAAATAATCTAAATTACCATATCTTGATGCACAGAGGTTTCTGATGCCTTCTTTTAAAGGATCAATTCATACTTTGTTGGTACTTTAAAGTTGCTTTGAATTTCCTTATCGTACTGTGGGGTCAAGATGAAAAAAAATGAAAAAAAAGCCAGCTTTTGGTAATTATTGACTAATTAAAAAAGAAGCCATGGGCATTACTATGAAAAGTGTTTTATCTTTTCATAATTGCTCTTTGTCTGCAGTGCTGTGTTTCTATGCTTTAACCAACTTGTGAAAGCCCTAATGCTCAGAACTTTTGTACAATAGGAAGGCACCAGGTTTTGGAGTTCATAAAGAACCATGGAGGACATAGTCTCCTAATCCTAGGTGACCTAAGAGTGGTTGCATCAGCTCCATGCAAACCCTTCAGAGCTCAATCGGGAACCTCTGCCAGTGGTATCTCACATCTTGGGCCTTGCAGCATCCTAGAGATAATGCTCCTGACATACTCAGGAATACATTGACAGGTTTTGTTGCAAAAGGTTTAGCCAGCTGAAATCCAGATTATGTTCTAAGAATACTGCAGCCCAGATAAATGTTCCCTTGCTTGCATTAACCGTTGCAAGAAAGGTACTCAAGTACCACCTTAAGTCCCCTTTCTGATAGAATGGACATTGCCTGGTTTGATCAGGAAGTCATTCAGGATCCAGTTCACACAGCAGGTCAAAGTTTCGAGACAAAAAGGATCCTTCTGACCTGCTTGAGATGAATCCAGTCACGCAATAGCCCCAGCAGGATCAGGCAACTGATCTTCAGGAAATACCTCTGCCAGCACTAACAGACTTGGTGTCTCTGGTCAGCAGTAGCATTTCTCTTTCAAGGGAGATTTGACAGTCCAAATGAGAGAAGAAGGTTCATCAGAGACATCTGGGTTATACCAGTGTTATGTGTTCAGGACTAATTTGTCTGGGAAAGGAGATGTATCTGGAGCACCTCATGTCTTAGCTTTGGAGAGAAGTCTATTGAGGGACACTGCAGAAGCACTTGGCCTCTTACACAGAGGTGACTGGAGAAGATCATTGGCTGAAAAGCATCATTTTTAAGCATTGTGGGCCTGAAATGATTATTTGCAAACACGCATGCAAGAAACCTGTAAGTCAGTGCTGATAAAAGTATATTAATAGTCCAGAAAACATGGAAGAAGTGAATTAGGGAAAGGACAAATTACGATCTGAATTGTCGAACATGAACCTGAGCAAACAGGATGTTACACTTCAACCAAAAATCAGTGATGGACAAGGAAGGAGATAGTTATTCTACCAAAGGTATAGCAAGGTCCAAAATGTTGAAGTGGAAACTAAACAAAAATAGGCTAGAACAAATGAGGGTAATTAAATATTGGAACCAGTACTTATCACCAACCACTTTCAAACCTAGAGTGATCTTTGATGTAAAGTCAGGGTCTAGTGCAGTTAAAAGCAGGAATAACTTTAAGAGAATACCTTTGGCCTTTGTCATTTAATAGGTCAAACAAGATGACAAAATAAGCTTTTTGGGCTCTAAAATTTACTGAGCTGATACCATTTACCAAGATGCTAACTGTTCTAGGTGTTTGATGAGCAACATAGCCACTGTGAAATGGATTAAATGCTTTTTTTAATGTATTTTTAAGACAGCATATAATTAACATAGAATGTGTCACCATGGGATGGAAAGGAAGCAAGCATCTCAGATTCATGTTAATACTACACACCTGTTTTAACAACCTCCTATTTTAATGGTGATCCAGACAAATTTCCCAGTATTAGAGCATCTGATTTGGTAAGGTTAATGTGGCTCTTTAGGGCGTATTCTTTCTTTAGGCATTAACTATTTTCTTCTTGCTGGACAGAGAATAGCTGGTTCCCATTGCTCTGCTTGGGGATGATAATTACAAAGGTCTGTTTCACTGTGCCAGATGTTATTTCAATTTTCACAGCTCCATTTAGAGGTTATTTCTTTGCTGCAAATGGCTTGGTCTCTAAGGATGATGCCTCAGGCCAAAGGGACAGGGCAAACATTTTTGAAGGCATCATTTCCCTCAAGACAATTCTATTCCATTATACAGAATAACTGTTGACCTGGTACGTGAAAAGGATCTAGATTCAAAACAGGATCTAAATGGTGACTACTAAAAGGATTCAGAAACATCCAAATTCCTGATTCAATAATTAAACGGGCTTCCATGTCTGCCTTTGCTCTGGGTCCTAATTCCTTCTTAGCTATTGAAGGACAGCATGCTTATGTAGTAGTTTTCGCAACTTTTGGAACAGTCTGCTTCAAACAGATATTGACATATAATATTTATTGTGGGCGTGCTCCTGCTACCTCATAATCAGAGCCTTGGGAGAATCTATGCTGTGAAGTGCATATCTTATATTTAAAAGGTATTTGATTTCAGTATTAACATGATAGTGTTTCAGGGAAGGCCTTTGTTCAGTATTTCTTAATAAAGTCTTCCACAACTTCATTTCAAAGCCTCCCCCTTCTTTTCTGTGTTATTTGCCTTCAGTTATTTACTGTAAAACTTCTTCATGGCCTGCATACCTACTTAGCACTGGACCAACTATTTCAAAAGAAGACATTCAGAGGGACAATTCTTTACCTAAATATGATGATTTTTGCTTTCAGGAAAGCGATGGATGTTGAGAATTACTTGATTTTTAAGGAGATACTTCCAAATGAAACAACTCCTTTGGCACTGCTATTGCAGAGCATTGAAATTAACTTTTGGTTTGCCACATTTCAGGAAAACTGATGTTTAAAAAGCAGAATTCACTAGGGGAGAGCTGCTGTTTCCTAGAACAGAGGAAATGCTTTCAAAGATGGAAGAGCAAAAAGGCATTTTCTTGGAGGAAACAGATTCTTTCCTAGTGTGATTACAAGGTATTTTTTTCAGTGTTTCTTAATCATCAGGTACCCCAATAGGCTTCATTGTAATAGCAGCGATGCTTCACATTGTTCAGAACTGCTGAATCAGTGTTTCTCAATGAAACTGCATGGCAGGCACTGCCAGGTTTTCTATTTTGGGTCATGTATATCTGGGCTCTACACACAACTACTTTGATGTGGGGTCTATGTGCATACCTGCTTTGATTTCTCTCTCAGTGAATATCCTCCAGGAAAGATCTTCCTCTTCAACACACCTTGAGTGGCCTGAAATTTCACTTCAGGTTTGGTGTAGTGTTGTTCCAAGGGAAGGCAAATGCCACCACCTTATGCTGGTCCCCTGTTATCTATACACTAGTGCAACTCCATCATCTTCATCGCTGTGATTTTTAGTGCACAGTTATGCAAGTGATGACTAGGATATAGCTAGGGTGGGAACTCTTAGCACATCAGCTGTATCCTGAGTACGGACTGTGATGCATGCAGTAAAAATGTGAAGCAACTAAACTGTCCCTAAAAAAGGGGTGAAACAACTTTATGTGTGCAGTAAGATAAGTATATATCAGTGTGCAGATACGGTACAGGGGTGGTACACTGTGGGTTTATGTCCTCTATACTTCTCTGTGAACCCATACTCTGAGTCTGCACAAATGAAGCACTGGGTATCTCTGCCTAAAAAAGAATATTGCTGAGTTCCTAACAAATTAAATATTCCTGAATGCAAAATGATCCACAAAAATATCTGATAGTATTTTTCTAATTATCATCATGAGAAAATTTAGTGATTCAAAGAATATGAACATTGATTTTTTATAATATTATTTTTCTGGTTAATAGACCCCAAAGTCTTTTCTCTGGTTGTATTTCAGCTTGCCCTGAGAGCGAGAAGCAATCTCGCTGCTAGTATCGAAACCTTGCTGCAGCAGGAAGGCGCTTGATGCATGCGAAGATGCGATTATCCATAGGAAAGAGAGATCTCATAGCTGTGGTCATGCTGGGGCGACGTGCTGACTCAACAAAATGTCCCCTGCGCATTTGACAGCTGCGTGGTTTGCAGTTTTGGAAATCCAAGCATCTTTCTGGGTATTAGTCTGGAGGCTGCGGACAAGAAAGAAGCTGCAGAGCGGTGGATGAGGGATTAGCAAGTGCGAGGAGGTCACGGTATTGAACAATGTGTAAACTTCACCAGTTTAGGTCCTGCTCCAGTAAACAGGGTTAGGAGTTGGCCAGAGCTATTTTATTCAATCTATGGCTGCCCTATGGTCAATGTAGCAAACAATATTCGGTAGCTGACAGTAAGATCCCATGATCAGGAGTTTGTTTTGCAAACAGCTCTATGTCAGAGGCTGGTTACACAAGGGCTCATAACCTAAAAGCAGAGGTTGTGAGCCCAGGCAGATGTGATCCAGGTCATTCGTTCCACTCTGCTGAGTTTTGGGAAGAGGAAAATAGGTCTCTTTCTCTGCTCACTCCTCACTGTGAATCTGTGCTTGATTAATTTAAGGTGTAGGCAAGCCAGCTTTGTATATTTAACTGAAGAAGTTTAAGGAGTTACTGTTTGCTATAGATTTTAGGCACAGGCTGCTGTGACTGCTGCTGAAACACAATATATGTGAGTGCTTACAGTGCATTTCAGGGCAAATTAATGGTGGTTTGAGCAAAGCCAACTGGGAGCTTAAATTCCAGCTGTTTTTGCTGTGATGCTGTTCTTACTGTCACAGAGAGGGGACCTGTGGTGCAGAGGGCTTGGGCATGGCATCTTGTCACTGTTGGTTAATACAGGAACACATAAAATGGAGCAGTTTTACACTTTGCCATTGCTGAAGGTTGCCAGCTGTGGGGAGCTCTGACTCATCATTCAAATCAAATTTATCTGCATCCAACAAGACAAATACACCCTACCTAACCCAGATTCCCTCAGCATCCTTCATAGTTAATAAAGAAACAGCAGATCTTTTGGGGGCCTTTATTTCTAGATAAGAGTAAACATGTCGCTGATGTTTCAACATCTGGCCGGTCATTATGAAGGGAATCCAGCCAGCCACACCTGAAAGCTTTTCCTCTTCCAATCTACTTATTGTAGCCTGGATCCCTTTGCTGACCGAGCGGCATTAAGTCTCCATGACGGGAAGTCAGGAATGTAGATTTATTCAGACTTGTTAAAATGGTGGCACACGTCCCAAGGAAGACAAATAGCCTTTTGTGAGATAATTTGCTAACACTGTTCCACCCTAACATGTATCTGTCCTGTTATCGCATGACTAATATGGACATAACCCTGCACACTTTTATCTGACATGCATGCGTATGTCAGCCTGATTTGTGTCTCACTCGGTTGGGTGAAGAAGCCAATGGACTTGTGCCCAAGCAAAACTTGTTGAACTGAGATCAAGATCTGGTGTGTGTTTTCAATTTGCTGCTCGTGCCTATTTTGCACTGGGTGGCTTTAGTTCACAGGAGCATTTGCAGAAAGGCTGTTTTTCATTCAGTCATTTCTTCAAACATATGAAAAAAGATTCACAAAATAAAAGTATTTGTCATTCACCACCAGCATCACAGTAATTTCTGGTAGTCACTTTATTCATTTGGTTATAAGGAAGATGTGCATCTGATCAGAAAAAAAACCTGCCCTGTGAGTAATTCTACACAATGAGTAATGAATAGTGGATGAATCTTGTTCTTTTATAGCATTTTAAAGAACGCCATAGAATTCTATAGCATTTTAATGACTAACATCATGATGTAAATGATAATCTGATGTAAATGAAAATCTGATGTAAATAACATTATGACTCCCTGCAGATAAGGAAACTGAGGCACTGGTCAGGTCAATGTCTCTGGATGAGAAGTCCTGGATCCCAATTCAGCTAAACTTCACTAAGCTTAAACAGAAGGCAAAGAGGCCTTCCCCTTTCGTTACTAACAGGGCATTCAGGAGATTTAATTCCAGTTGTGCATCTGCTGCTGTTTTCCTGCGTACATTTATCTTCTCTCAGTCAACAGTAGTCAGTAATGCTGCCTTTACAAACCACCTGCTTAGGTTGCAAACTCTGGGGACTGGAATGACTCTTTCTCAGGCAATTTAATAGTTCTTATCTTACTCCCGCTTCTGCTGTCAATGTCATTGGCATGCAGATTTCCAAACAAATTTTGGGTTGGAACATAATTCGTTTGATTCCTTTAGAGTATCTGACTTCTACAAGATTAGCCCCCTTGGAAGCTGAACCCTTTTGCTTTCCAGCCCATACCTGAAAGCATTTGATTGTGAACTTTTGGACAGAGAGGTCCACTTTCTCTCCACACAAGCAGCACATATTATGACCTCCTTACAGTGAAATCCAGCCCCCCCAAAAAAGAGCATTGATTAAAATCCTAATCAATGGATAAACATCCAACTTCAGCTGCATCTTCAACACAATTTCCAACACCTACCTCCTTTTCTTCAAAGCAAAACAAATCAAGAGATCCCACAAATATTTACCAGTGCTCATGTCTCATTGAGGGGTATTTGAGTTGGTTGGCATTGCTCTGGTCTTTACCCACATGATGAGGGCAGGCAGGTTAATGTTGGTCTTGCAGTACCACCCTTCAGAGGATGTTGGCTTACCTTTTACACTGGAGAGACTCCATTCTTATGGGATAGTTTCTCTGCATTTACCTTGTTGGAGCCAATAGCACAATTCCATGCAGGAATCAGCTCTGTCTTTGGCTTTTTACAGGTGAAACTGTAAAACAACTCTTTTTCCAATTAATGAATAAAAGCTCTAAGACCATCAACGTGCTACAAAAGCAAGCTGGATATAACAGGGTTAGAAAGTGGATCCTTGACCAAAGTGATGCAGCAGCTATGCAAAAGCAGTGATTTCTTCTGAGTGTTTTAAAAAAGGTAAATCCATTGTGTCTTTTTATGAAGTTTGGTAGTGACTAAGTCCAGATGAAAAACACAGCTTGGGAACTACTACCCTGCAGAGACCCATGAGTCTCTGCTTTCCCCTGGCAAAGCTGAAGTTCACTTAAAATTCTTCCACCCTGCCATCTTCTTCCCCCATCACAGAATGCTTTAATCAAAATAGAAGCTTTGAATGCCCCTATATATGAAGCCATAACTATTTCTACCATAAGAAAAAAAAATAGCATTCAATTGTACTGTAATATTTTCATTTTGTTTCAAAATAACTTAAAAATGAACTTATTTGGCACAATAACTGTTTTGAAGAAGAAGAAACCCACAGCCCTAAACCTGAAATTGAATTTTTTGATTGACCTGAATCTTTTATTATTATTTCATTTCAGCTCCTGGAAAATTCTGAGAATAAAACTGCTTTGTTGTGATTCAAAACAAGGACTAACTTCCAAATGCTGGAATTCCCCTGAGAGTGCAAACTGCCAGCACAGGCCAGCTCTAATCACCGCTTTCCAACTCACTGCCTCATCTAGCATTGCAGTGGAAGAGGTAGAAACTCTATAATAATTCAATGTAGAGTCACTCTCGCCCTGTTACACAGATTCCCCTTTCATGGTGATCTCTGCATTTTCAAAGCACTCATGTCAAGGTCTTTTTAATTTTCATTGCAGTTTGCCTCCGTAGTGGGCAATATCCATAGGCTCTGAGCACCCCCAGTGAGTATGTAGTCTCTTTAGTTTTTAACAATGAAACTACTACTATTGTAGCAGGGAGGGATAGGTAGCTCACAAAATAAATAAGCGTAGACTTTTTCTTCATTCTTGTCTATATAATGTATTTCCTTAGAATTGCAATAATTTTCTACCTATGAGAACACCTTTGAACATTAAAAAGTATTTTAACCCCCTTCTTAAATCTGCTTGTGCTCCAGTTGAAAGAGAAAGGACATCAGATTTTGCCATTTTAATAACCTCTATACTGTAATATCTAGTATGACTCAGGTGGATTTTCCCTGGTATAGTAATCCTGATGCTCACTTAGCAGAACAAATCAAAAGCCGCCATCCTGGGGGTCATTCAACCTCACTCACCCACCCTGAAACTGATGTAAATCAAGAATAAGTAAAAATAAATAAAGAAATAAAATCAGTGGCACTGTGGCTGGAAGAAGAACAAGTCCTGCTTAGTCTGCATTGCTGCGTAATTTGGCAGCAGCAACTGCTTTGCCAGTGGATGAAGAAATTTGTTAACAAAGCTGAGCCTGAGCAGAAGTGCTTATTTTTGGCATAACATAAATCGGACAATGAGTTCTCCTAAACAGCATTCACACTTTCCTGTTACTTTGCAGTGGACATGGTGACATGGGAATTTTCACTGTTTATGGTAAATCATTCCAGGAAGACAGTAAGAGGACTGGGATGGGAGAACAGGGGAAGAAAACACCAATTAATAGTCGAACCACTGCGGAATAAGTACTTTTAGTGGTTTGGCTTTGATGTAGTGAATAGACTCAGGTGCAGAGAAGTGGATTTAATTGCAATCCATGGATTAAGTTATACTATGAAGACTAACTTGTGTTAATTTCTGGTGCATTTTCATTTTAGCTTTTTGTTTGGCTCTCCCACATATACGTATATGTATACATATACACACACACATATTATAGAGAAATTTTTCCTTGATGCTTCCAGAAACGAAGCATTGCTTAATATTGTTTGAAGAATTTCAGAGCACCACAACATAAATTTACAGTCTAATCCAGTGGAGTTTTTGTAAATTAACACATTTCTGGCCATCAGGTCTCTCCTGCTGTGACCAAGAAAGAGTCCCAAGATTCCAATCTGTGGAGTAGATTCACTTATTTTTAGATGGCTACATGCCACCTAATCTTCCTGAGATGCCTTGGTAGTCAAGAGGTATGATTAATACAGCTTATTGTACATGTTTATTTTATGATAAGATGAACCATGCCCTAAAAGTGACCCATTTTCCTGCACCACTCACGAAGTAAATGTAACTCATACACAGATTATGGCTACTGATTAATATGCAGAACATAGATATGTTCTCAGTACTCCTATCTGGTTCCCCTTTAGCTACAACAGCTGAAGCAGCACCATGACCAGTTGTCCCTCGGGCCCATTAGCTGATGATTAGGTCTCTGAGATAGCAGAAGCGAGTGAGGATTAGATCTTTGGATGCCACAGCCTGGTAGCCCTATCTGGGAAGTTTAACCACCCTGACTTGAGGCTATACAACAGCAGAACAAGCAGGCAACTTGGCTGTCTTTGTGAAAGACTACATCTGGCAGACAGGTGAGGGAGCAATGACAAAGGCAACGTCATCAGTCTTATCGAAATACAAAAAGGCTGCGTGCCAAAACCCCATCTAGGAACTAAAACTGCTCTTGATGTGATATGGAGTAGCTTTTGGTTCGCTGCAAGCTACACTGGAAAGCTACTATCGTTTCCAACCCACTGAAGAAACAGGTAGAAAGTTATCTTAGACCACCTAACCGATCAGTGCTCGTGTTCTGTGCTCAGTGTGATGCAATCGGTATTCTCAAGAAAATCAGCAGTGACAAGTGCTTAGCACAATAGCAAATGGTGTACTTGGACATGATCTTGAAGAGCAGGATGTGACCCCCAGCTTAGGGAGGAATGGGTGGTGGGAAGAAGCCTGCAAGTATATTTGGTTCTCATATTTTGCAAAAGGCACATGCCCCAAAGCGGCTGGCGGTGTTAATTCTGCTTTGTTAAATGATCAGTGATGCAGTGCATAGGGTATGACCATATGCAGCTTCCACTCTGACAACATTTCTTTGCGGGGGAAATTCTCCTCGTTTTGTGTTTTTAAAAGAAAACAAAGATTAAATTAGTCTCTGGGAGGACTATTGTCCTTTGACGGAATTTATGAAGCCTTCTAAAGCAAAGGTCTTTCCCTGCAGGCCTTTCTACATTTAAGTGTTGAGTGAGTGGGAGTGAGTTATAGCCGTATGCTATAGGAAGTAGTTGAAGGAACTTCAGGAGGAGAGGCAGCAATTTTTATTCACACTAACCCCATAAAAAAATACAATATGGTAATCTGGGGTATGTGATTCAGGAGCTGGCTGTAGTCCTTATCCCCATCACACTCTGCAAGGTCCACCTTTATGTCGTCTTCCCTCATTTATGGCCATTGACCTGATTCATTCAGTCAGTCCACTGCAGTGTGATGGCTGTGACCACTCTGAAGTCATACCAAGAGCACAGCTGAATTAAATCAGGTTATCACAGTGTCTCACTGGAGCCTCTCCACCAAGACAAAGCATTAAATGGAGATTAAAATGCATTAAACCCCACTTAAACTTTGGTTTCTATCAATATTATTTGCATATGCACACAATATATGTATTATTTAATACACAGGTAGGTATAATGTACATACAAATATTATGTAAATGAAAACATATGTGTATTGATATATAATATATGTGATGTTATATATTCATAACGTACAATATATTATAATATAGGATAATTATATACTGATGGTATATTATAATACACTTTTATATTGCATTATATTATATATTATATTATCATATCATAAATATGCATGAGTACATTACCACATGACTGGTTATATGTGTATGTATACATAGAGATATGTGAGACTATATACACATGCATATTAATCTTTGGACACATATAGGTACAGCATACACCTATCTGTATCTCAAATTATGGCTACGGGTTCATGCTGTAGTGTCTGCTTGCCCGAGCTTATGACAGCTCACAAACACGAGTGCCTGAAAGTCTCGACCTGCTGAAGGGCATTTGAAACACAAACACACATGGGCAGATTTACATGTTAGTGTATGATGGTACCTAAACATCCACACACATGCATGCCTGTCTTTGCATGCGTTTTGGAAGCAAAATACTAATGACATTTATATATTTGTTCTCATCACTTTTGTTTGCCAGAAAGTCTTCCTTGAAAGGCAAGATTATTAATTGGGGGGTGGGTTTTTAGTGATAAAGCAGCAACAGAAGCTGTGAGATTTAAGCAAACATAAAAAAATGCCATCTAATAGTCCATCAAACAGAGCTTGCCACACAGATAAACCTTTTATCTCTCTCTCCCAGATTCTAATCAAGGGTACAGTTTGCATGTTTCTTGTGTCACTGCAGTAACCAATTCAGATGGGATTCCCTATGCCCTGGGAAATAACCTCATTTTGACCCAAATGAGCATTTCAGAGTCTTGTTTTATCTTTCCACATTAACATGCTGATTATTATTTGTTAGTCAAGACAGCAAGAGTGCATTTTCTCACCAAAGGGCTGGGTTGCAAACAGACTGTATAGGTATATTTGGAGAGTTTTGTATGCAGAAGAAAACCATAATATTTTGGGGAAATGTGGTTGTAAGATGAAGTTTTCGTTGTGGTTAAAAGACCATTTAAAATACTCTGAAATCCGAGGCCGAAAGAGTAAAATGCCAACATTTTTATTACTTAGAAATTCAGTTCAAAGTTTCCACAGTATTTTTGATTATTTCAATATAGTAATGATAGATCAAGTTTTGAAATTTCAAATTCTATCCTATTTTTACAATACTTGCATTGTGTATCAAGTTGTGCATTGCAGTTAGGCTGCGTACAATCAGTGATCTTTCCTGGTTTTGCACTCAGAATTGCTTACACTGAAGATAGAAATCAAGCAACAAACATATCACTGTCTCAAGTTAAGGCTTAACTCTGGAAATATAAAAATGAAGCTTTTATGTGTCTTTTTTATGGTGAGTCTTATGATTTTTGATGGTGAGTTCAATAGTCTTGGTTTTGAAATTGTTTACATCAGCTTTCATTCCAGTGATCCTAATTTCTAGCTTGCATGTTGTTGGCAAGCGGTTTAAAAAGAGAAGACCTTGGGCTATGTCTATACTCGTAAACTGAGTGAGGCTAGGGAACAAGGCTTGAGCTGGTTCCTGGATGATTTTCACCCAGACAACTACCTCCGCCTTGGGCCATTTCACTTGCTTGTGGGAGTCCAATAAAACTCATTTTACATTTATGATTTTTAACTTTCCCTATTTTCCTTTGAGTATTTGAATGCGGGGCACGCACTTATTGGGCAAAACAAGTGCAAAGCTGTGAAAGAAAATGAGGGGTTGGACCTCACCTTTGTCCCTGGAGCAGGCATCAAGAGCTAATCAGGTTGTCCTCACCTCTGCTCATACACATGGGAGAAAAGGAACTTTTGGGCATGGGATTCTTGTTTTCCTGTTTGCTTTCAAATGAGATGATGCCTGGTGACACATCTCTTTCCTCTAACACTGGAAGTTTTAGGCAGCCCAGGCTGGATGTGTTATGGAGCAGCAGCTCATTACCTTTCCTTACCACAAGAGGGGATTTCCCTTCTCTCCTCTCCAACTGATTGAAGAGGTTTTTTAGGAATTTTCTTTTCCTTAAGCATTGTTCTTATTAAAAATAGTTCGCCACCTTAGGCCATAAAAGAAATTCGCTTCTGATCAGGCCTCCTGCCTCAAGCGACTAAATAAATAGCATCCGTTTGATGTAGCAAATGTGAAAGCAGCATGTTTACTTCTTCACTTTGAAAAAAAAAATATAATAGCAGCTACTTTTTTTTTCCCAAGGTTCATTTTGTTGTAAAATAAACAGAAGTTGGGGGGGGGGAAGAAATATATACATTACAAATGTTTAAAATATCCCTGTCACCCTGATTAACAAGTATAACAAAGGGCGATAAGGAAACAGGAGACATCAGAAGTCACTGGTGGTGTTTTTGTTTCGTATTTTCTACTGTAAAATGTCTGGCATTGCCAAAAAACCTAAAACCTGCTTTGCAAAGCAGACATCTGTTTTCAGAGCCTTTGAGACTGCAAGCGTGAAATGTAGGAAGCATATAAGAAAGACCCTAGCAAAGAGTCCTGTCCCCCTCTCTGAACATGAAAAGTAACGACAAAAACAAATCAAAATAAATATGAGGAACCATTTTATGAACCAAGGTTCCTCTTAAAAGCAAACAGTGTTTGTGGCGTGTGTGTGACCCTCAGTTTGCAAAGCTGAGCTCACTCGTTGCAGTTCACAAAGACCTTCTCAAAGGACTCCCAACTCAGCACCTCCTTGTATAGCTGCACAGTGCACCAGTGACCTATCTAAGCATCATGTAGTGGGGGATTAAGTAGAGTGATTAAGATTGCTCACCTTATTTGCCCTCTTGTTCTCTCACACTCAGGAAGAAGAAATGAAAAGCCGGGGCTGAGCATCCCAGTGCAGACTGCTATTGTTTCTGACCTCATCCAGCATAACGAATCCATTAGTAATTCATATCTGGGCCCCAGATGCATCTATAGCTGGTGTAATTGACGTAGCTCCTCTGATGACCGTAGATATTAGTTACCTGTTAAAAAGAAAGCCAGTCATGCCCATGCTACTCATTTAATGTCTTTGGGCAGTGTTCACAAGTGCTGAGATTACTCTGAGGGATCTCCAAGGACCTGGTGCAAAATTCCACTGGAGTCCACAGGCCTCCACTGACTCTGGGTCAAGATCCAAGGCAGTTTCACACTCCTGTGATCTGTTATTGGCATTCTCGTCACACATGCATTCACTCAGTATTTTCCTATGTAACTTTTTTAATATACACAGACTTGAATCATTAGATTCCTTTCCTTGTAATTAATTTTTTGCTTGATTTTCCTCCCTTAAGTAGACCCAACTCGTGTGCTTTTGCTAACATGCAACTCTGCAGGCACTAACCACACAGGCCATCCGTTTTTATTCTAAAGAACAGCGACAGATGTAAGGAGAGCAGTGTATGCTTTCAGGAGAGGGCTACAACTCTTCTTGCAGACCTGTTATTTCCTTAAATCATTACACCATTTAACTACAATAACTATTTTCCCAGCTTCTATATTTTACAATGCGCATCAGTTCAGTGATATGGCCAGTTTTGGTTTTAATAGTTAATTTATAATTACCTAGCTATTCTTACTGAGCAGTTTTACTGCTCTTGAAGGTTCAGGCTTGACTGAACAGAAGTGGAATTTGCTACACTGCCAAAATCTGCAATGACAAAGCAGCAGAATTAACATTTCCAGGGAAGAGTGGCCTTAAAGCCAGCAGCATAAAAGTTGGCTACACTCTGACCTGTACCGGTGATAGGTTTAACAAGACACTATGCATTTAAAGAGCAAGTTCTTCCTGAGTTTGGAGACCACCATCTCAGTTTGCTGTTGTTCCTGACCTGGCAGACCTCAGTGAGCTGTTGTATTTTTACACTTCACTTGACAAGAAGCTTAGATACCTAAAATTATGTTCTGTGAACTTCCCTTACTTAAGGCAACTTAAGTTGCCTCTACAGGCAATGGAGATAGGTGGTTTCGAGGCCAGCAGAGGAATGCTTATCTACCACCCAGCACACTAAACTTAGGTGCTAACATGCAGTTAGGAAGCACTTCCCTCTGGTTTCCTCCAAAAGTGCTTCTCTGCCCTGGGTACTCATCTTGGGCATTATCTGAGGAAGTCTGGTTTGCCACAAACCTAATGCACAGACACAAGACTTAGACTGGACCCTACATAATGTGTACCAAATAAGTTTCCTGACAATAAAATAGCCTCTTACCTACTAGAGTAAGGTGCCTTTTTCTTCAAGCAGCTAATATTCCAGGTCTATTGAATGTTTCACTGCTGTTTATTTGTTTAGTGTGGAAATTTACAGCAATTATAAGCCCCAGGTTCATTTCAGATAGGTCACTTAAATAGATTTCTACTAATAAAAAGATGAAAACATCCTGCAGATCTGAGCTGCAGAAGAATTCCTAAGGAATTCTTCATTTCTTAGCAAAGTTTGTGCAAATCATGCTGCAGCTGTAAATATTTCCCTTGTAAACCATAATTGTTACCAATTTTTAACATATCTGGTGAAGCACTTTGAATCCTTCTGCTGCTTGTATTCACCATTTATCAGCAACCACTGATTTTGAATGCTTCTGCACTTCCCAACCACTAACAAGAAGACAAGAATATGCATACATACAATATATACTTTATAGCACAAGATCAGTATAATTAAAGGCAAAATAGAAGTTGCTGGAGAGAAGGCCAGTGAAGATGTCAGGACAGAAAGCCCTTAAGGTTAGAGAAGAAACATAAGTCTGGCCCCTACCTTCCTGAGGGAGTTTGGAGGAAGCATAATACTGACTGCAGGTTAACCAGGAACATAGATGAAACCCCTGCTTTACCATATAGGTTTCAATGATATTAAAATGTAGAGGTCCTAGAGAAGCTACTGCTTCATCCTTACAGAAACTATTCAGACCTGGGGCTCGGGTTTCTAATCTATGTAAATTGTGCACATTGTTTGATGATGATTTGCGCCCTTAAAAATCTGGCACAATTAGGTCTTCATCACTTGGTACCCAGTAACTGGCTATGGAAATATGCTGTATTGAAAGGTTTCCTCTTGGGCTTACCCACCCTTACCTCAGCTTTATATTAAACATTGTATTAAACATAAGCTGTATTTATAAAATAAAAGCTGGGATATTATTACTTAAAAAAATGCTATCTTTACAAACTGGAAATGCACATTTACATATGTAATACTGCAGATGTAAAAACTGCTAAAAATGTAATTTCACATACATGATTAATTGTTTTCAAGTGGAAATCTACTTCTAGTAAGTAGTTTAAGGTTAGAAAACTGGGCTTCAAAGGAATTTGGTGTGCCTTCTTCACCTTTGAGATTCAAACACTGGAGCCAGGATTGAAAACCAAGGTATTTCAGGTGTCTGCATTTAAAAGACTTTGTTTATGTTACGGCTTAGGTCACCTTAGCAGGTATGTTTTAATGACAACATTACCTCTCTGTGACCTTTGGGATTTGAAGGTGAAAATGCAGTCACTGGAAAAAGGAATCCTAATTGTCATGGATGAGATCTTCAGCATTAAAGACTTTGTTTCTCATCCTTGTGAGTGACTTAGTGCAACAATACAGTTTGCTCCTTTAGAGAAGAGGTAATGTGGTGGCTTCTGATGTGTTGTCTTCACTAGAAAACACAATTCCAAAACCTTAACAAAATTAAGGAATGCCTTGAGAATATTCCAAGGTGGACCATTAAAATGTTCATGCTAAATGTTTTGCTCTATAGCTGAACCTCAAACTTCACTGCTCAAATATAAATAGAGTTTGTGCTGATATCTGTTTTACAGGACATTGCTTAGTTATCGGTGATTTATTTTATTCCCTGTTGCTCAAGGAATAATATCCAGTCATTACAGCAAACTAAGGTATAGCAATAATGCAATTTCCATAAGCATAGTAATTTATAAATCATGTCAGACATCTGGGACAGAGGTTCTTTATGTCAAATATTAAATCTATTTAGCAGTTTATTTGTAACATATTTTCAACTTCAAACAGAAAGTAAGAAATGAAAGGGAGCAGGGTTTTTCCTGCATTTTTTGCATTAATGAAACTGGCAGCCTTTGTGCATTTGCAAATAGTCAATTGAAGTAAATGACTTTCTAAAACCGTTATTAACTTCAGTTGTCACTGGGATGTCATCAACAAGATATTCATTGCATTTCCAACTGGATCTTTTAAGTACAATAACGTCAAAATTGCTGAAATCCAAAACTATTTTTTCTTGCAGGGGACAGGGAGGGTGGAAAGAATCTGTCAGTTCCCTAAACCCAGGTCAAGGCAAAGTGGGAGGAAAAAAAAGTTAGTATTTCAAAATTGTCATCTTACACTAGTTTAAAAGCCTGAGTGATGAGCGAAATACGTCATATTTCCACTCAAGTCTTGTGCCATCTGAACAGAAAGATGGGTTTGTGAGCCTTTCTCGTGTTACTTATCTAAAACACAATCCAAACAAAACAGGACTCAGCAACACATATCTCCTGGTGCTTGAGGGAGCCTTGTTGTGGGAGGTGAGCAAACAGAGACTGCGCTTCCCTCTGAACCCAGGCTCACTCTGCCCAGGCATTTCCCAACTTGGAGAGGAGCCAGCCTTAGGCTGGAAGCGATATAGACCCATTACTGCTGCTGAAAAGCTTACTGTGGACGCTGGGGATGTGTGCATCATCAAACTCACAGGTCCCCTGGGTAAAGCTCTGGGATAGCTCACTCCAAGGACTGCTGTCTATAAACAGCACAGGTAAGATCACACCAGTTTTGGATACTGCTTTTATAAGATAATTCATAGAATCATAGACTCATAGACTCATAGAATGATAGAATCATAGAATAGTTAGGGTTGGAAAGGACCTCAATATCATCCAGTTCCAACCCCCCTGCCATGGGCAGGGACACCTCACATTAAGGCTTTGTCCAACCTGGCCTTGAACACTGCCAGGGATGGAGCATTCACAACCTCCCTGGGCAACCCATTCCAGTGCCTCAACACCCTTACAGTAAAGAATTTCCTCCTTAGATCCAACCTGAACTTCCCCTGTTTAAGTTTTAACCCGTTACCCCTTGTCCTATCACTACAGTCCCTAATGAAGAGTCCCTCCCCAGCATCCCTATAGGCCTCCTTCAGATACTGGAAGGCTGCTCTGAGGTCTCCACGCAGCCTTCTCTTCTCCAGCCTGAACAGCCCCAACTTCCTCAGCCTGTCTTCATACAGGAGGTGCTCCAGCCCCTGATCACCTCGTGGCCTCCTCTGGACTTGTTCCAACAGTTCCATGTCCTTTTTATGCTGAGGACACCAGAACTGCACACAATGCTCCAATGAGGTCTCACGAGAGCAGAGGGGCAGGATCACCTCCTTGGAGCTGCTGGTCATGCTCCTCTTGATGCAACCCAGGATACGGTTGCTTTCTGGGCTGCAAGCACCCTGTGCCCTGACACCATGGCAGTACCCTTGAGTGGCTAGGACAACCTGGCCAGCTCTTTGGTGGGCTGTGTCCTCACATGATTTTGTGCAGTGTGAATCTCCACACATACAAAATAATTGTACCTCTGGGCTACCAAGGTTCCTGATGGGACTCAGAGGTGATGGTTTGCCATGTGCAGTTTAGCATGGATGCATTCAGTCCATCTAGAAAAAGACTAGATAGAGCAGTGTGGATGAAGCCTTTGCTGTAACTATCAGCCCGGGACAGGGATGACTTTATAGACTGTGTGACTTTTACATTATTATGCTGCCAGTGACAGGGTCAATGGCTGTGTCTCTCCTATATGAGCCCCATGTTGCTGCTACGGTGTGCAAGGCTGCCCTTCTCTGAGGTCTTGAGGAGATACATACTGCATTGGCACATGGGTGCTGTTTAAGTAAAGGATTAAGCAGTTTGCCGCAACTCACACGTGTGAAGACCAACTGAGCTTGATCATTGTTTTGGTATACATCCCATCTCCCCTGTGCCTTCAACCCTGTTTGCCTTTTTCATCCTACTATACACTGAGTTACTGGCTCCAGTGATTCTCCTGTGGGAATTCCTAAATTCCTTTTCCCCACTGAATGTATTGTAAATAACAGCTCTAAGGAGCTTTTCACTAATGCAAACTTGAGACCGTTGGTATCTCCTCAGTAGATCAAGGATGTGAAGTCTCTGCTACAAGATTTCTGGCACTCGTGTGTGGATTTAATTTAAAGCAGGAATACTTTCCAGTTCCCCTTTCTTCCCTGTTTCAAGTAGGCTTCATAATAATGCCACCAGAAGATAAGAATTGTAGGAAATGCTTGCCACAGAGTTAGTTTGAAGGGAAGACTGAGATAGGAAAAGAGATGGAATCAGACAATGAGGCCTGGTTCTAATGGATACTGAGAGTGATGGGACAAGACCAAGCTAGAAAAGCAAATTATCCCTCAGTAGAGGTAATGCAATAGGTTGGGCTGCAAATAATTGACAGCTCTGTCCCATTCCCAATTCCCCATGCGTATGATGGTCATACTGCCTCCTAGCAGCCCTTCCGCACAGCTCCTGTTCTGCTCCCCAAGACCAGCTTTTTGGGCAAGAATGTCTTTCTGCCTCAGTTTCCTGATCTAGAAAAGGAACTGATTTTCTAAACTATTTCTGGGTGCTGAACATTCAGCCTGAGTCTGCCATTATAGCGTTGACACCAGGAGTAGGAAGGTTCTTGCATGGTTTGAGTCAGGCAAAGCAAGAATGAGGGACTGCCCCTACAAGGTGAGCTGAAAGGAGGTGAAAAGGTAAGAGAACAGCTCAGGCAAGGTTAAGATGTTTAGTTTGAAAGCAGCTTCCGTGGGCATAGCTGGAAGCAGGGAGTTTTGCAGAGTTAGAACCATGCTGCTCCAGTAGGCTTTGCAATAATGGGATCTTCTCCGCACTCTCTTGCATGCACTACCCAAACAAGTTATTTGGAATTAGCTCAGAGGTATCCCCACGCAGTGCAGTCACACCTTGTCCTGCCCTAAGTCACAAGAATGGAAAATATCTGCAGCTTCTTCCTGAATGAGAAAAATAGCCTTTCCCAGTTCATTAAGGTCAGGACACCGCTGGAAGCTTGGAGAGGCAGGAAGTTTTAGCTTTGAAACTTCTTTATACAGGGGAAAAGAGTTCTTTGTGTTTGGCTGGAGAACAACAAAAGCCTTTGCTTTAATAGCATTCTAATAATATGTAATATTATATACATTTGGCTAGTAAAATGCACCACAAATTGCTTTTGTGTGGCACTTGAGACAAACATTATAAGGAAGTCCAGTGCTTGGCCAAGTATGCAATTAGCTGCCACCCTGAAGCATGATTCAAAATCAGTGTAAGATCTTTTCAGGAGTAAAGAAGTGGCAGTAAAACATAGGAAGCCATAATTAAAACCGAAAAGACCTGAAGATTTTAAAGTGTTTGTGGTGAAACTCCTCACACATGACACAAATTAGTGTGCTGCCCAGACATAAAGAAGCAGGGAGGTGAAAAGAGCAAAGAATCTGAGCCTTAAGTCTGGCTGGATCCTACAGGGAAAATTGTGTGACCATGTGAAGTCACACGGTGATAGTCCAGGCAGAACTGCCTCCTCCAGGTAATTTCCATAACAATGGATTCATATGAGCACCCATTTTCTTGCTTGCCTTTCAAGTCAATTGTAATACTCCTGGAGGCTTCAGTGGCATTTGACTTTGGTTTTCATTTGAATCCACCATCAATTTTGCCATCAAGTTTGGTGTAAACAAGATCAGGATCTAAATCACTGGGGTAGGTTTTCAGCCGATATAAATTACTGTCATTACAAGATAGGGCTGTAGCAATTCCACTTTCAAGCTGCAACAATTTGCACCATGCAGTTATGACAACTCTGCCTTAGGGGTATGATAAATTGCCCCACATACATAGGGCATCTTTTTATCTCTATAAGATCTGCCCCTTGTTTTAGAAACTTAGGTGGAGCTTGCAAGCATATGCTTTAAACACTTCTTTCCATTTGATTGAAGCCAGCAGGGCTTTTGTCGCTCACATCATCAAGGATCAAACTCAGCTCTTAAATAATGGGAGAAAAACACCTATATGAAACCATATTTTAAAAGAGGAAATAATATTAGTACTATAGGATCAGATCTGAAAAAAAAACCCTGCCCTTTATTTACTGGTGGTGTGGTTGCAGACAGCAAGAGGGTGAGATTTAAAGTTACAATAAGCATTAAATTCTTATCTCAGGCCTGTCCCTTTACTACCTCTATAAAAAGTTGATAAAGTAGTAATAATTAAAATTAATCCATGCTCTGAGAAATAGATTATGGAAGGGATAGAAAAACCAACCAAACATTCACCTGCCAGAGAAGACTTATGCTTACATGAGGGGAAAGTTGATGTCAGACAAATTTCACTGAAGAGGAGATTTGCAAACATGATGCAATGCTGACAAGCTGGGCTTTGTATCTTGGCAAAGGAAAGCTTAAAGACATACCCATGTACCGAGGCGCACACACACACAAACACGCACATATAGTGTATGTTGGGTTTAAAGGTTTAATGCTCCAGAAAATTTACTGAAAAAAAAAGATTGTGTCTCATCTTGTCTCTGTTTAAAAACAGAGCTCTTCTGCGTGTTTTTTATGGGCTTGTTTTAGGATTACCTTAATCCTGCCCCAAATATTTTACCACTTCCCCATGGTGCAATTTGCAATGGTAATCTGTTTATGAAAAGGGATGTTAGAATAACTGTGTCTTTCCAACAGAACCCAAACAATAAAACCAAAAACTGCAGCTTAGAGGAGTTTTGCTGTGCCCAAAACCAAGCTCAGTTAAGCAAACTCGGCAATGGATAACACTCCACATCATGTCACTGAACCATGGGAAGTTGCAAACTGTGGGGTAAACCCATAGAAATGTATGTTTGCTGGGGAAATCCTGCCCTTATTTCATTTTAATGTGGTCTCATGGGTATAACCGAGGGTGATTTAGATCCTTATGGGGTTTTCCATGTACATGTAGTTGTTTATCTTACAGATGAAAATAAATTAAATTTTTTTTTTTTTATTTTATTTGGAGGAGATTTTTCAGCCCTTCTTTTGAAAATTATTTTTATATGGTCCTTAGTTCATAAGCCTGGTGAAGTCTACTAAGTCTGTAGATCAGGCAATGGATACAGATATGGGTACAGGCATCCAACGCTGCACACAGGTGTCCCGGTCCCCTCCTGTCCTTATCAGAGATAGATAGGGAAGTGTTACACACAGCGCCCCTACACCCCTTTTAATGCATGCACACAGATTTCCTTCACATGGAAACTGTGGGGATGGATTTCTTTGTCTCTTTGGGACTTGTGTCTTTCCAGCATCATGTCACAGTTGAAGCATCCCCAGGCCTTCTAGATTAGACATAGCTTAAATGTCTTGCAGAGACATACTACTACTTAAAATATGGTTATAATCAATCCACTTAGTAAATAAATGAGTAACCTCTCCTATCTGGAATTGAAAGCCTGCTAATGAGAACTGAGTGAACTCTAAACTGTCCAGTTCAAGAGTGAGTAAATTCCATTTACCTGTCTGTACACTGAATTCAAGGAAAGGTGTTGGACCACTACCTCCTGACAGTAAGCATTAAGCCATGAACAAGTAAAAGCATGGGCATGCTTATTTACTTGAAGTGCATGACTAATTTTGCACGATGAATTGTCTTGTGCCCATTGTCCAGCTACCAGCCACTTGGTAAAAGAGTAGAGAGAGCAATGGTAGGCTGGCTAGAACAGCATGGGGAAAATGCATCTTTCCTTATGGATTCTTCTGTTTGGTTTTCAGTCAAGATCAGCTGTTAGAGCTTTGATGTTCATCTTAAAGAAACACTAGGCTTACACTGTGAATTTCAGTATCTCCAGCTGCAAAATGGAAAAGACAAATGTACACACCATTACTTGGGTGGGCATAAGGGATGCTTACAAGATGGTCCAAGTATCTCAGAGAGAAAGGCAACCTCCACAGAAAATACCTCAGTCTCTCATCTTCCCATCTGACGGTGAATTGAAGGATGTTTATCTTGACAGAAGTCCAGAAGCTGGTTCCTAATTCTGGAGCCACTATTGTAGTTAGCTTGGAAGTTTCCATGGGGATTAAATGTGGGAGTGAGGATACTTCCAAAACTACCTCTGTTTCCATTGCAACCTAGATTTGAGGAGTAGCCTGGCCTGCAGCACTGACAGGCCTCAGAGCAAAGGCAGTGGAAAGCTGCATTCAAGTAGGCAACACCAAGCAAGGAGCTGAGACTGGAGCCAAAGTTCTTTTAAAGAGAATATCCTACTCTGGTTTGATATTGCAGGTCTTTGAGACAACTGATCCTCATTAAAATAAATACACACCTGCACCTTTCTCCCTCCATTATTTACATATCTCTTCTTCATCTACACTATAAATCAGTTGTTACTGTTTTACTGCAGACCCGAGTCTCCACAAACACCAAGCGCTCAGTACATGGCATAAAGGGTTTGGCCTTCCAGGTGCTGCCATACAGCCAACACAAAATTCTCCATCCTGATTTTCTCAACAGTGGAATAAAATCTTCCCGAAAGAGAAGAATTAAAAATGCACTTGGCCTGCGAAGAGGATGAGAGATGAAGGACAGGGGGAAACAGGGAAAGGCGGGCTCATTAATCTGTTCTAATAATAAATCCTTATCGCTTATGCATTTCAGTTACTCCTTCAGCCTCCACGTTCTATATTTAAATCCATCTGCTTCACACATGCTGCACCAATTAGCTGGTGATATTAACTGTTCAGCACTATCTATTAACACATGGCACTGCTGAACAGTGTGAGAGACGAGCTTGACCAGGAGAGATAGTCATTCATGAGGCACACATTTCTCTCTATAACTCAGAAGCAGGAAGATAGGAAAGAGGCACAGCAATTGACCTAGGTTGTACATCAAGGCTAAATAGACACAGAGTAAATTACAGACAAGTGAGACAAGCTACTAACTGTTCCTTTAGCAGCCCATAATGTCAGTAATTCTATTACGATGATTGTTAGTTATACAATGCAGTCGCAATGTAAATTTCTCCTTTCCTCCCCCCTCCCATCTCCCTCTCTCTCCCTGTCTTTCTGCATTATGAATTTTGTAGACCAGTGATGGAATAGATACATGTGGGGGCCAGAAAGGGTCATTGTGATCCTCTTGCAAGAGACAACTTGTAAACCACATACGCGTGGATCTTCCCTGAACAGATTCCTGCAAGAGAGCAACATCAAAACAGTTTATCTGCTCTATCATCCCATAGAAAAAGGCACTGTAATATTGCAATGGCTTTAATCTCTTGCAACGTGATAATATAAAGGTTTTTTCAAACTGAGCTGCATAGCACTATCTGAGTGCTAGAATAGCATCTATGCTTCAACATCTGAATTAAGCAGTAGATCTCCATTAATAATAATCAGAGCTTGGACACTTAAATCATCCAAACCATGTGCATGAAGATGTCTTACGCTGTGAGCTTTAGTCCATCCTTCCCATTGCCTAATCACATCCATTCCTAACTGAAATGCCTTGGGATGTCCTGCCTGTCTTTTCATTGCCTCTCCAGAAAAGTGTGGATCTCCACTGGATTTTGTATCATTTCTGCTATCCTTGTGTAGCTGGTTTTGATGCCCTATAACACTTTAGTTGGAAAGTAATTGTGCAATCCCCACAATTAAAATGGGAGAAGACTATCCATCATATTTCCAAGTTAAAACTAAGCTGAGTTACGTAAATACAAGTCATGGCTATGGACAGAAATATGGAACAAGAAGGAGAAAATAGATTTCTTGCCAGCTCATCACTTATTCACTGCATGCTAATGATTAGGTGGATTCACCATCTGCCTCAGTTTACTTATCTACCAACTTCATCTGGAAGACAGCGGTGATAAAATGGATGTGGAATTTAATTTATGTGATACTCTTGTGAAGGAGGGTTTCCTGTCTCTGTTTGAAGAGTGTGGGAGAGGTGCATTTTGGGTCAGGCTCTGGATTAGGACTCTGCAGATCATAGTTGTGTGCCTGTTCTGCTGCTGGTTTCCTGAATGACCTTGTGTCCTGGGTTCAGCAGTAGCAGTCATTTTTCTCCTTCTTAGTAGCTGGTGCAGTGCTGTGTTTTTGATTTTCAGCCTGAGAACAGCGCTGATAATAAAGGTGTTTTTAATTGTTGCTCAGTAATGTTTAGTCTGACCAAGGGCTTTCTCATGTTCTGCCAGGGAGGAGGGGAAGCCGGGAGGAAGCAGAGACAGGACACCTGATCCAAACTAGCCAAAGAGGTATTCCATACCACAGCACTTTATGCCCAGTATATAAACTGGGGGGCAGTTACCCAGAAGGACTAGATCCCTGCTCGGGTCGGGCTGGGTATCGGTCGGAGGGTGGTGAGCGGTTGTATTCTCTCCCCTTGTTATTTCCCTTACCATTATTACTACTGGTGGTAGCAGCAGTGGTTTGTGTTATACCTTAGTTACTGGGCTGTTCTTATCTCAACCCATGGGAGTTACATTCTCTTGATTCTCCTCCCCATCCCTCTGGGAGCAGGGGGGAGGAAGAAGTGGGGGCAGTGAGTGAGCGGCTGCGTGGTTCTGGGTTGTCAGCTGGGCTTTA
This sequence comes from Pezoporus flaviventris, assembly GCF_033815535.1. Taxonomy (NCBI): domain Eukaryota; kingdom Metazoa; phylum Chordata; class Aves; order Psittaciformes; family Psittacidae; genus Pezoporus; species Pezoporus flaviventris. The sequence goes on along the minus strand of NW_026892597.1, from coordinate 1,151,093 downwards.
ACCACTACAGCTCTTTGTGGCACCCGATGTGGGGCACAAATTGGTCCTTTGGTTTAGCTGCAGTGATTATCACTGTGGTTAAAGTGGCTTCTGTACTTGGATTTGGAGTAGCTGCACTGTCTGTTGAGGTCAGACTTTGAGTAGCTGCTGTACTTGTCACGAGGGTTGGTGTAGCTGCTGTATTTGGAGTTGGAGTAGCTGTGTTTTCTGTTGCCTTGCCACCAGATCCAGAAACTTATTTTTCCCTTTGAAGGTGCTGGATAGGGTTGAACAGGGCTCTGTAAGCATAGGCCAAGCCCCAGCACGTTGCTCTGATTTGTCCTTTTCTGGTATGATCAGGATGACAATGCACCTCATTTAAGGGTTTTACTAATTCTTCTGGATTTTGCACTTGTTCAGTGGTGGAATTCCAAAGCACTGGAGGGGCCCACTGGCCTAGATACTCTCCCATATTATCCCCCACACCCTGCCATTCATGGCTGTCCAGCCTCGGGGAAGATCTCTTTGTCCTCCTATACCGTCATCTAATCCTAGGCAATACCCAAACCCGACTTAACTTTTGAGATCAGATGAAATGGTCATGGATAAAACACACTCTGTATGTGTGCCAACATGGTGATCCCTATCCCTCCGGGATGTCATTATCCTGCAAGTCATTACGGGCAGGATTAATCTTACTTATTTTATAGCTATCCATTGGTAGTCATCTCAGTCACACAAGTCACTGAATAGGTGCCTATGACAATAAGGTAGAATCCAGTCTCTAGAAGTGCCTCTCTCTTTAGGATGTCTAGAAGTCTGAATTAACATAAGAAAGTTATAATAGTCTAAATTCCTACTTAGACAATTGAAGGAAATACATTGGTGATACGCCCTTTCCCCTTTCTTTGTGTTTCATTTGTCTGCTTGTCTTGTGACACATCAGTAGGTAAAGACCTGCCTGCCACGTGCAAAGTCAGAGCTGAAGGGTGTTCCCATCATAGCAAGTGCACAACATAGCCATGCTCTGTTTTCTCCTGTTTCTCAGACATAACTGACAGCAACTGAGAAAATGTTGAGCTACAGCTAGGTACAGGGAAGTAACTGTTATCAGAAAGGGCATTTATCAGAAAGGGTATTTATCCAAAAAGGGATAATGCCTTTTGGAAAAGAAATGCCATTGACATATACATAGAGGTCTCTTTTCCCATACTAATGATGAGTGCTAATTTACTCTCTTCACATCATAAAACATACTGCTTGTCGCTGTTACAATGAACACACAAAGCCATTTTTCCATTTACTTTTTAGGCCTCAAACCAAGGTCAAAGCCCAAAACAAGGAAAAAAAGCAGTGACAAAAAATATTATACAAACTATCAAATGGAAGGAAAATTAAGGTAAATCCCATGGTGAATTTGAAACCAGGAACAAATTTCTCTTATTTTGTAAGTTTTCACTGTGTAATTATTGACAGATCATAAGGCAACATGAAGTTGCTTGGAGTATTTGGCAAATGAGAGACAGGCTCATTCTAGTTGTTTGAATTAGTGGCACATGGAAAAGTGATGAAGAAATAGAACTATTCAACTTCCAAGAAGAATAGTTGATACCTTCTGATGACATCAAAGAGCCTGTTTACAAATGGATGGATCAAGGTTGCCTAAACACAGGTGCCTGGGCTGTTTTGAGTACCCTCAAGAAGCTAAGAGATCTCCATGACATAAGGCAGGATTTGAGGGAGACGTGTACTTCCCCTGCAGTTGCAGCAGCTAATGATAATGCAATATCTCATATATATGCCCAAAACACCTGTGTTTAGGCAAATGAATCCTACTCAGTATGTCAAAACCAAGAGCCAACAATTATTTAGAATTAAAACCTGTTCTACATATGCATCTGGCATAAGCATTGTGGAATAGGTGAAGGCAGCATTAGAGAAGGGTATTTATGCTACCTATCTTTATATAGCTATACTAGAAAGCTTAACACTATGGTCTGTAAAAGAGACAAGAGAAAACGAAAGGCATGATTAAAAGGAGAGATCTGTAGCGTGCTTTAACTGATGCTCTGGAAAATCCTTTCCTTGTTGGCTACAAAGGGGCAGAAGCAGAGTCCTTACATCACATGGGCTCTGATCTAGATGGCTATGATCAAACTGCAAATATTACCCCTTCTCTGGTCTAGACAACTGACTCTTTACATCACCAAATTCTTCATAGACGTTTACAGACCTACACAAGAAAGAAGGTCCTAGATGTTTTGAAATCCTAATCCTAAATTTGGCACTGCTCCTCCTGTGGGAAACTCACATAAGCAGCTTTTGCTGATTTGTAAGAGGAGATAACTGCTTAGCTACCTTCCCTGTCAAGTTCTGGGAAGGATTAGGGATATGGTAACTTAAAAGTCTTTCAAGTATAACCAAAAAATATCATAAAAGGGCTAAGGCACTTTGTTAATGAAGGTGGTCATGGAACATGTTGTAAGAAGAGCTACTCAGTCTTAAGTCACACCAACACACTTTTTAGAGCACATTATATGAGCCATTAAGCCATATGAGTCAAGCAAGCCCCCATGCATGGTCTGTAGTTATGTGCATACACAGAAATGGGTGCAGGAAGCTAATACATACAGAAACATCAGCCCACAGAGTCCTGCAGGAGCAAAAGCACATCACATTTGAGGAAGTTTGTGGCACATCTGTTCAGCTGACATGGCAGACATATATGACTTACATTTCTGTTTGCAGACAAGGATGGTTGCACCTATGAAACATAGGTGGGAGCCTTCAAGGTCTAAACCTTTTTGTGAGCAGTTGCAGTTATAATTATAGAAACATTTAGGTTAGAAAATACCTTTAAGATCGTAGAGTCCAACCATTAACCTAGCACTGCCAATCCCATCACTTAGCCATGTCCCTAGTCCTGCTGGCCACAATGGTGCTGATACAAGCCAGGATGCTGTTGGCCTTCTTGGTCACCTGGACACAAGCTGTCTCATGCTCATCTGGCTGTCAGTCAACACCCCCAGGTCCTTTTCATCCAGGCAGCTTTCCAGCCACTTTTCCCCGAGCTCTTAGTGTTGCATGGAGTAATTGTGACTCAAGCCTTGGTGAACCTCATACGACTGGCCTTGGCCCACCTCATATGACTGGCCTTGGCCCATCAATCCAGCCTGTCCAGGTCCCTCTGCAGAGCCTTCCTACCCTCAATCATATCAACACTCCCACCCAACTTGGTGTAATTTGCAAACTTACTGGGGATGAATTCAATCCCCTCATCCAGATCATTGATAAAGACATTAAACAACATTGGCCCCAATACTGAGCACTGGGGAACATCCCCATGGCTGGTCACAGCTGGTGGCTTCTGACCAGGCACCAACTGGATTTAACTCCATTCATTACAACTCTGGGCTCAGCCATCCAGCAAGGTTTTTACCCAGTGAACTGAACACACAACCGGGCCATAAGAAACCAGTTTCTCCAGGAGAATTGTGTCAAAGGCTTTACCAAAGAGTAGGTAGACAACATCCACAGCCTTTCCCCCATCTGCTAAGCAGGTCAGCTTGGCATAGAAGGTAATCAAGTTAGTCAAGCAGGACCTGCCTTTCATAGAGCCATGCTGGCTGGGCCTGATCACCTAGTTGTCTTGTATGTGCTGCCATGCGATGACACTCAAGATGATCTGCTCCTTCCCCAGCACCAAGGTCAGACTGAGACCTGTAGTTCCCTGGATCCTCTTCTGGCCCTGGAGAAATCAGCTAGGAACATGAAAGACAGATCCAGCATGTGAGGTGGTTTTACCTGATTTCCAGACATCCTCGATGTTAGGGGTATACCCCAGATAGAAGTATGGCTATGTCTGTTTGGGAAAAACATGCATATATTACCTTAGATGGGGTCTGTGGCAGACCAGGGCAGAAAAAACACTGCTGTTTGGCACCTTTAGAGACTGCAGAAGGTATAAAAGTAACAAGTGTTTGAGATAAAATAAGAAATTCATGGCAAAAATGAGATAAAAACCATAAAAAAATAAAAAAACTTTGCATCTTTTAGCATACACATTATAAAGATTTGAAATGGCTTTTCTTTATGTTTTAAATAAGAGTTACCTGGTCTTTATTTTCAGACACTTTGATTTCTAGGAAAGGACTCAGTACTAAGCCTAGTCCCAAGCCCATTGAAATGGAAGGATCATATATTATATGATACACACAAAGTAAGCCCCTACTGCCCATTTCCCCCTCCAGCTTGTGTTTAGGGATGAAGGTAGGAGCTGATTGACTGGACCTGTCATGAAGTAGCTGGGATTGAAGACTTGTGGGAACCCATGCTACCCTCTTGGAGATGAAGATGAGTAAGGCAATGAAACCCAGACAAGCTGGGACATGCTGCAATTTGCCACGTTATGTGACCTGATAAGCTGCTATGACCCCACTCCTCCAGCTAACACATGGAATTTTGTGCTCTGCACAAGAAGGTAAGAGGTCTCCAACAAGCTCTGGCTCTACCTTACTGGGATTTAGGATCTATCCTCTTCGCTATTCTTCACTGGGGGAACTTTGCAGGCAAACTTGAGCGTTGTGCAGGATGAGGTCCAAATCTTTGTAATCATCTGTTTCTGCTCAATGTTGAAATTCTGTCTGAATTAAACTATTAAATCTTAACTACTTCTTTAACACTTTTTATTTGAAAACCTTCACCGTCCGTTTATTCCTAAAAATGATTCGTTAACTCTGTTCTTCATAAAAGCATAATTCATATTAGTGGGGATAATACCAATGTTTAATCCTTTAGTGATCCTTCCTATGGGAATGATAATTAAGTCACTCTGCAGCAAGCACACCTGTGAAGCAGGTAAACATTTATTAGCTCATTTAAAAAAATTAATTAAAAAAAGAATGTTTGCTGTGCTCTGTGCACCTTTTCTTTTCCTTGAAGGCACGGGGAGATGAAGCAACCACGACCCACATTATGAAATTAGAATGCAATTATTGCTTTAAGTAAAACAAAGCCCAGCCTCACACAAAACGTGTGGAAACTCAAATTGCTAAATGATCCGATTGTAGTCACACTCGGTAATCAGTTCCAGTGTTTTTTTGGCAGGGTCCTGCTATGAATTATGATGGGAAAATTAACAGACATGTCTTGTCCCATGCCGTTGCCATGTAGATGTGTGCTTCATGTGGAGATATAAACACTGGAAAGATCTTGAGTTACGCTGCCTGTGAGTAATTGCCATCTCTATAAGCAGGCAGTTTGGAGTTGTAAGAAATAGGAAAATTATGCCTTTTGTTCAAGATTTGACAATGTGGAAGAGCCCTGCCAGACCTGTCTTGTTTAATCATGTTAGCTCAGCAGCAAAGCGAACAGCTTCTTTTAAAGGGAACTCAGGGTTCCTGTAGGAGGAGGTTGTAATTCAGTGCATGCTCGCTCCTAAGCCATTTGCACTGCTATGCTGTTAACACAAGAGCCTTGAAGGGATTCCAGGCTGCATCATTTTGAGGAGAAAGCAGTCTTCAAGTCGTCATGTTTCTGAGACACCCACATGTGCCTTTTCATACAGTTGGAATATTATCCCCATTACCGTTACCTTTAGTGCCAGGGGCTGTGCAGGCTCACACAGAAGATCATCCATAGACTAAGAATGCAAGAAAATATTGCCGTCTCCATGGGACACTTGGGGGTGTGGGACACCATAGAAAGATTATCACCCTCACGGCCATGCAGCGGGCTATGGCAGAGACCCAAGGCAAGCCAAAGCAGGCTGCAGGAGATGGCTCAGTGGGTATTTACCCTGAACACTAACAGGTTGCAGGCAAGTCTCCTTTGCCACCTCCAGCTCTCTGCGTCTCCCTCCCCAAGGTGTGCCAACAAACACCTCTGTGTCAGCACATTCAGGTGAAGGGGTTGGTCTAATGTGTGCAATGTGAATAGAAATGGGGCCAAAGAGATCCAATCTGGATCTGACAACAAGCACTGGGCAATTAAAATGCAATATATATATGTATTTATGTGTATAGAAATTTAGAAAGAGGCCCTGTATTTTCTAAGGTAGCTGTAGACAATTTTGTTCATTCATCTCGATAGGAATAGTCTGGTTTTCAGACCTACTCAGATACTGGTCAAAATGATGGTTTTCAGGAATAATTAATTGTGAGAGAGAAGTTTACCTGAAGTTCACTCAAACTTTTCTCCCCAATCCCACCACTTCATTACAGCCCTTGACAAAAGGCATAACCAAGGAGGATGGAGGACAGGATTCAGGTATGTTTGGTACTATTTGCTGCTTCTGCTTCTTATAGAAACAGTGAAAGAGAACAAAAAAGGAAAACTATGTTGTACCAGCTATGTCTCTAGGTTAAGAGACATCTCCTCAGAGAAGAAAGCTGCTGGAGGGGTTTGGGAGTAGCTAAAGAAGGATGCCTAACTTAGAATCATAGAATCATAGAACACTTAGGGTTGGAAAGGACCTTAAGATCATCCAGTTCCAACCCCCTGCCATGGGCAGGGACACCTCACACTAAACCATGCCAGCCAAAACCTTGACACTTAAGAATGTGTTATAGCCCAGGACATAACATATTCTTCAGTCGAGTTTGAAAGTAAGCGTGCCCTTCAAGGGAAAAACATTCAGTCTTCATTTTTTAAGTACCCAGAAATAAGGAAAAAACTTTTCTTAAAGCATCAGTTTGCTGTTCCAGGTTCATGGCTGAAACCTACTTTTTCTCCATCTGAATTTTTCAGCCTCCTGTTTTTGTTTATTGGATGTTTTTTAGACTGTGGACCAAGAAAACTATTGTCAAAGGTAACTTTGTCATGCAGGTGTATACAAGCTGAAATCAGCCTTCTCTGTGATAGAAATACAGATTGAGTTTCATTGCGTCTTTCTTGCCATTGCAAGTTCAAGTTTGGATATTTCCTCATTCCTCTGACTGACCAAGGTGTGAACAAAGGGCTCATGCCTGAAGTGAAAAATCATGCCCATGAAGAATACACACCCATAGATTTAAAACCTCATAGCCCATGATGCAGCCTGGATGCTTAAATGTGATGTACGATTACATCTCCTTTCTGCCCCAGTACGTTTCCCATTACAGCTCCCTATTATACTATATGCTCCAAATTTCGTTGTCCACTTTCTTCCCATTAAAGCAATACCCAGCCTTCAGATTTACATGGATTAAGCATTCTTTTTCCACAGTGGTTAACTCCAACTGATTTTTGCAGGTCAGGACAAGGTGTAGGAAGTCCTGTCCATTTCTGGCTGTGACATCCTTGGGCAATGCCCTCAGAGCTCTGAAAGGCAAAAGACATTTGGGAAGTAGATGTTTCAGTGCTTTCACTTGCAGTTTCTCTATACCTTTCTTTCTGTGCTGGTTTTGCTGGGCTTTGTTTGTTTCTTGCCTCCTTGTTATCATGTCTGCATTTGTTTTTTCTTCAAGATTGAAACAGTGCAGTTCAGGCAGAAAGTTCCAGCCCGAGTCTGTGTTTTATGTTCTGCTTCCTAACACACAGCTGATCTGTGCTAAGTTGTTCAAGAGAATCCAAATTCCACCAGTTCTTCTAGAAAACTGATGAGGAGTAAAGGAGCAGCCTCTTGTACTATCTGAATAATCCTGTTACAGATTTGCCTATGGGCTTCTCCACATCATCAGTCTTGCTGTGTCCATCCTGTTAGTATTAAACGAATAGACCAAAACATCATTAAACGAAGGCTGATTATCCTGGTGGGAGAGACCCACACAGAAGTAATGAGGTGCAGAGCCTTGAGTGAATTATAAACTATCCATGCAGCAAAATCAAGCATATACTGAGTGTTCCCTATTCATGCCACGTCCACTATATAGTCCTCTTCTCCTTGAGTGAGTTATAAACTGTACATGCAGCAAAATCAAGCATATACTGAGTGTTCTCCATTCATGCCACATCCACTATATGGTCCTCCTTGAGTGAGTTATAAACTGTACATGCAGCAAAATCAAGCATATACTGAGTGTTCTCCATTCATGCCACATCCACTACATAGTCCTCTTCATGGCAGTTTCTTTCAGCAGACTGAAAACATGAGGTACCTCCACGTGGTCCCTGACCATGTGGAATAAAACAAGAATAAAAGTAGTGGTGTGTATAAGATGAGGGCTCCAATCTCCCAGCAGCTGCAATGTAAAAGCACGTCCCAAAGCATTTTCTTCCCATGATTAATTTCTACAGTGGAAACAGAAGGTGCTGAGGAGCTAGAGCATTCCTGACAGTAGGATGCTGAGTCTCAAGGAACTACTTGCAAGAAGTGCACAAAATAATTGCTTCTGCTCCACACTGGGCACTGACAAATTCATGAACCCCATGTGTTGCCTATCCAACAGGAATGGGTACAACTGCTACTTTTCACAAACAAAAAGAGAGAAACAGAGAAACTCCAGTTCTGTGGAATTTGCACATCCAAAGAACAGACAAAACTATGTTTGAGATGGATTTGGCCTGATCAGACAGCTTATTCTTGTTAAAGCGAGGACTTCATTCACTGTGGTGTTTGCTTACTTTACTGAAGTCTATGCGGAGCCTTCACATCCATTGTACAGAAAGATTAACTATCTGCTTTGCTTAGAGCTTTGCCATGTTTCACAGACTCAAGATCTTAGCTTACTTTTTCTGATTTACAGATCTTTGTAACAATTTTCTTTTGTAGCTCTTAGCATGCATATGAATTTTCAATGAGTCCATTATTTACAGCTTAAAACATGGATTTTAGAAAGCTCAAAGGTTCTTGCACGGTTTTGTGGGCAATTTGGTTGCTTACTTACCTAATACCTGTTATGCTGAGTGTCTAAACTTCTGTGTTGGTTCTATCTTATTCCTAATGTAGCTCTCTTGTATAGCATAGGTGGCTCTGTTAACGAAACCTGTTATTAATGCTGTCCAGAACTTCCTGTTATAAGACTCCCTTTGTGCCACTTGTAATTATCTATAATATTCAAATTTCAACTGAGAAGGCCAGAAGTACTTACTAAGGCATTATTAAGCAGTTACTTTAGATTAGTGGAGACTGTTTATTTTAATCCAATACTCTCAAATGAGCAAGAGTCATTGCTCTGGGTCACTCTGAGCTGCACTGAAATGGCTGGGATGTAGGTGGTTTCAGCCTTATAGGTTCCCTGTTATCCCTGCAGTGTCCTCAGTGAGATGAGAAAGAGCAAGGAGCAGGCACCTATGTGTGCCATAGCCCTGTAGGCTCCACTAATTGTGTGGTCTGGACCTCCCCTGCTCAGATACTTATCTTGCCTGGAGAGGCTTACATGCCAAAACCCAAAAATTGATGTCCCAATCTGTGAACTGAATCCTACCCTCCCAAAAGCAGGTGAGAAGAATCCTACCTTAACTCTCTAAATGAAATAAATGTTGAAAAATCGGTAGATTCTGAGAGAAAAACATACATTTTTCTGGAATATTTCCAATAACATTTAGGTAGGAGAACCATGGAAAGGCCCAGGAGGAAACCAATCATTCTGTCATCAGCAGGTAATAAATTATGGTGGAGAGGACCACCCACAGAACAATGAAGATAAAACACAATTTGGAGTAGCTCAGGGAGTGGGAACCACCCATCTGCCATCTGAATGAAGGAAAAAGGCTTTTTGATCATAATACATGTACAAACGAGTGAAAAAAGAAAGGAGCTTTTATGTGGATACATGTAGGTGACCAAAGCTCCACTGGTACCACTCCAGGATAACCAGAACTGGTGCACACGGCAGGATGACTATGTTGTGGTCAGTAGCATGCTGATGTAGGTATACAGATTCATAGCCAGGTCTGGCTTCTTTTGGCTGGCTCATATGGACAGACCAAGTCTGGGTCTGTGTGTCATTTCTTCATACATCCAGGTTCTTTTTCCATCACTGGAAGTGTTAGAATTGCTCTCTAATGGAATTTTTAGGTAGAATCATAAATAAGATCAGAATTTTCAAGTCCTGAAACCTGGTCTACCTCTACCTGCAGTGCAATTATTGAGGGATATAAATGAGACACCAGTGATAACACAATTCACCTAATGTGAAAGACTGAGAGAGAGTTGTGTTTTTATGGTAAGAAGAGTCCATTACATTTAACCTATCTTCTGTTGATTTTAAGGGGAAATTTTCCAGCGACTTTAATAATGTTCTAACTTCTTAAATAATTGAAGAGTAAATTAAATCTGTGTTAAACTATAGCTTTACTGATTAAGTGATGTCGTGTCACTGCTCGCTAATCCAAATTACACTAATTTCTCTGAGGACGGTATAAAGGAACAGAAATGCTTATCTGAAGTCTTCTGTCATGCAGTTTTGGTTATTATAGTCACTTTGCTTCAGTTTCTATTTTTAGCTTTCCCAAAGAAAAGCAATATTTCCCCATGCAAATTAAGTCTATTGAGCTTGAATGAGCAGCAATATAAAGTGAAATTGGTACTGTAGAGTTCTTATAAGTACAAGGATAATCAATCTGATTATTTAATGCCTCCTCAATAACTCCATCATATGTCTTTCCCTACAAAAATTAAGTGAGGAAGAGCAGTTCAGATATCACCCTGTTAAAATCATTCCTTCTTATTCATCAGTGGTTTAATAGACCAGTTTTAGTTGTTTTGGAAATATTTATGCATAGGCCAAGGGAAAAGTGAAAGACATGATGGCCATTTCTTATTGTTGTGTATACACTGGCAGTCAAATGAATCACATTTATAAGATCAGTATGTGCACTAACTAAATTCCATGTGGGATTCATTGTTCTTACAGCAACTGCAAAAGCTTTGACCAAGATATGGGGGTCCTTTTGCCTGAGGCACAGAGAAGCATGTAACAGATGATCTGTTTGTCAAAAGACTTGTAATGAGAAAAGTTCACAAGAAATGGAAGAAAACAGTCTGGTATCCAGTGGGAAAAGTAATAAAACAGAGAAAACAGGATGTAAAAACTGGACCCATTGCCTAACTGCCAGTGCCCATGGTTTGGCTCCCTAGAAGCTACAGTTTGCTGGAGAAGTGTTTATTACACACCATGACTACTTTGGGATATAGTCTGCGTATTCCTAAGGAGTGAAATCCATTTCAGTGTTCATCTGGTTTGATTTCAATGACTCTTTCTAAACCTGTATTGATTTTGTTTCTGTATTCTTTATTTTCTGTTAATTTCTTTTTTGGTTTTCCTAATTTGCGATACTTTTGGCAAAACATCAAATTATCCACTGGAGTTATATTTTTCCCTGGGATTTTATTTGTTTGTTTGGTTGGTTTTGTTCTATTTTGGAGTTTTTAATGTTGGTTTTTAATTGTTAAGGTGTCATTTTCCATGTGGTAAATAGCTTTTCCCGTTCTTGGATCTTTTTTGCTAACATTTTTCCTCACTCAAGAATGAGTTTCAGGACATTGCCTTAAATTTTTGAAATCTGTCTGAACTTACAGACAGAAAACTTTATTTGGAAATTCACTGCAATTTCAAATGACATTAATAAAAACTCGGAACTTTGGGGGAAGTTTCTATGGGTGCTCTCAAACGCCGTAACGTTCCCCCCCTTCCTTCTTCTTTTCCCAGCTCTATATACTGACTAAGATGGTATAGAATACCCCTGGGATCAGTTGGGGTCTCCTGTCCCAGTTGTCTCCTCCGGTTCCTTGTGCACTCTCAGCATACCCACTGGTGGGATGGTGTGAAGATCACAAAAAGCTTTGACTCTGTGCAAGCACTGCTCAGCAGTAATGAAAACATCCCTGTGTTATCAGCACCATTTTCAGCACAGAGCCAAAACTTTGTCCTATGTAAGCTACTATGAAGAAAATTAACTCCATTCCAGAAATCAGCACACCCATCAAATATATTCTATATATCCAGAGAAGTCAATTCAATTAATTTACTATATCAGAGATTAAGTCAAATATGTCACCTCAAAATATGATTGGTCTCCAAATTGGTCTGTACCTTGAAATACAACAAAACTTTAGCTGAAGGAAGAGCATCTGAGTGGAATTTCTTTGAGTAGAACCTACAAAAAAATGAAAACACAACACAGGAATAGATTGATTATTTTCTTGTTACTTTCTTTTCCAACTCTGAGATGTGTTTGATAGGGAAAAGAGACTGTATTCAGTGTTTAATGCATCTAAGGGAGACTGATGTCCGATTAGTGCGTGAGGCTTTGTATAGTGGACAGGCACTTGGTTTCTGAGCTGAGCTCAGCATGGGCCTCGACACGTGCACTGGAACCTGATGCATTCTGTTAATACAGGCTATTTGTGCAGAAGACACACGCCTGTTTTTCAAAACTCCTGATTCACAGAAGGAAAAAAAGGCGTCAGCTGTAGTCATAAATCCATCATTCCGGTAGCCAGCATTCTCTCTAACTTCCTTGGCATTGTAGCGCAAGGATGAGAAAAGAAAAACACTGCAAGCCAATATTTGTTTCAAATCATTATTATCACCATGCACTCCCTTTGGCAGGGAATGATAACCATAGCATCCATGGAGCCATGAAGCGCTCTCAAATCAAACCTGTCCAGTTCCCCACGGTGGCCTCTCTACAAGGCAGATCACCAGTTACTGGTCACAGGCACCAAGGGGACTAAGATCTCAGAGGTTTTGTGTGGTTATTAAACTCACGTGGTTATGAAATGGGAGCTCAGACTCCATATCACTGTAATTTGCCATCCTGCTGGAAATGTGTGTGTGAGAAGTGGTGTAAGATTTCAGCATTTTGGGGGTCGTGGACCTCCACGCAGAATGTAATGGTAAAACATAGGCAGTGAGAAGTAGTATGTGATCTCATTCCCTGTTCCTGCCCTTGTAAAGACGTTTAGCTTTAGGTTCATTCATAAGTGAATATTAAAAAAGTCAATCTTGTTTCTGACCATGCCACAGGCTCCAAGTTTGAACATGCACAAGTCACAGGCAGCATTCTGACAACCAATCTTAGTCCTTCGATATTCAGCATCTACATCTGAGCTAGTCCCTTGATTGGATGGAGAGTAGGAGGCTCCTCCAGGCAGAATTTGTCTTAATTCATTTTATTCTTAGCCACCTCCCTAAAGGCTGAATCATTTGCCTGCTGCTGTCACCTACTTCGCTCTAGTGATTAAAGAGAACAGCTCGGGTAAGCACCTCCGCTTTCTTACATTTGGCAATCCCACCCGTAACCTTCTGGTGTCTCTGTTCTCATTTCTCACATGTATAATGGCAGCTCTGTTCTCTCACATTTTCCCAGTCGTATTTATTCACTTTGTAAATAAATATATGTAAGGAGGTCCTAGGCTGATCACCTTGCAGAGAGACACTAAATCTTAGATGCCTGACTAGGGTAAGTGTGCATCATTTATAATACCTTTGTAAAAAGTAGTAGGAATTATCTTCTAACTTCAACTATAAAGACTAATATCAGTTATTATTAATATTGTTACCTTTATTACAAGTAACCATAAGCTTAATTATGCATAGGGACATGTATGTTCTACACTAGCCCTGAAGTCAAAGGGATAATAGGCAATGGTCCTTATCAACACCAACACCCATTCCAAACATGTAGGGATTTTTAAGTTTAGAGCTGCAATCCCTAACTCCAACTCCAAAAGTTATTTTTATTACTATTATTTCTATTATCCTGCATTGCCATGCAGATGAAAAAGGGAGGAGGGATGGTTTGTTTTTGAAAGTCTGTCTCTTATGTCTAGGCAAGATATTGATGTGTAGACCCAGACAGGAAATTTCATGGAATTCAATGAAAGGATGAAAGACAGTCCCTTCCTTGCTGGTATTTGAACTTGCATTTTCTGCAAGTTTGGCTATTTCTAAAGACATATTCAGAGCACTAACACGTTACTTGCAGCTGCCACCTAATTGATTAAAGACTGTGTTTAATTAAAAACTGTCACAAGAACAGAGTGATGGCAGGATGAGCTAAAATTACACTTTAGCCCACCTGAAACAACGAAGCTCAGAATATACACGCTGAATCACACCAGTAATTGGGAAAGCATTTTCAAGGACAGATCCAGAACCTCCCCGAAAAGATCCAAGAGAACATAATTGCCCATCTGTCAACATTACCCATGGATCCTTACCTGCGAATGCCTTTGGGTATTTTGGGAGGGAGTGGGTTGAGAGGGCAAAGTAAAAAAGCTTGTGGAAAGGGCTGGTTTATTCCTTTCACCAAAAAAAAAAAAGAATGGAGATGGCAACATCATTGTTCATAGCTGAAAAGTCCATATTTGAGGTCCCCATGACTGCCTGCCCCTTAAACTCCAGGTAACATCCCCCATTGCCACATCTTCAGAAGGGTATGATTTCTCTGTGGACTTTCTTTTTCATTTAGAGGGGTTTTTTGGCATCAGGTCTTTCATTGCAGCTTTGCTTTTTTTGCTTTTTTCTTTTTCTTTCCATTTCTCTCATCTCAGGACAGGCGCTGCTGTCACTAGATCAATTACCAGCATTCACTTTGTCTCACGCTGTGACCCAATGGACTCCTTGTTCTCCTTCTGTTGACAGCTTAGAGAAGGCTCCAGCCAAACTGGCCGTTAGCTACTGACCCCTCCACAGACAACCTTATTAGGGTAATTGCAAGGCTGGAAGCAGCCGAGACTGGGGCCCAATTACACCTGTCCTTGTCCAATTCAGCCAGGGCTTAAATTACTTGGATGGGTCAAGGATGGTAGTGTGCTCAGGTGAACAAAAGCTTTCCCTCTATTCTTATGCCTCTCAGAGACAGACATTCTTAATTATGCTTGTCACTGGGACATAATAAGGCTGATTTCTTTAAATGGCATCTTTCTTCAGCAGGGAAACTGATGTGTTGTCTTACTGAACCACCACCATGGACTAGCCCGTTTATTTAGAGCAAGGTAGAGGTAGAAGCAGCTTTTGGGGTTTTCATCTTCAGGTGGTTATAATCTAGTTTGGAATATGGGAAAGTCAGTGTTTAGTGTGCATTATATGCTCTTATGCATGCCGATAGTTAGTGACAGTGGAGATGGATAAGAGCTTGAAGAAGGGTTTCGTAGTGTTTTCCCATGAAAATAGTCAGGTTCTGAATCCATTAGTTTAATTTTGTTTGAAGAAGATGGTCATTCAAAGTGTTGAAATGAGGTATAATACTAATTTATGGACAAAAATCCTTAAAACCAATGATACCAAAAGATGGTCTTACCTACTTTAACTGTCTTAATAAGGGACTTCATTTCCCAAAGTTAGGAGAAAGCACTGTCATACCTGGTAAATTTAATATTTTCAGCCCTTTTGGAAAACGTTTTTGTGTTTAAGTATTTCAATACACATTTATTAATTTACATTTGAAATTAAAACACTGAGAAATCTTGGGAAATTACTGAGCTGCTTATTGATGCTTATGTGTATTAATATATATATATCCTTCTAACAAAATATCAAATTTTCTGTATTTAATGTGACAACAAATGTCAGGTTTGTGCACACAGCATAAACACATATTTTTTCTACTTACTATGCAACATTAAGAGATTATTTGTTTGGTTTCATTGTACTTTACAGAGCTGGTTAAATAAAAGTATAATATTTTGAGAAGTTAGCATATATAAACTTTTGTTAGAATTGAACACAGTTATTGCATTTTACTTGGATATTTTAATATTTTATGGGATTTGTAATAAAATATGATTATAAAACATTTGTTGCTAATTTACTCATTGAAAATAAGTTTTTATTTCATGCAAAAAACAGGTTTCAAAAATGCAATAATTAAACGAAGTCTGTTTAGCATGCCCAATTAAATAATGAAAAAAAAATAAAAAACATGAGTACTGATATTTTTTACCAATGTCTTTCTTGTTTCATAAAAACATTTTTCCATAGGAAAAAAAAATTAAAAAAGCCACCTTTTTTTTCTCCTTTTTTTTTTTCATTTTCTAATATCAGACATTGCCTGGTCACATGATTTTGACATTTACATTGGTATTACTTGCAAACTATTATTAGCAATGAAAATCACTGCAAACAGTTAATTTTAATCATTTACAATTTTTCACTGTGCCGTTTCTTTCAAAAAACAGAATAAGAATTTTCTTTTATCTGCTGAAGAACAGACTAGTAATGCATTTTCAGGATTTCCTTATTGAATGGCAAGTGGGACCAGATAGGATAAGATAGGATAGGATAGGATAGGATAGGATAGGATAGGATAGGATAGGATAGGATAGGATAGGATAGGATAGGACAGAACACAATAGTCCTATTATGTTCTAATCTGGATTTTGGCTAACTAATGTAGCTAAAATGGCCATCCAAGGACAGTAAAATTTATAAGTGATTCTACAAGTTTACATGTATGATTTTGTACTGATAGTACTCTCATCAGGACTAAAGAGTGCAAATCTGTGGACTACAGTTTCACATTCCATCTGCTTCTTGATAAAATGAGTCATTTCTCAGGTGAAATAGTCACACACTTGCTCTCCTAGACCAGTAATTTATTAGTAGCCCTGTCTCACAATGAAATCACTATCTGCAAAGAGCGTGCCAAAAGCAATAGTGAAAGACCTATATTTTAACACAAATGAGACAAAACGTATCATTTCACAAGGAAAAATCCTAGCAGTTGCAAGGAGACAATGAGTTTTATCCCATTTCTAGCAAAATCTGATTCATTTTGCTAGGTTGCATCACAGAATGCTGGGATTGCTTCCAGTTTAGTCACAGCATTCCTCTGCCTTCTGTTTGATCAGATCTGGCCTTTAGTATTAATAAGTGCTATTTTCCATGACATTGTGTGTTTTGCCTTGTGGAAATCACTTATGAAACCGTCTCACATTACTAATCCAAATAACAACCTCATTTAAAACTCTAAGGTTGGAATCCAACTGCCTAAAAAAAGACACTTTGAAAGGAAGGGATTCCTCATAGTCTAAGATATGGTTTAAATTTAGGTGAAAACAATTTCCAGTTGCTACCAGGAGATAAGTATTTCATCAATTCTGATGGACTGAATAAGGTGAAATTAATCCTGCCCAGTGAAGTTAGAGCAATATATATATATATATGTATAATTAAACCAAACATATTAGTGGAGGTAAGGTATGAGCTCTCAGGTTCTACCTGAGTTCAAGAACTCACCTACATGGAGTCCTGCTACATCATTCAAGTTTCAGCATTAAGTTGTAATAACAGCAGTGTGTATTGCCTGCTGCCTCAGTGGAAGCTGCTTAGCAAAAAGTCCCGGTTCCACAGGCAAAAAAGAAGAAATAATTATTATTTCTAGAAAAAAATAGTATAAAAGCACATATATTTAGCATTAAGAAATATAGCCTCATAAGAAACCACAGGATATTAATGATAATGGCTTTTCATTTCAGCCAAGGACTTAAATTCACTTTATAAATTCTATTTAAATGTCATCACAATTTTGGTCAAACCATTATGAACCACCGCAGACACTTACTTATTTCTCTCTGGAGACTTTCTACTTTTCTCTGCCTTGATACCCAGCACACACAGTGAATAATGGGAGCTCTGAACACAGAATGAAAGCAGCACGGGGAAGGGCACTTTGTGCATGATATCTAAGCTAAAGGGGTGAGATAGAAGACAACGATTTTGACCCTGCTAATTTCTAAGACCAAGAGAAGATTTTGATTGTCTCTTTTTCCACTTTTGTTTTTAAAATTATCTAGATTTTTCCCTGTAGAACCCTGGCATGTGACCGAGATCTTCTAAACCTTTTTAATGAACAAATGATGCCCTCCATTGCAGAACTCCTCATTCAAGAAGCAGGGCATACAGTCTGCACCACCACTTTGCATATTGAAAGAGTTGTGATTCTGCATCTCCACATTGCTGCTGAAGTTTGTTATATTGTTTATACAATACAGAACATAGGTTAGGAAAAATAAGAAAGGAAATACCCATCTGAGAATGGCTTATATATTAGGGCATATGCTGAAAACCAGAAACTTTGTTCTAAAGCAAGCAGAGATGGTCCTGAACATGAATCTTTAATACTGCAATAAGTGGTCTGGCCCCTGTCTGTTTTAGAAGAGGAGGGGGGAAAATAGGCTTTTGGAAATTATAACTCCTAATTCAGTTCAAGCTTTTGCCTGTAACGTGATACACATTGTCTCTTTGAGTCTTTGATGCATCTATCAGTGTAGCACGGAGCCACCTTATACGCAGACAGGAGCTGGAGTGTCTGGGTCAGATCAAGAGCACATTTTGCTATGTTATAGTGTGTGTTTCAATTTGCACTGGCATAACTGAGATCAGAATCAGTCATGTGAGCATGGAAGCTAACACAACTCTGCTTCCCATTTAAAACAGCTTTCTCAAGTGGGATTAAGGGATTAGGTTTTGTGGTTGTCTTCCAGCAGCAATGTCATGGGGTGGTTTTACTGCGGAAAGACCTGGTGTTTCGCCAGTGCAAAATGAAGTCTGCTGGCAACGTGAATGCAAATTCATTGAGACAGAGGCTCAGCTCAGCTGCAACATCATAACCCTGAAGTTACAGGGGTTCTGACTCTCCTGCAGCAGTAGATTGAAATTAGATGGCAACCTTGTGAAATTCCCTTCTCTCCGTACTGTCTCTCTTCCAAGGTTGCTGCTCCTCAGCAAATGCATCCGAAACAGAGTATGGACAAAGTATGAACGTCTGCAGGGTGCATGTCATAATTGTGGCACACAATTTGAGTTTATGATAGTATACCAGGAGGGTTAACCAATTTTTATTTCATTTTCTATTGGATCAAATTGTGCACACGTTCAGGAGCTGCTTCACAAACTATTTAGTTGACTTGCTGGTAAGTCAATAAAATGGGGGAGTGTATGAAGACAATGCTTGAAACTATACAGTTTCAAGCAGCTGCTATGTGTGGGTGAGAGCCACATCTCCATTACAGTCCATGGAGCCTGAGCTCTGTGCAACTGAAAATGATAAACACAGCAAAGCTGTCTGAGTGTCTTTCCATTTACCGACTGACTTCAAAAGCCAGTAGCAACAGGAGTTGCTGGTCAATGTATTTAACATGAGCTGATGTTCCAGAAGATGTTTTCAATGTACAAGCTCCATCCAACTTTAGCAGTGAAATCTCCTACTGCATGGACAGCAATGTGATTAAATTTGGTCTAACATGATGACTTTTGGCCTAGGAAAGTCATTCTGTCTCTTTTCATGCCAGCATTTTTTGATGGGGACAATTGTACTTTCTTGTTTTGATTTGGAGGCTAAAGACCATCAGAATCATAAAAGCAGGCTGATAAAGTCTCATTTCTATCTGAGATCAATAATGCTACCCAAGGATTTCTACCTCAAAAACTATTTCAAAAGCCTTAAAGTCAGGGGTTTGATCATATGGGCTACCTCCACCAAGACTGACCATAATCACAAATCACAGCAACCTTACTCGGCTTGTTCTTTGCCCTACATATGATAATTTTCTCTTTTCAGTGTGCCAAACAACTGCCAGTGTTCTCATGCAATGAGAGCAGTGAACTGAGAAGCATTGCCTGGAAGTCCGAAGGCCAGGAAACTCCACATTGCTATCAGAAACGCTGGTTTTCAAAAACAAAAACCCAAACCAAAACGCCAAACCACCACAAAAACCAAAACCAAACCACAAAACCCGGAACCCAGAAGCCCAGATGTGGAGCTAAATGTCAGATAGCAAACACAGCTGGATGTTCTCTGGTCCCCTCTTGTGTCCCTAAACTCTTCAGACACGAATAATAAATCACTACATCTCTTTGGGTTCTGGTCACCAGCCAGCTCTATTTCTTAGGAGTCACTTACACACCAGTTTTGAAAAGTCATTGCTGGCATGATCATGGGAAGAGACATGCTGGGCCATGCATAAGGAGCTGGCTTATTCAGCACTGCATATGACAGACATCTAAGCATTGCAATACCCCATATTTAGCTTGCTCCCTTTCCTGCTATATTCACTTGCATGATTATAGCACTATGGTCAACACTATGTTGTGCGCCAACATGTTCTTGTGTTGGGTGCCATGTTCCTTGTGGCCAGCTGCAGGTGAAACTCCAGCTTTGCTATCTCCTTTGCTCTTAAACAAGCCACTGCAGCTACCTCTGGAATTAGCTGTGTGTAGGCTCCTGGTCTGGGTCTCATCTGCTGCCCAAACAGCCTTTTCTCTTGTCTGCAAGCAATAGATGGCTGCAGACGGGAACAGCCCATCATCCAGGTCCTCTCTGCAAGTCACCAACAGGACCACAGAGGCCTGAAGAATGACTCTGCCACCCTCCTGGCAAAACAGCACAGTGGGTTCTCATACAGAGATCATGTTCCCCATTCATATTCCCTATTCCTTGAAAGGGGACTGATGGCTCCTTACAGGCTACAGGTAAATAAAGTAAACTGGGGATGACTAATTCCCAAGCCCATTCTGATAAAAACTAATAAATGAAGTGCCCTGGTGGTGTATTCTGATTTGCAGTGTTCCCAGGGGGAATTTGTAGGGCAATTCATGGCCACCTTGGACTTGATGATAGTAGATGTCTTTTCCAACCTTGTTTATTCTATGATTCCATGTCATGGAAATGGAATTTCCATGTCATGGAAAGAGAGCAACGATGTAGAAGTTAAGGCAATAATGTTTTCCTTGAGCCATCCCTCTGCAAAGATGAGGTAGGGGCTGTTGATCAGCTGTAGCTTAGAGAGAAGCACAGCCTCATTGGAGCTAAGCATGGAGTGGTTTTCAGTGTGACCCCTCCTGCGTTTGATCTGACTGCTGTATTTCCCCTGCAAAAATACCTCATTATTATTAAAGAGGGAACTGAAATAAAAATCATCCACTTGGTGGTAATATAAAATCCAGGCTTAACAGATTTTATATATTCTTTCTGAAAAGTTACAGGTTTCTGCTTGAAGACCCACCAGCACAATGCCAGTTTTATTTGAGATCTGTTGTATTTGTAAGTCTTGTCAATAGGGCTTCAGGATGCTCTGGACATGCATGCTGAATTGAAGCATCTGGAGAGAGGGAGAAAAACAGGGAAAGACCATGATCACAGTTTGAAGTACATAACATCCACACAAGTCTTTTCTCTGGTCCTGACTCCTTCATCAACAACTTTGCAAATCCAGGGTACTGGAAGCTGATTTTCTCATGCACCATGGAAGGAAGCTCCAGCTTCAGTTTGGTAATGCCATGCCTTTAAAGTCACCAAAGCTACACTGAGATGGTCAGTTGGATGGCCCTGTTCAAAGGCTCCATATGCTCAGGGGCTTTCAGAGATACCACTGCTAACTCATACCTGGAAGAAGACTGGGATCCTAAAATGAGCCTCTTTGGAAGGCAGACTGCTGAACTGCACATCCTTCCCCTCTTCTGCACTGTGGCAGTATCAGTGCTCTCCAAGTCACTCAGTGCTTAAGAGGTCTGTGCTCAATGCATGTGGTGATTTTTTCATGGGTCTCTTGAGTCTATTCATGACTCCCCTTATATCTCACTACAGGAAAAAAAGTGTTTGACTGTTCTGCATAGACATAACCCTACACATCAGAGAGGACAACTGTGAAGAATTGTGGGTTGAAGACGGTTTGTAATACGCTTTGAGAATTAAAGAAAAACCACAACAGCCCCAAAACCTTGCCTAATGCAAATGCTGAGAGTGCTGTGACATCACAGCTACCTGGATCCGTGTTCATGAAAGGAAGCTTCCAGGAATCTTTTGAGGAAAAAAAAAAAAAACAACCCAGAAGTGATATTAAACACGTATAAATCAGTTATAATTACTGCCTGGAAACCTGTCAGATAAATTTTATAGTGAAGCTTTATGAGACTTCCCCTCTAGGCAACGTTGAGACCATGATACTCTCTTTATAACCATTCCCTGGGCTGCTCCATGGTTTTGCTTGTGACAGTCATGGGGGGTCGATATAATTCTCTCTGTCTCCTAATGAGCGCTGTTCCATTATACAACACAGAGCACGGATCAGTTTCGTTTGCTGTGGCATGTAGTATGTGACAGTTACCAGCAATTAAAGAAGCTATGATAAGCCACAAACAACATATTCCTCTTTGCAGAGTTAGTACCCCCACACTGGTGGAATAAAGGGGAAAAACACCCACCTCCACGAAAAGGGAGATTTCACAACCACAGCAACCCCCCAGATTTTAGGCTCTTGAAGGACCACCCAATTAATCCACTCGGTGCTGCTCAGTAAATCTTTTTAATAACACAACATGATGAAGTTATTCCCTGATTTTTCATCTCCAAAGATTTACAAAAAGTTACTCAGAGACACCTGTGTGGAAAAAAAAAACACATAACCAAATCCATCACGGTTTGATGTTTGCCCATAGGCGATTCTCTTCAGCTGAACTAATGGCACTGTGTCAGGTGAGAGCCGTATCTTCACACCACAGAACTATTTTGCCTTTGGGAACACAAGGATTATGGGTTTTTTTTTAAGATCATTCCCAGTTGTTACCTTTGTAGCAGTGTATTTATGCAACAGGTGATACTCTGAAGATGAGGAGTGATTCCACTGGAAAACCACATTATGTTTAAGGAATCTCTCTCTGTTGTTGCAGTGGGGTTTTTCTTCCAGATGGATAATATTTAGTATTTGCAGATAGATCCTGTCTTCCAATGACCTCCAGAGACATTATGAGCCCTCACAAATTAAACTTCAGAGTGTTTTGTAACAGATCAAGGCAAGGAAGCATGCAGAAGCTGTGATTACATTTTTCTCTTGATGGCTAACTGGATGTCCTGTTGTTTCAAGATGTTGAGTAGAAGATAAAGAGAAAACCACTGCAGAGGTATCCTGGGCTGTTCTCCAGATGTTTCTCCTCCTTGTCCTCCACAGCACTTTGTCTCTGGACTTTAATGGCATAGCCACCTTTTACCATCTGTCCTGGTAAACATGCATTAAACCAAGTTGCCAAGCTACTTCACTTGCAAGAGCATAGCTCTGTGTCATTCTATAATCCCCAAAGGTCCAGATAAATTTTACCAGAATGGTAGAATAAACCAAGCAATTTTTTCCCCTCTATTTTTTCATTTCAGCTGTGTTAGGTAACCTTTGTCAAGCACAGTACTGAAGAAAAATGAGAGAAAAGATAGCATTTATGAGCAAGAAAAACCTCAGCATCGAACCTGGTTTAAATATTCTCAAGAACAAAACCAAGCCATGGCAAATAACGGGATGGATGGGTGGCATCAGGCTGCTGTGTCCTCCACAAGCAGAGGCTAATGCAAATGCCCAGCTGCATATAAGAGAGAAATAGTTGTGTTTTTTTGCCAAATACCCAGCAAAACAGCATCGACATAAATGCTGAAAACTCAGCAGCACTCAAATGCTGGATTAGAACCAGCTAATGGCAAAGCTACAGCGTGAAAAAAAAGCCGTCTGCATCTATGGTTACAGTTTAATTGCAAGCATATACACGCAGGCATTTTCACACCTGGGTTGTTTCCCCACCCTTTCTGGGGACTAGCCCCAAACTTCCCACTGACGCACACGCAAGAAGAAAACAAGTTTGTTTGCAATCTGTTCTAATGGAGAAAGTCTCTAGGCAAAGCGCTGGGATCTGGCAGGTCTACAAGAAGAAAATACACAAGCAGGATTAGCCACATTGGTTTTGGCCTCCACAACTTATTCTCATCTATTGAAAGAAATGGCTAAATCGTTAATACTGGTGAGATAGGAGTGGAAAATAAAAGATGGGTCTGTTTGGGCCTAGCACTAAACAAGAACCAGAAGGTTATACAAAGAATGCAGAGAGGCTGTTTGATGGTTTTGGTGGTTTAACCAAAACTTAAATTGATTTTTTTTGCACCCCTGTTTTTTTTCCTTGCTATATAAACTTCAGAACTTTATTTTGGGTTAATTAGAGGTTTTCCCCACTCCTATCCTATAGGATCTTGGCAAAAGAGCAACTGTACCAGGATTTCATTAAAACCCAGGGAAAACGATGCTGCAGTGAGACCTATATCCAAATGCTGCAGCAAAGAAGCCAACTCTGGTATTTTATACCCAGCTATGACCTCTGTGAACATTAGGCTGTCATTCAGGAAACCAGCACATCACCCCATGCTTCCTGCTTGCATCCAGTGGAGGGAATATCATGACACTGACAGACTTGTTCTTCACCTCTCACATAGCTACAGCTTGCTCTTTAAACTCACACAGGTGCCACTACCAGTTCCCAATGCATATGTACACTGACTCTAACCTCTGATGTCAGTGAGACTAGTTCTCAAGACTGCAAATGTCAGCTATAAGAGAGAACCTGTGTTCTGTAAAGGCAAGCTAGATAAGGGACAATCATACTACAGCATAACTGATGCCAGTGGTGAGTTTGGTGCCAGACCTTTGACCCTCTGAAAGCACCTCTGGTTTAGAAGGAAGTCTCTAAAGCTCACTTCTGCACAACAGATGCAGCTGCAGGTGATATTTTTGCTTCTCTACATCACCCCTCCAGTTGCCCAGAACAGAGTTAAGAGAGAAACTTAACACAAGGGGATGAGTGGGTTTATATAGCTTTTTCATAGCAATACAGCACCCTCTTCCCTCCATGGCAGCTCTCTGTAGGAGCTCTTTTCTGATCCTGAACATCTGCTCCTCTGTCTGAAAATAAAAAGGGGGGAAGAGAAGGAGTGGGGAGGAAAAAAACATCCTGCAAACTCTAAATGTTTTGAGAGCAGCTACCCTATTCTCCTAGGAACCAAATGTCAGTGGGCTGAATAGGTCTCCTAATGGGTATGAGCACATGCCAGTGATCACAGACAATCACACTAAATTTCCCTTAGCAATATCCAACAGACCAAACTGTGATCAGTGATAACTGAGCCCTTAGGGACTCACTTGTAGCTCATTCAAAAATGCATATGCCCTCAAGGGAAGGTTTGCCTTGTTTTCCTGAGGAAATTAAATAGACTCTTTATAGAATTAGCAAAAATCAGCAGGGGTTCAGATTTCCCATAGTCTTTCATGACTTGTGGTTTAATAGCAGACTTTAAGTTAATGTATATCAGATACACGCATTTTGATTTTCCTTCCACTTACACTGAAGAAAATGCATATATATTTTACTGAGTTATTCCTGATTTCCACTTTCAGTGAGAGAACAGGAAGGGTCACATTGACCAAATACCTTTCTGAAGAAGAACCTTATTGGTTGTCTATGACAGACATATAGCTCAGCAGCAAGTATATACTGTTTTACGTTTTCAAAGCATTTACAGACTCAGACATAGAGGTCATTGTTTAAAAACCTTGAGGTTTTAGCCAAAAAAAAAAAAAGTGTTTTTTTTTGTTTTCTGGTAAAGTTTTATATCTGAAAGAGAGGAGGACCCCTTTTTCCACCAAAAATAAAAATTAAAAACAATTACATAGAGAAGCAGCATTTTTTAAATTGTGTAAAAAAAACACAATATTGTTATTATGAAGCTGAGAGTTCAGTTTGTTACTGCTAAGCAGTTTTAGCAGAAATATCTTCACTGGCTCTGGATATCTGTTTCCAGAGCGATTTAGCTTGGGAGAACTGAGCTTCCCATTGTTTTGTACACTGTACTGTGGCAGATTGCAGAGACCAAGGAGTTCTGAAGTCTTACCTCTTCTTCTTTCTACCTACCACATGGCATCAAAATATACATATGTGCTTCTGTTAAAGCTCTCTCTATGGGAAAACTCTCCAGGATGATTTGATGTGCCTCTTGCACCTTGGACTCCCTTGGGTTGATGCCTCCTGTTATAGGTACCATGGGTTTGCTATTTGCTGCCTTGCTAGTGCGAACCAAACCCCTTCAGTTCAGTTACTCCACGACCAGTGTCACTCTTGAGAGGATCAAGCCATGATTTATCAGCACATCAACCTTTGTCAGCTGCCTGCTTGGGGGACATGAGATAGTTAACAATGACAGTCTTCACGAGAAGGAGTCTCAAATAGTTGCTGTGCTTTCTAAGGCATAAATGATGTATATGAGTTGAAAGAAAAGAGCAAGGCATAAGATGCACTTTCTTGCCTCAGTTTCCCCAAATATACTCTCATGAAACCTGTTGCTGCCCAAGGAAAACACCCATTGCCAGACCCCTCTCTCCAGTCTCTTTCCCATGGAGTCCCTAGAGGTTTGGTAGACTTTGCAATGGACAGATAGGAAAACCTCCCATTTTCTCCCAACTCTTTACTAATCAGTTCACACCCCTGGACAGACAATTTGTTTTGGGTCTTTCTGA
This sequence comes from Pezoporus flaviventris, assembly GCF_033815535.1. NCBI lineage: Eukaryota > Metazoa > Chordata > Aves > Psittaciformes > Psittacidae > Pezoporus > Pezoporus flaviventris. The sequence continues at coordinate 1,124,929 of NW_026892597.1, read as the reverse complement.
AAATGGGAGCTTTTTCCCTGAAGACTTCTGGAGTCAGGCACCCTAGAAAACTCGTCATTTAGGAACCCACTGGTCTTCTTCTCAAACATGAGGTCACCTAGGTCTCATGAACACCCCACTGGGCAGGACACCACCTCTCAAACATAACATAGAATCATAGAATAGTTCGGGTTGGAAAGGACCTTAAGATCATCCAGTTCCAACCCCCCTGCCATGGGCAGGAACACCTCACACTAAACCATCTCACCCAAGGCTTCGTCCAACCTGGCCTTGAACACTGCCAGGGAAGGAGCATTCACAACCTCCCTGGGCAACCCATTCCAAGGCCTCACCACCCTCACAGGAAAGAATTTCCTCCTTATATCCAATCTGAACTTCCCCTGTTTAGGTTTTAACCGATTACCCCTTGTCCTATCACTACAGTCCCTAATGAAGAGTCCCTGCCCAGCATCCCTATATGCAGAAAACACCCCAGATTGTTACTGGTGATAATATTCCTGCTAGCTATTTTCCTGCTTTCCACATCACTGGGACGATAATTTGCCCTTTTCCTTTCAGTACCTCTCTTAGGAATACAACACCGTGGAGCAAATCACGTTCACCTGTAATATAAAGGAGACGGGATGTAGCTAATAAAGAACAAGGCAATTCAAACTTTTTTCCTGAGCCCTCAGGAGGAATACCCAGGTGTGCTGAGGAAGATATGCTTGGAAAAAAAGAAAAGAGCCATTCTGCAGTCAATCTAAAAGCACTAGGCCTCCTTTCATGAATTGATTTACCCACTGGGTGACATATTGGCAATTTTCTGTTACCTACCCAGTGATATGACTAAGTAGATGAAGCTTAAAGGCAGGTCAGATAAAAAGACTTTAATCTAACAAAGGCAGCCTGAATTTCGCATGTCAAGGAAGATGATTTAACAGGGAGCAGCAGCCTAAACACGATACTGAATCAAGGTGGAGAATCCATAATTAATGCTACACTGCAGAAATGTTTACTCAAAAACAGAATGACAAAAAGAGGTATATTTGCCTTTCCTATAAAGGCCCCCGTTCAGCAAAATACATCACTGCAGTCTTTATGTTAAACACACGCTTCAATCTGGACCTGCATGAGAAGGAATGCCTTTGAATTCATCTCTTTCCAGCCGGTGCAAAAAGGGTGAAAATCAGTCATGACAAGTTTCATAAGACACAGGCTGAGCTGCTGTAATTTGATGAATACACGAGGCCAGTTAGACTTGGCAGAAACCTTGTTCAGAGAATTAATTAAAGTTGTTTTCTCTGAGGAAGGAAAAGCTGTGTTTTAGGAAAAGCAGTAATATCATATGCAAGGGACATGAGACTTGTTCGAGTGTTTTCACGCCCAAGGGGTGAAATGCCTAAAGGGGTGGCTGGTCCTTGAATAATGTATTTATCTTGCAGTTACACTTTACCATTTTCCTACCAGGGTTAGTTGGATTTCCTGAACAGCAGCCCAAAAGGTAACCTCGTTACTAAACAGCACCAGGGGAAGAGGAAGGCCGCATTCTGCACCCCAAAGTGTTTTAGTTGGACTTTCCATTCTGATGATTTCTCCCTTCTTCCTTTGAAATTAAAAGTGTGTGGCTCATGTATTCCTCGTCCTTGTGCACTGAGGGAAACAGTCACTACCCGCAGCACCTCAGATGTACAAGCACTGCTCAGCACTTTACAGCTGGCACAGCATGAAGCCACTGGTGAAGACCAGTGCAGACCAGTGCCTTGGATGGCTTCAGGATGTCGTGCTGCTGGATGGATACAAAACCATGTTTTCCCTGTTCCCCAGGAAGCTTTGAGTTTGCCCTAGTTATGGACTTTAAAGGCTGTATAACCTGCACTTCTCTCCTCCTGCTGCTCATCCTCTTAGGCTACACACCTGTGGAGTCAGGGAGCATCTCCCACTCCTTATTGGCAATACCCTCAGCACAACGTGACCTTCGGATTACCTCCCAATTAATAACCCTCTCAAACTGAAGCAATGCAGCCTGGAGAGACAGCAGGCTCTGAGGTCAAGTACTCTGACCTGAAACCTAGTGAGCGCCCACACTGCAGCCGGAGGCCTGCTGGAGGCTGCTCCTTGCCCTGAGACAAAAGAAAACCCAGTCGAAATTCTGCACAAGACCCTTGATTAATTATCCTCATTACTCAATATTTTAACCCACCTTGTCAGCCCTTCCCACTCTGCCTTGCAGCAGGAATAGGATTTCCAAAGCGCCTGGAGCTGACGGCAATGGGGAAACCACACACAGACCAAAGTGCTGACAAGAGCAAAAACCCCGCTCCTCTACTCAGCACCTCCAGCTTCCAGAGATGCACACAAGCTCTGGCCAGCCTCCACTACGTGGGTTCAAAATCAGATCCTTCGCACTTAGCAAAGGATTTCCTCTGCTCTTTTCACTGGTGGACTGGTAAGACTCATCCTTGCCGCTTGAACAGAGAGGATTTGTTCTTAGCCTTTCTCCCCCTGCTATTGCACAACTGGCTCCCAGCGCGATGAAGAGTATTCGCATGCACTCTGCTATAAGACTCTGAGTCACAGCTGGGATTTAGCTTGAAACACACCTCTGGGCTCTAGGCAGAGGCATTTTGGATGGAGATTGTGGATGTGAATAAGAAATATATTGTGGTTTGTAGGGGGGAGGTGAAGGGGAAATCTTTCTCCTTTTTTAGGTCTAGATACCTGAATTCCAGACATGGCTATAGTACTGAGACTCAGCGACGTGTGGTTTTGAGGCAACAAACAGCCCCATTTGGCTGCTCTGGGCTTTTGAGCTGATATCCTGGGTGTTTCTGGTAAATCTCACAGTTCAAACCAGCAGCTCCCAGATGGTTCCCACCCTCATCTTCCCACCCTCAAAACTCTGCCACCTTCAAAAGCAGCCTGAATTTGCCTTCCAGCATGCTGCAGCGCCTGGGCAGTGGCTTCATAAAGAGATGAATGATACTTGCAGTGGGGCTGGGACCCTCCAAAAAAGCATGGGGAAGGAAATAGGGTGTAAGAACTTGCTTCAAGGTGAGGCACGCAGACATGTTCTTAATGGGTTTATAGGTAAAATGAATTTTTACCCATTTTATGTCTTTACAATAAAGAAAAAACCTTTATATATATATTTTTATATATGTATATATACAATATATATACATATACACACAATATACCAGAGAAGTGTTAAAAGATGTTGTGGAATGAAACTTTCATGGCTGAAAGTGTCTTTCTTCATTGCCTTTTACTACAGACAGGGGTTAGGCCACTGATTTTGTGGACACCAGCTCTACCCTTAAGGATAAAATCACATAAGCAGCGGGGAAAAAAGAGAACAAATTTCTTGGCCTACAGCTCAGTTTTGTTTTAATCGCCACCAAGTTTGCCCTAAATCAGGAGGAAATGGAGGGCTTTGGAGCTATTCTGGTGGCTTTAAACTTAAACTCCATCTCCCTCGAGATGAATTTGATACAGCTGTTTGCTTGTTGACTGTTCTTTCTAAGGTTATCAGCCAGTAAAACAACCAAATGTTTATGCTGCAACAAGCATGAGCAAACTTATCTCCTCCCTATATCCTGGGATAGGATAGTTTCACATTCTCCTGTGTAAATGTACCATACTAAATAGAAGAGTGATTTTTTTATGATCAACTTCTTATCAGAATCTTTATTTTTCTGTTGCATTTCAGCTTTTGTGACTATCCTCCATACAAAAAATAATCACGAAACCCTCAAGGTCTCAAGGCCAAAATAAAATAAAATAAAGATAGAATAAAATCAAATATAAATAAAATATAAATAAATGAAATCAAATAAATAAAATAATAAAATATGTAATTGTATAAGCAGAAAGTGGGAGGGAGAAGAGATTTGGCTTTGCAGCAAAGCTGCTTGCCTGAAGATGCAAGAACATTCTCCCAGCATTCAAAACCAGGCAGCCAGAACATGCTTCACAAGAGAGAACCTCCTGTGAACTCCTCACCTAGGTAAGGTAAGTCAGTGCTCACAAGGAAACACCCCACCACACCATTCCCTTTGATGTTTTCCCCCTGCAAAAGGGAAGGGTGGTCTTTTTAAAGAACTCACAATAGAGAGAGAAGGGGAAAAGGAAGCCCTTTGAAGAGAGGAGAGAGCCTCCTCTCATTTGGCTGCTGCTTACAAGCCACCCCTTTTCCTTTGTGCCTTGCACAAAAGCAGGTTTGAAAGCCCACTTCCCCCTCAACCATAGTACCATACCGAGGGGAGGTGGCTTTCTAACACGCAGAACACAGAGAGGGGAAGGAACTGCATGGCTTCACACATCAACCATAAATCAAACCTCTTGAAAAAGCTCCGTGTAAAGTTTAAAGGTGCATGGGAAGTGGCAGGTCTTCATGTGTCTTCAGGATGAGCAGCAAGAGCACTGATCCACGTGCAGAATCCCATGTCTTCCTGTGCTCTCCCTTGAACCAGAATGGATTTAATCCTTCAGAGCCTGGAGCATATCAGGAAAACCAAAACCCAGCTGAAGCTAAAACCACATAACCAAGAAGTGATTCCACAAGCATGCAACTGGAAAGTCGGAGGAAACGTGCATTTATCGATAACCTTGTTGTTATGACTTTTTGGCCTCAGTCTTGACAAACTGAGCCTGGTTCCCAGACCTCTGACTCCTAGCAGCATGATCTGGGGAGGAGAGGGATAGTGAGAGAGCAAGAAATAAGGGAAAACTGAGATAAACTGGATATGCTCAAACACTAGGGTCATATGGAACTCTCCTGAAGGTGCTGCAAACGCCATCTGACATGGCTGAAAGTTCTCTATCATGTCAATTAGAGACAGCAAATTCTTGATGATGGAAAATGCTTACATTATGCCTGTCTTTAAGACTGGGAGGAGCAGGGAACTTATAGGTTAGCCAGTCTCACCTCAGGCTCTGGAAAGGTCTGGGGGCTCATCCTCTTGGCATCCACTTCCAATGTACTGAAAGACAAGAAGCAATCAGTAACAGTCTACACAGATGTGTCTAGGGCAAATCATGGTTAACTAACCTGACTAACTTCTGTAATTAAATGACTGGCTACAACAACAAAGGAAGAGCAGCAGGTATGACATATCTTAAATACAATAAGGATTTTGTCACCTACAGCATAATTGAAGATGTCCCTGCTCATTGCATGGGGATTGAAGTAGATGATCTTTGAAGGTCCCTTTCAACTCAAACTATTCTATGATTCTGTGATTATCATTAGGATGCTGAAGAAGGACTAAAATGCTATACAAGTTGAAAATTGGTGGTCATAATTAGCTCAACATCCATTTGTCATATGGTAGCAAGCATATTACAACTAGCTGGTAACTTGAACAGTAGATCTTCAAGTCAGGCAGGTTTTTAGAAACTTAAAGATTGGGGCTGCAGAGACCTTATGAAGTATAGAAAAGACAGTGGCAGTTTCTTCGCCTTGGGTGAATAACCTTATGGACCAGTAAAGGTAGGGACAGGCTGAATAACAGTGGATATCAAATTGAATGTGAGACAACAACGAATATAACTTACTTTTTGCTGGGTTACATTTGGAGGAGTGACTGACCAGCAGATTATGGAAATCACTATCCCCCTCTGTGCAGCAGTACAGAGGCTGCACTTGAAATACTGCATCCAGTTCAAGAAAGATGTTGAAAAGCTGAACAGGACTCATCAGAAAGCTAGCAAGATATTTAGGTGCCTCTATCACTTAGCTTACAAGGAGGGCTTGTAGGAGGTTTATCTAAACTGTCAAAGAGGAAGAACTGATCTATTTATTAATCAGCGCACAAATATGTGATGGAGAGTTGCAAAGAGCCCATCTCATTTTGTTAGTGTTAGGTGTCAAAGCAGGGAGCCACGTCCACAGGCTGTGACCTGGGAGGTCCAGGTTGGTCACAGGGAAGAGCTTCTCTAGGAAAGCAGCCCCACACTAAACTGGGCCACCCAGAGAGGCTCTGCAATCTCCATCCTTGGGGCTTTCAAGCCCACAGTTGGCCTGCTTTGATGTTAGAAATGGGCCTTCTTCAGGCTAGAGGTTGGGCTGCAGACCTCAAGCCATCCCCTTCAACCAGCACTTCTGTGATCCCTGAGACCTTCAATCCCCACTAGCAGCAAAGATTTCAGATCCGTTTGTGTTGCTAGGCAAAAAAATATAGGCAAACTCTACACAGACCTCTTGTTTAAGCACTTCACAAATTCTCCCTTTGACAGTTTAGGGTTTCACCACAATCAGGATCATTTCTTGTATTTGCTAATCAGTCCAACCATTGACATTTGAAAGCACATCCAACTGACTAGACATGGCTTTTGTGGCTGGAGATTGGGCCAAGAGAGTAGGAGATGAGCCTGCCAGCAGCCTCGTGTGTGGATGCCTTTTTTTGCATGGGAAGTCTCATGCTCGCAGCAGCAGCTGAGATGCTCTGGGTGTCTAGACAGCACCTCCACTGTTCTTGTAGCATTCATGGTAGCTTGTCTCAGCATGAGGAAGAGAAAGGGGGTGGGGGAAAGAAAGTTTATGCAGATGAAAGTGCTTCCAAGTCAACACTGATTAATTTTGAAAACAGGCAGGTACTCGTGGGCGACTTGCAGCAGAAAGCCTGCTGAATGGTGTGTGCCTCTGCACGCAAGGCAATAAGAGGTGTTCAGGCAATCCTCTCAGACCATTCCCTACTTATATGAGCCAATGGACAAGGCATCCATCATGCACCAAATGCATCACCTGGCCCATGTTTGACCACACCAAAAATGCATCTCCTGTTCCCATGAGTCACATTTTGTACCTTTATGGCCAGAAGAATGAGCAGCTGCACACCTGTCAGCCGGATAATAACTGGTCTGGAGGAAAGGGCTGGTCAACAGAAGACATCCTCAGCTCACAACCACTATCCAGAGCAGAGTAATGGAAAGGAGAAGCTTTGAAAAACCATGAAGGCCCAAGTGGAGGAATGATAACATGCTTTATCCCTCATCGCAGCTATGTTGATTAATGGACAGCAGGCAAATTAGGAGTTGTCTGTTTTATAACGGCTTTCTAAAAACATGCCTAGAGCAACAGATGAGTTATTTCTCTTTTCTTTCACTTTTTTTTTCTCTATTTTCCCTTTCCCCCCCCTTTTTTTTTCTAACTGAAACACCTATCAAACTACGTCAACCTTTGTACTAGAGCAAATATGCAGATGGAAGGTGTATCAGCTGTAATACTGCCTATTACAAAACAAAGACTGAATGTTAAATCTGGTTCTCTCTTCTTAAATCTGGTTCTCTCTTCTTCCAAAAAAATCTACAACAAATCATGCTTCGTATCAGAAAATGAGTAAGCAACAGCATTTAGACTTAGAAAAGTTTCCCCCTTTCTTCTTTTCTCTCTCTTTTTCTCACATTAGCTGTGATGTTTTTGGTTTTCACTCGCAGTTCAAACAAAATTTGGATAAGCAAACAGCTTTTGGTTCCAAACACTTGACCTTCAGAAATGTAGCTACGTCCCCTTTCATCAGCACAAAAAAAAAAAAGAAGAAAAAATAATCCTCTCCTACTGGTATTACATTATCTCACACATAAAGTCATTGAAAAGGTTGTCTTCAGAGAATATAATACCAGGTTATGAGATATTTTTGGCACAAGGACAAGGTAAGATATTGCCAGACAAAGAAAACACTTACTTATAATTCAGTTAATGGCTGGCAAAGTTATACCCTTCTGCTACTAATTAATTTTCCATATTTCCAGCCAAACAAATGCGGAAGACTCTATAATCACCTAGGACAGCAATCTGCAAAGTGTTAAAACACCATTAAGCCAAACACTATTCTCACTCTGGCTGCTGCATTTGTCATCAGTGACAGAGGCTGAGTTTGGATCTGGGTAGAAGAAGGGAAAGGATTGCCTGAGATGGAAACTACAAGACCCGGTGCTGGTCTTTAGGATGTGTGTTTGCTTGCTGGAGTACAGCTGGGACCCAGCCAACTCCAGAGGGACCAGGACTTGTCAGCAAGTAGGAGATGTGATTTACATGAGCATACAGCCACCTGCACGTGCTCTCACACAAAGCACACGCTCACATCTAGGAAGCGTCTCTCCAGTGGGAGAAGGGACATGACTGTGCTGGAAGGAAACCACCTGCGTCAAGTAATGGTTTGGTGTTATTTACTTGACCTCCCCAGAGCAACAAGGAGAATAAAGCAACAGATTTAAGGTCTTTGGGCCACATTGCATTTCCTGGTCTTTTCCTAGCTCAGGCAGCAGTTGAGCACTAAATGAAGGATTAATGCTCCAATTAAAGTCATTTTGCTCATAGTTTAGTCCAGATTCTGAGACTACTTATAACCCTTTTACATAAGACTCACCCCGTTGTGGAAATGGACTGGCAATCCAGTCTATTAGACATTCTGCATCAATTCTATTGGAGAGGCTGATGTTCCAGGGCTGGCACAGACTGCATGCACTGCCATAAAGCAAGGGGAGGTATGGCTGAGGACAGCTGACTTGCCTTAAGTCAACCTCAAAGCATTTCCTATGAGGTTTTTGGCAAAATTAGAACTAAAAATTATCTCATTCTCAAGCAAAGAAAATATTTCAGGTCCTTTTCAAGTTTTTTCCTAAAATCACAGTGGCAGAAATTTCAAAACAGACATTTTGGAACTAATTATTGTCTTCAATTACCTTTTTTTTTTAAGCAAGTTTGGATTTGTGGGGAATAATTTTTGTGTTGGTTCATTTAGTTGTTTGGTTTCTGTTGACGTGCATCTCTGCCTTCTGCAGAAAACAATGGTTGCTTTGAGTACACAAAACCTTTTGCCTTTAGAAATAAAGATGTGGGTTGCAGAATTCAGTCAGAAAGAACTTTGCCTATGTGGGCTTAGTGATGCACAGAACAAATTCTCTCCCCAAAAAGTAATGTTACATTTCTGGTAGAGGGCTAAACACATTTTTGAGTGAACAGTTAATGGACTTGAACACTAATGGGCATGGCTTGTTAAGAGCACTGGAACTTTGTAAAGGGGAATCATTCTTTGCAGAGAAGTTTTCAACATTTTCATATTAAATTTCTGCTTAATTTAAAATAAACTCCCCATGTTTATCCTGACAAAGCAATCGATCCTGACTTCTTGGACAGCTAGGCAGGCAGGCACGGAAGCTCAGGGAAGAAATGACTAATGGTGTTCTGGCCTCTTTCTGTCTCCTTTCCCACCCAGCAGGAAACATCACAACTTTTGACCAAAAATGTTTTAACATTTTCAGGTTCCTGATTCCCTGCCGGCAGCAGTCCTGATGTGCTGATGTGCTTCCCAGGAGCTGGTTCCCTTCGGACCACAGCATCTTGCAAGTCTAGTTTCCAGTGGAAATCTCATCATTAGAGGTTAATTATACTCTGCTTGGAGTTTGTCACACCTGAATCAAAACCTGATCCATCCCAGCAAAAATGTTTGAATTACTATGAATCAGCTTTTTCAACTGGGAAAACAAATAAACATTCCACTGTGGAGTTTTCAGCCAGCTTTACTGAAAAATGACCTTAAAATAGATTGTTGTGTCTTTCTACCTGGGAAATTTGGCAGATATTAATGGAATACGTGACAGATAGTGGTTTATATTTCCAAAAGTGGTTGGTAATCTTGGTTTAAGATAAAAACTTGGACTAGATGAAAACATTACAGAAACTGGCTGAAAACAGGAAAAGAACTAGGGAAATAAAAGCAGAACAGAATTTCTGAAACCCATGAGTAAGTTGTTAAGAGAGGCATTTCTTCTGCATGCAACCTTAACTACATTCACTCTAAATGACAAGTCATACTATTAACAGCACAGATTTTGCTCTGATTTTTTACAGGAGCTATCCATTACCTGAAGACTTGTTCACATGAGTGCAAAGCCTGTGATCCTCAGAGCCACAGAAAGTTTCAAGTAGTTATTTTTGGATGTTCAACTGCAGATACCCTGAAGGGACTTGATTTCCTGAGAAGGTGCTCAGCATTTAAGAAAATTAGATGCCTTTGAGATGCTGAAGACTTGGCTTTACCCTTTCCACCCTGAACTGTAGCTTTCAAGATGCATGGAAAGGTTTAAACCAGCTAGTGTAAGGTGGTAGGTAATTGGATATAACTGAATAGGGTACCTAAAGCCACGTGAAAATTACTAAACCTTTTTCTTTCCAACTCCAAACTCCTAACGGGCTGAATCACATCTGAAGAGTGTTAACCCTTAAGACCATCTTTAGCAGCAATCTGGATCCCCACTGAGGTAGTGCCTGATTTGTGGGTTTGCACGGTGAATGCATGAGACTGAATGGCTGCTTGGCAGAGTTTTGCTTTCTGAAGGGTGGACCAGGAAGTCAGCCTGATGAGGGGTGCAAGATTTCATCCTGTAAAACATCTGCCTGGCTGTGACTACCAGCATCTCTGGGCTTATTAAAGAAACTCCTCAATGATTCAGTTTGTTCTAGTCACCATGTCTGCAAAAGAATGTCAGAAATGCTGCTCGGAGCAAACTGGCACTTGTAACAATACAGTTATTCACTGGGGCATCACACAGCAGCAGAACCCTGGCATGGGGATGATCATTTCTGCTTCACAACTCACCGAGTGCAAACCTATCCAGGCCATGACGTTTTGAAAGCCCTGTCTCATTCCACATCTCTTAGGGAGATTTATGACAATTAGCTGCCGAATCCATAATTAGCAAGTGGTAACAGATCAGCAGATATATCCAGTTCTGGTGACACCTCTGACAGATTGACGTCTACTCCCCAAAATCCCTGCAAGGCTTCGTGTTTTCCCTGTGACCACTCTCAAACAGAGTTTTGGCAAGGTTGTCTCAGTGGGGAGGAGAGGGAGGGCTGGGGAGGAACAAGTTCACACAAGCATGACAGGACCTATGCATAACCATTTGGCTTGGCAATTAAAAACATGTTCTGTCTTCCTCTGCGTCACCAAGGAGAGCGTATAAGTAACAGTTGCTCTGCAAAGTGCCTTGAATTCAAACAAACCGTAAGGTTTGGCTTTCTGTACATGGGGTTTTGTTTGTTGAGAGAAAGGGAAGAAGAGTTTCAGGAACCTTTGGGGGAAGGAGAGAGAAAGGGGAAGTGGGAGAAAGAGGAGCTGCAGTCGTATTTGCACAGGGCCTGATGTTCAGACACTCCACAGTGAACACAGGGGTCAAGGAGAGACGGGTGAACCCCATCTACCCTGTCCAAAATCAAAGGATTTATAGTTCTTTAACTGCTGCCCTAAACAGAATCCAAAGTCTTCCTTCTATGTCAGCCTCAAATGGTATCTTCACTCTTTCTAGGCAAAGTATCCCAGATTCCTGACCCAGGTTTTTTTCCAACATCAACCCTTAATTTTAGGTTTCTGTATACCTCGTATCTCAATGTATCCCTCATTGTCAGATGCTAACCGCATACATGTTTCTCCTTTGCAGCCATAGCTTTAACTAAGCACTTTAATTTCTCAAACCCGGCTGGGCGTAACATTTAAAACCATCAAAACACTGTATTTATGCAGTGCATCGCTAGGGAAAAAATAAGATATGAAGGCAGGGGTTAGGTTAGGTCTTGTGTACAAGGTTAATCAGGGAGTGTGTAGCTGAGCCCCTATCCCCTGAATTGCAGCCTAGCTGGCTGTCATTGCCTGACTGACAAGAACCACATTCAGATCATCTTCTGTGAATTTGTAACAGAAAAACAACTGCTTATTGCATTGATTGCATTGGAAGCCTGATTTGCCTGTAATTGCTCTGACTCAATATGCCATTCTTGTCTGCATGACAAAGTGATTGATGTGCAATATGAATCCAGACCGGTGTCGTCTCCTCTAATGACACTTTCTGTTTTGTTTCATTTCTCATTTACAAACATAACTGTTGCACGATGACAGCTATTTGCACAAAAGGAAACTTCAGAAACTTCTTGCAGTGGCACGGGGGACATATTGGTGCTTCAGACTGGTACCTGGCAAGATTCATCTGTGGCTGTAAGACGGCCTGAGAAAGAAATATGCAAGTTAATGATTTTTTTAGTTGGAGGGGGCATGTTTTATGTTAACGTAGCTGCTGGAGGAAGAGATCTTGGGAAATTGCCAAACAATGATTTTTTTGGGCAGAACTAATGCAGCCTCTGCCCAAGAGTGGTCACAGTTCTGCTGTTTGCCAAACTGTGTTGGAAGAGCTCAGTGGAGAATCTTAACTCATTTTTAGGTTAGCTCTTACTAATCTACATTTTGTTGATGTAGATAAATAAATAGGACAGATAGAAAGATACCACAAGAGAAAAAGAAGAAAAAAAAACCCAAACAGGAAAAAAAGAGCAAACCCTCACTCTTTCATCAAATGGAAAACAATCCTTTTTTTTCTCTTTGTTTTTGTTTCATTTTCTGCTCTCTTGTGCTATTGTAAGCCACATGAGGCTTGGCTCGTCCTTCACTACGGCTGTGCCTTGTTTCTTATGTGTGCCAGGGCAGGACTGATTTGTATTCCCAATGCCAAAAGGTACAGGCAAGCTTCCTTACCCCTCTCTGTAGAAGATTCTTCTTGAGTAAGCTCTAAAACCAAGTCAGGCAATTAGGTGGCAATTCAGCAGTGAGGACAATTGTCAAGCAGTGCTTGATCTGAGTGTGTGGCCTTCATTTGTTCAGAAGCACAAAGGTCTAAACCTATATGTCAGCACCAAAAAAGCCTGCACATGCTTTTTGACCTTACTGTACGCCTCCAGGATGCTGTGAATACGCACAGTGATCACTGCCTTTATCCAACAGCAATGTGAGTCAAGGTGAAGATCCACGGAGGTATTTGGAGGTGCATTTGTTTTCAAAGGAACCTGGTCTCAATGTTTTCGGACCCCTTGGCCCCACTGCACCTTCTGAACACTTTGAAAATTCTGGGTCGCTGTCACCAGTTTCTGTAAGGAGAAAAACAACTTGTCTACATACTTTTGCAAATCTGGGACTTGAGAGCCCAACTTGAGCTGTTCCATTTGGCAGCCTTGCCCTTGCTTCTGGTTAGAGACTAATCCAGAAGAAGAAACTGGTTTCATGGCTCTTTATAAATAACAAGTGGAAAAAAAAACACATTATGTAGCAGGAATTCTATATATCAAAACTAAGACATCGTATAATTCAGTAATAAGTTGTTCAGGCAATCTCTTCATGGTCTGTAGCTGCTTATGACATGTTAGAGTCTGTTGCAAGCTCAATGTTTTCTAGTGATGGAGCTTTTCTCATCCACCTTCTTCCTTTGCTTTTATACATATTTATTGCCTTATCATAGTCAAACCTGAACAAAATAACCCCCCCAAAATACAATTTTTCTATTTCGCAAAGAATTTTATTTTACAGAAACAACCACTGGTTTGTTAAAGGAGTTGTTTGCAAGATAACTAGATTAGATTAATTAGTTAATGTTTGTAAAGTACTTTGAAGATTAAGAACACTATATAAGTGTTAAGTATTATTGTTATTATAATAGATAGAGAAGGTAGATAGCTAGATAGGTAAAGAGATACAGCAGTCAGATAACAATAATTATAATACTTAGCATTTCTATAGGGCTTTACATCTTTTGAGTGTTTTACAAACATTAACTAATTAATAGAGTTAAGCAGACAGATAGTAGATAAAATAGTAGGTAGATTGATAGATAGGAACAGATTTTGCCTTTGGATATATGAATGGTAAAGTCAATGGAAGTTGCATCCCATTGATGAGGGCAGAATTTGGTCCATAGACAAATTTAAAGGCAAATTAGCTAGCTTTTCAAGTGTTGGGTTGGGTTTTTTCCACAGTTTGTCTTCCCAGTGAGTAGATTCACTGTGGGAACAGAAAGTATAGTGGAATATTGAAATGAACGTATCAAACCTGTCAAACTTTACAATGACATATAATGGAATTAAAGCTTAAGATTAGTCACTTCAGAGTGCCAGTGACTCAGCTTTGCCACATCTGAAATGATACATCATGCCTTTAGGAAGCACCGTCATGTTGCTGGATGAAATGGTATTATCAGCTTGCTCATGTACATCCTGATTCTTCATGCCTTGATGAAAATGCAGAAGTATGATCTACTGTCTGAGAAAAAAAAATAGGAATTAGAGCCAAATGTAAGGCTATTTTATTTTAATTAAATAAATCTGATATTGATTAAAATAAGAAAAGTTATATAAAAATGGGTAAGACACTTGTTTCCCTTGAAGTTCTCTCTTCTTGAACACTGATGTTTCTGAAACAACTTAGCCCCCAAGCTGTACAGGTATGCAGGACACTAACTGCTGCTTTTTGAAATGAGGTTCAAGTCCTGGGTTCCTTTGAGATCCATCAACAGTGTTGCCTTCTTCTATTAGGTCGGGACTCTCAGCTGCTCTGAATTGTCTCCCATGGATGCAACTGGTATTTTACTTCTGCAAAACTTTTCTGCCACTGGGTCTATGCAGAATCATCTCATGTCTTCAGGGCAATCAGAACCACAGACCACAAATAGATCTCAATGAAATAGTAAAACACAGGAGGAGAAGAAGCCATCTCACTTAATTCTTGACAGCTATGGTATAGAAACCTACATCTGAGCTTGATGCTCTAGGCTTCCTTAAACAGCCAACAGAGCAAGAAGCACTTAAAAGATAAGTTTCATCTGCTTTGTATTTATGTTTACATTAGGATGAGATGAACTGCTGCCTAGAAAGTCTTGTTTCTCTCCATTGACTGCCAGGGAAGCCCAGGTGATTATCTCAGATGAGGCCAGCTCTGTTGTAGATATTTCAAGTGCGATGAGACAAACCCCGTTCTGATGGGTTGACCTTGGTTGGCTGCTGAGTGATCACCAAGCTGCTCTGTCACTCTCCTTTCTCAACAGGACAAGGAGAGAAAATAGAGTGAAAAACTGGAGACAGGGTAAGGGCAAGGACATCACTTAGCAGTTATAGTCATGGACAAAACAGATTCGACTTAGTGAAATTATTTGAATTTATTTCTAATTAATCAGAGTAGGATAATGAGAAAGAAGAACAGAACTACAACCACCTGCCCCCTTTCTTTCCAGGTTCAACTTCATTCCCACAACTCTTCTATGATGTCCCCCCTCAAAGTGGCACAGGGGGAAGCAAAATGGGGTATGGTATCCCCTGATGTACATTCCTTCATGAACTTCTCCAGTGTGAGCCCTCCTCATGGGCTGTAGATCTTCACAGACTGCTCCAGCATGGATCCTTTTCACAGGGTATAGTCCTTCAGGAATGGACTGCTCATGTGCAGATCCCACAGAAATTTACTTGAAAACTTATTCCTGGGCTCCTTTCCTTGGGCTGTAGGTCCTGACAGTTGCTTTCTCCAGCATGGGTTCTCCATAGGCTTCACCTTTCTCCAGGACACATCCACCTGCATGGGGTCCTCAATGGGCTGCAGATGGATATCTGCTCCACTGCTATAACCTCCATGGGCTGCAAGGGCACAACCTGTGTCTCCTCAATGGGTTATAAGGGGAACCTCTATTTTGGCACTTGGAGCACCTCCCCTCCTCCTTCTTCACTGACCTTGGTGTCTGCTGAGTGTCTTTCTCATATTTTTTCCCTTTTTTTCTCCCACCTCCCATAAAGCATATTTTTACCCTTCCTTAAATATGTTATTGCAAAGATGCTGGGCTCAGCCACCAGCAGGAACTGGCTCTGTCCAACATGGGGGCAGCTTCTGGTGTCCTCATGGAAGCCTCCCCTGCAGTCCCCCTACTACCAAAACCTTGAAACCTAAACCCAGTAAATCTACACTAAATGTTCCTCCTTCCACTTTATCTGTGAGATCTACCTAGTGGATTTCCCTAAGCATATCTGCCCAAGCAGTCTCACAAGGATTGGTAGTGAGGTTTCTTGAAAATTAGTGGGAAAGTCATTGGCCAAAAGGCAATAGGTGAGCCCACATGCTGGTCTTTACCACTTTTACAGAGATAACAACACCAGTGTGTACCTGCTCTTCTCTGGTGGGTGTGAGACACAGCTACATCATGTTTAGAGGCCAGAAAGACATAAGATCAAGAACATATCTTACCTACCTCCTTATCCTTTATCCTGGACAAAGGCCCTATACAATGAAGTTAGCAACAACATACATTTCCTTTCAGTAGCACAATCTGTCAGTGGTGGGAAAGTTACTATTATGAAGCAAAGGCAGAAAGCAATAAGCCATCCATCTAACTCAGCCAAAAAAGGCAACATTCAAATATTGTACAGAACAAACACTGTACAGAACAAATACACCATTCATCAACACAATAACTCTTTGATCATCTAAAGAAGCATAAAAAATTAAGCAGGCAAGCAAGAGGAAGAAATAGTGGCAATGCCCTTCTTTTACTAAGGATGGACAGCACACACCTTGGTAATTAAAACTCATAGCTTTCTTCTCAAGGAACTTGAACACAAGTCTTAAGTTATGGGTGAATATTCACAGTGCAAGGTTTCAAGACAGACCTGTCTGAAGTTCTCTTGTTGGAGCAGTTTTATTTGTATGCCATATTTCATTATTTCCTGTGTCATGGGGAGAGTGACTTTCTAGTTTAGTGGTTAGTGCGCTCACCTGGAAGGGGAAGTCCTCAGTTCCTGTACCAGCTTCTGGTAATGTTTCTGTATTTTTCATTTAAGTATTCATTGATGTGGATAATGGAAGCCAGGCTTCTGCTCCCAAATGAAAGACTATACCACTAAGGTACAGAGTCATTTGCATAGGCTTGCCATCTTCCTGTTCCCATGAATATTTAATTAACCTATGCAAAGTGAAATGGTTTCAATATGAGGAACTGAGAAAGCCCTGCCCTAGAATATTCTTTAACCTAGTGGTTAGAGCAGTCAGGGAAGTGGAGAGACAAGTTCAAATCCCCTTAAGCAGAAGAGGGAACTGAACCTGCCTCTTCCAGAGTTTGGTGGGTATTCACAACAACATTATTGGTGAGAAAAAGTAACATCTCTGCTTCCTTTTCTTGCCTCAGCTAATGGGACGCCTTGCCAAAATGCTTATCATACTGAAAGATCCCTGAGTGTGACTGATACAATCTTTATTAGAAAACAAAAGATTTCATGATGAACTTTGACAGAAATGGAGTAAATGATGTGACAACAAAATGGCTTACCACAAGGGAGCATACTCACACCTGCGTTATTTGTGATCCGCACAAACCATCTGCCTATCTGCAATGACAGAAAAAAATACAGGTTCTCAACATTCAGGCCTGTAATTCAAGGACCTGGCCCAAGCAAAGCCATGCCAACATCAACATTCCACCAGATTGCAGAATATCATATGAAGAATTGGTGAAATATCCCCATAGATATGATGCTACTAAGTCTCTTCTCTAAAGTCCAAGGCTCAAGAAACAGAACATACCAGTCCCAAGAGATGTGACTCAGAATCCAGATTGCTTGGAACTGGCATTGGACTACTTGTTTTTCCTCAGGGCACAGATAGAAAAGACAAAGTCTAAGGTTAACCTATAGCATAAATTACTGAAGAAACATACGAATTCTAAACTGAAGGTCAGCTCTGCAATGCTGTGAACCACGGCACTCGCATTCTGTTATCTGGTAGATAAATATTTATGTTACACATAAGAAAGCACTGATATATCAGTACCTATGAAGAGGTTAGATATCCTGTGGAATGAAAGTGGCTGATTTTTTATGCATGCCTTAGGCCAGCTGAAGGAAGCAACCTGGATCTCACCTGACTGGGGAGTGGATGAAAATAAAGAAAGGGGAAGAAAAACCCCAAGCAAAACAAAAACAAAGGCAAAAAAAACAAGAAACCAATAAAAATAACCCCAAAAGAACACAGAAAACCCCAACCAAACAAAAAAAAACAAAAAAATAAACAAAACAAAAACCCAAAACTACAGACAACAAAAAAAAAACCACAAAACCAGGAAGACAAGAGAGTAGGAAAGAAGAAATAGAAGAAACAAGTTTTGAAACATGCCATTAAATGCCCGAAGTCACTCCACTGGTAAGATTCAATTAGCAATATGCCTGTTCCCAAGTCCAGCAAATGTCAGATAGATCTGGCTAACAAACTTCTATTTCCTGCTAGTTTCCATTATTAAGAAAACATTACCCACATCATTTTCCACTCTTTCTTCAATTTAAGAAATTCAGTCACTCTGAAATTGAAAAAGAAAAAAAACAAAACTTAAACTAAATTTTGATAATTTTCTATGAGAATGCTGCTTATTGACAAAAGTCTCTGTATATCTTCAATAATCTGAATGAGTACCACTTTAGATTGATGTCAACCCAGCATCAATGCACAAGGCTCTCAGGTGGCTGCAACTCACTGTCTCAGCCCAGGAGATCTTTAGGTGAGAATATCTTCATGTCCAGTCACCCTGTAACATGAAGACATTAAATTCAGAGCAGTGCAAAAAAAAACCCCTTCAGACAGACCCATCTTTGTCAATCCCAGCCCAAACTTTCCTGAGGTATTTTACAGCAGGCATTCTTGGAGTGCGAGCATGGACTTGCACGAATGAGGATCCTGTCTGCTTAGATTATGAGCTCTTTGGGGCAATGACTTTCTCTTCCGATGTACGTATCTACTTCATAGCACCAGACCCGCCATTATAATGCTAATGGTAACAGTAACAATAGCAGTAATAATAATAGAAATAATAATAAATTCATCCAGGATGCTGCATAGAAGAGCTGAAGGGCAGCAGGTGTGTTGGGTAAGTAATAGAATGCATCAAAATCCTATGCAGTGAGCACATGAGCATGTGATATCAAAGACACTGCCTATAAAATTAATTTGCCAGTGACACTGCCTTGCCTACCATCCTTGGGCGTCGTGAGAATTAATTAATGCTTGCAAATCGCCTTGAGAACTTCAGAGGGAAGACGTTTTATGTATGCAAAGCCCTGCTGCCTTTCCCTGGTGTCTGCTGCACACCTGTGCCCATTGCATCATGTGCCTCCTCTGTCTGGTCGCAGAGTGCTTGCTGCGTACACATGGCCTCAGTATGATTGATGGTTGGATGCGGGTGCCGACACATGGAGCTCTCCCCCGTCAGCAAGGAGCTTGCCCACACATGTCCGTGCACCATCAGCCTCTTTCCTCCGGTGCAGCTGAGAGGTTTCCCGAAGCAGTGATTACCTTTGCCCAGAAACAAACCTCCATCCTGACACCTTTCCTAGCTGGCATCACGTAGGATAAGGGCTCTTTTGTAGGGGTCTTGTTTCCTACCTCCCAGAGCTCTCAAGAAACCCCATTCCTTCACATTTGTAAACAAGAGGCTAACGTGAAAGTGCAAGGAGAGAGTGGAGCACGCTCTTTATTTATGATCTCCATCAGAAATAATTGCAGCTGTGCAAGATGTCCAGTTTGTACCGCAAAGGTCACCACATCCCCCCCAGGGAAGGATGGCAGAGCTGGAGGCGTTAGCAAGAGCAAGGTGAGGCTTCTCCACCTTCAAAGTGGCCAACTCTAATCTTGGAGGACCTGAGCACGCCTGGAGGCCACGGCAGTTGCTCTGAAGGGTGCATTTCGTCTACAACCCCAGTGCTGATGGGATTCTGGCTTGCCAAATTCTTCTTCTATTGAAAATGAGTCCTGCTTACAGCAAATAATTATTTGCAATGAAGTAAAATGCTTCTTTAAATGCCTTTTTCTTCTCTTTATATATTTAATGTATTGTTTCAAAGTATTAGCATCACTTGTTTGAGTGGAAGTTTTTTAATGTATATATTTAGGCTCAATTTCTAAGTCAACCTAGACACCCCTATCGCAGTAAACCAGCTATGCCTACATCTGCCTCTACAGAAGGGCTGGAAGACTGCTGTTTACAAACACTGCTCCTTTCTCATGACTATAGAGATATGCCATAGCTCTATATGGGCTGGAAAACACTTTCCTTCTAAGCAGCAAACATTGGCAGTCATCTGCCTTGCCCTGTTCCAGTTGCACTCAGCAATGCACTTCAGTGCATGGAGGGGAGGGAAAAGGGAGCAGAAGAGTATGTTGGAAGGGGCCAAGGCTCATTTCGTCTTCCCCCAACCCCATTCCTGTGCTTGAGTAAGAAATGGTGAAATCACCCCATAGACCTCCAGCCTTTCTTAACACTGTAAAGAAGTGAAACCCAGAATTCATCTGAAGCACTCAGATTCATACATTCAGACTCTATTATAAGCCTAATATGAGATGTATTATGCTGCCCTTAGTCTCAGGTTTTGTCTGTGGAGCACTGTCTATGAGGTCAGATGTCAGTATAAGGCCATAAGAAGAACCAGAAATTATCTCTGAGTGCTGCACACAAACTTCTCCTAGCTCACAACAAAAGACATCCATCTGGGAGCCCTTTCTTTGACCAAAGCCTTCATACACAGGTCATCTTCTCATAAGAATCAAATTATTTTTGATAATCAAAGATTTCATATGGTCACACTGATGAGGGAACTGATTGGTGACTATTTCCTTTAATGGTTGTTTTCAGTCAAGTGCTTTCAAAGTTAGCGTGGAAGCCTGAAGTAGAGTAAGCAGGTTTTGGCTTCTATCACTGCTGAAGATTTGTCATTTCTGAGCAGTGCGCCCCAAAATAATTTTGTGTGAAATGAGAAATAAAATAATTTCCTTTTTTCCAGAAATCAAAATATTTCTTTTGGATCTGCAGATTTTCAGATGAAAGGTCTTTTCTTTTTTTTTTTTTCCCCCTGCAGAAAAGCTAACATTTGCAGAAACCTTCAATTTCTATTAAGCAATGATTCTGAAGGATAATTAGAATTTAATTTCTCTCACCAGCATCCTCAGAGGCATTCCAATGCCTTCTGCTTCACCAGTCCTGTTTCACACAAACAGAAGTAGTAATCTTTCCCTGGTTTATCCAGATGCTGAAAAGCTGAGTCCTTTCAAAACCGTGCTGAGCTTCTACAGTGGTTAGTCATGGCCCTAAAGGGAGAACCATTAGCAATCTCCCTTTGGCTTTCCCTTCCACCCCATCTCCTCCTTTTCCTTGCTTTGCATGGGTGCTGTGGTTCTACCTCCTCTGAAGAGCTTCAGCTGAGCCCATTCCATACCCACAGGCAACTAATAAAGGTCAATCTCAGATATAATGAAAGGGGACAATGAGTTTGCTCTGGCCACTCCTAGTTTCCCCCCCCACTGCTTCTCACAAGCTCTGCAGGTTCTTCTGGTTCCTCCAGCAGGCCTAATGTTAGGGGGAGGCTGTTCCCACCACCATCCCCAGCTGCTCTTCAATAGTCACGTCCTTTGAAGATGCGCATAGTTATCATGTTATTTCAAAATACCAAAGGTCACATTGCCTTTCCTTTTCCCTTCCTGCTGGAAAGCAAGGGCAGGAGCAATTACTGAGTAAACAAGAAGGAACGGGTTTGCAGAGCGCTGCAATGAAGCTCTAAGGGACCAGACTGGCCTGTTACAGCCAGAACTTCCTTTTACCCAGCTCATCATGCAAATTGAAGCCTCGTGGGCAGGAAGGTGGCCCTAGCACAAGGCATTTTCCTTACTGTGCTTGCCCTTTTGTCCCAGGAAGTCTGGTTAGATATCCAGAAAAGGGCATTCATGAGGCAATAAAACACTCACATTTCCCTGCATCTGTTACCTAAAATTCTGTGCTGGAGTGATGGAACTGATTTTCAGCCACCAGCTTAAACCCTAGGAGGCACTGCAAATCACATGTTTGAGATTGTGGGGAATAAACATAAAGGTAAACCACAGACCACCCCCAATTCTTGATGACCCTCTGCCAAAACAGAAAGTAGAGCTGTCTCAGATTCCTCCTTTTCCACCCTACTACGCAACAAGTCTTCTGCCTACTCTTTCTGTGATTCCTATGAGGCATGTTGGCCCTGAAGGACAAGAACTGCAGTTCTGTTCAGTAATTGCATCATGTAAATAGCAGGTCTACCTCTCTCCCTCCATCCCACCTAGCTACAGGCTGGGTAGAGCTGGGCCCTTGAGAAACACTTTTATGGAACTTCTGAAAAGCAGGTGGTCTGACACCCAGAAAGTACATTAACACTAATGAAGATAAAGAATTTCACAGAAAGATAATTGTTTGCCTAGCAGCTGAATTTATTTTCGTTCTCAAGTTGTAATTAAAGGAAAAGTTGCAGTTTTAAAATGCAATCTGCTTTTCCCTCCTTTTTTTTCTTGCCTAATAAGCAGAGCAAGAAGTTGATTCATTTCTATCTGCAAGGTAAAAACTTATAGTTTTACCCAAACCTGATTTGAGCACACAAATTTTACTGAAATGAGTGAAAGAGAGATAAACAGCTGGAGAAACCTGAGGAAAAAAACAGTGAGAAAAAAAAAATTCCCATTTACCAGAATCTTGCATGTCTGGGGGAAAAAGAAAAAAAAGAGAAAATCAAAATGGGACTTTCCCACTGAAATGTCAGTGTGAAGAGTCAGCCATTGACAAGCAAGATTATATCTTGAGATGTTGGGCAGTGAAGGCTCTATTTCCAACATCATGGAAGAGTGAGCAAGTTCCATGAACCCAGATGTTGTTGTTATGATTTACTATTTGTATGTGCGTGATGCTTAGTAGATGTAAACTTAGTAGTCTAGGAGTCACATCAAACTTAAGCATGCCAAAAACCAAAACTGGTTTCAGATTGCTGAGAGCTGCACAAAAGAACAAAGAAACACAGAACAAAAAGGAAGTGTCTGCTCCAAAACATTTGCAATCAAAGCAGAAGACAGGTAAGTATAAGAAGTGATTCCTTATGGATACAGAAAGGGCAGGAAAAAGAATGGACAGGGTAATCAAGGATAATGGTCAGTTGTGACATAAGAACAGCACATAAGCCATGTCAAGTTCTTGTGTATGCCTCTACTGCATGAACAGGTTTTGCTATATGAGGAGAAGGAACTCTATGTTGTATCAAAATCAGAGAGATCCATTTGACAGGGACAAAATTACAGCCAGATGAACATGTTTCCAGGCATATAAAATAATGTGCATCTCTGCAATGGTTTGCCTTGATATGACAAGCTTTTATTTTAATTTTGGATCGTTTGAGTTCAGCTTAAAAAAAATACGTTTTGGTTTTCTTTTAAAATAAACAATAATATTCAAGCACAGATACCAGAACGTATTGAGGTATACAAATTAAATGGGGATAGATGTCTGAATCTGAGCCTCACATTCACTCTAAATTGATATTCATGAAACTAAAGGTCAGTCTCTTGCAGGACTGCAAACGCTGACCTCCTGGATCAACATTCTAGTTTACATAGAATAGAATCTTTTCTCTCTTGGTGACTAGGTTCAAATGTGCCAGAAGAAATGATAGTCATTTGAAGGAAAGAGAAGAGCCACCCACCCATCTTTGCTTTTGTTGAATACTTAATTTAGCTAACTAAAGATAGGTTTAGATTTTTAAGGAGGAAATGTATCCTTCCCTTCCTCCCTCCAGCTACCTGGAAAACTTGCCAACTACTTCTTGGAATCTTACTAAATTTTCAGGATTAAAGTAGCCTGTGAGCAAATCACATGAGCCAGGCAGGAACATGCAGTTATTTGATGTTGCAAATGCAACTGCACAAACACATGGATCATCAATTACCTAAAGCGTTCAGATGACTGACCCCAAAGCTGAGCATTTTATGTGTTTGTTTCTCTATCTAGAGCCCCTCCAAAGACCCCAAAGCCTGAAATTATTTAGACACACAGGTTCAACTTTTGATATCAGGAATTCTTTACAGGCTGTGAACCTCAGGATGAATGAATAGGCTTGTGTTCTGGATGTGAACCAGTCAGACCTTTATCAAGCAAGGCAAGTAAGTATATGCTTAATATAAACTGATGAGTAATTTCAATGATTAAACTCAAGTTTATTATCAAAACAGCATTCTGATAATGATTTATTATTTTCCAGAAATATCTTTCTAAGAACCAGCTTTTGCTAGAAGGATTACCTTTTCCTCCTTCCTACCAAATGCTTCAGGTATTTTCTGTTTCTCTTTCTGTGCTTTCAGTTCATCCACGTTGAGCAGCAGTTTTTGGCACATCAAGCACATTAGATAATTATATGTCAGTTGAGAAACTCTCAGCTTCTTGTCACTAGTCTATAAAGCTCTCTGTAATGTTGTAATACAGTATCACTGATATCTCAATGAGATAACATGTTAAGTGTCTACTGGCTATATAATTTGAACCAAAAGTTAACAAAGAGAACTGATCTTTCGGTAAACATACAGTATATTTTTGTCATCTCTTCCTGATAGTGGTTGTGATAAGCAGATTTAAATGTGGTGTTATCCTCTGATTGCTTTTGGAGTGTACTTGCAAGACAGGGAACTTCATAATTCCTCAGACGGATGCTTGAGAGGAATTTCCCAAGTATCCACAGATCAAAGATTGTTCCCTGTAAATGGTGATGGTTGCAGATATTACAAATCCACCCAGACATTTTATTCTTCCTCATTCTAAAAACCCTTTCACTGCCCAATATGGAATCCCATTAGGTGGGAAGAACAATTTTAAGCCATCAAGAGTAGCATGAAAACCTCAGATTGCTCATTAGGGACCAGATTGTGAATGAGGGGTAGATGACAGAGGTCTATGAAATCAAAGAGGCATGGAAATTGAGAGCAATTGTTCTCTGTCTCTTCCAAAACAAGAGCAAGGGGACATTAAATGAAACATGGAGGAGACGGGTTCAAAACAAACAAAGGGAAATGATTCTTCATACAATGTATAATTAAGCTGTGGAACTCCTTGCCACAGGATGTTGTGGATGCTGTAAATTTACATGGGTTCAAAAAGGACTGGACAAGTTCATGAAAGAAATTCTTCAAGAGCTATTAAATACAAAGACATTACCTCTGGCTCCGGAAGGCGCTGACATGCAAATCTCAAGATGTTGGGAGAGTTCTCTGAGGAAGTCTCACTTTGCTGTTTTACTTTTCCCTAAGCGTGTATTCATTGTTGGCCCCTGTCAGGAAGAGCTGAATGTGTTAGGTGGGTCATTGTATGGTTGGTACAACTCTGTTTATGTCCTTAGCTCATACAGCTGTCTTATTCAAGGAGCAGACCAAGTGGTGTCCAGTGGTAGACATACTATTCTCTTGTTAATGCTCTTTCTCTGACAAAGAGCAGTAATTTGAAAATGGGTGTATTGCTAAATACTTTTATTTTGAGGCAGTGTAGCTGCCTGGAAGGTACAGAAAACTGAAGCCTGCTGGCTGCCTCTGAGAGAAAGGAGGGTGCAGTGGCCTCTCAGGGGCATCTCTCCTCCTTGTGCTCCAGTGCAAAACATGGGTAGGCTTGTGCCAAGAAGAAGGGTGCCTCTCTCAGATCTCTACCTCTCTAGGCAAACGGGCTGTCCAAACAACCACCCCAGTCCTAAATATGTAGTGATTCAGCAGTAGAAACACACACCATTTGGGATGCTTGACTATGTGAAAATTGGCTGGGAAATCCCCCAAGTTTTTATTCCTGTTACTTCTGGCACTTGGCAAGCCTGCCCTGACTAGAAGTTAGCCTGGGAATGATAAAAAAGTGAGGAAAAGTCAGGAAAAAAGTGACTGCATCCTGCAGAGCACTGCCTGGTGCCCTACCTGAATAGCCTCTCCATTTGAACAAGCCTTGGAGGGAAAAATATCCCCCCCTCACTCCTACCAATTCCTAGCAGCAGGGTTTGAGGAGGGTTAATGCAGGGAACAAGTCCTGTCCTGCACCCAAGTACTCCTTCATCTGCATAGGCTAAAAACCTTGTTAGCCAACCCCTTGGTCCCGCAGGCTTACCCATTTTTGTAGGCTAAATTAACACTTAGGTGGTGGGGAGCCAGAGAGCTACTGCAAAATTAAGCCTGGCTGAGTGATGTTCACCCCTCTCCCGTGGGACCTAACAGCTGAAGAGGAAGCTTAGCTGCAGGCCCATTGCAGGTATCCCAGATTGGACACCCCAGAAGTGTGGAGGCACAGAAAAATGGAAATCTTCACTGCAGGGTTTAACCTTGGGGTTTCAAAAGCCATTCCCCTCCCTTCCCAGCACCCCCTAAAAAGCCTTTTGGGCAAGGAAGGCAACTCTTCAGGCTCCACAGGTATTATTATTTGGAGGCCTGTTTTGTATTTGAGTTGGCTGCTCCTTGGGTTCACCTAGGTATTTTAGTGCATGCATGCCTGGGTGTATACAGAATGTGCCTAATAGCTGCAGTAGGTGGAGAGGGAGGAAGCTGAGCTCCAAATGATGGGAACTACTGGAGGGAGTTGCCTTGCCACTGGCATGCTGTCAGCATGCCAATAAATAAAGTGGAGATGATCAGAGGCAGCTATCTAAACAAAATAGGGTGAAAAACTCCCAGCCTGCGTGGCAATCAGGCATAGGAAATTCATCCAGTGGCCATCCAGCTTCTTCCCATGGTGCAGGCCCGGTATTCTGTGAAACGTGAAACAGCCAGAAAATATCCCTCTGCCCCAGAAATGTCACTGTGGCTGCTGTCCTTTCTGTCATAACATTCCCGCTGCCAAATGCCACTCAGAGGGTTGTTAGTGGGAAACACGAACTGAGAAGTGATTCAAAGGCATCGCAAGCTCTTTGCATGTAGTTTTGCATGCCACTGAGCAGCACTATCTCAGTTCTGGGCAGAGCTGCTTCTTAGTGTTGTTGCAAATCACTGACAAATTCATTGATGCTCTAGCACTCTGTATTTTACCCTTATACAGGCACAAACCTGGATCTTGATGTCAGTGAGCAACCAGAGGCAGGAAGATACAGAAATCATTCAGTTATCTTCTCAACGAAGCCTGCATGGGCAGGTAGTCTCAATGGCCAGCTGATTAAATGCATAACTGGTCTAGGAATTATCCCAGTTCAAAGCTGCAGTATCCCTAATATGTAGTGATGAAGGTGATTCTAGGTATTTCACCTCTTGAGAAAGTAGTAAAGCTGAAATGCAGAGATTACTCTGCTCATCAGTGTCTTCTGTGCTCCACCTTTGCATAAAAAGTCTAAATAAGACAGAATTACTCTGCATTTTAGCTCTTAATCCATTCAAGTGGGGGACACAGACCTCTTCCAGTAAGTCTGGGAAGATCTGAAATAAAGCCTCCAAGATACCAAGTGTTTCAAGTGGCTGTTGGAGATACAGTTCATGGACTGTCAAGCAGGCCATGAAACCTGAATGAAAGATGGTATCTGCCTGTAATCTTGAGTTGGGCACCTGGCTTCCTCAGAAGGAAGAAGCACAATGCCTCACACCTATCCTTGGCTTTCCTGCCACCAAACTGGGCTTTTACCTTGTGCTGCTACATGCTAAACCCTTTTGGAAGTGAAGAGCTTGATGCCCCCACGTATTGCATAAGAAGCTTACTTGCCTAAATTAGGCAAGCCAGTATCAACAAAGCTCCTAAGAATCAGAAGCTTCTAAATTCAGTGCTGTAAATCCTTCTGTAGATGTGGAACTTTGATATCACAAATGACAGAAGAGCTAGGATAGATTAGAATAGAAAAGAATAGGAGCTTTAATCCTTATTCATTGGTATCCAGGATCTTTAATATCTACAGCCTCTCTGAATCAGGTTAGTTTATTTAACACAACTCAGATACACTTGATCTGCTAAAGCTGTCAGCTGCCTTGTTCCTCAGGCATGCTGTTTGTCATCTTTTACACATGAGAGCTCTGCCGTCTGTCTGTCTCTGTCCATCCCTTCAAACAGCTGGTATTCAGCTCTTCTAATTCATCTTGAATTAGATGCATTCAGTCTTCCCTCCTTTTAAATGTATTAACTATGCCAAATCATGTAGCATAAACGCAGTCATAAGACTTCTGTGTTCAACTACAAACCCCCAAAGCTACGTGCCAATGACAGATATTCTGTAAATAAACCAGGCTTTGCCTGATCAACTGGTGGTATTTGCAGACTCATCAGGAAGCAGCTGAGATTTATGTTCAGTAATGATTTTGCAAAACACAAATCAAACAAAGAGCTCAGCAACAAACCCCACCAAAAGAATCTTCAGCTTCACCAGATTTCAACAAGAACTGTTAAAGCTCTTCAGTGATTTATGGGGATAGGAGAAGTAGCTTGTATTGTATATTTGAAGACACCTTTAGTTGGACATGCTGGGTATGTATAACCACAATCACCCTATGTTTAGGAATACAACTGTAAGTGGAGTATTGAGAAAGGCTACGTGAATGATCACAAAGATGGTCTACTTCAAAGGAGGAGACAAAAGGGTGGTCTAAGGGTCAAAGGAGAGAGTGTCCACACCAAGGTGACTCAGCTCTGATGAGGAACAGACTAGAGCTGACATCAGTGTGGTCACAGTATTTGCAGGAGCCCGGGTCATACCACTGCAGTCCAACACACAACCATACACATATATCATGTTATTTCACAGGTGTCTTTAGTGCTACATCGATATAACATGTCCGAACACAGCTTGTTGACTTAAAAATGCTCAGCAGCAGAAGATTATAGGGGTTGGAAGTGTCTTATAAAAATATAGAGAGAGATAAGCAAGGGAGAGTATGAAAAGCTCTCTGAGCTAAAGGCCAGTGCTCTCACCAGAACCAATGGGATTTAATGTCTGTGATTGCAATCAAGATCTATACAGTTTTAGATATGTAAGGGGAACAACAGAAAAAAAAAAACCAGAAGAAGACCACATGAGTTTTGAGGTGAAAGGTATTAGTGTTACGACTGCCTGAGATGCTTTGAGATCTAGAAAATGCTGCAACACACACAGATGTGCCGTGTGTCCTATTTACTCTAGAACAAGAAACACTCCACCAGAATGGTGTGTCAAGTTCACTGCATCACCTTAGAGCAGAGGTTGTACGGGGAAACTTCTTTTCATGCCAAGGGATGTCAGGAATGTGGGGGGGTTAAACATAAACTATGTGTTTCTAGGATTTATATTACCTGCTTAGGAGATATTTGTGAACACAAAGTCAATGAGGGCAGACACTTTCCATGCTAGTGTTTAGCTCTCAGGCCCATGTCCAGTATCTCACAAACTCAGCAACGTCGTAGGTATTGGCTGCTGGGTGTGCCTAACCTGAAGACAAGTATTCCCACAGAGAAGTTCCATCTGTACGAGTGTGACCACCTTGAACCTGCCCTCACCTGCACCTTCCTGAGGACCCATCTCAAGGGCTTTCATGCTTAGACTTTCTTAGACTCTGCATCCCTCTGTTGTGCTAATGGTGGCAAGGTTTGCCTGGACCTTTCTTTCCATGCCTGGACCTCAAGAAAGAAGCTGTCAGCAGGACGGTGTGCAGTTGTTTTTACTGCTAAGTTACAGATGTTCAGGTTTGCTGAGAAGAGTAGTTTACTTCCTGTAGCAGTGAAGGAGCAGAAATAAGTCTGAGACATGGTGAAGGTTTTCATTAACAAAATAAAGTTTAGGATTGCAGAAACTTACATAGTGCCAAAATATCACTAGAATACTTTTTTGCTCACTTTTAAAACTATCATTTACGTTATTCCAAGAGATTATTTTGTTATGAAAGACTGTGCTTCTCCTCCCCAACAACTGTTCAGTTTGGGGTAAATCTAGTGTGAATGCCTAAGAGCCAGGGAGTAATACTGACTAGAAATGCCTTATTTTATATTCTTTATCACCCAGAAAAAAAACACACATAAAGCAAGAAGCATAAATAATGAGAACAAACAGCTTTTCAAAATTATTTTGATCTTAACCAAAAATCTAATGTGACATCAATAAGAGACCCACTTTTTCAGCCACCTCCCTTTTAAAAATCTCAGTATTCACTAAAAGAGATTTTTTCAATTCTCTGCATTTCAACCTGCTTCTTTAAGTGTGTACCCAGTGTACACATTCTTTTTTCCCCTAATGTTCAAAATTAAGCCCCTCTGTAAGCCTTCCATGCCGAAGTTTATAACCTCAGCCTACAAGTCCAGTGCAGAAAGATCTACAGCCTCCAGGCAGAGCGAGGAAGCTCTTTAAAGATGAATCATTTTCATAAATGAGTGCAGAGGGAGGTCAAGCCAGGGGACACAGAAGGTTACATGTGTGGCTGAGATAAGGCCTCATTCATCCACTTCTTACTGTCAGGTCTTGATGGGTGAACATTGCCTTGAGCTCCCATAAAACATGTTGTTTGCAGAAAACTTGCAGGTGGTTCATAAAAAAGTCCAAACTGTTACCAAGAAATTTATCTCTCAAGTGCTGGATCTGTTTATAATAGAAGTGAAGGATCTCATAGAGAAATTAAGTATCGGAGACTGACTTATATTGGCTTGCCAGACTGAAAAACCCAACCTGCTTTCCAAATGCTGCACTAAAAATGTCAAAGCGGTTGTATTGATGACATCTTGACAAGATACTGTACAAGACTGCTAAAAATACAACAACAACAACAAAAGAATGCTGCTTGTTTATGGAAAGCTTGTCCCTGGGGAAGGGATGTGGGTATTTAAGAGATTTTTTATGGAGGAAATTCAATCGGTTCTCACTGCAATATTTTTTTTAGAGAGTGTCAATCTTTTATTACAGTGGTACCCATTTGAAAGCCTGTTTTTAAATGACCATTGTTGTTTCTCCCTGTGTTTCAAAGCAGATATTCAGGTAAAGCTGGGTTGCATTGGAGGGGAGAAGAGGTGAGGGTTAAATTGAATGTAGGAGGTGTCATATGGTGGACGGTTTGATGTTATTGCAAACATTCATCCACTTAAGGCAGGATTTGAGACCTCTTGAAGTCAATGAAGCCTCTTTATTGACTTCACTAGACTTAGCTCCAAATAAGTGTACAGAGACCT
The DNA here is from genome assembly GCF_033815535.1 of Pezoporus flaviventris. Classification (NCBI taxonomy): domain Eukaryota; kingdom Metazoa; phylum Chordata; class Aves; order Psittaciformes; family Psittacidae; genus Pezoporus; species Pezoporus flaviventris. Next base: position 1,094,209 of record NW_026892597.1, on the reverse strand, counting down.
TCAGCTGGTTTCACATAAACTACTCTAGAGCCATCAAATAGTAGCAGCTTTCAACAGGTACCAACCTGGAAAGTGTTCACATTCATGATCAAAAGACCCTATGTCTGTTGCATTACAGTCCCTCATACTCCCCTGTCTCCTCCACACAAAATACAAAGTGAAGTTTTCTGTATTCTCCTCAACTTGCTCTCCCATGCTTTCGTATTCATAGATTTTTACGGCCTGAAGGAGCCATTATGATAATCTGGTGTGACCTCTTGAAATCAATGTATCAATGGGACTGCACCAACATTATGGAGAACAGTATTTGGCCTCTAGACATCCTGCCACACAGAGACAACACAAAATGAATTAAAATCGGATAGGGCATTCATTATGAATTATTTGCTTTGGGGGTTATACATCCAACATTCATCCACACTTGGTCTTTTTTAGTGGAGTCAAAAGAAGAAAAATAGTTTCTCCAGTCAGGTCTCTGCATAAGTCCTTTGTGCCCATCTCAGCTCCTGTTGTTACAGTTATTGGGCAGAACATGTCAGAAGCCCAAAGTTTTAGTTAACTTTTTCTTAAAGGTTTTGATCAAATAATTAGTTTTTCACTTTCTTGGTCATTTCTTTCTCACCAGCTTCTCCTGCAACTTCTCCTCCCACTAGAAACCCAGCCATCTGCAATGGTGCCACTACTGGCAACAGGGAGCACACAGTGCAGGTCTGGTGCCCCTTCCTCTAGGAGTTGCTCAGGCTGACTCGTGCACCTCTCAGGGCTTCCCTATGGATATCTGTAACATCTCCTCACAAGAAGGATGAGCACTTGGGTGTTGGGCTGTAATAATCCCATACTGCCTGTTTCCAAGGGTGGTCTCATCTAACTCAGATCCCTTTAAAAGCACAACCTCAAAGTACCTTATCACATCACAGAGACTGAAATGGGACTGGGGCAGGCTCGTTTCCAGAAGGTGGTTATAATGACAGCAAAAAAAAAGCCTTCTGTAATCAAAAGCCTGAGAATCCCAGGGCATATAGGAAGCCTTGGTGCATCAGGTCCATCATTCAACCCTAGGAAAACATGTGGTTTTAACAGAAGCGCATCCACTTTGACAAACTAGAGCCGCTTTCACACTAAGAAAGGGTCAATGACAATCACAGGGCCCTTAACACAAGGTAACTGCTTCTTAATTAAGGGAAATCTAATGAGAATTGTTGGTAAACAAACATCAGCTGATTATAGGTTGACATCTCTCTACAGATTACTGAGTAATTGCACTTCTCTGACCCAAAAGGAATTTCGATGCAACTTGCAGCAAGGCTTAGAAGACAGAGATAATTAGGTCTTTATTCTCCTCAACTTTTTAGTTGTTGGAGAATTCCTTAGACTATTTTTTCCCCACTTCCATGCATACAGAAATTATCAGAGACTGGATCATGCCTCACACGTCAAGTCCTGCTTGGAGAGATGATAACTCCACTGGTTTCCCTCAGCTACCCAGCTCCTTTCAGCTGTGGCCAAGCTTTCATTATCTTCACCTTTGAAACTCTAACAGGAATAAGAAGAACTCTCCTCATCTGTTCACAGGTACTCCCTTGCAGGAACTGCCTGTCATGAACTCTGAAAGAAGGATTATTCTACAAATACTCTTTCCTATCCCAAACCTACCATGTAGGAAGTGAAATTTTGCTTAAAATATATTCTTTATGCATAGCTAGAGTAAAACACATCAGGGTTTTAAGGCCCATCAGTCCTCATGCAACAACACTGGTTAGTTTTTTTTTAATTATACAACTTCTTATCAGAAAAAAATGATTTGTCAAAATCAAGATATTTCTTGGGAGCCAGTCAACTGTGATAATATTCCTGTTGGCAATGCTTAAAAAAACCTCCAAGATGAAAAAAAATATTTAGTTTGACCGTCACTCTTTGCTTTATTTGGACTTTTTTTTTCTTTATTTGTTTTTGTTTGTTTTGACCTCTAATATTAAAAATTTGCAAGTATCATTCATTGCTTTGAATGACTGTACACAATAGTACAAGATGTTTGATGTACCTTGTGATTTCTGACAATGTGCAGGCATTATTCTATGATTATCAGGATAAAGCACTTTACAGCAGGAGAGTAAAGTAGCAAGGAATTCAAGAGGACTTCCAACCTGACCCTTTGTTCTGGTATAACGTCAAATATTTCTAGATCATCCTTGACAGATAAGTATCCAACCTGCTTTAAAAACCCTCCAGAGGTAATGATCCTGCAGCCCATCAAGGTTGTGTTGTTCCTGTCCACAGAGTTGGAAGGATTTTATTATAACTAACCTAAAACTCTTCCCATTGTGAATTAATCCCATTTCTTCTTCTCCTACCAGCGGTGGACATAGAGAACAATTGATCACTGTTCTCTCTTAAAAAACCTATTGTATGTTTGAAGACTCCTATCATGCCTCCCTTCCTTCACTGCTCTCCTAGACTAAACAAACTCAATTCCTTCAACTTTTCATTATAGGTCATGTTTTCTTAAACCTCTTTCCCTTCGTGTTACTCTCCTCTGGATCCTTTCCAAATAGTTTGTTACTCTTTTTAAAGTGTGGTGACCAGGACTACATACCTCAGGCCAGCTGAGTCCCCACCTGTGCCAAGATGTTCAGGTTAATGACCTCCCTTCTGGTAAGTGTGTTTCTGTGTTTCTATATTTCTTTTAAAACAGTTTAGACTTGCAATTCCATGAAACAGCACAACTTCTAATGAACAAAATAAATTTGGAAATGCTGGAATTTCCCACACAATGGGAGTAATTCCTTCTGCCAGGTTCTGCAGTGTAAGAAAAATTCCTGAAATTGGAAACTGGGATACACAGTACTTAAGAGAACTGGAATAAATGAAAAATACAAATTTCACACAGTTGAAATTTATATCTTTCATATGCAGGGCTTTTTACCTGTTGATTTCATATTGTTTTAAGAAGGATGTCTCTATCCACAGTTTTTTGATGTGGAAAGCCAAGAAGGGAAAATGACCCTCAAGATGGGTATGATCCAGTGTGAATGGCATGGCTGCAAAGATGAGTTACTGCATTGTGTTACATGAAGTGGAAGACGATCCCCACTCTTTACATGGGGTCAGACCAGAAAAGGACCCATCCACTCATTAGGTCACATCATGGGACATCCTCTTCCCCCAGGTACTCTGTTATGATGATAACATGCACAGTCTGAGGAGTTAAACAGCTGCTGAAGCCAAATCTGGGAATAATCCTTAGTAACCTATTCAGCTTAAAATGAACATGGAGTTACGCGTTAGAGTCTATACATTGGCTTAGCAGGGAGACTCTAAAGTCCAATGGTTTCTTCTACTATCAGAGGGAATTAGTAACCTGAAGAAGCAGCTTGTGTCTAAAACACACTCAGGTTGAAAATCAATGCAAAACTAGACTTCCTTTGGCTTTGAACTCAGGCTGGACATAAGTGCTTATTCATTACCCTGAGATTTTGGAGGTTTTGACCCTGCCATCAGTTCTGCATTAGGGGTTGACTGTTGGGTGATTCTGAATAAATCACTTCCCTCTGCCTCAGTGACCCAACTGCAAAATGTAGTTACTATGTTCTTCCTCCAGGTAGTCCTCCAGACTACCTCATAGAATTCTTTAAGGAGGAAGTAGATACTCTTATTGTTATTCAGAAGGGGAAAAAAAGGGAAAACAGCACTGCAAAACATGACAGTAGGCTCTCATGGAGAATAGTGTCTCCCTTGATGAAATGAAATCTAATGTGTCTGAGACAGAATGGAAAAATATGGAATGTGATGTTCAGGAATGCCTCTTGCTCTCCTAAAAGTCTGCAATAAATGAGACTTTGACATGAGTATTTAAACATAATAAAAATATCCGTCTGACTGGAAGAATTCCAGAATTTGTCTGAAATATTTTTATTAATATCATTTCCTTTGCAATAGCCACAGGACTTGCTCCTCCATTAACACTTTGGGCTCAGAAACCTCTAGTGCCAGTACCTGCTTAGCTATAAGCAAAACTGGCTCCGAGTACTGTTTATATTGGGCCTTGCATTTTAGGGTGCTATTGTCTCCATCGCTCACTCAGCAGCGATCAAAATGGTTCTATCCCTTCATAGTAGATTAACTAAAACTGAAGGGTCTTCTGTAAGAAAAAGCCAAAGGATATTTCATCCCATATATTACGGGTATTTTAACATAGTACGTTTAAAATCCAGTGAGGTCCAACCTATATTCCTAAAGAAACAGATTTTTTTCCTTGATTCCAAGGAACAAACAGCCAGACCCACCATATCCTTCACCTACCACTGTCCTTTATGCTCCTTCACTGTTTATTTTAAAGGACACCTTCCAACTCCCACCTCAGCACCTGGTCCCTTCCTCTCCCTCATTTTGCACTTGATTTTATCTTCAGAAACAGTCAATCCCCTTTGTCTCCTTTCGTGTCTTTGTTTTAGTACTTACAGACTTCAGTGATAAATATCATGCCTATACATTTGTGAGGGTGCTAGTCTCTGTGGTGTCTTCCACCACCCACACTAGCTTGTGTGACCTTTTCGTGCTATTACATGCCAAAAGTCCCTTCCTAGTACACATGCTTTCAACTAGATTTCCACTCCTGCCTTCTATCTCCTTTTATTGCTGTGCATACTCAAGCACTACCTACAACAGAGCACACAGGACCATTTCAATCATGTCATCCGAATAGATACGCTTTAACCCTTCACATATCCTTTTCTGTTGCAAGTGCAGCTACCATAAATGGGTCTTTAGCTTGGTGCTGAAAACTCATGTGTCTGTATCTGATTCGCTACCAGCTTGACCAGGCTAGGAGAGGATGTATCACACAGCAATACTGCCTGCTATCCATATCAGCTACATCAATATCATATATTGGTTTCTCTGGTTCTGAAAGCAAATGCTGCAGGACAGGTCCATAAGGCTCAATTCCCTTCTTTTCCCAAAAAACTGGGAGATCTCTTTGCATGCTATGTGTTGGGAATACCCCCTCTCAGGGCGTTGCTGGGGAAAGTGCTGGTTAACATGGGCCAAAAGGCTACCCAAGTGTGCGAGCAATAAAACAGTGTGGACAGTGATCGCTCTGTTTAGCGTAACAGTAGAGGTTTAGGCTTCAAATAAAAATAATCTATTTTTAGCCATATTCTGCTCTTTTTCTACATTGATGTACACCATTAATTTAATCTAGATACATCAAATTATCTTGTAGTTACAGAATTCAGAGCTATATTTGGACTATTCTTCTGTGGACTCTGCCACCCTATTCCCATCTTTCTCAGGTAAAACTGGTGCTAGCTCCTGATTTCATCCCTTGTTCTCTGGATCACAGACCACTAAAACCAAACCATCCACTACCTTTAGCTCACCAGTCCATATTCAACAACTTCCAAGAGTAGTGTCAAAGGTGGTGAAGAAATTAATATCAATTGGAATAAAATTTTACCACCCTTCATCTTCATGATACCTGACAATATGAATATACTATTGATATCAGTGAGAGCACTTTTAGAAAGAGGTACTACTTTTGTCTTAAGCAGTGGTAGGGAGACCTGAACAAAAGTGCATGAAAATACTGAAATCAAAAGCAGGAAGCCAGCACGTGGTTGACCAGCTAATTTTAAATAGAAAGTTTGGGGATTTTTCAGAGGACAAGAACTTCACATTTTAGAGAAAAGCAGAGTTTACAAGAGGCACATCTCTCCTGGCTGCATGCAAGCAGAGAGGTTGCTGATATGGAAAATTACTTGGCCATTGGCCAACATATATTTAGGTTCATGAAAAGGGAAAGAGAAAACTTCGGAAGAAAAATCTCAAGGTAATACATTGGCTGGTTATTATCATGGGGGATAAGGAAAAGACAGTAAATCAAAAGAGTTTAGAAAAAAAGGATATTAAATATACATTGTTAAAGATATATTCAGTGGCAGGGCATCATCTGTATTTATCTTTCTAAGGAATAACAAAACAGGTAATAAAGACATGGGTGAAGAAGGAAAAAATAAATGAAAGAAGATAAAAGACACACAGATACCAAGTCAACCAAGTAGACAGTAAATTATAAAAATAAGTATTGTATAATAAGTACTTAGGTAAATTAGAAATACATAATTATCTTCAGAAGCTACCAGCTGTAAGTTAAGTCCTCTCTTTCTGAAGTCATTATCGCCTTTGAAGCACAAAGATGGCTAAATGGTGAACATTCCCCCAAAAAAGATGTCCCACAGAAAAAGCTATGTGTCATAGGACTGAGTTGCAGCATCCCAAGCTAAATCTCATCCTAGACCAGAATATGCTCCAGATTCGTGATCAGGCTATTTCCTTCTACCCTCTCTGACCTCCATGGCATTACTTGGAATAGCCCATGGTGTTTAAAAAAGATTTACCAGCCACTGGCTAGAGGGAAAGCTTCAATCCGTGTAACTTAAGGGTTTGGCTCAGCTTGTTTCCTCACACCTTTGTTGCCACACTGCTCCAAGTGACTGGGGTGGGAAACATCCAGCAACTGTACTGCTCCCAAATTGCTCAGTGTCTAAATAGAAGAGGCATAACTTCCCTCAAGTTGGCTCTCTTTGTTGCTATTATAATTTCCTGCCCCTAGGAAAAAAAGGGTTTGCAGTGGGTAGTGGACAAAAGGAATGAATTGAGATGCTCAAGATAATGGTGATGAGAGCAGCCACTCTGGACACTGAAATGTCTCTCCACTGCTCAGCCCATCCCCTTCATCACACAGGCAATATTTTGGATGCAGATTAAACTGAGCCAACAGGATTTACAAAATGTGAAATGATTGCCTCTGTGTTTTGTCTGCCAAATTCAGCACCCCTTCTTGAGCATGCACAAGTGAGTCATGGTAGGGAAAGAATCAACCTGGGTTCGTACAGTCATGATGTGACCTAATACAGCAAAACTGCAGCATAGCTTCCTTTTCCTCTCCGTCCTTCATTTTTTTTTTCTGATTTTAATCTGAACTAACAAGATAAATTTTTCTTCTACTTGGGTGTCTTTCAGTTCTTCATAATCCTTCCTTTTTTCTTTATAGCTGCAGATCTTTATTCATGCACTTGATTGCTTTCATTGCGCAGTTACTGACCAATGCTGTTGCCATCTCTTTTCTCATTCTTAGATGTGCAACTCTTTCCTCCTGAGATTTCAAAACTCCCATGTATACTGCAGGCCTAATTCTCTATTGACATACCTTTCACCACTGCATTTGACATGGCACAGCCTTGCATAGACATAATATTGAGCAACGTGACATAGTCTTTGATAGCACTAGGTATGGGCAATCACCCTGATGGACAAAAGATAAGTAAATCAGAGCCCTTCTATTGACTTCAGAGAAGCTGTGACAATTTATACCAGGGGAGAACTGCTCCTGTTATTATTAATGCATTTGTATTCTATTGCTCATGTACTTTATGATACAAATAGAAGAAACCTTGGAAAAGAAACTACCTCTTCAGTAATGTCTAATTGATCTCAACAATTCACAGCATCAAAAAGGTAAGTGGGGATGGAAGAGACTGTGTGTTTTTAAAATGTCAGCAAACATCTGGACCTCATTTGGGAGAATTACTGTGTCTTCTTCAGTCCCTTAACCCTTTTTGCCCACATTGTGTCCGTGCTTCAGTTTTGGTCTTAATTCATGAGTTTTATCTCCAAACCCTTTCAATGAATGAAACTTGATATAGAAAATTAATCTTTTATACAGCCACTTACAAAGAAAAGAAGAAAGACAGATTCAAAGAGCTCCCACATTACACTCCTCCCTGACTCCCACATCACTCCATTTAGGCTTGTGTCAACATTCCTGACATAAACCTTTCCATGTCAAAGCCAGTATTCCCACCAGGCCAGGAATGTGGTAGGTATGGTGTTATCTTGGGAGTAGTTTTGTGTCTGACCCCAAATGCAAAAGATATTCATGGTCATTTAAACCTGCTAAAAGCATTTTGGGGTGGGGAGGATATGTAAGCTGTTCCAAAATTAACCAGTAGCACCAATTTTTGACAGAAAGGTTCTTAAATTTGGGAGCTTTTCTCTGGTATTTCCAAGAGCTGATTTTCTGAAACTTCTGAGTATCGACTGACTGGAAAACAGGCATTTTAGATGCCCCGATTTGGGTGGCCAAGGGCAAAAATACCTGTATTTCAATTCAGTTGTGCCTCTAGCATAGAGACTCCATTCTTTCTTTTTTCTTTTTCAGTTACAGCTAAGGCGAGGCAGGGTGTTAGCCTAGATGTGAATCCTGATTACATGAGTGACATCTGAGTGGGAAGAGACTAAAACCCCCTTTTCCAATTTCTTAGATCAGCCTCGAACCAAAGTAACTCTCCATTCCCACTGAGAGAAAATCCTGTTAGTTGAACTTGCAAAGCTGAGAGCAGGTTGGCAAAACCTATGGTGCCAAAGGAGTTCATCCAGCCATGCACTTGACCATGAATGCATAGCCCTGGGAGGACTAGCCTCCTGTGAACCCACTGCTGTAGATACCCCCAGATGCACAGTACTGCCCAATTCACACTTCCCACAAGGCAGCAGGGAGGGGAGATGCTGAAATCCCCTATAACATGCCAGCAGCCACTATTTCACCCTTGCAGATCTATTGTGTGCTGGTGGGACTGTGCATCAGCTCATAGTCCTTGCAGTGCCAGTGGAAGAAAGCACTGCAAAGGAAGTGCAAAACTTCCCTTTTCCCAAAAGGGAAGAAGAAAACAGAGGCTCTGGAAATCTGGTGCTAGAGAAATGGAGATTAAACACAGAAATACCTTAACAAATAATTTTATAGGCGTCTTATGCTGAATCCTAATTTAAATCAAGCTTTTTGAATACAGGCCTGTAGCCTCCCTAAACAGTGGGTAATTAAATGAGAGCTGTAACTGGTGTTTATGTTAGCATGGTGCGTGTCTTCTGGCAGTGGGGAACATCAAGGACTTCTGTTGTCCGCCTAATTCCCCATCACACACTGGTGTCAGATCTGTGTTCAGTGCTGAGGTATCAGAATATTTAGCTTTGTGAGAAAGTCTCTGATTTTCCCTAAATTTGAGATACCCCCACCAAAAAAAAAAAAAAAAAAAAAAAGAATAAAACTTGCTATTTCCCTTAAAAGGACAGTTTGGATTTTTTTAACCAAGCTCATTTTAACCTCTGTTGTTAACTGAAGGAAAGGTTCTGCCTTGGAAGTATGGACCTGCATCCATCAGAGACAATGGGACTGGGAATGTCATTTAAAGGTCTGATTTAGAGATGGACAAAGTATCCAAATTACCACTGATTAGAATGGAATAAGAGGAGCTGCACATCTATGAAATTCAGGCCTCAGATGACTATCAAATAATTAGGAACAGTTAGCAGCAGCCGCTAACATTAAGCTTCATCAGAATTTCACATGCTGGCACAGACTGGGGAGTCTTAAGCCATAACAGAAATGACTTATACAATTAAAGCATATAGGGATAAATTCTGCTCCTGATAAAATCTGTGGGAAAATTGCCACTGAATTCAATATGACCACCAAGTTGCACCCATAATTGTTAGCAATGCATGAAGCACTTGGTAAGGCCGCACAAGTGAATTGCCGTGCTTCAGCAGGGAGGAACTGGACTTTGCATGACAAGTTTGTTGGCTTTATTACAGGAGTTGTCCACAGGACAACAATTCCATTCTACCACAGTTTTAGAGGTTTTAAATTTGTTTTCCCTCCACACTGGAGAGAAGAAAAAAAAGAAGAAAACAGAAAGCTTTTCAAATGTTTTGTTAAATTAAAAGACACTGGAATTTTAATGGCACTTCTGTGCTAGCCCTGTACCAGAAATGAGACTCTGCTTCTCCTTGAACACTCTCCCTGACCAGAACCCTGAGCCTCAAAAATCTCTCCAAGAAAACTCTTAACAAAATAGACACTTCTCTACAAAATGCTTCAGCTTTGATGCAACATGTTTTAACAAAATGTGTTTAATTAACAGCTCTAATTAGAATCTACTGTGCAATTCCAGAGGTGAAAAGAAACTCTGCTGCATACCAAGAACCTCCCATCACAAGCTAAATTCTCCTGGGGTTTTTTGGGTCCCCTGTCTTTCTCAGTTGTGGTTGGCAGTAGGCACGGACACTATCAATGTCCTTGCAGAAACACAGCTTTTAGGCCAACTGAACTCCACTGTAGTTTGAAGAAATCTAAAACTGAGAAACAAAATCTCCCAAGAGAATTATTTTTTGTTGGTCAGGAATCCCAAACAAGAATTTTAGGGATATTTCTTGAGCTTTTGGTATTTATTAGATTTTGCACCACTGAGGAGAAAATGGGAAACCTACAGTGTGACACTGTTTTGAGACTTGAGTCTTGTAGGCTCAGTTGCCTACTCAGCCAGAAAATGTCACTGCGACCTGATTCTGCGTTTGTTCCATCTCTTGTAAATTGAAGAAAAACATATTGTGAAAGGCTGAATGTATTAAACTGGAAGGTATCCAATTTTGGCATAATAAGAACAAGGTGCTAAAGACGGATACTTGGATAATCACAGAATCACAGAATAATTAGGGTTGAAAGGACCTATTGTGAATGGCTGGTCCACCACATCCCCCTCACAAAAATGGATGGGTTCAAAATTGCATTAGACTATTCAGAGTCTTGTGCCGTCAATCTCTGAAAATAGCCTTTTTTTAGTATTATAATGATACTTCTTGATTTACTGTTTTTTTCTTAAGGACCCATTTTCCAAACTCAGGACAATTTATAGATAGAGAGAGATATAAAGATAGATAGATAGATAGATAGATAGATAGATAGATAGATAGATAGAAAGAATGTTATTTTAGGCAAAATGTAGTGTCTAGTTGATCAAAATAATCAGCAAACATACGTCAAATATGGCAGTTTTGGAGGAAAAAAGACACTTTTGAGTCTATTTATTTGCCTCCAAATTATTGGAACAAAACCTTCCAGATTCCTATTTTCAAATCATATTTCATTTTCAAATTCTGCTGCATTAAATATGTCAGTAAAATAGAAATGAAAATAAAATATTTAATTTATGGCCAAAGGAAATGTTTCTTTCTTCACAAGTTCATTTCCATTTTCATTTTGATAAGGAAAGTCCCACAAAGAAAAACAACCTTCTTTCCAGGTGGTTTCAGAATAGCTGTTTAGCCACTGAAGCTGAACAAACCAAACCCACTAAGCCACTTGTATGTGTACAGCTTTTTTGGTTGATCAGTTTCTTTTTCTTTCCCTTTTCATAGTTTTTGAGAAAAGCTAAAATGGGGAACTCAAGGTAGCAAATCCAAATTCAAAAACTAAAAAAAAAAACAAACCAAAAAGCCTAATATTTGGATTTCCCTGCCTATGGCAGGGTGTTGGACCTGGATGATCTTGAGACCCTTTTAACCCAAACCATTCTATGATTCCGTGATTCTTTCAGTATGTCTCCCTAGTAATTTTGACCTTTTCTCAGTGCTGTTGTTTTAGCAAGAACCTGGGATTCACATTTTCTGGACAAATGCAGCAGTAAGATCATTCTCTTTCAGTCAGAGAAACTTCGTGACTCTTCTTGAATCAACCAGCATGCCCCAAGATTGACAGGCCATCTTTGCAGCCCCTCCATCAAGTTGCCCTCGCAGAAAAGAAGAGCATAATTCTGTCTTCAAGAAGCAGTTTTGCTAATTGAAGAGGTGAGTACCTCTGCACCATCCAAAGGAGCTCACTGTTGCCTCCCAGGTTACTATCTCAAATCTACCAGGAAAGCTGAAGATACTTGCCTTCCCTCCCTTCTCTCAGTCAAAATAAACCAAGTAGATCTACCGATATAAATACCAAGTGCCTGAGAGATACCGCTTTGGCTGGAATGGTTGAAGCATGCATTCAGGGTTTCATATCTTGTACCCAGAGAAGGGGAAGAAACTGGAGAGCCCCAAGTCTCACCTTGCTTCTTTTGAGGAACAAGCTCTTCTGCCAAAACTAGCCTGGAGCAATCCCTTTCCTTGAGGACAACAAGAAGTATGACTGTGATGAGTGAAGTCTTGCAATTCTGCAGACTTTCAAAAGGCTCTCAGAGATAGAAGAGTACAAATCTGATGGAAAGCTAATGAAACTTTCACTCCTAAATCTCTTGGGTCCTTTTGAAACTTTAGTCAGTTATCTTCAAAGCACTGTTCAGGCATAAGCCTTGGCAATTTGCGTGGGTGATACTATATAGGGATTAACAGCCATTTTATAGATGAGGAAACTGAGGTGAAGTGATGTGCCAAAGGCCACACAAGAAGCCGTGTCAAAGAATTCAGATGGAGGAGAATTAGCAAAGTGAGAGAGGGGTGTTTCATCACTTAGAGAAATTCGGAGACAAGAAAGGGTGTTCATCAGATTTGTAATTAAAATTCGGGGTTGTTTGGAAGAAAAGTGCCATCATTCTCTGAAAACTTCTAATTTTGAAAATCAAGTTTTTCTATTCTTGGGCGGGTTGTTTTCTTCTCCTTCTGCACTTTTTATTTCCTACTTTTTTTAAAAAAAGGGGGAGTAAAGAAACATATAAGACAAAAATTAAAGATACAGATCCAAAAACTAAAAAGGTGAGAAAATACTCTATATCAGCAAATGTTTTGTGGTGACTTGAGAAAGAAAAACGGTAGCAGAAAACTGTGCTGAACTGGCTAATAATTGGAATATTATGGCCCAATTGTCTAAGAGTGTACAAGATGCAAGGTATACGGAAAGAGAAAATATGGACTGATATGGTTGGAAAAAAATAACGCAAGTTCTGTTGCATTTGAATCTTTCTGATCTGAAGCTGGCAGTAAAGTTCAGTCTAACTAGAAGCCTTAAACATTTGCTGTGTGCATAACTTAATTATGTTAATCATCTAAACAACTGGAAAGAAAAAGGTGGCTCACGAGTGCAGAGCAGAAGCGGGTGCCATCGGGGCATAGGTGATAAGGTTTTACTCCCTCTTGGACACCAGGAAGCATGGGTAATTGCCTATGGAACTCTGAGGGATTATCTGGCAATGTGAGGGAAATTATAATGTGCAAAAAAGCAGTTACATGTTTAAAACAGCGAGCTCAGATTCCAATAGCCAATGCAGCCAGAACAGCTCAGCCTAATTATGAGCATTTACTTTGCTTCATCCCCTGTTTTTTCAGCCCACACAGTGTTCCCTAGAACTACAGCTATCTTAACAATGGTACTTTGGCAAATTAATTTAAAGGCAGCTTGGGGATACCTGCATCAGCTTCAGTGACTGCGGTATGAACATCCCCAACTGTGGGTCGAAGAATGGAAGCAAAGAATGGGTGACTCACCCACTAAGACAGAAGTGTGCCAGGCAGAGTCTTTCCAAGAAACTGTGGAAGGAGCTAACCTGTCTCCCAGACATGAGAACTAGTTGGGGATGGCTAGTAGGATGCTGTGGGGGAAGTAGCTGTTCAAAAGCTAAAAGGGCCAATCTTTCCGTGCTGGGGAAAAACTTATGGCTTAGTTAAAAGGCAAGCATGTGACTGTGCTTGTTTGGTACAAAGGTTATAAGCAGCAAGAGAACTGTCCAGGTTGGTGTGACATCTTCAAACTCTTCTACAGGGAGGAGTACAATCCATCTGTGAAGCAATGGAATGCACTAATCCCTGCGTAGTGGAAGGGAGCTGTTAAAGAAAGGTTAAATAGCTTACCCAAAGAGAAGCTAATTAATTTCCCCAAGACTTCAGGAGGCATGAAACACCTCTGTGAAATTAGGACCCACTCTCACTGGCTACAAAAGACGGTGGAAGTTCAAGGTGAGATACATTTGGTAGTGTTTCAAAAGTCCTTTGACCCTAAGAACATGTTTAGGTTTCTTAGAATACCTTGTCAGTCCAGACCTTGGAAGTACTGATGCACCCAGCTCCCACAGATATTATCCTGGTCTTTAACCAATAGTCTTTCAAAATCTGACCCTGATTTGGTACTTCAGGGCCCCTGGCCTTGTTCCTCAAAGGTGTTGAGGGATTTCTGCTCAGCATCAGGTCTTTCATCACCTACCGCTTACATCTCTCTCCTGAGCACTTGGGGCTAGTGGCCTGGTCCCAAGCCTATCAATGCCAACAGAAAGATTTTCATTGGCTTCAGTGGGCCTTGGAACAGTCTTTAAATCCTTAAATAACCTGCTCTGAAAGACTCTATCCCCAAAATTAATCAAGGGAAGGAAGGTCTGTGAAAACACAGCCATCTACGTTCCCAGCTCCCTCCCAACCCCTCCCTTCCCCTCCCCCACGTTTCAAGTACTTCTGCAGGTGATTTCTGTAATTTTAATTAATTTTAATTGCCTGATTAATTTAATTGAAACACCACGGAAATTAAATGCACATATTATGGTGTGTAATTAACATTAAGGCAATGACACAAACTGGCCGGAGTGGAGCGAAGGTCTATATGCTCTGTTAGTGATTCATACTCTTGCTGCTGCTCAGGAACATGAGTTTGGAAGGAGTGTGAGACAGGGGCTGGTTTTGCAAGAGGTGCTGCTCGCTGGGTGAAAGCCACAGCAGGCTGGGATGAATTATGGGTGGCATGGCATGAAGCCTTGTTGATGAAACCTGCCTTGATCTGGAGGGTTTCGTCATGCCACCTGGTGAAATGAATGTGGGGTATGGGGTGGGGTGAGGGAGCAGCAGTATCCAGAGCTTTCCTCAACAGAGAAGAAAACCTTCTCAAGACAGTAGAAAACTATCTATAATTGGGATAATATTTCCCTTTTCCAAGAAGTGTGAAAACTGCCTTTTTGGAAGGGGGATATGCTCAGTCTCCCCATCTGTGCCAGGAACCATGGGTGTATTTGCATGTTAATTTTGAGTGTTCATTAGAGTCATTTTTTTATTTTCCTAACCTGGGGCTTTTTTTTTATTATCAGGAGGGTGGATGGATATTTTCCATGATAAGATCTTGTTTGCTGGGTTTTTTCTTGTGTTGTGCTTATTTCCACCCCCTTTCTCCTTGCTTTCTTTCTCTAACCTGGTGTGTCAAATTCCAGTCTGTGTGAAAGGTGAGGGCGTGTTAGAGAAGACAATGAAATGTTCTGCATATGCAGGGAACTCTGGAAAAAGCTCAGGGCTTTGCTCGTCCCACCCCGCTCCACCCCTGCCACTCCCTTAGAGCAACACAACACTGATCGGTGAGATCATTGCTCTGAGGGGGTAATAAAACAAAACCAGAAAGGGTAATTTAGCAACGCTATATATGGAAAAATTGGCCAGTTTTGTGCAACCACTGACTACTGCGAAGATGCCAAGCTGACAGCGGTAGACCAGATAGGATCTTAAAGCTCACTTCTGTTCAAGGCAGGGAGACTCCTCTTAACACGTTTCATAGGACTGACACCAATAAATAATTTTGGACATTTTTCTTCCCAATTTTACAGAAGATTCAATTCAGAATAACCCCCTTGGGTTAAACTGACTCAGCTTTAAGCTGGTGCAAAAAGAAGCCATCCCTAAGACTACATTTCCTACCATTAGCAGATCCATTTAAGAGAAAATTATGGAGTTTTTTCCAAGACAAGAAAATTCCCCATTCTCTTTTCATAGCTACAGGTTCTCCCAGCCCCATCGAACTTTTCTGTGGCCATCCTTGGCTCCCAGTTCACCAAACCATCCAGGGATAATGTGCCCAGCTACACATACAAGCATGTTCTCATCACCTTCTAAGGCAGCATATGGCATTGCCAATCAGTGCAGTGTAACTGCTTTGCAGGTTAAAAGCCCTAATGCATTTAAAAAAAAATAAATAAGAAGAATATAATCCCACAGAAAGGAGGACCACAAGTTACTCTTTTCTTCTGTTCTCTGCAGAATGTCCTGGTGATCAAAAAACATTGTTGTTAAGAAAGCAACATCAAATGTACACTTTAACACCCAATGGCTGAGGAAGAGCCGTCCCGTCCCCATAATTCCATAATTATATAGTAGTGATAAGAGCTTTCCTTTATTTTTTAGGAGTTCTGTGTTAAATTCCCTCCCTGATCCAAGTGGACTCAAACTCGTGCCTCCCACACAAGAAGAGCCTCCTTACCAGGCAGCATTAAGTATTTCCAATCCCTCTTAGTTGATGCTGTTCCACCTTGCAGCCCTAACCTGGATCTGGGATCCAGGTGCCTCCCTCCCAGGAGAGATGCCTAATCAGCAGACTGGTGATTCACCCTGGCTCTTTGTCTGTGTGAGCTCTGAATTATTGCCTGCCAAGTGGAAAGGCTCCAGAGCCATCCAGATCATGCTGCCCTCGGATACCCTCCAGCTGGGAGGCTAGGCCACTCAGCAGCTGGTTGGGAAACATCTGCTCAAATCCAACTTTCTTCCTGATTCAGCTGCCTCCACACTAAATATCCTACTCACCTCCCTGGGGAGTGCTATGGGAGCACACTGCGCTTAATTCCTCCCCTTGGATCTATTCCAATCTTGAAAACGAATTTAAATCCTAGTCAATGCAAAAACTAAACGGACTAATTCCTGAGGGTTAGCACGTTGTCTGTGGGTTCTCTGTGACTGCATATGAGCATTAAATAGGACAGGAAGGGTTGAGTACATTTACCCTTCTTCATACCCAACAGCATGGGAACTCTCCAAGAAAGAAGAAATACTGACTGAAACCCAGCTTCCTACTTCTTACACAAAGAAGCCAGCAGCTGAGCAATCACTTGATGAGATTGATATGTCCTATTCTTATTTCACCTTCACTTTTTTGGTGAAGTTGCTCTACAAATAACTCTCCCAAGTGAAGTTACCAGGAGAGTTGACTTGAAAGGTGCAAGGGACTTAATAACGGCTAAAATTGCATTTCACAGCAAACTTGGCCTATGAATGAAAAGTAATAACAAAGTAAAAGGTCCGTGATTCCCAGGTCCCTCTTCTCCAGGTGCAGTTTTAAGGAGGAGCCCAAGGAAGGTAAAGTGCCACCGTTAGATCCCTCCTCTGCCCCCAGGCATGCAGTGATTCACAAAGGCCCAGCAGCTGCCCTGCCCAGTGTCACAGCTTCTCCTTAGATCCCCAAGGCCAAAGGAAGAGTAGCTGCAAAGCTGTCCTCTACATGCACATGTGAGATGTCCTAGCCTGACCTCAACTTCCTTTGAAACTCAAATGAAAGATGACAAGGGACCTAGGACCATATCCACATGGCTTTTGAACATCTCCAAGGAAAGAGACTGCAGAACCACCCTGGGCAACCTGTGCCAGTGCTCTGTCACAGTTAAAAAGTGTTTCCTGATGTTCATAGGGAACCTCCTGTGTTTCAATTCATGCCCGTGGACTCTTGTCCTGTTACTGGGCACCACTGTAAGGAGCCTGGTTCTGTTGTCTTTGCATCCTCCCTTCAGGTATTTACATACACTGATGAGGTCCCCCTGAGCCTTCTCTTCTCCAGGCTGAACAGTCCCAGTGCTCTCAGCTTCATCGGAGACATGCTTCAGTCCCTTCATCACATCTGTGGCCCTTTGTTGGACTCTCTCCAGCATGTCCTCATCTCTCTTGTGCTGGAGACCCAGGACTGGACACAGAACTCCAGGTACAGCCTCAGCAGTGCTGAGTAGAGCAGAAGGATCACCTCCCTCAACCTGCAGGCATTATATCTAGTGAAGCCCAGGATACCATTCACCTTCTTTGTGGCAAGAGTACATCGTTGGCTCAGGTAACACCCGCTCTTCACCCACCTCTAGGCATTCTTTTTATTTTCTTTATTTGAATATAGCAGGAAATAGAAGAGAAGAAAAACAGGAATAGTTAAGAAAGATAACAAGCATTTCTCACAGTCTTCTGCCAGCTAGCCCAGACTTTGACCAAGAGATTACCCACACCATGTACAAGGAAAGATCATTTGAACCTGTCCCTTATTTCTCAGCTATCAGCAATGATTGTGTGTAGAATAACCGAGCCAAGGTGGCCTGCAAAGCCATAGCCACTATTATTCATAGCAACTGTGGTGGTATTAATCAATAAGGTTCACATTGCAAATAAAAGTAATAGTTGTAAAAATAACATTTTAAATAAAAGCAGGGATAATAATAATAGTAGCAATAATTGGATCTGCATTCCACTACCATCTAAAGGTAGTAGAAAAGGTTATAGTCAAATTGTGGGAGACTTTATATGACAGGCAAGAAAAGCTGAAGCTCTTCTCGTTTTATGTGACTGGGTCAAAAAAGTCTGCTATTGCTCCCCGTGCGTACTTGAGAACAACAGTTTGAAGTCAGCTTAGATTGTCAAGAATGTCCACTGATTTTAGGTGCCTCATTTTACCTCTCTAGGGCATGACTTTCTTAAGACCTCAGCATTGTTAAAAGTGTTCTATACTCCAGACATAGATCCTATCAGCTCTAACTAACTGCCACGATAATGGCTCAGCACATTTGCAAAGCCAGAGTCCTAAATAAGGCTCCTAGGGGACTAATAAAAGGGACTCCCAGAATTCATTAATCTCTCCAAGAACCTCAGCGACACCAACATGGACAGAGTTCTTCTCCAGGTAAGTATTCAGCTTCCTTGACTAAGCCCCTCCTTTCTGTTTCTGAAAATCCCCTTCTTGTTCTCTATTATATATTCAAATGTCTCTGGCAAGTGTGATCTACTCTTGCTAACCTGGCAACATCACCAAAATAGGGGAATCTAAGCATTCATGTAAGTGACAAAGATTCTGGTGAAATCTGGGCTTTGGTTTTTTGGGGGGTTTTTAATAGAAAAAAAAACAAAAGTCCTTAGTCATCCCTGCTATTGACAATGAAATATATTGGGTACCTACTACCAATTCTATGGATGATTTTCAGTTACATACAACTTTTGACAAAGCTAATGATATTACAAATCTTATCTAGACAATTAATCATTTCCACAGGAGAACAACTGTATCCACTACAGTGACTGATGTAGATTCTGACAAAGGCATTAAATAGGAGGAGGATCTGAAGTCCGTTGCAGACATTGACAAATACTGGGGTTGCTATTGAGCTTGCAGCTGAGTTACCTTTCTGCATATACATTGAATGGGGGTTTTATTGTAGAATTAAGTTCTGCTCTGGAGGGAATTTTCAGTTCATATTTCTCTGAAATATACTGCTTTCCCTGAAATTCTTCTCATTTCATAATAAAGTAGAAGGAAGTTTATCCAATTCTGTACAAATGCATATATACAAACAACAAAAACCAGATAATTTCTCCAAATTTAGCTTGATGCATAAATCTGATTGAAACTCAAGACAGAGCTCAAAACAACCAAGAGTGAGAACAGCTTTATATTATAGTCAGTGTTGCATTCTGGGGCAAGGAATCTGTAGTCATATAATAAGATGTTTTCAGGCATATATACAGGAAGTCAAAGGTCCATCTGGATTAGCCAGTGTATGACTTCCCAAACTCAGTACTGCATTTCTTCTTTCTGAGTGCTTGGCCACCCATTCTGAACCAGCACATTGAAGCTGGTTACTTGCTTAGAGTAAATATCAGCTTCCATATGGATGCATAAGTGAGTTTATGCATTAGGCACCCTTTCCTGAATAGCATTTGTCACCTTCAAAAGACACCTTAAAATAGGATTATATAATCAAGCTAAGAGGGGAACAAGGAGTGGCTTAAACCAAACAGTGGCCATTAAACTAAAAATGCCATAGCTCTTATTCTGACTACTTGAGAGGAGACTCTTTGGGAAGAGTAGTGCTTTATGTTGATTTGGCTCTGGGGAAAATGGCATAGACATCCAGAACCATCTTGTGTTCAACAGGAACCCACTGCTTTGGAGAGACTGTGGAGTTTTCACATAGTTTATCCATGACTTCCAGTCAGGCACTGTTATTCCCAAGCACCCTCTACATCTCTAAATTGAATCAGTACTCTGTTACTGATTGAGACTACAGATGACTGGAGCAGAAATAATATATGGAGCAGGGAACAAAAGCCAGAATGACAGCATCCCAATAACCAAGGAGCAAACTGGGAGCAAACATGGTGTTAGTTCAAGCAGCGTTGTATAAAAGGTGATGGAGAGCTGTCTGCTTGAAGTTCCTCTCTGGAACTTCCAGGAACTTCCTGGAGCAAGAGGCAGATTTTCATAGTTCTCATGTCAGGAGCTAAAGAGACTAATAAAGAGCTGTGAATCCACTTCGGCACCAGTCCCGGTAAAGCGAGTGCTGAGCAGCAAGAGCACCAATGCCAACCTGCCTACTGGTGATGGGAGCCAGACTGTTTCATCCCACACCGTGCCCACAAATGAGTCATAGATCAAGTCACGTTCCACCTATATTCTCGCCCAGAAAACTTGACTGAGCTCTGGAAAGCCTTGTTCAGGTTTCTAGGTTTATGTGAGAAATACCCTCTAATTCCCCCAAACTACCCCTTTGCTTCCCAGGGATCACAAGCACAGGATGCCGCAGGGCAATTAAAAGGCTTGCACTGCAGAATAAACAGGGACAAATTGTAGATTAAGAGAAAGCCTGTTATTTGTGTGAAAGAGGCAGCCTTTGCCGCCAAATGGATTCATCTGTCATTGCTACTGATTGCTCCCTTTCCGCTAAACGTCCCCTAAGAAAAATGTAAATCCTATGTAAATCCTTTGTTATCACCCGACAATGTGCGTATCACGAGCTGCATGGGTTCGAACACAGGTCCATTTTCCTCCAGACTACGCCACTCCTCTTTCAAATTTCAAGGTCTCAGTGTCTCAAGAGTGAGGTGGCAGAAGGCATTCAACCCCCCTGGGACAGACTGAGCAAGGAAAGCCCTTACAAAAGGAGGAGAAGGAGAATCTCTTCATGGGTTTTGCTGTTGCAGTCAGCCCCACTGCAGTTTGGAGTCAGTTTATTTTCTTCAAAGGAGGCTGAGACATGGACCCAGAGCTCAGAAGAAGAGCATCTCCCCAAGGTGAGGAGAAAAGCATAAAGGAAGAGGAGGGAGGGAAAAGGATGCAAAGCTAAACGACAAGGGAGCTGTGCAGAATTCACCTGCCATATCATGTTCCTCAATAGTGTCACATTCATGCCACGTTGCACAGTTCTGATAGGAGAAATATAAAAGATAAATGCAGTAGCAGCCCTTGTTTACAGAAAAGCCAGCAATAGCTGATCAAATGAATGTGAGAGCTGCGGCACTGGACATGTGCTGCAGAAAGGTTTATTAACCATGTTTACTAAGCAACCTCTGAAACACTTGGTCAACCTGCCCACCAAAACCCAGGAAGTTCAGACACACATGCAGGTCATTGAAAGCTACATTAGCTTATCTCCTTCTCAAACAACAAGAAAGAAGCTGTGACTTATTGTCCAAATTCTACCCTCAATACAATCTCATGGCACCCACAGGTGGATTTTGCTGTGCTATCCTTGGTTGGGATAACATCAGCCTATCAGTCTGACAGAAGTCCTCCCAGTTTTCCAGAGGTGAAAAGCCATACTCAGAGAGCTAGTTGTGGAGCTGTGATTACAAAGATAAAGAGTGAGGTGTTCCTGTTTGTCAAGTGGGCCTAAAAACCTCAGCTTTCTGGGTTTTGTGATTATCTACTATAATAGACGTGTGGAAAATCACTGCTATCAGATGATAATTTCATTAATGCACACCATTATTAAGGATGATTTCTGACACGTAAGTCCAGCTGCATCCAAGGAGTTGCTATTATTATTATTATTATTATTTATACATTTTGGACCTCAGCTTATTTTAAGGTCACAGGTACCCTGACATAACCCTGAGGTACCTTAAGGTTACATTTCATGGTACAAATCAAGTTACCTGTAGCTTAAGCTATAGATACTTGGTAAACTATGGTAGATGTTTGTGTGCACTTGTAGGCAGTGGTGAGTTGGGGTAATTTGCCCTAACATTATCCTATAATTAAAGAGTTTTAATTTCACCCTCTTCTAAGAGATTTTGCTGTTATGGACTTTTTGTCCAGTGAAGTAGACCTCAGACTCTTGATCCTAAATCTCATAAACTGAGACCCATTGTGCAAACAAAGACTGGAAAAGGCTTTCCTAACCATGCACTTCTACCTAGTCCTCAACCCTGAACGCAGCTGCAAAGACCCTTCCCTTTGTGTGTTGCTTTGGTCACATAGCCTTGCTCTGTGCATCCTTTCTCTAGTTCTGTCACATCACACATAAGCCACTTATCTCCACCTTAGCAGTCTTTAATATTTCTGATTTGGTCTACTTCATGGGATATACCATTAAAAACCCAGCAGGTGTCCCACTGGAGAAAAGTGGTATCAGAAACACCGTGTTTTCTCTTCCACATGTAGATTTAGGGAAGGGCTCCAATCTCTTTGCTGTCTCTTTCTGGTGTTGCCAGGCAAATATTTTTTTTAAGGGAGAGTATTGTGTCCAAAGGAAGAATATGACCTCTTGATAATAAGCTAATTGCAACAGCAGCATCTTTCCTTCCTCACAGCTTTTACTCATTTCTGCAGGATCCATCCTGCTCAAAGTACTGTGCACAGAGACAGTACCTTGACTGCTTGCCTGTGTAGCTATAATATAGTAACTGGCTAACTCAAAACTGAAATTGCTGCAACGCTTGAAGAAATCATATCTTACCTCTTTTCAACAGTCTGCTGCCCTTAAGAAGCCCATAGTTCCACCATGGACATCCATACCACAGATGGACTGCCATGAAAGATGGTATCAGCAAGTCCTATCTGACCTTACGGATGGCAGATCCAAGTCTGTTCAAGAGAGAAGCCCAGGATGACAGATCCCACTACAAGGCCATACAAGATGCCCTTACAGTCATGTCAGGTGTCATACAGGTCATGGATTGTAGGGTTCACACCCAAAAAATTAACACAAACCTTGACAGAAACAACAGTTTGGCTGAGGCACATGTAAACTTAAGACTTTATACAAAATGGACCAAGGAGATGTACCCAAAGACACTGAGGGCCCTATTTATAATGATACTTGTGTGCTTTCAGCTGTACAGAAGCACCCAGTAGGGTTTGCCGAAGCGACTGCAAAGAGATAATTAGATCCCTAGAGTCCTGCTGATTTCAGTACTGTTGAAGATTAAGGAATGGCTGACTACATCCCTGAGATTTTGGAAAGCTTTCCAAGCAATCCTCTCCACTTTCAGAAGTCTAAATATGTCCAGCAATGTAACTCCATTAATACACGGCACAGACAGGTACTGAACAGGGCTCTCCCAAATTAAAAACTAAATACTAGATTCAAAAAAAGGATGTAAGTGTTATTTTTCTTGGTGCCTGGCCCCCAAACGGAAATGCAAAGCACAGCATTAGGCCCCTGGGCTCTACCTACCTAATGCATAAGGAGCGTGAGTTATCTCATAGAGTGGAGCACTTCCATACACCTCCTCTCTGGTCCTGCTACAGCCTCAAGCCTGGAGGCTTAAAACCAGGAAGTCTGCTGCAACTGGGAGAAGCCCTGGGGCAAGACTCCATGTGGTGCATTGGGAGCCACTGAAAGCAAGCCAATTTGGAAATGCTGAGCACACAGGGTGTGCCCAAACTCCAACCCATCCTCAGGTACATGAATCAGGTCTTGCAAAGCAAAATATCTCCTTCCATTTGGGCTCCAGAGGGCCGAGCCCACTCCTGAGGGGAGACATCTGGAAGAACTCAGAACTGAGTTTTGCTCACTCTTTTTAAACGCGGACCAAGGGATGCACGCACCTTTCTTCTTTTAATATCAGGAGACGAGTTAGCGAAAGCGCTGGCCCATGAAGTGAGAAATCTGGCTTCAGCGCTTTCTTCAGCCTGGAGGGATCCAAACCACATTTCCCACCTCCCAAGAGAGAGCCTGAACCAACGGGGGTAAAGTGAGGTTGAGATTGGGGAGATAGGATGCGCAGCCGCCTCTTCTTCTTGAAGCTGTGCAGAAATGCATTCCGGGGGGCATAAGGAGATCAAAGAAACCTCCCATAACCCCGACTCACATAGACCACTGCTCAGCATTCTAGCGGTTAGGCTTTCAGCTGGCCGACATGAGCTCTGGGTTAGAGTTGCAGTAGTTAATGCCTTTTATATGAAAAGCAGTTATAGGGTGAAAAAGAGCAGAAACGCATCTCGTGGCAGGCAGAGGAATCCAGTATCTCTCATTGCCTCTCCTCCCCAGAGGTGCCTGTATCAAAGGCTCAGAATCTGGGAGCTGCAGAGAGTTTTGCTTTTTTTTTTTGCAGGGATTATATGTATTAATGGACATTTCTTTAGTTGTGGTTAGGAATGAACTGGCAAACGAAAACATGGGTCAGCTTGTCAACTTGGTGTTCCAAGCCCAAGCATGAGACATAGTAAATAACGTTAGAGGGCAGAAGCAGGTAAACATCCAGGCACATTGCTTTTGACATTTTCTGGGCAATCTAATCATGAGCATGATTTCTTTCCAACAAGCTATCTTTTTTTTCCTTTTTTTTTTTTTTTTTTTTTTTTGTGGGTAAGGCTATATTCCCCAGAATAGCTTGATAGAGAGAAAGAGAACGAGGACGTTTGGTCCTGCTGAGACCATGTGGTAACTCATGTGCTTGGGGCAAAAGGCAGCAGAAAGATGCTGCCAAAGCATGGGGCTCCCAGTAAGTCTCCACTGATGGACTGGGCCAACCAGCCATATCTGGCTCATGGGTTAGGTGAGAAAGGATATTGTAAGAGTGAGCTGGGGTATCCTTATGCTCAGTCTTTGAGACCTGAATGATCAATTCCTTTCTTACCCCATCTGCATTCTCGTTCATCACTGCTTTTCATGGCTCTAATAACCCCAAGGGATAATGCTCCCTATACTAATGAAAGATTGGATTAGTACTGTGGGCTCTCCCTTGAACACATCCCTCAACTTCCTTCTCCCTAGAGCCCAGGAGGGAAGAAACTGGTATACCCAGGTAGCAGCTTTCCCTCCAGAAAATTCTCTTGTTTATGGACATTTTTGACCTTCTTTGTGATTTTGGGCTGAAACAAAGAAAGGGTGCTATTCCACAGTCCAACCAGTATAGAGAGTCATTTCTGACAACCACAGTCAAATTCTATAAATATACTCATGTAACTATATTTGCACTTGCCAGTTCGTGCATTACAGATGGAATATTGGCTGTGGAAACATTAACAACACAGTTTTTGCACATAAAGCTCTGAAATGGTTGTTAAATTTTTAGTAGCACTGATGGAAAACCCTCATGTCATATGGGATTGTGTGTTTTTGTATATGCACCATCCTTGGAGATGTGCTGGTAGGGCTCAAGTTTAGTGGAGAGACTGCCTTAACGTAATCTCTGGCCTTACCACCTACGTTAGCTTTTAAGGCATGGAAAAGGAGCAAAGTTTAAACATCCCCTCCAAGGTAGAACATGTCTAAGCAGTTCATGGCCGTGATATGCATTGACTGTGCTTTCTGAAATGAAATTTCTCTTACTTCTCTGCATATTTTAGCAAATTCTCCCAATCTAATTTTTTCAGCATTTGCATCTATCACCATTCATCTTGCAAATTAAAATATTTCTGCATGACACTCTGACATACAGGAGGGAAAAAAAAAGCAAGCACACAAAAGCATTTCTCAAAGTAACAGAACTACAGAGCTTTTCAAACTTCCTGTTTCATAGCACTGATAGAAAAAGTACACTGAGTTCCTATGAAGCACCCTCCTGACATTTCCAGACTTATTAGCCAGTTTTCACACTGACTTCAATCAACCTCTTTAATCCTCCAAGGAAAGAGCATTTTTAATTCATCGATTGGCTGATAAGCTTGAAGCCAAAAAATGATTTACACGTAGATGAATTGTGCTTACAAGATGGAACTTCGAGCATTAGAAGCAGATCTGAATTTCCTATCTGTCATTTTATTTGCCACATTCATTTTTGCTCTGCCATTACCCTTGCTGATTATGATCTTTCAGCGCTATTGGGCTCCTGCTTCCACAGTTTTTAATCTGCCTTTAATCCCATAGATTTTAAATATTCCCCGGCACCGAGAGACTGGAGGCAATTAACTGCCCTTCTGATGCTCTCCTTATCAGTTGCCTCCTTGTATCTCTCAGAAGCAGCCTCAAGACACTTCCAGGCTGACAAATACTACCAGCATTTCTGATGAAGCAGCCGCAGCAAATGCAATGTGAAGTCCAGCTGTGTAACCTGATTCTAAACCATCTAGTCATTCAAGAAAAAACTAAATAAATGCAGCACAGGCGTCTAAACTCCTATTCCATTTTCACTTCACATGAATGGAAATAAACATAACATCTCTTTAAGTCGTATGTTGGTCGGGTTTTTCCTTTGGCTTTGTTTTTGATTTCCTTAATATCTTTATTTTTTCCCCTGAAAGATAATTTCTGTCTCTTCCAATATGATTGCTGTTTCAAATTGCAAAACAGGGCTGTTTTCCTAGATCTGTCCGGGCACTTCTGATGCCCAGAAAACAGATCTGCTGGGCAGTCATAGATCCTTGGATTGGAATCCACATCTTTTTGTTCGCAAGCACTAACAATGGAAAATTGGCTGCACTAGTTCACCTACCACTAGTTGATGCAGTGCAAATTTTCCTACCTTTCTAAGAGATGCCCGCTCAAATTTGGACTGTGTAAACTCAGCTGTATGCCTTTTTCCATTACATCAAAGATCTGATGTACAAATGAAGAATCAAATCAGTGTGACACAGCTCATGAAAAGATGTTTTTCATTAGAGACCATCTGTTTATTCACTAACATACACATTTACATAACCCTTCAAGAATGCTAAACTTTCACTCAAATAGGCCACATGGCAATAGTTGGGAAACACACAGAATTAAATGCAAAATGTTCAATTCTTTGTGGCTTTGCACCTAAGGAAATTAATAATAATTAACAATTAATAACAGCAAAACAAGTGAAAGGTGTTATTATTTGCAGGCACAAATTACTAACTCTAAGATTAAAAAAGAATCTATTTTTCTAGTAACATACATATATTTAAGTATATATGTATACCTATGTGTGTACATATCTATATCATACGTATAGACAATTCAGACTTCAACTTTAGTGGTAATAATTTGACTAAAGCATAGAAGACAGAAATATTCTGCTTAGTTCAGAAAATTAGCATTACTACAGCTCTGTGCATTGAAAATATTATATGGAGTGGGGAATTTACCCAGCATAAAAAATACCATTCTTGCCTTATACCTACAATGGCTGAAAATGGGTTTGTGAAATTTACAATCTAATAAATAATAAATATATAATAAAAATGCCTTTTTCCATTTTTATGTGTTCAAAATAAAGGGGAAAGTGTGTCTTAGAGTGGGGGAAGAGGAGACGAAAGTCCTGATAACGAAGAAAAAAGTTCTGGTTCATAATCTATTTTTGGGGAGCTTAAAAGCAGCAATACTTGGCCAGAGCAGAGGTCTTCCCAGCTGAGGATCCTGTTTTAAGAAAGGCCAAAAGTAAATGCGTGAAGAACGTAAGAAAAGCACAGACGTATGACGATGCTTCCCAAATATGCCAGCAATTTGCAGATCGACAATTTCTGAGCCAGAGATCATGTCCTTAAATTTAACAACTTTAAACAGCTTTCTCTTCCACTAATTTCTCCAGTGCCTCCCTAAACTTTGTAAATTCTTGTGCTTTTACAACATCCCATGACTGTGGGTTCACCAGTATAGCGATATATGGAAGAGCCGCTGGTTTCTAGAGATCTGCTGTGGTGTATCACATCATACTGGTTCATTCCAAGCGCCGATTGTGGATCAGATCCCAAAAAAGGCACAGAAACACGGATTCTTGGAGTAAATGAATGCGTGAAGGCATTCCAACTAAGTCAGAGGGACTCAAACAATTGCTATTTGCTCAGTACCTTATCTGAGGTTAGTGGAACTATGCTGATTCTCATTAGCTGAGAATTTAGCTCAGTATTTTATTTTCGGACGTGTCTTAGAGAATTGCGAATTCCATTCCAGTCAAGCTGATATATTGTGCTCACAGCTGCAGAAGCAGAGCAATTAAATTGATAATATTTGATGATAGTGTATGTATGTGTGTGGGGGGAACATATTCAATTTTGTTTGGCTCTTGAAACAAAGTCTCTTGCTTTTGCAAGGTTGCAGTTCTGTCTCTCCATGTGCAATGGAACCTGCCTTTCCCTTCCAAAGGGAGTGCCTGCACGCTGGAATTAAAATCTGCTCATGACTATCAGGCAGCAATCTATGACCGATTTGTTCTCACAATCTTCAAGGCAGGTACAGAAGAATCAACATCAGAACAAGTTTCTCTTTCCATATGCATCAGTTCGCAAAGGCTGTTCTGTAGGTCAACAGGTAGCTCATTCTTTGTGCAATGAGTTTTTTGGCATCTTAACACAACAAACCCCTCAGAGGAGGTACGTTTCTTAGGTGGACACATCTCCCATGACCCTAACAAATTAAAATGAGAAAATGATTGTAATTGTCCATAACTGGCCTGGACTAGATTTGGACCAGCAATATCAAGGTAGAAGTACCTCATTAAAAGGCTCTTTGTTTCCTTTGCCTCTTGTGCGTTCCTGATTAAAGACAAGAAGAAAGCAGCCACCGTTTGCCTTGGATCCTCAGCCAAAACCGTTTGAGTTAATGAAAACACTTCCTATTGATGCCACAGCCTCCAAAATGCGTTACCAGTGAGGTAGCATGACATCTGAGTGGACTGCGCTTTACCCGCTATTAACCCTCACAATGTATATTTACAGATGGAATGAAACATACACAGAGAAACTGTTCTTCCCTGCTATACATTTGTGCAGTGTCGAACATAGTCACAACAGCAGACTTTGAATGTTATAGTAATATTAAAGATAAATCATCATTTTACTGATAATGCAGAGTTCAGTTGGGTAGTTTTGGACCTGCAGTGATCAGCACCATTTCCCATCATACAAAATAATTTGCATGGCTTGGTGTTCATTATTAGCAATAATAATAGACTAATTTTATTAGTGCTTGGGATAACACATAGCTCAACAATATTTTGAAATTAATATACAAAATATTAATGGGGATCTGTTTTGCATTGACCAAAAGATACTTTAGGGCTGAAACGCACCAGCATAAGTGCAATATAGGACCAGGGAATAGGAAAGGTGCTAAAGTGATCTTGAAATAATAGGTGCTAGTTTCAAGTTGAAAATATATATGTATAGATGCATATAGCCGAGTGACTCCACATATCAAATTCAGAATACTGGAGAGGGGTTGTGTTCAACTCGATTGGGATTTTAGGGGCAATAACAGAGCTTTGCTTGCATTTGGGATTTTGCTGTTGTTACCCATTTTCTCAAGGAAACATAAACAATCACCCCACAAAACAGCAAATTGTGGTGAGAGCAAATAGACCAGAGGAGGAAACTTTGTTATATAACACAGCGAACCTGCGGTACCCATCCCCAGCGTGTGTTGTTTGCTGTGACTTACAGCTTTGCTTAAGCATTTTAAAGATTCTTGCAGGTCTTTTTCAAGCTGCCAGCTCTAGCCTAGGAATTATGGTAATGTGCCACTTCTGAGCCCTCGGCAGGATTTGCAACAGAGAAATCACATCAGCCTATGCTGATTAACAATTCCATTCCATCCAGAGATTTATATAAAAAAACTATCTTACATTTTGCTTTTTAATAAGAACGATCGCTATCTCAAATTGAGTCCCAGCAAATTTTAATAAAGGCCCAAGGTTGAGTGGCATTTTGCATGCTGATTTAGCTGTGATTGCTTGCTTTTGATGAGCACCAGCCGGGCATGTATAGCTTTCCTCAGAGTAGGTTTAAAGACCAGTAGTAAGGAAAAGGATAAAAATAAAAACTTCCAACTGAAATTCGAGGTCTTTTCTCTCTATGATTGATTACTGAATAAATACCTGCACATATCTCTGCATTCAACCCACAAGTAATATTCCCTACAGCAAAACAGCTGTTTTAATGGCTTTTAATATACTATCCTGTCAAAATATGTTAAGTTTGAAGGCTGCAATTATTAAAAAAAAAAAAAGATATGATCAATTTTTTTATCTATCTATCTTCGTGACAACTCCTCAGTTTAATCAGCTGAGTGCAGACTGGAATAAACCAACGCTTTTATTCTGCTAGTTACATGTTTATATGAGAGTCCCTGTCTAGCAGATTCTTTGCCATTGTTTTGGATAGCACCTTCAATGCTCTGAATAACAGCAGCGTGTAGGTTGGATAAGGTTTGGGGTTTCTGACACTGAGCAGTAGAACCTGTCCCTATCAGAGGGGTATTAAAAAAGAAGAACAAATTGTCAGCATATACGCTTTTGAAGTCACATTTTCCCCTCTTTGCATTTTGAGAAAAAATACACATTGGAAATATTTATTTGGAGAAAACTGCCTTCTGGAGATAGAAGGGAAAAAAAGATTGCACAGAATAGTTGAAGTCAAAGCTCGGTGGCAGTGCGTGTGTGTGTGTGTGTGCATTATGAAAGTAGCAACGCCATGAAAGTGATCAGGTAAAGCATTCCATTTGTTTTGATTCAGCTTTTATGGCTGTTCTTTTTCATCCCTCTCAATAAATTGTATTTCAACTTCTCTCATTAAAATAGTAACCCTTTCTTGCTTCAACTTGGGGAACAACAGAGGCAAAAAAACCCTTTCATATAGGAACCATCCATCATCATTAGAAATAATGATCCTCCCACACAGTAACTAGTGTAATGTACATGAAGGAGCAACTAATTCCCACCCAGTTTCCTTTGCCTCTTTCTCTTTGAGGGAGTGCAAATGATAATTTAAAGAAACAGTGTGTGAGAGACGCCTTCAGTCACAGGAAAGCTATTTCCATCTCATAAACTGGGAAATCGCGGTAGGTGAGACAAAGAGGATCCTGTATGATCTCAGTGGAGACATGGCCCTGTTTTCCAGTCTAATGTCCCACGTTGTTTTAGCTCATGCAGGGAGCCATTTTTGGAAAGATGTTTTTGTTTCAAAAGGAGCAACAGAGGGAAAGAAACAAAAGTAATGACGAGTCCACTGAAAGGTAGCAAATTGCCTTTAGCCTGCCTGATGTATACTGCTGCAGCCTCTTTGTTAGATGGATCTCAGTCGGCAGTGGAAGTCTAAAGGGAATGAGCTGGCAATGAGAGCTGAGCTGCTTGCTGGTGGTCTCAAGGTCTAAGGTCTCAAATCACTTACGCACGTACTTAAGCCCAATGCTTAAGCCCATGCACTTAAGCCCAAGCATATGTAATCATAGAATGGTTTGGGTTGGAAGGGACCTTCAAGATCATCAAGTTTCAATCCTCCTGCCACAGGCAGGGGCACCTTCCACTAGAGTAGGTTGCTGAGACCCCATCTAACCTGGCCTTGAACACTGCCAGGGATGAGGCAACCAAAACTTCTCCAACCAAGCTCTTTCATTGTCCCACTGCTTCACAGTGAAAAATTTCTTCTTTATAGCTAATTTAAATTTACCCTCTTTCAACTTAAGGACATCATTCTGAAGCCCACACATCATTTCAAGTGATCAGGGTACTACATTAAGGTGCTATGTAGCTTCTCTCTATCATTTGGGAACAAAAGAGCGTATCCCCAGGGGGGACTCTGGTGATTAGGCAGGACTAAAACCTTGCTGGTAAAGCCCACATCTCCATCAGGACTCTTCATGGAGGTTGCCCTTACTGAAGGGCCTCAGTGCTTGCTGATAACACCCAGCAGAAAAGACTTGGGGAAACTTCAAGTCACAAGTTCCCTCCTTCCACCACCTAACCCTAGAGGTTGCTCTGCTCATTGGCATCTCCTGGCTTGGCTTGGGCAACCCCATCACGATCCGGCACGGCGAGGCACAGTGGCACCAGAGTCCCCTGCGGGGTCCAATCCTGGAGGTATGCTGGGAACACACCTGCCTCTCGCTCGCAGGATCACACCCTTCAAGAATGCAGTCATAGTTGCTTTCTTGTTTTAAATGCAGCTGGCAGAGGAGGAGACAGCAGTGCCAGTGCCCTCTGCTCCTGTAATAACCTCAGGATTAAAGCGCTTACCCAGGAAGTGGGACAGTGGGCTCTGGGCCCTCCTCAGCCCCAGGGGTTCAAAGTTTCCATTTCCCATGAAACCATCTGAAACCCCAAGTTATCGTGTGAGGGTGAGATGCAGGGCATGGGGAGGAGGAGAGGAGAAAGCATTTATTTCCTCATTCAAGCTATGCCAATGAGTAGAGAGAAAGAGATGAAAAAGCCACAATACCCCAAGGTGACTTTCAAACAGAACATGAGTCCGTGTCCTAGTGCTTGCCTTAAGTTTCAGTTTCCTCTTTTTTTTGCTGCACGAGTACTTGGCACTACAGAGTTGTGGACTGAGATTTGAAGGTTGTAGAGGGCATAAATCTGTAGGAGAAGATCCTTTGTTCATTAAATGCCTGATTCATTCCTGAAATTGACACTCCCCCTTTCAAATCCAGAACTTATATTCATCTAGTTAAACAGGCATCAGACTGAGAAGGGGAAATGCTCCCTTTTCAGAATCCCAGCATCCCTTTTTCCTCACAGAGGGTCGTGGGAATCTCCTCATCTCTCCCGAGCAGCCCCACAGCTTGACCAAGGAATGCAGAAATGCTTTCTCCACCCAGCGTCACCTGCAGTCTTGTGGTCGGGGTACTCCCATGGCAATTGGGAAACGTAGGTTTAAACCTCCCAGGCAAAGGCAAACCGAGAACTCGTCATGCTTTTCTTAGGCAAGTGGTTTTAACCACCGGACTAAGATATAAATGGTGAGAGGCTCCTCCTTTTCCTTTGGAGGCTGCATCTTTTGATGGAAGCAAAACAAAGCTGGCTGTGCTTAGTGCTTTGAAGACCTGCTCAGGAGAAGCCTGGGGACTACTTGTCCCAGCCACAGTATCCTGCAGCACTGATTCTGGCACTTCTGCTTTGTGTTTTCTTTCTTGACCACTCACTGCTCAGTGTGGGGCTTTGGGATGTCTTTTCTAAGGCGTTAAATGCTCTTCAGATAGTGATCTGAGGTCCTAACACTGAGCCTGGGGTCTGTTCTGAGCACGTGCCCATGAGTTGTCCCATTTGGAATACGTATCTAATGCCCCGTTTAAGGCTAAAACCAAGAAGAATCAGAAAAGGGCCTCTTCCAGCAAGATACCTCAACCCACATGGATGACTTCAGCCAGTGCCTCCTATCCTGGTGTGGATCAGGCCTTAGGGACAAAGTTGAAACTTCAGTAGAGGTTTTTATGAAGGAAGGAAGGAAGGATAAAATACCACAACAGAGATGCCGTTTCAGAAAATGTAATGACTTAAGGCAGATACTCAGAAACCATAGAGATGACTGTGGGATGGCCTGGATCCTCAAAATGCTCTGTACCCTGGCGCAGACCCAATTAGTCAGTGTACATGTTGAATGTACTTCTTTATGGCATATAACCAGGCTGAGTGGGACCACTCCTGCTTGTAGTCAAGACTGGGTTTAAATGCACAGCTGGATGCAAGCCAGAACACTCAATACTTTGCCTAATTTAGCTTAAAAATATATAATAGGACATAATGGCTGGCATCAGAGGTAGTAGAAAAGTGAAAATTCTGATCTACCAGCATTTTTTACAATAATAAATACCAGCCTGTCACTTGTCCCAGATGTTTACTTAGGGTAGAAAAGCGTCCTGAAATGGAAGTAAATATGTAGGTGTGAAATTAATTTATATTGTTTTCTTCATTTGAGGAGAAAATAAATTTCTGATATCACCATATCACTCTGTCTCACTGCAGTAATATGCCATGGGAGAATCAGCCACCACTTTCCATTTCTTGTCTTTTGAAGTTAATTTCCGATCCTAACAGTAAATCAGAGTTCTGTAATCTTGCCGATACATTACAGGGGAATGAAAATTTAGTTTTTAATGAGATTTTTACTTTAAAAAAAAATACTTGCAAAAATGAAGAAAGCCATTTTCAATCAAAACTGGGGCTTTGGCATGTGATGGCTAAGTTTAGAATGAAAAATAACATCAAAGAGATGTCTTTTAGTTTAATTTCAAATGGCACATGCCACCTTGGAAAGGATAAATTCTGGAACATTTCTGTAAAATCTAGAAAATGCCACTTAAACCTAAGGAAATCTAAATAATAAGCAAAATATAACACTCACTGGTGAGAGAACACAAGGACATAAAACTCTGTGTGTGGTCTTCAAGAAGAGTAGTACATATATGTACACATAAGTGATAGTCATAAGATTATACTTGGTATGTGCAATCAAAGGATATCTGAAAATCCCTATGTGCATCTCTTCTGCTGCCTGACTTCCTATGGTATTACTTGAACAGACTCCCAGAAACCTTTTTGTATTTGGCCAATACTTCCTGCCACATATCATGCAGGCAGTTTACGCATCTTTTGAGCTGTACAGTGAGAAAACAGGTAGGGTCATCAGCAACTGATAAAATGTGCATGCAAAATGATTCCTGAGTTGTGAATTTCAAGACCCAAACAGCTCACTCCACACTGATGGCCACTTTCTGCAGGATCTGGCCTATGTGTTTTGTGAAATATATGGGTCCTGGCTGCACAAGGAGCAGATTCAACTGGATAATCCTTAAAATCCATGCAGGGGAGTTGATGAGCCTGATAACAAATGGAGCGATTGTGCACACAAGAAATGGGACACTGTGCCTATTTCCCAAAAGTCAGTTAAGGGCAGCAATCAGCTTTCATGGACATTAATTCTGACTCAAAACGCTTTCCAAGAGAAGAAAACCACCAAGACCACTTCCCTTGGTGTTACAACTGTCTTTACAACAGCACTCTCACAGCACATGGACGCCTTTCTGTCATTTTTCAGGCTGAAGAAAGCAGAAGCCCTCAGGCAGGAACCCATGCATCCCCAAAGCATTCCAAAAAGGTTCATTTCAAGCAGCAGTTGGAGTCTGGACCCACTTGGCTTCAATACTTTCTTTTACTAGAAAATCCACCTCATGTCGAGCTGAGCAGTGTCAGAGCGACACTGAGGAGTCCCCTCTCAAAGAATTATCCACTAAGCAGATAAAAACTCATGTCTGTGACAAAGAGCAACCTTTTGTCAAATCAGCACATTCTAAAGACCACATTTTTTCTCAGACTAGGCCACAGCTCCTATTTGTGCTTTCACACCATTGCTTTGAGACCTGATAAGATGCTATCAAGAGGCCCTCTAAGTACTCAAGAACCACTTTAAGAGGAATCAGTGGGGCAATTACCATAAGCAGTGAAATATATGGTGTTTATTGATGGGAGATTAATATTGGCCACAATGCAATTGATTTTTTTCCCCTGCAGCTTTATTTTCAAGTTCTTACAGTGGCCTGCTGTGGTCTTTCAGGTTTCTTTCTCTTTTAGATATGAATGTATTTTTAGCTGTCATTCTAATTGGATGGAGTTCTTCCAAGAGTCTCCAATTTACTCTTAGCGTGTTTGATATAAATTGCCCTAATTTAATTAAAAAGAGGAATGATGAGTTGAGGAAGCTGGAAAGCAGGATCTTCATGTTACCAGGTATTGACGTAAACATCCTAGACATAGTAAAGCAGATCTTTTCCATCTAAGGCTGATGTTTCTGAAAGGGCTGCAAAGCTGAGTGCTAGACCTGATGAAAGGACTTAGATACGCTGTACTGCCTGCATTTTAGGTGCTTGAGACTGACAAAGAAATCCAAAACATGGGTTTTGGCTATTCAGCTGTCACTGTGGAGGTGAAATGCTTGGCTGAAAACAGATCAGCCAAAAAGCCTAACTGGCTGAGCAGTTTTAAGCTTTCCTGTAGAAATATGGAGCATGTTGTAGAAAATCAAGGGGGTGGAAGAAAGGAAAGACAATATTCCAACAGATTTCTTCCCCCCAGTTCTTTCAAATGTTGCAAGAAGCCGAAAATTGGGATTTGGGTTTTTTTTTCAATGGTTAGGTGCACGTGGAGTTGAGCACAGTGTTAGCTGCCATAGAGCTTGAGCTACTGCCCATGAGGTAGGTGAATGGTTTTCTCCTTCCTCACCTAGAAAGGACACTACATGTCCCTCCTTCCTTAGCCCTCTGTGAGGTGGCATCTTGCAAGGGATGCTGCAGGGCCACTTGGACCAGTTCTTGAACCTGATGACCACCAGAGATCATGCAATGGGGGCACGTGCTGAGTGGGTACTGAAGATAAAGGCACCCGCAGTGACACATAGATACCTGTGTCCTTTGCTCTTAATACAGCTTTGGAAATCTTGCTCTTTCTTGCTCCTGGGAAGCCATAAATCAAAATCAAGTACATCATCAAGGAAGAAATTACGGATAGGCTATTACTAAGATGTGATGATTTTGGGCTGTTTTCATTTTTGAATGTCCATGCCAAGAAGCAGACCTGATTTTCACTGCATGGTGCTGAGCCTGTCTTAACACAGAAAACTTCCAGAGTGCCTTTAGACAAAAACAAGGCTCTCAAAAACTTTTAGATCTAGAAAGCATAAATTTAGATATTAAAATCTAAAACCAAAATATTTTTGTTAAATCATTTGAAACAAAAAATGCTCTTTAGTTTATTTTGGCACCTTCCAACTCTGCTGTCTAACAAACATTCAGGGGGGAAGTCTTGATAAAGACACTTTCTAAAAGATAAACCCATGAGTTTTGGGAGGTTGAATAAAATGAAATAATTTTTAACCTTAAAAAAGGGGGGGAGGGGTTTGAAACACAAGTCTTAAAACTCTTTTAAAATAGGAGGTATTTTCAGACTCTAGAATTAAGCAGAATCAAAACCAAGTGAAAGACAACTTTTATTTCCTTGCCTTTAGGTGTTTCTTCAGTTCTGTCTGTCTTTGAAAATTGCAAAATATTCTGTCACCTGCCAGAAAGCCCCTTGTGGCAAGCACAATGCCTTTGCTGGCCAATATGTGGACATATAACTTCCCAACCTTGCAGTCTTTCCACACACAAAATTCCCATTGATTTCGGTGGGAGTTCTGCACAAAAGGATGGAGTCTTTGGGTGGGTTAATGCAAGACTATGAAAGGGGAGAAAGTGCTTACTGTACTGAGAATATGCATCTGAATTGGTTTTATCACAGCTGGCAGGGCAGTAAAAGAAGTTTATGCGCAATAAACAGCTCTTGTGGTTAGAGTGACGTTGTTCATTCCTAGCCTAGAATTTGGAAGGAGTTATTATTTAATAAAGTTTAATTTGATGAAGAGAATATTTTTAACATCCTAAACTGCACTCTATGAAGATGACTGATAGGCCCAGCCCACTCACAGAAAGAAATGCAATTAATTGGTTTAATGAACTCACCACATTAATTAGCTAATGTCTGTGCAGTTTCAGAATGCAACTGAATGGGCAAATCCTGGAGAACTTGTACTCTGGACTAATTCCCCCCCCCCCAGGTCCCTTTGCTCATCTCCAGCTGTATCAAGCAGTTACCAAAACAGGGCAGACATAACACTCCCCTCACACGCAGAGCTTGGAGCAGAAGTCAGCTCCATCCCTGACTACGTAGAGCATCCAGTCCCACAAGGGAGACAAGGAGGCTAGCGGCAGAGAAATGGATATTTCTTGCCCATACAATAAACAGCAATTTTCTGCCTGTTGCAAAACACGGTGTACGTGAGAGCACTGGAATATAAAAGCACAAATGTGGCTTTTCCAACCGCCCAGCTTCCCCTTGGCCAGGTCTGATCCTGCCAGGATGCACCGAGGGACACGCGCCAGGGTATTTAATTGCATGATGTGACTCAGCGTGGCCAAGCAGTGTTAACCCAGGTCTCTGTGTGCACTCAGCGCTGGGGTTTGGGACAGGACCCCTTTGTAGAGCTGTATGGCATGCACTGCACTCAGCTCAGCTCTGGTTCTAGCCCCACACAGGGCTGGATGGCAAAGCACCCCATAACTCTGTGACCTGCACCTTCCCATGGAGGGAAAGGCGGGCTGAAAATAGAGTGGGCACAAATGCTGAGCTGAGAAAGTGCAAGACAGGAGTTAAATGAAAGGCTGCAATGAGTAGAGAGGCAGATTTAACAGGTCTACCTTTTCCCCATGAGCTCCTGCCTCAGCCCTGAAATACAGGAGCCGGGAATGGTTAAAAAAAAACCCTGGCTAAAATGGCACTAATGACATTTATGGCCAGCTGCGATGAGGGCTACGTTAGCTAACGTCTGCAGGTTGTTTGGAGGTCATCTGATAACCAGGTGCCATAAAACATATTTTAGTTCACTTCCCTTCTTAATCTCCTTAGTGCAAAGTATATTTAGAGCAGGGAAACCCCACAGAAGCAGGACACTAATATGTGGCACAGCTCTGCAGCCTTTCGATATCCTCCAATTTTATCAGCCCGTCAAAGAGGAAGCAGTGAGCTGGGAGATGGAAGTACTGCTCATTCACCTCATTTGGCTGCATCATAGTGGGAGTTTTGCTCGTGTGAAGACTGACAGATCAAGGGGAAGAAGAAAAAAAACCCAACGTGCTCAGTGTTAAAGGGAAGCCTGTTTATGCCTATAAGTCAGAAAGCTTGCTCAAGAAGAAGTTAACTCTTGCTAGAGGATTATACCTGTAATGCTGGCAATTCTGGCCTCTGCATGAGCTGTAATATCTACTTGCATTACCTCACAGGGTGTTATGGGCCTTAATTAATTAATGTTTGTAAAGCGCTTTGAAATCCTCGGATGAAAGGCACTATAGAAGTGCAAAGCAGTTATTAATATTAATATTGCATAAGTGGCTTGGCTCCCTTCGCATCACAGAGCACACTAACTCCTGCAAGGGCTGCAGCCCTGAATCAGCAATCTTCATACCACCAGGCAGGAGCCTCCCTTCTGCCTCCTCCTCTGATCTCCTTCCTTAAGAACTCCATAGCCTCTTCTCCATAAATCCTGAGCAGCCTTCTTATGCCTTCTCTCACGCAAGCAGTATGAACAGTGAGAACAGCACTTTTCATCCCATCACCCCAGACCAGCACTTTTGGGAGAGGAGGCTGCAGGCTGAGCAATTAAAATCTCTCCATTTGGAAGGCAGGACTTTATGCTTCTGGTTTTACCTTTGCATAAAAGATATTTGCAGTCCCACTCCTGCAAGACAGGGTAGAACCTGGTCAAACTTTGGTGCTTGTTATAACCCTTAATGTAAAATCAAGATGACTTTCAGTTTCTGTCATAAGCAGAGTGCAGGCAAGCCCTCAGCAATGCCGGTGCCACTCCACATTTTTCAGGTTTTCAAAGAGGGAAAAAAAAAAAAGATTAGAATTAAAATAAACAGGTTCTTTCCGAAAGGGAAAATTTCCCACCCAAAAGCCATAATCATCAGCGTAAATGGAGAGCCTTCCACCTCTCACAGGAAACATTAATGTGTTGGAAGGATGAATCCATATAATAAACTACATGAATATTTTTGTTATTTAGATTCTTGCTTGGTGCATAGAAAGGCTGTGCTGGTGAATAACAACTACACAGGAAATTGGAAAGAAGGTAATTGTCACTTTGTATACAAAGTCCATGAAACCATTTCAAGGTGAGTCAATTCAAAGCCGATGTGGTAGCTCTAGGATGAATTTGGTCTCTATAAATTCTGCCTAATTTGTCTTAAAATATTACCTCTGTGATGAACTCTGAATAATAGTGATAGTAAAGTAGCAATAAGTAATAATGATAATATCAAGCATACTGTAGAGAACACCACTCGTGTTAACGCATGCAGTTCTGGGAGGATATTTTTAAGGTGCAGATAATACTTTAAGATGTGCAGATAAAAACATATTGGTACGAACAGCTATAAAAACCAAGATCCATTTCTTACTAATTACAGAAAAACAGACACCTGGTCATCCGAACTGAACAGCTTTCCCAGCGATGCCGTAACCAGATCACAGCTCAGCTCCCTCTGCACTGGCTGCACTGGCTGTGTAAAGCATTAGCACTAGTTTGTACTTGTTTATGGCAGTGAGGTAACATATAAGTTAAAAACAAACAGCGCTTATGCACTTCAGCAAAACTCTTAGTGACTTTGAAGGAAGTTTTATCTGCATATAGAATGCAAGCTCGACTCAGGAGTGAAAACAATACCCTGCCAGCTACACGTATCTGCCTCCACAAAGGAGGCAGGCAGAGCTTCCCAAGCTCCTTACCACAAAGAGTATAACGCCTGCAGAGATTACGAGAGGCTGAAGGCACCTTCAAATCTCAGTTTGTTACACGCTTTTATGTAGTCTCGTTGTAAGGCAAATAAAAAAGGTGCTTCGTCACATTGAGTGCATTTGCTGGAGAGACAGAAACGGTGCGTAGGATGTTTTACCAAAAGGAGAGCAATTTGGCCCAGCCACGAAGGGTGTCATTGCCTGGTAAGCACAGCCCAGCCCAGGAGTCAGAGCACCTGGGTTTCTTTCTTGGCTCTGCCAATAATTTGTTGCGTGGCCTTGGGCAAGCTCTGCAACCTTGAAATCCCGTTCACCCCCAAAAATAAGGATGATTATAGGAATTAGAAGGCAATTCATTAATGCATTAATTAACAGGCAGCAGGGTGTTAGAGACGGAGCTGTTCTGATTCACCCTGGCATCCAGACAACTCCAGTCCTATCAGCACCACTGCAGGGGCTCCTGTCCCCAGTGAGAGCCCAAGGAAAGCATCAGTGAGGCAAGAAGGGAACTCAGTCTCAGCAACTTAGAGTTGCCCTTTTTTCCCCAGGTAGAGGGAACTACGAGAAAGGTGCAGATCTCCATTTCTTTGCAAGGAGCCTGTCCCATGAGGCTGCTTGGGCTGAGATTTATTTTTGTTGCCATGTAAATTAAGTATATAGGCAATCCTGAGGCCGTTTGGACCAGATCCAGCGTGCGCGAGCACCACGTTTGGAACAGGGTGGGAACTCTGTTTGCGTTCAGACGCAGAGGAAGCACTTTAAGCCGTTTCTACAAGGCAGATGCCAAGGACCTATACTGGAAGGTGCTGAGCACGCACTGGCTAGTGGGGAATATGATTGCTGTCTATAAATATATTGCAGGGAGGGGAAGATGGGTAAGCACCATGGAGGGAAATGAGCTATTTAAGCAAAAGGACAATGTTGGCACAAGAACAAACTGGCCCGTAAGGCTGGAAATTTGATGATTTCTAAACATCAGAAGAGTGAAGTTCAGGAAAAGCCTTCCATGGGGGAGGAGCTGGGGCTAAAACCTAATTGAAAGGCACTGGCAGTAGGTTAATGGTTGTGACCTAAGAGTTGGTTGCTGGCAAGAGCAGGGGTGTGGTGAATTTCAGAGCAGAGGCTGACCCTTCCAGGAACAACTAGGAAGGGCCCTGAAGAGCTGGGCTTTGCATTCACCACAAGGCCAGCAAAGCCAAGAGTGCTTCTTTGACTTTACAGTAGACTGGAAGCGGTCAGGATTTGGCTTGGCACGCTGAAGCCCTTTATCCATACAATATTTGCTTACTCTGACAATTGCTTTGCTGAAGGGTCTTCCTAGGAGAGGCAATAAATGCCAGGCTAAACAGAAGCTGTGAGAAACATTATCACTGGGATATGGGACCAAACCCTTTTGTCTTTTTGATTGCAAAGCTTCAGTCTGCTCTTATTTAACACAAGACTTAAATACATGATAAGCTGCCAGCCTACGTCCCAGGCTTTGCTGTGGAGGAGCAGGTTGCGCTATCAGATGTTTTTTAATGCAGCAGGAACACCATGCTGAAGGAGAGATGTGAAGACCAGGTTCCTCCTCTCCGGGTGTCAAACAGCTTTCTGAAACCACAAGAATGGGCCTAGCAATGAAGGCAAAACAATATTAACAGTGGAGTAAGAAATACAAACTCCAGTCATCCATTTCTTATAATTTCTCAAGGGGATATTCCTTTGAGAGAAGAGCAGTCATCACTGGAAGGTGGAGATGCTCAGCATCCCCTCAGGATGTATCCCTCATCACATTAAGGGTCAGTAGGAACCTGCAGAATCAAAGTGTATCCCTTTCATTTGAATGAAGAGGTGACAGGTAGAGCTGCTAGTTGTCCCAGTGATAGCCAGCTGGCTGGTACCATGAAGCAACCCTCCATAATAGCTTGAGTCTCACCACTCAAGCATTCGTATAGAAGACATAAAAGCAATAGTTGTTTCCAATTCATTTTACACCCCAGTGCCACTCTCAGAGGTTGCTCCTGGGGCTGCTCTCCCTTCAATGGAAAATGTTCCAGAGCAGTAATTCCCACTGGGTTTCCAGTCGAGACTGAAATGACTCCATCGGTGATGGTACACTGCCCTGTACATGGAGCCTAGCAATGTGAAATTGCTGTGCTCTGCCTCCCCCTCCCAGCCACATTTATAATGCTTATTAGGAAAACCAACTGCCAGGACTGCTGTAAGTAACTGTTGTTGGTGTCTCTTGAACTGCCTTGGCTCGTGTTTCCTACTCAGGCACCCAAGGGCAAGGTTATGGGGTTCACTTGCATTCAGTCCTTGTTGTTATGATTAGTAGTATTAGTATTCATTACTAATATTAATTATGCAGCATGTGGTAGTGCCTAGGAGCCCCAAACCATGGCCCAGAACCGCAGTGCACACAGCCCTTCACATGCACTGAACAGAAGGACGTTCCCTGCCCCAGAAAAAGCGCATGAGCTTGTAGTGGAACAGCAGAGGGAAGAATTTGCTGCCTGGAGGCCAAATTCACCAGGGCATGAAAAAATGAACCTCCCTTTAAACACATCTTTACCCTGTGAAACATCTGTGCAAGCGAGAGCAGAATTCATCCCCTCAAAGGGCAGAGATGGCATAGACAGAGTATGGAGATTAGGATTGAGGTGGGGGGGGGAGGGTCTTAAAAAACAAAATAGATTTATATGGTCCAGGACTGAAAAAAATAAAAAAAAAATGAGGATTTGTTCCAAATCAGAAGTTTTATCACTGGTGCTGCTGAAAGCAACTCTATTCTGTGTCCTGCAGCCTGATGGCAGCTTGAATCTCACGGTATATCTCAGGGACTCCTAGGGTCGTACGAAACCTTGGCCCCAGACAAAACAAGACAGGACATTTCCAGTCCTATGGTTGTAGGAAAATACTTTAAAGTCACATTGCTGGAAGAGCTAGAAAATGCTGTTTTAAAAGAAGAGTTTTCTCAGTTTGTGGCATCTTTGCAACATCTTTCTCATTACAGCATGAAGAGGTCTTAAAGTAGCACCTGCATTGCTCAAAAAGGTAAGGTGTATAATTAGTTTGAATTAATATATTTCATTATTTTCTTAGGGTTTAGTCTATAACAATGAGAGAATATGCATTTAGCACGTAACATTGCACAACACACTATGATACCCACGACTAGCCCAAAGAGCTTAATCCTGCCTGCCTCTGCAGCAGACCTGCTGCATAAACTTGTGATATTACTTCATTTCTCTTTGCCTCAGTTTACTCCTCTGCGCAAAGGGAATAAGTGTAATTTATTGCAATTCTTCTGTAAATTGTATTGAGATCTGCTGAGCTCTATGATTTGAATGAGTGAATGAAGTTGGACACAAAGAAGAACAGAATAACGATACTCACAACAGCATGTTCTCATTCACCTGCAGTACTGGAGCTTGTCCTGCAATATAGCAAGATGTTACTTTAAAATTTACTTAAATATTAATGTAATTATTACTTTAAAATGAAAGTGCCAGACTGTTCAAGTCAGGGGAAGTCTGTATGTGAATGCCTTGAGGCCTAGGAAGCTCTCAGCCCTAAATACTGAGGGTCACTTGAAAGGTACTTTGGCACCTTTTAATGAAGGGAGGGTGTTTACATCTTGCCATGGTTTAAAGATCATTTGTTTTTCTGCTTCTCTGGTGTGTAATTTAACATGTTTTCATATGGAAATTAAGCTTTTCTACTGCTTTTAGAGAGCTTTCTGAAAACTGCAGACAAAGAATCAGATTCAAACTTTCTGATAATCTAGAAACGGATAGCAACCCATTCTAAAAAACAATCCTTGAAAGGGCTCACCTCAGTCTGAGCACAGATGAAGCTCACTGCCATTCACACGCTTAAAATCTGGCAACAGCTCATACATACATTGCTAAGAAGAGGGTCAGCTACTGAAAAACATCAGAGTAGTTGTCCAGGTATCAGGGTGTAGGTGAGAGCATTTTATGTTTGCCGTAAAGACTTTACAGAGTAATCAACAACAGCAAAATCAAAAGCAAGCAATCCTTTGAGGAAAGAATCTTGGCTATTTTCCTTTTTTGTTTTTAGTAGATGAAAATGATTATGAGCAAGAGGCATTTTCAACCTAAGTCCCGTTTCCTTTGTCAGCTCTATGGAGCAATAAACACCTGTGTCTACAGGAATAAGTAGTAAATAATGATAACAACAAATAGGAGGCAGATCCACTTACTTCATATGGAGAATGAAGTTTCATGTGGAGCACATTGTAATAATATTATTATCAGTATTTTAATAACGTTCACTTTTTAACCTAGAATCCCACTAAAAGGCAAATACGTTTAAATAGATGTCAGTCTCTTTTGGTTCTCCGTGTAGTCAACAGAGCAAGAAAAGCTTATCTAGGAGATGAACTTATTTCCTGCTTTAAATCATCACTCCTGAAGGACCTTAGATTCCTCAAGCGTCAACAGCAGTTTCAAAGCAGAGAGAATAGTTATTATTCCACAGCTG
Organism: Pezoporus flaviventris; assembly: GCF_033815535.1. Classification (NCBI taxonomy): domain Eukaryota; kingdom Metazoa; phylum Chordata; class Aves; order Psittaciformes; family Psittacidae; genus Pezoporus; species Pezoporus flaviventris. The sequence goes on along the minus strand of NW_026892597.1, from coordinate 1,049,695 downwards.
GGGAAACCAAAGCACTGCAGGATGAGGGGATGTGCCTTTGTTACCAGTCTTGGTGTCTTAAACCAACAGCCTAACGGTTGGGTACCACTGCACCTGAAGGTACAAATGCCTTCTGATGAATTCATCAGGTTGGAAGCAGTGAGTCCAAGTCCCTGTCCCCACAGACAGTAACTTTCAGGGTAATAGGAGTTCTTGGGTCTTCTTAGAAAGCCAGGTCAGGATTTTCCTGCCAGGAAAGCTATTGGTCTATTAGCACATCCTAATCCTGACCACATTTCTTCTGTGTACTCACCTTAGAGTGGAAGAGCTATATCTGATGAAAAAACATCATTGTAGGTGGCCTTGGCTCCCCTTTACACATACCATGGTTAAGTCCCTTTTTGGAAGCAAAAAAAAAACAGCCCTGCAGAGTGGAACTGCTGCACTACCAAAATTTAGGTCTCTCTCTGACCTGCCTACTCTCTACATTCAGTATATAGCTAACAGACTTCTCAAAAAAGAGGAGAAAATTACTTCTCGCAGTGTTTCTAGACAGCGCATTGGGAACCCAACTACGTAACTTAAGTATATTAGCTGAGCATTTAGACTTATGAGCATCTATGAAGGAGAAGCGTGTGTTTAAGGGAAAAGTCCCCTCTCATTCAGCCACTGTGAAGGCTGCCTCATATTCTAACAGGATTCAAAACATTTCTAATAACCAAAAAGCATGGGTTTCTCCTGGAGTAAAATTCTTCCATCTGAGATTCTTCTAATCAAACATGCATACACACAAAAACTGAAAGGGTGTCAGAAAAGGCCAAAAAGGGTGGAAAAAACTAACCCAAAACACATGGAATTCACTGAAGCCCAAACCACAGAAACCTCAAAGGGAGACCTAATAGCCACAGCATCACCCAAATTCCACTTACATCTCATTAGAGCTTTCCTACACAGGGACATGCAGGAAAGTCAGCTAACTACAGGTGTGAAGTCAGTGCCCATAAATTAAAGCACATGTGCATGTTCTCATTCGGGATTAAAATGCCTACAGCATTGCCTACAGCAATGTAAGGCAACTTTTTCCTGAGTGAGAGCATCCCCACAAGGGCTGAATGCCTTTAGCTGGTGCACATTGATTTCACACCTTTGCTCATTCACCTTCTGGAGGGCCCCTGCAAACACACGGCTGCAAAAGGCCAGGCAAGGGGGAAACTAAGCTGCTGCTGATGTGGGAACAAGGGATGGGCCCATGCTGAAGCCCTGAACTGCTTTGCTTTGCTTTGCATATTGCAAGCATGGCTGTAAGAAGGAGTTTCTTCTCAAATGGTTGCATGTGGCCCAGTGGCAACGCACACCCAGCTGCATACTCAGATAACAAAACATAGAGTCATAGAATGCTTAGGGTTGGAAAAGACATTAAGGTCATCTAGCACTGGGCTTTTTGCATAACCAAAAGTGATGCCTTTGGTGCGTTGTGGCTGCTCTGGCTTTGCTTTTTGAGCGTTGCACTCTTCTGTTTCTTAACGTTTCTTAATTAATCCAGCCACATCTGTCTGGGTATGAAACTTCTTACTCCCAAGAAAACCCATGAAAATTTGACTTTCAGCCTTTCTTGTTCTGTTTTTCTTTCATTCCACACCCAAGTAATTGTGGGTAAAAAAGGTGGATAATCTTTAGTGTAGTGTAGGTCTGGAACAGCTTTGGGTAAGAGCAGTGCAAGTTGGTGGAAGCCTGAAATGTTTGTTAGGAGAATGAGTAGACACCATGACTGGCAGACACAAGGGACCGAATTTGATGACCCAAACATTGCTTTCCTGTCCCATGCGTGTCACGTCAAGGGAAAACTATGTACTCTGAAAGAAAGTGGTTGGTTTCAATGCATGAAAAACATGAGTGCTAAGGCCCACTCACCCAGTGATAACAGCAGTCTGCATTTCTCCTCCATTTCCATGACACGCAGAATGTAATCTTAACCTGAGCCACAACAGTAAGCAGCCACCCATAGCTTGACCCAAAATACAAGCATCTCTTCTCATTTCCCAGTGGAGAAACTGGGGCTTACAGCAAGGAGAAAGAACAGGACAAACCTGCCACAAAAATCTGCAACAGGGATGGCAGAAAATCCTATTTTATTTCCTTTTCTGTGCCCACTGCCAAACTGCCATGTCCTTGTTGCAAGAAAACACACATACAAGTCTTATGCCATGCTGGCTTCCAGCTCCTCAAAACCCAGCATGATGTGTCCCACATTTGCTGAAACAAATAAGGAAATGAACTGTGAGAATGGAAGGATGGGTAGGAGGTGGGAGCTGTGGCATAGCCAACAAGGGTAACAGCTTTAACCATGCCAGGAACCGAGATGCAGATCCCCATCATCAGGGCAGGTCACATCCAGGAGGGTATGTGCCTCTTTTGCCCAGGTGTGCTGGTGCTCAGGATGTACCAGCCACAGCAGGGATGGGAGCTGCAGCTCCTGCACCTATCAGCTGTGGTGCAAGTCAAACCAGGACCTTCCTCAGATCAAACACGCACTGATCCCTTCTTTCAGTGCAGAACAACCACAGCTACATCCTTCAGCTGTGCTGAGGAAGATTTCGGTTTTCCCACAAGTGGCCAGCACTGGGGGAGAATGGAAGCTAAGCCTTTCTGCCGGGCAAGTGCTCCATCCTGCTCTGTGTTGTCTTCATACTGTGTCGTGAGCAGGATGGTTTTGACAGGTGGCTTTGCTGTAAGAAAGGTGGCACTCTCGTCCTGGTTACCTCGCACGAGGCTCACTTTGACTCCTCGAAAACAAAGTTTGTTGGCACAGGAGGGGAAAAAAGCATGAAGAAACACAGCTGGGAATTGCAATCCACCCAATGGCTTGTGTGTTTGCCAGATAGGGAGCACAGCTCCCTCCCTCAGCCCTAAGTGCCCACCTGCAGCACCTGAATTCCAAAAGGGCCATCCCCACTACTGCAACCAATTGGGAGAGATGGAGGAGTCCTTCAGTCCCCTAAACGTCTGTGTGAATTCCAGGATGCTGCTTAGTCTCTCCTCAACCTTTACTGGAAGCCAATAGTCCTTCCTTACATGCTCGACTTGCTGAAACTCATCTCTCCTGGGTGGGACTTGATCTCTTCTACCTGATTCCAAGGCCCTGCACTGAGATCAGCTAAGGAAGAGCACAGTTTCACTCCAGCAATGACACCCTGGCTTCTTCATCATGGTAAATATCCATCTTCACTTCTGGTCTCACCAGGTCATGCTGACAAACAGCAGCAACCAGGACATAACAGGCCACTAAGGACAAAGCACAGCATGACTCAGTTCCTGACAAAAGGAGAATACAGGCAGCATAACTGTTGAGCAAACCATACAATCTTACAGTAACACCTGTAAATGCAGGCATGTAGGGTGTTTCTTTTTCGCATCAGGCTACTGTATGTTAATCTTTTCATATGGTACATCAGACACAGTGCTAAGAAAGACAAACCCAGGCACACTGGTGTCACCACGGTGATGGCTTCACTGAGGTCTGAGCCTCAACCATCTTCACATGTGGGAGGTCCTGTTGCCACTTGGGTCCAGGAGTCACATAGCCCACTTATGCATGGAGCCAGGAAAGGCTCTGCCACTATGGCCATCACCACCAGGATGTCCTGCTGGTAGAGTGGGAAGTCCAGTGTCCTGTTCTGCCAGCCCAGTGCAGTAAAACCATGCTTTTGAGTCCTGAGTTTAATGACAGGGGAAACTGGAGTCTGCAAACCCTTGCAGCTGAGAGCAAGCGCCGTATGTAACCCACCTCCGGTTCTCCAGAGGCAGAAAAATGAGGCACAAATGGTCCGCGATGGTGCCAAGAATGTCCAAAACAACGTCTAGTAAAAGCAGCTGAAAAGATTGCAGAGACTTTCTGGAATGATCCATTAACATTTTTATGATGAAATGTAGGTGTGACAGGTCCCAACCGTCTCCTCTCACCTCCTTAGTGTGGCAGCGGCCGTAACACCTGCGGATGGGATACCACATACGGCAACATGCTCCCTCTGCCAAGAGACACGGAACTGTGTTGATGGAAATATGAAAATAGCCACACCTTGAGCAGATCTGGGTTAAAATGGGGAAATTACACCTTTCAGTCTTCTTGCATGGGGAAGGGGAGGGAAAAACACGTGTGGAAGTTCACAGCCTGCTGTTGAGCTCCACTCACTCAGCTACATTGGCTGTGGGATAGCTGACATCCCAAACCCGGGGGAATAATGGTGGAGGTTGAGGTCTCTGGGTCTTTCATTCAGCTGAACACAAGTTACTGGACTCAGTGTGAGGGTAACTGGGTGAGAAGCACCATTCTGGGGTATAGAAGTTGTCCCAAACTCTCTGAAGCATCCTTATTGCAGCCATGAGAGTCTGTGGCTGAGATTTTGCTTCATCCTGTGAGGAGGGCAAATGATAAAGATGGCACAGATTTTGGTACTGGGCCTGCTGGTGGAAATGCTGGGTGCCTGTGTGGGAATTGAAGAGATGGTGCAGTTCACCCAGGCTGAAGGGAATGAAAAGTGCTGTGGGGGGAGAGAAAGAGAACTCATATAAGCAAAGATTCCATTTTGTTTCCTTTCAGTTTCATTGCAATTAAGGCTCCTAATTGAAACCAGTTTTACTCAAGGTTTACTGTGCTGGTTGTTTTCTTTCTCTGCTGTTAAATGCAGGTGTTCCACATAGCAGGAAGTTGGCACGAAGGGATAAGTTTCCAAAGCACTGCCTGTACCATTCAGAAATTAATGCCTGAAGAAATCAGTGTTGTGACAAGCTCGGCTGTGCAGAGGAGCTTGTCTGGGAGAGGAGGACAGGGGAGAGAGGAAGAAGGGGTGAGGAAAGGATGTGTGTCACAGCTGATGGATGGAGGCACTGCGATGATGGTGTGAGGAATGAAAGTCAAGTAGGACCAGCCCTGATCTGCTGCAGCATACAACAGCCTTGGCTCCATCCTACCCTAGTGAAGTAAGAAGAAATTCTCTGCTGGGTTTCCATGGGGGCAGCTTTAAACCCATCATTTCGTGTTGGAGCTGGACCAGATGAAGGAGGACCTCCGGGGAGCTGTTTACCAGCCTGGGAGTGGGCTGCAACTCTGTACATGCTGCTTTGCTGATGTGGAGTGAGTGAAACATGAACCAAAGCAATATAAAATCATAGCGTGCCTACAGAGCCATGGGTGTGTGTGTGATGCTTTGCAGACAAATACAATTCTGAAGGAAAAAAATATATATATTTTACCCTAAATATAATACCTTCAGAGAGAACTGCATTTGCAGAGGGAGAAGCTCCTGGAATATAGATTTCATGTGTGAAATTGACTGTCATTGCAGGCTCTTTTCCTTCATCTTCCTCTGTATCTGAAATGCAGTTTAATAGTGCTTAGGGGAGATATATTTATGGATAGTGAACGTGGCAAACCCCTTACATAGCTACTTGCGATTGCACAGTGGATGAGAGAGAGCAACCATCCCCAGCTCAGGAGAGGATGTGATGGTGATTTTAGGTGTTACCACGGGGAGAACCCAGGTCCATGTAAACATCCTCCTCCAACTCTGACATTATTTATTCCTGGAGGAAAACAGGAGGGGGGGAAACTTAGTCCTTGATCTTGTGAAGCAGCTTTAGAGTGGGGACAACCAAGGTGGGGGGAGCTTTTTGCTGGTATATTTCTGGCTGCTCAAAAATCAGTCCAGTGAGTGCTAAAGGGGTCTGGGCTGGTGATGCAGAAAAACTCCTAATGCAGAAATCATCTTGACGCTCAGGGTTGCGACCTGCTCTGCAGCTTGTATTATCCTGTAGAGCTTTGGCCTGGAGGACACATGGGTATTGCAGACCAAGGTGGCTCTGCCACAGACTTCATCCTTCTTCGCAGATAGACCAACTGCTGCGCACCTTGCCCATTACATCCAAGCAACCCTCCCTGAGACGCAGAGACAAGCACCAAAGCAAAAAAGATGAATACTTCTGCTAGGAAATAGGTCGGTGAGCTTTGGTTTTTAACCACAGAGGCCATCATTTTCTTATCTCATCACAGCTCTCTGCCCTGCAATGCACCCTGCTCCAGCAGGTACTCACCAGGCAGGGGCAGCCCTCATCACCCATGCCAACGCCAGCATTGTACTGGACAGCAGTACACAACCCCTTCTTGTTAGGTACAAATTACCCCCTGCTCGATTAAGCAGCACCCTTGAGTTGTGCACTTAGTGCAGGCTAATGTGATAAAGGCGTGTTTATATCACACACTATTAAGCTGTGCATCAGTCAGGTGCTGTTTTCAGAGGAGCAGAGCCATGTCACAGGGTTAACCACCAACGGAAGCTGAAGCTTCAACAGCCTTTATTAGCTCGGCAAGTGCTCCTAACCACACTCTTCCTACTTGCAGAAGAGGCATCTTCCTTCGTGAGCCTCCTCTTGAGCTGTGGAGGTGATATTTACCAAATAAAAACTGTTGCTGCACCTGTGTAGTACTCATGTGGCTTTCAGGGTAACCCGCTCTTCTCAGAGGCTGTTGTAGGAAGCATCCTTGCCTTCCAGTTGGGTTTGTAAGAGATCGGTGCAGAGCCCTCCCCGCAGAACCTCATCTTGTTCCTATCTCAGCAAGACGTTTGGATGATCAGGGCACGAGGGGTGCACAGGGTAGTGGATAGGTAGAAGAGGATCCAGATCTGTGCAGAGCTTCTCAGCTGCTTTGGCTGCAGCGTGGCAAGGCATACATATAACGATGGCTTCAGAGGGGTGAAAGAGTTTGGTACTGTCACCCTGTGTAGGGCTGTGAATCGCTGAGGTCAGCACCAAGCTCCTGTTAGGCATGTATGAAGATGAGGAGGTGAGAAAGGTACCTGGAGGGAGCATCTTGGTTGTGTTTTCCAAATTCATTGAAGACATTAAGCAAAAGCTTTGTGATTCCATAAATGTTTTCTTAGGGGTAACACCCACGCTTATCCGCATCCAGGTCCCTCACTCCTCATTCCTGTTTGGGTGCTGCTTTTGGAAGGAGAAGAGGCATGTGACTTTCCAAACTGTGACTGCTTTTTGTCAATCAGAGTCCAAGTCATTGTGTGATTCACATTACACTAGCCCTGGACACTGAATGGGCATATCTGGCTTAGCAGGAGGAGGAGGAAACAGGACAAAAGTCCATTGGCACCTACTGCAGACACTTCACCCAAGAATCATGCCTCTATCAAGCTTCATATTTTCCACCTAAACAGGAGTGGTAAATGAACTCCCTATGAAACTCTATAACTAGTGCTGTGCTGCTGGTCTCCAGAGAGGCATCCCACAGGCTACGTCTCCCATATCCAAGGTGTTGTTGGTAAAATACCTTCAAGCCAACCTCTTCTGAGTGTAGGGTGCTGCCAGGTCATATATGTGCCAGCTACAGTAAAGCCCTCTAGTAAAACCTCTCCCTCTGCTGTGATTAGTTCCTATCCAAGGCTGTTGCTGCGTGCGTACCAGATCAACCCTACCAGAAGCATCTGGCGGGTGAAAACACACAGTGGGACAGATGCTGTGTTGTTGGACTCCAGAGGCAAGAGTGACAGACCTTTGCTGACAGCTTATTCAGGTCCAGTGTGAAGCTAGAGAAATTCATAGTAGATAGTAGAGAAATTCATATTAGAAAATAAACCCTAAGGGCTACTGAATACAAACAGACCCTCTGGTTCAGATGCAAATTACTGACCCTAGGAGAGTGCTTGAGGAAGTATCACTACATGATTATTCTCAGCATTTTTTCCAAGATATCTATTGTTTGCCACAGCCAAAACATGCTGCTCTTCCCCTCAGTACTTATTCTTCTCAGCTATACTACACACAAGGGTCAATACATCTATCTATATATATATAATACATATCTAATATACCTATAGGGATTCTGGAGAGGGACTCTTCATTAGGGACTGTAGTGACAGGACAAGGGGTAATGGGTTAAAACTTAAACAGGGGAAGTTTAGACTGGATATAAGGAGGAAATTCTTTCCTGTGAGGGTGGTGAGGCACTGGAATGGGTTGCCCAGGGAGGTTGTGAATGCTCCATCCCTGGCGGTGTTCAAAGCCAGGTTGGACGAGGCCTTGGGTGAGATGGTTTCTTGTGAGGTGTCTCTGCCCATGGGGATGGACTAGATGATAGGGTCCTTTCCAATCCTAACTATTCTATGATTCTATGATCTGATCCGAGTTCCTTTCTGTACTTAAAATAACCAACCTACATCCCAATACTGCGTTACAATGTCAAACAGAAAGACTTTGAGATGGAGGTGGTGATATCGAACATTCAAAAAGAGGGAATCCATCTCTGCAGACTCTGGGATTACCTTAAGGACAACATGAGATTTTACCAAGGAGCAATTCTGTATTCTCTTTTTTCCTTTCTGATCCAGACCATATAGGATGTTACACTACTGAACTCATCTTCACCATTCTGAGAGATGGACAGGGTCTCTTTTTAAAACAAAAAGCAGCTTTCCTTCAGGAATCATAAGTGTTGGTGCTCTGGAAATGTCTCCTATGACATTCAGTGTACTCAGTGACATGAGAAATAAGGATACTTGTATTACCAGAAATAAGCATCAGGGTGGAAAAGCTGCTGCCCCAGGCTGGCCTGATCCATTCCTTGAGGCCACTAAGGATAAACAAAGGCAAAAGTGTTTCTTGCAAGCAGCTCTCCCCTTTCCCCATAGCGGGTCTGAAGTCATCTCTAGATGAATGTTACAGCAAGAGAGGGCAAGACTCTTAAATCAGTTTATAGTTCCCGTTTTCTTTCACCAGGTGACTAATTAGTCCCATATGGGGCTAATTACATTTCCCTAGGTGCCATGTAAGAAACCTTGTGGCAAACCTCTCTTCTCCAGAGCAAGACTCAGCTGCTTTACTGTGAGCAGCTCCCCTCTCTCCCCATCACGTCCTTCCTCTTTCATCTTCTTCCTTTGGCAATCCCTGGACCATGAAAGCCCAGTCTCCTTACTTCCCCAGCCCCAAGCTACTCCACAAACACAAGCCTTGATGTCCAGTGAAGAAAAAGCTCAAAAGTAAACATTAAATAAAATTTCACAAGAAAAGATTTAATCTTCTCATTCAGGATTTTGTCCTGTGGCCAAGATGGGGGACTTTGAGTTGGTCTTTGTAACACGGACCTCAGAAAAAATGCTGCACTGCTTTCAAATCAGTGCAGTGCAAATCAGAATCAAAGGGTGCTAACAAGTTACTGGGGGGAAAAAACCCCACATAGGCAGATGCTATTCCCTCAAGCCCCTGAGGGTAGAGGTGTTACCAACAGAGGTGTGACAGAACTCCAGCACTCCAACACTATAAACTGAACCATAAGCAACTCATTTAAGACAAATCATTTTAGAAATGAAATGTTTACTTACTCATTGACACAAAACCTCCACTCTTTAATTGTCTATCTCAGTCTGTGAAAGTGCATTGAAAATCTACCAAGATTATAAATAGAACCGCTCAGTTAACAACCGCTTTGATGTCTAAAATAAAGTCCACATTTCTACTCCCCCTGTCTACCTGTCTGTTTTTTGAGATTGTCTGTTTAGACCAGCATTCCTGGGCTCATAGTGAGATAGATGTAAATGAGCGATGGTGAAAGATTGTTTTTCATTGGAGGGAGTTTCTTACCACGTACAAAAGAATTAGAAAGGATTTCTATCTCACGGACATCCTGAAGTAGAAAAAGGGTATCATAACATCAGGGAAAAGTCCAAGTCCTCCCTGCCTCCCTCTGAAAAACAAACTGTGTCTTTTAATCATGGTCCCTATTTTCAAGTACCACAGAACCTAAATATAGTCAAAAAATCTCCGAACTTCCTGCTGGGATGCCTAATTTGGGTGCTGTAGGCCCTTCACAGTACTGATGGTTCAAGGTGCAGAGATCAGGGTAATGCAAATCACCCATTGGTTTCTTCTCCTGAGTTATATAGGCACATGCAGAAGGTAGTCTAAACATGGCACCCAGAGCCTCTGCTGAACATCTCATGCCCTAAAAACTGAGACTCCCTTAATGATGTTCTCATCGTGAGACATCTAGATCTTACATCAAAAACCTTATGGTGCCCTACTGAAAGCCCAGCCCTGGGCTGGCAGGTGGGATGTGGGGGATACCGACAGGAATTGGCTGTGCAAGCTAGCTGAGAAAGAGCCCACCCACATCTTCCCTGCCTTAGACAAGAACCATCCATCGCTCATGTTCATAATTCCTGATGTTGCTTCCAAAATTCAATGTGTGGGACCTGAAAAACACCTATCGTGGAGGGGGTCTGAGCACAGATAAACTCCTAGACCTGTTGCCAGTACACTGGAAGGCTAATTAAATGAATATGGCTTTCAGTAACTTCCAAGCTAAACAACTTGCCAAAGCATTCAAACTTGCTAAATATTGGAAGTGTTTCACCTCTATTGGCTCCATGCTCAGGCATCTCAGGATGGTTAGTTCTACCAATAATTCATGTACCTGCATGTTTTAATGACAACTGAAATACCCTGGCATTTCTGGGCTAGCATGTGTGCTATGATCTATGAGCCTACACTCCCTCTACCTTCACTTTGAACTGAACTGCTTTATTAAGCAACCCCACTACCCACCACTATCTAACATGCCAAGACCTGTGAAGTTTTCTTGTACAGTGCTGCCTTTGAATCCCTTCCAAGACCCAACCAGTAGCACCAGTATTCAGACACTGTAGGATGATACCCAGAGCCAATGAGCTAAAACTTCCTTTGGGAATCTGAAGAAACCCAAGAAGACTGGGTTTCTTTTTTAACAAAGCCAATGAGAGCCAATTGACACACACACTGCGATCTTTAGGACAGGGAGCTACAAATGAGCATATCTGCAATAAAAATCTCATTACACCTACCTGCTTCCCTAGGAGAGAAACTTGCCTGTCCTAGAGGAGCACAACAGGGCACTCTTAGAAGAGGAATATAGAAAAAAAGGGGTTCCTCTGCCTTATCTGTACTGCACATAAAGCTGCTTCAGAAGCATATTTCTAAGGATTTTTGCTGGTATTTACTCTTTCATTGTTACAAAGCAGGTAAGATATAGAGCCTTAGATATCAAGGGTCAGGTCCACAAATGAGATTATGCATTTTAAGTGATATTAGATATATTCAAGTAGGAATTTGGAATGAGATTTAGTTCACAGATTAAAGCATCCAGATTCGGGTGTTTACGCACTGACTTGTGAAGTCCCACTGTAGGTACTGGGGAGTTAGCAGTGTTGCTAGCAGCTTCTAGAAGTTTACTCAGCTCACATTAAAGCAGACACTTTTATCTGGCCCATCAATCAGTTTTCTCAGTGGCAGTGACTGTACTTCCTAGGAGCTTCATCCAGTTGGCTACATACCAACACCTAGAACCTGGAGTGAAACCCTGGAGTATCCATAACGTTTGCACCAAATTGTCAGATATGATTTGGGATCTATGGAAGACCCATGGTCCCCTGAGCAGCACCAAGAGGCAAGAAAACATTCCCTAAAGCACCCCAAAGGACACTCAGCACATATAGGTGAAAAGTGAACAGTGCAGAGGAGGCAGAACTGTGTGGCAACAAGGGACAGAAAGAGTCTCTGTGGTTGAATCACTTTGTGCCATTCGCCCTCAGGGTCATGGTCTATTTGTTGTCATAGATATGGCCTTTGAGTGTAACCTTTTGACTCTGTATGGCTGGTTAGGATGTTGGTTACACAGCCCTCTTGTACCTAACTACTGTTAAGATGAAATAGTACAACTGAAACAGAACAGAAAGAAAAGAAGGGGGAAAAAAAACCCAACCAACAGTCTACATGTTTACCAGTCTGATCTAATGTCCTCTCATCTTGGGATGAAAGGGCAAGGACAGCTTTGCTTCTTCTGACCACCAAACAAAGGTTCTTTATGCATTTGTTTGCACATATGTGTTTGTTTATACCACAGCACTTCATAGCAAACTAAAATAGTTCCTGGCCAAAGAATGTATCATATTTTTAATAGAAATGATCTGGGTTGGAAGGGACCTTAAAGCTCATTCAGTTCCAACCCCCCACCATGGGCAGGGACACCTTCCACTAGAGCAGGTCGCCCTATGTTTTCCAGTTTGGTCTCTGCAAATAGCTCCCAGAAATGTCTGGACAGAGACAGAAAAGTTTGGAGCAAGACCTACTGCTTGTGTTTTGCTGGATCCTAGCAAACACAAAACAGGATGCAGAATTGACACGAGTCAGCAAAGGAGGATCTCTTGTTGTGTTTTAACATCTACTGAAGATGCCATGGGACCTCTTCCCTCCTGTTTCTTTTTATCCATTGATTTTCCTAGAGAAAGCCAAGGATGCTCAGCTTTCCATGCCCCAAGTGCCAACATTAGGGACTATCATTCCCTCGTGTCCTCCTGTCCAGGCTTCTTTCCTGTGCAAGTAAACACACAGAGGTTTCCGTGCACATCTGAGCCTCCCCCTGATCTGGGATCATGATGTGGCTATGGCATGCATCCAGCCCAAAACCCCAGAATTTCTCCTGAGTTCAGTAGTTTAAGTTCATACCTATATAATCAGGCAGAAAAAAAATCCAGGAACGAGGTCTCACTTAATGAATTAACATACAGCTGTCTCCTTCCAGCCAACACCCCCAAGCCACTGCAGTTTAATTCCCTTCATGTCCCACATTGGTACATTTATACCAGCAGATCTGCTCCAGTAGGTGTGAGGGAGGCAGGGAGCAGGCAAACAGTTTTATTACTTTAACCATTCCAGGATAATTAAGCAGGGCAACTTTTGGGTGTAGCCAAGGACTAAGCCCCCTTTTATTGCTCTGAGAGAGTAAAGAGGCCATAAAAGGCATTTAAATTACTATTACCCTCAACAGTGAAATTCGGAGTCAGTCCAAAAGAAATTCTATTCATTTCAGGCTCACCGACTTCAGTGGAGCCTAGATTTAGTCCTCAGTTTCACAGCCTTGGAGAACATAACCCTACCAAAACAAGACTCTTTAGAAAGCCATTGCTGTATCCTTTGAAGCAAAACACAGAGAAGGGACACTCAGACTAATGCTGCAATACTGGCAATGAAGTTCCCTTGTGTCTGTAGAGAGCACGGACATACAAATGCCCCCTGTTGTACAGGGAAGTGGTCTCCTTTCACCTCCCCTAAGCACTGGCATCTTCTCACCCTTATACATTATGGGTATTGATGTGCCCTTATAAATTATGCCCTTCTCCTCAACTCAAACCTTCCATTGGGATTTGCAGATGCTCAGCTTGAGCTGGCTCATCTGTTAGGCTGGAAGTTTGCTTACAGAGTCTGGTCCCTGCAGTTACTTGAGCAAGGATAGGCTGTATCGCTGAATCTTCAGCATTTCCTTTATCTGTTATTTAAAATGGTAAGGCTTACCAGGGAGATGAATACAGGAACAGAGGAGTTGAAAGCTTTTATATCAGACCTGTACAAACAAAGTTAATGTGTCTTCCTTGTGCACAAAGATTAGCTGTGATTAAGTGCTCCAATATGAAAAACGAAGACAGAAAAATAGAAAAGTGTTGCAGTGCTTAGCCATCCTTCTTAAAATAACTACCATTGTGTTAGGCTTAAAAGGCATTTGCTAAAGATTTTGTGAAGAATTAAGCTTATTTGTTATTCTTTTAAGATAGAAACAAGAGTAAAGGAAAAGCTGTTAGTCAACATTGTCTTAGAAGATAAAGGTTTCTAGATAAGAGCATATATGGGTCAATAGAAGCTTCAGTAAATATCTTTCTTGATTGACAGGTCTCTGAGATATTTTTTTGGCTGGTTTAATGTCACCTTCTTTCTTTTTTCTTTTTCCTATTCTTTTTAAACACTCTTGCAGTAATGTTAGCTAATGGGGCAAGCAAGTTATGGCACGTTTGTATTTGACCAACGGTGACACCAGGAAAGCAGCGAGAAGCAACCTGAGGGACGGTGTTTACACCACGTCAGCTTAACTCAGGCATCTTATCAAGAGGTTCAATTAAATGAATGGGACAGAGTTAGTCCAGACACTTACTTCAGATTATTAATGTCTCCAGCAGAGGAGACTTTTCTGCTTTAACTAAACTCATTTAAAACCAGCCCTCGGAGCGTGAGCAGAAAAGAGCTGTACATTGCAAACCCCAGGCCTTAGACTCACTCAGGGGACTGGACATCAGTGCTTTAAGCTGTTTGCCTGCAAGGTGTAGCTGTCAGGTGTTAAAAACTGCAAGCCTACCTAGAAGTCCTAAGGCAAAATATAAGATTCAAAGATCTTTTAATTTGCTTTCTGTGGCTGGGGTTACTTTTTTCTCCAGTTTCCACACAGCCACAAAGATTAAAAACAACTCACTCCGAAGAGGGGAAAAGAAGAAGGAGATTCTCAGATGATAAGCTCGTTCCAGCAGCTGAGTATTTATAAGGGATTCAAAACAAAACAGGCTGAGCCAGGGTGTAGATGTGTCTGTCCCCCTGGAAATAACACCTCACTCAGCAAAGATGCCCTTTGACTATTGGTGTGGCTATCTGAGGGGCCAAGTGCTGTTCAAAGCACTGATGCACGCCACCCCTGAAATGCATCCAGCTGTGTGAGAAATAAGCTGAGAGCACAGTGCAGCATCCCTCGAATCTAAATCCTAAAAGATAGACACCCCCAGAAGAGATCCCTGTGCTGAACTGTGAACAAATAAATAGCTCTGCTTTGCATCAGGATGCCAGAGTCTGGAGCATTTGAAGCTTTCCACAGCACTGCAAGAGGTAGGAGACAGACAGGAGGGCAGGGAGGCATGGAGGTTTGCCTTCAGTGGAAACACTGAGCCTGTTTTACATCACTGAATGACCAGCATAAATTTTCTTTCCTTATGGACAGATCGAGACAGGAGTAAACATCTTCTGAATTTTATTGGGCAACCAACCACACCAAATTAAGTCTTTCAAAATGAACCTTTAGACTAGTTACAGGGTGTCTATAGCAAGGACTCGCAATAGCTTTCAGCGCTGTCCCTGGGGCATGTTGGATTCTGCGGAGCTGGGTGTGTTAACAGAAGAGAAGCCCACATGTCTGGACATTGCCTCCAGCTCCATCTGTGCTTCAGAGCTGGCTCCCGGCCTGGGTCCCAGCAGGCATCTTGCTGTGCCTCCAGCCTGTGTGAGACTCCCATGGTTGTCACTCCGCAGCAAACAGGGAAAGGAGTAGGTCCTGTCATTGGGACAGGTTAACTGCTCTGCAGAGTTTAAGTGCTGCTTTTGGCTCTCAGCATCCATCTTGATGATTATATAATGGTTGAGAAATGCTGGAAACCACCGTAAGAATGACCAGGAAGAAACCCCAGACCCTTCAGCCAGCAAATATCCTCAGAAACCTGGCACCCATAGGGAACTAAATAACGGATGGGTGTAGGAAACGGATGGCTTGTTCAATGCCTCACTCCAGACAAGCAGAGTGCTGTGGAAACATTGCTCTTCCTACTTCCCCCCATAAAGTCCCACAGGTCCTCTTTCTGGGACCATCATGACCATAACCTATGAGGGGTGACAGAGCTCCAGCCGTGCGAGACACACTACCTGGGCAGCAGAGACAGAAAGGAGATTCCTCCTGAGAAAACAGACACAGTGACTGATAAAAGCCTTTGAAATACACTATTCAGTGAGGACAAACCTGTGGAGAGAAGATGTTCAATGAGACACACAATACTTCCAGGAAAATCATAACGTGTTTCAACTCATGCAATTTTCAATGGGAATTAGGACCAAGTGTACGGAAGAAATTCATGTATTAGCCTTCCCCACACATCCCACTGCTGGGGCTGGCTCCAGACAGCTCCTGTGATTTGAGGCTCCATTTATCCTCAGTGCAAAGTTCCTGTTTAAAATTCAGTAACGCATTTATTTATTTTCAGACACAACCTATTTCCCCAGCCTAAAGACTGCCTGGGAGCCAACAGATAGTTCTGCCTTGAAATGTGATACGGAGAAAGCCTGGGTGATTTTGGCCTGTCTCAATATTGTGATCGCAGCTGGGGAGTTAAAAACCCTTCTCCCACAAGCTGCAGGGACAGCGTGTGTGGGTTATCACACGCATTTCAAACCCTGTTGAGTAGGAGGGGTGCAGAGAGGTTTTAGGGCTGGCAAAAGCTGCAAAACCTATGAGTGTCTTGGTGAAGAAATTACTGACTTGTGACCCAGCTGCACCCAGTCTGCAAATGCCTGAGAGGTGTGAACGCTGCAGAGAAGGGGGAGCTGGTATAGGGTAGGGAGAGAGAATGTGTGAGGTGCTGTCTTGAAGGTCACAATCTAGATCTGGTTCCTCTTAGAGGAGACAACAGAGAAAATCTACCCAAACATGTTCATTGCGTGGTGTGAGAGAGCAAGGTAGAACCAAAGAACCACAGAATGGTTTGGGTTGGAAAGGACCTTAAGATCATCCAGTTCCAACCCTCCTGCCATGGGCAGGGACACCTCACACTAAACCATGCCACCCAAGGCTCTGTACAGCCTGGCCTTGAACACTGCCAGGATGGAGCATTCACAACCTCCCTGGGCAACCCATTCCAGTGCCTCACCACCCTCACAGGAAAGAACTTCTTCCTTATATCTAAACCTTGGAAAAAAACAACCAAGGTAGAAAAGAAGAGCAAAAACAACATTTGGTTAAGTGCTTATGTCTTGCACACCAAAGGCAACCAGGTGGTGGGTGGGTGATGTAAATGTTTCTTCGTGCTTAATTACAGAGGATGTATATGTGGCCACATCGACAGGATGATTCAGAGCTTCAGCTCAAGCTTTGGCAGCTCAGAGCTGTGGGCTCCAGAGGTTTCCACATCCCTTCCTTGTCTTGCTATATGTGACAGCACAGACCTCCAAGACATTAAGAATGGCAAACTAAAATGTCCTTTTTTGCTGATAGATAGAGAGATAAATGATAGATAGATAGATAGATAGATAGATAGATGATAGATAGATAGATAGATAGATAGATAGATAGATAGATAGATAGATAGATAGATAGATGGATAGATAGAAGGAAAGTAACAAAAGAGACAGGGCCAAAACACGATAGATGAGTGCATTGACCCTGGGTTTTCATCCTCAGACACTATGGAGATGCGGACAGTGTGGAGCTGAACATAAAACCATTAAACCCAAGGTCTCCATCTCTGAACTCCCACTCCCCTTCCTCCTCTGCCATTAATAATAAGTGTCTGGTTTCAAAGTATGCCCCTAGAAAATTCCCCTTTAAGTTGTGGGTTTTATCTCCCCCTCCATGGTTTTTCTGTTTAATTCTGCACATTGGCACCACTTGTTGAGGGGACCTGGTTGTTTGCTCCATCCTCCTGTTTGTTTTCCCCTTTGCTTTCTGCATGTGGGAGGATGGCAGAGAGTGGAAGTGAGCATGTTCATCGTCAACAAACACAGGGCAGACGGAGGTCAGCCCAGCATCAGATGCAGTGCCTGGTACAGAGCTGCATGGGCAAGGGCCAGTGTAAAACCAACATGGTGAGGGGAAAGCGAAGAACAACATGTGTTTTGTTTGGGTTTGGTTTGACTTAGTCAGCCTCCATGCCAAAAAAGTTAATTCATGTGGGTTTTCAAACTACTGGAGGCCCGAGATGCTGAGGTGTGTTTAAGAGATTTGAGTTTGCGTGTGTGACATAGATGTCATTAACAGAAATAATATCCCTGGGCAGGGAAGGCTGGAGAGGATGGGGAAGCAGGGGGAGGTGGAAGAGGAGGAAAGCTGCTAAGCTAAGAAAGGATGAGGTAATGATAACATAATTTCCTAAACTGGCTACTAATTAACCACAACTCTGGAGCTTAGAACTGCGAATTGACTGCATTATAACACAAAAAATCACTCTAATCTGAAAATTAAAAGGAAAATTGAAAAAGCATCAGCACATTTTTCAATGACAGTGCTGGCCAAAGAAACCAAGTGCATTTTATAGCTTTATTTCTTTATACCTTTTTCCCCATACTCATGGGCAACAGCCAAAATTTCTCGTGCACACAGGACACAGGGCATGGGCATTTTTCGGTGTGAAGTAAGGCGTGAGAGAATAGAATAGGCAAAATTCCCTTCTGGTGCTTCTCTGGCACAGCACAGAGAGGAGCAGTGCCCAAATCAGGCTGTGCAGCAGTATTTGAGTGCTGCTCATGCGTATGAGTGAGGAGGAAAGCCAAACACCAGCACCTTCCGCTGCCCAGCTCCCCCTTCTTCATGCTTTGAGTCACCTGCAGTAGTCAGGTGTACTGGGGTCAGCCTGAAAGGTTTCAGGGGAAATACTGTATACTGACAAGGGTTTGGGCTGCAGCTTCTACAGTCCTGGCCCTTTCTCCCACACCAGCAAGACGTCTGCATAGAATCATAGCATCACATAATCATAAAATCATAGAACGCTTTGGGTTGGAAAGGGCCTTAAGCTCATCCAGTTCCAACCTCCTCCCATAGGCAGGGACACCTTCTACCAGACCAGGATGCTCCAAGCCTCGTCCAACCTGACCTTGAACACCGCCAGGGATGGAGCATTTACCACTTCTCTGGGCAATCTGCTCCAGTGCCTCAGCACCCTCACAGTAAAGGACTTCTTCCTTATAACCAACCTAAATCTCCCCTGTTTAAGTTTGAACCCATTACCCCTTGTCCTATCATTACAGTCCCTGATGAACATGAAATACTCCTTCAATGGGAATAGGAGAGGAATAAGAGAGCAGGAAAAAGCTAATCCCTTGTTTGGTTAGGCATTGCCCACAGCCTGTTTTCTTCAGTGTAGGGAGAGGTCCAGTCTTCATTGTGCCCCCTGTATTAAGCGTAGATGCAAAAGGGCTCTTTCTAAGGAATCCCATTAAAAGAAGTCCGAATTCTCAGACATAAGGTACAGTGCAGCACAGCTGCAATGCTGCAATGCACAGCAGCCAGTAGCTCAGCAAAATCAAAGAGCAACAATGACTTAAACCACTCAACATTATGACAAACTTGCAGGAAGCTGTAGGTATTCATTGCAAAAAGCTGATGTGCATTTGGGGGATGACAAGAGAGGAGGGGATGTCACCCAGGGCAGGTCAGAAAGGGAAAATCAAAACAGGTCTGCCAAAAGTTTCTGCTTTAATGCTGGATCCCTTATATTGGTAGTATAGGACTGGTTGTTTCTGACAACAGAGATGTTTATCCAAGGGAGAAGTTAAAATGCCCCCCGTTCCTAACATCATCACATCATGCATTGGGCCTGAACCCACTCTTGCTCTTCTCACCACCTCTTTCACACCACAGCACTACTGAGGACAAAAAGCCACACAGCTAGGCTTGGAGCACAAGAGCTTGGGTCATAAAGGAAAGGAGATGGAGGCTAATGAGGACCTAAAGCCCCTTCTTTCCTCTCTCCTTGTAAACCACACCTGTATGTCCCAGCTGGGCCCACAGCTGATCGGGACCTTCCTCTTACATGAGAGGAAGTGCTCACCTGGATGAACATATTTGGGAATGAGGAGATTAAATCAGCCTCAAGCAGGGGAAAGCTGCCTGGCATTAGTGCACTCGAATGCAAGCTAATAAACCGTGCTAATATCACAGCTATTTCCTCCCCATCATTCAGCACCAGCTCAGTGCTCCCAGCTCCGCATTCCAAATGCTACATCCCCCGTCTGAGAGGTAAGCCATCACATTCAGCATCCACCTCAAACCGCTGCTCATTCCAAGTGCTCTTGATGAACTTACTTACATGAGCAAAATGAGAGGTCACAGCTCACGAGGGGATTGTCAAAGCACAGGGCTCAGGGCAGATGGACTGTGCAGCAGAATTACTGAATCAAGAAATAACAGGTTTCTCTGCTTGACTTTCTGCTTGGGTGACTAAGGGAAAGAAAAGTGTTTCCATCCAGCAGACCTCATGAGTGCCCTATGTGACCTTTAGCATCAGCATCGCTCCTGTTTGTAGACAGCCAGATCCTCAGCTGGTGTAAATAGTCATCCCTCCCCTGCCTTGGCAAAATGACCTTGTCTTCTACCACAGCTTCCACCCCCAGACTCCACCTTCTCTGACTCCCACCACCAGTGCTTTCTGTAGCTGACAGCAGCCTGACCCTTTGGTAGTCACTTCTGTCTTATTTATTCCTAGGATTGATTTGGGTTTTGGTGCTCCTCTGGTTTAAGATGGGGTAAATATTTATTGGGAACAGAAAAGCAAAATGAAAACCAGAAGATTCAGGCACATCCCCGTGTCATAGGAGAGCAGAGCAGGACTAATTTGCAGCTCAACCAAGGGTTGCTCACTGAAAACTAGGATGGGATTCCTGGCTTTGGAAAATACTGGATAGTTTTGTATCAGCTTTGGGGTGTTTTTTTCCCAGAATGGGTCCTGCCAAGCTTCATACATCACACACAAGCTTCACTTCTTTGCCCGTGATTGATCTTCCTCTGGCATAATAGGCATCTCATTTGTTGTCATCCTGGCATCTCTCTTCTGCTCCAGAACCAGATTCTAATGGACACAACCCATGGGCACATCCAGTCCTGTGCTGGGTGAAGGGCTCTGGAGCAGAGCAGAGGCTTTGGGTTGTGCTGGAAACCTCCTCCTCACACAGCATAACCCCAGGATGAGGCACGTCCACCATCCACAGACACCTCCATCATGTCATGGGTCAAGAAACTTATGTGAATTGGAGTTTATTATGGGGTATGAGAAAAGTGGGCTCAAACCCATGTTCAATGGGTGACTTGTATGTGTTCCTGCCATAGGCAGATATCCCTGAAACCCTGCTAGGCAGAAGCCTGGTGCATCTGTCTCCTCCTAAAAGGCAGAGAAGCACTTGGGTCCTTTTGAGGATCTGGATTCATACTCAGAAATGGTTTTGGTATTAAGGAAATACTGGGGTTAAACAGCTCAAACAAAAATTGCTTTCATTTTAACGTGTCTTTTGGAAAAAAAGGGTCAAAATTATTTTCTGAAAGCTTTTCTTTTAAATTTTGAAACAGGAAATTCAACCAGACCACCTTCTTTGGGGATTTTTTTTTTTCTTTTTTTCGGGGGGGGGGGGGGGGGGAGGGTTGTGGATTGTTGTTTTTTTTTTTTCCCAAAACATCTCAGTTTGAATGAATAAGTGTTTTCCATCTCCAGTCAGAAATTTCTCACTGAGCCTTATTCAGAGTTGAAACAGCCACAGGGCTGCATGAAATTCTCCCCAGAGAAGATATGGCACAATAAATCAGGTAGACTTACTCGAGGAGGATGCTGACTCTTGTTCCTTTGACACCAGACAGTCCTGGCAAAAGGCAGAATAGATCATATATGAAGAAACTTTAGCTTTAGAAGTCACTTTTTAGTGACGGGGGACTCTTTCCGTTATACTACAACAGCACAGCACTACAGCAAAAGCTGTGATTCTTTCAAACATATCATTTCCCCTCATAAAAGTAGGGGGGGGGGAAAGAAGATTCAGAATTTGATGGGATTTGCACCAAGAACAGCTTCACTTAAGCCTAGCTGGTTGACGGACTTGCCAGAGGGGCCAAACGAGGTCAGCAAAACCCAACTTTTTTTGGAGAAAAACCTGGAAAAAAAAGGGTTAGCTACTAAAACCCAGTGAGCAAAATAAAGCAGAGCTTTCCCATTCCCTCATTCCCAAACTCTCTTGAGCTTGTGAAAGGATTAGAAAGCCACTGATGCTGCTATAAAGCCACGTGCATCTCCCGGGATGCCCGTTAAATAGCAGGAGGCCGCCTTAGGGCCACCCCGTGCTTCAGTCACACCTCATTCACAGGATCTCCTTTCAGCACGACTGTCCTCACTCTTGCTCTTTCTCACCCACTGCCGAGCAGACCCGCAGCTCCCATGACATTTACCATGTGGCCTCATTCACATGTTTCAGGAGGGGATACTGCATCATTCCCAGGGATAGCCGAAGAGCCCTGCCTTTGTGGGGTGGTGAAATCTCTTACCACTGAGAACTGCTTGTCTCTCCCCCTTCCCCAAGAAAGGGGAAAAGAAAAGGAGAGAAAATGTTCCATACAACATCTTGCTTCGTCTGGGGGAGGTGAAGCAGATGGAAGAGGCTCTCCAGCACTTACACCCAGTTTTTCTCTCTTTTTCATCCTTCTGACTTTCGTAAGACCCATTCAAATGCAGCACAACCTTCCTTAACACAGCAGGACCTAAAACCGTAGCTTTTCTTGGTCAGAGGCTGTATGTTAGCAGTGCCCAGCTCAGTCAGGGCTTGCATTTTAATTAGAATCTCTAATGGCAAAATAATATGAGAATAATCCCAGTAAAGTGCTTTGCCTCTGGCATCCGAGATAATACTGACATTTCAGGTGTTCCCTAGCCCGTACCAATTTAGTGTTATTATTTGTCCTACAGCATCAGCTACAGGTTCTTAAACCTGATAGACAAAATATCCTCATAAATAAGCATGGTAAGAGCAGTTCATTCCCCTGAAGAGGTATGGTCAGGGGTATGTATCTCATTGCCTTCATGTGCAGATGCTAATGGGCAGAGGATGAGTCAGTGAAGAAAGCTCTGAAGGAGGTTTTCTCTCTGCAGACTTTGCAGGGAACCCAGGCCTCAGCTTTGGGATCAATGTTGCACGGACGGGGGGTCCTATTCTCCAAGGAAAGACCACTCTGTTCAATACCTTTCACGCTGTTCAATACCTTTATGCAGCCTGGATTCAAAACAGCTACTCAGCTTTTTGGAGCAGGACCTACTTTTCAGCTGGGGTTGGACAACAGTAAGCACAGTGGAGTTTTGGCAACCAATTTGGACCATAGTAGACACCCAGAAAGCACTTCTGGGATATTTAGAATATATTGAGGTTTCTTCCTGGGGCTGATGTAAGTACAACTTTTAAGGTATTTCAGCCTTTTGAACCCAAAGTCCACCTTTCGTACTATTAGTGGAAATCAAACCTGCCCTAAAGCCAGTGATATGCACTGCATATGTGGATATGCAACTGCATGAGACATCAAAGCAGGAAAAAAAACTTCATGTAAGGATTTAAAACATCAGTCGATGTTTTCAAAGCCATTTTCTTACGCACACAAAATCATTACAGTTTTGTTTTCTGATAGGATAACACTGGAAAAAAACATGCGAGTGTCCAGCTGGAAAAAAAAGAGGGAGAAAAAGCCAAAACCCAATGCCTAGACACACACTTTAAGCAGTTGCAAAGCTTCGCCTCACTGGCTTAGGCCAGTCCCCCCTGCCAGTAAACTAGGCACGACTGTGGTTTAACAGCTCTGCAGATGCTTTTGAGGTGCAAGTGGCTCCTCAGGCACCGGTGGCAGCGTCTCTCTGTGCCTCTCTTTTTCTCTGATCTGTGAACTGGAGCCTTCAGTAGAAGGATGGAGAAGGACGGAAGCGAAGATGATTCATCAGTACCTGTGCACATAGATTGTAATGAGCACTGCAGGGGGACCCTAAAATAAAGCTGTGTAAAGTGACAGTGAAAACCAACCCGAGTGGGGTGGTCTGTTTAAAACCACTCTGATTTGCAGTTTGGGCTCATGGGTATCAGAGAGGTCAACAAGCATTTCCCAGCTCCCTGGGAGTGCTGAGTTATGCTCCCAAAGTGTAGTTTCTGTTGGATTTGTCCACCAAAATCCCAAGTTCCTGAAGAGCTGCTGAGTGCTGGCTGACTTCCCTAAGCACGCTGCTCTCTTTGAAGGTGCCAAACTGCACTAAAAGTAGTTAAATGCACAGGAAACGTTTCCTTTTTCCATTTAGGCAATTGTTGTCCTTGCCCCAGGGATGTTATATGAGCATGAGTGGGAGGGACCCAGACCCACACCATAGGAGAAAAGTTAAATAGCCCTGGAGCTGGTGAAGCATCCTGCCTCCCGTTTCAGCCAGGCGCTCCCTGTAATCTGTCAGCTGTCCGCTGCCTGCTATGGACCAGCATCATTAGGTACAGGAAAGGGGAAAGCAAACATGCTCAAAACCCAAGAAAACAAAGCAAATAGGATTCATGGTCTAGTGGTTAAAAGGCAAGCACTGAGGGGTCAGGAGAGCTGGCTTCTCTCACAGGCTGTAGCACTCTCATTGGTTAACATCTCCTTCCTGTGCCTCAGTTTACCCAGCTATAAAAAGAGGGATTATTACCCCCCCAGCTTACATTAGGAAGGCTCCAAAGCACCCACAGCCTAATCAGTGTTGCAGGTTATTCCAGCCTTGGCAATGTGGGGAAAATTAAGGCCGAGTTATACAGGTGAATCTTTGCTGGCTCTGACAAACTCATAGCGACAATCCTATTTTAAACGGATGGTTTATACCATCCATTCCTGCCTTTTCTTTTCCATGCAGCCATGCAATAGGAAATATGTATTGCATACTCTGATATGCCTTCTGCCTACTGTTAGTATGCCAAAATGAATAAAGCCAGGGAGTTTCAGCCCCAGGAAAGGCCACAGCAGAGCTTCCCATGGGTCTGCTGCCAATGGGACTCCAAAGCAGGGGAGATTGGCTGGGAGGTTTCTTCACAGCTGAAGTTTCCCTGTGTGTCCCTTGTGTCACTAAACCTAACACAATGCCACTTCACACATTGAGGATGCCACCATACCATGTTAACAAGCAGTGTGCACAGACAAAGACATCCTTGAGATGACAATGGAGAGGAGACCATCTCTGGCACATCTCTGTTGGTTCAACTTTGGGGTTTTTTGTTTGTGTTGGTTTTGCTCACACCCTCTAACTAAAAGAGCTGAACCAGCAATGTTCGTTGAAACTATGAACTAAGCACAGTCTCTGCAGGAGTTAGTTCGTCAACAGGGCTGCTGCAATCACACTTCACCCTATTCCTACCTGGGACAAACCCAGCAGCACCAGCAAACATTCAGTTTCTTCTTCAAGCATGCTGTGAATTAGAGCCTTTACCTATTTACACCTCTCTGAACCTTTGACCCTTCTGGAGCTGTTCATTAAGAGATCTAAGGAATTTATTTGGGACTTATAACCTCAAAATTAATAGGCTTCTTTGCAGAGATCTCTTCTTTGGTGCGTTCTTAAGGTACGGCCAAAACACTTTTCTTGTGACTATCACTACAGGCTGCACAAGGAAGTAGCTGAGTCACCATCCATGGAGATGCTTAAAGGATGTGTACACATGATGCTTAGGGACATAGCAGTGTTAGGTTTACAGCTGGACTTAAGGGTCTTTTCCAACCTAAATGATGCTGTGATTCTAAAGTGACAATTGTGGACTTGCATGAATTTTATCAGAAGAGGCATGCACTTTATCTGAAGAAAAGGGAATTTTTGTCAGGAACCTGAAATCCTCAAAACTCTGAAAGCATTCAACCTGAAAACAAAACTGCAATTTTTCAGTGGTTTTTCCTCCTTTTTAGCAGCAGAAAGGCATTTTCGATAGAAGACATGGCAATAAAAAGCAACCCACTTCCTGGGAAAATTACTCACATGTATTACAATAGGAGCTGCAGGGCACTAATAATGTATAAGGT
Organism: Pezoporus flaviventris; assembly: GCF_033815535.1. Classification (NCBI taxonomy): domain Eukaryota; kingdom Metazoa; phylum Chordata; class Aves; order Psittaciformes; family Psittacidae; genus Pezoporus; species Pezoporus flaviventris. Next base: position 1,024,293 of record NW_026892597.1, on the reverse strand, counting down.
ACACAATAGTATATTAATGTCCTTCTTTATTCAGGTGTTTAGGATCTTGAGTGCCCGAGGCAGTACATTTTCTTCATGTGCTTACTGGAAAGACACATGAACCTGAGTTTATCCCATCTAACAGCATGGGCTCGACTTCATCGCCCACAGCTGGGAGTGAAGTGCCACTTGAGATGCCCCGTGTCATGTTTGCAAGTCTCTGGGGATGGCTCAGATACCCAAGGTGTCTCAAGAAGCACGGGCCTGTGTGAAGGCAACAGAGCAATCCCTGGGTTTAATAGAAGTGTTAGGAGTGTGCATGTCTTCAGCTCTTGCTGTAGGTAGCAGAGAAACAGGTACTTCTATTCATTACATGGTGAGTCTCAGGTGACAAGGAATATATTCTATCTCAGTTAACTTTACACATCCAATGGGCTAAAGTGCTTGGCTAGAGTCACCCTACAGCCACCTGAGAGACAGACATGTTAGGATCATTAAATACAGCTACCATAGGTATCTTTGTTAGGATGGTGGGATGCAATTTATGGAGAAAGCCAAGGTATTTCCAAGGACTGAGATTTCACAGCCCCTATGGCCTCTCTTGCACTGTTTGACCAGCCTCAAGGTGAAAGAAAAAACTTTCATAATGTCTTATCAGAGTTCTCCTGACTGTTGCCTAACTCCTGTTGCTGTGCACCTCTGAGAAGAGCCTGGTTTGGTTTGTTCTACACACCCCCATAAGGTAGCTGCTATACCTAATGTCGAAAGATAAGTGATTTTGAATCTTCTCTTAGAATCACAGAATAGTTAGGGTTGGAAAGGACCTTAAGATCATCCTGTTCCAACCCCCCTGCCACACCTCACATTAAACCATGGCACCCAAGGCCTCGTCCAACCTGGCCTTAAGCACCACCAGGGATGGAGCATTCACAACCTCCCTGGGCAACCCATTCCAGTGCCTCACCACCCTCACAGGAAAGAATTTCCTCCTTAGATCCAATCTAAACTTCCCCTGTTTCAGTTTGAACCCGTTACCCCTTGTCCTGTCACTACAGTCCCTAATGAAGAGTCCCTCCCCAGCATCCCTATAGGCCCCCTTCAGATACTGGAAGCTGCTCTGAGGTCTCCACGCAGCCTTCTCTTCTCCAGCCTGAACAGCCCCAACTTTCTCAGCCTGTCTTCATACGGGAGGTGCTCCAGTCCCTGATCATCCTCGTGGCCTCCTCTGGACTTGTTCCAACAGTTCCATGTCCTTTTTATGTTGAGGACACCAGAACTGCACACAATGCTCCAGGTGAGGTCTCATGAGAGCAACTTCTTTAAACTGAGACAAACCAGGACCCTCAGTTTCTCCTAATGTGCTCCTGTCCTCCACCTTCTTGGTGACCCTCCACAGGGCTTGTTCCAGTATGTCAATCAAATTGGACATTAGAGGATATGAATTCCCTTCTACCTGTCCCCTTGGCGTATAACCTAGAGGTTCGAGAAACCCTGTGCAGTTCCTTGCACTAAATAGGATGAAAACTGGCCCTAATGATGAAAGAGTTTCTAAGTAAGAGTTTCATTCAGAATAGCAACTGCACTTTATTTTACACTCTATTTCACAGCACTTCTTTTATGAACTCCACGTAGACAAGGGCACTGAAGGTCTCTCAAAAAAAGCTTATTTCCACTGTAGGAACTACAGAATTTGTGACCAAAAGCTTCTAGGGGAATATGTAGACAGGTTCGCTCCACATCGATGATAACTGTTAAGCCTCAGAAATCTTTGGATCAAAGGCCTCATAAAGGTCACTGTAATATTATTCTTAAAATACACTCCTTCCTGCTGTTGGCTGACAGTCCAGTGCTGTGAGGCTTTGAGGATAAAGGGAAGCATTGCTAAAAGGCTTTCTGAGACATCTGAACGGCAGGACTTCTTCTCAGAGAAGGAGGTGGAAGTAAACAAGCAGTGGCGTAAACAGAGAGGTCACTTTGCATGGCAAGTGGAAGCAGAGCACTGTAAAAAGGCAGGGTTGATAATTATATAGTGATTTTATTGCCAGTAAAAAATGGGAAGGGAGAAAAACTTAAGAAAGGTGCCTTCGCTAGTATGAAAAGCTGGATCTACTCGCCCACCTAAAGGGTAATAATAGCCATTCTGGGAGTGCTAAACTCTTTGAACTGTGTCTAAGTACCACTTCTGTTTATTTTAAGGAAGGAAACTGTCAGGTTCTGTTTGTTCATAGTGAGCCATCCACAATGCGCTTGATGCATTCAGGACTAGTAAAATAGTGGTACATCAAGTATAGGAAACAAGAGGTTTATCATGGGATTAGTCTTACGGAGATAAAAGTAATCACAGAGTTGCTCAGGACTTCTTGTTTGCTGTGAAACTTGACTACAGGAGGTGATGGGTCTTTTCTTTTACAGCTCTTTCTGGTCTGAGGAGGGAGAGAAGTGGGGTTAAAATAAAAACCGCTCATCTCTCCCTTATTTTGTTCTTCCCCATCGTTTGGTACTTTGCAAAAGGGCAACTTTTTCTAAGGGATCATGTTTCTACCTTGCAATAAATCCCAGTCATGATTTTTATGGGCTAATTGCATTCCTGAACAGGTCATGAACTCTGGTCTGTTTTATTTCTATTCCTGATTTTAATTTTAATTTAAAACAAACTAAAAAAAAAAAAAATAGTAAAAAGAAAGTGAACTGATGCAACTAGGACTGTGCTTTTACTTGCAGCGTGTATGTTATGAGGTCAGTCGTTTACTGTTTCAGGGAATCATGTGTTTTATAAACCAACAGGCTCAGCCTAATAGCTCATCATCTTGTGCCAGGGTTTATTTTTTTCCTGGCACCAAGAACAATGAAACTGAAAAGAGAACTACTTTTTGAAGAGTTTTAAAGTTTAACTTGCTGTGGCAAAGCCAGATCATTCTTCCACCGTTCATTTATATTTGCTTCTTTGACCAGATATACTGTAGACTGGACATGTGCACAACCCAGGAGAAACACTGTCTAATGGCATGTAGATGGATCTCCATCCAGTGCTTAAAGCTTTGGACTATCCAGGCGCCTAGGTGAGGGGTGGGATATGCCTAGTCTTATTTAATGGATATATCTACATCTGAGCTACCTATACAAGACTTTTTGCAGTCAGTAGAGAGAAATGAAGACTCAAGAAGGGGAATTAGACTGTCCTGTCTTGAGCCACTTCTCTGGGTTTTGATACAGTCTGACCCACAAACTCTAAAATCTCATCGTCAGGAACTGTCTATTTAATGATTCTTTTTGTTGGTCAGTCCTGAGGCCCTGATCGCAGCAAACACAATACCATACAACACTAATAACAAAATTACATGTATTCTGATATATTACACATTGGATGAATGCAGCTTGTCTAGGTTGAGATGACTGTGATGTAGGATCCTACCTCCAAGTGAATGGCTAGGATACCGTTATGGTCTGAGAAGATCTAGTCATTGGAGGAAAACATCTGATTTCTTCATTTTGAAGGAGGTAAATCACACCCTACTCTTTGTTTTTTCTCCATTTTCTAGCAAGGGATCCAAGGTGATTTGCTTAGTGTTGATATCTACTTTACAGATGAGTACTTCTGGTCAGGTAGCTACCACAGGGTCACAAGGCACTGTAAGGTCCAAACATATTTGTCTCAGCATCCTTTGGATGACTGTCAAAACTACTGCTTGGAATAAATTTCAAAGCACCAATGGGAGGTATAAATTGTGCCTCTGCTCACTCCATGAGCTAACCAAGTAAGTGGAATTGATGTGGATTATACTGGGGGTAAATGCCTTGGCTAAAGGAGTGCAGCAGCTTATCTCTCTCTGCAGAATATAGAGGAAACAGGATGTTCCAACAAAAATCTGCTAACTATTGACCTAGATACCTAACAAAAAAAAGTAGCCTCAATAACTTGTCCATACTCAGAGACCTGTGAAAGGCCCTTAAGGAACAGATTTTTTCAAGTCCTTGTCCTAGCACATAGAAGTTCTTTGCCTGATAATAAATGCTTTTTAACACTTGTGCAAAACCAAAACAAGCCAAGGCTAAGCACTCCCATAAATCACTGCAAGTCAGCTATCTCTTTCCAGTTCTGTGGACACAAGAGAAAAAAATGTTAAAGATGTAATGTTGACAAAACAATGAATTAAAGATATAACATGGGATAAAACAATGAATGCAAAGCCAATTTGCTGCTTCGATGGCCAGATCACAACATAGAATCATAGAATGGTTTGGGTTGGAAAGGACCTTAAGATCATCCAGTTCCAACCTCCCTGCTTTGCACAGAAAGGATGATGATGATTTCGGACATGAATATTATGAAATAATAAATCTTGCAATCTCATCTCTGACAAAAGACAGACGAAATAGGGAAGACAACTCAACAAGACTCACAGCTCAAGTGTCTTCTGCTTCCCACAGTCCCTCTTTGCAGAAGGATACAACCCTTCTATGACTGATGGTACAGCTAGCACTACAGCTCTCCATTTTGAGAGAAATACAGAGTTTACTTAGAGAGTATCTCCTCAAAATTGCAAAAATGCAAACTGTACCATTCCAGCCAGCAGACTTTTTAAACTCTACTTTGTGCTGCAATGGAAAATCGATACTGAGGAACAAAAGAAGTAAGTTATTTTTTAAAACCTGTTTTGGAATTATTATTTTTTGTGTTGACTTCTTTACTTTTCTCTCTACTCCAGGACACAATCAGGTGAATAAATTTCCATAGAGCAGTATAAGTGCTGGAAAAACATTTGTGCTATGGGCTGTCTTGTCATCCTCCAAATAAGCGAGTTCAGACTTTTTTTAGCATTGTTTAAAACCAAGTTCTACTTGTAGCTCATATTCAATGAATAATCACATGAAAAGCAACCGGGTGGCCAAAGTGGGGGTCCTATACCCTATGGATGGATGAACAACATCCCACCAGGTAATCTACAGTATTAACTAGCAGTTCCTCTCCCACGCTGGGGAAAAGGCCATTGTACCTGTTCCATCACAGGCATCGTCCGCTTCCATCCTCTGTGTTGGTGTTTTCTCTTGATTTTAACCCTGACTATTCCCCCTTATTTTGTCAAGAAGCTGCTTTTCTCCTGGCTGCCACAGACAATTGACATAACCTCCCAGCATCGCACACTGAATCAGATAGTTTTGGCTGTTCCTCTACCACTTGTGAGTGCAGGCAACCAGGATCCTCAACACCTCATCCCTGAGAACCACTTCAGCCCCTTGAGAACACTGAGGAAACCATCCAGGGCAGAATTTAGATGGAAATATTTATGTTAAGGAGATTATTTCCAGCCAAACATTCAACGTATTCAGGTCATGCCTGTCTGCTTCAGGGAAAGCAACTGTTCTGCAAGCAAAGGGAAGTCAGGAGAAGGAGCAAAAAAAAACCCTACCCGTCTGCTGAATCGAAAGCCAAAGACGGGTCTGGTCCTTCCCTTCGGAGGCCTGAAAGAGAATGAAGGGAAAGTCTGAGACTTCCTGCCTTTGTAATGAGTTTACTAATTAAATGTTAATTGTGGGCCTCGACTGACCAACATTTAAATGAGGCCTCGGAGCCAGGAATTGAGCTATTGTGGTCAAATTGTTTATACGGACAGGAAAGTGGCTTTCTAAACATCGGATTCCTGTGCGCTGGCCAAGCTCTGGAGGAAGCTCCATGTACAGCATTCCTGGGGAGTCCTCAACCAGGGAGCTCCTGGGTGCCTTTGGCTTCATCCTGTTTCCTACCACAGGGTATCATCTTTGTCAGAGGCCCATAAAGGGAATGTCTGGTGCTGATGCTGCCAAGAGGTGCACTTCTTTACAGTAGACAGGAGTTCCCCACCTCATACACCATGGGTGGTGATTAGAGGATATTTGTGCCTTATACTGAGATTAGAAGTGGTTTGTGGCAGGAACTCTCGTTTTTTTCATCTGTGTTTAGTGCAGAAAGCAGCAGTATGGGACTGTGCCTCGAGGCTGGCGCTCATAGTCCCAACTGCTGTCAAATGTATAAGTGCAAAAGTCCTTCATGCTATAATGCGTCCCTCCTTTCTTTACACCTCTTGATAGTTATAGTTTCCATATATTCAGACAGGTTGTTGGAACATGTTACAGTCTGGGCTCTGATGCATCCTCTGTAGTTTAGGTAGAGTTCATGTCTTCAGGACATTCAGTAGAGATTTGAACCAAGGAGTCTGACTAGTTTTCTCACTCCTTCACCTCTCTTTTCACATCTTGAATTCCTCTGGCAGCTTGAAGAGCCTTTTTCATACCCGTCATTCACATCACCTGCTGCTTCTTATCCGAAAACCTCTTGCTAAGGAGCAATGGGTACAGTCCAGCCTTTGACCCACCTGGATCACCTCCTGTGGTTCCTTCTGGCTTCGCTTCACTACACATCTCAATATCCAACACAATATGCTAAGCACCCTACTAGAGTCTATCTTCAGCTTCATAACCACAGGCCAGGTAGTTTTTGAAGAATTCATGCTTTAGTCAAGCCTATGTGGTCTTGCATTTCTCTAAAAGAATTTCAGTGTTATAGCATGATATGATGGGACAAAAGTGATTTGGGGGTCTCAGAAGCCTGGGAGTTATGCTCCATTTCCTGCATATCCATTTCCCCCCTGAAGTTTTCCACCATGCTGATTAAAGTTGACCACACCATCTCAGGCATGGCGGCTGCAATCAAGTCCTATCCCCACAGATGCTCCTAAATTTGGCCTGGTAAATTCTAGTTGAACTTTCATCCCCTTGCTGAGCTTCCCCTTTTATTTGTGTGTTAAAGTTGTAGCTTTGTACTGTTGGTAGCTTAGATTTGGAAATGTATTTGACCATTAGATCTCGGGGGGGAGGAAGAAAGTACTCACCTGATTTACCAATTAGCCTTCTATTTTTATTTTAGAAATTGATGTCAGGAAAGCGAAGTGATAGCCTAAGCCACACTGAAAGGTTCTATTAGTTTTGGGGTAGCCACGGTGTTAAGCAATTCCAGCTTACCTGGAAAATGTCAGATGAGTCCCAGCGATAAGGCTCACAGCTGAATGTAGTGTTTTATTGTGGAACAGCTTCAAGCTGAATTAGCCAACAGTGACTTACACTAGCAAACTGGGTTCCCATCAAGTCCAAATTAAGCTCTTGTACCAAAATTTCCCACTGGATTTCAAATACGGAGAGCGGCAGCAAAACCAGCCTTCCTGTCATCTTTCATCCTCAAAAGAGAACAAAAAATCAGCTTTGGGGTTTGTTGGGGGGGGGGGGTGTTAAATGCATTTATTCTAGTCTAATAGTGAAGATTAAAAGCTTCTGGACCTGTGGAATATGAGGAAGCAAAATGCCTCCACACTGTCCCTGCTCTTTGGAAATGGCAAGAAGCCAAAGCATAGCAGAAGAATGATGAAAAGCCTGTAGTGTCCCTCAGCTTAGGCATTTGGCTCTGCATCAGTGACGGTCCTGTAGTACCACACCCCAAACTCCTCTTTCATAAAACCATCTTATCACCAAACAGAACTGTAACCTGCTTCAAGCAGTTCCTCTGTTTGTTTTGCTCAGGTATATTCCAGTTTCACATGAGGATGCTCTGAGCAGTGTTTGCAGTAATAAGATCTGGTCATAGTGTTGGCCAAATTCTCTGCTGCAATCAGTCAGTTCAGCATCACTAATGCCAAGGAAGTAATTTACTGGGATTACTGGTTGTCTGCTCTCTCCCATTATTTTCTTTTATTAAAGAAACTCTTTCCTATTTCCTCCGTGTTTGAGAGTAACACATTGATTTCAGTGCAGTTACCTCTGACTGCCAGAACTACATCAGATGAAATGAACTGTATGTATTCCTACATACCCATTTTTCTGTAGAAGAAATGGCTTTTGGGGTTTTTTATAAATTATGGCCTCCATAGTCATGCATGTTTGTAACAGCACAGAAACACAAGGCAAACTATTGCCACCACTGTGCAGATAAGCCACCAACCTACCGGCATCCAGACTCATTGCAATGAGTTTTGGACACTACGTGAAGCATCTGAGTGGGTTACACAGTCAGCTCACACTTTGCCTGCCATGGAAGGGATGGGTGGAGGTGGCAGTACATTAATCAGCTGTGGTTAGAGCTGCAAAATCCTGTGTTGGAGACTTGAGTGTCAGATGTGCTGTGTGGATGGGTGAAGAGGAAGCACAAACTGCAGCAAGAGTTCTTTTGGTTTGTTGTTGTTATTCGGTGCCTATCCCTTTAAATTGTTGTTGTATAGAATTTGGGGTTTTTTAGGGGTGGCTATGAAATGCATATCAAGAAATGTCCACTTAGTATTCCTGAATCCAATAAATATGATTTGACTGCTTCCTGTGTAAATATGTATACTGTAGTTGCTTGGAACATGATTCTGCTTGTGCTAGGGACATTTTTCATATATAAACCTATACATAAACTCCATGCAAACCCCTGGGAAAGGTACGTGGCAAGGAAGAAATGCTGCCCTAGCATTCAGTGGGTTACCCTCTGTCTCCTGACACCTTACCTTAGCTTTCCAGAGTGAGGGCTTGGGCCAGGTTTCATGTATTTTAGTGAAGAGAGTTATTTGTATTAATTTTTGCAGGGCTGTAGCCAACCTCAGTGGGTTCTGCATGTCATACAATGCTCACTCCTGTGACCCATACACTTCTGTCTCAGGTCTCGGTGAAGGTACTGCTGGCATCCTCAACCGGTTGTGCCAGAAACGTGGTAGTAGCAGAAGTGAGACTTGGAAACACTCACACATCAGGCAAGAGAGATCAGAGGTCAAAAGCAGCTCCTGTGCAGCTAACAGTGCACGTTCAAACTCCTCCCAGGAGGAGCAGGGGCAAAAGAGGACCTCAGGGTAGCTGCAGGGCCCACAGCTGTCACAGATAAGGAAGCAGCAGACAGGAACCTACTACTAAGCACCATGCTGGAGTACAACTGTCAGACTGGGATAAATCCATGGCCACAAGCATTACCCACAGCTGTCAGTGCGCTGTGCACCACAGGCACACCACACTGCCTGGAGATGCAATGGGAAAGTGGGATTCAGAATATGCCTGCTTGAAAAGCGCAGGTACAGGAACCCTACAAAGCCTCAAAGCACCACTCAGTCCACGACACAGCTGAGCCATTTGGGTTTCCCTCACTCTGATACACCAGTGCCAGCCTAAATGATATTCTGCAACCTCAAATGCTTCTCTTACTGCCTCCCAGTAGAGCCAAGCTCAGAGCCTCAAGGATACTGAAAGCATCTAACCCTACTGACACCCTATCACTCGTACCTGAAGTTCAATATGAACTGGTATTTTTACAGATATAATCCCAAGTATCTCACAGGCATTATGACATTAGTAGGTTTTAGCCCCATTTCCCAGATAGATGAGGCACAGGGAGACGGAAGATAGTCACACAGTCCAATGCTACCTGGCACAGCAAGACAAGCAGAACAAGTTCAAGGCCAGGTTGGATGGGGCTTTGAGCAACTTGGTCTAGTGGAAGGTGTCCCTGCCTGTGGTTGGGGGCTGGAACTGGATGACCTTAAAGGTTCCTTCCAAACTAAACCATTCTGTGATGATTCTATGAAGCCAATGCTTAAGGCAGGTCAGGGATACTCTCTGAGAAGCAGGAGCATTTCCCTGGCTGGAGCAAGATACAGTCAGTGCTTCATGGTTTTCCATAGCCAGCAGCATAGTTTGGCACCCACCTGGGTACCTCTGCATGCCTCTACCTTGCCTTGAGAAGAAGATATCCTGCTAAAGAAAGGTATCAAAGCAAACCCCACATCAGTCTCCTATAGTAATTTCCCAGAAGAACTCACAGCCATTTCCCACTAAAACCATTGAATCATTGGCTGCCCAACATGAGATCCTTATTTAAGTATCTCATCTCTTGGGGAACGTAAGGTCAAGAGACTGATGAGTAATTTAGACCACCTACCACCAGGGCTGTCAGACCTCATTGCTCTTATAGACAGTGGAGAAAGTCACATCTCAACCAAATCATCAGTTATTATAGGTAAGGAAGGTCTCCAGACCCTGTGGTGTCCTATATGTGGACATCACCTGCCTAGGCCAGACCCCAATCCATCCCTCAAGCCAAGTATCCACCTCCAGCCAAATCTTAAGATGAAGACAGACACCAATAGGAAGAAGTAAAAAGCTTCACAGCAGCCATCAGTTAAGTATTCTGTGACTCACACCTTGCTTCTCTTCTTAGTGAAAAATGGATGAAATAATTCTGTATTAAATCATTTTGCTACACAAAAGAACAAGTTTAGACACCCTCAATGATTTTGAGAAACTCTGGTTACTATTGTAAAATTGTTCTAGTCAGGAAAATGTCAAGAACAGAGAGAAATAAAACAAATTGATGCTTTTTTTATGTTTCTGGTTTGGGGCTTTTTTTTTTGGTAGTGAATGTGAAATGACCCAGAAAATCAATTATTTGCTCTAATATAGAGCTATATAATCCTCTCTAACAGATAGAGTTTAGCTTAAGTTCTGAAGTACAAGGTTTAATATGCCTTCCAATAGTTTTATTATTTTCAATTATAGTTTGTATTGTTATCCTTAGGATCTGTATAAATGGCCAATCCCTTTTTTAATATGATTTCCTTAGGGAACAAAGTACATGAGATGACACTGCCTGTGCCTTTGCATCTCTCTACCTGTTCCACACTGAGCACTCCTTAGTCTAGGCCAGTTTCAACCATATTTGACAGAGAAGCAGAGATACCAAGTTATCATGTCCTGAAAAGTCTGATTGTAAGAGTAGCCTGAAAGTAGAACAGAGCCACCATTGAATGAATGATGCTGGGAAACCTGCACAGAAGGAAAACAAGGAAAACTTCATGAAGGTCTAAATATGACAAAGATTTGACCAACATTAACGCTTTATAATATACTGGAGAATATGACCGGGAAACTAAATCCACAGAACCTTCTTCAGTTCTGTTTAGCTGCTTATTTTATAACCTCATTGAAACCTATACTCAGCAATTTTTGGTAACAAGCTGTTCCCCGGGTTTGTTGCATGTTGACAGTACAAGCATGATCTTAGAGACATTTCAGATGTACCCTCTCTGTTTCAGCCCAGTTAGAGAGAATGCAGCTGATGGTAAATGCTGAAGACTTTTCTGCATAGTCCTGAAAAAAATAGAGAGATTTTGGTTCAGCAAATGTCATTTTCATGGAGTGAATTCGACGTATGCAGACAGAAAACAATTTCTGCAGTATTTAGATGGAAAAATCAGAGGGATTGAAGAATTTATGAAAAATGCACTTATACTGCATGTTCATTCGAAATCTGATTCATACCTTGAGCATTATCTTTCATGCCATCACTCATTTCGCACCTACTTCCTATGTTCTGTGTGTTGCATCTATTAAATTACTGTCCTCCTGCCTTCTTGCTAGCTTATTCTCCACCTCTATGTTTAAATGCAATGCACACATTTAGTAAGTACATGCGTAGCCTCAACAGAAGTTAATTTAAACAGCATATATTTGCATTGGAGGTCTCCTTTCCAAATACCTGCCAGGCCCAGCGCTGCTTGGTTTATATGAATTAATGGCATCACTGCCTAAGGTGCAGAAGCTCTGAGAACTAATCTGCTGCACTTTAATGATTCACTTCTTATTACACTACGATGATTAAGGCTGCAAGTTGAAAAAAAGTGTTTAAGTGCACATTAAACGTATGCTTAAGCCTTAATGGTGATAATAATAGAAACACTCCCAATTGTATAGCTATAAAATAGGGGAGAGAAACCTGGATTACCTACTGGAATCATATATTTTTATCCTAAATTAGAGTGCAATGAAAGATGAGATAAGATAAGATGAGATGAAATGGATTTATACCAGCTTCTGTAGTACTAAGTTTTCAGTAGTAACCACAGGACAGTGGTTTTTAAATTCTTGTATTTTAAAGGTATTATTAAAAAGTAAACCATCTCTGTTCCATCTCATCCAGTTAGGCCTGTATAAGCCAGTAACTTGTGTTGGACTAACACATTTCTCCCTGAAAGGTGACTCAATTTAAATTAAGTAGCACACATCAGGAAATGGAAACTTCATCATTCTTTTCTGCAGTTTCTTAATCAGCCTCATTGTTAAAAAAGATATGTGCCTTATTTTCAAGATGAACACGTCTAGCTTTCATATCCATGGTTCTTGTTATCTGCTTTCTGACAGATTAAACTGCCCTTTCGTATCTTGCGTTTTCTCTATTATGCAGTGTAATCAAAGCATTTCTGTCTCCTTTCATGCAGGCTAAATAAATCGGGTTCTTCATTTCTTACACCATCAGGCATTTCCCCCAAGCCTCTAATTCTCTCAGAGCTTCTCTTCTGTGCCCCTTCCCCACTTACAGCACTCAACCCAAAATGGCAGAACCACACCACCTGCACAGACCTTCTGACCTGGGTGACGTTCAACCTCCTGACCTACGGAAGGGGATTCTTCCAAAAGCTTCATCCTTAGACAAGCTTCTTAAACCCAGATATTACAGACAGATGCCAGGGTAAGAGAGCAATGACAGCAGTTATGGAAGCAGAAATAAAGGTGCAACAGGCATTTTCAGGAGCACAGCAGCAGCCTCGTATCCAAGCTACAGCCAGAACGTCCCATCTGACCATGCCATCAGCCCGCTCCATCAGGGCAGTGCTCCGGAGGAAAACTTGGGCTGGCCAGTTATTGTAAATGACACCCGGCTAATTAAGGTTTGATTTACAGATGTCATTTTACGTAGTCATTTTATACTTGGTAGAACGTGGCTTGATTACCCCTTACTGTTGCCTTATCTTCAATAGCTACAAATGTTATTAGCAGTTGTGCAGCAACTTATTCATTTTTAACAATATAACAATAAAGCCTATACCATGGTTAACCATGCAGGAAATGTCACTTGCAAATTATCATTTCCAATTATCCAGCATTAATTTCAGGGGCACGGTTATCAGTCCAGTTAGAATTCTTTTTTTTATGTGACCTTCCATTTCATAGCTGCAGATTTTTCCTCTTTCTTTTCTTTTTCTCCTTTCTTTTCTATTTTCCTTTTTATTTCTCTTCTCTTTTCCCTTTTCTTCATCTTTTACTTTTCTCTTTTCTTTTCTTTTTTCTTTTGTTTTTTTTCTTTTCTCTTTTCTTTTCCTTTCTCTTTCCTTTTCTTTTCTTTCCTTTTTTCTTCTCTTCTCTTTTCTTCCCTTTTCTTCCCTTTTCTCTTTTATTTTCCTTTACCTCGTCTCTTCCATTTTCTTCAACAATTGCTTTAACCATCAAAAGATAACCAGCAGAAGAGGGAGGGAAAATAAATCCAAGAAACCAAGTTGTTGTGATAGTGCTGCATGAACCAGCCTGAAAGCTCTGATAGCCTCAGTGGTTATCCAGCCTGTCCAGTGCAGCAGAACTGGCTGACAGAAACCCTGATGTTAAACATTACCTCCAGTGATCTTCTTTCCCTGTGGTACCTCCCTCCTCGCTCTGGAAGAATGAGCTTGGAGAGACACAGCTTCTTCTCTTCTGTTTACAGTAATCTGGATTTGGGAGTGCCCCATCTTGCTCCTGATCCCCCAAGGACTCTGCCACCACTCTCAAACTTTTCTGTGATTCATGTGGTAGCACATCTCTACCCAGCAGAGCTGTAAGGTATCTAGGTCATGTTTCTAGGAGGAATAAAACCAGGCTCTCTCAGGGCTGAACCGTGAGCTTTCACTTCCTAAATGACTGTTCAAACCAGTGGGTTATTAAGCAAGGGAGATAATAATAACCATTGGCTGGGGTTTCAAAGCAAAGCAGCTAAACCAGCATTTTGTGAGGGCCGTGATCCTATTAGAATATTTTAGGCAGGCTCTGAGAACACCCACACAGCCAGAAACCAAAGTCCTTCTCCACCTAGCCCATGATCCCAGAAGGGATTAGGCAAAGGCCAACTCTCCCACTGCTAAATTAAGTGGCTAAGAAGAAATGGGATATTTACTATCTGGAATTGCCTACCTTCCTCCATCAACTACAGGGGGAGCCCAAACAACCGGCTTAGACCAAATGCTCAAATGCATAAAAATAGATGAGATACACCCCGCTTTTTGAGCCTCAGTTCCCTATTTATACAATGGGAATACCAAGATTACTTCCTTCCATCACAGGGTTGTTATTAGGATAAACCTAACTGAGAGTTTCTTTCCTACTCTTAGGGCAAGGTTAGGAAGTATCCAGAAGCAGCACTGCTCTGGGGAAGAAAAATAGAGAAGAGTGGGGAATCCCTTCTTTGTTTTATGTTTAACCCACCAATTTTGCTGTCCTCTCTTCAGGACCAGCTTGTCCATTGAAGCCAATGACCACAGATGCAGCAGAGCTGGAGTGGCCCCTTCTCCCTCCCTTCCCACTGATGGATTAGAGGACATTACTGTAGCAACTGGAAGAGTGTCTCCTTATCTACACATGAAGAGCCAGGGTGGATCTTATTTGGGTGCCCAGGATGATTAAGCTAAGCAGATCTACAGGACAAGCTCCCATGAACCTGCAGAGATTTGGGAGAAGCAAAGGCAGTTCAGGCTTACACAAGACCAGACCCAATGTAGGGTGAGCAGCAGCAGATGCTGTTAACCCATCAGCGTTAGGTGACAGGTCCCCTCCGCTCTTTCACAGGAAGTTTTGTACAAACCTAATCTCATTTGTGGTCACTGAGTTTGAACCGATCATTCCCACAAGCAGACCAATAGAAAGCAGAAATAGACCAAAAGCACATTTTTCAGTTTGTGGTCTCCCCTGGGTTTAAATACAAAGAGAGAGTTTACAAAATGAATGACAACATTACACCTGAAGATGATTAGGAAACGAGATAAGCCACCCCTGCGTTTATCTTTGACAGCCATTACAACATAACGTAGCCAATATATAGTTCAATCAGTTCTGATGACACTTTCTTTCTCTTTTCATGATAAGAACCGTTAGGTTTAAATCCTGCCAAGTAAAACCAGCCTAGGTACTGGTGGCAGTGAGAAAGAGCAGCTCTGCCTTCAAGGTAATAGTAGTTGATGCACCTATGGGACATAAAATGTTTTGCAAATGTTAATGAATTTGATAATCATTTTCTTCTAATTTACAAAGAGATTTATTGAGGTATTCAGGTAACTGCATGTGCCACTAGGCACTAATGGATTCTTAAAAAGTCCCTTGGGCATTTAACTGCCCCTGAGAGTCAAGAGAGCACTTGAGCCCACGTACAGATCCTGCTAGACAGCTACTGCCTAAACACTGAGTGATTCATCCCTTGCATACTCCTGTGGCGTCCAGCTGAAGGTGGCAATGCACTTCACACTGTCCTAAAGCCCAGAGTTTGCAGTCTGAGTGCAGAAGAGGAGGTAAACAAGGATGCTTGCAGGACTAATGAGGCAATTCTGGACAGATCTCTGGTGTCTATCCCCATGCAATTAGCTCTACATCGCTTAGCGTGGAATTAATTTCACATAGTTCAGGCAGCTAAAACTGCTAAAATTCCTGCATCAGGGGTTAAAGCCAGAATTAACAACTCCTTTCACCAGTGACTCATTCCCACTTTTATCCCATTTTTTCAAGTCACTCAGGGGACAGGGAAAAGGAGTGCACCTTAATGACCAGTGAATGAGATTCAAAAACCAACAAGCCCTTAAGCCTGCATGGTTTTAGGCTCCTCCATGCACCAGCATGAGCACAACTGAGCAGCGTAAGGCTGGAAATGGGGGACACAGGCTGCCTTTTGAGGTGACAATGTCTTTTTGCAAGCTTCCTATGGCTGAGGTCAAGGAGTTTAAACTAGATGCTCAGCCCTGTTCTAGGCCATTAATACATAATTTCAGGAGTTTGTCAGGATGTTTACTGGTTAGTTAAGGCTAGGAAGGATGTTTCTTGCCAAAGAGCATGGAAAGCAGCTTATCTGTTCAGTTACTTTGAATCTGGAGGTAATTTGCCATTCTCATTGCTATGTATCAAGAGAAGAGGCAAATAGAGAAACTGTCATTTATACCACTAATGGAATTAAAAATGAATGTAGTCCAGGGCAATAATCAATGCCTTGTTCACAGTGATGGATTAAGACTTAGCTAAACAATGTGACCTTTAATTGTCTGCAAATGCAATTTGCAAAAGTCTCCCATGTACTGGTAGATGCAGCTTTTAATCCAAAATCATGATTCCATGCTTATTTGACACCATGCTGCACTGGCATACCTGGACACTCATCAGTGCTGTTCCTTCAGATCTTGTTTGTAGGGGACGTGGGTTTTATGTATCCGGAGGAAGTGGAAACTTGGCGGAGGAAAAGGGGGACGGCCCCAAGTGCTTCATGTGGGATATGGCTTTGTGAATCTGCACACAAAGTAGGAGCTTTGAGTAAGCACGTAGATAGGCACTTGAATCCCACGGAGATTCTAAGACAGATATCAACAGTATGTTCTTCCATAAGATGCTCTTCAGCTGGCAAATCTCATTCAATAAGGCCTCACTAACCTACATGGAAACAACCTTCACTGATGGTCTCATGGTGAATATGGAAATCCAGCACTGAACAACATGTTGCAAGTAGGTTTTCGCCCCAAGTTAAATCAATGTCCAAATATTTAGCTCTTTAGTGTGTTGAGCAATGGATTTTTGCTTGAACCCATGGAAAAATAGATAAAAAGCTTTTGTCAGATCATAAGCCTAGCATCAGTGTTCCAGATTTGTCCCCATCAGACTAAAACTGATGGTCCTAACTAGATAAGCTCATCTCCTTAGTGGATTTGTCATGTTGAGGCACCAGGGCAGACCAGGTTGGACTTGATGATCTTAAAGGTCTTTTCCAACCTAAATGATTCTGCTATTCTATTGCTTCATGAAATGTGAATCAGCTTTATTTGCATAAATGAACAGAGCCAAGATAAAAACTGGCTTACTGGCTGATGGACATCTCCAGAGGTATGGGTGCTGATCAGGGATTTCAGCATGGTTTAGACAGTGGTTACACATCTCTCACACCATGTGAATCCTCTGATATTTTATAATGTTATGGGGACAGTCTTGTGGGATCTTTCTCCCTTACCTGGCTGTTTATCTTTACAAAGCTGGTATAGATGTGTAAGTTCTGAGACACTTGAACAAACATGGTTTAAAAAAGGCTGGTGCTGAAGAGAGAGGGTTAAAGGGGTACAGAAGGGCACAAAGGCAAAAGTGAATGCCTTAACTTTTCTTTCTGCAAGAAAAAAAAACGTTTGTAAGGAATTAAAAAGATACTGTGAGAAAATTTGGGAGCATCTACATGACACAGATCTTCAATCAAATATTTTCTTTCTTTTCATTACATTTGAAGCTGGGGAGAAGACTAGCCTTTAAGAAAGCATTTGCGGACCGACTGTGAAAGATGTATGAGATGTGGTAAAACAAGTTTCCCGAGACGATGCTGCTCATTCTACTTCCCTCTGAGCAGGCAGCAGCGAAAGCATCACATCTGCACCCCAGCAGTGGCCTCAGTGAGGTGGTAATCTCCGTGCTTAGTAAATGCTATTTATATGCCAAGGAGTCACTGAGAAGGAACTTAGGTTTACTTCTTTTGTATGCCTCTAGTTCATTCTGTACCTCCATTTCTGGATGGTTATTTACAATCCCATGAAAGTCTCCAAAAGAAGGTACTCAGATTGCCTGCCTTGTAGGAGATGGAACCTGACCTTTTTCTTTATATTCAGGTGAGCCTCATTCATAAAGCTGGAATACCTCAGATGGTTCTGCCAGTAAAAACGAATATCCTCTTCCTTCCTGAGCATGGCCAGTGAAGGATAGCACTGGAGTGTTTGCAATTGGCCATTCTGTGTGCATTAGTACAGTTGGTCAAAGAAAGCCAGTTCTTCTGGTGCTTTCTTACATTTAGTCTTTGTATGGATCAGCAACTGTACCCCCAAAAATATTCTGTACTAGCCACATGTGTGAGCAGAGAAAGCCCTGAAAAACAGAAAATAAAACATTCCAAAAAGTACAACAAATAAAAGAGAGGGGAAAGGAGAATTTATTTTGTGCCATGTGGTACAACTGGTGATCACATTCTTAGAAATTGCAGCTATTTCTTCCTTCTGTCACTCACAGCACTGGGGGGAGGAACACTAAGGTCTATTTAAGCAAATAGAAGAACTTTTGAAAGGTATAGAATGGTGAAAAAGCCACCAACTCAGAAATTAAGACAAGAAATAACTTCTGATAGGTCAAGACTTTTACTGCCTCTCTTGCAAGACCAAGAGCCAATCAATACCAGTAGGTACAGTTAAGAGATCATTTCTCTTCACATATCCCCTTCTTAGCTTCAAGATTTTATCCCAGGTGGCTTTACGGCACCATTCCTAAATTAGATAAATGCAAGTCAGAAATAATTCAAGCCAAATGTTTTAGTTGGGATTATCAACTTTATTCTTTCAGGAAATAGTGATTTCATCTTATCAATATTTTTAAAATAATTGCAATCAAAATCTAAATATATTGTTACAATGAAATGTCTTGTCTCGGGTATTGTTGCCATATTTAAAACCTTTCTATGTTATTCCAGGTTTAGATTATAAATCAAAACAGACAATTCAAATAAATGAAGTCAAAGTGAAATTGTCAATTCCACTTACCCTGCACAGTTCAATATTTTGGCTGGGCAGGTGGTTTTTTTTCATTCTCTTACCAATGGGACACAGAAGAAAGTGTCATGACTTGGAATCCCTCATGGTACAATAATCCTGCCTTCCCACTCCCTTACTCTTGTACAATTTTCAGCTCCTATTTCCATCAGCTGAACTCTTGTCCTTACAGATAAGGAGAGTGACTTCTGTACCTTTACATTATTTGGGATAGTCCTAGAAAAATAATTATTCAGAATAGTTTTAACTCCCTAAAGCTACTTTCAGGCTTTTTACCAACCTTTAAGTTTCATCTCTGAATTCATATCTATCTCATAGTCTAGAGAAAACCTTGTTTGATAATGGATAGGAAGACTGTGAGGCAGGGTTGCTGATACAGCACAGAAAAGAATTGGTGCACACAGCTAATCTGTGTTTATTAATTTTTTATCAGGTCCTTTCCTCTCCCCGTTCTGAGCAAAGAACATAAGTATGCATTAAAATGGAAGCAGATTAGCAGATTCACTGGACTCTGGGAGACTACACTCTTACTTAAGGTTGAACATGAGTCTGAAATTAAAGTTAATCGAATCCAGACAGATTTCCAAGGTTCTTAAATGCCTAAAGATGCAAACTGTGTAACCTCTTAACCCTTATTTAAGTGCATTTTTCTTTCATTAATTTCTAACATGACTGCAGAGAAGACCTCTCAGTCAAATCTCTGCATAGCTGCACATAGTACACAGGTAGATAGGACAGCTGAATTAATTTAAGGGCTGTAGCTGGGGTGGTCTCAGCCCTCCCTCCCTTCCTCCTCCTTTACTTCTACCTGCATCCTTCCACCACCACCATCCGCTCCTCTGGCACTTCAGGTCCCTTCCTGAGCCAGATATGCTCTCTCAACTGATGGAAACTAATATTGTGGTAAGACTGGGTTGTTTTATACCAGAATATACACAGAAGAGCAGTAGTTCAGCAAAAGGTCCAGTGTGTTTGAGCAAGTGAAAGGGGTGGATTGTCTGGTGGTGCTCGTGGATGGGAGGAAGGAAGCAAAGGGAGAGGAGGAAAAAGAGAATGTAATTACTGCTTCCACTAGTGCTGAACTGTTAGATTATCAAGCAGTAACACTACACCACACACAAAGCAATGTAATCGTTACTCACACCCTGGTTTCAGAGTAAAATTCAACCTGAAGAAGCTTTGTCTTTTGTCAAAAATAACCACAAAAGTTCAAAAGGGTATCTTTTAATGTTTGTAAAAGATGGTGCTGAATAATAGATGTGGCTTCATGTTTGAAACTTTCCCTGTTTAAACATGATACGACCACAATCTTGTTTTTGCACTTGTAATTCAGTTAGAGAAAGCAACACTGAGTAAAATAAATCTGGAAATGTTCATTAATGGCTATGTAAAAAACAAATGCTTCCTTCATGCAGCCGTTTTTTGTGAATAGTGATCATGACACGCAATACCAAATACAATATTACTGCAAGACCTGGACATTTCTAGACAGATATTTTATCAGCACTCTCTCAACCAGGCTCAGCAAGCCGTACTTCAACAATGCATCCAAGTTTGCATATGATGCTTCTTTCATTTTGGCAGACTCAACGCTGTCTCTAAACTGATGGAAAAAAAAAAAAAAGCATTTTCTTCCAAGTAATTACCCAGCTATTATGCTACTTCGTAGAACAAAGTATGCCACAAGTAAGTCATAATTTGATTTTGAAAGCTGTATAACAAAAGTTTCCTACCACTTTTTTTCCTCATCCTCCAGAAGGGCTTCAGAATTACAGAAGAGATCTCGTTCTGTCTGTCCTCAGCACATGCTGGTGCATGTTCTCCCAGGATGAGAACTGTGAGGCTTGTCAAACATTTTCCAGTTACTTTTTGCATTTATTATTTCATGGTTGCCACTTTTAACAGTTTTAAGGGTGGCTACCCAGGCCTGTAGAACTGTGTGTCTCAATAGTTAGGAGAGAGTGCAGCTCCGAGAGGCCTTGGCACAGGATGTGATGGCAATAATGAGCACATCCCATCACACTGCAGGTAGCTGGTCTTCTTTGCGTTTACAACAGACACTTTAAAAACCTGCCAAAGGGATTTTAAAGACAAAATATGCAAGATCCTGACCCAGTTGTGTTTCAATTCCTCTTGCAGCTTTCATACTCCATAATGCAGAAAGATTCCTTCTTTAGGGTACAACAGAAATGGCCTTCGTTTCTGTCTGACCTGAGCAGGGATTTTGATCTGCCTTTGGAAACCAAGTTTCAGATGTCAAGCTTCCAGACGAAGCCGTGCCAAAGGAAAAGGGGAGGAGTTATATTTTTCAGGCAGGGAAATTTACTTCTTAATGTTCAATCCATGTATAGTCCTCAAACAATGGGTTGACTTTTTTTCCCCCTCTGGCAATTGAAACATGTTGTACTGTAAATAATGTGCTACAGTGCAGCCCTCCCCCTTCCTAAGGAAAAAGAGAGAGGAAAAATATAAACCTCTCCCATAACTGGCTATGCCGATATTATTACTCATTGACTGCATCAGCACAGGTCTACATTAGGCACTTGTCAAAATCCTTGCCAAGAGAAAGTTTTCATTTTCATCACTTTATTTTTAGTAGAGCAGCTGGGAAATCCAGCAACTGGCTGAGCGGAGACCTGGAGTTTGGAGTGGAAAATGGCTTGTTCAGAATGCGCTTCAAGTTCCCTCTGCCTATTGAAAACCTAACGCCTAATGAAACCTCTCCCTGGGAATCTAGACCAGGCTGGACAAGAAGAGCTCTTTTCTTCCCAGGGTGCTGGGACTTTGCCCAGTTCTGAACTAAAAAGCCCAGTTAACATCGGTGGTTTATTCATCTGTCACACCCACTGCGGTGGCACAGTTCAGGCCACCTCCTGCCAGGGTTTTTGGCAGAGTCCTGGGGAGAACTATCCATTGGTCTGGTATTAACCACCATGTGGTTCCTCTCAGTTGGCGCTTCCATGGATAGGCTAGCAACACAGGATCCCTCTATACAACATGGCACACCTGAAAGGTTAGTCAGCCTGTCTCTTTCAGCCGTTTCATTTTAGATGGAATAAGCATCCTGAGGAAGTGCTTGTTGCTCTCCGTTGATTATAGAGAGGATCTGGACATTCAGCATGACATAAACCTCAACCTGGAAAGACGCGGGGACTCTAAAGTGTGACTTGATGTTGTCTGTGTGATAGTGTCAATGGACTGAGGCAAAACCATCATTTTGCTCTGCAATAGTGAACAAAAGCAGGTGGTTAAAAGTGATGCAAAAAGCATTCCTCCTTATGTACTTTCCTTGGGCTAAGAATACTGCACTTTCTAGGCCAGTGAAAACTAAAAAACATGCTAGTCTGGTTTCCTACTACTTATATGAGCTCTTCCGTGTATATTATCACTGCTGAGTTTAGAGCAGTGCCTTTCTCTTTGGGGTAATGTTGATGAGAATACTATTTGTCAGACTCTTTTCTCAGATATTGTAGGAAGGTAACATCTTCGACTTACTTCTCCTCTTCCCTCCTCCCATCCCTCAGTTTGATTTAAATTAACAGGCTACGTAATTACCATCTCACTGACAGTAAAATTGACTAATTTGTGTTTTCTTATGAAACTAGACTTTTTTATTTTTCCCCAATTTAAAAAAGACCTGTAACAGGAATTAAAAAAAAAAAAAACACATGAGAGAAACCCAGTTTGCTAAATGTAACCTTTCAGATTTGCCAAGTTGATTTACAAACCCCAGACGCAATCACCTCACTACCTGGTTAGCCGTGTGTACGTGTCTCATGGCAGTGCACAAATGACAGGCTTGTGTTGTCTGAGACAGGGAAAAAGGTCTCACAGCTGGAGCAATGAGCCAAATCAATGACTCTCATATGCAGAAGAATGTCCTGACCTGTCATTTTTGTCAGTACTGGTGGAAACTGCCAGTAGGTATCATAGGACCTCCCAGAAGCATTCAGAGATCCAGCAGAAGACTTCCATCCCTCATCCATACATAGGTTTTACCTACACAGAATAGACAAAATTAGTTAAATTTCATCAATTATTTTAATTGATTAAATTTATGGACTTGAGAGCAGCCATGTAGGGCTTTCCAAGATAACCTAAATTGACCTGAGAATTACTGTAGTTATATTTTCTATGCAAAGCTGGGAAAAAAAAATATATATAAAAACTTCTGATTTGTGAGGTGCTGAGCACTGTAAATGCTTTAAATCTTCTGATCTTGTCACATTTTTCAGTAACTCTCTCCATTCCCATTCAGAAAAATTAGTCTATCAGAAAAAACGTTTCAAATGACTTTTTTTCTCCCAAACAAATTTAAATCATACAAGCTAAAAAGTGGACCTAACATTTGGTTTTGTGTGTGTTTAATTAGACTATTAAACATCTTATGGGTAGCTTTCCAGAATCTGTGCAACAATGAGTTGTATCTGCAGTGTCAATGCCTCCATGTGATGAAGTAACTGAAAATGAAAACACTCCAACATTTGGTGAAATCCCTGGGACAAGTGTTTTTAATGCAAGAATTCATCCAGTACTGTAATAATAAAAGATTCAAATAAATCCAAGTGAAACATTAAGCAGAACTTCATGTATATGTAGGAGGGATGCCCCTGGGGAACACACAGTGGTTATGCAGCATTCAAATAGACAGGACGTTAAACACACACATGCAAAAACACTGAGTTAAAATATTGTCAAGAACTTGCCATAAACCTGCCAGAAATCAGAGAAATTCAGAGTAATGGTAATTCACCAGAGGTTTGATTCTACTCTCACTCATGCTGGCTTCACATCAGCAGCATGCATTTGACGTCTCTGGCTTTACTATCAATTCACACCAGTTTAGGAAGAACCAGGTTCTTTCCTGTTAACTGTTGATGTCGTGCTACTTAACTGTGACCTCGGGGCCATAATTACCTTCGAAGGGACATTTGTTTTTAAGCCTTTGTTTTGATTAGACCAATATTTGGAGAGTAAAAAGACCCCATGTGTGCAATCCTTCATGCTGTCCTTCAGTCCTTGAACTAGTTTCATGACTAAAAAGTGACATGCAGTTTAAAACATTTCCCATGAGGACTCTGAGGACCTGCAAAGTCCAAATGGTTGGATACCAGGTGAAGTAAGGGTATTTGATAAGCTCGGAAGGGTTGCTCACACAGATGGTCTTTGGTTTCTACCGTACTGAAGGCTTCAAACATGCACAAGGATATAGAACATTCTACATCCTACCTTGCAAAAAAGCACCTAGGTGAATATGTTTCATGTGGAAGGCCATGCAGCATCCTTCAGATTATGCTTGAAGAGAACTCTCCAGGGCTTTGTATTAGTTTTTCATTCAGTGGTAAATGAGTGATAAACTAATCACTCATTTGTATGTTGTGGCATACAGACAGCATTGTTATCTCTACGTGTGATATCAAGGACAGGCAGGCTGGCCTGATCACCAGCTAGTCTCCTACAGCCTGGTGCTATGAGCCAGACAGAGAGTAAATAGAAATAATCAATAGCTATAAAGCAAAATCTGCTGGGTAGGGAGCTCTAGAAGGATGTTTTCCTCTAAGCCCTGGCTATATATTGTTCTAAGAACAACTCCTTTTGACTGTGGGCCTGATCCAACATTCAATACGTCAGCAGAAGTTCTTGGTGGAATTTGGACTAATTTTAATGTTTCTTGCTCCTGGAGACTCCTGTTAGTGAATGCACCTGGACATGGGTACCCAGGATCAGGAGAAACTCCTGTGTGGAAGTTTTGTAGCTACATGAAAATGAGGCATTGCCCAAACTAATGTCTTACTTCTCAGCATGTGCTTCCAACAGCTCTTATTAGCTTGGGCAAAGCTCCATTCTAACATGATTTCTGGCTCCCATTTCAGAGCTGGCCTATATCCAGCCAACTTGAAGTGTAGGCAAAGTGAGATTCATCCACTTGTGCCCATCTATGTCAATGCGCCCTGACCGAGAAGCTTTGAGCTAAGCCATCCTAACTGTCAACGATTTTGGAAGCAGCAGGGATTTTTCTCTTCCTGAGAAAAATCAAAATTGCTTCCATGTGTAAGAGTGACTTGTGGTTTGTGATGAAGAGGCTCTGTCAAGCTAATGGCCATCCAGCGATTAAAAACCACTTTCCGTTTACTGTACCGAGAGCTGGTGTAAAGCAGCAGCTGGCTTTTTTCATTGTGTTACAAATTTAAGAAACCTTTTTTTTCCACTATTATGAAACACTAAATTCCGGGGGAAAAAATAAAATCTCTATGGGTTATTCATTCCTAAAAGTAAAAGCTGTTACTTGTAGGCATGAGGATTTTATAACTAATTCTGGAAGGGCCCTTTGTGAACAAGTGTCTCTCTCATTCAGGTGCTGGAGCTCTACACCTGCTGACGAGCAAGGCTTTTGGAGGAAGAAGTTCTGGGGAGAAGAGATAAAAAAGGAAGAGCTGCTTATTGAAGATGCTGAGTGCTCCTAGAAACTGTTGTGCTCCTGCTGTACTTAAGGTGGACTCATTCTAAACAACTTTTTGGTAGAACTCATCTTACTTCAGTTTGGCCATCTAGAAGATGGGATTCAGCTCCAGACAGAGACACCCAAACTTACATGTCTGTGTGTAAATGTTTATATGCAAATTAATTCAGTTGCTCATATCTGGGTGTCCACTGTAGTTTTAGAAGTCAGCTACCCAAGTTATCGATTCATTTGGTAGACATGATAGGAATGCTATGGGAAGCCCACACCTTTCTGGAGAGGTGCTCAAAACCAACAACAGAAACGAAACACCATGGGGCACTTCAGAGGGTACTAGGCACCATGTTGGGGCAGGTGAATTGAAGCACATTTAAATTCACTGTAGTAAATAGAGTGCAGGGATTCGATTCAGCTGCTTAAGCATCATCTGAGATGACCTAATATGTCCAATATTATGTTCTGTATGGAAGGTGTGACACGTGTGACATGGTATCCGCATGGTACTCCAGGGTATCCGCTGGAGGTGAGGCCAGATCCACTATGATAGCTCAGACAGTAATCACCACCAAGTAATCTTTAATCCTAGAGGCATGCAGCTGACCTAATTTGTCTGCTGCAGAGTAAAATGAAACGTAGGCTCCACAGACTGTCTTTACTATGTCTCCATTTCCTCTTAAGAGAGATAAAGCACCTACCTCACATGCACACTTCCAAAATTCCAGTCTCTGACTGAACCCTGCCCTAGACAACCCAAATAAATTATTTACATTGGCTTCTATTAAAGTCATGAAGTGAGACAGTGGGTGATTGACCCCACTTATCTTGGACTTCTGCCTTAGGATGGGATGAATCAGCCTCCAGAGGTGCCTGTATCTCCCCACTGAAGAAAGAGTAAGCCTACCCAACCAGATTTAAATGCACTGCCTGTCTCTTAGATGACTGAACAGCCCATCCTGTCCACTGGCTTCTCTTTACTTTCACTGGTATGAGCATTTACTAACAGGGGAAAGACAGCCCAAGTCTGAGCATTTCTGGGAATACCACCTCTAATATCTTGGAATTCACTCATGTAGTCTTCTTTCCTTCATCCAAGGAACTTGCTTTTGAGAGATTCCTCGATCCAGCAATGTGTCTTTGTAACCCGCAGCCCTAAACGGTCTTTTCTTTCACAGATTTGTGCAGTTTCTTATCTACTCCGTGTAAATTTCTTAGTATCCAGGCAATTCACAGCAGCAAGGAATTCTGCTGCTTAATGACATGGCATAAATTCCTTTTGCATGTTTTGAACTTGTCGCCTACCAATCTCTAGTAAAAACATTTGAAAACACAGCCCAGCTGTGTGCTAGTTTAAGGCAGAATTTCTCTACTAACTCTAGCCAAATCTACTGGGTAACTTTGTCATTATTTGTGTTGAACCTGAGCATTCAGGGCAGAAGGAGGACAAATTTCTCATTGTTTCCACTTTAGACCCTCCCAGAGAAAAAGGTTCACATCATATACAAAGAAATTCATAGACTCATACCAGATGCACCAAAGTTGTAATGATTTGTGTTATGAAATCAAGCTCTATGGCTTTGCTCCAGCTCAGATTCATGTGATTTTTCTTTCATTCCATAAAATGCATTCAGAAACCTCATGTAAGGAACTGCTGTTGTGATGCTTGAAATCAGGGAAGCTGAAGGAGAAAAGAGAAACACGGCTGCTTTATAAAACAAAAAATATCACTCTGAATTTATGTGATTTCTAATGAAACTTTCACCTTAGTGTGCCTATATGCCTTATAAGGCACTCTTCATATGTGCATGTGTATATAAAATCACTTCTCTCAGCTCTGTCTTTATGCAGAGACAGGAAGGATGGTTTTGTGGTTGAGAGAGTGATGCGGGACCCAAGAGATCTGGGTATTATTCCTACACACTTCCTCTGTGATTTTGGGCAAGTCACATAGGTCCCAGTCCTGAAAACACCAATGCACCTACTTAACTCTGCTGTCAGAAATGGTGTCAGTGAACGGGCCAGATTAGACATATGGAAAAGGGCAGGCAGCAAAGAGGCTTTGATCTGTCCATACTTTAGTTACCCTTCTGTGAAATGGAGTTGTAAATTAACCCTCCTTTCGCCATCCTATTGATTCAACTTCTAAGCTCTTTCAAAACCCCAGACCTTTTACCATGTCTTTGTACAACGATGAACATCCTCCTAATCTGAGCCTTGTAGGACAACATAGATGGTCACTAGAGGTCTATGATATTTCCATTGTTCCTCTCCGTTTTGTGCTCTGGTTCTCATGCACAGTTCTATGCCCTCTATCTCATCCAATTTTTCTACTTTTAGTGTTGTTCTTTACCAGGGGCACAGACGACTGTGCAAGGAAAATATTTCCAAGCATCCAGCATAGAATTGCTCAAACTTTTTCTTTCAGTGCTCAGAACTAAGAAGACAAAGCTTTTCTTTTTAATCATTATTTTAATGGCTGCCACAGTACATGCTTTATGTTTAGTTTAGAAAGTCATTACATCAATGGTTGTTTTTCCAGTCTTGCGTTCCTCTAAATGTCCTTTTTGCCCTTTCCTTGTCTGCCCTTTTATAAGCAAGAAGAAACATTTGAGTTACATTACGAGCTGTTCAGTCTGGCTGGGAAGCAGAGCTATTGTCACTCAGCATGGTTTACTCACTTAGACTTCCTTTACGAACCAACAAATACTTGGCAGTGACTCCAGAGCTGGGTTAATTGTTAATAATTCGTGGCCTCCCTATATATGTCATCTGGATAATTATTGCAGTCTGCCAAGATGGAAAAAAAAGGGCAGCAGCTAACAGGCTAAGTCCAGAAAATAAAGTTATTGTCAAAGGGAGGCCTTGTTCTGGGCTGTACTCTGCCTACTATGTTTTGTGATGTTGAATGCATGCAGTAATAAAGCTCACCAGTTCTCACATCAGAGGAAGAACCTCAAGTGGCAATAGCCACTGTGGGAGCAGTTCCTACCCTTCGCACAGACAGGGCTGAGGGCAGGGCCAGTGGTCCACACTCACTGTGTTATTTTCCCCAAAACTGTATTTTTTGCATTACACGAACCAGTCATTTGTAAGAGATGAGGCAACAGAATAAGAAGTCTTTACTAATTTCAGTACAGCTATTTTTTAGCATAAGCAAACCAAATGATAGTCATGGAATCACAGAATGGTTTGGGTGGGAAAGGACCTTAAAGCTCTTCCAGTTCCAATCCCCTGCCATGGGTAGGGACAACTTCTACTAGACAAGGGTGTTCCAAGCCCCATCCAGCCTAGCCAGTATGATCTGCTCACATGCTCATATTCAAATCCAAATACACCCCTCCTGTAAGTAATATTCGCATGGCAATGTGCTATCAGCAGCAAACGTGGTCACTGGCACTATCATTTATTAGATTACTCAATAAACGTGAAATAATTGCAAACTGATTTCAGGTTTCATTTAGGCACACTCCCCTTGTGCCTTCTGGTTTGCTGTCCTTTCCTTCTTCCTCATAGACTCATGGCAGCCTCCCACAGTGCCAACAAATATTTCTACTCAGTGCATAATATGGTAACTGATGTTGTGACAGTCTAACTTTTTGGCTTTCTGGGTACATATTTTGCTGTATTAACAACAAGATGCAGTCACCTCTGAAGCAGAGCACATCAGGATTTTTAAGGGCACCAAACAAGATTGCACAGCAGTATCATCTACCCTGTGATACTCATTGCCACATTTCCCACCATCCAACATTTCTCAGTAAAGGAGATCAGGACATTAAGTCTGATTGAAACATCAGGGGAGAAAATATGCAGACAAAATACTTGTATCTGAACTGGAATTTAAACTAAGCACTGGGAACAATAGACTCTCCAACTAATTGCAAGGCTTCTTGTACTTTTATAATGCAAAGTTACACACAAAAAACCCTGCCATTAAGTAAAAATAAGACACTTTGCAGCTCCCTAGCCTCCAGTAACCAAGGATCTCAAATCTCTTTATAAACATTTTAAGCATGAATTAATTTTGACTGCTAACAGCCTGAAAAGCAGGTACTATTAATCCTTC
The DNA here is from genome assembly GCF_033815535.1 of Pezoporus flaviventris. Classification (NCBI taxonomy): domain Eukaryota; kingdom Metazoa; phylum Chordata; class Aves; order Psittaciformes; family Psittacidae; genus Pezoporus; species Pezoporus flaviventris. Next base: position 995,177 of record NW_026892597.1, on the reverse strand, counting down.
TTAATGTACAGGTAAAGTGAGGCATCGAGTGATGAAATGAGTTAGTCACTAAGTGAATCAGTAGCTGATCCAAAAATAAATAATTCTAAGCAGCTTTGCACTTTAAAATAAACAAGCTGGAAAAGAGAAGGTACGGGATGGCAGGGTGTGAAAATGAGAGGACAAGGGAGTTAGGTAAATGTTTTATGGTAATAATAGTTATGATAAATGATATTTTATGAAGGCAGCACCTCTTAAAGCACCTAAATAACTAATGCATCGTTATAAAAAATAATCATTCTCCAAGTTTACAGGATGTGGGGAAACGGGGAAGTTCTTCAAATTGCATCTGCTAGATCTGTTCTAAGATGAACGTATTGCCTCTAAGCTTTCAACAGGGAGAACTTCAACAGGAAAAAGAGGGGAAAAAATTCTCCTGGCATACTTTTAGAGGGAGAACCCAGACCAAGACAATGCATGGGAGAAACTGAATGTCCAATCTCCTCTCATAGGCTGCCTTCATCCTTAAGTGAAGCTAAGCAGAAGCTGTGTGTATTTTCATGACAGTTCAGCTGACCTCAAGGACCATGCTATCAGTATCAGCTTTTAGAGACTTCATTCAGGCTTCACCTCTTGCTGGTGCATGAAGTGTCCATCCTCGCCTTCTGCTTGCAATGGGGCAGAAGTAGTGCATCTGACTTCCCAGCCACGAGACCACAGGTTAGAAATGTCTTGCCCCTGTCTCAAAAGCTAATTTAGCTCAAAAGCTAATTCTACCCTCTCCAGAAGGAAAGTCAGGGGAGGGGATTAACTGCAGCAGCTCAGTGAGTCTGAGTGGTCTGCTTGGAGAAGGAGGCAGTAACTCGAACAGATTAAGGAGTGACATTTATAGGGTTTGGAGGAAATCACATCCACTTCATCAAGACCACACAAATGATGACCAGGAGAGAGGCACCTGGCTAGTGTTTAACTGGGCTTAGTAAAGGATATTAAAGGAGAGGTTTCCCCCAATCAAAACTACTGTTTTTACACATCTTTCAGGTTCACAAAAGATGCTGTATTAGCAGATCCGATTCACCATGTTCTCTTCTCACCTCAGAATAAACAGACATGGGTTTGAGCCTCCCCCTACAACCCATCCCAGCCACCCCACCCTGAAAACTGACTCTTGAGCAGAAGCAACAACAAGGTCTCCACGCTGGTTTCATTCTTTGTTAGCTGTTGTGATGAAGAACAAGAGGTATTTTCACACAGTCAAATGCAGAGAGCCTCGAGTTTCTCAGCCTAAGCTCAGAACCAGGTCCAGTTCAGGCCATTGTTAGCTCAACCACAGTACAGTGCTGACTGCATGACACAGTATCATGCTTGGTGCTTGTCGCTCACCTTGGAGCAGGAAAAGGTGAGCTTGCATCTGTCAGTGCTCAGTGGGGATCTCTGATACCCATCCCAGGAGAGGAGCTGGGAAGGGTACAGTCTGCCGATGCTCTCACTCATCATGAAGTGGCATTGAGAGAGGAGGAAATGTCTGAAACCACCTTTGGTCCTGCTGATCCAGCCCTGGGATAAACAAGAGACATCACACGGTCGGATGACCTGAAAGGCTAAAGAAAGGAAAGGAAAGGTTTGAGCAGCACAGACCTGATGAAGGCTGCCTGTGCCCACTTCAGCAGAGGAATGCAGATAACATGGACCCTCCCTCCTCGACTGACTGGCTGCTGGGTACAGGATGTTTTGTTCTTTTCCTTTCCTGTTTTCTCTTCTTTGTGGGCCAGTGTTTTTGTTTAGTTTCTTTTCTCCTTTTCTCTTTCCAAACCACAGCTCAGGCCAACATAAATTATTTTCTTTAACTGGTTCCACTACACTAGGTACAGAGCATACTCTCTAGGAAAAAGAAAGGCTTTTGCTCTTCATTTCCTTGTCTCTTCTACTCACCATCTGAGAGTACAGCTGGGTATGTGATCCCACAGCAGAGTATTTGATCCCTGAATGTGATCCCACAGCAGAGATACAGCATGGAAGATATTTTGGACCAGAGAATGCATTATGTACTCTGCTCTGCTTCTGTATTGGGATGTAAGGGCAGGCTTGATGATACCAGCTTCATCAGTAAATGCTCCTTGGTCACCTCACTGGCTGCAGATTGCACAAAGGACCTAGCCACCCAGAAAAGCTCCAGCTTGAAGCTGGTGGTGACACCCATCTCTATTTACATCTCTTTCATCCTAACTGGGTCCACACTAGGATGCAAAGAAGACTCAAAGCATCATCTTTCACAGAGCCCTGAGGTTGCCTAGGAGGTCCAGACCCATCCCACTCAACTTGCCTGAGCACCTACCTCTGTCCTTCAACCAAATCCTTTTATGCACTTACAGTTAGGCAGGTTAGGCCTTAGGTTTATAGACCAGATATAGGCAAGCAGTGAGCATGATCTGCGAGTGGGTTTTGACACAGCTCCACTAACCCACTTGACACATTCTCACAGTTTCTTCCACCTGAGAGCAGGGCTGAAAAGCTGAAAAGCTCCAAAAACCACGTAAAACCAGCATGCAGGTTATCGGTAATTCCTGGTTGGTTTGTCCAGGCTCCACAAGTCAGTGGCGTCTTGGAGGCGTATGTATTTTCTGGCCCTCAGTAGAGTAAGGACCACAGAAATTATATCTGTGCCTCCATCAGGCACAAGTGGTTCCTTATGCCCAGTCCAGGCATCAAGAAACACATGAAACAGTCTCTGAGACCCTACCCAAAACCAATACAGCTACAAGGGCAGGCACCTACAGGTATCTAGAAGAGCAGAGAGCTCAAGACTGGGGACTGGAGCTTGTCCCTTCCTCTATGTGTGTTGGCTGCAGCTCTCTAATGACCTGTGGCATCTTAAGGTAACAGCTACTGAAGTACTGGTGGAAGTCCTCCCTTTATCTCAGCTTGCGTTGGCTCTTCAGATCTGAAACATAGCCACTACTTCCTCCCTCCTAAGGGCAGCCAGAGAAGGAAAAGGACATCTTGCCTCTCCCACCCATCTCCTCACTCCCTATCTCACATGGCAATATTATGTATCCTGTTATCATCATCGCAGTCCATATGAATAAATGAAACAATCTCCTAGAACAATAGGCCTCCATGATATCGTGACCACCTGGTGTTTTTTATTGGCTTCACAGCCAGTACCTTTTTTTTTTCCACCCCATAAAAAAGAATTAGTCAATCCATAAGTGCACACCTGGCTTTTCACACTGCCGCGGAAAGAACAGGGGGAAGGCAGCTATTCACCAGCGAGTGTTTACAACCTGCTTTAACTTCAGATGCCGTCACAAATGCTGCCAGATGAACCCAATCCTACGCATCCCTTTCACCTTCAAAGCCTACCTCTGCGTTTCAGTGCTCAGGCAGCAAATGAGGCTTCTGAAAGGCACACGTCGCACATAGGGATAAACTATGCGCTCCAGCTCGACGCAAAAGGTGTTCTAAATGCTTCAAGCACAAAAGCCCACTCAAAGTGCAAAAATCAGCAGTATTTTACAAGCCTGTTTTGAAGGTACTTTTGAGTCTTCCCATCACTACACAGATGCTGCTGCCCGTCCCCATGACCACAGTATATTAGCTCCAGCAGCTTTTCAGCGGCTCAGCTTTGCCACAGCTTCCTGCTTTTGAGCATACCCTCTGCACTCAGCTGGAGCTTTGCCAGCCCCATCTTTTTGCTTAGGTTTGGTTCAGTTTAGTACAAGGTGAGGGGAGATGCAGAGCAGTGGCTTTTTGTGTTGGAGAAAACAAATAAAAAAGTCCAAATGCTGCACCTGAAGGCTGTAGAACTGTTGTTTCCAATGAAACCTTATCGCTCCTGTTATAGAGACAGTTCAGAGACCAGCATGCATGAGTAACTTTAGAATATGTGCTCCTAATTATTGGCAGCTTCTTTCGGGAGCTACTACCTTCCCTTCTCCCTCAATACGTTGGCTAAATCCTTGCTCATTTAAAACAAAGATAAAAAAGAGAAAAAGATGGGTGGGCTTTGAAGGAACACCCACAATTATTACTGTAATGCATTTAACTAATTGGCAGTGCTGATCTACCAAGCATCCCAAGTGAAGGTGAGCCCTTCAGCTAAGTCTACAGTTAGGGCTTGTCTTTGCTGCTTGAAAAAGCTGGGTTTGGGGTTTCTTTCTTAACCTCAGAATAACTGAGGTGCCTGAGTTATCCTGAGGTAAAACTATAATAAAGAGAAAGCATTTCGTTTTGACTGAGGTGAATTTGCTGAGGTCAGTCCTTCATCCCTGAACCCCACCGCACCATGAGTTTGCCCCGGGGCTAAACGAAGGACCTCTCTCTCCCCTCTACTTTTGCCCTGACTAGTGAGCTGAAGCAGCTTAGCTGTGCTTTAACATGTTTCACCTAACGCAAGTTTGAAGTCCTGAGGACACCAAGAAGTGTTTTACCTTAGGCTTAGAACCAGCAGTTACGCAGTGCCTGATCTAAAACTTCGTAACTATGCTAAAATAACAAATACAGAAATGTGCTTAGAACCCCCAGGACTAGACATGTCTCCATCAGCACCACCATGGGCACTGTAGAAGGAGAGAGAAATGTGTTTTTTCCAGCAGTGCCCTGTTTTATTACCCTTGGCAATAGTTTCTTCATTATTTTCTCCTCTTGCTGTCTTTGTCCCTTCAGCTGAGAGCTCTCTAGGGCAAGGACAATGTCTCATAGCAGGCAGAACCTTGAGCAAGGCTTCTCACCCCATTGCAGTGGAGCACATTGCCCAAGAAGACAATTGGGTAACTGAAGCACGGTTCAAATCAGTGTCCTCCAGTGACACACCCACACCCACAGCAGTGCTTTGACATGCGTTAGGGACTTAATTTGTTTGCCCTTGTTGACCTGTAGGTGAGTGCAAAGCCAGGTTTTCACGTTGACTTTTGGTCTAGGTATGTGAGCAAAGCAGGAGTGAAGAACATGTTCCACCTTTATTTTGCAAAGACCTGGCTGGTTTCCTCTATACCAGAGGGTGGTTTGGCTGCTGGGGTTTCTGTAGAACCTGTGCTTTTAGAGTAAGTTCTGGTTGGTTGGTTAGTTGGTTTGCTCGTTTGCCTCTAAAGGGATATTTGCTCTATTTTTATCACCAGGAAAGCAACACAAAAAGAACAGAATTAAAAGTGACCAAGATTAAACAAAAGTTTTCCAAAGAGATGGTGCTTTTTCAGTTATTGCTTGAAAGGAAAGCATCTCAGCAATGTTTGTCGCTCCCTGTGATCTCTCCCTATCAACACCTGTGAAAGTGGTTTACTGAGAGAGAAGAAAACACACAGATTCAAGCAAATACTAAGGAGCATTCACCAAGAAAATGCAAGAAATTCTTAGCAGTGAATGTATTAGTAGTAATGCTTGCACCAGGAGGCAAGGCCCAAATCTGAGAAGAGAGTTTGCCAAAACAGTGCTCTCACCGAGATATTACCCCACAGAGAAAGTCATTGGTCTAAACCCAGCAATGATATTAGACACAGAAGAACTCACTTAACATATATGTTTCTAAAACCAGACCTCAGGGTTGATCATCCCTAAGAGGTATGTTCTATTCTAGTCAAGGAACAGACAGTGACCCAGGTGACCAGTTTGTTCAATCAAAGCAGTTTTCATATGAAATGAATGAAACAAATAAACATTAGAATGAAAGAGAAGTTCAACTTAACTGCTTTGCCAGCAACTCCAGATGAGACAGAGACAAAACTCACTCCTTAATATTATCCCAGGACCGTGCAAATAACTAATTTATTGGTTCACTTGAATTTTTAAAATGCAGAGTTTGATAAAAATTCAACTCAGATCAACTCAGAATGAAAACATTCAGAATTTTTGGTGAGTCAACAGAGTTCAAAGATTAATTCAAAAAATATTGATTTCATTCAAATTTAATACAGGTGCATATTTTGTCTCAGGCTTTTAGACGTTATTTTTTGAAACCACACACACACAAATTGCGAATCAAAACTGCCTTTTAAAGAAAAATATCAACATACTTCTTTGTAAAACATGGAAATGGAGGTTTGTGGCTTTTTAATAATTATTTACTAATTCAGGATTTTTATTTCTGAGAAAAGTGTGTGCTGCAAGAAACACCAAGTCACAAAATATTTCTAACCCATTGTGTTCTTTGCATTTTATAAAATAAAATAAAAAATAAAATATACAATGGGGATTAAAACCAGCTCAGATTTAAGTTAGTTTTTCCACCATCACTAGGCCAAAGTGCAGACCTAAGGCAGGATCTCGTTATTCAGCTGCCAGCGCTGTCATTTTCCAAGGGCCAAACCCACCTCCACCAGTCAAACAAAAAGAAAATTGGTGGCTCCCAGCTCCTCATGGAGGAATCCATAATTTGCATGAGGGCTGTGATCTGAAGGTGTCATGGAATGAGGAGCTGAGAAAGAGACTGTGTATGTCCTACACTAGCATAAGAGTCAAGAGTAGCCTCCTGCAAGGACCAGCCTTCATGGAGGAAAGAGGTGAGTAGTGAGATGATTTCTCACTCAGTGAATATATGAGCTTCAAGCAGGAAAATACTTGAATTAGTGCCCTCAGGAAACAAGGTGTGAAAGGTGAAAGGAAGGATGCTATGCAGCAGCAGGATCACATTGTAGTCGATCCCAAAGAAAAAAGCGAGAGCAGAGCTGCAGCTGTTCTATTATTGGCATAAGAAATCATCAGTGGGTTTGAAGCATAACCTCTGATCTCAGCTCTGATACTAGGACCCTGGTTCTCTGTTTTTCTAACAGATGTAACTAGAAAGAAATGGGAAGATTGGTGCACCCCAAGGTGTTTGGATCATGAATTCTTCACCTGGCGCTGGGAATCCAGGTTGGGAGGCAGTTGTGCTCATAAACAAGAGCTATTTCTGGGTTTTGACCAGGGCTCTGCATGAGAAGGAGTTCACATTCAGGCGCTGAGGCAGCATCAGTTTGTTCCACTCACGGCAGCGGTTGTCTTCTTCACCTGCTTAAGAGGGTCGCAAAGGAAACAGCTAACTCATCACTTTTTGTTGTCAGTTACAACTACAAAGAGACCCTAAAAGGTTTTATCTGCTCTTGTCAAACTTCAGTTGGGAGCAGCAGATAGAAGCTGCAGTTCGTTTTCTCTATTTCACAACAGGGGTGCTATAAATAGAAGCCTGTGTGTGGCTTCTGGCTCTCCGAATACATGCTTCACACCTTCTCCATTTTCTTTTTAACACCCACATAAACATTTGCATGTCACCAGACCCACAGAGACACACATTTTCCACAACATGCATATCAGGAAGAGAAAGAGAAGAAGCAAGAGTTCTTTTTACATGTAAGCCTGCATGTGTAGGGGTGCCTGCGTGCGTGTTTGCATACAGCAAGGTTTCTGCTCGTGCAAATGGAGCTTCAAGCAGCCCATATTATTTGACCTTTGGGATGCTTAAAAATCCACTTGGCTGCCCTGAATTTCACATCTCAACTCCTATGTGCTGCGGTGTGAGTTGGCATCATTAATACCTGCCCGGTATTACATAGGAGTTCATAATACTCCCGTGCATGGCAAAGAGGCTCCTGTGCTTGTTCTGTTGTGCAATTTAAGCCCCCAAAGTGCATTAGGAGGGAGACTGGCCTTGGAGATGGGGAAGGCTTGGCAGAAGCTGTGACTCTCTCCTCCGGGCCAGCACTGGGGAAGCTGAAAGAGGAAAACCAGGATGTGGAGAGGCTGCAGCAGAATGGACCCTCTGTAAGCTGGGCGCGGGAGAAGTCGTGGGTGCCTCTCGCAAAGTGCTGAGAACACTGAGAGCCTTCCAGCGTCTGAAGGACTGGTTCCCTGCCTCACGTCAGGGCTGCTTCCTGTTAGCAGTTTCAAAGAGGTAAAACACAGTGCAGCTGCTCTGCTTTCCGCTTACTGTACCGAGAGCTCTGATTGCTCTGTCCTACATCAGCCTGCAGAACGTGCCCTCTTTGGCATGATTTTAGGTTTCACATTATGTTTCTCCCCTTTTTCTTTTTTCTTTTTCCTTCTTTTTTTTTTTTTCCTTCTGTTTTGTTTTTGATTTCTCCTTCGAACTTCCATATAGCCAGTGCATCACATAGCCCTGTCACAGGGCAAAATCAGCCATCGAGAAACCTTTGAAGTTACCCTGGAATTTAGTTTTTATGCCAAAAAGTGCATTTTCCTTAAGTTGTCTGCCAGGCTGGACTGCGTCAAATACCCTTCTGACACTCAAGCTGCCTGAAGACCTGTGTGCGGGTACCAACAGTCGCATAAAAACAGGAGAGAAAAGAACTGTGAGGTTTTTCTCACCCCCTCCCTCCCTTTCCTATCTCTGCACAGGTGTGCCAATTGCAAAGATCCACAGAAACCTTCGACTTCCCGCTGCAAATGTGAGATTAATAAAAAAAGGGGGAAGGATTCTCTTTGATTTTTTCACTGACAATTGAAAACCCGGTGTTCTGAAGTTCCAGTACAGACACAGCCCATTTAGACTTGGTTTACCACTTTCCACACCAATCCAATGTTATATACCGGTGTTATACAACAGTTCGAGTTCTCAGATGGCAGTGTCTTGTCATGCAATTCCGTTGCCATAGCCTATTTTTAACAAACAGTATCAATTCATATAAACTTACAAGAATTGCTCCTTTATTGACTCATGTCCATGCACTGTGGTTTAGGTATATATCATCTTAAAGGAAATGGGTACATTCATGAACGAGACTAAATCACTGAAAAACTTGCAAAACGACCCGGGTAACCATGTTAACTTCCTTTAAAAAGTGAGTTAAGTGTCTTTAAAAGAATAAAGAAGTCCTTGGCTCAGCTGGGTTATTGTCAAGCCATTATATGACGTTATAAGTGTTATACATTATAAGAGTTACATATATTAAAGTGTTATAAGTGTTTCAATTACCTTTTTTAGTATAAAAAAATTATTGACCGCATGGCAGTCAAGTGGCCTGGCAAAACTAAGACTGGGCTGAACCTTCCTTAGTGGAAAGCTTTTCATGGTACATGACTAATGAAGTTAGCCAAAGTGTGTCTCAGTCATAGTGAGATCGGTAGCAGGGCACCCAACGACACAATGGAGAAAGACTCTAGTAGCTGGACATTCTGCAAGCAATGGGGTGATGTCAGCAGCAGCAGTGGTAAAAGCCTTGATAGAAACTACATGAAAAGTTCCTGTGTTCACGATGAAAAATGGGTTTTGGAAGTGAATTTCCCATGGCACTAAATTGGTTGCAAGGGAAGGATACAGAATCACACCAGCCGAGGCTCTGGTCTATCATTCAATTAAGGAACTGAATGTATGAAATGTCTTGCTTTGTTGTTTTAACTAGACTGCAAATGTGTTTACAAGATAAAATAAAAGGAAACTGTTGTCTGGTTTCTTTAAAATGTCCATCTTTTTGACCTTCCCAGGTGCCTTGTGGGTTCTCAGTAGCAGCTGCTGCTATGTGGGGAAATAGCTCTGGAATGAAAAATGAACTTAAATACAGAAATAGAAATAAATCCAAGGGAATTCTCCCAGTTTCTGCAAACAGTACTCAGTCTTTTCTAATATGACCAACTCTGAGCTGCTGCCAAATGTCTGGATTGAAGATCTAGGAAAGCTGGTATCTCCAGCATCTTCATATAACCTCTGTCCTCCCTGGTGTGTCTCATAGAGAAGGCCCAACAACACAGTGTGAAGATTTGTTCATCTGGGCCTTCACAACATTATTCTGAAGGGGTTTTTCTTAAATTCAATCTCCTTATCACTCTCCTGAAGACATCAAGGTCTCATGGTGAGGGAAGGGGAGGAGGCTGCTGAGGCTACAAGGCAGCTGTCCTGGTCCTCAATCTCTGCTCTCAGTGTGAGCAGCACCAATGGTACTAAACGAAAGAGCCCGTTTCCTTCTAATACTAATATTTCTCAATTAGTAAGTAAAGGAATTAATAGAAGCAGCTAATAAAGAACATTTATGAACTTGCAGTAGCACAAGCTTGGACTGGTACCTACTTTTTTTTGATCCCTGTATACTTTGAGTTCCCAGACAACTAAGTACCAGGTAGATAAGTGTGGGGTATAGTTTATCTTGACCCATCTGAGTTATGCATCTCATCTATGTTGGCCATCCAACCATCACTTGGGAGATAGATACCTTCATAGGATGACTCTCTTTACCATTCTTACAAAGCAGCTTTGTCAGAATTGTCCAGCCTGAGTAATGAGGAGCCTGACTTCTGCCTAAAACATATCAAAACCTGAAAGTGGACAGAGCAAAGAGAAATCCCCTGAAGGTGTTTATCCCCTGAGTGTGTGAATCGTGTTCACAAGTATAGGACCCCTCATAAGATGCAGTCATTGCTTTCTTTCTCAAAGTCAGCACAATCCAGCCCTTAAAGAGAACTTTGCACTATAAAAAGTGGACCAAAATCCTCTTTGGGGCCCATAAGCCTCTCCTCAGCCACCATCACTGTTCAGCAGGTGCCTGCAACGCTTATGTTAGTATGTTCCCACCACAGGACAAGACCTCTGGGAGCCTGGCCTTGGAGATGGTCCAAGGGAGAGCAGCAGAATACTTCTGTCATATCCTTGGCTGGGATGGGATGTGAAGTCAGGCAGTCATCCCATGATCTTCTGGACTTAGATGATTCTGAGAAAAAGCTGGATATGAGCCAGGTTTGTCTCCAAACCTTTGAAATACTGGGCACTGAGGAGTGCTGAGAGAGCTATACATGGGGTATGTGTTTAAAGGCTCTGGATGCTCAGACAGGTAGCTTTCCAAATTTGGAGTTGTCCAGAAAAGCACATTAAGTGTTCCTAGAGGATGTTGCGAAGGCCAAGAGGCCCTAAATTTCCCTTCATGGCTTATAAGCAAGGCTTGCATGGTGCCCCCAGGGTATCCCAATGCAAACAGTCAGAATACTTGGCCCACGGGAACACTGTAAAAGCACAATGTGGATAGAGCAAAAGTCTCACTAATAAAGATCTTTAACATCAGTAGTACCCCAACTTCACTGGCCAAAGTCCACCACACTCAACAAGAATGTGCTGAGGGAAAGTTCAAATGCTGCTCTTCCTCTCAGCATGAACTGAAGCAGCAATGGCTTTCTAAGGCATGCAGTATAGGTCCCATCAAGCCATGAGGCACAAATTGAGTCTGCTGTTTTCCAGAGCCCTCCAAGTCACTGTTTGAAATATAGGCAGATCAGATTCTCTCCTAATTTAACATAAAACCACCTGCTTTGGTTACGTTTTCCACGTAATAATGTTCAGAGAGTTCATACTTCACTACCCTTCTCTTACACGCTATCCAGTGTAAAAGAAGGAAAGAGGGGGAAGGCATATGTAAGTTCACATAACTTCAGAATGGAGTTTAATGAGGGAGAGCGTAACACTTAATTCAAAACCAAAGCATCCATTAGCACATTACCTTTGCACCATATCAGTGCAATGCATTTCATTCCCTTTTCCAAATACCATTTAACATAAACCATTTATTTTTTTTCAACTCTTCCCACAAGCATTTTAATGCAGGATTTGGACACCTTTCAGAAGAGTCCTGTGATGTAATGCATTTGAGAGACATAACAATATATGTGGAGTTTGGAAAATCTTCTGCAACGTGAATAAAAATAACTTCTCCTTTCAAAAGGCAAAACCTGACTTGCTGTCAAGGGTTGTGAGAAGGTGGAGAGAATGGAAATTGCCTTCATAATTAGTATTTCTTGATTATCATATATACAACCAGAAAGTCACAAAAACACCAGGTATGTCTACAGAACACAGCACTAGCTGAAAGGAGCAGAGCTCCACTTACTTGTTTTCCTCTTTATTAGGGTCAAGTCCCATGTTCCCACAGGAATACTTTTTCCTGGATCCAAGCAACTCTAATCTATATCTTCATATATCTCCACACAGTGCTGTGCACATATCTACCAAAAAATATGAATTCAACGGATGAGATTCATCTGAGCTGAATGGTGACCCATGGTGAGTCTTCTTTTCATCTTAAATGAGACATCTTTAGATGGGCAGTAGCCCAGGGACACTGCCACATTGCAACCTTCACAGCTGAAAGCAGCACATATACCGCTCCCCTCCAGGTACTAATTGCTGCCATCAAGTTCTATAACCCTTCATGAGAGGACATCTCAGCTATTCGAGCTTCATGCTGGTCCAGAGCCCAGAGCTGTCCACACTCACCCTAAAACAGAAGACCTTTCTCTAGCTACAGCGCTACTCTCATTTTCAGGTCAGTGAATCTGAAGCCTTAGGCTTTGTGGTCTCAGGTTAAGTATCCCACTGGTAAAATCCCCTGTTTCTCATTTCAGTTATATCTGCATGTCTGAAAGGTCAGTGTGAGGCAGCTGACCTCGTATCTAGCAGTACCAGAAGATTTCTATTAGGTTTTAGTGCATGTGGATTCATGGGAATCTGAATAAACACAGCCCAGCCTGTCCTATACTGCCACAATGCACAGATGGGTTTTGGTCTTTTCATTTTGTTAACTCAAGCAAGTCCTGATTTCATCTTTCCAAGCTAGTCACAAACACTCACCAGTGATTTGGTTCCTGGCTTTGTTTAAAAACAGGATACACTGGCCATGCACTGATCCATATTTGCAACCTGTGTGGTCTCTGTGTCACACTATATGTACCCATGACGGGTTGACCAAATCCTTTAAGCATCATGGCTAATGGCAAATGCATAGACATATATTTTTTGAATAGGACACAGTTATAAGGAAATAAAATATACTTTGGGGACTCAGCAAAAGCACGTTGACAGCTCTCTGAAAATTTGATATCAATTAGGATGAGATACGGTCTACAATGCTTACACATGTTAGTAATATTTAAATCCACAGGGACATCCCATTGAAGACACCAGTACTTACTAGAGTTCCAGATCTGAAATTTAACTGAGTGTGACACTGAGAATGACAAAGGAGGAAGGCTATCATGGTTTTTCGTTAGAATTTCTAGCAGCAAATTTAGTCCTCTATATTCACTTTCAAGAGTCCCAAATCACAAATTTGCCCTGAAGTATATTAATTTGTCATAAAATTGAACTTTTGACTCAAATAAAATCCTAAATACATAAAAATTCTCCAGGGATATTTTGAATGTCTTTCTGACATAATGGAAACTATAAGGAAAAGAAAAAAAACAGGGGGTGAAGCAGCTACATTTGACCAAAGGAAGACAAACATCTGGCTAGAGAAGGATGCGCTTTCAATAATATTTTTTTCCCTGTATCCAGGTACATCTTTGTCAGCTCAATAAAAGATACAGTAATGGGGTGTGCCTGTGAGACAGGTAACTGTCTATATAACACTGTTTACAGTGTGCTGCCAAAACCCTGGAAATTAATTTTTAACAGGATGCCTGATATTCCTTCTACCCCCAGAATCTATTCCAGCACTATCCATAACTTCCCTGCTTGCATTTTCTTAGCATATGCTAATCTTATGAGACTGTATCAGGACGTTGTCATTAACTGAGCAGAAAAACTGGTCTCAATATTTCAGATAAAAGCATCGTACCTGGGACCAGCTAATGATAAAGCAGTGAAACAAAGGCAGCACATCTTTTAGGCTACCCATTAGACTATCCTTGTTGCCCTCATTCTGGCACTGCAGCCTGGGGTTAGGCTGGGTGATTGCACCCCATCCCAGTTCTTTCTGGGGAACTGTAGTCTTCAGCCAACATCTCTCCTGAAGGAAAATCCCTGTGGTTTGTTACCAAATGCAGGGATAGATAAGGAGCGATGAGATTGTGGTGAGATGGGGAAGTTTCTGTTTTCCCCATGAGCAAATAGATCCCATGCTCAGCACAAAAGTAGTCTAAGATGAGCAGCTGGGTCCTTGCCCGGGTGAATTTGGAGGTGAGATGGTGACAAGTTATCAACGTGCCTAAGAGAATAAAAGGCGTGTGGCCTCTCTCTGATCTGTGTTAATCCTAGGGGAACATGATAGGAAGGGGAGTAGGTGACCACAAAAAATAACCACAAAAACTTATTTGGGAATGTCCTTTTCATTCAACCTGCACAAGAAGATACCATAGCACTGTATTGTCATTTGTAATCAGAGGAGATGCCACTGACAACATTATTCATTTTGTATATGTGTGTGTGAGTTAAAAAGTCCCTCTTCTGAATGGTGGTTTGGTTACACACGCAGATAGGGGAAGCTCAAGCTGCTGCTTACCTCATCCTGGTTATCCTATATAATGATGGCAGTAAATCCCACAGGAACAGTATCTGTCCCTTGTAAATCAAGAGAGCTCAATCAGCAACATCACTTAAAGGAAGTCTCCACCTCACAAAAATTATGTAGAGCTGGTGGTATGTTGTCTCTGGCCCATTTTTCCCCAGCATCTTCCTGATGGAAGAGACGAGGCTTTTTATCATGAGATGCTGAAGTGACATTCCTACCCATTGACACCCAAGGTGCTCATCCATCATGAGCCTTTTCTAGTCCCTGTTGTTCATCCTGCAGGTCACTTTTCCACTCATACCTGGAAGAGAAAGTCTGACTTCTGCCATATCTGGAAAGAAAGGAATTCACTGAGCAAGAAACAAATGAAATTACAAGCTAAGATTTTGTCCATGTCCTGGAGCTGGCATTAGGTCTAACAGGGACAAAGTCATCTTCACTTACGCAAGTCTCCAACTTAAGCTATTGTCCTTTCTTTAACTGGCCCTTGGGCAATCAGCTCAGATCTGCAATGAAGATGTCTGTGTATGGGCCAGTAAGTAAAAACCACTTCCCAGAGGCCGTGCTCTTCACAGGCATGGCCACGGTCATCAAATTGCACAGCTCTACGACCCCAAAGCAGTTCTGCACCAGCAAAACTCAGTGCCATAGAGAAAGGAGTAGATACTTGTATGGGTGACTTGTTTCTTCTGGTACAAGCACACAAATACTGAAGCTGTGCTTCAGTGCAAGGATGTCACTTGCCTGTAGAGTGTTCTCCACATGCAAAGAACCATGTAGCCACGTTCCCTGCAGGGCACCTCTTAAAGAAAACTTGTTGTTTCTCCCAAATGAAGGAGGAAGGAAGAGCTTGTGGTTAGTGCAGCAAATGGAGGCTCAGGAAATCTCTGTTCATATCCTGGTTCTAGCACAGGCTTCCTGTGTGACCTTGGGCAAGTCCCTTAATCTCTCTCTCTGCCTCCCTTCCCCCATGTGTAAAATGTGGATAAAATAGTTCCCACTCCTAATAGGACTCAAATCTTAAATTGACATACAAATGCCACTGTACAGCAATGCAATAGTCACATGTGTGGACCAAACTTTCCTTACCTGTCTGTGATAAGATAACAGGACTCCCAGCTCTAGTGTTCATAAATGTTTTCCATTATCTAGGTTACAAGATGTTCCCCTCCACCACCCATGTATTAATGGGTATTAACAGGTAATTCTGTAGCTTTAAATGACAAAACCTTGTTGATCAAAGTGGGTCTGATATTTGCTCTGTGCGCATCACTGATTTACTGAGGTGGAGCCTGAGATGCTTTCTGAACTGTTTTATTTGTTGTATAAGTCTCTGTAACAAGAAACAAGACCAAGACAAAACTAAGCCCTAATTTACACTTGCAACAGTAGCTTATTGTTTAGAAAGAGACTCCCTGGTTAATCTGTGAACAGTCCAGTGAGTTCCCAGCGCTTCACTCCTGTAGGTGACCAAAAAGATGCTGTCTCATGCTTTTGTTCCTATACAATCACGGGTGTCACTTCTTCCCACTCCAGACAATCCCACTTCAGTCATCCACTGTGAAGATGTGCTGGTCAAACATCTGGACATCCAATAATAGAGGCATTTTCAGTCAAGTTGGCCTTATCATACTGTCTACCAATGTTTAAAGCAATTCAGGGGGAGCCAAAAATAAGAAAAGAGTTTTAATCCAGAACTTTTCCATGTACAGGTGAGAATGTGACAAACCTGGGCTGTAAAGACAGAGACAATAGGTTAGCAAGTCCATCAAAACCATATGTGCTCACTCTTCAGGCAAAAAAAGTGCTGTGAGACTTTATTTAAAACATACATTCTGTTCTCACATCCCTTTGAAGAGATCATGTGGGATAATTTGGAGTCTCCTTCTTACACAAACATTGCAAACATTTCCTGTTGGTAACTATAAAAGGACAGGCTAGCTAAGTAAACAGTCCTCTTCATAGTTGTGTCTAAGCAGGAAAGCCCTGTATTCTTCACCAATAGCTCCATTGATGACTACAATTGTTCTTGTTATTGTTTGCATTCGTAATAACACTGATTATAACAAAAGATCAAAACAGGAACTTCCTTAAACTTATTAAATGATTGCAATGGGGGCCTGCATGTTGCTGGCATAAGGGTGAATGTGCGTTGACGTACTAGAAAAGGGGGAGCCAGATCGTCAGCTTGTGTAAATCACTGTCTTCACCTCCAGCCGAGGACCTGGCTTCATAGTGGCATCTTGTGCTACACGAAACCTCAAAATGCCCTGCTGTTACCCACTAAATTTCCCCACTCACCATTTTCTTGTGCCACGAATGAAAGAAAAACTGAAATATGACAGAATAATGGACCAAAAGCATAAAAGGAGTTAGCATAGGACAGAGACCTCCCTCCCACCTGTGTCCCTGAGGCATTCAGCCAGTCCATACACCGTTTCCTTTTCTGTGTTCTTCTCTTTCACTTATCAGCTATTATTTTCTATCGTTATTATCTTATTATTACCTCCTAAGAAGCCTACAGATTTCTTTCAGATTTACAACAGAGGAAACAATCAGCCTCTGAGGTGTAACAAACTATCTACTGCTGCCACTGCTAAACACACCATTCACAGCATCTTCAGCTTGTACTGCACCACCAATGGCCAGCCTCTTTGGTATCACATGAAGAAACATACCCATGCTGGGTTAGATACTAGAGATACAGCTTTGAAGTGGATGATGTATGCTAACATCTTCCTCTCCCAAGCCAAGCTCTACAGTTAGTTTGTTTTGGCTCCTCAATCCTATGTCCCAAGTATGTGAGTTCTCACCACTTAGGCAGAGAAGCAGTAGACACATCACTGATTATATCATACCATCCCAAATTCTGGTTGGCTTGCTCTTTGTTCTCTCTCTCTCTGTAAGAACAAGATTGAACCAAAGGTCTGACTTAGAATAGGGAACTTCCACTGGTCCAACCAAGAAACTTCCCTTTTTTTATCAGACTGGGTCTCCCACAACTTAACAATGTTTAATCAGTGCCCAGGAGAACAGTTTCTAGTAAGACAATATGTGATGTTTAGAAATGGTTCTAATCTCCTAAACGTCTTGCTGCTGGCTTACCTGGAGATCTCCATGCCACACAGAGAATGCAGGCGGGCCAGTCAGACTTTCTGAATCTTCTTCCTAAGGTTCCTTTCTACATCTCTGTAGGCAGACAGTCAGGATCCACTCTGCAAGAAGGATGCCTGAGAAGACAGCCCAAAGCCCAGGAAGGAGCCTTCCTGCAAGTCCCTTGCAGTGACTGGATGGGGATCAGCCTTTAGGTTTTTCTTGCCCATGTAGTATCACCATGTTTTATGAAAACTTTGACATCTTCATCCCCAGCATTTTCTCTAAATGAAGAGGCAACAGAAACCGATTTGTTCAGCCTTTGTTCAGCTTGCAAAATGATTTGTGTTTCCTGTGTGTAAAAGAGGTTTCACATGATGTCAGGTGAACCATCTCGTAGTTAAAACTTACTATGGAAAGTTGTGTCCTGTGCCAGCTGAGGCACGTTGGTGTGTTCCTGTGTGTCCAAGGAAATCCCCCTTCATTTCCCTTAGTCCATCTGTAGAAAGGTAATCACAACTGTCCCCTTTTCCATGGGGGTTGAAAATGACCAGGATGAGGAGCAATCCCTTACACACATGTACATTACCCGGCACCATGGCAGCTCAAGAAATAACCCACATATCACCAGGATATGGCACAAGAAGAAAACCAGAGCATTGCACCCTTATGGAAAGAACCCCCCAGACCTTCTCCACACAACACACAGAAGTTGCTGGGGATTCAAAACTTCTCATCCCCCACTCTCACAGCAGATCTGCAGGACTCAGCTGCCCAACTTGAACTCTGAGTGCTCACTGATGGCTCTGTTATCCTCCTCCATAAACAACCCGTAGTAAAACCAGAGCAGTCAATGGCACAGCCAAGAAACCCTAATGCATCTCCATCTTTTAACTGGGATTTGCTCCCACTACAAGCCATCTCAGCCAGTTAAGTGGCTTGCCGTTACTGTTTTGCCCCAAATGACATCACCATTTGGCTATCTGAGCATACCTCTTTGGCTCCTACCACCCCCCTTGGCTCTTTTCCCTGTAAACAGGGCCTGATTAATGTTGCAGAAGAAGGACCGTGAATCACGTATTCCATTCTCTTATGGGAAGTCAGAATGTCAATTTTTCCTAGTTTTAAGCGCAGAGAATTGGGATATTTAATGCAGAATCCCTAGCAACGACACAGAAACTGCAGTCTGAGCCCACAGCTGCAAGCTTCCCAACATACTTTCTTGTAACAGCAGCTGATGAATCACCCACTAGAAGACATGCACTTAAAAAAATATAATGAAACATCATTCACCGATGCTGCCTATTATTACCCAGTCCCAAACACATTACAAGGATGTTCTTTGGTAAGGAAAGGACCCTCACACGCACATCCACAAATCTCTGCTGGGCTGTTTAAAGGCTGAATGGAAATAAGCTGACAGCCGCAGATGTTTGCCCTTCAATCCTGGGTGGCAGCATTTGATGCCCATGGTACTCATCACTACTAATGTTTCCAGCTGGTGGCCAAAAGCTGACACTTGCTCTGAGCGTTTGCTTTGCCGATGCAAGGAAATTAAAAGTAAGGTTTTGCAGAGCAGCTCAGGGATGCTGCTGCAGTCGCTTTCCCTTCCCTTTTTCCTGGCTACCTTCCTCAGCTTCCCAAAATGAAATAGAAAATGAACAAAATAAAGCATGATCAGACCAGTCTTTTAAACTGCTTGTGTACATACTGAGCATGAACAATATGGTGGAGCTCCAGAAGAAGGGTGCTGCATAAAAAAAGCTCAGGGAAATAACTGGAGAGCCACACTGTTCTTTAAATGTACCTACTTGGCAAGTGGTACAACTAACTGCAAGTATTATGACTAACAATGAAACAATGAACCAGAAAAAAATCCATGGCTAAATGAAATAGAGGGGCCCTTCTTCACAGGAAGATCATTTCAATCATGTACAGAATCTACGTGAAGTAGATGATCTACCCTGTAGATTGACAAGAGCATCCAGAATGATTTAGGAGTACATAAAACCCATCAAGATGCACTGGGAAACAAGCTCTTAAATGCCTTACACCCAAAAGGGAATTCTACCCAAGAATGACCTTTCCCCTAACAGAAATTAACTGAAGTCAAATATTAGATAAATACATGTGATGAGACATTCACAGATAGCAGGGTCAAGAGCTGAGAAATATCCACATTAATCTCAACACCATCACTGAGGATTGCTTATAGTGTATTATCAGTGTTTGTTTAGGATATGAGCCTTATTGTGCTAGGTGCTGTAAAAACACACTGAGTATGTCTGACCCAAAGGTATTTCATACATCAATATAAATGCAAGATATTCAAATGCTTATTTCCTAGCTCTGGCATAAAGATGTGGTCAGGGCTGTAACTCCAGGAATGCCTCTTCACTTCTCTATGCTCCATTTCTCATAATGAAAAGTGAAAATAAGTCAGACTTTTCCTCCGATGAGGTGCAAACACTTGGGAACTGGAGCAGTCTCTGATGGATTTATTAAGCCCTTGAGCAAAGCCACTCAAGAGCCAAGCAGTTGTTTCAGAGCATACCAGTTGCAGCTCATCGCATGTGTTGCACCTCATGTGATGGAGAGAGGTGGCCCCGCTTTTCACCCTCTCAGTGTTGTGGTTGTAGCTAGTCCTATAGGACCTGGCAAAGGGATGAGGATGATGGAGAGAGATTCTGAGATTTACCCCACAGCAAAGCAGGAGGCAAGAAGGCAAGTCCTAACTGACATCTTCTGCTGCACTAGGGTTGGGGTGGGCTTGGACTAGATATGGTGTGTTTTGTCCCCAGGGGGCAAGCATAGGGAGGGATTTAGGAGAAGAGGTGGAAGAGGGAAGGGATATAGGTACAAAATCAAAAGTGCTACTAAGTATCCTCATCACTCAAAGGTCTCTCGTTTTTACAGCCCAATGTAAGATGAGCTGGCGTGTGGTGAGAGGTCATCATCTCCATTATCTCCATCATCTGATGCTCAGGACTTGAGAAAAGATCTAGTTAACTCTGTCTCTTCAAATACACAGCCTCGCATGGTTTACAGATCCCACCTGCATGGCAGTTTCTCCATTACCAAAGCCAAGAGGGACTTTCAAACCTTGAAAGGTATAGCTAGAGATATGTCAGAGAGGACGAGACCAGGTCAGCTTTCAAACCTGGATAGCACAGCATCTGCACAGCCTAAAGCCATTCCCTCCCTCATCACATCGCCTCTTGTCCAGGTGAGCCAAGAAGACTCATCTGTTAGAAAGGGGCTGGTAAATGATCTAACCTGAGTTTTTCTTCAGCACCTTTGAGTTGGCCAAGAAGATGTCTATGGCTATGGAATCAAACTCAGAGATTCAGGCTGTTCATCTTCTGGTGGTTAAATCCTGATAATATAGCCAAAGCCCAAGGCATTTGAATCAGTTTTACTGGGTGGAATTGGAAACCAGTTTTTCCTTTGCCATTGCCTACTAGGAAACCCTCCTTTGTCACCTCTGCTCCTGCTAAGAAACCTTTCTTTGCTTCCTCTTCTACCCAGTGGCCAGCCCAGACTGGGTATGCAAGAGCAGCATGAAACTTTTTGCACTAAGGCAAATTAACTCTCGATTTTAAGAACAAATAAAGCCACACAGATGCGAAGAGCCACACTGTTCCATGCTAGGGATGTAACTCTGCTGCTCCCCATTTGCATGACACCCAGAGTAACAGAGGCAGCATGAAATACAGCCGCTCTTGAGTAGGTGGAGGAGAGTATCCAGTTGACTCAGAGCATCATTCTGCACCAGGGTGAAAATTTAAGGGCAGCTGGAGGATGAGAGGGGAACTCGCCTGACTGAAGAGTTTGTTATGTTGATACTGCTGGGGTGGGGGGGGGGGAAATAGCTGTAGGGTCTTCTTTAGAAGCTCTCTGTTCATAGAGGGCTATGGAGGTGGAAAGAGGGGGAAATAATTACTAAATTGTGATTGCTATCTTCAGTAGTTACAGAGGATAGGCCACACAAGCATCTTAATAGTGGAGGCACCTTGGTATTTATTTGCTGTTATTGATTTACATGAAGTGATTTAGGAACCATATCATCTGGAAGGTGCTATAGGACAGAAGGATAAAACTTTCTCAGCTAAAGGAAAAGACAACTGAGAGAAACACAAGGGTTGGGTCTCATCTCACCTGCTCTCCAGCCTATTAAAGTCTAGGAGAGAGACACCAACGAATGACTCCTCTGACCCATGCTGCATCCTTAGTCTGGCAGTGCAGGTAGAGCAATACTTTTGTTGTGCCAGAGCTGGCCGCAAGAAAGCCACTGAGCAGGGTCCATCAAACCACTATGACACTGGCTTCCTATTGTGTGGAGTAGCCCAGAGACCATCCCATCCCCTCTCCCCACCACCCACTTTACCATACCTAATTTGGCTGTAAAGGTGAATGCAAAAGTCAGCATCCAGGAGGAAGGTGGGAAAGGTGCAGGACACCTCATGGCAGTTTTGTTTCTGATCTTCTATATGGTGGCTGTGTCCCTGCTGTGCCTTTTCCAGCTGTAAGTTCCTGTGGGCAGGCAATGCCTTTTACTGCAATTGCATCCACCAGCTGGAGCAATGGGGCCTCAGTTTTGGGAGCAGACTCTGAGCACCTATCTTAATGACAGTAGTTTTAATAACCAAGGTATCTTCAAAAGGACCTGGAAAAGAGGGCTGTTTTGCATCCCTCTGGATTGTTTTTGACTATTGGCCACTAGTAATAAACTATTAGGGAACAAAAAGCAAATGGAAAATAATAGAAGTAATTATATAGCTGGATGAATGTTTCACTTCAAATATTATTGTCTCTGCAAAGATATACAGCATGAATGTGTTATTGCAAAAAGAAATATGCATTGATCTCTTTACCAGGAAACAGGTATGACTGTATTATGTAAATATTACTTCATTTACTGTCAACAACTGTAGGCTTATTTTCACTTTGCAAACAGATGACAAACGTGCTCGGAGTCATACAGCATCAATCTTAAAGCTGACAAGGATCCCTCATTTTGCAGCCAATTTTTGAAAGTCAAAAGGCCAAATTCAGACTTGGGCTAATGCCATTCTCTCCAGCAGGAGTGAGATGCCAGATTCTCCACATTAGTGTAAATCAGATGTGCTCTATGAACTTCAACAGCCAAAGAAGTGGTTCTAAAGCTGTTGACTTCAAAGCTGAGCTTGGCCCACGAAGCTGAAGCACTGGGTGAGCGAGAGGTCTGAATTCCCCCCTGATGGGAGCAAATGCAGCCCAGCAGATTTCCATAGAAGCTAAAGATCACTCACGATACTCCTTGATACATCATTTGAAAACCCAGCTCACTCTGATGTGGTTGCTAACACCAATGAAAAACAGAGCTAAAAGGAGATGATATAACAAATGGAACCCTTACAGGCCTGTAGCTCGGAGACCACCATGGAGCTGGCTGCAGCTCCTTCACCCGCTGCATCGCAGCCCACTGCTCGGGTTAGTCTTCCTGAAAGAGGATGACTCTAGCTTGGCTTTGAGCTCATTAATCCCCCAAGGATTATTTTGGCAGCATGTAATTCCAGGAGGAATCATCCTTTAGATCCTCTTCCCGCTCTCCTTCCTATGTCTTTAGCCAGGAAAGATAATTCAGCCTTCAGGGTCTTGTCTGTGAGAGGGGGATACCCAGCCAGAAGTACGCATCCAGCTCCACATTTAGACCCAGGGGAATTTGAGAAGCAAAATCCTTTCTCTGGTGATTAATACCCTGTGGTATTGCAGGCTAAAACTGACATCTTCCTTCTTTCTTTTACAGAGATTGCTCCTTCAAAACACAGCAGTCCCTAGACTCAGTATTAGGCTGTTCAGTGAGACTTGAGTGGTTAAAGGATAGCACTGCTCCGATCTGGATGTGTCTTTTGTAGGTCAGAGTGTAAAACAAAGCAATTCTTATGTGACATTCTTACTTGGTTTTAACTGCTTTTGTGTGATGCTAAAACAACGTGGGGGTTCTTAACAGCCTAATCAAACGTTCAGGGTGTTCAGCACCCAAAATGTACTACTTGAAATAGAGTGAGATGAGAAGACATACTAGGATGTGTGCCATGCCAGGATGAAATGCTAGGAGGAAACATCCTATAAGTGTTCAAGAAATGTATAGATGAGGCCCTTAGAGACATGGTTTAGTGATGGACTTGGCAGTGCTGGCATAAAGGTTAGGCTTGATCTTAAAGGTCTTTTCCAACCTAGCTGATTCTATGATTCTATGGATAAAAGAAGGAGAGCCAGCTCAGGCACAGAGAGAAAAGAGCGGGGCTATACCATGGACCTACCATCTTTTATTCCACCCTTCAGTGTGTGGTATGTTTGGCAAAGCCACAGTAACTATGTGTGGGTCTCTCTGATTGCAAATCCTGTTTGGATATGGGGCTTCCTGGCTATTTTCAGACACAGACTAAGACATGCCAGAAAAAGAAACTGGCACAGTTCATTTAAATGGGACATTACGTGGACAACAGAGCAGCCACCTCCTGAGGAAAACCAGTGTTTTCAGCCTGGACTGTGTGGAACTGGTAACTAAGTAATGTATAGGAGTCTGAAGTCATCCAAATGTGAGAAAGTAGAAGGCAGGTTGTCATAAGGATTGCAAAGAAACAATTGTGTTTGCTGGAGTACAGATGTGATCTCCTCATTGAGCTTAGGCACATCCCCTGGATCGCTCAATGAGCATAAGAATGGGCAATAAAGAGAGTGTTGTTTATCCCATCTAGATCTTCTAGTAGTTTAAGTACACTGAGGTGGTTTTCAGAGCCTTTGTAAATTTCTCTGTTTTTTTGCTTGCACCATCACTCATCCCAAAATAGGTGAGCAGACACCAAGGATGCCTGTGCTCCTTAGACAGCTTCAATTGTGCTGAGAGGCTGCTTAAGGGCACAGCAGAAGATCTTCTTGCATCAAAGTAAGCAGCAATTTGTTCACTGGAACTTCAGGAATGGTATTTATCTGACCAAAGAAAGGTATTTACAAGGTTATTCTCTTAGCTGGTCTCCCTAGAGCTTCTTAAATTAAGAAGATAGAAGGAATTAAGTCTTTGGGATCTGAGGACCAGATCCCAAAGCTCCCTATTTTCTTGTTACTGCTCAGGAGACATATGTAGGATGTGGAGAAAAGAGAAGAGAGGGGATTCTCAGTGAACATTCAGCTGAAGAGTAGTAAGAGGAATTAGGAACAGGAATACGTGTGGTAACCCTGTGTGGGGCTGAGGTGGGACCTGTATGAAGAGACACACGTGTCAAAAATACCAGTCTCCAACCTTTATGAGGGCTAGTCTGTAATATATAATCAATGTTAAATTCTATACCCTCTCCTTTAAATATCCACAGCCAGTCCTGACCCAACACTCTTCCTTGAGCATTTTTGCTTTGTGGTGTGGACTCATCTGCGTTATACCATTGCACTTTGCAGAGTTCTCCACTGTCAAGATGTGACATTACAATTTAATGATGGAAAGGCCACAGATGCCCAATGTCCTAGCATCATGACCCCAAGTAAAACTCAAGCCTTCTCATCACTGAGATTGATTCCTACAACTATCCTTGTTGCAGGAATTAATTCCTCTGTTTTCCACTCTTTTCCTTCTTTCCTTCTGTCTCTTTTCCACTCTTTTCCTTCTTTCCTTCTGTCTCTTCAGCTTCTCACTTTCTTCCCTTCTATCACCAGGCTTGGAAAAAACAATTAATACTAATTTCCTGAAAGAGAGTGGGTGCCACCACACTGTAGAGCAGTGGTTCAGAACACGTCCTGGGGAAATAAAACGGTTCCATCTCCCAGGGAAGAGTCGGGAGGGAATTAGCAAGGGATGACTTAGCATTTGAAGCAAAGCCAGCTCACTGGTACCAAAACTTAGAGCAACAAAACCAAAACCAAACACACATCTCTCTCCTTAACAGGAGTCCATTGTTATTTGTGCATACAAACAACAGGGGTTGTATTAGCAGGTATCATGTATGCCCAAGTACTGAGCACAGCTAGATTCGCAAAGAGGCCAGGTTGGAAAGCAGAAGCCTTGCCCCCAAAAAAAACCCAGTGAGGATTTCAGTAGAAAGCTTCTTTTTTCGATGGCATTGGGTCAACAAATTGTGCTGGTGTAGGAAATCCTACCTGCTATTCCTATATTGCCGCAGCAGGAAACCCAGAGTGTGGGTACACCTATTCTAGAGCAAAAGTTCAGGATTTCAGCTTGCTTTAACCCAACAACAAGGCTGGTAGAAAACAATCTGCGCAGAAAGTGAAGACCACAGCTATTTACTTTAATCTCTCTTCAGACAGATAGTGTCTTGCAGGACAAAAGTTCACTGATAGAGTCAGCAAACAGCCCCTTTTCTTAGAACTCATTGGCTCTGCTTCCTCAGTGGGCTCCCATTCAGGTATCATCACCCAGCCTTGCTCCTCACTGCTCCAGGCTGTGAAGAAAATTGCACCTTGGGACAGCACATCCATATGATGCCGTCAAGGCACATCCAGGAAATCTGACCATGGCACAGCTGGGAAATACCATCACATCCCAGATTCTGCCCCTCCCTGGGTTGTAGTCCGTCCTCTGTAAGTCAAGCAAAACTGTGATTATGAGGACAACTAAGAGGACCTAAATAATCTTTGCCTTTTGGTGTAAAGCACTAACAGCCCAAGGGTGCTTCAATACTGCACTTAGGAAGAGCTGATCTCAAGGTGGGAGCCGGTGGACTGTGGCATAGCCTATTCTGTGTCTCCACTGGTTGTGTGCCGGAGCTTTCCCTTACTACCATCACTGCATCCTTCCCCTCTGCATAGACCTGGCCAGTTCAAGACAGATGTGTCTGAGTTAGCTGAGACAGGTTGGAGGGGTCAGGCCCCAGCAGTAGGTTCAGTGCAATGCCCAACTTACTGTGTAAACCAGCACCAAAGTGGCATTTCAAACCCATTCATCAAATGTAATGATTTTCCCTGGCTGCACTCTGCCATGGAGTGTCTTATTCCTGCCTCCCCGCTCCCTTCCCAAAACATCACCCCATTCTCCCTCCTCACTGAGGTCCTCACTGTGCTACAGGCTCCCCTAGGTAAACCCCACCAGTGATAACCACCACCGTTCTCCAGGCACTCATGGTGGATTAAATACATCAGCGCTGCTCCGAAATCCCTCCTGGACATATCCCCTTCCTTCAACTGGGTAGCAATAATCCCTCCCCAGCTTCCACATCCCTCTATGCCTTGGCCGGGGAGTTGAGGGCTGGAAACTTGCTACCAGCGCAGTAATCTTTTCCCAACCATGACTGTAGAAGGGAATTAGAATTCCCCTGGTACAGCAAGGTCTCAATATCATCATTTTCTGTTTGTCCTAAACCAAAGACATGCTGGTATGGCTGAACTGTTCTGCCTGTGTCTGTATGCACAATGTACAGTAGTATGATAGCATACATTTTAATTCTAACTACACAGATATGTGTACGGAGGGGGTTTTGTGTGTGCGTGCTTACCTGTGTGCATACATGCAGCCACATACACACAGCCCTATGGTTAGCATGGTATATCTGAATGGTATTTTTCACCTATACTAGTAAGAAAAATAATCTTATGATTCTTTTCTGGACCTGAACAAGTCCCCGCTGCTACTGCATTCCTACATCCAGGGGTTGACAACAGCCCTATTGAAAGTAGCAGCTTTTCCCCATGCCCAGGGCATCTCTGGCACTAGCGTCATGGTTTTTCTATCATGGTCTTTCTTTTCAAGAAAAGGTCAATACAGACACAGAGCCATAAGTAGCAGACAATCATTGTGTCCAGAGAGAGCGTTATACCCACATTGACTGCAAGGCATCAGACTAGATGTTCTTAATTTTAGCCACAAGAAGGTGAGAGCCTAAATGTAAGTAGCTTTTGAGGTTTCCTCTGTGATCACTGGAACAAACACTTGCAGAGGGCAACCCAATCTGCCAGTGCTTGTGTCTAACAAGGCAGGAAGCACCCTGTGTAGGTACCTGTCTCTGTGCAGGTATGCTGAAGTCACACATTAACCTTTCAGGTAGCTATGACTTAAGATGAGTCCTACCATGGCATGGGAACTGCTGAGCAGAGCTTAGGTCCCCTAAAAGCCACTGTATTCTTTCAGCTTCTATATCAAGTTCTTTTCCATCTAAAGAGCACTTAGGATGAAGATGAACTGAGCACCCCCATTTTGCATTTGCTGGGGTATCCCCAGCACCTTCTAAAATTGAGCCCTAAGGTTGCCTCATCCCCAGTGCTAAGCAAAAACTGGGTTGCAGACACCACCGCGTACCTTGCAGTAAAAGCATTTCACACGAAGTTTCGTCTCTCCTCCCCACAGAACTGTCTCACACTCAAATGAAAAATGTTGCGTTTCTCAACCTTCTTTTCCTGCAGAGGAACCCTGAAACAAGCAGGACGCAAGCGTAAATCTCTGAAGACAGAAGGCAAAGAGAAAGACCCTTGAAATGTAATTTTTACAGCAGTTTCATGGCTTTTAACCCAAGCTTGTAATTTTGAAGAGCTTGACTTGTGATTTCTGGGCCCCTGGGGTGAAAGTGAGAGGTGCATTCAGGTTCCTCTGGATGTCACAGCCCTGAAACACGCCTCAAGGGAAGAGGGGAGGGACTGGTAGGGTACAAACCAAATGAGTGACAAATGTGTCTTCCTTGCCCTTCTCTCTCCCCACTCAGCCCCTCTCCTGGCACGGGTTTGCTTCTCTTTTGAAAGGCAATACTTTTGTTCGAGCTGACCTTCAAGCAGATGTCCTCGCAAGAAAAGGTAATGCTCTGGGAAGAAATGCCACAAAGCAGAGCCCCACTATTGAAAAGGAGGTTTCTGAAAAGCTGAACAGATGGCCCTGGAGTCTCCCAACTCCATGGTGAGGACGCTTGGCAGCAGAACGAACGCTAAGGGGAAAAAAGGGGCTGATTTCATCAGCGCTATCTGGTCGAGCTGTATAACTTTGCCTTGGGTTTCTGCCTTTACCACCTCCTTTGTTAGAAAGTGCGATACTTCTTTAAACAAATCCCTAACAACAAGGTTTATGTTCATTAATAAGGTAGCTTATTTCCTATTTATTTCTTTTGTTTCTCCTTGATCGGCTGCAAGGAAATAGCCTGGATCGCTGCATGTGTTTTCAGTCTGAAATCACCCTGCACAAGGGTCGCTGTAAGCCTGAGAGTGGAAATGTACATGTGTGTGATGCGTGTGGAGACGGATAAAACCACCCCTCCCTTATTCAACAGTTAAACATTTACAGGGGACTGAGTCTGATTTTTCCCTTCTACTCCAGTTTTTTGCTTGATCCACCCGAAAAGGTTGGAAGGAAGCCTTAGGCAGATGTATCAGGAGCATACAGGGCACGCTGGTAGGATGCATGTACCTACGGGTTGCAGAGTACTCTTCAGTGATGGCCTATCTGTAGTTGGCTCACTCATTCTGCAAATGATTTTCTCTGTGTCCTTGGGCAAGTCTCATAACATTTGCCTTTCATAAGATAACACCTCAATATCTCTGTGTGTTGGAGCTTTGTTCTTTGTCTCTGTTGCAAGCATAGAATCATACAATCACAGAATGGTTTGGGTTGGAAAGGACCTGAAGATCACCCAGTCTCAACCCCCCCTGCCATGGGCAGGTACACCTCACACTAGGGCATGAGGAGGGCTGTAAAACACCCTTCAGGGCATGGGGAGAGGAAGAATAACCTCTTTCCTCACCCCATCCCTACTATCAGAAATAAGCACTACCTGACAGCTACAGAATCTGGTGGATAAACCAAGAGCCTGAGAATCATCAGTTTTGAGGATGTTCCTTGCTGTGGTGGTGCCTACAGAGTGAGCTCATCCCCTTCTCCCCACTGCGTGATGGGTTTTCCAAGTCCCCAGCAGAGAGTCCCAGTACATGAGCCTCCCTCCCAGCAAGCTCCTGCCTCAGTGCTGAAACCTCCCCGAGGAGAGGTTTAATCCCTGCCACCAAAACAAAACCCTGGAGTGTTTGTTTTCTCACCCTGCATAGCTGTCAGGATTAATGCTGTTTAAATGATGTCAAACAGCCACTGGTTGGTTGGCAATATATTTACTCCATATGATTTTTCAATGTGGCCTTAATATTTTACCACAGGAAGCAGAAAAAGCAAAGCAGAGAGAAAATGCCTTAAAAAAAATTCAAGAGTAATAAATACCAGAGTTACTATCCCTAAACTGTGGGTTTTTTAATCACAAAAGCACAAAGAGCCCAAAGATTCTGATAATGAACATAATATATGGCCGCTACTAAGAAAGAACTTCTCTGTCTCATCAATTTCAATTTACTTGACTATAAATCAATGAGCTACTTAATCAAATATTCTCCCTCTTTAATTGTTCTAGCTTGCTTTTATGTGAAGTTTCAGTGAGTAACTGTGGGCAGTAGTCTTCACACTGTAGAAAAATAACGATAGTGGATTGGCACTCATTAGTATAAAACTCAAAGGTTCAGAGCATTAGCCATATTGAAGTAAGCTCCTGCAATGTAGCTGGTTCAGTGAAACCAATCCAAGGAAAGGAAAGAAATAGGGAAAAAGAAGCCCTAAGTTGGATTAACAAAGTTAGCCCGCTCATCTGTTGTCAAATTCTGGAATTAGTTCCCTTCATCTTCAAAATGAGAATAACTTCTAACAAGTCCTTTGAAGACTGTCACTTGGTGTTATCCCATGAAGCATTAAAACTCAGTTGGGGTGTCCTTTCGAAGTTCCTCAGCCTTGCTTCAGTCCACTTAGAAATCACAGACGCTTGTCTGGACTAGTCCAGTGTTTCCCATGAGAAAATATATCAACACAAGGTCTATAAAAGCCTGGGCTCAAGCTCCAGTGTTTGCCATGAAGGGCATTACCCCTGTATTGTGAAAAGACAAGAAACTGTCCCTTGTGAGTCATTTTCTTCTGTAAATAGGAGGGGAAGCATTCTTCTGTGTTTTGTTTTGTTTAATTCTCTGTTATTGATCGAGAGCTTCTTGAAAAGGCCGCAAGGGATACTTTATTAGTTGGAGTTACTGATTAAGCATTTGTAACTGTGGTTCAAGGATGATCTTGCGTGACAGATCTTGTACACAACATGGAAAAATATGGACAGAGGCATGAAAACCCAATCCTCTTTGTGTTGAAGGTTGAGCTGGCTTTTGCCCTGCTTCAGCAGCTAACAGAGCGCTCATTGGTTTTCACCACCAGCATGCTCAACTGTCAGAGTTCCTCATATGGTAAAATGTCCTTGAATAAGATACCTGGTAGTCTACACAAGTTTTTAATGGACACCGTTCCTGGAGAAGGTGTCAAGCTCTGATCCAGACAGACTGAAGCATGCTTTAGATTCCCTATCTCCCAAAGCAAAGGATACTCATCAGGAGCGACTATGGTAGCCTGCACCTGGGGAAATCTGCTTTCCAGTGCATGCAGGGGTGGATATGGTGGCCTGTCCTCTGCATCAGATGGAGACGTCAGCAGCCCAAAGGCTGCTTATGCAACACACAGCAACACAGAGCTGGAAAAAGACCAGTGAGCAATTCTCCATCACCTGCACGCAAATGGACCAAAACAAGCCAGTCTTCCTTAACAAGCTTGTGCACTATGGAAACTTCCAAATCATGAGGCTGAAGGAGATGGTGGGGACCCTCTTTTAGACATTGCCAAATTTTAGCTCCAGACCAGGTCTGGATTTCAACCAGCAGTGATGTGTTAAGGTGTTTGGTTCCAGGTTCTGTTTCTTTAAGCCACCCAAGTACAATCATCTGCATCAGGGGAAGGGGGGGGGGGGAAAGAACCCTCCACAACATTTGCATGGAAGCTTTTGAATTTCAAAGATCTTTTTTAATAAGGCAAGAATGAGGAAGTCTAAAGATGCGCATATTTGCTTTACAGTTGTTAGCCTAATAAATGCAAATATTTTTAGCAGCCAAAGGTTTTACCCTGCAGTTTTACCTGCTAACATTTCCTTGTTTTGAATTATGTAGATCAGAAATGGAGGAAAAACATAACACTGGTTCTAAGGGTATGGAGCTGTCATCTAATTTTAGCTAAATGCTCTCCAAAGCAGAAAGATGCATAACTGTGGGGTAAATAGCTAGTGAGGTTTTTATTTTGTTAAGGATCTGTTTACAGCTTTGCTAGCCAAAGTCAGGAAGGGGGGGGGGGAAGAGAGAAACAACACACACAAGCAATGCTGAATATTCCAGAAGAATTAGCAGTAAAAAATAGTGGTCTCAAATTCAAAAATATTATTTATTTTTCAAATATAGGTCAAAATCTCACTTTAAAAGGAAACAAGATGCTGACTGGATGATCCCTGATTGATAGTCAGAGATTTGGGGTGTCTGATGGTACGTTGGCAGCCAAAGACCTTTTATCAGAGCCTGGGCTTCAGAAAGGGGGCACTCAAAACTCAGAAATCAAGATCATGAAGGCATCTAAGTTCAAGCCAGTCAAAACCAGAGACTCTGGGAATCAGTGGCTGTGTTTGGAAATGAAGACCTTTGTATTCCAACGTGCAAAGTATAACTTCCAAGATGCTACTTACATAATTTTATTCATCCAAGAAACAGGTCACAACCTGGAAGTAAAACCCTGCAGACACCAATCTTCTTGGTATCACATGATCTACAGATCAAAGTCATACTTATATTGCTATCATTTGAAAATAGCTCCACAGAAGCCAATGAAGTCTCTACTAAAGCTGATGAGATTAAAATTGGGTTGGTAAGTGAAAGTTATTAGGATGACTGGTAGTGAAAATCTTATATTTGATGGATCCTAGCATCAGATTTATGTCTGTTGTCACTGCTGCTATCATGGTTATCACTGTTGTCATCCTCTCTAGCGGTTCCAGCCAAGATCTACCAACACTGTAATTTCTACTTTACACATCCATGACAAGACACAATCTCTGTACTGAAGGCTGTATGGTTTAACCATTCTGCAGGCAAAGAAATGGGTGGTGTTTATCTCACCTAGCTTTAAATATGTGCATATGAGTTAGTAATCAAGGTTTCCTTTAGAGATACTGGAGAGAAACAGGAACTTCTAGATCATGATTCCCCTGCCTGAAGTGAGGTGTCAACCTTAGGATGAAACAGTCTGGTCTCCTGGAGTCTCTTTCTCCTTAGTGACTACAGTGTGGATCTAAGATGTTTCCCTCCATGTTGCAAACATGGGTAAGATGAATCCTGTGCAGTATTAGGCCTGGTACTGGTCTCAAGCAAGAGAGAAAAAGGGTGAGGTCATGCTTCCAGTACATTATTTCATTAATACATAAAAGAGAACTGGCATGAAAGTCCCTTAAAAACTAAAAATTCAGGATTTAACAGCTTTTGTGGAGCAGTCATACAACTATTTGCAGAGGAAACCACTCACCTTCTTGAGTCCTGTGTACCGGAGAGGGAAGGCCAATAGCAAGAAATGGAAAGAGTCTCTTAAGGCATGTGAATCTCACCTGCACCACAGAAGAACATGCCTTCAAGTGCACTCATAAATTCAGACTGTTTAGAGTCTCCCCTTGACATTTTTGCATGACACTAGTCATGCAAAACTACTCTTTTTAGCAAGATTGAGGGTCAACAGCTGGGCACATATCCTTAAAATGCAGAGTGGACATCACCAAAGGCAACTTAGAGGTATATAAGCTGCCTCATTGGGCTGTAATCACTTTTACATCTACATAGTGTGGCTGTGGGGTGCTCTATGGTAAATGCAGCTCCTCAGCATAGCTAGCTGGGGTGGCAGCAACGATGAGGAGCATGACCCAGCCTTCAGTGAGACCTTCCCAGTCATCACCTTCACTCAAGTCCTCATTGCTACAACCTAACCATTGGTTTTCACCAACCACTCT
The DNA here is from genome assembly GCF_033815535.1 of Pezoporus flaviventris. NCBI lineage: Eukaryota > Metazoa > Chordata > Aves > Psittaciformes > Psittacidae > Pezoporus > Pezoporus flaviventris. Next base: position 962,062 of record NW_026892597.1, on the reverse strand, counting down.
AGGTCACAACTCATCCGCTCCCTTCCTGAGGCAAATCTGTCTTTTCTATAGAGTGTTCCTGAAGGGTATAACTCAAAACCCCACCCTATGAGAATATGCATATCCTATTACTAAATTATACTGGTTCTTCACCAGAAGTGCCTGAAATTCACCCATTTTTCAGCCTGCAGCATTTCTGACCATGCGGAGTCATATAACTGCGGGAAGCAAACAGGTTCTGCACTGCTGTTGGTAAAGAGGTTGAAACAGTTTGGGAAACTTGGAGATAAAAGCTCTCAAAATGCAAGCCATGGTGATATAAATTACTCCCCTTAACACGTCAGACAGGAGCAGTAAAGGCCATATAAGGCGATAAATTACCACATCCGTGCATATCTAGCAAAAGGAAGCTGAGATTGTATTATAAAAATTAACCTGGGGGACATTACAAATGTTGCCTGAATGGCATTTTATGATCAACAGCCATAAAGAATAATATTTGAATAACTTTCAAAAAGATTTGTTCTTCCAGCAGCACTTAATTTTCCCCTCCTGTAACCAAAACGAGTCTTTCAAAGAAAGCGTGAGGCAAAAGAAAAACTGACCTTTCAAGCTACAGGAGCTGGAAACTTCACACTGATGCTGTTAAAGCTGATTTAAGTAATGCAAAACAATTATTTCACAGATGCATATATTAAAGCTGCAAATTGATATATCAAAACCACAACCTGAATATAGCAATTTGTCTTTTTTTTCCTTTCTTCCTTCCCCTCCCTCTTGTAGTATATTCCACAGCTGCCTGTCAGATAATTACTGATTGCAACTTTCTTAATTTACAGAGTCTTTAAGTCTAATCTCATGAGCCAGCCTAAAGGGCTTCTTCACCCATTGAAATGCCAGAATAATTGAAATAGTCTTCAGCTGACAGTCATGTCATATGAATAAAATGAATATTTTACTTCGCTGATTGCATGTCAGCGTTACATATAGCACTGCTAACACACCTAATCCTGTGGATCTCAAACCCCGGCTCCCCCACTATGGCATGTGCTTCAATTCATTGTTTGCCCCCTCTCTCCATGGATCAACGTAAGGAGACTAAGACCAAACGTGGTGGAAAGGGCGACCCAGTTGCTGTTTGAACAATGCAACTGCGGGTTTTCAACAGCGCACTAGAGGCAAATGACAGTCTGGGAAAGGTTTTATTTAAAGGTTTCCCTGAAGGGAAAAGGGAGAGGGAGGAGGAAATGCACAAGTAGTCAGTCAAAAAAGGGGCTGGGAGGAAATGTGTGGTATGGCATGAAAGAGGCTTCTGTGTGAACCCAACCTGAATGAACTCCATACACTCTCATTCACAGCCACACATGGGCATTTCTTGATCCAAAGTCAAGTCAATAGACTATTAATGATAGAGAGACCTATGGGGCATCAAAAAGGATGATCATTGCTCTATTAAAGGAAATAGAGTGTTTGAGGGTTGTGCACAGAAATAAAGGCATTATGGACATAGGGGTGATTCTGAGCTTCTGCATCTGCATGTACCCACAATTCAGCTACATGTGTGCAGCACACCAGAGGTGCACCACCTACACCCAATACAGTCATTTCCATAGGAAAAAAGCTCAAGCCCATGTTCCAGAAGCAATCACACTGTGCTCAGGCAATTGGGAAGCCAAGATCCAAGGGTATATGGCAACTCATCCCATGGGGCAAATCAAGATAAAGTCCAACAAGAGAACATAACAATATTCCTCCTGCTCCGTGTTCCATCTAAGCCAACCCCTTACAATGAGTAAAGTGTAAGAAAAAGGAAACGCTGTCATTTTCCTACAAACAAGAGCAATATGTGGTGGCTTCTGCATTTTTTGAGCCATGGAGAAATCTTTTATTGCCAAGGACCTCTGTGGGTTTTCCTCCATGCATTTATCCAGCAGACTCTGATCCAAGAAAACTGTCAGTATCCATAAAATCCTGCAGCAAAGAATTCCCTAGTTTAAGTGACTTTCCCCCTCGTTTTAGGAGAAATCAATGGTTGAGTCAGTATTTGTTCTGTGATATCTGACCCTGAGCCTAAACAACCATTTTCCCCACATCTTGATAAGAGAAATGTCAGTCACCAAACCATCCATATCCTAAATATTTCACTCCAACAGGAAAAAAAAAGAAACACATTTATTCTGATACAGGTTAATTTCTACTATATACAAAGAAAGTAAGAGGGAGAGAGAAAGGCTTGTTTGGAGGAAGGAAGGATGTGGAAGGAGAAGAAACAAATCCTGTTTGGGAAGAAATAACATGAAACTTGGGGGCAGCATGGCTCCTGCATCCTCAGCAGTCTGGAAGACTGGAAGCTGCTGGGTTTAGACCCATAACATAAAGACCCATATACATAAAGACCCAGGAGCCATAGAGCCCAGGGTGTCAAAGGCCAGTACAGGAGCGCAGCAATTCCTGCGTAACGCAGACAGCTCATTGCAGCCCTAAGCAAGCTGATCTGAATTTGTAGCTGACCCTGTGTGGAGGAGGAGTTCAGATAGAGACATCCTGAGGTCCCTTCCAAACTAAGTAATCCTATGGTCCTACGATCCAGGGAGGACCAAGGGCAATCGGTTGCCAGGCAACCTGCCAGACAAACATCCTTGGAGGCACGGAGTTCTGGCAGGAAACTGCCTGGGGAAAACAGGGCAGCAGCTCTGGGAAAGCTGCTGCTGCAGAGGCACAAGGTCCCTGCAGAGAGGCCAGCCCTTCACTGCGATGTCCTGCAGCCTTACCAGCAGGGAACAACAAACCTCACAGGAGCTCTTCCAGAGAAATCCCTCTTTCTTCAGCATTTCTGCAGGACCAGAAGCTGCATTTGTCACTTCTGTTCAGCCTGAACACCATGCTTCATCACATGCCTTCCTCCACCCAGCCCAGCATCCCCATCCCACACAGCTCTGGATTCAAGATGTTATTCACCCATCTCTCACCAGTTTGCCAGCTCAGATGCCAGCGTGAACTCGTTGCTTATAGAGTCCATGAAGTGGAATTAAACCTATAGTAAATTGTTTACTGATAAGATCTGCCTTTGACCTGTAAGAAAGTGTCAGGTCTTTGCTGTTTTAACTTCACAGATTTTATACCAGTGCTTAAATTTAGCGAGTTGCCTTTATAATTAAGCCACCTAGGAGAAAACAAAGAATGCAGTGCAGAGTCCTGATCAGTATTAAATCATGACAATAGCAAAATCTATGGATGTTCAGCACCCACCACACAATACAGATATTCTGCAGGCTGACAATGACTCGTGCCAGTAACCTTCCTGTTGGCCGGAGCAGTTTAGGTTCTTACGCTCCAAAATTAGCTTTATTTCCCAATAAGAATAAGGCAGCTCCACCCAAAAGAAAACAATTCTGCCCTCCTGCAAATTAGGCAGCTGGACCCCTCAGGGGAACAGCTCCTTCACATGCCAAGTAGCTCCTGTCTGAGCCCTCCTTCACCTTCCTGAGCTGCAAAACTTTTCAATCTGTGATCTGGGAACCAGCCCATCTCCCCCCTCCTCCCTCAGCCCCTACCTTCCCCCAGGGCTCATTCCCATTACTTTTACCTACTTATCCTAGCAAATAGGGTCAACTGTCTTCATGGGTCCTGAAAGAGCCCCTACCCTTTGCTGCAGTGAGATTGTAATTAACTTCACAAAAGATAGACGGGAAACAGAGACAAGAAGGGAATTACCCCAGGTCCCCGGCACAGGCAGGAATGCAGCCCCTGGGTCCCGGCCCTCTGTACCCTCCACCTTACTGCTGGCTTGTTTTCTCTCACCTCCTTTACCCTTACCTTGGTGCAGTCCTGGGTATGTCATGTTATGTCTCATATCTCTGTGTTTTTAAGCTTATAATCAAGTGATAGTACCACAACCCAAAATGTCTATGGTCAAGCCATTCTGGCTCTTTAGGTGGGCTCTCCAGTGTCCTGCCATGTAACAGCACCGGAGCATGCAGGAAGATGTTGCTCCACACAGCTCTAAAAGCTGTCAAGACAACGCTATGGCCTGACTATAAGAACAGGAGATTGCCACTAACAACTTTATTGTCATCTCCTTACTGGGCTCCTCAATTCAACCCAACCAGTGTTTAGGGAGGTTTTGATTCTTCTGGAATGAGACCATGGCGGCTATTCGAGGTTATAGCCCATGACTCTGAACAGCTGGAGAGTCAAAACTGAACAGGACCTCAATAAGCATGATAGGAATCCCTAAACATGAAACACAGCCAAGCATGTGCTCGCTTTCTTAATGGATTTGCCTTTCCCTCAGATTTTGATTTGGAAAACTCCATCCAAAAAGATTCATAAAGTGCTGGAGGTGCTTGACATACACTTAAAAGCTCCAGGCCACATCTTGCAGCTGATACAAATCACTGTCAGCTCCAGCAGCTCCAGTGGCTCAGGGACTGCAACAGAATACAGTGAGAGCTAGTGAGAATGAATCAGTGAATTTATCAGTTCGTCCCCTTCTCCTGAAACCCAAACACACTTGAACTGATGGATTGTTGCTTTCATATCTCTGCATTATTGTGCCTCAATTGCCTACATTTGTGCTCTCTCCACTGGATAATAGATACAAATAATGAACAGCTGTAGGAATGCAAATATAGGTGGCACACTTGTGTGTAGTCGTCTATGCATACACATGCATGCTGCCTGCAGCCTGCAGCTCAGCCCTGTGGGTCTATTGACCCCGCACTCCAGTTGGGGATTTTATTTACTCCTGGGAAGAAAAAAAATCCTCCTTTTATTTGTTTTCATGTTAACAATGATGAAAAATGTTCCAGTGCACCATTTCTAAGACAGTTAAGTATATTAAAGATCACAAAATAATAGTACAATAACCAGACAATATATACATAAAGAACTCCCTTTAATCCAACAACTACAGAGCTAAAACTGGAATTAATGCATTATCTGTGCCCATTGTCACTAAGTATTAAAAGCTACACCCTGCCAGAGGAGAAAAGCAAAAATTGAGCATCTGTCTTATGTTACCCCTCCCCAGGTCCTCCAGGACATCAACAGCACAATCTTCAGCTTTTTTATGGTGACGCTTCATTTAAGGGCATCGCTGGGTCCCGCTCTTCATCTCCAAGAGGTTCTGAGCTTGGCTGGTTCATGGCTATTAGGGTCCTCGCTTCTATGTAATTCTCATTTCCCCCCTGGGCCCTGGTTCTCACTTATGTGTGTTTGTACTTCTGCTTCCGCTGCCATGTGGCATCTAGTGATGGTGCCTTGGCATGCAGGGTCAGTGGGCATAGAAAGAGGTGAGCCTTGCTTAGCTCTGTCATTCATAAGGGATTTTTTTTTCCATTAGTGAATGGGGAGACAACTGAACACCCCCCCAGAAGGGGAATAACTGAGTTCAGTGTTAATACTGAGTCATAAAAACACCCACCCTTTGACCATGTTAATGGGACCTCACCTGAGGTCTGTGTACCTCATGCTATAGGGCAGGGTGGACCTTCCCCAGTAGAGCAAGAAGAGGTGGTGGAAGAGTCAAGGGCCAGATCCAATGTGCAGGTCACTAGGTCTGGCCTAGTTACCCAGCTTGGAAAAGGTAGAGACTCATGAGAAGTGAAAGAGATGGGCCAAAATTCAGCTGGGACACAGACACACACCTGTTTTGCTGAACCCCTGAGCTAGAACAGGCATTTCAACAAGACCTGTAGAGCATGGATAGACACTTGTCCATGAGAAACAAGCAGAAAAGAGGGAATGGCTGTCACAGGAAAAGATCCACTTTAATTTCAGGACCAAATGAATAAGAAGGAATCCAGCTGCAAAGGAGAGGAAGAGTCCATGATCTGAAGGAAAGGAACCCTGATGCCCGTGAGAATTCTGACCAACTATATGTAAAAGTACATGTTTTCTTTGTGATGCCTAAAGTAATGAGTGTTTTGTTCCCCATAGCCTTTGGAAAAGCCTTCCCATCCATTTGTCTACAGAGCTCTGTGTTTCTGGGTTCACTGTAGGCCAAGGTGTCTCTGACCATAAAACACAGAGAATGGTCCCGGTATTGCAAAAAGTTAGGAGTTTATGAGCTTGGATGTATGTCAAGAGTTCCAAAAAGGATACTATTTCCCTCCATGGGCCAAAAAAGACGTATATATACCCACAGTCCCATAACAGAAAGATGTTTTCTAGAGTTGTAGTAGAGCCTGACTGGAATTGCTTATGGGTGATCTGGTTGTGCCCTACTTCAACATAAAGGTTGGACAACAGCTCATCTTTGGCTTATCTCTCCCACATACAGCCCCCCCAAAAAGGTGATCCTCAGTTCTCAAGGAATTACTTTTAAAGTTGCAAAATAACAATAAAACCCCTTGGTGCTAAATTTCATTCCTTGCAAAACTCATTGAGCAGAATGGTTCCTCGGTTTGACTTCACGTCACTGATTTCAGCGGTGACGCTCCATAGTCATCCATTCCCAACTGAGAGCAGAATCAGGCCCCAGACTTAAAACTGGAGCACGCAGCGATCAGAGGGGAGGCACAGCAATCGCAAATGCATCCAAGGAAATTTTTAAAGTGCAAATCAGCATTCCCATAAGCCACTGCCATGGTCTGCGGGGTAGATACGCACTTAGGTGATTTAAAAAATGATCATTATTTACCCAGTAAGCTGTGGCAACTCCTTCAGCAGCTGCCATGCTCGACTGACTTAATACATATTTAGAGTATGCAGAGTAAGAGTGGGCAATGCAAAGCAGAGCTGAAACATCTCAGTATTAGATACCTCGGGGGGGTGTTTCTCCATATGCCAAATTAGAAAATATTGTGGATTAGTCACTTGCCAAATTCCTTTCCTTTTTTTTTTTTCTTCCTTCTTCTTTTTTTTTCCCTAATTTTTTAATCCAAGCTCTTTGAATTACATTAGAGCCAAGGAAATATAAGCATCTTCATCCAGGAGAGGCATCTTTGCATCACCAGTTACCATTTCTAAAGCAATGCATTGCTCTGTTGCGTTGGAGGGGGCAGGAGGAAATGCAGCCCCATACCTGACAATTCACTGTATCAGATTTTAGGCCAAAGCAAATCTTTTCTCTCAAACTTTGCCCCTTCAAGGGCAAAATCCCTTTCCAGTCCCAACATTCAGCTTCAACAGGAGTGCTGGCAGTGACAGCCACTGCAATATCATGCCTGGTGCCTAGCAAGAAGGCTCCGAAGCTTGCTTCCTTTTGATTGCTCCTTATGTAGGACAAATCCAGATTAAAGGCAAATTTCTTTCTGACTTTGCTGGGTTTGGAGCCTGTCTCTTACTCTGGCTTTGTTGTGCAGTGAGGTAGAGTGTAATTTTCTGACTCTTCCCAACTCCTTAGTTTGAGACAATAATCCACTCTGTCTCCTCTTAATTAAAGTAAATAACCCAGGCTCACAATAGCAGTTCAGAAAAGGGCCTTAAGTCTCGTCATTCCCTCGGTGCAAGGAGCTAATTGATTTTCAAATGATAATGGTGTTTACATTAGAAAGCCCACATCCCTCCCTCCCCCTTCCTTTTCTCTTCTTAAACCTTCTTCATCTCATGAATATCAAATGGCCGGGATCCCTCCATTGTGGCTGCCAGCTCCTAATGTACCTGGTGTCACTCCAAAATGCTTAACAAGCTAATGGAGTGATTTCTGATTTACATGCCCGCCTCTTGTGCCCTGTTTGTTATCCACACACGGAGGACCTGCAGGAATGCCCCTTTTCTTGCCTTCCTCACCCCATTGTCCAGGGGTACAGAGGCCACAGTTGCAGGCCTGGAGGCAGGACTAGTTTTTCGGTTGGGTGGAATTTTCAGGGTGAATGGGAAAGGTCACTTCAACCAGGAGATGGAAGTACATGAAAACGGGAAAGAGCCACCAATGTAGCAAAAAGAGAGAAATGAAGTCAAAGCTACAACTGCGCCCGCTGAGGTGCAAATGAGGATGCCCAAAATGACTGAACAGGATATGAAGAGTGTTAGTTTCACAGTAATTTAGGAAAACGTCCAGCTACAACCTCATAAACCCAGAATGTAAATACGTGCTGCCTATCTAATGTGCCTGTGTAAAGAGATGCAAAAAACAGAAGTACATCAAACAACCTTAGCTCAGATCTCCAAGTCAAGCATCCGACACTTTGGAAGTTCCAGGATTAAAGCTGCTGTTCTGCACACATCCATCCTGCAAAAGCAATGCAAATACACACTCACTTTTTTCTCTTCCTATAAGGCCATAATCTCTGCAGAGGCTGGACAGAGCTCCCATAGTCATAAAAGCTCTTCTGAATTTTACTTTCTTCCCTGTGTGGTTCATGACCCTCAAGACAATATTTTTTGCATGTTAGCATGGTTTTGCCCCAAGACAGCATGATTCATTTGCACATGGGCTTTTCCTCAATGCCCATTACTTGAAGGCACTGCTGATATTTATGCTTTTCTCTCTGCAATGCCTCTGTGTGTTGAGAGGGTTTTCTTGGCCTCACTTCTTCAGAGACTGAAGTACAGAAAAGCTGAGGTGAAGAGTGTTTAGGTATCCACTCTGTGGCAAGGAGAAAGCTGTTTTCCAGCATCTTTTCTGAGGACAAAACTGAGCCATTTCATGGAAGAAGCTCAGCATCTCCAGGTTCCCTCCAAGGCAGGAAACTCGCAACAAGTGGCCACTTGTACCAAACCAACACAGAATGGCAGAGCCAGAATCCACTTCTGCAGTGCAAGAGACCCTGATACCCACAAGGGCTGCATATTAAACCCCTCTCTCACTGTGTGCCTGACCCCACTCTTCACTGCAGCAGGTCTATCTCATGCAATAAAAGACACAGTCTGTGGAAAAGAAAGTGTATTATGTCTTTATATATGCATTTATCACAAGGAGCTGAACCACAGAGACAGAGGGAACTTTATTTCCCAGGTAGGAGAACCAAATTTTCCATTTCATGAGGTGTTTCTTTTTATCACTTTGACTTTTTTTCTGCCTAGAATTCAAACTTTATCATTATATTCAGTAAAATTTTTCATCCCACAGCTTAAATTTAAAATTTTGCTAACTTTGAAATATTTTATATGTGGTATCAACCACAAATCTTACCAAAAAGTTATGCAAAAAATACATTTCATTTTGAAAGAAAAAGAAAAAAAAAGTTAACAGTATTTTATTCTGTAGATTATAGAATGGGGCATTCTGCCATAGTTTAAGCGCTTTACTCTGAGCAAACCTTTTCAAAACATGAACTTCAATAAAAGAATTTTTTGTTAAAAATGTTAACAACACCTTCTAAATCATCTCTTTTCAGGCTGCAGTGCTAGGTCCACTCTTAATTTATTCATATTAAGTCAGGGCAGGGTGTGTGTGTGTTATTATACATACATATAGATGTAGGTTAAATAACTTAAACACTTTATGTGTATATATTTGTAAATATACACACGCATATATATGTATGTTCTCCTTACAGTGATTTAATGGCAAATGTTGTTATTTGTGCATTAGATTATAGGCTTGGAGTTTTCTAAGATGAACTTTCTCTTTAAGTGGCTTGGGATGAAATAACACATCCCCCAGAGCATCTCAGTTAAAACCAGTTGTTATTAGTCGTTGAAGAGCCTGGCTGAGAGAGACACAGTCACACACATCCCTCCCTCCTTCTTTCCTTCCCAAGCTCTTTCTTCTGTTTATTACTTTCCATGTTGTATTAAGGACTCATCATAGTTATAACCTCCTTCTCTTAGTTCTTCTTGATCAGGACGTAGTAACACAAGTTGAGCCTCTGTCTTCGACACAGCCTGTCTGCCTTGGGCAACTCACTTAATACCTCCAGGTCCCAGTGCTCCACCTGCGAGCTAGGGAGAATAAGGTCCTTTTTCCCATTCTGAATGCCACTCATTAAGAATGCAAGTTCTTCAAAGCCAAAACTGTGCATTAATATATGTTTCTCCAGCCTGGATTGATAAGGTTCGGATCTTGACTGGGTCCTGCAGGTTACTCCACAGTACTAATAATGACACTAATTATTTTGTGTGTGTCATCATTGCTTTTTAATAGACACTTGTGTTTTTCACAAGTGGGAGCTACGATGACAGGACCAGCCTGGCCCAACGTTTCATGTTGTTGCAGAGCAATTGAGCGCAGGGTATGAACTTCCCACACTGAGATGTCCAACCTGAGAAAATAAAAGGAAGATAGTTTTCCATCACATACATAAAAAGTGTGAAAAAGAGACAAATGTGAGTCTGGGGTGTAGCGAATGGAAAGAGAGCCTTGGCTGCTATCTAATGAGAAAAGAGAAGAGGGTGCAGAGGACATTCCCCTGCAGCAACACATCTTGGCAAAATGATGGGCACTGGAGTGAAAAGCCACCACTGCCCTTTGCTTGGGCCTTGCTTCTTTCTGGTATTGTCTGTTCTGTTAAGAAACCACACTGAACTGGAGCCTTTTCCTCTCTCATACCATCTGGGACACTGATTTATTCTCTGGCCTCAGGCAAATCACTTACTTAACCTTCCCCTGCCTTGTAAAACAGAGACGATCATACACACTTCATCGGTCCTGTGTTGATTAATGCATTAAAGCATACTATACCTTCTACCACATAAAATGGTATTACTATCTATACACAAGCTTTATAAATATTTATATGTACATATACCATATTTTTCTAGATCTAGTTTCCTTCTCTCTCCAAAAACACCAGTAAAATCTAAGGGAATTTACAATCTGACTATAACACCAGATTTGCACTTGTCCCTTGAAGGAACATTGATCCTATCTCCAGCAGACAGCCATGTCTCCCAGTCACTACCTCTGTAACTCCCACCACTGCAATTCCAGCTGCCAGAGGACAAGATTTCCTCAAAGGGAATCTAAAGGAGCTGGAGTTCATTTATATAAAGGATTTGCTTATAACTGATACACTATGGGATGTAGAAGTCACTTATAGCTTTTCCTTGTGGTTCATTCCTATGCACTTTTAAGCACTGAGAGATGAGAATGTTGCTCGACATTCTCCTACACCAAAGCTGCTTTTTTAATGCCACAGAATAAGGCAAAGCAGGGGGTCAGTCACTTCCTCAGATTGGGAGCATTTGCCTAGCTCTTTTGAAGTCACAGCAAAGACCTGGAAGATGATCCTGTCTGAAGCAAGCTTAACTCCACCAAATAGCCCCAGGTGCAGTACAGGCACCTTCCAAGGCACTGGAAGGACAAAGAGTCACCCATGGCTCCATCAGCTGGGTCTAAACTAGGAAAGCATGACATTGCTGCTGGATAACCAGACTATAAGCTTTTGGTTTAAAAACAAACAACTAAAAGGGAGAAACTTCAACAGACAGGCACACAGTGGGCTATTAAGTCTGGTTGTATAAATGTAGTCTGAAGATGCCTACATCAGTGATTGCTGGAGGCATAGAGACTTTCTTTTCTCCTCTGTGAGTAGTTTATTCTTCCTTTTAACCATTTACTCTTGACTGTTGCTGGAAATAGGATGCTGGACCAGCAGGGCCCTCTAGCTTGACCTAATACGGCCACTGTTACATACACTATGTTTAAGACTACATTTGCTGACATGATTTTCTTATGATACAACTAAAACTCTAATGTGACAAGTCCTTTAGACTGTATTAACTGGGGTCTAACATCTTTGAGCTTCTTGAAGTCATTTATCCTAGAAAAGATTCATCTTACCTTTATTTAGCCATCTAAGGTGTAAATGTTACATAGCTGATACAGCTACCACCAGCTGCATCAACAGCTCTGAATCAAAACCAGCATTTTTAAGAGGCAATTCCTCTGCAGATGTCTGTGTTATCACGATGCTCTAAAAACGGTGAGTGACTCAGACACAGCCATCACACAGGAGACAGGCAAACCCTACCCCAAGTGTCACCTTTGGAAGAGCTACACCCAGGAATGGGCTGCTAGACGTCTGTGTTGCACAACTCTTCTCTCCATGTGTCCTCCTTCCATGCATGCCCAGAACAAGGGTATATCTGCAGACCAAGATGTTGAACCTGTTTAGACTTCCAGACAGCCTTGGTGCTCAGGTCGAGCACGCATCTGAGTGCCTACCTGCACACAAATAACAATGGGCTGTTGGCAAGTCTGGATGCAGTCTGGGGCTTGCACTAGTCCTTCAACCCACCAGTGGGAAGCTGGGATGATTTCTCCTCTTGAATCTCATTAACAGTGGTGTGTGTCTGCACTAAGGGTCACCTGAGCTACTTCAACATCTGCTTTAGGGTGCAGATGCCACCGTGGGTTGCTAGAGGTCTCAGACTATGCTCTACTAACCCAGCCCTAGCTGGGCAGAGAGGGAATCAAGGAGAAAAGCCAGATGACCTTCTGCCCAAGCAGGGAGCCAAGAGAAAGAGCGTGATAGATGTATTTACTTAGGTACTTACTGATGTAGTGGAGAGCGGCGCTGCTGAAAGCTGGACCTCACCCATTACAAACAGACCCACCAAACAAAACCTTTAGAAATGGGGAGGGGGCAGCACAGCAAATGAGGAGGGAAAGGGAGAGGCACAGATCCTGCCAAGGAAGGACGTAGAGGACGGGAACACCACAGAAACTTTGGGAGAAGGGGGGTGAGTGGGATAACAGCGAGACGCAAACATTGGCCTCGGCAATTGTAAGAGACAGAGGAACTCAGAAGTAATTTTCATAAACTTTTAAATATAGCTTTAAATATTAGTAAAGCTTAAGCCAGTGCACACAAAGGCAAGTTCCCTTTGAAAGACTTCCAGAAAACCATGAAATGCTGTTGATAAGGCTGTGCCAATTTGTAAAGCCTGCCACAATCTCTGGCTCACGTTTCTCTCTCTCCCTCTCCAATTCTCCCTCTTTCTCTCCCCTCCTCTATTTTTCCCATTCTTTCTCTCCTTCCAAAGCCTCACTGTGCTTTATGAGTCACAGAAGCTGCAGTGACAACAACAGCAGCAATCTTTGTTTCTGAAGCCAGAGCATCTTCTTGGCAAGGGGGAGAATGCGTGTAGTGTCCACTTTTGATTGATTTGGTAAAAATAATGTCAATGTGGCATTTGCAGAGGCAGATAAAAGATTCTGATGGAAAGTGCCCAGTGGGGACAATGTAAGTAAACTCAACCCAGAGTTTCTTAGCTTTTATTAGCAAATTGTGTTCAGCCTTAATTATAGGTTTGCCGGGGCCTGACACTTGTCAGTGTATTTACATGGAAAGATTGAAAAGTTGATAAGGGTCTTTTTGAACTGAAGGAAAAATAAGTTCAGCATGGAGGGGGATGGAAGAAGGGGGTTTTGACAGGTTCTCTGTCTCATTAGTTTAAGTTTTCGGTGTTTTTTCCTTTTTTGTGTGTTTGTGGCATTATTTAGAAGATGTAGCAGGGAAGAAGTTTTCAGTGTGCTTGGTGCTGTATATAGAGAAAGCATTACTTAATAAAGGAGAATAGAACTGAGTTGGCAACCAAACGGCTGGAGGGACTCAAGGTCACATCAGCTACCTCAGTCCCCGTTTAGAGTTTTTCTGCCTGACCACTCCTCAGCTTACATACATCCTGGGAAATTCTGCTTCTGCTTTTACACCTCCCCTGTTGCTTTTCGGTCCCAGCATCAGGTTCGTTCCTGTTTGCTGAGATCACTCAGGTGATAAAACATGAAGAATGAAAAACAGATTAAAAATGTATTAAAATCCAATATAAGAAAGGCATTAACAAGAGATGATTAAACTGAAGCTTGATCTCTGTGTGATAGGAGTTCCCATAATCCCTCTCCCCTGGGTGGGGTGCTGGGGTGTGCCACAGACTGGGAATTCTTTCATGAAACCTTGATTTTCTTAGCTCCTGGAAGCCGACCCTGCCCACGGCCCAAGGTCCATTTAAGCAAGTTGATGGGCTTCAAGAACTGCTGGGAAAACCTCTCAAGGCAATCAAAGCGCTTCACTTCAGTATGTTAAATACCAGGTTTGTGCTTTTGCTGTTGGACTTGACTCTGGTGAAAAAAAAATCAGACTCAGATAAATAAAAATATTTATTCAAACAAGAAAGTTGGCACAAAAGGAATATTTTTTTGTTACATGAACCAAAACGGTAACAAAATCTGATTATTTTTTTTTTTTTGTTTTGTGGAAATTTTGTGTGAATTTGGTTTCATCCTTTTCTGAGAGGTGACTGTTCCATCTGTTCAACAACTGCAACATTTCTGCGAGATTAACAGCCTCTCCACAGTCAGCTCAGGCATTAACCCTGGAATTAATTTTGGCTGTATGAACAAGTCAGTTCATCTGCAACAGCACCTCAGTGCCCAGACCACACATGGTGTGCTGGACCAGGCTGAGGGGGATTACAGTGCATCCATCCCTTCTCACAAGAGCAAAGCCTTTTCTATTATACCGCAGTGACAACAGCTAAGTACAATCTGCTCATACAGAGGTCAAAAATTCCTTGTCTTGTCCCATACTTCATTTTCCAAAGAGATCCTGAACCAGCATGCAGAAGGTGGCTCTGCAAGGTACACCAGCTCCTGATGATACTTACTGGGAAGACAAAGCTGGGAGGTGCAAAAAGGTGCTAAGCTGGGCCAGGTCAAAGGGACAAGGTGCAGGTAAGACTTTGTCGGAGGATGAGCAAGGAAAGGATGATGGAAACAGCTCTTCTTGGAGCAAGTGGTGGCAGGCAGCTGGGTTAAACTTAAGACCACACACAACCCATAGGCTCCATATTCAGAAGAGAGATGAGGATGCTACATGGACACCCAAGAGCATGGCCCACCCAACTCCCAGCTCCCAGTGATGGCCCAGCCCCTTCTCCACTACAGCAGCCAAGATGTCCCTCAGCCACACCATCCAACCTCGACCCATTCCCAGGCAGGCTGTCCCAGCCCCATTTGTCACGTAATGACTACCATTACACGACAAAGACGTCTAGAGGCAGCCATGTCCCCACCCCACATCACATGAAACTTCACACAATGGGTCAGGAGAAAGCACAAGGAGCCTACCCTTTGCCTAAGGCTCCCAACTGTAATGTATAAGATAATTATAAGGCTCTTTTCACACAATGTGGAAATCTGGTGTGCATCCTTACCCCTCCTCTCCTCTGGGGCAAATGCAGCAGCCTTTTAACAGCCAGCAGCAACACTCCCAGAAGATGACAGGCCCTCCAGAGAGGAACATTTTGTACTCAGCACAAAGCATCGGTGGGAGCTGTGTATGGCACAAGCAAGGGACAACCTGTGCTGAGAACAGCAAAAGAAGTCAAAGATCCTTTTTAATCCCCATAAAACATGTGCCAGGTGCATTGGGCTCAGTTTTTGCTGTATCCTAAACAGCTACACAGACTTGTCCCAAAGGCAGGCTCAGCCCTATCTTCTTAATAAACCACCACTCCCTTCCATAACCTCCTCCTATAAAGACCTTTTATACCTTCTGTAACAGCCAACACTGGCAAGGACCCAGCTTTTCACCTGGTCTAAATGTACACAGCTCTCGCCAGGAGTGGTTTTGCACTCATTGACACCAGTGAAAATACAACACAGGCTTTGACCTCCTCTGTGCCTCCTATCACCTCCAGATTGCAGAATATTAAAGGTTGGTAAGTCTAGACGCATTAGACATGTGAGGACATCTTACACACACACTAGGTGTGATGCCTCCATCAAAGCAGTTGACATGAAATGATGAATGGCTCAGCCTTCTCACAACTCACTTTAGACATTTAAATGACCAAGGCTATCTCCACCCAACTGCCCTTCTGGTCTTATCTGTTGCTTCTGGTGTCCAACCAAGAGGGTGAGGGTTAGTGCTCATAGCGCTATTCAATGGGCCTTTTTCTTTTAGATGGGCTTGAATTGACTTCTATGGCTTAGATTTCTCCTCTCTGCGGATACACAGCCTTTCATCCTCACCTTCTCCCCACAACATGCACATAGCAACCACAGAAAGTCAGAAAAGAGAAGTTATTATTGCATAGAAAAAGTGGCCAAATTACTTACGCCAAAATGTGGGGTCAGAATATTTATGAGGGACTGCAGGACAACTTCATTAAAAAAACACTCTAAAAGGTCACTTTTAGAGCATTTAGAGCTCCTCTACCATCTCAGCAACAGCCACGTTTCTAACACAGGACATTTTGTTATGCTTGCTATAGGAAATAATTAATTCCCATTGTACAGTCAAAGGAACGATAGTCTTCACCTAAAAGCAATAGTTGTTCTAGGAAAAGGTCTCTCCCTTCCCCTTTCAAAGTGGCCTTTTCTATTAGCCCTGGAGATTGTATCAGTTACACCCTTATGCTATTTCAGTGTGTGTTTTTGGTTTGGACTTCATTCAAATGTTTACCTAAGATCAGGGAAGCAAAAGGAAGACAAGATTCAATGAGCTGCAGCTACTTTTCTGAAGAGAATTTCTTGCTCTTCTGTCTTATTTATTTTTCTGTTTGTATTATTTGTATATTTATTTATCTAATTATTTTTTCCCTTCCTTCCTTCCTTCCTTTCCTTCCTTCCTTCCTTTCTTCCTTCCTTTCCTTCCTTCCTTCCTTCCTTTCTTTCCTTCCTTCCTTCCTTCCTTCCTGCCTGGCTGCCTGCCTCCCTCCCTCCCTCAATGTTGTAAATCTTTGGATAATTGGTCCTATGACATCCCAGTCAGAGATGCCCAGATGCCCATTTCCTCTTGTGAGTTTCTATTCCTGTTTTTCTGTGCCCAAAAGAGCAAAGACACATAGGAACTTTGGTTGATTCAATATTACATCGGCCCACAGGCGGATTTCACCGTGCTATAGTCACAGACATCGAAGTAAAGATGCAGAGAGTGCAATCACTGCAACAAAGAGGACACCATGCAACAGGCACAGCTGAGTCACTCTTCAAAGTCCATCTGTATATAGATAATAAATGCCTGAATCTGAAGCCAAAAGCCTTCTACTATGAACATCTTGAGTCGGAGCCTATGTTCAACCCAGACTTGCTTCCTGGCCCAAGTTTAATCAGCAGCACATGTCTGTAGTACAGACATGATGGGCATAAGTTGTTCCAATTGCCCCATGGCGAAGTCATGCAACTGAAGACACTCAAATCAAATGATCTGAGTTCTTCTCCAGGAGGGACCCTGGACCATGTGCAGATGGGATCTGTAGGCATCCTGAACAGCTTGGCATGCTGCATTGCATAAGGGCATCTTGAGAGCCCAAGTTAGGTTACTGGAGGGTTGGCAACTTCAGTTTGCTTTCTGACTTATTTCCTGAGATACAAAATAAGTGTAGCCAAAAAAAGAGCAGTAACAAAGGCCCGGCAGCCATCCAAAAATCCAAATCTGACCCTGCTATTTAATTCCAAGCAATAGCAGAAAAACAGATGATGACTTTCTCCCAAACACTACTGTTCCAATTTTTCTTTCTTTCTCAAAGCACCTACAAAGTGGAGAAAAAATTCAAGTTGCCTCATTCCAAGCATTTCTTTTCCACAGTGTCAAAAAATAAGATATGCCTGAACCACTGGTGCTTCCACTAGTAGAACATGTTTCCATGAAATACGGGTTCTGAGCCTGAAATTCCTTTCTGCAGCACAAAACATGCCATGTTAAGGTATGTGGCAAACTGAAATGCAAAGGAGTATAGCAGGGTTAGCACAGAGCTTAAGGTGCAGAGGTCATCAGTGCTTAACAATTACTTTCTCGAAACAGGGAAGAAAAGTGAGTTGTGAAATAGAAGCAGGAAGAAGTCATAAACCCTCAGAATTATTTGTATTTCTCTAGTCGCCAGAACAAGAAGGAAAATCTCAGACGGGAGTGCTCCTATAAAGAATATTCTGTTGTATTATTGATCATGTTTACGGCATTGGTACAGCTTTATAGGTGCTTATTTGCTGAAGAAGTGTCTGCCTGGAGGCATGCAATGTATGATTAAGTCTCACTCTAGATGTGTAACAAAGGCCACCCACGCCCTTCCCAGACCCAGGCAGGTATTCAGTGACC
This sequence comes from Pezoporus flaviventris, assembly GCF_033815535.1. NCBI lineage: Eukaryota > Metazoa > Chordata > Aves > Psittaciformes > Psittacidae > Pezoporus > Pezoporus flaviventris. The sequence goes on along the minus strand of NW_026892597.1, from coordinate 944,153 downwards.
CAGCTCATGCAGTCAAAGTGGCTGGATGCGATGGTAGGCTCCCTAGCCCACTGTGAGGGCACTGGCTACAGAGATCATGTGAGCTGCATATACAGTCTAAAGCCTTAGTAATAATTTGAATTATCTGAACAGATTCAGATAATACACCAATACAGAATTATTCAGGCATTAATCTTTGGTTTTTTATAATCACACTTGATTTCTAAGAATACGTCTCTTGCTCAAAATGAATTGGCCCATTAGCTTATGGTAACAGATGTTAACCTACTGGTCAGAGGTCTAGAGCATTCTCTTTCTTTTCTTATTTCCTTTTCTCTGTGCTAATAAAACCCATTAAGATATCCCATAGATTCAAGCCCAGGACCAGTTTCTCCCACCTAAGGCACTAGCAGGATCACCTAATTTAGGCAGGTAGTTGCCCTTGAGGTAAGATAGTAATAACTGCAGAACAATTCAGATATGAAATAATGTGAATCACCCTCGGCAGGTGACTATTGAGCTCTGTTGACTAAAGAGGAAACATAAAGTGACCATGCATCATGCTGCCAAATGAAGCACCTCTAGTAAGAACCTGAAGTTTGAAGATGTTAATTTGGGTTTAGAAGGATTAGTTTTAACAAGGGCTGTTCTGCTGCACGCAGTCAGCTCCAGCAAAGGACTCTGCAGCCTGATAATTGTTTTTATGTGATATATACACAGTAGCTGTCCTTTGGAGACTGTCCAACCACATAGACGTTCACCCCGCATGCGTTGCACAAATAGGTTGAAATGGAGAAGATGGGGTAATAAATGTATAAAGGCACAATCAGTTCCTAGATAACCGGGAATAGTAACTGTCTGGCAGTTCACTAGCAATTGCACAACCAGTTTTGCTCACCTGAAAGATTTATTGATGGTTTGCTACTAACCTGGGAAATGACCTTGGGCCAGAGAGAAATAAAACGCATGCAAATTCCCATCCTAAATTGCGAAGAGTATTAGTTCCATCATCAAGGGCAGATTTCAACATGTGCTTGTTCACTATTCTGAGCTGACTTTCTAGTTCTGAAACCTTTGCTCTGACAACCCCTCTTTTCAAATCAGCAGACGTTTTGCCTGGATTCTGCCTTCAGTCCTCTACCATCTATAGCACAGTTTCAAACCACCAAAGGAAGGGAATTCCCTTTTCCTTTCAGTAGACAGCAGATCAATGTCAAACTTTAACCTTTCTGCCATCCTCGGCCTTTAGACTGAAGACATGGTAAAATTTGGAGACAGAACTATGTCTGTATTCCGGTGGCTTACTGCTTCTGCCAGATGACTACTCTGCATTTGGCTGCAGAGCTTACACACACACACACACATTGGGAAGCAGAAGATGTGAAGAGAACCAAGAAAGCTGAGAAATGGAAAGATCAATCGTTAATCCCCAGAAAGTACCGTTTGTGGGCAGCATGGCTAAGTTTAGAAATCAAAACCTATTTCCCATAAAATAATCATCACTAGAACAAAAAAGCCAGCAGCATAAATTATTTATTTTGGGCCCTATAATGCAGAAATGCTGTTTTTTTAACTCTAATGTATCACTTGTGTTTTCAAACTGTGTCGAAGTCCTTCATATCAAGACAGTATTAGATAGAGGTTATTCCTCTCACTGCGGAGCTCGCTGCAGATAGAGTATCTACATCGACAGCATGGTTTCTACCTAGCAAATTAATTCAGAGCATGTCGGCAGTGCGTAATTTTTTCCTCCTTTCTTCTCTAGCATTTTCTTTGTGTTTATTTCTGATTCAGTTATCACTAAAATACACATTTTAATTGTATTGTGTGAGAGTCAAACTTCCCCAGCTTTGAACATTCACATCAACATTTTCACTCAACTTACCTTCACGCCGCCTGGCATCCTTGAGCAATGTTTGACTGCCTGTCTGCATTATACAACACAGGATTTTTCCAAGTAGACACACTGCTTTCTAAAGCACATATGCTACAGAGACATGCTACACACACACACATTTATAACATATAGCTATACAGATGTAGATACTGCATGTATATATAATGTAGATATATATACTGTATAGAAATACATACATATAAACAACCACATAAATCTAAAGAGTAATAAATTCCAGCTGCAATATCAAGGCTTTTTGCCTGTGAGACCTCTAACTGGTATCTGTACCTGCCTGACTATGCCAGCCACCACACAGAGTAATCAAAATCTGCTCCAGATATTACTCTTCAAATGTGCCTTATATAGAAACTTTACCAAAAGCCGGGATCAAAGCCTCTCCAAGTCCCGTTTATTTCACTGGGCTTTGAGTGAACACAAAGGTTCTTATACTGGGGGAAAAACGGCTTTTGTATGTGTTTAATAATAAAGGAATTGCCCCCAAGTCAACAAGATGGTTTATGGGTTTAAGAGACCCTTCAGGACAAGGTAGAAACCAGGTAGGTTGGTAGGTAGATGGATAGACGGACACAAGGTTCTTCCTCCAGTTTGTTTATCATCTGGTTTGCTATTTATTGATTTTCACCCAAGTAGTATTACACCAGTGCTCAGTACAGCATGGGAGCATGAAGTATCAATTCATCTATCTATCTGTCTATCTATCTATCTACCTACCTATCTGCCTACCTACTCTTTAATCCACTTATTATTTGATGTGTGTGCATATAAATGCGTTCCACTGCGACATGATACTACCTACATGTAAAATCAATAGCGAGATGACAAGCAGATGATAGATTAGCTGAGGGCAGGAGGATTTAAACTTTAAAAGCTAAGAACAGAAGAGCTGGCTTAACCTGGCTTTAGCTGGCCCTGCTCCTCCTTCTTCTTCTGACTCCTGAGCCACCTCTCACCTCCTGGGGCCAGACTTCCCACAGCGTCCCAAGGCTGATGCTTTAAAAGCACCTTTCAAATAAATCTGGTGTCAGTCATCCCTCTTTCTTCCCCGCAGCGTTATGCGGCAGCGCTTCCCTCGGAGGGAGGCAGAGGGTGCGTGTGTGGGACAGGGAGGGGAGGAGGAAAGGGGTGCGCAGCTTCAAAAGTAACCCAATGCAGAGCACTCAGCCTAAAGCAAAGGAATTAAGGGCTGATTGGTGGAGGAGATGAAATCCATATGGTGGTCTCAGCACACTTCCTAGCGGCCAGGTGCCTGCATGGTAAATCATGCAGACACTATCCTACTTAATCTGTCCCAAACCCATCAGGAATTGCATGTGGCACCCGTGCATGGAGTAGCCCTGAAGGAGACACCTACGACACAGACATCATCCAGACTAGAGGAGCAGAAGGACTGCATTTCCCCACTGTTCTTGGATGAACAGAAAGGGCCAAAGCCTAGACATGGAGAAATCATTTGGTGTCTTCAAGAGGACATGGGTTTGCATATGAAGGACATGGATATGGCACTTCCAACCACACTTCAACCTTGTAAAATTAACCCTGGCATGATGCTCCTTGGCAACCAACCACCATTTGTATGTTAGAGTTTTCCTTAAATGTATCAGAAAAAATAAACTATATTCAAAGCAAGACCCCAAGGCAAGGGCAAAGAAACCAGACACATTTCGTATCAGTGCACCTCGGATCTCCTCCTACCTTTCCAGCAGCAGCTAGGTACCCTCTGGTGTTTGGAAGGGTTGAGGGGCAGGGTTGGACTGCAACCATGCTACATGGACACAGGCAGGAGCTGCAGAGCTTAATCCTTACACCCTACCACTCAGAACCAAGTGACCATCACTCACTGCAGAGGTAAAGAGGGACCTCCCCTGCTTGAGACTTACTCAAGGCTGGCCCAGGGCTATTACCTAGTACAAATGCATCCATGGCCAAGGCTCTTATCACCAGTTCACATCCACGTCTTGCCTTTTGGTTTCACCCTAAACACCCATGGAAAATAATCTACCTAACCCAAGGAACACCTGCTCAGCTTTGAAGGAGCTGTTGTGGTCATTACATCTGATGACCTACCTCCAAGGTAGCATCACCATCTTCAAGCACTAGCAAACACATTATTATTCCACAGAATATCCACTCCTTAATATCCACTCCTTAATATCCACTCCTTAATATCCACTCATACAAAGATGGTCCTAGACAGCCTTCCCTGAAGGACACATTGACCGAAGCAGCCTTGGAAACAGGCCTACAATCAATCACACTGAGCTAGAAACAGCCCTCTGATACCCCTTTTCTTCTATTATCTGCAGAAGCAACACAGAGCTTGTCCCTCGTAACCCTGAGGAGAAAGAGCTCCTCATGGCAGGAGAGGGGCTGGAAGGAGAGCCTGGGGGTTAGCCTTGCAGTTCCTGTAGCTTCAGGGGGTGCCTGTCTTTTCCAGAGGTTGTAACATCCATGCGTTCTTGCCTTTCCTTTGCCAACCTGCTCTTGCATAGGCAAAGTAGTTTGCAAGCTCATGACCGTTTTGTTAGTTATGGCAACCTGCTGTCCTAAACAACCCCTGACATTTTCATGTTAAAGCTGACCTTACAGCTTCCTATTGCATGCAGGTAGGGAACATGGCACTGTTGACTTACTGATGCTCTGACTGCTGCACGCTTAGCGCGTTGTTTGCGCAACCACAGATAAATAAGATACCCTAATAGCAAGATGAACATTTCTGATACAGTTCCCTCACTGCCCTTTCTGGCGATGCATTGCCAGCTGACTACCTGTTGCCGCTCCAGTCACTGAAAGGTAATGTTAGCTCAAACAATGAGTCAGATTCACAGGAAGTTTCACAGCCTGTCATATAAAACCTTTCTTCATTGCTTTGGAGCTGAGCGGTGTTTAATAGCACTACCTTTCTCCCACCCACACAAGTGAAAAAGGCTAACTCATTCTTCCTCTCTCTTACCCGTTCTACCAGCTTTACACATCCTATCTGCTTTGGCTCAGGTCCACAGTGTCTGACATTCTCTACTCTTGCTACAACCCTTCCTGCTTGAAAAGTGGGGACAAAGGGAAAAGGTGGTTTATTGGACCGAATGCTGTCAATCGGTTCAGTTTCTAACTCATGGGGAAATTTCAGTGGAATTAAACTCCTCTGGCATGGGCTCTCTTTTAATTTCAGTGTTGACAAGCTCTGAAATGATGTTTGCAGCAATTCAAAGCCACATGAAACTGCTGCCAGATTAAAGCTGAGCCTTTATTCATGGACTAGCTTTGCTAGTACCATACGGAAACACGCTGCAAAAACATAGCATAGTTCCTCTCCCACCTAGCAAATTCAGATGATCAAACACTAGTTTATTACCTGTATCAATCCTCTGCACAGGGTGGAGAGGAAGCTGTGCTGTCTGGAGACAAACACCTTGGTCATGCAAGATCTCAACCTCCGAAGTGCCTCTTAGACCTCTTGGTGTGAGCTCCTGCAGTAGGGCTAGTGACCAGCTGATGTTTGCCAAGATCTCAGATTTATCCAAACTGTCCTGATGCCACTGCTCCCCATAGACAAATGCACCCACTGAAACTTTACATTCTCCCTAGCCATGGATCAAACTATCTCCAGGTACAGAACAAAAGAGCAAGAAGACTGCTACGCCTCGTACCAGTTGAAAAACAAAATCCTAGCCATTCTTCAGCCAGATGAGAAGGGGGAATACATGGAATACATCGTTTTCTTTCTCCAGGAGAGCTCCTACACATCTCCTTACTGTTCACCACTAGGCCAAAGCTGTTCCCAGCAGCAGAGACACACTATCCACCACCCCCCACAGCCAGCTGTACATTTCCCTCATTATAAGCAAGGTAATGACGGGAGGTCTGGCCTTGCACAGTGAAGGATGCTGACCTCAGAAAATTCTTTGCAAACCAACCTGTACAATGGCAGTGATGTATTGCTGGAAGTGCAGTTTTGTGTTCAAGAGGAAGTCGTGTCTAGTAAAAGCTCTGACACCTGATTTGCCTGCAAACAATGCAGCACCTTCTGCATGAAATATCACCATGGCTGGGAGAGGAGAAAGACAGTGACAACATGAGGAAACCAGCAAGGAAACCGAGAGCTGGAGCATGAAAGAGTTTGAACAAAGAACAAGGGCTGGGCAAAATGATTTCAAATTTGTCAAACCCAGGCAGCCCCAAAGGCTCAGATTCAATTTGGAAAATCATCGTTTCAAAGTATTGTCATTTTGTTGTTATTCTTTTTCATTTTTAGATGGGGTTTTGCTTTCAGACTGGACTCAGATATTTATTTGTGACTGTTATTAAATTTACTATTCAGCTATTGAGTATAAATACAATGAGAAGTTCCCTCGTGCTCAAATTGCATGTCTGTGGGTTGAGCAGCCATGCACTTTTTCTTCTCATTTCCTTTTATCTCATTGACAAAAAGCACTGAAAGGTTTTTGTTTCAGATCAGATGAAGGTGATTCTTAAAATAATTTGGCTTATCCACCCCCTCCTACCCAAAATCCTTTATTCATACTTTTTTGGTAAGAATTTCTGGAGGTCTTAGAAGCCACAATCTTTACCCTGGGTATCTGTACCATCTACTTCTAGGAAAGCTGTCTGTAAACTACTACCAGACAAGATCATAATCAGATGTTTCCTTCTCTGGTGTTTCTTCTTTCCATTTCTTACAGTACTGGTAACGCTGTTTCCCTCTGGGTCTGCATACCGAAGAAGCAACACAACTATGAGAAACTATGATTTCAGAAAAGAAAGAAGAAATTATTTCCAGTCTGTAAACCCGGAGCTGAGCAGTGTGATAAAAAGAGGGCAGAACAGCCTATAAGGAAAGAAGTCTGTTTAACAGTCAGTTACTTGATCAGACCAGTCATGTAATTAGTTCTGTATCCTCTTTGAGATGTTAATAGGAATTATTTGTGATTTTAATAGGAACAAACAATTTGACAACGGATGCAAATAATTGTGATTTGTCCAGAAATCTATTCTGTATCCACCTAAATGTATGCCCACCTTGCTCCAGACAATAATGTGGAGTGCTTTGTAAGAAGCTATCATTCCTTAGCTGATAGTTACCATTTTCCCACTGAGTTAATGTCACATTAACTGAGATCTGGTGCCTTAAAACAGCCCCATTTCTCTCCCCTTTAAATCACCTAATACTGTTCACTGGCCTGTTACTCTTTGCACCTCAGCTAAGGCTTAATTTCTGACATTAGCTGATGAGATTTGTGGAATTTAAACACAACCTGGTTAAAGGCTATTTTACCAAATAATTATTTCTTGATGGCATTTAGTTTTCTTCTTAATCTTTTAGGATCCTGGTCTTTGTGATCCTGGATCTTTGTCTCCTGGAGGAATAGGACTGGGATAAGAAGGCCAACATCCATCCAATCACATTGATATCATGTGACAATATACTGTAGAGAATGCATTTTCTTTGATCTAGTGTATACTTTCTGCCCTTTTTTGCTGAAAGTACCCTTGTTTTACTGTTTGAGGATGGTAGTCCAGCTCATTGTGGTACTCCAGTGCCCAGTGGGCATGCTTGCATCTGGTCCTTAACAGATGGATGAGGATGCATGAGTGGATAATGTCCAAGACTGTGCAACCAGAGAGCTCATGGCATGAAGGAGGAGACATAGATAGGAGAAAGTAGAATCCTATGTCAAAGCACCCCTGGAGAGGAGGTGACTGTTCCAACCCATGGCCTAAGACACCCAGATGCATCTGACTGGTGGAACAAGCTTTTGGTTCAAGGATGAAGGGAGATCACAGTTGTGCCAGAACACTATGAGCTCTAGCTTTGGCTGGGACAAGAAATGAAGCTGGACATTTATGTGGTTATGAGCCTCACAGGCCTTCCTTTGTGAAATGGCATCTGACAACACAAGTTCTCGTCTGAGAATGCAAGAGAATGTATGGGCACTACAGAAGGGCAAGCATAGAACAAAAAGAAGCATAGAACAAAAAGGCCACCATTTATGAGCCAGTCCCAGTTTCACTTTGAAGCCTAGAAACATACTGGAACACATTATTCACTGAACTATTTGTAAGCAAACCAGGGAGCAATAAGATAAAACATGAGTCTGTGAACAGCAGATCATATAAAATCAATCTAATTCCCCTTCATGCCAGGACAGTTGGTATAATAGATGGAGGGAACATGAAAATCTGATAGAACAAAACTATTCTAAGGTTTGTAGCAGACTCCTGTAAGTCATTCTTATCAGCAAACAGAGCGTCTGAGTCCTGCATATGAACACTGAAAGCAGGTTTAGGACTACTTGTGGAAAATACTCAAAGAATCCCTATCGACATATCAGCTACTCCTGAAGATGTAGTAGGGAATTGGCTGTGTGTAGTATGGCAGATATGTTTCCAGAGTTGAAAACCACTCTATGACAGACTGGGCAGTATCTATATAGAATCAGCATATGGTGCTATCAACAGAGTTTTCAGAAACTCCAGAAAAGATCAAGATTTCTGTTTTCTTGGTAAAGTGGAGAAATGCTCAGAAATCGTAGAATCATAGAATGGTTTGGGTTGGAAAGGACTTTAAGATCATGCAGTTCCAGCCCCCTGCCATGGGCAGGGACACGTCACTCTAAACCATGTCACCCAAGGCTCTCTCCAACCTGACCTTGAACACTGCCAGAGATGGAGCATTCACAACTTCTCTGGGCAACCCATTCCAGTGCCTCACCACCCTTACAGTAAAGAATTTCTTCCTTATATCTAACCTCTTCCTTATATCTAACTTCCCCTGTTCAAGTTTGAACCCATCACCCCTTGTCCTGTCGCTACAGTCCCTGAAGAAAAATCCCTCTCCAGCATCCTTGTAGCCCTCTTCAGATACTGGAAGGCTGCTCTGAGGTCTCCACGCAGCCTTCTCTTCTCCAGGCTGAACAGCCCCAGTGTTTTCAGCCTGTCTTCACATGGGAAGGGCTCCAGCCCTTGATCATCTTCATGGGCCTCCTCTGGACTTGCTCTGACAGCTCCATGTCCTTCTCTGCATGCGGCCATCCAGGCAATTCCTTATCCACTGAGTGGTCCATCCACTCTCCAAGTCAGAGACAAGGATGTTGTGTGGGACAGTGTCGAACACTTTGCACAAGTCCAGGTAAGTGATGTCAACTGCTTTGCCCCTATCCAAGGAAAATCCAAGGAAATGATGATTAGCCCAGGCAAGCATAAAAATGTATACTAAGAAACTCAGGGACATAAGTGTCTAATAGGTGGGAGCTCTCTAACAGCAGGGACATAGATCTATTGAAGAGATAAGCTATTAGAAACATGCAAGTAAAGGTTTCAGAAATTAGATTTGCTTATTCTAGAAAGGAGGAGGCTCGATGAGCACAATCAACCTTTTCTCCCATGCGCGAAAATTTGCTTTAGAGGTGATACCAACCATTGCTCCCCAGTGGCAGTGAGGATAGGACGGGAGGGAAAATGGTTCAGTCTGCAGCAGGAAGGGTTAAGGTTATCTATTGAGAGGGCATGCTAAATAACAAGACCCATAATCACAGAGTCTGGATATTAAGGAAGGCTGTGGAATCCTGTCCCACAGCCTTTAAGACCATGGTAGATGGATATCAGTAGGAAATGCCTAGGTATGCCTAGATCCTACTTCAGAGCAGAGTGGGTCTGATGTCATCTTGCCTGTCTGGACAGAAGCGTGAAACATCTACCTGGGTAGAAGACAACACACCCTGTATTTAAGCATGCATTTTTTTCCCAGGCTGACTATAAAACTTTGCTTCAGATTTCTGTAGTATTAAAACAGTTTCCATATTCCTTTCCCTCATATATATCTCTTTACATGTTTTGCTTCTCTTTCACTTAGAAGCAGTAGGAAAAGTAGAAAAAGTGAGGCTGTTATAGAAGAGATACACATATGAACTCATTTGAACTGTAGAAGGGACTTTTCATTGTCCCTATTTGATTTCCAATATAGACCTGAGATAAATCCATCTCAGCACTGAGCACAGGTTGGTTAAGTGAAGCATGGATTTCAGGAAGGTTTTAACTCTATTATGGAAAAGCATGCAAAGAAAAAATAATCGCTCATCAGTTTAGTAATTTGTCCTGAAGTTGATCTCACTGACTAAAATGCAAGGGAAACATTCCCAGCATAGATTAAATATGAACCTGCTGGAGCAAGTCCAGAGGAAGCCAGCAGGCTGGAGCACCTTTTCTATGGAGCCCGGCTGAGAGAGCTGGGTTGGTTCAGCCTGGAGAAGAGAAAGCTGCTTAAGGGGAGACCTTAGAGCAGCTCCAGTGCCTAAAGGGGCTGTCAAGAAACCTGGGGAGGGGCTTTTTACAAGGATAAGGGGGAATGGTTTCAAGCTGGAAGAGGATAGATCTAGAGTAGATATTAGGAAGAAACTCATCACTATGAGGGTGCCCAGAGAAGCTGTGGCTGCCCCATCCCTGGCAGTGTTCAAGGCCAGGCTGGATGGGGCTTGGAACAACCTGGTCCAGTGGAAGGTGTCCCTGCCTGTGGCAGGGTGGTTGGAACTGGATGATGTTCAGGGTCCCTTCCAACCAAAGCCATTCTGTGATTCTATGAAATGTATGAGGGTTAATTTTCCAGTGGTGGATTTTTCTTTCTGGATTTCTCTGCTGGATTACAGATGCCTTTAGAACTAGATTTTGTTTCATTACAATCAAATTTCCCTGGGGATTTGCTAAGAATAAGTTCTCCAGACTGATGGTCTGGGATAAGGGCTACTGCAACTGCAGAAGTATAGTTACATTAATTTTTCATTCTTGGCCAAGGTTCAATCTAAATTATAGTGGCTAGAGGCAAGTTTGATTCCCTCCATGTGTTCAGTGAAAAGAGTCCATTGGAAGACTGTCACTCCCATGGCATATGACTTCTTTTTCACTCTGTGGTACCATGAGGTCTTTTGTTCCATCTCACTTTACAGGCTTCCCATTGAGGAGATGTGATTTATTGGCACAGGCAAACACTATATGAATAAAGCCTTTATGCTTTCTAATCTGAGATTTAACTGAAATGTTTGATATGGTTCTTGACATTCTACGTGTTCACTCTAGATCACCCAAAAGAAATGTTCCCATAAAGTTCTGGAATGTTGTTTAGGGTGAGTCAATATAAAAAGAGGATCATTCCCACTCTCTCTCCATCAGAAAGTCAGGAATGTCTGGTTTGGTTTATGTTATTTTACTTCTCCCAAAATGAATTCTGAAGGAATTAGTCAGTCCTTAAACCAGATATTATCTTACACCATTTTCCTGAGAATCAGATAATTTAGCTGAAAAGAATAAAGAGACCATTAAGGGTTATAAAGACGCAGATAGCCCTTGGGGTCTTTTGGCGTAAGTAACTGTTACATAGATTTCACCACTCAACTGAGAAACACCTGATAGTGGGCAAAAGAAATAATGGTTACCAGATATTTAATATTGTCTATATTCCAACATATTGACCCAAGCTGCTTTATGTCTGTGCAAACAGACTAGGACTACAGGAGATGGTGAGATTTTGCACTCAATTCATTGATCTATTTTCTGTCTTCCTTTGTGGCATGACTTTTAGCAAGTCACTGCCTCATTCTGTGCTGTAGTTTCCCCATTTTTGTGACAGGGACTTGAACCTTTATCAAGATCATTTCAGACTCACTGCTAATCAAAACAATAATCATTAATATTGTTCCCTGACATCTCTTTTTTCTTCCCACAATGAACCTTCGCAACGTCTGAGGACTTTCCAAACTATATTCTCAACCTTTGAGGACAGCCCTTGGCAAAATTGTTGTCAAGAATGAGGGAACATTTTCCATGCAGAAAAATAAAACTTATCTTTCCAGTTTGAATGCAAGTGAGGAAACCAGCTGTGATTGGAGCAGCAAGCAAGGTTCACTCAGGAGCATCAAGGTGGCCACAAGAAGACTGGAGCAGAAACATCCTTAAAAGAATTTAGAAGGGGTGTAGAATGTGCACAGAAAGTAGCTGAGAGGTGGAGGCAATGATGGTTTCAAAGGAAGGGAGGAAGAAAGACAGGGAAAAAATTGCTGTATGCACTCTTTCATTTGAGTTTCATTTTTCTGATTACATTGAGTAGCATTGAGATACATTGAGCTACTGAAAGGCTCTATCAGAGGAATAACAAGTATGCTGTTGCCAGATGTAAATGTCCAGCACATCTGTTAGCACAGATTGGGCTGAACAGCAGCAGGAGTTAAAAACCAGTTGTCCTGGAAATAGCAAAGAGTTTTGAGACGTCAAAGACCTCTGTTAGGAATCCACCTCGTATAAAACACTGTGCAAAGTCCTCTTACGTTAAATAAAGTGGCCACTGTGTAAAACACTGATTTATGCAATGAGCTACAGAGTTTGCATTGTCTATTAAAAAGATCACCTTCTGTGATCTCTGTGGATATATTATAAATACACAACAATATATCCGATAGTACATACATGTGTAATACAAGACATGGCTATTATATATGAAGTCTGGATGCCTGTAACACACAGATCATCCTGTGATGTACACATAAGTATGTAATTTGAATTTACCTCCAGAATGTCTTGTCATTCTGAGACACAGCATCAATGTCTCCAGAATCCAGGAATCCCACCATGTTTTGATGGAGTCACTTCATTACATTTTAGTGTTTTGGGGACAAATGCCTGCTCTGGGAAAAGAGGAAAGAATAAGCCCACTTAGGATTCCCAGAAATGTGGTGTAGTACCTATGATAGAAGTATAATGCTTCCTTGAAGCTTTAAGGAAAAAATAGTTAATTAGTCCTGGAAGAACTAATAATAAGGGACAAAAAATATGTTCTTTCTGGTACTGCCCCTGTGGTACATGTGTCCCAGTTACATTTCTGTGTCATTCCTGGAGTGTGTAATTGAGAGCATGAAGCTATTAGGTTGGTGGCCTGTGTGTCAGGAAAGGGATGAAAGCTGTCTGATAGCTGCCCAGGAAATGGGCCTCTTTCACTATTTGTTTGTTTGGAGAGAGGAATTTTAAAAAGAAAAGAAAAAAAATCCAGACTAGCAATGAAAGAAAAGCTTAAAATCAAGATCTGCCTACTGCTAACGAAGGTGAAACTTGTTTGTTTCATTCTCCTACAGCGGCAGGGGTTTGGAAATATGAGTGAGACCTGAGCATCTCTGGAAACAAAGGATTGGGAAAAATAAGGAGGGGTGAAGAGGGAAGTGATATCTGGGGAAAGGAAAAATCCTGTGAGAGTTAAACTCAAGTTGACCAACAAAGTAATGGCATCCACTGATGTAGTTCTACAAGGTTCATTATTGGGTGCACAGTTATTTTCCGCTGAGACACAGGAGGCAGTGGTCCCAGCTCTGTCCACTGCCACACCACCCATTGACTTAATACAAGAGCCAAGGAATGACCTATAGGCCTTTTGTTTTCAAAAGAAAGTATTTCAGATGATGACATGTATTTCTGGTCAAAGCAGAGGCACTGAAATGTGAGTAACTTGGCTCTGGTCGGATTGCATCTGCCAGAAACATGGAGGGGTCCTGAGATTAGAGATGTAAGCCCTGGCTGGACCAGCTTTCCAAGGGAATAAGAGAAATATCTATATTATAAGCAAAAGGAGCTATACCTAGATTCCTGCACTGCAAACCAATTCCCAAATGTCACTTTGCAGTGCAAAGGACTCAGTTTCCCCAGGGCACCCTGAGAAAGCTGCATCCTGGAGCCAGTTCCCTGTGTACTTCACATAAACTGATGCAGAATTGGACTATGAGTAATTTGAAGTAGAAAAACAATCCCAGGAGCCTGGCTAGTCTTGGCTTCTGTGCCTCCTTCAGAGCCAGGGACCTTAATGTTCAATCTTAATCCCCTGGTGCTCCAGACTTTAATCTCTGTGGGTCTCATCTCTCCGCCCATAGGATGAAGGAGCCTTTGCTCTTCAGCTCATCTGTTTAAAATTTAGCCCTAATGGAGCTCTATTGCCTACTCTGGAATTAGTTTAATTTTATGCCAGGGTTAGAAGAAGGTAATTAAACTCCACCTGTATTTGTCTAGCTGTTTATGTATATCATATACATCTCCCCCAAGGAAAACTGGACAGCTTCTGTTCTCCTGACTGTCTTCTAGTCAAACTAAGGAACAAAAACTCTTTGCATTTTTCTGTCTTTTTGTGTGTGTGTGTGACTTTTAATTCTGAGTAACAAAGAAAAGAGGAAATGATGGCATGCATACCTTCAGAAAAGGAATCCCAGGACAAATAAGCATTTCCTGCCTCAGAAATTCACCTTCTTCACAAGTTCTGTTTAAGCACACATGCAACAGCTCTGGATTCCCTACCTAAAACAGAAGAGTATTTGCTTGGTCTTTTATCATATAGTGTTAATACAAGAGAAAAAATATATATGGTTATTTATATTGACACCTACAAAAATTGCTATTTCTTTCTTACTCAATGACCAAAAAAAACAATTCTGGAAATCAGTAAATAGCAGAGAAGTGTCCTTACTCAATACTTCTTAGTTTCTGAGTCATAAATACATACTGGCAAAGATTTAAAGAGTCACACTTAATTCAGCTATAAGAAACTAAAGTAAGTACTTTATGATTTTTTTTTTTTGCTATGAAATTACTAAGAAAGAATAAATATTTGGGTCTTAAGGACTGGATTTGGTGCAGAGTAATGTTAATACAATCACTTGGAATAACTCTTAGTCTCTAATGAGACTTGGCTGTGTAGTAAGTGTTCATCTGACCTTGATTTCTCAAAATAGCCTGCCAAAACCAGAGACAATGACAACTGTAAGGTAACACTGATATGTAACTACCATCAGTGTCAAGGGAGGCTATACAAACGAGGGAAGAATGAAGCTCACATTATCTTGGCTCTCATCTCCTGTCTGATAAAAAGAAACATAACTATCAACAAGGCAAGCTACCAGCAAAAGATCTTTCTCTAGTCTAATATCCATAGCACCTTGATTAACCAGACATGGTGGAAACAATACCAGCAGCAGAACTGCTGAAGTATGATCCCTTTGTACTCAGCAGAGCCTTAATGAAAAGCTGGCACCTCTGATCATAACAACTTTCTTACTTCTCCAGCAGAAATTTGCCTCCTTCTCTGCAGACATACACATTTCCCATTGCATGTCCCTTCTGGCACTTTATAAGATAGATGAGAACATGGACATTACATGGAAGATTTAGTCTTTGGCTTATCTAGAATTTAGTTATCTCGTCAAAATCAATTGTGTGGGTTCTGTATATAGCAAAGGTCATTTGTGCTATCAGTAGGTGTTTTCCCCAAGGAGAAAGAATTTCCCTACAGAAGTGTCTGAATACAGAAGATTAATCTCCCTGCTGAAGAGCTTTACTGTGGGAGGCAAATGCTCTTGAAGAAGTTTAGGTAGCCAGAGACTAGGAAGACACTGGTTCAAAACTAGGGCCCAAATCCTTTGATTTAAACCTGTATTTCATGGGTCCTCTGACTTGAATCTGTTAATTAGAGGCGGATATGAGTATGAAAAACACAGTGATGACACTGCACAGTTTTTTTTCACCAGCACAAAGGTGGTGAATTAACAGGAATCATTACTGAAGAGTAAGCAGTGCATGAAACACAGCACCAATGTCTCAGACGTACCTACTGATATTTTCCATGTGTGTTGATTGGGATTTCTGGGAGTTCGTATTAAAATGCTGAATGTTTCATGCTAAGACATCCTCATTTCTTTTCAACCATTATTATTAATTCTGCAACAAGTTTGCTAGAATCATTACCCATTTGGACTTTCAGGACTGGTGTTCCCTTAAGGTTGGATTTGTCTCCTTACCTTGAAGCATCTGTAACACAGATACCTACATCTAGGCTAGTCATCCTCAGTTCCCATTACAGTCAACAGAGAGGAAGAGACACCTAGAGAAGGTGATTCATCTCATCCTAATCTAGATATCAAACAAGTATCAGATTAAGTGCTCTCTGGAGATATCTGTTTATTGACAATAAAAGGAGCCTAGAGTGACTAATTCAGACTTACCTGTCTATATATTGGTTGCCTACAGTTAGCTGAGATAAATCCCAGTCAGAGCTTCCTTTGATCAAGCTATTCAACCACTATCACAAAATGAAACAGATAAGAAGGGCAAGAGCAGATGAACAGGAAGGACGGAGTAATTGTGTGTTACCTGATCAGAAATAAACACACCAGAGGAGGGATTCATAACATTTCACTAGCCCAGAAATATCTTACTTTCTATTTGCCCAAACTGGTCTTGAGGGAAAGACTGTATTTGTTCTCAGGAACATGTTCATACCTCTTCATGGTAGCCGCTATTGACAGATCAGAGCTGGGCTTCCCCTGAGCTGGCCAGACTTATCAAAGCCTATCTCAACAAGTGTGAACATTACAAATCACAGCCACTTGTAGATCTAGCCCCTGACTTTCTGCTTCATGACTTGATTGATTTACACTTTACACA
Source organism: Pezoporus flaviventris (assembly GCF_033815535.1). Classification (NCBI taxonomy): domain Eukaryota; kingdom Metazoa; phylum Chordata; class Aves; order Psittaciformes; family Psittacidae; genus Pezoporus; species Pezoporus flaviventris. Next base: position 927,802 of record NW_026892597.1, on the reverse strand, counting down.
GATTTTCAGTTATGGTCCAGCCTCATTGTGCTGTTAGTCAGATTGAGAAAAAAAGATATCAGGTATACAGAGGTGGTGGTGATTCCACTTCTTTAGCTTGTTCTTACACCAGTGTTTTCCCTGCCACAACTTGAAAAGAATGGAGATAATCCTTATCTTTGTATGCAGTTCCTAAAGGACAAACCTATAGGTTATTCTGTCCAGTCTTGGACCAAAACGGATCCAAGATCTGGGAGCATCTGTACTTCAAATGCTTTTCAGCTCTCAAGGAAAACCTGCTATTTATTTATCTTGTCTAGACTTTGAGTATTTTCTTTTATTTCTTCTTATTCTATCAGAAACAATCAAACCAAAGGACCCTCAGCCTGTATGGACTGCTTGAAAAAGGGGAGAAGGAATAAGTCTGGCTTCAAAAAGTTTTGACAGTTGGCATGGTAATGAGCCCATTCTGACTAAAATTACCTCATTGCTGCTCATTTTTCCTGGCTACCAATCGATTTATGAACCTCTTTTAACATCTAGAGAAGTGTTAATGAATCAAGAGTTTAAAAATAACATACACCAGGAGGTCGTAAATTACAACCCCAGCATCCTTTGAATGAATTCACGTCCCACATTTCCAACACCCACCTGGTACCCGTCTGCTGCGACATGTGTGTTCATTCAGGGTCTGAATTTATGATGCACAAATATGTGTTTGGGGTTCCACCAAGCTTTGATTCTTCAGCATCCAGCTTGGCTGTCAGTTCTAATACAGTGAAAGAAGAGAAGATTAAAGGGTGGTCAAGAAGGGGTGTCACTGCTTGAAGTAAATGGAGAACCAAGGCCAGCTCTGGCCATTCTGAAGGCAGCAGTGTCAAAAGAACAGCACAAAGTGGTCAGTTCTGAATCAGTGCACCTCACTGCATTTTAGGCTTTATCTTGAGCAACCAAACTGATCAATCACGACTCAGTGTGGCTAGCTAAAGCACTGCCATTGACAATCTGTTTGGTATGGTCTGCTTGTGGGAGCCAAAAACTGTACAGTGAGCTCTTAGGCTGGAATTGAGTTTGCCTGGCTGTCAGCTATGCAAAGCTAAGAGGAGAGGTCAGCTCACAGACTGAGATGCCAGTAACCTGATACTGTAGCAGAAAAGAATGAACGTTTTTCTGGACATCAATATGTGTGTTGTGTGCAACTTAGAGAAACAAACTATGAAACCATACTTGGGACGCTAGACTTGGACCTATGTGTTCAGGCTGAGCATCAGTCCTTAAAAATAGTGCTGTCAAACTGGAATGAGTTAAAAGGAGAACAACGAGGTTAAAAGTTAAGAGAAAGTTAAGAAAAACGGATGGGGCTGGGTTTCTAAATGCTAAAAGAGGTTCTCTCGTCTCACCTCTTGGCCCTATAGTTGTGACATGGAGCAATAAGTACATGTTTGAACTTGGTTTTAATAAAGTAGCTCAGATAGTCTAAGCAACGGGGAACTCATCTACTTCCCCCTGCTTCTCAGAGGACTTTTCAGGAAGCAAACTTTGTAAACCACAGCCAGTGTCATACTTGAAAACTAACCCGAGTTTGCCTATCCTTCCATTCCATCAAACTAGACCGATCTTATGGATTCAGCCCAGCCAAAAGTAAGGATAAATCAGGACTGGAAAACTGTTCTGCAGGACTTCTGGGAACGATCAAGTCAATCTTTCTCCTAATGATGTCAATGGCAAAGCTCGCACTGACTGAGGTGGCAGGGAACTAGGCTTTAAATCTCTTTAATTAGAATAGAAGAGTAATTTCTGTTAACACTTTGCTGAGTGGTGTATATGTATTTATTATACAAGTGGTGTGTATATGTATAAATAAAATATCTACTTCTCACTGAAGTGGTTTGGATTCTCATCCAAAACCAGCACACTGGCAGTCAGGAAAGCAGGCTACGCTAGGAGCATATCAAGCAGGGAAAGAAAAAAAGAAAGCAAATTGAAACAGTTGTATTCTTTGACTTAGTGATAACAATTGCATTCCTCTTGACCCAACAAACCAGTGCTTTTGCTTCCACCAGGCATTTTGTTCACTCCTTCCAGTCACCCTTTTGTTCCATCATAAAACTGAATGGTATTCAATGAGATGAAGCAAAAGGTCATCTTACACTCACCTCAGTCTTCCCTTGGCAGCAGAAAAAAAGCTTATGTTATTGAAATATCTAGAGGATCTAGGATTACCAGTGGATGAGTGAGGAGTATGTTGCCATTAGAGTAACATAACCATACCAAAACCTGAGAGGCATCAGTTGGTACCTGAGAAGCTCCTGGTTTCAGACCATGAGCAAAATTCTTCAATTGTGTCAAACTAAAAAGATAAACTAAAACTAAAAGTACATTCCTAAAACAAAAAACACAACAGTCCTATGAAAACCAGGAGAGCTCAGGTTTAATGCAAAGTGTCATCAAGGGTTTTGTTTCTGCCCAAAGGGAACCTCCTGCTTTCATACAGATAGATGCAAACGTCGAAACATTCTCTTCGTTTTCATGACTTTACTCCAGGTTTACAGTGGTGTAACTGAGGACCGGATTTAACTCATTGTGTTGTTATTTTTTAATCCAAACCAGCTCTTGGTAAAATAAACGCATTGAAAGGCTCACTGTGGAACCAACAGCACCTGTCAACCAAAGGGGTTTTCTGAAGAGTAAAAAAAAAAAGACTTACTTTTTCAACTAAAGTTGACAAAATTTAAGTCTTTGGTTAGAATGCCAAAATATCTTCGATAACACATTTACACACCTATAAAAACAAAAGTTCACTCAAAAATTCCAATAAGCGGTCTTTAGGTTGTGTAAGAGCCATACAGCTGCAAAAACATCAAATATGTCTCTGATAGGTTTTAAAACCACAGTCAAAGAAAATTCTTGTGTACAACTTTCAACTCAGTTTTATTTTATTCTTTAAAATTTGAACTTCTCATTAAATAAAAAGCAAATGTTTTGACTTGTAAGGAGAGACATCACTCTGTCTTCAGTCTGAAGTTTCCATGTAGATCCCAAGATATGCCTAACAGAATTTCTTCTTTAGCCAGACAAATATGGAACAGAAAGTAAAAAAGAAATAAAAGAAGAAAAATAATTGTGGGTGAAAATAGCCCAAAATCACATCCTCCTCTGATGTAAATCTGCCTAGTGCTAATGAAGTGTGCAGGGGTTACATCAGCTGAGGGATTAACCCAGGTCTCACACTGAACACAAAATGAAAGCTGAGAAATACCAAATGCCATCATGATATGAACACACTGAGAAAATAAAAAGGTAAACTGGAATAATGAGGAGAGTCAGTCCTTCACATTAAACAAGGCTCCATCATATACTCCATGAAATCCAAGTTAAATACTGGATTCCAAAACAGCTTGTTAGGTAGGAGTACAACAATTTTCCAAACGTTTACATTCATATTTTACGGGACAATGTATGGCCTGAGTTTCTGTTAAGCCATTATTACATTTTGCAGACGTCATTTTGACACATTTTTGAACAGGCTGGAAGCCCTTGTTTATTCAGCTTTCCCTTGGGCACTTCAAGAAGTTATTCTCCTCTAATTCCAGTTCTGCTTCGCCTAGGTATACCTTTAACAGTCCTTGTTTTGTTATTAACTCAATGACTGATTGACAAAGGTGACTGGATTTTGAAACTTTGCCATCAAAGCCATTCCATCAACACAGTGGTGACATAAGAGTCCTTATAAGGGAAGTTTAAAGGGAACAAAAGACTTTTCAAGCAGGGGAAAAAAAATGCTGGAACCTTCAAAACCAACTTCTTGCCAAAACAACAAAGAAAAAGGTTGTAGGTAGACTACCAAAAGACCAGTAAGTATCTGTGTTCCCACATCAGCCATACGTCTTCTGTCTTTGGTGCTTCTTTGTGTATAATAGCTGTAGACTCACAGTCAAAGAGCACCTGTCCTCCATAGACCTCAATCAGATTAGACTTCATGGTGTTTAAAGCATTGATAATCATCCAAGGGATTTACTGTATTCATTAACAGCTCAGATAGACACACTATACAAGCAGGCTGTCTGGAATAGATGAAAACAAAATAATAATGTGTTGTTTAGGGTTATAAGAGTTGGTTTAATTTCAGCCTGTGTACACAAGAAAAAAGTCTTGTTGAAGGCAAAGCCAAGAACATAAGAACGGCCATATCATGAGAAAACAAAGTTCTAGCTGGTGTTAACCTTGTCTTCAGCAAAGTTCAACAGTAACTACCACACTCAAGAGCATAGGAACATGAAAAGTAGAGCCCTATATTCTTAGAGGACTGGCTTCTATCCTTCTAATAAACCATGGTTTAAGGATGTTCCTGGCTAGCAATGAGATCTTTGTGCTAAATGGCCTCGGAAGATTTGTCTTTGATCAGTTTGTGCAGCTACCATCTGCAAGGTCCTGTGGAAGAGGCACCCATAGTTTAGCCACATGTTTTAAGAGTAACCTTCTCTTTTCGTTTGCCTTATGATTGGGACAACTCGTTTCATTTGATGCACTCTACTGCTTTTATTAGAAAAAAAAAAAGAGAAAGAAAACATTCCCTAATTGCCTTCTCCATGAATGGAGAAGTGACCTCTGTCAAATCATCTTTTCTGAAGGGTGAACAGTTTTCGTTTGTTAGTCATTCCTAGTACAGAAAACATTCCCTGATCTTCTATGTACTTTTTCCAATTCTGTCATACCTTCTTTGAAACAAGGAAAACCAGCACTGCATACAGTATTAAAAGTGTGGGAGCACTATGTATTTATTCAGAGATATAGTGATGTTTTCTATTTTTTTCACAATTTATTTCTTAATAGGTACCAAAACCTAGTTTCCTTTTTTACCTCTATCAAGCATTGATCTGGTCAATCAAAGTATCACTCCAAGATTTATATTCTTGAGTTACAAAAATCATTTTCAAGGTGGAACCTGAATATAAATTCCCATCATATCACAAGACCTGTATCTAAAGGCAGCTCTGAATTTCACAAAGGAGCCAACTCTGCCTCAAGAGACAGAAAACTAAAATCCCAGATACAAAGCTCAACAGATGCAAGATCTGCAGAACTCTAGATCTTGGTTTAAAGACTCTTGTCTATATTGGAGCTAGATGATCTTAAGTTCCTTTCCAACCCTAAGCATTCTATGATTTTATGATTTAAGCCTGTTGTAAGCTAAGGCTCAGTATTAATATTCACTTGATGATTGCCAAAATACCTATTTCCCCTCAACAATATATAAGCAGAAATTGCCTACAGTTTCAGAGCTTATAATTAACCTTTTGCCTATATTTTTAATCCTCTCTGAGCGAAGTCATAGAAAGAAGCTTCTGATTGACCTTCTTCCACAGGAAGATTCCAAATAGAATTATTATAGTCTATTTCCACCTACACTGCAAACTCCAGGCTCAGTTATCATTCATACTACATCCCTTTTTGGTATATGTCTGTAAGAAGGACTTGGAGTGGGTGTAAACCTAATGGAATATTTTCCTTTCAGACTGAAGGCTATGCAAGGCAGAACTTAGGAGCAGGTAAAACAGGGCATTTTAATGTTTTGGGTTTTCTTCTGGACTACACAGCAATACTTCTCCTTTAGAAAAAGACCCTGGATAAATAAAACACTTTGATTTTATATGCCATCAAGCCTATTCAAAAGTAGGTGTAAAATTTCTCTTACCATTGCTTAAAGAGATTAGGAAAAAGTTAGCTACTTACATTATGATACATTTTACTCTAATATTGGTCAAGCTTTGCTGACTAAAGTGGAGTAAGCTCATATGTGAAAGTATCCTGGATAGTACATATTCATTTTGATATCAAGGCAGAAAGATAAAGGTGTCAAAAGACCCTGAAACATGAATTAAAAGGGCTAAGATCAGAAGTAGGCTTCATGTGACCAAAACCAAAAGGTCTATGCAATTAATATCTACAGCTGATCTAGAGTGTCTAGACTCCCTAGTAATTTAATGAATAGAATTAGGCACTTCAGGCTGCAATTCTTTTCATCATCCTAAATGAGAAATCTAAAATTAGTGATATGAATCAAGCTCTAAAAATTACTATTTTTAATCCAGTCTATATAAAGAATCTGAGCGTGATGAGCTCAGATGAGGACCTCTACACAGTAAATATTTTAAGTCAGCTGGGATGATTCCAGTTCCTCTTTCTTTGCTGAGTTAAAATATTTTAGATGAGCAGTATCCTGATTAAAGGAGTCACACAAATAAAATATTCATGAAAGACAGTGTAGTGTCATCCATCTACGTCACTGGAATTGCTGTCATTTACTTTAAAGGAACACGAGTTTTACCTAGGATGGAGCCTCTCCCTCCTCAGTCTAGCTATCGAAAAGTTCAATGTTAAGCTAAACAGCTACAGTTAATTGTCATGAATCCATGCCTAGTTTCTGTTTTCCACTGCTTTTTTTTTTCTTTTTCTAGTTTTAGAGAAAATACAATAATATCTGTTGTAATATTTGGGAAATAGTTGGAAAATACTTTTCCATTGAGTTAAAGTGTTGAAACTGAAACAAAAAGTCTCCATAACTGCTAGTTTATGCCATGTTTTCCACTGGGCTAGAATGTCACCCATCAAAGATACTCTCTTGTTTCAAGTGACCTTTCAAACCCTTTGTCATAAATAACATCCCACCCCAGTGCTGCGCCTGGTTCAGAAAGCTTGATTAGACATGTACACCTCTACAAATCACTTCCCCTTCTTCCCTAAGTCATGAACACGTTTAAAGAGCTCTGCTTTATTAGTGTAAGTTTGGAGCAAAACCTGGAGGATAACATACATTCCATGTAATGTTTAGTTCTTTCGTCTTCCTCCCTCACAGGTAATATATCCATCATGGCATTTCTTCCCCATTTTCAGCCTATCTTTCTCTGTCTCTTAAAGATCAGTATTTTCACCAACCCTTAAAGTATTTTCTTCTCCTAAAGTCAATCGCAAAACTAAAGTTCCCTCAGGACTTCTTGGGACATTATGAAACTTTTTATTATTCTTCTTTCATGAATATATTTCATTTAGTATGCTGATGTATTTCAAGATAAATTTCAAGGTTTAGTGCAGAGAGGAAAGAGCGAAGTATCAGTGTAAGAATGCAGTTTTTATTGAGAAAATATATTTTTTCCATTTTGGTTTTTTTAGTACAAAGCCTTGTAAGCCCTTCCTAAAGACTACTGCTCTAGATTTATAGAACACACTTTTAAGGACATTAATTTCCTGTCTTTGGGCTCCTCAAGACAAAACAAAAACCAACAAACAAAAAAAAATCAGAGTTCAATAAGCAGCAATATATAAATGATGAGGGAATTTAGCTCTGCAGTACCTTCCAGGAGAGCCCTGTGGCATCGAGCCAGCATACTGTGGATGGAGGGTCCATTTTCAGCCTCACCACAGACGTTTTTGTGTCCATTTATCTTGCCTGTCCTTTTATAAAATGAGGATAAGCACTCTTTGGTGCTTCTTGGAAACTGAAGTCAGCAGTTTGCTCAAGTATTCTAGTGATGTAAAGCATGTGACTGTCTCAGATTCAAGCTTTTCAAGGATTTCCCACTGAAATTATCTTCTGATGTTTGCTACAGCTGCAACATCACAATTTCCTTGGCAATCAAAGTTCCAAATTCCTTCCAACTTCATTTTAAATAGACAAATGTCAACCTACAGTTTTGTCCCTACCTTCACTTTCAGTGGTTTCTAATAGATCAGTTAAGGAGCTGTATTCAATGTATAAGGAGTTTGAATAATGCCTACTCAACAGGCTTAAACAGTCAAGATTTAGTGGTGTTTTGGAATTTCAGAGTGGGGAGTTCCTTATGTGAGATAGCTGATTTCTCTACCATTCTTGGTTAGGTTTATTAGTTAGGATAATCCAGATCAGACCCTTTTACAGATGGGTTGACCAGTAATAACAAAAATCCTTTCAATAAATACAGAACTAAAGCAACATTACACATTCATAGGTCTGTAGATATAAGCAACTGGAACATCATAGCTAAGTAGGCATTGATGAAAATGATGTCAACATTTCCTCTGAGCAGACCCCATGAAGCTTCCAGTGCAGCACAAGCAGCTACTTCTCCCTGAAACTTTCCATGCTTGAAATAAAGACCAAACCATCCCAGCAGAACAGTTCCATGTTAAAATCACAAGACCACCTCTATAGTCCCTACAGAGTGGAAACATGCCGGGTCAAATGTTCTCATTGGCCTTGTTTTATTACAGTCAATGGAGTCATGCCAAAATGAGAATTTGGCCTAAGAACCTAAGCATATGGCATTGTTCTATTACACTTGCACAAATCACTGGATATTATTACTGAGAACATACTGGGCCCTTATTTGAGTGCTGGAGGAGAAAGGGTTTGAGCACAGGGCTGTGAGCCAAGAATTCTTGAGTTCAGTGCTGGGGTCTATTGAATAAGCCATGCTATTGCTGTTTTCTTGTGTGTGAAATAGAGGGATAGGAGGATGAGAGCATTCACATTATTTACATTCATTTTGGCCTAGAAAAACCATCTCCCCAGACTTTTTCCATAGTCTTTGGAGAAAGATAGGCTCCACCATAGCAGGCCTCAGAGAATTACCAGGTGTTGATATACCCCTAGTGATCAAAAGAAAGGATCCTGCGAAGGAACATATTTGTCCTATCTGGCTAACTTTGAAAACTGATAGCATTCATGTTCAAAGAGTCAGAATGGCAGGATTTATATACCAGCACATTTCCACCATAGCTTAAAGCTAGAATCGCTGTGAAAACGTGTAGGTGATGTTTGCTAGCAGAGGCGGTATGAAAGCTCACTTGAAATTTGTACAGCTCTTGAAAGACCAGAGACATTACTTAATGTCAGAATTACTGTAGCCACATGTAGGATATTCACAGAGGTCACGTAGGATAGTGAGTGTTGGAGCATTAGCCAACATATTCAAGAGGCTTCCAAGCGCTTAAGGCCAGGCAGAACCACTAGAAGGGCTTGTGGAATCTCATTTCTTGCATCTTTCTCGTTTTTTTATAGTCACCCATAATTAAGGCAGAAGATTCCAGCTTAGAGGGCCAAACGATGCTGCAGGTTATGTTGCATACAACCAGTGAATGTCATGTTTGACTCACAGGTTGGATTCCCCATTGCTTCCAGCTCAGGGATGGCAAAGGAAGCAGATGAATGTTCCAGCCTCAGACACCTGCAGCAGCTCTGACGTATAGTGGGTGGAATAGTAAATAGCAGGAGAGACAGGGGTGAGGCAGCTGAATTCAAGAGCATTTTGTTTAAGCAGGCCTGGACACCTACCCCAGGAATATCAAGCTAAAAGCTTACAGCAACAAGCTAAAGAACTTTTTGAACTACGACCGAAAGGTTTTTAGGAAGTCTGGGAAAACTCCATAGGCTGGGATAGCTGCTAAAGAAGCTCTAACATCCTTTAGAAGATATGGTATTTTTCTACATAAGGCTTTCAGAAAGTTCCTGGCAGAGGTTCAAAGGCCTGTTTCTGCAGGTGTCAAGGGGATTGTCTAAACCATGACAGGGATAGTCGCATCCTGTGAAGCTCCCCCCAAAGAAAAATCCTCTTCCTTCATTGATAGTGTAAAATTCTCTGCTTTGCTCTAAATATGTTACCAGTTAATGGTCTAAACGTATTACCAGCTGTGGTCACTTTTAAAGGTGACCACAAGGTAAAGAATCAAAGGTCAGTTTGTAGGGTTTCAGTTAACTGCCTTATATAGTCATGAAAGATCCAACTCCCTGCCCTTTCCCTTCTTTACCTAGGACAGAGCAGGGACGTTGCCCTTTATTCATCTTTCTCCAAAAGACTGGAAGGCCTAACCTAGATGTAGGCAGCTCATCCACAGACTATTCAAGTTAGGTACCAGATACCTGCTGGCATGTCCTCAGGTTTCCTCTCTCATTCTTCATTGTGTGTTGGCTGCAGCACATTTCCTACCTAGTGAGGCTGAAGAAATGGAAAACACCGCTCCATGCAAAGGCTGAAAAGGGATGTGCTGACACACAGCAAAGAAAGCATTTGGGCATATCTCAGAGAACACTTGTGCATTCACCAGCCTGGGCATTGCTGGTGAGGGCCAAACATATCCAACGAACACCACAGATGATGGGTCTCAAGTGTTGTGGCCCCATTCAGTTTATTACAACAGCTTTCTCCATGTAGTGTGTAAGGACAGTGTTAAGGAAAACAAAAAGGATCGGAGGGTTTATAACCACCCAGAGAACCCATTCCACTTATCTCACCTCCGTCTTCTCCTTGTGAGGGTTTGGTCCAGTTCAGAGCGAGGTACAGGCTACTGGGCCAGCCATGAGGGCAGCTGAGACACAGGGCAGGTCAGGAGCAGAATCAGGCAGCAATCTGAAACACCTGGTTTCATTAGAAGACACAGGCTCACTTTCATCCTGGGAGAAGATTCAATTCACTCTAAGTCAAACCACGCTCACCTGGCGAGCTCCCAGCTTGGTCTTCACGTGGGTACCCCCATCTCCTACACTATGCCTTACAAGGCAGTTTTGCTGCTGCAAACTATCTGATAAGCCCTTCCTGATCTTCCCACATGCTCCCAAGCAGCTTCTGGTCCCACAGGCAGCTGCCAATGTGCTCCATCTGCCCTTCACAGCTCCCTGCCTGCCCTGGGGAAGCATCGGCAAGTGGTGAGTGGAATCCAGAGCAGATGGGGATGGGGTGGTCTCCTTATAGCATTTCTTCTGGTTCTTCTAGACCACCACATCCTCCCTGCAGGATACCCCCATGCTGATCTCCAGCTCAGCCCCCCGTGACTCTTCTCCAGTTAATTTATATCTGTGCATTTGAGGGGCTCAGGAAATTCAGGCCTTTGAGTTTCATTTCTTCTCAGAAGTGGGTGAGTTACAGCATCCCCATCCAGAGCACAGCAACACAGTGACCCTCCTGTTTCTACCTGCAAGTGCCTGAGAGAGCATCTCTCCACTGCCCGTGCCATTCCCTGCTTTTCACCCCACACTCATACCAAGCCCAGGCAGAATTCCCACTGGAGCCAACAAGGAACATTGCCTGAGTGAGGGATATAGGGCTTGATTAACGGTTAATTGCTGTGGAAGGCACTGGGATGACGGATAACTATCCGTAAGTGGGATGAAGGTTGTTTTTTCCCTGGTCTTTCACGGCTTTGTCAGGCAACTCAGATGCCCCGAATGTCAGCCTAGCCTCTCACAATGGGATTTGTGAGATCCTTTTGTTGTCTAAATTCCCTTAAGTGGAAATATGTTTTCTAACAGCACAGAAACTCTCCCCAAGGCTTCTGTTGTACCAGGTTAATCAACCGTACATGACAGTAGAATTAGAGGTGCTAGTATTTTATGTTCTGCATCTAAAGTGTGTTTCTTCGTGTGTACTTAACAGGCTTTAATTTTATAAAACATTGCGCAACAAGGCACCTTGGGGAAGAGCAATTAACTCAGATTATGTTTGCGTTTCAGTGAATACCAAATGAGAAGCTGAAAATACTGATTTACGTAGCCACAAAGTCAAATCATGCTCCTTAATACTGCTTGATTTTCCAATGCTGCCGTCTTTGGTCACAGCCAACCCTTTTGGTCTTGACGTGCAATTAAGAAGTTGCTCAAATTGAACTCTCCCTTACAAATATATCAAGATATTTTATAATCACGATACGCAGATAGCCTGTCCTGTTTGATGTTAATTGTGAGTCTCCTATCATCTTCAGTGAGAGCAGGAGTAAACCTACTGAGGACATTTTGGTGTAATTTTCCTGTTGATGACTATCACAGCCAGTTTATGTTAATTATGGATGGGGATAGGCACTGCAAAACAATTTGAAGGATGAAGGTACTAATTTAGGATCCAATCTAGCTCTCATTAAAGTCAATGGAAAGATTCCTATTGACTCCAATGGAAGCTGGTTCAGGCCCATAAAGACCGAATGAGCTCATGTGAACCTTCTCATCCAATTTCTCACTACAGAAAAGAAACCATGCATCAGCACCTGAACCACTATTCATGCAGAGGGCTTAATTTGGTCACCTTGAGTCACACACATCAGCTCCTTACTGTACTGGCTGTTCCCTTGGGATCAAGAGGTCTGTGGACAGCATGTAGTGATTTGAGCTAATTCGGGAACCTGCTGTCTGAAGGATTTTTCATTGGGAAATGTTCTTCTGTGGGTTTCAACAATGGAACAAAGGAATGGAAGAAGGAGAGGGAAGGGAAGGGAAGGGAAGGGAAGGGAAGGGAAGGGAAGGGGAATAAATGTTCATCATAAACCCAGAAACAGCCTCAGTTACCATTTTCAAGGCTTTCAGGTGGGATGCAAGCAGCAAGCCTTCACATTTTTTCCCCAAGGCATCACATCATTCCTCCCCAGCTCTGCTGTGGAACCTGACCTGATCCCGACAGCACAGAAAGCAGGGAGCTGTGTACCCCGCTACTTCCTCATCTTCTCTCTGAGGCAGTCCAGCCCCCTCTGCTCTTGCAAGGACTGACTGCTCTGCTTCCTCAAGGGCAGCTGCCTGCCTGGCAGCCTGAACCAGGGAGAGCAAACAGAGGCCGAGGCCAGGCAAAGCCTCCCTGCCTGCAAGGTTCCTCTCAGGAGTCAGGCAGCAGCAAACCAGAACCTTCCATCCAGTTCTGGCAAAAAGGATATGTTAGGAAATCCCCTCCAATGAACAAAAAAGCTTTTTTTATTTTCTATGTCATAAACTCACCATGAATCCCATGCAATAGCTTTCATTTCTACTCTTCTCATGCAGTGGCGTATTTCTTGTCCCTACACTAGGAAAAGAATCTCTTCTTTCTGGCCCAACCACTAAAGAAATGTCACTCAGTGTAAATGAGATTGTCATTACTGTCTATTAAGGGATATTATTTCTTTAGACACAAATACATTTAGTCTGTGAAAATTTCATGAAAATTGAAATTTGATTCCATCAAACAGAAGTAGAGAGATTTTTTCACAGCATTTTCCTAATTCTTATGCATGCCCTACTCCGGCAGATGGCTCTTCAATAATGACACCCTATTACCTGTGTTCATTGCTCTAGGTTTTCTTTTCCCTTTTCCCTACCCCACTCATTAATAAACGTTTTACTACTTTCAGTTAGCATGCCAGTGCCAGCGCAGCCAAGGAAAAGAAGCTGGGTTTCCATCTCTCTGCTGTGCTTACAGAGGAATCATTAGCTAATTTCCAGTTGCAAATTTCTACCTACTAATAATGTTCAAGCCACAAGGAAACAGGATTGAATTTCAGATTCCAGCCTGAATCTCCGACACTAATAATGGTGAATAAAATAACATTCTTGGTAGCAAGGAGTTCTGATGTAGCCTTTGAAAGATAAAGAACGGGTCTGATCTAGGCTCTTTCAAGACTGATGTGATGTTTAAGCACAAAACTAAGCATTTTTTGTGTCTTCCCAATCTGGTCTTGCAGGTAAAAAAAAAAAGAAAGAAAGAAAAAAAATGCTATATCATGAAAACTGGCTTCTCTGTAACAGGATATTAACCGTCAGCCGACCAGCCCATCAGATAGCCTGGCTTGCCGTCTCTGGGCCGGATTCCTATGGCCCTTAGTCAGCATTGCTACCAGGGAAGGCAGAGAGAACCCTCCCCTCTTGCCAAGGCAGTAGCAGTGCTGGTGAGCTCGTCTCTGACAGAAGTCACTCTTTGCATATCTTCCACCCATCAGTCTGGGAATTAAGAGATAAGGAGCATTTCCGTACATAAATAACCTCTGAGCTGTCTTTGAAAACAGAGCTCGGCGTTTTTCAGCTTACCACTGGCGATGGCATTCCTGCTTATGCAAGGCTAGTTCATCATAGCCCTGACTCAACGTTGCAAGAAACATCACGAAGGCCACCCCCGACCCCTGTGCTGCCAGGGTGACTGCATTCCCAGGCAGAAACCTTCCCTGCTCCTCCATCTCTCAGGAAAATGAAGAGTCCGCATTTTCTGCCTTCAATGTGGGGCTGGGGTCACAGAACCATAGAATCATAGAATGCTTTGGGTTGGAAAGATTATCCAGTTCCAACTCCCTACCATGGGCAGGGACACCGCACACTAACTCAAGACTCCATCCAGCCTGGTCTTGAACGCTGACAGGTTCAGGGCTGTTTCTTAAGGTTGGGCAATTCTGGCTTCAGGATCAGTTCCAGACCTGCTCATGCTGGTTGGAAAGGAATTCTCCATGCCCATCTTGACTTGTCACAGTGCCCCTGTCCTATGGTGTTTCCTCCTTCAGTTCTCTGACTGTGAACATCCTCAACCACTGCAGCCTGGATAGCACCTATTATTTAAGCTGCCTGCACCAGCCTCACTCAGGAAGCACCCACATGGATGGCTTTGGCCAGCAGGTCATATGGGGCTGTCACCAAAGTGAGAAGGACAAAGAAATGGCAATCTCGTGTCTCTGTTCAGCTGCTTGCAGCTGCCTGCACCCATGGTGATGCCCCCCAGGAATCTGGGTGATCCCTGCGGTGCTCCATCATGCAGGCAGGAGGGGATGGATGGATGGATGGATGGATGGATGGATGGATGGATGGATGGATGGATGGAGAAGCACAAGGCACAATGAGGTTGCATTGGTCACACTGGGGCAGCAGAATACAAAATGCAGGCCTGTGCTGGAAGTGGAGGGAGGATTTTTGGCACACAGGGCACCAAATCCCTTTTCATAGCCCTCCCGTAGACCCTCACAGACCCTGGTGAACATCCCCATATCTCAGCTTTGCTGGATGGGAAGAGCCACAAGTAGAGGAAGTAATCAGGCATATTTGCTTCCAATGAGCATATCCCCCTGCATGAGAAAAAACACTGCGTAGTTAGAGCACCATTCTGACCTCCTCCTTATCACAGCCCTGTGGCACTGGCACAGAGGGACCAGCAAGAGGGACCAGAGAAAAGGACCTAATCTGCAATCCTGCAAACTGGCTGAGGAGACTGGCCAGAGGAACACAGCACAGCTATCTTATCTCTCTCTCTGACTTCCCCCTGGCTGTTTCCAGTATCTCTCGCTCATAGAATAGCTGTTACCCCCAGAACTGCTGGAGGGTATATTCTGATCTCTGTTGTTTCTCATCTACACCTAGCTCTGCTGCCTGTAAGGCAGCTGGTCTTGCATTGCGATGAGACAAGAGCAGCATATTAAACCCCACTCAAACCCCCGGCCAGGTCACAGCCTCCTTTCTGATTCTATATCCCAGTTTTTCAGTACATCATTCCCACAGTTCCCCACACACAGAACACTATTTTGAAATCCCTGCATGCAATAACTCCTCTTGTTTTTTCCCACAAGGGCTTCTGCTCTGCACTATGGGCAAACACGGGTTTCTGCATCCAGCCACCAATTCAGCTGCATGGCACCCTCCTTGGCCAAGTTCACACTGGCCAGGGTTTTTCTTCTCACTTCTGTGGCCTTCATTCTCTGACACATACGGATCTTGCTATGCCACCACAGGCCTTATGTCGCATAAAACAGTTGCAGAAAAATGAAATGCTTCCTCTGCTTTTTCACTGTCCTTTCTCCAGCCTCGCTCAGCTACTCCACTGCACTGGGTTTCAGTCCTCTCCCCTTCTCAGTCCATTCAGAAAGCTCATCTCTGTGTAGAAAGGCCATCATACCTACATTTCTTGAAGTATGCGGGACCTTTTCTACTGCCTTCTACAGGAGTAGGGCCAGGACATTGGGGATCCATTAACAGCTTTCATTGAAGCTTTCCTTAATGGTGATTAGAAAACTGTTCATGTCTGCATTCATCAAAAACTAGAGCTGATCTCAGGATAGTGAACTGGGCCAACGATGGGTAATTGGCCTTAAGCACTGTAGAAAAAAGTCTTGCCTTGGGGGAATTTCACCCCCCTGTGCTCCTATTCAACTCTCCAGGAGAAACAGTTTCTTCTGTCCCAGAGAGGATACTCTTTTCTCTCTGCTTCACCCTCACTCAGCCATGTTTAGCCATGTCCTCTGTTCTTTTGGGAAGAAGCATCTTGGTAAAGAAGTACTCTAACCCAAGTTCATCCCGTTCAGTTTTCACGTCCTAAGAGTGATACCTCAGTTAGGAACAAGAGAGGGAGTTCCCACTGGAGGGTGGTTTACATCTTAGTTTTATTAAGTGACTCTTTCAATCCATTGACAATGGAGGGATCAGAAGATAGCTACCACCTCAGTAGGTACTTGCTTTTCATGGCTGAAGGCACTCTAAGACCAAGATGAATGGTGGTGAACTTTTGTTCCAGCTTTTGAGTTTGGTGAGCAAGGGAAATTTCCAGTTCTGCTCCACACTGAAAACTACAGAAATTGTTGGTTTGTGTGGAACAGGCAAAACAGAAACTCGTGGCACAAAAGGCAGCACCACTTTAGAATCTGAATTTAGACTCCATCTCTATCACTTGAAGGTAAAATCAATACTTCTCCACCTCTCCCACCCAACTGTCTGAAATCCCATTGACTTCAGTGGGTATTTCCAGCTACAACTAAGGCATATTTTGGGGCAAAAAATAGAAATATTGTTCCCAAAGTACTCCAGTAGAGTATTCCCTTTCTTTCATGCAACACTCCTTGTCACAGATTTTGTTCTCCACAGTTTCCATTCCACAGTACCAGCCAATCCTAACATAGCTGAAGAACTGGACTTGGCCACGCAGGCAAAGCTATAACTAGAGCTATAACTATAACATGTTCCCAGCTAAGAACAGAAACAAACATTTAAGCTTTAAAGCAATCTTGTCAGAGAGGCAGATCAAATAATGATGGCTAACACAGCAACATCTCTACCCACAAGAGACACAACACACAGTGAGTGTTTGTGAAAAGATCTCCCACTGACTCCCATAAATATGCATCATCATAGCAAGAGCATGGGTGGGGTGAGAAGGACAAGCCACATGAGGGCAAATATGTCCAAACGTGCTATCTCTTACTACCACCATCATCCAGGATAAAAGAACTGGGATCATGAAGTGAGGAGGAGGAGGAGGAGGCTGAAAGAAGCCTGGTGAGAATTATAGAAAATAAGGGAGATAGCCACCATGATTGATAGATTCTTTTCATTGTTGTTCTGGACACCCTTGGCTGCAGGTCTCCAACCTGCACTGGGGTTTTCTGTTGTTTCACAATTCCTGAAGGGGTTTGACAGGGAAGTTTTTCCACCTTTCAGATCACACCGAGGGCACAGATGGACATACACACGCACATCTCCTGTCCATCACACCCCTTTCTGTGGAAAGAAGAAACATTTCTGAACCACAGATAGAGTGGGAGAGATACCACAGGTCTACCAGCCATGGAGAAACTGCCTCACAAGTGGCGTGATAAGAGCAGTAAGAAGGACTTCTCATAACTCCCCCAGAATTTCTTCCTCTTCACATGCAAAAGATTCATGGCAGTAGCATTAGATTTCCCACCAAGGTGCATTGCTCATGTTTTCTGGGGTCGTTTCTCTCTACGGCCACCAATAAAAAGACCCAGGAAGAGATCTTCAGGAGATGGGAACCTCAGGGCAGGATCTCACTGTGGACTTCCTCAGAGGTTTTAGTTTCTGGCATAGCTCTGCTCCTAATGAATCATTGATAATCACTGCCAGTACATTTGACAGCGTTCAGCCAATACTGAGCACTTTAGGAAGTCCCAGCACAAAACATTCTCAGGTATAAAGGATGGTCCAAGGGCAGATCAGATAACTCTTCTACAAGTTAACTTCAGCCATGACATTGGGAGGTACCTCTGAATGCCCTGCTTTAGAAAATCAGGTCATTTGTGATATTTTTGTGCATTCCTAGGACACCAGTTGTGTCCACAAACCATGAGCATATTCACTGAGAGGCATTGAGCAATATGTAATCAAAAAAAATGCTGTTTCTGCTGTAGATTATGATTGGAAAAGTTTGGGCAGTCTTTATGCTGATAAATATAATACTCCACAACCAGATTCCTGAAAATTCCCAGGGCCAAGACGTATCCACAGAGAAGAGCACTAAGGACCTTTTTATTATTTTTATCCATTTCTAAATATGGATTTGGGATCCTAAATTTAGGTCTCCACTTGAAAACAGAATTCCCAATTCAAGTGGTTTCAAAACCACATTTGCATAAGAAGCCCAAGTGGGGGAGAAATAAAGAGTAATGCAGACCCACAACTGGAAGCAGAGGATGGCCGTTCCACACCTTTGAGTTTTGCAATCTTTACTTGTGGCTAAAAGCAAAGGCAATTAAAGTAAACAGGAATCTGTTGTTGACACCAAGGTCTTGGAACAAGGATTTCAGCCAAAACTTTACACTGAATCGACATCCCAAGGTCTATTTTCAGTGGGAATAAAGAAAGAAGGGAATTCTTGCATCTGGCCAACCTGATTCAATAAAGCAAACATGAAAAAGTGTTGGCTGTAGACACTCCAAGAAACAAATCCTGGAAACAAAGCAGCTCCATCTCTACACTGTCTGTAGGGGTGTGATTGTCACAAGACCTTCTTGGTGAAAGCTTCCAATATGAGGTGGAATTCTTCATGTGAATCTACTTCTAACTCTGAACTGACCAAAGATAAGAGCATTTTGAGATCAACTTTAAAAAGCAATTCATGTTCAGCATCCAAGCCCCCTCTATTCTTTAATCTGTTCCTTCTAACTTTAGACTAGTTAAAAACAAAGTTATTATGCCTAGATGGCATTTTTTTGCCTGAATTAGCCAACTCAAGTAAGTCAATACAAGAGAGAAGCACTTCATGTAATTCTACCTCTGCTTTATCAAAGTATTTACATATGCTCCTGTCTTTATGCTCAACTAAAAGTGTATTTATGTGCTTTCAGAAACTGAGACATACAGTTTTAATGACATGAAATCAGAGTCTTCTTCCTATCTGAAACAGCACCTCTACCTTCCCCTGAGCATTAGAGTTTAAACAGCAAATGACTTTGATCTCAGCTACCCTTCATTTTGGTTGTGGAGTTGCAAAATGAAAACCCACATGACAAGGCTATGTCAGGCAAATTAACACACCGCTTTGCCCGTCTCTGCCGAACCCCCAGCCTGTGGATATTAGACAGAGATATAGAGTAGCCTAAGTTCTACTGAAAGTTAAAATGGATGAAATCAAACCAAATGTCATGCACCTAGGTCAAGTTGGACTCTTTTTTGGCACAATGGTCCTTTACAGGGCCTTGCAGTGAGAAGGGGATACTGAAGATATCTGAGAGTCATTTCCAAAGGGAGAGTTAGAGAAAAAGATTTAAAGTTCTTTCACATTCAGTGCTACCCAAAGTAAAATATAGCATGGACTCAGCAGAGGTAGCAAAATCAACCAAGAAGGTAAAGACCATACAGAACATGTGGATTGTGTATTGAGTAGATCTCACTCCATCTTTGTTTTTTGCCAAATTACCTTTGCTATATTAAACTTGAGGATTATATGCCCCACTCCTAGTGACCAGCCTTGATGCACAGCCCAGGGTGGGTCATTTTAAGTATGAGTTTTGCTGATTATCTCATGCATGTAGCAGATATTAGCTATCCTGTATATAAACTGGAAAGTGAGCTGGAGGGTGGTCTTCAGCACAGCATGCTTCATGGTCCTACTCAACTTTTCTGTTGAGTGTGTACAATGGACAGGGCTCGTCTCAATCACATCCATGACCTCCTTTCATTCCCAGCATCTCCCTCTGACCAACAGAGTATCTCATGCTGACACATTGCTGAAAAAACAAGCTCTTTTATTTTACTTTTCTTGTTTGCTTTTTCTCTCTTTTTTTTTTTTTTTGGCCAAGTTAGTTTATGGCCAGATCATTTCCCTGATCTGGATCACCATGCAGATTCATGAACATTAGTGTAAGCTCAAAGAGAAAGAGTGGCTGTAGGGAAAAGGGGACTTAAATGACCCTTCCAGTAACTCTTTCCAGCAGACTTTCAAGAGCTATGCCAGATTAAAGCAGTGACTAAACCACAGCCTTAAACAGTCAGCCTTTACTCAGGCAAATTTTCCATTATCAAAGGACCGTTTGTGTTAGTGGGAAAAATCCCTGTTCTCTAAGGACTCTGGAAGTGCAGTGACAAGAGCACTGTAAGTATTTATAAAATTTATCCTGGAATCTGGTTCACCTTGAAAAATCTGATCAGTTGCACCTTGATTTAGGTTTAATGGGTCCAGAGCTGTCACCTCTGGACCTCTTTTATGCTCATTCCCCTAGCAGGAAATGTATCTTTCCCAGAAGGTTTTCCTAGGGGTTCTATGGAAGATGACCTTATGGAAAAGAGAATCAGACGCAGAAAGATCTGTCACATGCCATGAACCACCTGAGATTCATTCTAGAAAAGGCCGCCAGCCCACCAAATGCAAGGCCCAGAGAGATGGGAAAGTGGCTTTTCCTTTACACCCCCAGCGAAGTGCTTTGCACCATCTCTGACAAGCTGTGTGTAATCTCAGGGCAAGCGTGTGTCATGGGACAAGAGACTGTTTATGCCCCAGGACCATACGCGCTGAGCTCAACCAAGGGGAAACTTCCCCACAACAGAGGCAGCTTTTTTGTGGAAACAACAAAACAAAAGGGAGTGCTGGGACAAGCTGCCCCCTCGATTGGAGGAGCGGAGGGTGTTGTTTCCAGCAATCCACCTGCGTGTTCATATCTGTCTCATTTGCATGCGTTTGTTTAAGCTTTTTAATTAACAGAGGGCCAGATCCTGATTACACACACACGCAGGCACAACTCCATTGATCCCAAGGCTGGCCCATCTTGCTGACCTTACAAACCATCTACCAACAGCTTTCATTCAGCCGAGAGACAGAGGACACGTATCAGGCACATCAGAGAGGGAAGGGAGGGAGAGCAGCAGGAGTGGTTCACCGAGCAGATAACAACAGCTCTCCTCCGTCTCTCTGCACCACTGTGGGATGGGATGGGATGGGGCTGGGCATGACCTGGCAAGTCTTGCTGATTTGCTTCATCCCACAGATTACCCAGCAGCCCCACATCGGTGCAGTCCCGCTGCCGATCACATGATATCACCCCAGCATAAATGCACTTAAATTGCTCAAGAGCCATATGCAGCTCAAGAGCCCCCATGGGTATAAAGTATCTCGCTTTCCCATGCAGCGAGATCAGAATCAGGCACCGTATTGGGTTAGGGAGCGGCAAGAGTTGTTCCATAATTAACTCTGAAACCGGGTTCTCATTAGACCTTGCTTTTCATAAACACCCTTCCCTCCACGCATGCCTAATTTCCTACTACTCATCAGGGAGGTTAATAGGGACTGAAGTCAGTAGTAAAGCTCCCATGGGTTCCACAGAGGCAGATTCACACCCACACAAGGAAGGGCAGCGGACTGGGCGCATCTCTTTACTCTCTTCTTTTTTTTTCCTAGATATATGCGCAACACCTTGCAGCATGAAGATCAAGCCAGGCTGCTGCTGCCAATGAATGTTAAATACATGTCACGGTGACAGTCTGAAAGGGCAGGGTATTATATCACCCTCCACATTGTGTGAAGTGTTTGCTCAGTGTCAGCCCTATTCAAAACTACTGTCACATCTCTTTTAGATTTTCTTTTATTGTCGCTCACTCCTGTTGTTCCTTGGGAATATGCATGTGCCCTTATTTATTCACGGTGCTCCCTATCTGCAATGCAATAAACGTGGGCAGATGTCCCCTTTCGTACATGTCAGGATCAGGCCCATCTTATCTTGCTCTGGAATGGGAGCTTTGCCAAAGAGAAGAGGCCAGGAAGGACAAATACAGCTAAGGTGAAAGTAGAAAAGTGGAAGTAATGGGGGTAGAAAGCAGAGGGAAACTCCTCTCCACGGAGATAATTCCAAGCCCAGTTCCTCTTTTGGGTGCGGGGTTCATGTCTCTGTTGAAAAGTAAGATGAGCACTTCATTTGTCATCCCAGGTATCTATACTGGGTGGATCTCAAGGCCAGGCTGGACAGAGCCTTGGGCGGCATGGTTTAGTGTGAGGTGTCCCTGCCCATGGCAGGGGGCTTAGAACTGGAACATCTTAGGGTCCTTTCCGACCCTAACTATTCTATGATTCTATGATCTTAGCCCCCTGTGGCAACAGGGTTCCTGTTCCTCCTCTCTGCCTGGAGAAGATGCTACAACCTATCTAGCTTACCCCATATTTCTAACGTCAACCTGCTCGACACCAGGCAAGCTACATCCCAGCCTTAATGCCTGCCCCAGCTGCCTGGGCAGGGAGAAGGCAGGAGGCAGGGAAAGAACAGTTATGCTCCTAATGCCTCTCCCTCTCCACCCAGCCCTGCACATCCACACCCTGTTTCATCTGCTCATCAAAGTGGGGGAATCGTATTTTTGAGCCTCTTGAAATTAATTCATCCTCCACAACCCGAGCAAATTTTAGCTGAGGGATCAGTTTTTCAGCTGATTTCCAGGCTGAGTGAATGCGTGGTTTCACAGCTCACCTCAAAGCAAGAATACCCTGATGAATGCAAAGGGATCTCCAAAGCCACATTTCCAAGTGCTCTGGTCACTCAGCTCATGATCCCAGAAGACAAGACTCATTGCAGTGTCCCGCGACGTCTGTCCACTCACTAGGATCCCCCATCCCAACATTGGGACTTCCAGACAAACCCATATTTCATCTCCCCCATCTTCTAAAGAGCCTTTCTCCCACTCCACCTCCACTCTTCTCCAACTTAGCCCCCCTCCTCCCCATCTGCCTCTCCTCCCATCAGCCTGAACACCGACCACAAGAATGCGAGGGAAGTTTCTGTGCCTAGGTGGTGATGAACAACACAGCCGAGTGATTGTCTGGCTGAGGAGGGTAGAAACTTAATTGGAGAGAGAATTAATGATTCCTCCTGCCAAAAGAGTGAAAGGCAAAATTCAACAGAGCCAGCTCAGAGCAACGGAGTCCTCTGGCTGGTTCGAGCAAACACTGGCTGCGGGGGAAATCACTGTCCCAACTGGGAACGTGAAGGGGCAAAAGAGTCATTTCGGCTAGGTGTAGTGTCTGACCCATTCGTAGAGATGGGGGTGACCTCCTCACCAACATAATGAGAGCGGAAAGAACGGAGAAACAGGCAAAATTGTGTGCCCTATGCTATATGGCAACAGGCAGAACCCAGAAAGGCACCTGGAGCTGCTCTATAGTCCCTGCTAGACCCCAACACCCCCTAAGTAGTCAGCTGGGGAATGCCCAGTGCTGCTCCTACAGACCTCAAGGGTTTCTTGAGCCAAAACCACCAAGTCCGATATCTCACGCTGGGATGTAGCACAAGATATGAGCACATGTGCTCCTGTTGGACATGGTGTCCTGCCTCCTAGGACATCCTCGACTTAGTCAAGCCAGGATGGTAGAACTCTTCACACACATAAGGAAATTGCTGTGGTGTTTAACTTTTGATGGGAGCTATTGCTGGGCAAGGAGATAAACTCTGTAATAAATAAACTCTATTCCCCCTCTGTTCTGGACTCGTTCATTAGCTGTGCTCCACAGATCAGCCCAGAACCTCCTTTTTAGGGAAGCGGTGGACCTGAGAACTGGTCCCAGCACGTATGTGAGGATTCCACTGGACCAGAAATCTCCAGCTGTGGGGTAGCCCCATGGCCAGCTGTCTGCCACCTCCCTCCTGCCTTGGCAGGAAAGGCTGCCATGAAATGCCACTATTTCCAGCCAGCATCATACCTGCAGCGCCATCACAACTAGTCAGGGCAAGTCAGAGCAGCCCTATGGCTGCTTGATGGCACGTTTGATGAATCTAATGTGGCCTCTGCAGTACAGAAAGACGAGAAGACAGAGAGGTGGCTTAAAGCATCCCTGTAATGGGCTAACTCCGCACTGTGGCCCTATGGTGTGTGTGCACATGTATGTGTGTGCACACATGAATCAATGTGATATATGGTTAATATATATAAATGAGTTCAGAGCCAACCTTACAGCTTCGGGGGAGCCAATCCAACGTTGTTACTCATCTAATTCCAAAGAGCAGTTATTCCTTTTAGTCAAAGTTTTATTTTTATTTCAAATGTGATGTGGTTACAAACTCATTCCCTTGTATAATTTTGCTTTCCAAGTTAATTACAAGATGTTCTAATTAATTATATTTAATGATTAACGTACAAACTCACAAGGAATGAACATAGCTTAGAGAACATTTGCTCTCAAAAGATATGTCTAGACTAGTTTGGTTTATCAGGAAAAGGTTGAAAAAATTAAAATGAGAGAGCGCCAGGGAGAGAGAGCAAAAATACACGGTGTAAGAAAAAATAGCAATAAAAAAAGAAACCCAATTATGTCCAAACAAGAGCATATTTTTCTTTGGAGTACAAACACCACCTTTAACCATCTCCCCACCCAGGATCTGATTACTTTTAATGGGACTCTGCTTGTGATTTAAGTTGTTGTTCATTTGTACAGTAATTGAGTTGAGTTGGTGTCTATTACATCATGGTTTATATTATGAATTCACACTGCAATTATGTGCATGTGTGCAAGGGTAAGTGAGCAGAAAAAGGACCTTCTAGTTAAGATCACAACCGATAACTCCAGCAGGCTGGATTTAGCTGAGGTCTACCACACAGCTCTTCCCCAACCTTAGCCTTGTCACCACCAGACACCCAAATGACACATACAGGAGTGGGGACTTTGCCTCCAGACATCCTAGTAACAGATATGAAATGTCCATGAGGAAGCAGGATCCATGAGAAGAGACTGTGAGACTAATCCTTCACCCCTCAGGCTAGATGGATGCTGACACCTGAGCACTGGTCTCTGAGCAACATCTAGCCCAGCAGGACCATCATTTTAAACAGGGTCTCCATTGCCACAGGAATCAGGGATTATAACATTAATTATCCATCCAGGGATAAAGAATGCACATACGTATCTATTACACATACCGCTGCTTGTAATTCATGCACATATGAGCATGTATAATAGACATCTAATTTCTAATGCAAGAAACTTAGATTTTTCTATAGGCAGAGATTGGAGTGTATTAAGTCAAAATATGTTTCAAAGTCAGAATTTAAATCCTTCTACTTAAAATACATATTTTTTCCCCTTTCGTAACTATTTTGTCTAACTCATCAAAATATCAGTGGGCTGCAAAGCAACCCTAAATGTTAATGCCAAGACGACTGTTCCCAGGCTGGAAGTCAAAACACAACACTGCACCAGCTACCACGGAGGAGAAAAATGACTGCTACTGCTGAACCCAGGACACTGCCACAAACAGTTTCAAGCAGCATGTAGAGAGCCCCCCAGTTTGAAGCATGTGGATGCTCTTCTGGGTTTTAATGCTTGCAGTATCATGTTGCTTGGCGAGCTGGCTTGGGACAAGGACACCCCTCCACGAGGTGCTGCACAAACACAGGCTCTATTGTTCGCCCAGACGGCTGAGTGCTCATGGCAAGGGATGCAGAGATGCCAGCTTTCATTCTGTGCTGTGAGAACGAGACAGCGTCATCTCCACTGATTTATTCTCACCAGCCATAAATGCTGATGTCTCATTACCACCTTCCACCAAATATTGCACTGGCACAGACTAGAGGGAGAAAAAAATCTCAATCCACCAAGTTATGACAGAGACATCAGACAATTACCTAAGGAAAACACCAGAACACCTTGCTCCTGCTAAAAGCTTCACTTCCATTCCAGTAGGAAATAACACTGACTTGCTGCCCTAGCTGTTCATCTTCAAGACTTTCATACTGTTGGGAGATCTGGGAAGTGACCACAAGTGGGTTATGAGTGTTCAAGATAATAGCAGCAGCAGAAAAGGGCAATGAGGAATCTGGTCCCTTCTGGGGCTCCTGGAAACAAAGCTGTGCAAAGCAGGTCTGTGGGAGGAATGAGTTAATAGCTGGATAAAACAAGCATCACTTTTATCCCCCTTTCTTTTTCAGCACTAGGATCCCAGCTATGCTCCTAAGTCCCTGTTTAGCATCTCAGGCTACATTCTTGAAAGCATTTAACTTCATCTATCCTAGTAAATAAAACATGCATGGGGCTGTTCTTGGGCCCAGAGGCCAATTGGCATGGACCAACCCACGTCCGTGCTGATAAGCGTCTTTGCTTCCAAAACCAGGGGGCTGCATCTGAACTGCCTGTGGTGATGCTCCTTGGCCCTGGCTGTCCCTGGACCATGCCCAGGCATTGTCTGGAAGAGTGCTAGTTGGAACAGGACAAAACCATTGTCAGGGATGCTAAAGGTTGGAGAGTTTGGGAGAACATGTGCCAGCACCTGGGATTGAGCCCTGGCCTTGTTTAGTTTATCAACACAGCCATAGCTTTAGGTTTTTAAGTGT
Source organism: Pezoporus flaviventris (assembly GCF_033815535.1). Classification (NCBI taxonomy): domain Eukaryota; kingdom Metazoa; phylum Chordata; class Aves; order Psittaciformes; family Psittacidae; genus Pezoporus; species Pezoporus flaviventris. The sequence continues at coordinate 901,554 of NW_026892597.1, read as the reverse complement.
AATTATTTAGGGACCTAATTCCCATGGATCTGCCCTTAGAAAACAGGTTTCATAGCAGCCTGTGCATGGCTCAGGAGACTGCCTAAACTAACCAGTAGAGAACAGCAAAGGGGAAAGAGAAAAACTGATATGTTTTAGATCCTGCCTCCCTTTAGGATGTAGGTACCATACTCTGTGCGGCAAAAGGACATCTCCCTTCCTAGAGGATAAATGGCCTTGACCCCTCTCCTGGAGTTAAGCAAAGACTTTTCTCTCAAAAACTCAAGAAAGGGGCAGGAGTTTCCTATTCCCCACCTCTTTTATCCCTCTTCTGAAGGGCCTCACAGTGGACGTGTAAGTGCTGGGTGAGCTCACTCCTTCTGAAGGCATTTGAAATGTCATTCCAGGGAAGTGCATGCAAAAAACTGGAAGGAGGAAGGTCTGGAAGGAAGAAGAGGACAAATAGAAAGGGTTGAGAGGCAATTAGCCAGGAAGGCTTCTTACTGACATATAAATTAGTATCATTATTAAGCAATTTGGAGCAGGAGGTAGAAAAATACAAGAGAAATAAAGATTGGAAGGCAATATAAAATACCACAGTGAAGCAAAACTTTGCTTTACTGCTAATTCCACTGAAGTCTCTAGCCTGGTGTTGTCTCAGCAGAACATATTCTGTGAGCAACTTGGGAAGTAATCTGAGTGTCTCTGAAGTGTTTTGTCTTTCATTGGCTCATCCAGTGTTAAATCATCTGGCAATGAAGAAAAGCATTTAAAGTTAACTTCCACACAGAACAAATTCCTCTGGAAAACTCATGTCCTTCAGCCCAGGTTACCCAAAGTCTGGTAGCATTGATTAGGCTGGGCTTGGGTTTGAATTTTTTTAATGTGTTTTCATTTTTTCTGTTAAAATAAAAAGGCAAAAGAGAGCTGCTAACTTCTTTGGACTTAGTCTCTTGCTGGAAAACATAGACGGCAGATGTTTGAGTTGACGAAGAGAAAGCTGGTGCTGGGCTTCTGATACGCTCTTCTGTCATACTGGGACAATGAAATTGCAATTACAGCTCCCCCAGGACTCTGGGGATTAAAAGCCTTGTGCACGTGACACTTCAGATGGAAGCAAGGTGCATCCCTTCTAAACAAGGGCTTTGCATTTAGGCTACAGCCAGCTCTAAAAACATCTCAGCATCCCTATTCAGGGGTGATCTAAGAGGTCCCCTCTACCTCCAACTCCAAGCCTGGCTTTTTTGCACCCACATTAGTCTTTTCTTCTCTACATTCCAAAGGCCAGCAAGGCAACAAAGCCTTTGATGTTCCCAGGAGCCCTGCTTCAGTGCTCTTCTCCGCACACACCCACAGTGCTTAGCCAACCCAGGGAGCTCCTCATCCACAGGCAGCTTGACATGTCCTCCTAATGGACCAGCACCATTGCCTCCACACATCCACCTGGTCCTGACTGATCTCATAGGTGGTTTGATACCTACTATTTGCTCCCATCTGCCTCCATCCCCTTCAAGCCAGGTCACCTCAGCTCTTTTCCCTTGTTTCCAACCCCATTCCCCATTCTCACTAGCTGATAGACCTGCTCATCTCTTCCTACCCGCAGGCTTGGGAAGCTGAAACACCCCCGTCGAGTAACACACCTAGTTAACTGTGTAATGCTGTACCTATGGGGCAATTCCATCCCAGCACCTGCAGGGATCCTGATTACACCCTAAAACATGATATTTCAATTTCATTATCTGATCGGGCATTAGCAACAAGCACCACTAATGAGTATATTAGTCAGTTCCTTTATTAAACTAGCGGCAGCATTTGATGCAATGACCTCCTGATGTAGCCCTTTGATGCCATGTGATTTGATTTTTATTTCTTTTTTTAAAACTGAGAAAGATACAGCAAGGCAAATGGAAAAATGGTGAGGAGCAGAATTAGCACATTGGCAGTGCAGGCAAATACATGTTCAGCAAGGAGAATGATTTTTATAAGAGCTGCAGAAACGGCAAGTGGTGAGCTCTAGCTAGCTAATATTTGAATATACTCATTCATTATTCCTGCCGTTATTACTGTGAATTTGTTTTTGTTATTCCATTACACAGCCAGTCCTGTGGACTGGGTTTGCCATCTATAACCTAGCGATGTTTCACCCTTAACAATTGTTTGGCCATATTACCACAGGGCTCATTGTGCAAGAGAACAAAAAGGGGATGCCAGCCCCAGGGCATTTCCAGGGCAATTGTCAGATGAGTGACAGCAGAAAGATACGGACAAACAGAGGAGCATGAGGAAACAGGGACAGATGTGTGGCTGATCCAGGGGTAAAGGTTTGGAGCACAGCTTTGGGCTCAACCTTCTATCGACTCCATTGGGGAAACATTGTGTTCAGGCACATGAATTCCCATGTTCTGGCAAATCTACATGCTGCAGAGTGGTACAAAGCATCCTAACAAAGCTGCCAGTATAGTTTTCACTAGAGAAGTCATTGCAGCTTTCCTTCCAAGATACTCTGATAGTGCAGTCACAGGCCCAGATGACTCCTGCAGCCCTTTCCAAACATGATTTCTTTTGCACAGATTCCATCTCAAAGTCCAGTTCCAACCTGATAGTTAACCATTATAATGTTTAGGACTCCTTCAGATAATTACTGGATGTATCAAGCTAACCCGAACTGAAGCATTAGGTGATTCGCACCCCTACAAATGGTTTGCATGGGCCTACCTAAGATGCATTTTCACTGGCCATAGGTCGTTTGTGGCACTGCTCTGGCATGCTGACATGCGAAACACCATTGTATGAGCCACCTGTCGATGGGATGTTGAGGCCAGCTCACTCAGGCTGCTGGGAGTAAGATGCTAAATACACAGGAGGTCAACAGAATTATTTCTGCAGTCACTTTCCTTCAGGAGGCAAAGAAGAGGCAAAGCAAGCTGGGAAGAGGAAGAGAAAAAACAGCTCTATTGATATGATAAACATTGGAAGACTCAACCTGTCTACTTGCTGCATGACCTTGTATCCAAGAGGTTAAAATACTACCATCACTGTGCCAAGTTTCTTCTAATCCTAATACTCATGTGTCACCAAGCTGTTGTTTTCTCCCCATCACAAGCAAAGCCCTGTGCTCCCTGCTGCCATGGAGGATGGTGCCTACAATGGCCCTACTGATAGTCAGTGCTGGGTCCAGAGGGCTAGTTCAGATTTCTTTTCAGGGGAAAGAGGGTCCTACATCAAGGTTCATGGTCTAACTACTGCCCATAAACTGTCCAGTCTTCACACAACTGCAGCAAGGGCCTCACGGCTTCCTTTGACCAGGACTGGAAAATGAGTACTTCACCTCCCATCTTCACATTATCCAGGAACTGGGCACTTTGGGGGGACACCTACAGAACACTAAATGAGACCTGGGGGTCCTCCTCCTCATATGCTGGATTGACCCAGCCAAACTTGCCCCTCTTGTGTATTTTCAAGCAGACCCTCTGCTGCGAATCACCCAGCCAAGCCCCGTGTCCATGCATGCCTGGCAGCCCTGCACAAAGGCCAAGCAAAACCCCAGCACACCCGGATCTGCAATGGGCCTTCTTCCATCTGACTGCCCAGTTAACATCCTCCTGCTGCCTCCTTAATTATAGTGCCTTTATTTTATCTAACCCCAATTGTAGCAGTTGGTGAGTCACCGGGCTCCATAACAAGACGATCAGGACACATTTCATATTACACTGCAGTTTTCAGTCCAGGGCGTGGGCTGAAGGCGTTGTTTATTTATTTTAATTTGGTTGGGTTTGGGGTTTTCTCACATGTGATGGAGCGCAGAGATTGAGGCAGGGGGTAGAAGGGTGGAAAGCGGTAAAAACAAAAACAACCTCAACCCATCTGGATCAATTAAATCTTGTTGAAAAGTTTTCAACCCCAGGGTTGCCTGAGGTAGGTCTAATAGTCACACTCTTTGGCATTTAATGAAAATGCTAATGATTTCTTCTTTGGAATATATTTTCACTTCTAGTTTGAACAAGATGCATCTCTGCTCCAATCAATTCCACAAGCTCTTTTTTTTTTCCCTCCCCATTTATGCGCGTGCCCCTTCAGGGCAAATTAAGAAATTATTGCCTCCATCCAAAAAATAGCTGAAATGTGCAGCCTTACGTTTCACGTCACAGGGGTGGGGAGGAAAAAACTGCATGGGAGCAACAATCTCGTTTGTGTCTGACTTGTGTAGGAAAAAATGGCATCAAACCGTCCTCGCCCTGGTTCACCAGGGAAAGATGCGAGCGCAGGTCTCACCATTGAGCCAACAGAGCCGGCTTTAGATTTATGGGCACTGAAGACCTTACCTATAATGTTAAATATTCTGGTTAGCTCATTGTAGCAAGAATAAGAGTGAGAGAGATAAAGAGAGAAGTTTCATAGGATAAGACTTATCTCACCCAACTTTTAAGGGATCAGAATGGAGGTCAGTGTTTCATGTCATCCATGCACTGTGGAGACAGCTTTGTGCCATCTCAGATGGGGCACTGGGCTTTTTGATGGCTGAAACAAATGCATCAAGTGGGAGAATAGCCACGAGTCAGAAAACTTGGAATTTGCAAAGGAAATTCAAACAAATCACTGAAGTTTCCAGTAAACGATGCGAATACTGAACATGGGCTTAGAGGCATAAAGGCTAATGGGAAAGAGTGGATGGGAATAGGAAACGTCTCCTTGAAATTGCCATCAGCTCAAGGGAAAACTACATAATCTCCCTACCGAGGTCTGAGAGAAAATGCACAGAGAAATATTAGGTTTGCCTATACTAGTATATTAAACGAGGCCATGGCATGTGATTGCCCTGCTCTTAGCTGAGTTCCTAGCCAGTTTTGTCCTGGCATGCTGAAGCATGGTTCAGCAGACATCATGTGTCAGGCATCAGTCCTCATACACAGTACCCACGGGACCACTCTTTTTCGGTGGAGAGGTGGATGTTGTACCATCTGAAGCCATGCCCTGCCATTTGCCTTTAGAATCAGAGAATAAGCCCTGGACCGCTTTATTTGCTTTTCTAAAAACAGGCGTAAAGTCTGACTGGGAACAGTTTTAAGAGGTCTATCAAGTCCTACGTTGAAGAAGTTGATCCAGAAAGTGTGGACTGACATCAGCAAAAAGTGGGACTGGAACACCTTCAGCACTAAAGAATAATTGAAGACACGGATGTAAAAGAGAAGCAGTAGACACATCATGGAATTGCTTAAGTTGGAAAAGACCTTTAAGATCATTGAGTCCAACCACTAATCCAGCACTGCCACTTCCACCACTATACCATGTCCCTAAGTGCCACATCTGCACGTCTTTTAAATACCTCCTGGGACTGTGACTCAACAACTGCCCTGGGCAGCCTGTACAATGCATGGCCCCTCTCCAGCATCTCAATGTCTCTCTTGTGGTGAGGGGCCCAGAACTGAACAAGGGATTCGAGGTGCAGCCTCACCAGTGCCAATACGGACAGGGAAATGTCTTGATCTCCACAAAACACACAGACAACTTCCAAAGCACCAGAACAACTGCAGGGTATGGAAAAACCTGCTTACCTATATTTAGGGGAGACAAACTCAGAGTACAAAGCTGAAGTACTGGGATTCATCAGGAAATGGTGAACCCATGTCCTGGGAAAAGAATATACCTCTTGGCTCGTTTGGCTGAACAAAGTGAAGACTGAGATGACAGTAATGATTTATATAAATATATCAGGGGAGGAGGGCGGAAAATACTACTTAAACTAAAAAACATCATGGGCACCACATATGGCACAAATTGAAGGTAAATAAACACAGGCTAGTGGAAGAAAGACTAAGGTGAAGGATCTTCAACATCCACTTAGCAAAAACACAGACAAGAAACTTCCTTGAACTCTTTTCAGCTCATGGAAGAGATTAAACAGGAGAAGAGACAGGATTTACAGACTCAAGAGGTGCCCTCCAGTATTACAGGTCTGTATGAGAGAAAGAACAAGTAAACTTTCTGAAGAGGGAAAAACCTGTCTGGTATGTTATACAGAAGACTTCATGGTTGTCCTGTTAGCACCTGGTACTTCCTTTTTCTCACTAGGCTGCTGGTGTTTCACTTGTAACAATACACTAATTGAATAGCACACTGACAGATTTGCATGCCACAGTCCTCCCGCTTCTGATTTCTTTGTTGCATTTGTGTACATCTAAGCCTGGAGAAAAGAGAAAGAAAAAAATACTCAACAACTAACAAGAGAAACAAAGCAAACACACATGCACACAGCACTTCCAAACTGGTCTGGAGAGCAAACAATAGCAGGAAGGGATAACTACCACTCTCAGGGCTCTCAGATGATCGGGTCAGTGAAGCAGACACAGGAAAGGGGATTTCAAGAAACAAATGATACCTGTGCCTGAAACGGGAGCTTTGCTGTAAAAAGAAAAGAAACATATGCTCTTCAGCTGGAGTGGGTTTCTTATGTTGCTCAGAAGTGACTGGCTCATCCTCAGTGTAAAGGACTGGTGTTGTATTAACTGCTCTGTATCAGTTTCCTTTCCGAGTAGCCTGCCTGAGACATCGTGTTGTTTCATTTCTGAGAGGCAGCACAAACAGGAGACTAGGGTAACTCAAGTCCCTGATGCTGCTGAGCAGGCATCCATCTGTGCTTCCTGGGAACACATATATATACCCTGTCAGGGCTGGATGTGACTGAACAGCATTGGTCAGGAGCAGGGACAAGTGGTGGCAGTGGTCTGACAAATGTAAGTCCCTACTTTTCACAGGGTACCACATTAGCTTGATGTTCTTGCTAGGAACCATGGCGTCCTGCTCCTTCTTTGCCAGCTGGCCTTGGTCAAAAGGGAACAATGCAGCTACAGCATCCTTCTCACTTTGCTGAGTGAGAGCAGCAAGTCCCCTGGGAGCACATGGACTCAAGGAACCTCTGGAAGAGGCCTGATTATCAAAGCATGGGAAAAACGTGTGCTCTACAAGCAGTTTAACAAATTTTGGGTCCATCATCATTCTCCCTGTTCTCATGTGGTCTTGTTTATGCTTAAGCCAGCATTCTGAAACAGGCACTGCCAGGTTCTGCATCATGACTGCTACAGAGCTGGCTCTTTTATTGTGTATCCATTCCTAACTGAAAAGAAGGCATTTGCCTCCAGGGGAAGAAGGAGGTGAGCTACCGTCTGAATTCTTCTCTGTACCACCCTCTACCTCACATGGCTTCAGAGCCAACATATACAAAGTTTACTTTGCCTTCAACCTACGTATCTGAACACAGTCCCACTCCCAGCTATTCCCTCCCTGCAGTTGTTTGCCCACTTCTCAGAATTATATTCCAGTTGTAGATGGCCTGGATCCAGTGCAGAAAAAAAGACCTCCCATCACCAGTGCCATTGTTTGCCATAGACCTGGATTCTTTTGGAGCAGGAGCGTTTCGCTTCCTTGGTAGACCGAGACTCGCAGCTGAAAGTTAGGAGGTTTCCCTGGAACTAGCACTGGGAATTATCCCTAAACCCTTCATTTAAGCAGAATAATGTCAGGGGAATCTGGACCTCCTTTGATCTTTATAGCATCAGCCCCTCTCTTTCCAAGCTCAAAGCAAAGCAGATTGTGACTTGCCATCTTGGCCCAAATGAACATCAAGATAGATGCTGAAGACTTCTTTGTTCCTTGAATGTCAACTGTAAGTGTGAGTCATTGTGGCTTCAGGAAGGAGGGAACCTCTCAGACAAGGTTTTTCTGAGGGAGAGATAGGAATTGATAGATGATGCAGAAGATCGTTTTAATGATATGAAGGTAGGTTCTCATTGGCACTCGTTTACCATTGATACCTAAGTACCTCATAGGAACCAGTCATAATGACTGAAACAACAAAGAATTCATTTCAAGGGAAATTTGTTCTACCATATTGCAGTGCTTAATAAAACAAAATATCCATATTTTGAGCAGATGACAGCTTAAAACTCAATTGTATGCTTTGTCACCTGATGCGTGGGGCCTTTCTTCACAACCAGATCCACTCTCTTGGGTTGCAAGGTGTGATTGTTCACCTCTCAGTACAGCTCCATGTCTTTTTCTTATTAAGTGAATTCAGTGGGATTTCTTATATGAGGGTGGAGTAACTTAACAATGAACAACTTGGCAAAATTGGGCTTTATGTAATTACTTGAGGATTTGGCCCAACATACTGGTACAACATGAGATGTATCTCATGATCTTTCACTTGCGTAACCCTCTTCCTCTTGTTGTTTATTGTCATCCCTTGCTGGGTTAGTTCCTTGGGGCAGAGACCTTTTATTTAATTAGTCTGGAAAAGGCCTGGCACACCTACAGAGCCATATTAATAATGAGAAACAGTACTAACCTACCCACAAGAAGATGTGAGCTTCCTTGCAAGGTATGTGACAGGGTACGACCACAGTGATCAGTCATGCTCTGACCCAGTAGGGCTCACCTTGGTTTGTCTTGGGTGGGAAACTTATCACCACTATGTCCCCAGGCTTTTTCTCCTCTTATGTTCAGAGAAATGTCATTATGATAAATCACCTGCTGATTAGATTTACCTCAAATAATAAGCTCGTGTCTCTTCCAGCTTCTGGAACTCCCTTTCCAAGACAAGGAAGAGGGAAAAAATAGCAAGTGGACAGCAGGTCTCATGGAACTTGTCTCCAAATGATTTCTGTCTGATGACTGATTAACTTCTAATAAGGTAGAACTAAGGTTGCAGCAGGAGCTCCCTTGTTAGTCATAGGAGAGAAAGAAAAGAAAGTAAAAAGAAAGGAAGGGAAAGGAGAGGAAAGGAAAGAAGGAAAGGAAAGGAAAGGAAAGGAAAGGAAAGGAAAGGAAAGGAAAGGAAAGGAAAGGTTAAGCATCTGTTTGTGACTTCTTAGATGCACAGAGAAACAGAAGCAGGCTGTGATTTCTGTGGTGTTTGATTGGGCATAAACTTATTAAAGCTGTTCCTGCAGGTAGGGCATTCAAAACATCTTTCCTGTGGGGATTCTCTAATATCTAACAAGGGCGGACCTCACATTGCTACCTTTCAACGAAACCTCCAGCTCAAGTCTGTTCCCTGTTTCCTACAACTTACAGGAGCTGCATATCTTTAAATCTCTACTCCTGCTGTCAAATGTGATTGAATTTGGCTAATGGCTTCCGAAGTTACCAGGCAGACAGACACACAATCAGGCACACACATCTAGACATAAAGCATGAGCCACATTTCCATTGGAAAGGAGGCTTAAGGAGACCAATGTGGCCAACTCCCCCCTTGCTCGCATCCCATGTGAAACCCTGATCTGCACCCACACTGGAAATTGGACTTTGCAAAGAGCCCAGCAGCAGGCAGCCCAACAGCCCTCATTTAGCCCTTGCTTCATGCCTTTCCAAAAGCAGCATGCTTTCCTTTGTCACTGCTCAAGGAAGAGTCTAGATTGAATCAAGAGGTGTCATTGACTTTCCCTTTTTGTCCCATCCAGCAAAGCCAGCATGGTAAAACAGAACTGGAAGAGCATGCTGAATGTGTGGCTTTTTGCTGTTCATGTGGCTGTGTTTTGGAGGCTCTCTCTGTTTTCAGTTAGGAGCAATGTAGGCACCTCCAAAAGGCAATTTAGATATTACATGGGCTGAGCACAGGCTTCCCAGTCAGAGGTCAGAAGGAGGGAGTGTTAAATCCAGCTCAGATTGTGGTTTGTTGGTTTTTTTCATCTGAAAAGGGCCCCAAAGGCCTCAAACCTTACAACCTTCCTCAGTTCACCTCATTCTTTTGATAGCTCCCAGGTTGTGGATGTCAGCTTTTACCAGAGACAAAAGACAATAGGAATGGCAACAAAACTGGGAACAAAACTGAAGTTTATTAAAATTATTAAAAAAAAAGAAAGGGGAAAAAAAAAACAACAATGCACACTAAAGTATTCCATATGTTCTTATGGTGGGTTGCCCTCGGCACATAGAGAAAGATTGTAACTAGGCACAATCTGATAAGGCAGAATGCAACTGCGAGCTACTAGGCAACCATGAAGAAAAAAGAGGGGAAAAAAAAGGACAGAATCAGCATACACACAAGAAAGGAGAAGGTAGAAGAGGGAGGTGAAGCTGAGTTTCTGTGCATAAAATATCACTATTCATGGAGAAGCAGACGTTAATAAAACTTTGTGAGGGTTTCCAAGTGAGGCTGTAAATGACGCTGCAGTTTGGAGGCTGCACAAAGATGCCTGTTGTAGTCTAGCTGGTTTTCTTTCCCTTTTTGTTGCACGTTGGAGAAACACACGCTAACAGCATAATCACAGGACACCCTCAGCACCTTCTTCTCCCTGTCTTTGTAGGTCTCATCCCATTGTCAAGCCTTGTCATTAATAGAGGCCTTGATCCTGCCATATGAAGCGAGCACAGGATGGCGGCTTCTCACTGCTCTTCACTGGAGAGCAGTTTTCATCAGGGTGTTAAGGAAGGGTGCTGTACTGCAGAGATTTCAGCCAAGGCCTGCAAAGCTAGTTTTGTTCCCAACTTAGATCTTCTTCAATAAAAACCCTATGGACATTAGTACTCAATTAGAAGTTAAACTCTGGTGGATCTAGACCTGAAATCTCTGAGGACGATTACTGTTTCCTAGCTCTGATCACTGATTAGGAATCCGACGCACTACTGCAATGAATATTAATGTTAATAATAATAGTACAGTAGTTCTAAGCTTGCAGCTCTGGTTCAAGCAGACTTCCTATTGAAATTAACCAGGCCTCCACACATCCTGAGAAAGTGCATCTCCTAACAAAATGGAAATGTGATCCTGCAGTCCTACCCCATGGCAGCAGTCAAGCCCAGGAACAGCGCCAAACAGCTGAGCAAGATGAGCCCATACAAGGGCCATTTTACATAAAGGAGGAGTAATCATGGAAACACAGCTCTCTGGATCTGAACCAAGCCCCTGAGTCACAGAGCAGGACCCCCCTGTTGTAGTTTCTGTAGAAACACAGAGCAACGTGGGAACGTGGCCTCGTGTGAAGAGACGAAGGGCAAAATCCCTTCTTCTGGGTTTTTAAGGCAAGCTCTTTCACACCAACCTGCTGTTTGGCTTTGAGCAAATCACTTTGCTTGCTTAAGGTTGTTGGGCTTTTTGTTTCTTTAAATTAATACTGAAAATGGGTTTCGACACATTTTTCCTCACGGGGGTGTCGGGAAGCTGAGTTAAGAAGTGCTTGCCAAGCAGTAGGAGATTCTCAGATGAATCTCACTTCCCCTGGATGTGTACCATGCTCGTTGCGGCCGTGTCTGAACGCTTATGCATGTATAATTAAGAAAGACCATGATAACAGAAAGTGCAAAGCGCTGCTCCTTTCTCACTGCATAATCATGTCTTGGAGGTGGGTGGCCCAGAAGGGAAGCATTGCATCAGGTGCGACAGGGTTTGCTGCTGAGGTATGTTCTGAGAACAGTCGGTTTTTGTCTTTCACTGAATCGGGGCTAGGTATAACCTTTAGATTTTTCTCTATATGTTAATTAAACTTTCCCTGGGCATTCAGCTATTCCCTCCAGCCCCTGCTTGCTTTCTGTGCGCAAACCCTCTACAAGCCTACACAAGCACCCATCAGCTTTCATTATAATTTCCCTGCAAAAATCCACACACTCCTGCTTTCATGTAAAAAAGAAAGAAAAAAAATCCAAAAAAAAACAAACCTAGGATATAAAAACCATCGTGAAAGCAAGTGAAATAATCTGTTGCCTACAAGTCAGGCCTGGGATGGTAGGAATTAGACCTCCCACATCACGTTAGCTTGGAGGGCTCTCCCTTCCCCTTAGCCTGCAGTGAAATTCCCGTTCCTACCACCATGGTGGAAGCCAGCCCTGGCCCGATGTCTGCATACCACCCCTCCTGTAGCTGCATCATGTTTACTTCAGGATTAAAAATTAGGGAGGGAGGGGGGGAATGACTGTGAACTAGCAGCCATCTCTTTGTTGTGTGTGGTATAGGTAGGGCAGGTGGAAGAATCTTGCTTTGGTTGGAGGCCAAGGTTGCATGGCCTCTCCGATCTACTGTCACTGAGATCTGGGTGATCTCAGATGAGTTAATATGTTAGGAAAAGGAAAAAGGCATGCTGGGTCAGGCAGACCAATAAGGTGGGATTGGTATGTTCCCAGCCTTAAGCACTCTATATGACATAGCCCTCAGTGTTCTATGGTAGCTGCTTCACTGCCCACAAGCTCTCACAGCAAAGAAGGTCCTTTCTGATATGTAAGTTTAACCTGAGCTCAACTTTGCCCCATCGCTAGCTGTTATAAACATAGCCATGGCACTGTTATCTCACTCCTGTTGGTTCCACATTTTGTATTGCCAAAGATAACCCTGCACATGTAGACAGCTCTAGATAGTTATCATGTCACACTTGGAAAGTGGCAATACCTTCTAGTCAAGTGGTAGAATTCAAGCCCACTATGTCCTCTCAAAGTTGAGGGCCTTGCATGATCCAGTGGCCATCCCAGTGCTGTGAGGAGCACCGGGCTCTTCTTGTTATCTGGGTGTCTCACTTGTATCTCACCCTGCCAACCAAGACGGTCTCCATCACAATGGCTCCCATCAGTGCTCCATGCTCACATGCACCAGCTTCCAGATGAAGAGAGGAAGAAGGAGGAGAAGGAGGAAGACTATGAGCAGAGCCAGTGCTCCAGGTTCCACCGTCTGCAAAATTGAGGGCTTGAAATGACTGACTCAAGTCAGTGGCTGCCAACTCACCGAAGCCTGTACCGCACCCTCTCTTTTTGGCATACCTGAAACAAACACTGGGGAGCCTTCAAAATGAGGGCTGTACAATCGTTAAGATCTACAAAATGGCTTGCAGGACTTTGCCAACCTCGGTGCTGTAGCAAGAGCCTGGGGAAGACTGGAGTTGGCAGGACATTTTTGGAGAAGGGGTGCAGTAGGACCTCAGTTATTTGGGCATTTGACCCATTGGGGTTTCTGAGACAGTGTGACAAGGCCTAGGTGGATGGACAGACAAGAAGTGACCATGGCCACAAGAACTCATTGTCTCTTGCACATTCATCCACCACAGATACAGCTTAGCAACAAAACCTGGAGTGGCCATCCCATGATGAAGCCAGTTAATGCACAAAAACTCTGACTCCAAATACCCCCATAAATATACAGCTACATTTTTCACACTGCTAAGAGTCAGCAGTAGCTTTCTGTCCCAAAGGAAAGCAAGGCTGCACAAAGGGGAATAGGAGCACTCAAAGAAGGATAAACAATTCAGCTGAAGAGGTGGACTGGGGAACAGAAGAAAGGCAGTGAAGATACAGTCTCATCAGAGCTAAGCAGGGTCATCCCTTAATGAGAAACAGGCGTTGCAGAGACACAGGCTCACATCCAGACCCATCAAGGATTTCCCGTGAGACTTGAAGGGGATTTTGGATAATATACTATAAAAGGGGTTACAACTCTACTGAGTCCTGCTGCGTTCATTAGTAGTTAATTTAGGAATTACTCCAAAGAATCAGAAATGTCAACAGGGATATCCATGTAATATATTAAAATCAGTTAATTTGGGTTTTCCCACTGCACATGTTCACATCATGGTGAGGAGGACAATACACCACCATCACATCCAGAAGAAAAACAAGCAAGTGGGCAAGCCACCTCTCCTTGGGAGGTCCTGGGCAGGAGGGATATGAAGAAAGTCACTGACAAGCTGGGAGACACTCATGGCTCTTGGATAACATGGGTCTGCAAGAGCAAAGTTGCCTGTTTTAGCTTCTTTTACACAGTTAATAAATCTGGTAAATATGATTATGAAGAGCCTAAACCAATATCCATAGACTTGTCGACAGGGCAAAGATTATGAGGAGCCTAAAACAATATCCATAGACCTGTCGACAGGGCAAAGATTATGAAGAGCCTAAAACAATATCCATAGACCTGTCGACAGGGCAAGTCTTATAGTTCTTTCCATTGAAGATCCAAGTCCTCACTCAGCCAACACCCACATTCAGAGCACATTCAGGGCCATTTCATTGCCCCTCCTTGGATATCCCATACAGTAGAAGACCAGAGAGCTGCCAATGCCCAGTGGAAAAACAGCAACCCCAGTGATGTATCTAGGTTCATGAACCCCTTTGATAGCTGCATATTTTTCCCTTGTGTTTTGCCAGCTAAAGAGATACCATTCCCACCTATAAAATGGTTGCCAGTTCTCTGACAAATTGAGCGCCTCGTCCATGATCCTCCCCTTTCAGTTATCCAAAAATCAGATTGTTATTTTCCATAATGGGTAACGGCTGTTTGCCCGAGGGGCAACTCGTACTCTTCTGGGCTTACCATGTAGCTAATAAGTAATTGGTGGTTTAGGGATACTGTGAAGTCTTGGCTTTTTCCTTGGAGACATTAGACAAGACAAGAGAAATTATTTCTAATGGTGAGTGCATTAATCGCAGGTAGTTTCAAGAACCGCTGACAAATATCAGCCCATAAGGAATAGAGTTGAACCTGCCTTCAGAAACCTTGGCGTCAGAGCAAGAGATGATTGACTTCTCTCTGACCCTGAGGTTCCTTCCCATGCTATTTACTTTTAGTAAGCGTGGGTAAAGCCCTTCCCAAATCTTCATTCGCCAAGTCAAGCCATGGACTGCATTTGCTACTTTTCCAGGAAAACATTATGCTTACTTCCATTCTGCTCTCTATAGGTCCCAATACCACCTCTCTCTGGAGGTCTTCAGACACCTTTCAGTAATGCTGGAAGGATCGTAACCAGCATCTGCCCGTTCAGTGGCATCACCCAGGAACAAGGCAAAAGCAGGCAGCAGAGGCAGTAGCCCTCATAGATACCCAGCTCAGCAACCTGGAGGCTCACACAACCTCCAACCGGGATTGTTGCAATGTTTCTGAGCCACCCAGGACCTTGTTTGGGGACCGGTTTGCTGCAGTCTCTTGCCATGTAGCTGTGCTGTTTAAAGACATAATCGAATGGATTCCTGAAAACAAGCCCTGACTGTAAAGTTTCACCAGAAACCCTAACACACCTGCTAATGCAGCTATCGCCCGGCTGTGCGCTATCAAAGGTGTAATAACACAGCCGTATCCTACTAAAGCTCCAGGGGAAACCTTGAACAGAAAAGCCTTCATAGTCTTAAGGCAAGGAAAATATTATTGCACTTCCACAAAGCAGCTTCCCTTCCTCCAGAACAACCACCTTCAGGTCTTTCATCTCAGCGTGTTCTTGGCATTTATTATTTTAGAGCTTTTTTGCATCAAGAAATGATTGTTTTTGTTCTTGCTCAGAGATCACTCTTTATTGTTAGTTAAATAAATCAAATTGGTGGAGAAAATAGCAAATGCTTAGCAAAAGTGTATTTCATCAAACTGTCTGATCCTGGGGATCCCAGGTATTTATTCAACATGGAAAAACTACTCAGCTGGATTTTTATATATATATGCATATATACACACACACATATATATATACACATATGTATATACACACACATCTATAAGTGCATGCACATTCATGCAATGGCTAATATTGAGTCTCTCTCTGCTGCTGGAGGTGATCGTGTTTCTTGAGTGCAGACCTAAAGATTGTCTCTCTCATAGGTAACAACGAGGGAAAGTCCCAGAGACTTCCATTGATTTCATTTCCCTTGGGAATTCTAAATTTTGACTGCAAGAGTGGCAAGCACTTCACTGGGAAAGGAGAGGAAATGAGATTGTGTTCCCATCTGCCTTACTCTATGCTTCTCCACCAAAACTTCGCTGCCAAACTCTGGGAAGGCTGATATGGATGTTAAATCCTGACAGAAATCATGATCCTAGGTTCCTGGGAGACCTGGAAATTCCTGCACACATCCCTGGATGCACCATCGCATCTGGAGCATCCCTTAGAGCCAGGTGGCTCCCTGCTGCCTTTCAAAGGCAAGGGCTGTGGTTTCATGGAGAGGATGAATATTTGCTTTTTATTCACCCTTTGATCAAGACCAACTCCAGCAGCAGCCAGTGGGCTCTGCCGGCTTCCTTTTTGGATCTGACCCATTTTGGGTACTGGTTTCTGCAGTAACTACCCGTGGATGCTTTAAGGCATGTTTTTGTTTCTCATCTATCTATTCACTTAACAAATTAGCACAGCCTAGTCTTATGCAAATCAGAGGTTCGATTTCCTTGTGTACATTGAAACTCTTCCTCTGCCTCTACCAGCCAATGCACAGCTACTGTTATTTCCCTGCTAAGATGGGTTTTCATTGTTAGCTGCAGGCTGTAGAGGTTAATGCATGTGAATACAATCCAAGTAAGCTAAGCACGTGTTTTACTCTACACAGAGAGTAAAACATGGGGACAACAGAGAGAGAAGGGGTGAGGGGAGAAAGGAAAGGGTCAGATTCAGTTTTTCAGATAAGAGAAAAGAAAAAATAAGTGGGGGGGGGGAAAGCTTTAAATTTTATTGGTTTTTAGAAGAGAGAGTACAAATAATTGCCTGCACTGAGCTGAAATGCAGAATGGCAGTTCCCACCCTAGATGAGTAGGGTACCTCTCACATGTGAGGGCAGAGCATGTGGAAAACAAGATGTTATTTCTTTTCAAATGCACCTTGAGATCATAGACTCATAGGATGGTTTAGGTTGGAAAGGACCTTTAAGATCATTAAGTCTAATCATAAACCTAAGACTGATAAATCCCACGAAACCATGTCCCTAAGCACCAATCTGCACATGCTATAAAGCCCATGGGACAGTTTTCTAAGTGGAAAAGATAGCAACCTCTTTATGGTGTCCATAGCAGGCCTGGAGACGGTAGGAATGGGAAAAAGGGGAAAAACTTTACGAAGGGAGGAACAAGATTGCAAGGAGATGATGCCACAGCAGACCTGCAGACCTCACATCCTACAGCCCCTAAACCCCAGCTTCAGACTGACCACTGGACAATAAAACCTGCTGTTTTCACTTGATTTCAGTCAAGTTAAAGTGGGGCCTGATTTCCATGCAGCAGTAATTTTGTCAAGGGAATTGTAATGCGTCCTTTGCCAGCACAGTTAAAACACCATAATAGGTGCTATTCTGATGACAGCCATCAAAATAAGCAGATAGATTAACTGACAGATAGACAGAAAGTTTGAAATAAGGAAGATGCATACAGAGAGAAAGTGAGAGAGATGGATAGATAGATGAGCAGGAATTGCTGGGAATATAAAAGATTATATAGATAGATAGACAGATCTTGGCATTAAGCACTCGCATCAAGGTGCAGTTGGCAGCCCTGATTTAATGCATCATTTGTTCAAAGTGCTCATCTCCCTCCCTTTAAGTAAAACGAAGTTGTTTGTTATGTGTTATGGAACAAATCTGTGTGTGGGCTCCCTCAGGGTCATAGGATTGCATGAGGTGAAGGGCCCGATCCTGCCAAGTTCCCAGCACTCTTTCTGCCTGCTCTGAAATGCAGGGTGAAGGGATGATGCCCATCAGTATCAGCACCCAAAAATGCCCCGGCCAGTGCTGGAAGGAGCTCCAGGACACAGGGGAGAAGGAAGGAGGGTGGATTATGACTTACCCGCATCATCTCATAGCCTGCCTCAAGATGTATTTAAATTATAAATAAGTAGTAAGATTCTTTCTGTCAACACATTTCAATTTAGGTCTTCTGGTTTGGCAAACAGTTTCACAAGAAAGCTCCTTACAATACCCAAGACGGTGTGAACACAGAGGACTCATGGCCACTCTTCTGCATCACAGAGCACCCTTTCCAATTTCACCTGAGAAATACTTCTTGTAATTTGTTTAAACTTCGAGCTCTCAGGAGGCTGCCTACCCTTCATTTTCATTTATAGCACCTCTACCTTGTTTCTGGGCTGCATTAAACCCTGACATAAATGCCTTTTTGTCAATCTAATACCATAGCCCAACACGATGTTTTAACAAAGTGTTATGCAAAGCTTGGAGCTAGGGAAAAGAAACAATGCAAATAAAAGACTGTAATTCTATTAAATAATCTTGCTATATTCTCCCTGACTGCCAGTCCCTGTCTGATGGCCGACCTCTGCTCTTTTTCAAGGTAGAGGTAAAATTCACCCTATCACAGAATCATAGAGTCAACAAGGTTGGAAAAGACCTTTACGATCATCAAGTCCAACCATCACCCAAGGAATGCAGTGCTCACCACTAGACCACATCACCCTGATTTCAATGAAGGCACAATAGGGTGACAGGGCTCAACTATAAAATTAGTTCAGTAGTGAAGATTTTATCTTTCCCCTTTTACATCTATGACCCAGGATCATTCTCAGTCACCCACAAGGAAGACTCAGTTTTTGCACTTCAGATGGCATGCCTCGGTAAAGGTTTCAGCCCCATCTCCAAACTCCCCCTTCCTGAACTCTGCAGAAGCGTGCTGGAAACCTACCCAGACCAGACGGCCCGTTGTGGTATTTCAGCACATCCTGCTTCTTGTCCTACCTTGGAGGAGTGAAAACGAAAATGTGAACGCACTTTCCAAAACCTCAGCATAGTTTTGGTGCAAGGGTGGGGAAGGCAAAGCTGTACTTTCGTTTGCATTGCCCATCCACACAAAGTTCAGCCTTTTCTCTGTTTTTTTGCGCCACAGTGCCTGATTACCTCCTGTAAAATGTCCCATTTTGGGCTTGGAACGTGTCGTTTATCCATAGGAACAAAAAAAAAACATCATTTCTGAGCCAAAGTTACCTGTTTGTTGGCAGTGGCTGTGTTCTTGACCACTTCACAAGGACAGATAACTCCAGCAGTGGTGCAGAATTGCCTGCCACAGTTTGAGGAGGAAACACCCCAAGAATCTCATGTTTTCTCCTTGCTTGGAAAACTGATGGTCCTGATATCTCCAGTCAGGTCACATAAAAACCTGCATTCATTTCATGGCAATAGCTTTTTCCCCTCAGCACTGTGTGGCAATGCTTAATTAACAAATGCTTAGACCTGAGGAAAGACATGAAAGATTAGAGATGTTTGAGGTGTATCACCAGAAGTATTTTCAAAGAGGTCACCAGTGGTGATTCACTTCAGTGAATTACTGCATTTTCCAGCAGCGTGGCCAAGCATAATAAGTGTGGAGGGGGAAAAAAGCTTCCAAGAGTCAAAGCAAAGCAAAATGGGAAGCTTGAAGGTTTTCATTTGGTTTTAATGAAGCAAACACCCCCAAAAAAATGAATCATTTGAGTCAGCCCAAAACATTTTCTTCATCTGAAAGTGAAATGCTGAGTATCATTTGGAACTCATTTAAAACCTTTCTTATCTTCCTTACATGTCTAGATTAGGTCAATCCTTCAAAGAAAATGTCATTTGGAAACAAAAAATACTAAATGTTTCAGTTTAAAAGACATCAAATCAAATTGTTATTTCCATAAAGAAAACATTTTACCCTAAAAATACCTACATGTTATGATTTTAAAATACTTCTGTTATTTATTTTGGTCACAAATTTCTACAGCAAATTCAACCAGTGAATTTGGACCCTGGTATATCTGTGTTATTCATTAAAAATATATTCATTCCCCTCCACATCATTCAGTACCAAATGCTAATTCCTCATTACCAAAAGCTGAATTATTCTGTAAGCATGAGACAAGACATTGTTCCAAACCATCACTAGTGCTCTGGTAAAAATACCCAGCAAGTAACAGGCTCCATATCAAACCAGGCCATAACAAGAGTGAGTTTTGTAGCCATTATCCTTGGGAAGGGGCTCACAGACCACATAATGTCCCCAGGCAGAAATTCAGGATCACCGCTGAGCTTGTATGGATCTACAGTGATGTTTGCACACTGAAAAGCTGGTCAAGTGTCAAGAAAAAGGCTACAGCTCAAGACCCTCATTTTCCCTAGTGGTCCTTATAGCAAAAAGTTGGGAAATGTTACAAAAATCACTCCTCCCATGGCCATTTGGACATTTCCCCTAATAGAAGCAGCTCTCAGCTTAGTACCTGGGTATTTGCCTGCCTGAAGGGGTGGTGGTGGGTAGGGGAAATATTGGACTTTGGGGTTTTTTTAACATTTTCTTTAAATCTTGGCGTCAAATTAGACCTGTCCCACTTAGGAATATATGCTATTAAAAACAGATTCGTTTTTCATAGAAAATGCTGTTACTCTAAATGTGCTGCCCAAGAGCAGGTTTATTCTTACTACATGCTTTGGAGTACTTTTGTCTGAATGGCCACGTGTGTGTCATGTTGGATGCTGGATATTTTGCCCCTAGGGTAAAGGGGCACAACCCACGTATTTATGCATGTGCTGAAGCACAGTTACCCTGACCACCCTATCAGCCTATCATCTCGTTATCAGCACCTCCATCTGCCTGTATATTTTATCTCATCCTTCTCCATTTATTTATATTGCTATGATATCTGAGATCCTGCCTACACTCAGCTGCCAGCATCTAGAGCTCGTGTGCTGCACAGGAGGCGAAGGCATGAGGAGCGGATTCAAGGCTCAGCCTGGCCAGACAGTTGTATAACGCAGGCAAATCCGAAGTAATGTCTTGCCTCCACAGAGTGCAAAATCAGTGTGGGTTTGCCTTTTTGTTTTCTTGGCTGAGGGGTTGTTTTTCTGCCAGGTGATTATGCGGGGAGGTGCAAAAAGGTATTCAGCTCACTTCCAAACGAGCCCAAATTCACCCAGGCGGTGTCAGAGAGATTTAGGGGAAAAAAAAAAAACAACAAAATTTGCTTCATTTTTTTGGCTTTTCTGACATTGTTTTTCAAACATTCATTCCCCAGCCGCTTGCTTTGCTCGTTTCTGAGTGTTAAACACAGGGAGGCAACCTCTAATTGTGGTTTTCCTGAGGGTGCTGAAACATTTAAAACGCGCACAGGCTCGAGGTCAGTGTCCTGGAAGTGTCAGCTTTCTCCCTCAGAGGAAGCCCGGTGTGAGTGGTACCTCGTGAATCACTCTCCCAAGGCTGTATACCTGAGAGTCTGCCTGAAGGAGGGCAGAAACGTGGCTCGAATGCTATTTATCACCTCTGTCTTTCAACAGCGCCAGCAGAGTCATCCAGCATCTGCGGCAATGCTGAGAGACTCCCATCCATGTTTGCTAGGAAGGTCACCCAGAGGTAACTGAGCACTGCTGCAGTTAACCATTTCCCTTGATCCCCCCTTAAACCAAACCCGGGGCACATCACGGGTATGTTCCATGGGAGTTATTTTCTTCTGTATCTCTAGAAATGGGATATAAATGCAACATGATAAAATGATTCCTGTGGGTCTCTGCTGGGGTTCTTATAGGATGAACCCTCAGTTCCAGGTCCCTATTAGCAAAAATATGGCATGAAATGGCAATGTCAGCACTGTTTTTATTACAACATGTTCGATTCATGCTGTATCTTACTTTTGAGACCCAGATGGCCTTACAAATGTCAGTGAGTTATGCCCCGTGGCAAGTAGGTGGAGCTATTATTAGCAGTAGATCAAACATAACTAAGATATTAGATTGGGATTTACACCCCTACATTCATGGATTATAGGGGAGCAGCTGAAGGACTTGTGAAAATACAAAACTTTGGCTCATCTAAACCCACTCCTATTCCCCCACCAGTACCCGATGCCTCAGAAGAATCCAATGCATCATCATGCCTTAGCAGCCTTCCATACATCTGTTCTAGCAGACTAAAACAATGCTCAACCCATAAATGCACCAAGATACCCTTCAGGATGGAAGGGAAAGGAGAGAGGAGAGGAGAGGAGAGGAGAGGAGAGGAGAGGAGAGGAGAGGAGAGGAGAGGAGAGGAGAGACAAACTCTTACCTCCTCTACTTGTTAGTGACCTTCAGGCAAGACAGCCTCAGAGATCTTTACACCAAAAGTCCTATGGGAAGTAGTACAATCATTTCATACCTGAACTGATAACTACGTAGTTAAAGCCTTTAGATTTATATGCCCAGTCAAGAAGTCCAGCTTTTCGCTCTCTGTGCTTGTGTGTAAATACATGCTGTTTTTACACAGCATCATTATTGCTGTCCATCGTTCTGACTGGACAGAAATGTGCAATCTTCTCATTCATGGCTGCTGATCAATATGTCACTCTCAGATAAAATAAAGCTTTTCTTACACCAGATATCTCTATAGGGTCTCTAAAGAGAGCAACAAAATGTCACCATCCCCATTAATGGTGGGATTTCTGAAGTCAGGCTGTGTTGGCCTGGGCTTGATTTTTGATCACAAATAGAGAATATTAAGCCCAAGAATGATCTGAAAATATATATGTATGTGTATATATATATATATATATATATATATATACACGCTTTGCTAGAATAAGAAGAGGGGTTCTGATCAGAAACTGAATAAAAATTTAAGGAGAGTTAACATTCATTTTTAATTTTGCACCTTTTTTTTTAATTAACTATAAGTCAAGGCAAAATATTGTGTTCAACTTGACCCTCTAATTTTTACATTCATTTGCCTTATTAATTTCTTTTTCTCATTTCTATTATTTCTTAAGGTAAGTCAGATTTTCATGAAGAATGACTTTTTTTGAAATGGAAAATCGTTTTGCTTCAGAAACATGAAAGCAAATACATTTCCAAAAGAGAAACATTTTGCAAATGTGGAAATTAAACATCTGGGGACTAATTTCGCCACAGCTTTTTCAGTCAAGTTCAAGCTCAGTTTTTGCAATGAGTCTCCATCCCTTTCTCATGCTATATTTAAGAAAATCTAACTCAAAAATATACCCTGCTGCAGGGAGACTGCAAACTTGTTTGCTCCACCAAGATCTCAGCTCCTGTGAGAAGAAACCAAAGCAGTGTCGCAATCTAACACCATCTTTGGTAGCCAGAGTTATTTTTCATGTCATTATTCTTATCTGTTTAAGATTGGCAGCTGAAGCAACCCAATGAGTCAACATCCATGCTTTGTGGGGTGGCATGCTTGTAGGTTTAGATCTATCAGGACTTTATCCTCAGAGAACTGTATTCCTCAGAGCATCGCTTAGCTCCCTCCATGGCAAAGTACTGTAATATTAGGTAGGTGTTTTGCAAAGGGGGTTTGGCTTCTCTGAGGTCACTCCAATTAGGATTTAGATGGGGTCTGTACCATTATGGTGGCCATTTTATTATTTTCTTTTAACTTAGGAGGTTTTAACATCACACTCAGACTCATTTTGTTATTCTTGCATAGAGAAGGAGATATACCTTGCATCTCAAATGCTTTCACAGTTTTTGATGACATGAGGCTACTTACCCTCAGTTTTCAGATGTACAAAAAGATGAGAACCTAACAATTTACAGAAATAGGCATTGAAGCCTAAACCTCACTTCCACCATCCCAGGTAAAGTCCTGAAAGCTAATTTGGGTAAGGTAAAAAATAAATATAATTAGTTAAGATTCACGTCATAGATTTGTGTTCATGTAACCATAAATTTGTGATGGGTTAAATGCACAAATTAAAATAAGACTCAGGAGTCTGGACTTGATTTTAATGCTTTAACAGTGAAATAACACCCCCTTAAGATGTGTGAAGCATTAATTTTATGTAGCTGAGAATCAAAGTATTTATGTGTTTGTTTATTTACTTATACAATGACATTTCAAGCTCCTTTAACTTCATTGCTGTGTCTGGGTGCCCTCCAAATACATGCTCAGATGTTAGATAAGATAAATATTAAAATAATTTGTGTCTATAATTATTGCTGCTGCTGCCAGAAGCCCTTTTGATACCACGTCTAAGACCAAAAAGAAAACCTAATTCATGCAAATTAGT
Organism: Pezoporus flaviventris; assembly: GCF_033815535.1. NCBI lineage: Eukaryota > Metazoa > Chordata > Aves > Psittaciformes > Psittacidae > Pezoporus > Pezoporus flaviventris. The sequence continues at coordinate 877,903 of NW_026892597.1, read as the reverse complement.
AGATCATAATAAAGCTAAGGAAGAATCACCGCAGCACCGAGTGCAACACTGGTATAAAAATGAAGATGCCCAAATCTGGAAAGGTTTGACCCTCAGGCTTTGCTGGGATGTCATTTTAGGAGGAGGTTTTAGGTGAGGAGCGATGCAGGTCTCCTTCCTACTCTACCTACTGTATTCCCTGGAAAATTCCTTGCTAGCAAGTAGTGCCAGGCCAATTCCAAACCAACCACAGAATCCTCTGTGCAAAAGTCAAAGGCCAGCAAAATCACCATTGCCTTACATTAATAAGTTCTTCACCGATTTTGCTCTAATGACTGAGGTGGGACTTAACCTCTCCTTCCTCCAGGTACTGGCAAAGCCCATAGCTAGAGTAGAGCTACTCAGTGGAAAGAAATAGGCAGTCCCGGGATGTGGATGACGTCTTAAAATTACTGTCTAAAATATGTATAAGATTCAAAGAAGTGCCTTTTCCTCTCCACTTATTGTTGAGAAACTCCAGACAACTACCTGCAAGTAAACCTTTTCTCTGTAATGTCCAAAGTTGCCTGGGAAGAGCCCCAAGCCTGAAGATGCGTGATAGTTGACTAGATATACCTGAAAAAGGCCATTTCTCCAGCTGAATATTTAGCCTAATCTAAGGACCTAAGTCTAAGCATGAGGAGGTAGAGAAACATGGAAAATGAGCCAGGTAACACAGCAGGCACAGTCAGAAACCTGTCATAAGAGACCTCAGGGGGAAAATTCAGTTATTTTCTGAGTCGACAGCGAGTCATTGGCCAGCTCCCACAAACACTGATGCAGGCTTATAGATCAGAGGACTCTAAATGAATGTCATTATTCAGAAACAGGAGCACTGTTCCTGGATATTTGCTATAATGAAGGTCTGAACACAGATGTTCCTATTTCACTCATCTCAACTGATGGGTATAATCCAGAACATAACTTCATTCTTTGGTTTCATTCCAGCCTTAGTTTCACAGCTCTAACACCACCAAAATCAATCACGCTGATGTACTTGAGGGCAGAGATGGACTTTTCCTGACCACCTAAAAAAGTAAAGGACCCAGCCCAAGTGCTGACCCCAGTCCACTATAAATATGATGAAATTCTGCCTTCCGTAGTTATAAGGAGATATAAATGATACCGGTATGAGAACAGCAGTGCCAGAGAAGGATCAGGCAACCTCTTCCTTATCTCTTTTTTCATTGCCCAAGGACACGTGCTGTGAACATTTCAGAGGAAGACTACCACCATCGTAACTACCCCTCACTGAATATCAGCTGAGTGTGGTCAAGATTACACCCTGTGCCTGAATCTGCTCTTGGGAGTTTCTTTTGAAAAGGCCCACACTCCAGGACAGGCAATGGCATGTATTGATCACCTCTGACAGCTTGTCTGCTCCTTTGAGGACCAAGAACAGCTGACAGGACAGGAAATCCAACATCTGACCCTTGTTCAGGGCTGACTGATCCAAAGCTGACAAATGAGGCATGAGGCTTTCTATAGCACCAGTGGCTCTCTCAAGGGAGAGGAAAGGGCCTTTTCAGAAGCAACGTCTTCCAGAAGATCAGGATCAGAGTTGATTCCTATTTCTGAATCGGGTGCTGTATCAACTGAATCAATCTTGCTGCACTTACTGCTGCAAGTTGCCTCTGCTTTGCTGAATGCAAAGAAGAGAGTCAGCAAATCATTATTTGAGCAAAGGCTAGAGGTCATGGAAAAGTCTTAAGGATGGAGTACAGAAGAGAGGGGAATGGTCTCAGAAATGAACGAGCAGACACATACATATCTTTTCTGAAATGAGATCATACATTTTTATACAAAGGCAAAGTTTGGCTTTGGCTTAGCAGAAGGGATGCTAAATAAACTATGTTGCAGGTCAATCTGAAGAATGACATTTCTGGGTGCTTATCCACCTGATATACACTGATTTGCTGAGATGTCTTAGAGCACATGCAGGCCTGTGAGTCTATCTTACATATCTCTGCTCCTGACACATTACTGCAGCTAGTGTGGACACAAATGTCCCTAAACCCAAGAGCCGTAAAGGGGCACATCCCCCATTTAGGTAATGCAGTTCCTGAGCCACAGTCAGTCCCAAGCTGAAAAAAAAAGTATCATCATCTAAAATATGTTACAGAACTACCTAAACACACCTAGAAATCTTTGTGATTATCCTGCAACAGCAGGAATATGTTTATCTGGATTGATCTTAGCCCAGGCACTTATCAAAATCAATAAACTCCTATAGTTATGGTAGATGTTTTCCTTTCCATGCCCCTGGGTTCTCATTGACTACAGACTTCCCAATGCCTTAAAGGAAAAATGGCTTACATTTCTAACCGAGCAGATTTATGGCAGAGAAGGGAGAAAATTTGGGTATCCAGTGGTCTGAAGGGAGAACTTTGTCAAAGGAACCCAGCAATTTCTGGGAGTGAGAGGAGAATGAGACTATTTATTTTAGCAGCACTGGGATGAATGCCTGATCCTCAAAGTCTGAAGGCAGTTTTGAGTTGAAGGGTTATTCACTCTACATCCACAGTAAAGATGCATGACATCACGTCAGAAATGTGGATCAAGTAGACCAGAGGGAATGGAAAGAAAATTTGGTGAAAACATAGGATTTCCTCATCTCTCCAAGCATCATAAATCATGTCTGAGCTGCCAACACACACTGTGCTGATCCATCATACTCAAGTAAAGCAAGCACTCAAGTGCTTGACCAACCTGAGGTCTTCAAGAAGGCAGGAGGCATGAAGATACCATTTGAAGGCTTGGAAAGCTGGTCTCCCAACTTAATTCTCCCCCTCCAAAATACAAACAAACCCAGAGACCAGCTACTTCCCCTTAAACAGGGCAGGAGCGGTTTGAGCAGATTTCCTCTGCACCATGAAGGAGAGAAACCTGAGACACGCTGCTAAAGCCAGAAGCCAAGAAAAACATGGGTGTTGATCACTATTAGGACAAGAGCAGAGAGGAGGAACACTCTGAAACACCAACTCAGGGCAAAGATGATGAATTTGATGCTCGGGGTTTGTGTGATAAAGCTTCAAGGCAATCTGCCAATGAAGTGATACGGAGACGTGTCCTTACCAGAGCCTGCACATAGCTTTTACATGCAAAAGGACAACTCTGTAAAGCAAACTTCACAGCTGTTCCTGTGTGACATCCATGAAGTACTGATGCATACACAATAGGAACAGATAGATGTCATCAAATCCATAGGCTTCCACCTTCCTCTCCCATGACCTTTTCGGTAAAGGTCTACTAAATAAAACAAGGTTGACAGGCCCATCTCCAAGCATAACTCTTTTTTGTTCTTCAGGATTTTATAGAAAAGACACTCTATGGAAATTAATAGACAGCAATATCCCTATTATACATATATATATGCATATTACTATATATGGTACAGGCAGTATGAAAACTCCTATAGAAAGGTTATCAGTACCTGACAAACTTTATCGGGTTTTCATAAAGGAAAACATCCTGCCTGCTATTAATGGAAAGACCCTGGGTTGACTGTTCAGAAATCCATCATAGGGTCAGTCTCTCCTTCCTCATTTTTGGCTTTCCCATGGGTCCTGTTCAGTTCTTACTCAAGGATCCTCCTCTCCCCAGGCTCAGCAGATTTTTATATTCACCACCACTTCCTGTCCCATACTGGTACTTTTAAAAGAAGTCTATTATGAAGCAGCTGCAATCAAGGATCACAGTTCAGGACCTGTGTCTATTCATTGCTGTTTCCTCAGAGTCCCTAAATATAGTTTTAGATTTATCACAGAATCTATAAATCTGCTCCAGTGCAACTCCACAGGAAGTAAATTCATCAGTGATCATCTCTGCATGCATGCAGAAAAGGGATGACCTTCTGCAACTAGCTTGAGGTTTTGCAGGTGAGAAAACTTCACCTCTTACGCAGAGGGCACCTCTGGTCTCCCTGGCCATGGGCAATCTTGGTACATGGGGAAAGAAACCAAGAGTCTCAAGAAGCCAAGAGTCATAGAATCATAGAATGGTTTGGGTTGGAAGGGACCTTAAAGCTCATCCAGTTCCAACCCCTGCCACGGGCAGGGACCCCTTCCACTGGAGCAGCTTGCTCCAAGCCCCTGTGTCCAACCTGCCCTTGAGCACTGCCAGGGATGGGGCAGCCACAGCTTCTCTGGGCACCCTGTGCCAGCGCCTCAGCACCCTCACAGGGAAGAGCTTATGCCTTATATCTAATCTAAGTCTACCCTCTTTCAGTTTAAAGCCACTGGCCCTTGTCTCATCCCTATTGGCCCTTGCAAAAAGTCCCTCTCCAGCTTTTTTTTAGGCCTCTTTACATATTTTACAGCTCTCAGGTCTCCCCTTAAGGAGCCTTCTCTTCTCCAGGCTGAACAAGCCCAGCTCCCAACAAGCCCATCGTCATAGGTGCTCCAGCCCTTGGAGCATCTTTGTGGCCCTCAACCACCATTCACAGAAGTTCGTATTGCTTTCATGAACCCTAATCCTGGTTTCTTCTGACTTCTTAATTATTCATAATGATTGCAGCTGAGAAAGGAATCTCTTCTGTGGCTGGTGAATATGAGGGGAGACTGTAATTAAAAGCAGAATTGAAGCTGAAGGATTGTGTCCTGACCTGAACCTGTGGACAGCAGTGCTCCCTGCAGCCACTGGGACCACCCCAATCTACACAGTGGTTGATTTGTGTCTTAGCAAGAAAAGAGTTATCCAGTCAAGTAGTGTAAGAAGATTACTGTGGTTCTAACATAGAAATAGTTATGTGAATGATTGCACTATAATATTGCAATAGAGTATTAATTGGGAACTAAAACAGTTCATGGGCTAAGCCTAAATACTCATGCAGAGGTTTAATTTTCCATGTTAACATGAACACCAGCCTGTGAGGCTCACGAACAAGCTTCCCCTGAGCATTTCAGTCACTTCTGTCTTCCCAAAGGACAAGTTTGCATGAATTATTTCAGTGCCTCTGGAGTTGACAGTAACCGAGAGTGGAAATGTAAAAGGACAGGTTAAATAACCAGGTGTTTTGTACCTTGAGAGAAAAAAAAATGAGTTTAGCTTCAGGTCAAAGCCTTAATTTAAACTTATAACAAGGGAAATATGCTTCTAAGATAGAGTGCTCCAACATCCACCCGGGAGTCTGCATAGCCTCAAGGAATTGTGTGAAGCAGGTATAAATTTGCTGTACATTTGTGTTGTGCGTCGCTTTCCATAGAGCTGTAGCTTAGATATATCCACACAGGTGCACACAGAACATCATACAACCAGCAAAGACAGACGGGTGACAACAGGCGCCCTCCAGTTCTCTGGGTGTAGACATACTCACACATAGGCTTGACACACGTCATGTTTCCTTTGTTGACAAGGTAGAGTCCGTGCCACCAATGAGCACCTGTCTGTACCTGCACATGTATATCTTTATGGAGGAATGAACCCAAAAGAATGCATTAAGAAAACAGCATGAAGATTAGAAAATCAACCACTGAAATGTTAGGAAACACAGGATTGAATTATTCACCCTTCCTCCACCTCCACTCCTCCTTCTGCACAGGACAATCACACCAAGTATTTTTCCTTTGCATCATTGAGGACACAGGGAGGATGTTGACCTTCATGAGCAGTGGACCTGTATTCTGCTCACTCCTCAAGCCTTCTTTCCTGCAGACCTGCTGAAGCTGGTGGGTTTTCCATGGTGCTCATCCAAGCACTTCACAAGTGACGGATTTATCTGCCCAACACATCTTTGAGGAGAGAAGGAGTTACTGTCTGCTCTCGAGATTTGGGGATGGGAGGAGGTGGAAGAAATGAAGCACTGGATTTGCAGTATTTTTAATATTTACTGTATTCTGCAGGATTAATACAAGCATGAGATCCTTTGGCTTAAGAAACCACTGAACATTTCTGCAAAGCAAACTTTAGTGTGTGCAATTAGGCATCACCAAAAGGGATGATCACATTATCAGTGGCTGTCCTCATGTGAGTTTCCCAATGCCACATAGAAGATCTAAGAAAGAGGAAAGGTTAAATTTGACATTTTTAAGGCTTCATTTACAGGGTTCCTTCCATAAGAACTTCTGGTCTGTTGTCCCAAACACCTCCCAAACTCTGCAAGAAACAAGACAGGTTCATCCCCTCTAGTCCCATCATCACCCACCCGGGCTCTTCCCCAGACGACAACCAGTCCTGAGTGGATCAGAAGTCTCAGTGACCAAAATGGAGCAGGAAAACATGTGTTTTACAGTGATGTGTGCACTAACAATAGGGGTGATACTGGGGGGAACAAGCAATCCGTGCTGAGGACACAAAGGACATATTTTGAGGGGTTGCTTCAGGGTAATTTTAGCCTGGCTCTTTGGCCTGAGCTCCCATTAGTGCGGTAGCATGTTAGGTGGGGTTACAAGGAAACCACACGTCATCAGCCAAGGTAAAATTTCATCACCCTAAGGTGGAACTACTGGGAAATCACTTCAAAAACACACTGCTAATCTGAACCTAAATACAAGTTTCGATGCTTCCTAAAACAATTCACAAGTCAAATGCACACAAGAAAAATCAGACTGTAAAAAACATTTCTCACTTCTTCCACCTTGAAGCATGGAGCTTGGTTATCTTCAGTATCTCATGTATGTCTTGTGTACTGACACAAGACCGATGCAGCTGAAAAGTAAACTAAGGCAGATAAATCAAGGTGATAACACTGAAATTAATTGGGAGGTCTCGATTCAAGTCTTACTGCGTTACTCATCGGGAGTCTTTCCACTAATGCCAGTGGACTTTTGCTTGGATCATGAGTAGAATGCAGTTACCACCGTCACACCAGCACAGCAGCTATTACTCAAACTCCCAGAAGGCATTTTGCCTGCAAAAAGACCACAAGATTTGACCCCACTAATGATTTCCATGGTGTTTTCTTCATAATATAGATTACCAAAGTAGAGCTGTGACTCAGAGGGCTTTCCTGCTCCAGCCTGCCTACCATCAGCTCTTCCCTGCAGTTTCAGAAGTGAAGAAAGGAGGAGTAGCCATTCACAAGTTGTTTGCCTAGAAGCAGCAGCTCTCTGCCTTTTCTCTAAACCAGACTTTTCTCAGGTGTTAAAGGGAAGGAAGTAAACAAAGCAAAGCAAATAATAAAACACCAGAACAAAACCAACCAAAAACCAAAGCCCTTCAACACATTAAAAATATAGAATATCTACTCTCGAAGAAAAGAAAAAGAAGACGTAACTGAGAAACTGGTAGACTCATGTTAATTTTGCCTCTTGGCCAGTAATCAAGGGTACATGGTGTGAGCTCCTATTCATCCTGCTCCTGACATCAGTACATAAGATAAATGATGTAAGAACTCTCTAGACAAACTGTGCGTGTTTCTTAGAGTATATGCAGACACAGCGTCTCCATTTGTGTCCTTTTCAGGATGCTCATTATCTGAGCTCCTGCATCATCTCACTCAATATCCCTAAGACCTATGAAACAACATCAGAAGGAAACTGCAAGAAGGTGTTTTTGGGTTTTAGGAAGAAGTTAGAGCAAGAAACTCAGGAGCCAGTTCCCTCTAAAGCAAACTGAAAGATAAAAACACAATAATAGATGAGCACACCACTGCGAATACTGGAATCAGTATCTTAGTCCAACTGCAAACTGTTGATGAGCAAAAGGAAGGAAAGGTTGTAGCATCACGAATTAAAAAATAATAATCTCTCAAGCTTAATAGCAAAGATGATTATTTCCTTTGATTTGTCAGACTAAGTGGAAATAGCTTTACAGTTTGCAGATGATTAATTAGGAGCCAACAAGATCTCCATTTGCATCTCAGTAATTCTTCGCTCTGTTTTATTTCGACATGTGGTCTTTATGCTTAAAATACTCATTGAGTAAGCAGAAAGGTGATTAACATAATATTTTAAATGTGTGCTATTTGTTCTGACTTTTTTTACATGTTTTTTATCAACAGAGAAGAAAGGAAAGAATATACAACATTACAAAACAATCACTGTCTGTTCCGCTTACAACTGCTAAATCCTCCTTTATCGTAGACATAGTTTAACAGCTCATTGTTAATGAACTGGGTTCATTTTGAAACAGGGGAAGAGAAGCACAGATAAATGTCAATACTCTTCCCCTTCTCCTCCATTCCAAAATCAAATTACTATTTGGCCTCTGTATAATCATCCTGAAAGTTTTGACGTGGTCTTCCTTATGTTATGAAACATCCTTACTCATGTGAGCCATCCTGCAGAAGAAGATTAGACCAGGCCAGTGTTAACCCTCTCCAGTTATCACCTCAGGGAAAGTGGGTTCAAAATAGCATCTGACACATGCGGTGATATTTTTTCTATCCACCTGGCACAGAAACACAGGAGTACACATATTTCTGGGTGAAAGAACTCAGTTATTTCATTCCATAGCTAAATAAGCAAATAAATAAATAAGTCATTTGCAAGTCATGTCCATTGAGGTCTTTATGTTGTTTGGGGGGTTTTAAGCATTTTCTCACAGCTGTGGCAACCTCTGTCTTATCACACCATGCTTAAATCTCCAAATGGAGCGGGGTGATAAGAAATTTAACCTTTCATTTGGAAAGTAAATGCCTAACCCTAATGATAGCATAAAGAATCTGAAAGAGTAAATGCTGAAGAGGAGGACCAATTATCTAAGGATTAAACCATCAGAAATCAAATTAAAAGAGCCAAACTTTGCTATCCACAATAATAATATTAATATAAATTGCATTATTTCAAATAAGATTCTTGCAGGAAGGGGCTGCCTGAGGGCCTTTGAAATTTGGGGAATTGACCTCTGTCTACCATCAAATCCAGCCTTTTGTCTCAGGTTCTGCCCATTCCTCCAAGCACAGAGATAGGGTCTGGACCACCCATCTTGGTTTCACATCAAGATCTCAACTGTAGACCACCAAATTATATCACTGAGTACCCAATGGGCAGAGCAGAAAGCGCTTTTCCAGTTCCTGTCCATAGTCTCAGGGTCTTTCCTAGTACTGCCCAAAACGTATCCAGGACCATAAGGACCCTGCCATATCTTTGTACTTATCCCAGTCCCAAATTGTCCTCAACGCAGGTTTGCCACCTTGGTAGCCATGGTTCACTGAAACCAAAAGGGACCCATTCCATGTGGGAGCCTCACATTAGATGCCAGCAGCAGCTGGGCTGAGATTCAAGGGACAGGGAGCACACACTGGACAGTGGGGTTACACTAACATGCAATCTATTTATTTGTGAGGGGTTTTTTCCTTCCTTTGTTCTGTGTTTTTTCTTATTCTCAAGCCACTACAAACACTGCTTTGGCTGTCAGCATGAGCACAGAGACGCACATTCCCATATCCATGGTAACTATGGAATAAATACCATCAAACCAACTTTAAAACAAAAAGAAGAATAATAATAAAGAAACATATTCCCTTTCCCCAAGCACAAAACACTTTTAAGTCAACAGAATTTAATCTAGTTTATTCTCAAAAAAAAAAAAAGGAAGAAAAATATGAAAACAAAAAAAAAACAAAAAAAAAAAAGCAGGTCTTATCACTAGCAGTAAATAAATTTGTACAACCATTCAGTCTGTATAATAGGATGAAATAAATCTACATCTTCCTTATTTTGGTGCGTTGAATTATACATACAAACAACAATTACAGGAACTTGTTCACAATGCATATAGACCTGGAGAATGGCTATCTGAAAACCCCTTGTTGGCAATGTCCGCATGGTAACACTGATTGCCTGACACCATTGGTACTTCCTATGTAAAAGGGCCCGTGGCCCAAAATGAATGATCTCCCTATAGGTTTTTATTGATTTAGTTATTTATTTCATTAGTTAGTTACTGCATCATCCAACAACCGTTCTAGCCAGCCCCCTCCCCCTTCCCCGGCAACCAAATGAAAAGAAACCAAACCAAAACCAACAAATAAAATCAAATCAAAGGAGAAGACATGACTGGCAGTTGGTCCATTTGTTCATAAGACCGCGTTTCCTCTTGGTCAGCATTGTTTGTTTGTCTGGTTTTTTCAATTGTCCTCCATTGCTCTTTATTTTTTTGTATGTTTTCCTTTAAAAAAAAAAAAAAGAAAAAAATCTCTCGAAGTCCTTCATGCCTTTTTCTTTGTCTTTACAGCTCTCCAGATGCAATAAAGTCTTCCTCAATGTACAGTATTTCTTACAATATAAGTTATATGCAATGTTCAGCGTTTTTTACTTTATTTTATTTCATATTATTCTTTTTTTTTTCACAGCACTAGAGATCCTGTCCAATAGGGAATGCAAGTTCTGAATGGCTTATTCACAAATGGGATCCAGATTCAGTGGGTAAGGATACATAGAAGCCATAATGAGTTCCTTTAAAAAGTGGCAAACATCATTTTTCTAAAACTTTTTTTTAATTTTTTCTCTCTTTTTTTCGTTTTTTTTTTTTCCTTTTTGGTTTTGTTTTTTTTTTTTTTTGTATTTTTTTCTGGGTTTTTTTAATTTTTTTTTTCTCTCTTACGCCTTCAAATAATCTTTTTTTTTTTTTTAATATTCCTATTTTTCCCCCTCCCATTTGATTCGGGACGTCAGACCCATAACCACACGCCTGCAAAAATGCAAGTATATAAAGTAAATCTCACTTTGAGACCGTAAGCATTCAGCAGGGGAGTCTCTTGCTAACCCATGGCAGTGACCATACTGGAAGGATGGTGAGGTCCGAAGGAGAGGCTGGATGGAGGATGCATCGGTGTCGGTGTAGTCAGCATGTGGCTGGAGTGACTGAAAGGTGAAATGTGGCTGATGGAGGACATGTGTCTGGAGAGGGCGGCGGGGTTAAAGGAGCTGCTCTTGGGAAAGTCTTCAAGGTTGTCATGGACCTTTTTGCACTTTTTGGATTTGCTAGACATTTTCCGGTTTCTGGTCTGAATTCCTTCTTTCTTCATAGTCAGGGGTCTGTTAATCTAAACAAAAACCAGTTATTTTTTTTTTGTGTGCTTCCATCCCTTTTCCCTGCATCACCAGGGGATTCATGTGCCCAGCACCACCCCAACAGCCAGCAGCCCCTCTCTTTCCTTTGTAAACCCCACGCACCGTGGCTACACAACTTCTCCCCCCCTAACCCAAAGTTCAGATCCCACCAGGAAATCCCAAGTTTGGTTGACGTCTTTGAAGACAAGGTGACAGAAAATTGCTGGCAGAGCCTCACTGGAGCAAAACATACCCGAAAATATTCAGCTGTCTCCACATTAGGTAAGTGCACCGTGTTTAGGGATTTAGTCATTATCACCTTGAGATATCCCCTGCAGACACCATCTCACCCCGAGGCTTCCTGACTGATCTAAAACCATTAGTGGCAATAGCTAGCTGCTGGGATTTCAGTGCTATGAGGGATCTCAGACTTTCACAGCGGCATTAAAGAGATGGGCAAACACAAAAGAGTTGTAAAGAGTTTCTCTATATTTTTTTTATCTTTTTTTGCTTTTTTTTTTTCTTTTTGTCTTATTTTCATCTTAATTTTCTTCTTTTGAAAGGTTTTGCTTCAACCATCTTTTCAGGTTTACATTAGCTGACCTGGTTCTATTTCTAAAGCCTTTCAGGTTCTTTGAGGGAGGTTGAAACACATATCTGTGCTGCCCAGCAAAGCGTTCTCTACTTGCATGCAGACGTATCTGTAAGAAAGCTAAGCATTCAATTCTCCTGCACGAATAGACACAGCAGCAATGGCCATCTGCACACATATCAGGGTTAGGAAACGGTAGCAAGGTCTGTTGTAACTCTTGTAAGAAACTCTTACTGCTGCATAGAGAGCCAGCATCACAACATGCACTAGCACAGGCGCCATGAAAGCCCCAAAGGCCACACTTGGAAGGGGCTTTATGCATCCAATATCCGAAAACAACCTAAAATATAAACATGAGGGTCTACATGAGACACTGTGTAGGTATTGCACTAGCTCCTCCGCAGAATTTCACCCACAGCAGAAGGCAGTAGAGCCCATCCATCACCCCAGGGCTGAACACTACTTTTCATACTAAAAGTGAGCACACAACAGTGCTGATGGATATTCTGCAAAGGGAGAAAAGGGAGAAAGAATGGATCTGCTATCCACCAGGAGCTACTCTCTCAGCCCCAGTGAAGGACAATGAAAAGATGTCCCTGTAAGAGTCCTGAGCAGTTCTTCACCCGTAAGATCTTAAATCAGCACAAGGGACAAAGCCCTCTCTTCTTCCAGATCACAGCAAAGTTTCACTTGTTGCTCATCAGCCACTACCTAATGCCTTTACCCGCTGCATGGGAATCATTCACGGATTTCTCTCACTGAGGAGACAAGGATACAATAGCTTCCTGCCGTATGTGGGGATGCAGGCACTGGGAAAGAAAGGACTGGGCTCATCTTCTCCAATTTAAGCATCCCAAAGTTTTTCATCCCCATCTGAATTAGTGACCTCAGGCTCTCTGTATCAGCAATGATGGGAAACTTCATCTTGTCCAAAAAATAGGCTTATTCCTCTACCTATGGATAAAGGGAACCAGAGGAAGCAGCCCTCCTTGCCAGCAGCTGAATGTAGGAAGGAGGAATCTGCCCATGCGCAGCCCAACAGCCCTGGGGCAGCAACAAGCAAAAGCCTCATATGTCATGGGCTTTAAATACGACCTCATCCTTCTCCCTGGCTTCCTGTCCTAGACAAGCAAATGGGGATACACATACAAGGAAAGCCCTTTGCTCCAGCTGTAGGGTTGGGATGGGAAATATATGCCTGGCCTGTTTTAAGCCAGAGAGCAGGGATATGCTGCCCACGTTCAGAGCTGGGAGGAAGCCCCAAGTGAGCCCCATCAGGCAGCAACGTTAGAGGAGACCTGGAAGTCCCAATCCCTGATGAACCCAGCTCAGATTTGGGTAGGCACACTTTAACCTCCCCAGCTCCCAGTGTGAATTCACATCATGACACGCAGACTCAAGAGCAGCTAGAATTGGTTTCTAAGGTGAAGCAGCAAAGGTGCAAGCTCAGGAGGTCGTGCTGGCTAAGTGACACCAGCCTGGTGCTGGGACTGGGGCTGTGCTGGCTCTTTGAGCACACACAGGGTCCTGACCCTGTGTTGCTTGGTGTTGTGACCTGCAGGACAGTGAGCACTTCCCCAAAGTGGCATCTCTCGTGTCTCACTCAAATGCTAAGAGCAGATTGGCCCAGACCATGATTTGATGGGAAACTTACGGATGGGAATACCAGTTTTGCCCAGGATGGTGGCAAAGCCATGGCCAGCACTTAGAGGCAGAAATGGCATCCAAGCTGTTAGCTGGACACATCATCCTGGTGTACGTGGTCTCACCCTCCTAGCAGGTACCTGACCCAAGTGCCAAGCAGATAAGGACTCAGATAAATGTCAGGAGTAAGACCAGCACAGTCACAGCAGCAAGCTGGAATATCTTCCAGTGACTTCAAAGGTCAGTCACAGTAGAATTAAAGTAGTCCCCAGAACATCAAAGCCGTGGCCTCGTCTCTGTTTCTGAGGTAGAGAAACAAGAGACCCAGAGGGAAGACCTTCTCCATGAAATCCATTGTGATAAAAATGACAAACACATGCTAAATTAAAATTAAACCAGCCCAGCACATGTATATGAAATTCATTAATTTCAGATGGAGCCAATTAATTATGGGCATGGATTATGCTCTTTGTTTTATCAAATGCAAAACACCAACTGCTCTGCTCTTGGGATGCACAGCCCTACTTTAGGATATTGTGAAAGAGGTCTTTTCTGAGGACTTGTACCAAAAACAACGGCAGCTCACTCATTCCTACGGGCCCAGGCCAGCCTGATGTGCACCTCCAACAAGGTTCCTTCCCCCATCCCTGAAGTGAGTGAAGGCTCATCCTGCTTCTAAGAAGGACTAAAACAACAACAATGAGAACCTCACATTCAACAGATCAAACCCAGGGGATAGTCTGATCTTGCTCTGACTGAAGACAATGGGATTTTGACATTGACCTCAATAAAGGCCTGTCATTGGTGCGGATTTATCCTTCAGACAAAGTCATTCCAATGTGGGGTTAATCTTCCAGACTGGCTGTATCAGAGAAAGCACTCTGGGATGCCACAGGCTGAAAGGCACTGTATCAACATGAAATATTAGTCATTGTTAATACTGGTGTTAATGGAGTTTGTTCTTGTTGGGAGAAACACCAGCAGCTTCACTAAATGCACCCCGAGACTATTATGATTGTTGCTTATATCGCACTGGCAAATGGGTTTGGTTAAGCTGTGGGAATCAACAGTAAAACAAACGGATAAAGTCCCATGAAAAAAAATAGCCCTGTAACAAAAAAATAGCCTTTTCACTGCAAATGTTCCCCTTGTGGACTTAAAAACTGGGTGAGTTTCACATTCAGATCAATCCATTAAAATACCGTAAAGATCTGAAGGCCCAAGAAAAATTCATTAAACCCAAAGAAAAAACAAAATGGGCAGAAGGAAGATAAAAAACAGCCATGAGTTTACTGTAATGTAGCCTGAAACAGGGTTAAACTATCTCGCAAGCATCTAAAGACCTTTCACTGTCATTGATGCAATACCTGTGCAGACACTCAGGTGTTTGGGATGGACAAGCTACACTGAGCATCTCTATTTCTGACACCTCTCCTGATGGAGAACCGATGCAGATAAGGTACATACAGAGATCAGAACCACAGCCTGCATAAAGGGGTCTTGCATTTGAACAGACCAGACCAATTTGCTCCAGCCAAGGAGCCTTGTTCATGTGCAACCACCAGACTTCCTCCCTGCCTGGAGTTGACTAAAGGATGACGCTGGTGCCATTCACCAGGCAGTTAGCTCAGATCCCTAGGTCCTGCCTCGCAACAGCCATAATGAGAAGGCACCCCCATGAGGCTATCCCAGCCTTACCACTGCTCACAAAAATCTTACTCCTGAAATATTTGGCTCCTGAAGCGTAATGTGGCCTTCAGAGTCACAACCTCTAAAGCAAGCTGGGCTGCAGAATAGTGTTCCAATGCCCTGCCATAATGGACCTAACTGAGATCACTAAGCATCATCTTAAAAAAGTAAAATCAAAGGATCTACCCACACACAGCCAGTCTTTAGTATCCTTGTCTAGTTATACTGTTCACACAGCATCTCAGTCCTCTAGGGGTTTCATTTAAGCAGGCCCCATTAATGGAGCTTCTCCTAAGGCAAGGTACTACTTGACTTTGCTAAGTAGCTATGCTGAGCTTTTAAGCAGCTGTCAGTGTATTTAATGAGTATGAAAACAATTCCAAAGTGCTCAAGGCCTGCCCCATGTCACAGATTTCACAGCTGGATCAGAGTTTCCCTAAACAGTGGGTCTAGGGGGTCAATTCAGGACAACTGGGATCACAGAGTTAGCATGAAAAAGAACAGGATGCGCTCTTGCAGCACATTTCTGGAGAACCTCAGCATCCAGACACCATTCTAGACACCTTAAAGGGGATTCTTCCAGTCAGATGTCTACAACGCAGGTAACACATCTGAACCCATCATCCTGCCACCTTGTACAGTTGTAGGGAGAAACTACACCTTCTTCAAGTGTAAAAGTCCTCTCATCCAAACAAGGGCACCTGCATCAGGTCCAACCTGGGAATAGCCTATCTTTTTCAAAGGGCTTTGCCAAGGTACAAGGGGAGCAGCCCAGGTATAGGTCTCCCTGTCTGTCTCCCAGTCTATATAAGTCCTACTACTGGTGGCTACAAGGCCAAAATGAAAACACAAGCACAGACTCCTCCAGTGAATCTGGCTGACCTTTCTCCCTTCTTGCCATGGAAATAGCAAACAGAATACTTTCTTGTGGTAGGCCCAGAGCTTTCACTCTGGGTCCACCCCCTTTGTTTGCAGTGACCACACTGAGAGTTTGATGACAAGCTTTGCTTGCTACATGGGACTCGAAACGTGCTGAGACGCCTGCTCGCTACAGGGTAAACACGTTTTCCTGTTTTCCAAGAGAGATGCCCCTCACAAAACAGGTGAAAATTAGCCTGGTAGGCAGTTGGGTTTTCTTTTTTTGTCCTACTTAATCCAAACTTGTTTACTCCTCACAGGAAACCAAAGAGCTTGAAATAACAAATGCAGCGGACTAAGACACCACAAGGGTTGGGTGCTCTGGGAAACCCAATCCGTCTTTGATGTGTTTGCATGGGTGGACAGAAGGGCAAAACATAGCCTGAGATTTCTAGGCCCAACATAAAGCAAATGACCACTAGGAAGAAAAAAATATAAGATCGATCAAAGCAAAGAAATTGAAAGTCTTCCCTTCTTCTGAAATACTAATTATTCTAATGCCACATGTGGAGTGAGAGTAACAGGAGTAGCCTTAAGACTCCTTTATTAGCAGTATTATTCAGTAGAAGAATTTTCAGATCTCTTTAGCTCCTTCCCTGGGGCACATATCCCTGGTTCCTGCAAGCTGGCTTTGCATGGAGACATTAGATTAAATCTGCCAGCCATTTCATTTCAGTTTTCCTTCCCTTCCATGACAGATGCTTTAAAATTCACATCACAGGTTGAGCAGACTCTGCAACCCACTAACTAAATGAAGTCCTTTTTGGTTTAGGAATCACTTGCGTCAACCAGGGCAAAACACAAGACCTAAATAAATCATCTTTGGGGACGGGCGGAGGGACGGGACAAAGGCAGCCGCAAACCCAAGAAAAATCTAAATAGTTGCTGGCACATTTTGCTTTTTTTCCAGAGTTGGTATTTGCTGGAGGAACCAAGCTATGCCTAGAAGGGGTATCAGCTTGCAGGACGGCGTGTTGTCTTTTCCAACACACTGAGCCCAATCAGCAGCGGATAATGTCTCTCTGTGTTGATCCACCCCTCCTTTCTTGGCTCAGGCATGGGAAAGCTCTAACATTACCCACGGACAGCCCTGTTTTATACCTCCCCTAGTCAGATCAGCTATGTTTGAGGGGATGCCGGCCCATCACTCCAACCCCTAATGTCCCCAGGGGGATAAAGGAGGCATCAGCACTACCTGCGACTGGAAAACCTTAAGTCAGGGACGAGTATGGTGCATCGAGCACCACAACTGAGGCCCCGTTATGGAGCGTTACAGTCACACTTACATTGTGCAGCTTGTAGTAGAGCCCGCAGGCGTTACAGACGGGATCGCCGTTGGCATTTCTCCTCCACAGGGTGGTAGTGGTGGTCTGACAGTTCGCGCAGGACGTGCCCGCCCTCCTGGCTGCAGACTGCGGGGAAGGAGGGGGAGAGAGAAGGGGAAGGGAAGAAGAGAAAAATACCCGTGTTAAAAAAAAATCATATTAAAAAGAGAAAGAAAAAAGATGCCATCAGCAAAATCTCCAAGAAAGAAAGCATCAGCCCTGCAAGACTGACGCGCGTTGACAGGGACCTCCAGAAACCAGCTTGTGAGAACAAACAGTCATTCTGCAAAAGAAAGGAAAAAATCCCCAAGGTACTTTAAACCCAAATTATATATGAACTGAATCAGGTGCCAAAGGGCATCCTAAAAGTGAGTGCTAAACCTCTGATAGAACTCATCAAAATTAGCAGCGCTGGCACAGCCCATTCCAGAGGGGAAAATTTTATGTAAATGCCAACATGTCTTTCCATCTTAATTCTCCCAGACCCCCCAGGGGTCTAATTCTGCAGTCAGGGCCTGAACCAACAGTTGCTGAAGTCAATGGCATGAGTCACGCTGGCTCCAGTGAGCACTGGGTAAGACCCGCACTGGGCATGGTGGGCAGCTGCTCGCCTGGTCCGACCGCAAGCACAGCTCTGTCCCGTCAATTCAACTCGGCTTCAAAGGATACGGGCTCCAGAGCGGAAATAACACCGTGGCGAAGAGCGAGAATCACAACTTTTTAATTACACCCTCTTGCAGCCTAAACCTTCATGTTTATTTAAGGATTGGTAATGAGCCTGAAAGAAGAATTTACCATTTCATAAAGGGGGAAGAACAAGGGGAAAAAAAAAAGTCTACGTGTCAAAGTGTATACAGAAGCATTTTGTTAGCTGTGATAATGATTTAGGGAAGCCAAATTTAGCCAAGTCGCTCTCCTTTCACATGCATGAATTCGTGCTTATCATTTCAAAACTGTAACTTCAGCAAACAAATTGTCCTTCTGCCACTGAAGGAGGAAAAGGAGTTTGCAGACTTCCATGTGAATGCCTATGCATGTTCGCGTGTGTGCAAGTGCCTACAGCTCCTAAAAAAAAGAGACCTTTAGATCCCCATCCTCTCTTTTCTTCATCAATATGACACACTCCCAGAGCTCTGATTTCATCCCGATGCGTCGCTTTCAATGGGACTGCTCATGTGCTTAAAGTTAAAACATGTGCTTAAGCGATTTGCCAGATCATAGCAATGCCTGGCACCTTGCAGAACTGAGCCTTTAATGCTCCCTTTTGTGCTCTTACTGTTTCAAATTTACCCCTCACCCCACACAGCCGCACACTGTAGCACATCCAACGTTTAAAAGAAAAAATAACGCATCTTTGGATCCCATACAACAAACCCAAAATGCAAACACGGACACTGGCACAGCGCAAGCGTTTATACCAGCTCTTGTTAGGTCATGTTGCAATTTTAATCATAATTGAATGCGGCGTAGGTGGAGAGAGGACGGGTTGGTTTTGTTTTAGATAGAGAAGTTTTCTTTTTTTTCCCCCCTTTTAATTAGACAAAAAGGACTGCCTAAAAAATAAATAACGCAATGCCCATGAGCATTAGGAAGCATTACAGAGCCCCGGATCTGACAGCAAAGTACTCTCACTGCCTCCCATGGGGACAATTCCATTTTGCCTGACCATAAACCACGCTGAAATGAGCCGATCTCAAGCCTGAGGAGGCCTTCAGCTGACTTTTCCATGCTGATGACAAGCAGGAGCTGGGAATAGCACATGGGTCTTTGGTTGCAAAAATCCCAACGCCAGCAGAAGCTGAAGCATCCCACCACCAACATCAGGGCCCCACCTCTGTCCTCTCCTCCTCCAGACCATGCCACGGCACCAAATTTGGTTCCCATCAAAATCACCAGGTTAATACACACACATCAAATGCATCAAATGCAGCACAGACACAGCCAGCTGCAGAGCCGGGCTCTCACTGAGACCCTGGGGACAAGTCTGGAGGTCTTTGCCCCATCGGCTCCCACCAGCACGGGTGGCTCAGTGGCTGGATTGAGTCTCTCGATGGCAGCTTTGCCCTTATCAGACCCAAAAATCAAGCCTAGGGAAATTTCTGAAAACCAGTGATATTTGACTCAGCCCACACAGGGGAAACATCCCCTTTGAAGATATTTGGGGTTTCTACACGGCGCTCGCCATAATTTCTCTTATGGCAAGCATATTTAAAAGACATGCCTGGTCACCACCTTGCTACCTTCAAACAAACTCTTGACATTAAATAAGCAAATAAATCACAACATCCACTGTCTTCTCTGAAACCTCTTCCATCTGCCATGTTTCCCCTACAAAAATACAGCATCATTAGCTGCATGTTTTAAACCCGGTGCTCTTTTGGTCTCAGGCTGTACCTTTTATGCTGTACCGACTTTTGCCGGAGACACCAGCAGCAAGCAGGAAACAATGAATAATAACACTATTTATTGTAAAAGCTCCTAGCAATGGCATCCACTGATGCTAATCACCGACCCCAGCTTGGCCTTGCAAGTAGTGGGATGACTAACAGGGTGCCCCATATCACCTGCAGGACCATACCCCATGGCCCAGCTGCGTGTGAGCGAGGGCACAACTTTGGAAGTGCTGTTAGTGATGTGAAGGTGGAATTTAGGATGATGTGGGAAGAACCACGCACTGATAAAGATGCTTAATTAAGGGGCATATTCAGTGTCTGGATTTGCATGGGGTACCCACAACACTGCAAGCATCAGCTAAATGTGGCTGCGTGTACAGGGGCCTTCTGAGAAACTGGCTATAGTCCTTCAAAAACCAGCTTGACTGGACACAGAAATGGAAACCTCTGCATCCACATGGAAAGGAAAAGGAAGAAAATCTAAAGGAAGGTTTTATCTCAGAAACAGCAGTGGCAGGACTGCCATTGGCTTCAACAGGGATGGGAATGGTCTCCAAGAGGGCTATAGACCCTGTCTACAGACTGCAGTGGTGTGGGACTACAATCCTGTTCCTGCAACATCTCCAGATCTTCCCTCCAAGATGAAGCAGAGCTGTCTAGGCCCCCTCAGCCGACAAAACTCAATCCATCTTCCCTAAAGGAAGCCCTTACAAAGACACCCATTGAATTTAATAAACCTTGGGCTGGGTTCTCAGCATCTAAATGATTTATTTGCCTTCTCTCTCCCACCCATTGGAGTCCTTTCATTAGCTTTAGCGTGCCTGGGATCAGAGCCTACGAAACCAGGCCAAGGTCACGCAGGAAATTTGTGGCAGAGGGAGAGGAGCACACACTGGATCCCCAGCCTGGCCCTCCATCACATGTCACCTTCCTCAGCCCCCTCGCCTTCACAAGTGAGGAAAGATCAAGTCAAGCTGCAGATACACATCAGCGTCAATGCACGTGGAAAGCAAATGCAGGCCCAGCTTTTGTGTCTTCTGGGGGAGATAAATAGAGATACAAACAGTATCAGGAATGTTTCTCTTGTTTTTTTTCTCCCCAGGCAGTGCTGAATAAAAAATATATATAGAAAATGCAAAAGTTCCCATTTAGCAAAGACCATGTTTAAAGAACGGGAACTTTCTTTAACTGAAACGCACAAGGTTGGAGTGGTTATGCAAGGCAAGGTCTCTCCTTACTTTTTTTTCTTTCCCTTTCCTATTTTTTTTCCCCCCAAGTATGACCTTTTACAACGTATTTATTTATACAGTTCATTTTACATGTGCCGGGCTGAGGGTGACTCGGGACATTCTTTCGTGGCTCCATCAGACAGTGTTTGAAAGCTCTCCCCCCTGTCTCTTTCCAGCCGCTTTCCTATTCTGCCTCCCCCTCCGCTTGTTTGGATACGCTCAAGCTCCTGTGTGTTTGGGCTGGGGAAACAGAGCCGTTGTTTAGGAGTTATCTCCAGGGCTCAGATATCCGGCAGCTTTTTCCTAGGAAGTTCACTTTACACATAAAGAGGGAACGAGGAGGAGGGAAAAAAAAGGAAAGGAAAAAGAAAACGAAGGGGGGTGTGTTTAAGACACAAGGGCCGGGGGGAGGAGGAGAAGGCAGCAAAAGAGCTGCCCAAAAGAATCAAAATCCCAGCCTCTACTTCCCTCCCTAGAAAGCTTTTCCTTTTTTCTAACAAGGCTGTGAAAGATGAAGGAAACCAACGTTTTCCTATGCAGGCTTTTCCCGTATAGGAGAAGTTTCATCTGCGGGAAGTCTGGGGGTAGAGGAGCAAACCCAGACCCACACGGCCAGGCAGAGCCGTCACCACTGCCCCTCGCAGTGCAACCCCTCCTGCGGCCGTATCCTGCAAACACTTCCCAGCGCCTATGGGAATAAAGCTGGTCCAGTAAAGCCAGTCCAGTTTTGCAGGTGAGGAAGCTGAATCCATGCCTAAGAGTTGCCCCTCGGAAACCCTGAGCACCTTCATGGGGAATAAACCTTGTACCCCCACTCTCCTTCCCGCAGGATCCAGCCATGCCAGGCACAAGCCTTATGCAAGGCCGGATCCATCCATCACCTCAGAAACTCCATGGAGAGGGAAGATCTGCTTTTCCTCCGCATTTTGAGTGGCCTCCAGGAGCCCATCCACATTCTGAACAATAACGAAACCAAACGTGCCCCAATTCAAAACATTCAATAACTTCACAAGCAGGGAACTTATTTTTCCCCCCACTTTGATGCATCTTTTCCCCTTGTGGTTTGTCTGATTATTTGCCAAATCTATGGCAATGCATTTATTACCCATGCCCACAGCTTCCAGACCATTTTGTGGCTTCCAGGGAAATTCGTAAGTAGATCACTGGGGATGCTGTAACTTATTGCCTGTACACTGTACAGTCCTGAGGCTTGCAAGTAGGACTTCAAATACAGCTATGCATTTTGTCTTCCTCCAGCTTTTCTGACCCCAGGTACACATTCAGCTTTACACACTCACCAGCCTTTGCCAGCCCCTTCCTTGTGTTCTTGCTCACACCAGCTCGGAGAGGAATGACATGATTTTAGACCCACACAGTTGAGGTGCAAATGACCACGCGTGGCACCAGGAGCATCAGCCAAGAATCTTGCAGGACCAAAGTCCAGGTGATGGCCTAGCGGTACCCGATACCTATCTTAAGTCCCCTTTCAACGACACAGCCAACCAAAGGGGATGGAAACACACTTGGAAAGGGACAGACAGCAGTGTGGAAAGCCCTGGAGGAACCCTGCTCTCCTGATACTAATCTCTTTGGTCACAAGGAAATCATTACTTTGCCCTTAACCCATGGAAAGAGCCATTGTCCCCATTGTCCTTGGGTCACCATCCCAAAGAGCGCTGGGGAGGCATCTGCCCCATTGCGACCTGGGAGAAAATTCAGTCCTGGTTTACAAGAAGCTCTCAGTCTTGATTTTTTTAACCTGTTTTTCACATTGCAAGAGGGCCAAACAGCTGAGGCCCACAGCAGCTAGGAGCATCACTCCGAGCATCCCCATCTCCCAGCCCTCTGATGTAGCAGAAACAGATTTTGGAGCTGGCTGAGCTTCCCTGTCCATCCCGAGCTGCAGACAAGAAGCAAAAGTTGCAGAAGAAGGCAAAGAAAGACGGAAATGGGAGGAAACTCACCAGCCTTCTCTTGGGTTTGATCAGGGGCCGGTTCTGCCCGTTCATTTTGTGATAGAGTCCACAGGCGTTACACAAATAGTGCCCGGTGCCGTCTCTTCTCCACAGAGGGGTTGAGGTAGCCCCACAATTTACACACTCCCTGCCTTCTGGAAACAAGAGAGCACATAGTTCACTTAGGGAAAGCAGAGGTAAAATAGGCTGGGAAAAGGCCTCCCCCAAAATAAAACAAACCCATACAAGCTGCAGCCCTGTCAGGCCTTGTCAGACCTGTCCAAATTCAGGACGTCCAAGCAAGGTTCCAAGGCCACGGCTGAGCAACATCCCTGGCATCCCGTCCGCCTCCCCAGCGTCACCCCACAGGCAGCATCAAGCCCATGTCCCAGCAGAAGAGGGATGGTGACAGTGACAACCCAAACCCCATGGTGGCTCAAGGGGCTCCTTTGTGGTGGGATGACAATTCCCCCCATACCTCTGGATTTAGGGATTCTACAGCCCTCCAGCCCCTATGTTGCCACATGGGCCAGGCAAACCTTGGCAGGCTTTGCAAGGGGCCTCCATCCCTTTCCCCCAGGATGGATGGATACCCAATGTAAGTCCATACCCCCCTTTCCAAGGACCCCAGGGTCACTCCTGGAGCACTGCCTCAGCTCCCATGAGCCTGGTAAGGGAGAATCTTCCTTTGGCCTCAGGTCAAACCTCATCAAGGCCCCCAAAATAATCTCATCTCAACAACCAAAACACCTCTTGCCCCCAGTCAATACACAACCACTCTGCCAATATCTGCTATTGATTAATTTGCAATGAAGCTTCCACCACTCAACTTGTGGAAACCTCTCTGGCCTCCGACTGCATCCTCAGCCTGCTGGTCGATCCCCAATATTTGGGATCCCAAAAGACCCTAATTAGGGTCTTTCCCTCCTTCTTCTCCTCCTTTTTGCCACCTCTCTATCCTCTCCCCACTTACTGGGGGGTCTCCCGCACCCCCAGCTTGGATAACAGAATTGAGAGGGGGTGCGGGAATGCAGCTCAGATACTTTCAGGAGTTGGAAGAATATTTTTGTTGGGCGTTTGGTATGTTTGGGCTGGTTTCTTTGCACCTAATGGCACTCTTGGCCCATGTGAGAGCAGCAGAAGACCTGAGCCGGCCAGAGCAGAGCTAACCCAGCTCAGAGCCGGCTCCCCGCTGCCCCAGCCTGCGCTGCATTCAAGCAAGAGACATCCGCGCCCTAACCACAAACGGCAACCGTTTTTCCAGAGCCTTTGCACTGAACCCCTCTCCTCTCACCACCCTTCCAAAACACAACAACAACAAAAAAACCTCCACTTTTTCAGCCGTTTCTCCCTCTTTCATCCTGCAAAACCAGCCCATTCGCTCCCGTTTCCCTCCAGCTCCAGCCCTCTTTGTCTGCGAGCTTCCCCGCTCGCTAAAATGAACTTTAAAAGAAAGGAACAAACTCAGGTGCTGCTGCTGGGGCTGGGTTATCACAAGCCGCAGATGTCTCTCTAGAAGGTAAAGTAACAGAAAGAGGCAAAAGGAAAACAACGAGGGGGGCGGAGCGGGGTGGGGGGGGGAAGACGGTTTGAAAATACCGCGCAGCCGGTGCCCCTGCGGGCGGCCGGGGGAGCTCGGCCCGTCCCGGCATCAACCGGTCCCTACCCCGACACAGCACCCGGTCCGTGCCCGGGCCAGGCTGCGAGCCGCTCCCGTTAATACCCAGGTCGTTTTGTCCCCCTCCGGTTAAACAGGGGCAGCCGCTCCGGGGCTGTTTGAGCCTCTGTCCCTCTCTTTTGTTTCACTCCATCTCTCTCTCTCCCCTGCTTTCATGTACAAAACATACAGGTCTGGGTTTTTTTGTCACTCTAACCGCATCCGGACTCTATTAAAGTTCCTGGCGCTGGATAAACAATGCAACTGTCGCGTGCAGCAGTCTGAAAATAATTGGATTAGCTCAAACGTATCAGCTAAATAGAGACAGTCCCTGCTCAGACAGACAGAGTAAATGTCACCCTGGAAAAACCCTGAAAACTGATCTCATTCATGCCAGGCAACCCTGCAGCAGCCTCCTCGGAAAAAGAAATAGAGAGAGAAAAAAAGAGTTTTGACTAACGGCCCTTTCCTCTGCACACACACACATACACCCCCCTCGCTGCACACAAGTTCAGCCATCGGGACCCGCAGCCGCGGAACTCCCGCACTCCGCGGGGTGCGCAGAGGGCTGGGACACCCCGGGTCCCCCCAGCCCGAGCCCTGCGGTCAGCTTTGAGGTGGGGCGTTAGGTATGGGCAAAGTCCTCCGATGGAAATGGATGGGGCTCAGGTGGGCAAAGCCCTGGCATGGAGGTGGATGGGGCTAGGGGATGCCTCGGGGTGCTCGCATGCTCCCCCAAGGAAAAACCCTCCCCATATCTCTGGGGAAGAGGCCATGGGAAAAGCGAGGCGGAGAGGGCAGGCAGGGGAAGTTGGCCGGGATTTAGTACCATGATTGAAATACAGAGATACACTAATGGTGCGGTTCCTTGGGTTTCGCTTCCTCCCCAGGCGCCGGAGCTGAGCGCACCGGGGGCGACTGGGGAGGAGTGGGGGGGACGGACCGGAGCATCCCCCGGGCAGGAGCCCTGAGGAGCTGGGGGGATGCCCGACAGGCCTGGGGCTGCACCCCGAGCCCGGGCTGCCCAAGGGGGAGCTGGGTTATAAACCAGGGCAAGGTGAAATGTTGACCCCCCAGTCCTGGGGTTTTCATCACACGGATGCTTGTGCGCATCCCTCTGCACGGGAAGGATGGGGGGTAGCCCTTGTCCTTTTGCCCTCCCGCTTTCCCACATAACTTCCTCTCCCGAGCAATTGGGCATGAAGAAGCCAAAAGCCCTACCTGTGCTTGACCGTGCTTTCGGTCGCGATTTACACCCAAACCCGGTAGGCGATCCTCCTAGGAGGCTACTGGGGGGAAAAAGTCCAGAGCCATATTCTGGGACATACGGCGGGTAGGTCGTGATGGGGTGATGAGCAGAGGAGGTGGCTCCTCCTAAAGAGGCCATGCTGCTCCGGGAGTGAGAGGACTCCAGCTTCATGGTATCGGCCAGGGACACCTGGTATTTGATGCATTCCTTCTCGTCCTGCCGGGTGGAGCCGGTGGAGCCGGGTGTGGAGATGGACGGATCCGGGGACACATCTTTCGGAGGGGTCGGCGGGAAGGTGAAGAGGTGCGGGCTGGAGTGGCCGGCGGATAAGGTAGAAGAGGAGGCGGGTGGGTAAACGGAGAGGGGTCCCGGTGAGCTGTGATGGATGGAGGTCTTGGGGAAAGGGCTGAGGTTCCATGGGGAAGCGCTGTGGTGGCTGCCCAGCGCCTTGCTCCCGTCCAGCCAGGGCAGAGAGCCGTGCAGCAGCGGCGGGCGGCAGACCTGGCTCCCTGCGCAGAGAGAGCACAGCCGCACACCGGTCACACTCCCCTCGCCCCACGGACACAGGGGGGACCAGGCTGGACCCCACTTCCAGTTACCCACTTACACCCCCCCCCCCCCCCCCCAAAGGTCTCTGCATCCCAAATGACATCGGTTGTAAAACCCTGCTCCCCTTTAAAAAATCACAGCTAAAAGAGGCAACAGCCCCGGTCCCTCTCGTGGACGTGTTCCCCCCCCCGCCCCCCGGGACGTGGAATTTGGCTTCACTGTCTCCCCTTCCCAGCCTCTGGAGCGAAGATCCTGCCTGAAATTGCCAAGACCCCGCTGCAGAATTCATTTGATTTTTCTTAGCTGGGAAATAATTTCCCGCACGCTGCCTTGGGCCATAAAACCTGGGAATATTCTTGCCAAACGAAGGAGACCAGAAGGTGCCATCAAACTTGACAACAACCTTCCCAACAGAGCCGATAAACTTTGTAAACTGCTCGGTTTGTCTCTTTTCTGTCCCCCCTTTTCCGTGAGGCTGCACATAAATGTCAAGCGGCGTTTTCATGGCGATATGGCACAAGAACAGGGCACCCACTACCCCGAAGGAAACTGTTCATCCCTTTCTTATGACAGGAGATCCTTCACTTGTATTTTAACAGACAGACCTGGGCTTTGAAATAAACACAGAATAGATTTACTAGGCTAGACTTATGCAGTCAAACCTATTTTTCTTCTTGGGTTATAAATGTTCTTAAGAGATGGTACCTAATGTTTTAAATTCATCTTTGCCCTCGCTGTAAGAAATAAAACTATATCCCCCCAAAAAATCAAATCTACCCAAAATCCCCAGCAACTCGTGCAAACGGCTATAAGCTGAAAACCACAGTTACTCAACTGGAAAAGAGCAAGTTTGTGCCTGCTAATAGAGCCCTGGAAAAGGATTTGACATCTAGAGAGCCTCAGCCTCTGTAGGTATCGTGATATGTGTGCAAAGGCTGCTAAACACACAGAAGGAGAGATGCAAACAGAGATCTACAGAGCCAGGGAGAGTTAAGGAGCCGGTGCAGTGTGGCCACGTATGTTTGCATGGGAGCTTGTGAGTGTCTAGAAAATCTCCAAGCTACTTTTGCACCGTACCAGGCACTTGTGAACAATACTGAAAGTAACTGCTCGAAAGGAAGGGAAGGTGGGTTATACGAATAGAAAGGGTCAAGATTCATTATCTTCTCCAGGAAGTAACATAGTAAATAATATTCAGGCGAGATCAGAGAGACCGCATTTCCACTTTCTGCTGATATATTGGGGGAAAAAAAAAGAGAGAGAGAAATGCACAGAAAGAACGGACAAAGGCTGCTGATCCTTAGAAATAATTGTTTTAAAGGGTCTAATAGCAGAACAATGCGGTTACTGAGCGGAGCCTAATGCAGACCCGCGCTCAACAAGTAGCTGAGGGCCGGGAGCAGCCCCCTAACCGGCTTGCCTCCATCTCTG
This sequence comes from Pezoporus flaviventris, assembly GCF_033815535.1. Lineage (NCBI taxonomy): Eukaryota > Metazoa > Chordata > Aves > Psittaciformes > Psittacidae > Pezoporus > Pezoporus flaviventris. The sequence continues at coordinate 850,320 of NW_026892597.1, read as the reverse complement.
CTCACTTATCCCGCTTTCTGCTCCTTGATTTTGGGGTGATTTCCACTGCAAACCTCGGGTATTTAGATTTCGACAGGACGGAGGCCACTGCCCGGCTTCACAAATCACCGTCTGTTTTTTCCCTCCTTTTCTTGTTTGAACCCTTTTCCCTATTTTCTTAACCGCACAGGTAAACTCCAGCTACAAACACTGCATCTCTCCAATTCCTCCTAAAAGATGGCCCCAAAGCGCTCATCCCTCTGTGGACCCGGGCCCCATCGGCGCCAGGTATTTCACCTCCTTTCTAAAAGCTGTGACCCAGGAACTAAACTCACACTGTGGATCATCACCTTCCTGCAGGACCCTCAGGAAAACACAACCGGGCTGATACCTAACGACAGCAACGACACTTATATTTTGCCTTTCTCTCTTATTTTGAGCGCACGCCGTGGTGAGGCCCTGGGTGCATGTGTGAAAGTTTCGACCCAAGCCCTAGCAAGCTTCCCGAGTGCCAATGGAATAAGCCAAGCGTGAAGACAGCGGGGTCATCTTCACACCCCTGCTCCCCAGCCGGCTTTTCTGCCCCAGAGCAGCTTAATCGTGCAAAAACTAAACACCGCATGAAAACCCGGACTGTTCACCTAATTGAAGCGGGGCGGGGGCTGGAAAGAGGGGAAGAGGAATAAAGCAATAGAAAGATGAAAGGGAGAGAAAGAGAAGGAAGGAGAGGGAGAGAAAGGGGGGAAGGGAAAGAGGCAAGAGAGGAGCAAAAGAGAGCAAGATAAAGAAAGGGAAAGAAGCATAAAGAAAAGAGGGAAAGAGAAAGAAAAGGGAAAGGGGTAAAGAAGGGGAGAAAGAACGGAAACGGTAAAGACAGAGAGAAAGAGGGGAAAGAGGTGAAAGAAGGGAAAGAAAAAGAAATAGAAAAGAGGAAAAGAGATAAGAGAATAAAAGAAATATAAAGAAAGAGAGAAAAAGAATATTTGAACAAGAAACAGGTAAAGAAAGGGAAAGGAGGGAAGGGAGGAGCACAGCCTGGATTTGGGTTTATTTCCAACAAGCCAACCCCAAAATCCACCCTTGACGTCGTTTCCCCGCTGCCGGGGCCGGGCTCTCGGTGTCTGCGGGGCACTCACCGTGATGGGCCGTGGGGTATCTCTGCACGGTGGCTCTCACGGAGTTGCCGTAATAGGGCGGGACGGGGTTGCCTTGTCCATCGATATTAAAAAGTACATCCACTTCCTCGGCGAGAGGATACTGCGTGGGGTCCATGTAGGTATGGCCAAGCGTGGGGTGGTGTGAGTCCGGGTGCTGCCCATTGAGCACGGCAGGGTGGTGGTGGCTCACCCACCGCGGCTGGTCCGTGGAGACCTCCATCTTCCGCGCCCGCTGCTCCGCCGCTGCTCTTCCTCTCTTCCTCCTCCTCAGCAAGGAACGGAGGGAGAGACGCTGCCGGAGTTATTGGGAGCGGGGCGGGGGGGAAGTGCTCGGCGAGTTTGGGGATGCTTTCTGGTTAAGTTTGGTTGGAAGTGGAGGGGAGGGGGGGTATGGTGAGAAAAGGTCGGTTCCAAAAAAAAAAAAAAAAAAAGTAAAAAAAAAAAAGAAAAGAAAAAGAAAAAAGAAGAAAAAATAACGTAAAAAATAAAAAGAAAAAAGAAAACAAACTTAGGGGATAAAAATCTCTACGAAGTGAGATCCCCTCGGTATCTTCCGCTCTTTTGCAGATGTTTCTCTTCTTTGATCACCTGTAACGAGAAAGAGGAAAGGGAAGGAGCAGAAAGAGAGAGAGGAGGGAGAGGCGAGAGAGAGAAACGTGCTTGAGAAGTTCTGAACTTTAGCACCTGACTTTTTAGGCAGGAGAAAACCCATCCCATCCCTCGGCAGCCATCCCTGGGAAGCGCCTGCTCTGCCCTGGACCCACCTCTCCCAGCGCCTCTTTCTCTTTCGCTCTCTCGCTGCCCGGAGCAGCTCTCGCCGCCCTCCTCCTGCTCTCGCTGGGTTACTGGGGGTGGGTTTTGGGGGGTTCTCTCCCTTTCTCTTGCCATCGCGGTTGTTTGTTTATGTGTTTATTTGCTCCATTTGCACCTGAGAAGCGCCAGCGGCTCAAGCTGGTCAGAACTTGTGCCCTTCTCTGCTCCGCAGTCGCTTTGATTGCTCATTAATTATTATGCAACCGAGAAAGGGGGAAAGAAGGGGGAAAAGAGAAAGGAGAAGGGGGGAATGCAACGGGGGGGAAGCGATGCAGAAAGGGGGTGTGGGTGCAGGAGAAAAGGAGAACGGGGGAAGGGGGGCGGGGGGGGAGAGGAAAAAAGCGACAAGTTGCTAAAGAAATTGCGCACAAACCTTGGCGGAGAAGCAGTGTGTGACCCGGGAGGGATGAAGCTGAAAGTGCTCGATCAGATCAGATTGTGCTCCCTCGCTCGCCCTATTTTTTTTTTCCCTATTTTTTTTTCCTCCCTCTCTCACTCATTTTTTTTCCTTTTTTTTTTTTTTTTTTTTTCACAGGGCAGGCATTCTTTCGGAAAGGAGCAGGATGGCGCCAGCCGGCTCAGCGCTTACAGACAGCTGCGGCGAGACGCAACTTAAGGAGGTTCCAGTGTCATAAGCCCGGGGGAGGCGGAGCCTGTCCCCGCCCGAGGAGGGGACCGGCGGGACGCACCGGCCGCCCCCTCCGGAACCCCTTTGGACCAACCTTGAGTCTTCCCCCCCCCCCCGCCCCTTTTCTCTTTAATTAATTAATTTTCCCCCTTTTCTAAGGAGGAAAAGTTTTCCCCCTCGCCGGCAAACTCTGCCAATGCCCGCCCCGGTGGGGACGGGACCGGGTCTCTTCTCCTGCAAACATCCCGGGCAGGGGCAGGACAGAGCGGAGACCCCCCGGAGCAGCCGGGATGAGTCGGGATGTACCGGCAGGTGCAGGACCTCCAGGACGGGTTTAGAGCGGCTCCGTCTCGTCAAGGGTTTAATTGTTATTAGTGAGGACATCCGCGCAGGGAACGGCGGCGTGTGGGGATAACACGGGTTTTGGGGCCGTTTGGGGGGGGTTCTTTCACGTGTTGCAGGAGATCCCAATGCGGGACAAGGCGAGGAGCTGGGGAAGGGGAGCGGGAGCTGAGCCCCGAGGTGGGCGGAGGAGACTGGGGGGAACCGGTCCCAACCCCGGTCCCTACCCCGGTCCCAACCCCGGTCCCGGCCCCGGTCCCGGCCCCGCCACCTCCCAGCAGGGGCCGCAGCCGCCGCGCCCGCAGCCAATGGGGGGCGAGCAGGACCTGGGGAGCCGGCCCCGGGAGGCGCTGATTGGCTGCGGGCCCGAGCCCCGCCGGCCGGGCCGGGCGCTGCGTTGAGCCAGGGCATCCCCTAGCGGCCCCGGCGGCACCGGGCAGCGGCAGCGGGGCTGAGGAGGGGGGAACGGGACCGGAGACGGGAGAGGGAAACGGGGAGAGAGGAGGGGGAGAAGAGGGGAAAGGGGGGAGGAGGGAGGAAATAATGACAGGGAAGGGGAGAACGACAGAGGAGAAGAAAAAGAAGAGAAAAAGAAGAGAAGGAGGAGGGAAAAAGAAGAAGAGAAGAACAAGAAGAGGAGGGAAAGGAAAGGAAAGGAAAGGAAAGGAAAGGAAAGGAAAGGAAAGGAAAGGAAAGGAAAGGAAAGGAAAGGAAAGGAAAGGAAAGGAAAGGAAAGGAAAGGAAAGGAAAGGAAAGGAAAGGAAAGGAAAGGAAAGGAAAGGAAAGGAAAGGGAAAGAAGGAAAGGAAAGGAAAGGAAAGGCTAAAGAAAAGGAAAGACTAAAGAAAAGGAAAGGAAAAACTAAAGAAAATGAAAGGAAAACCTAAGCAAATGAAAGGAAAGGAAGGGAAGGGGTAGGAAAGGAAAGGAAAGGAAAGGAGGAAAGGAAGACTAACGAAAATGAAAGACTAAAGAAAATGAAAAAAAAATAAAGAAAAAATTAAAAAGGCGGGAGAGGAAAAGTAAAAAGAAAAAGGAAAAGAAGAAAAAAGGGGGAGAAGAAGGGGGAGAAATAAAAGGGGGGGGGAATGATAATGATTAGAGGGAAAACAAGTACAAGGGATTAGACAAAATCACTCACGGTGCCTTTACGCGCCGTGTCTGCTCACGTCTGCCTGGCTGCGGGGAAAGCGTCTCCCTGGAGTCTTTATACGGGGGGAGCTAATTAGGAACTGGGCTCCGCGAAGCTGCCGCTCCCCGGTGTCCGCTCACGGTGTCCGGTCGGCGGGGCCAGCGCCAGGCTGGGCTCAGCCCCGACGGGCGGCGGAGGGGAGCAGCCAGAAGGGAGCTCCGGTCCCTGCGCCCTAAAGCCGGCTTTTAAACCGGTTTTAAGCCCCCGGTACTGGCCGTCCGTAGGGACAGAGCGCTGAGGGATAGCGCTCCTCCGTGGGGATGCACCTTTATGTATCCATTGTATTAGAAGTCGTAAAATTCAGGGTGATCCCCTCAAGTTCTTGGGGCGCAAGGGAGAGGAGAAATGGATTTTTTTGCAGGCAAGAGCGCAACCTTTCCGCTCCCCGACCCCAGATTTAAGCGTTTTATGGCGGGGAGGACGAAGCGTCTCCCTGGGATTTGCCTCTTTATCCCCGCTTCCCAAACTTCCCCAGCTCCCACGCAGACCCTGCGGGCGAGGGTGGTCTCCAGCACTTGGGAAATTCGCTTTAAAAAGAAATCTCTTTTAACATATGGGTACGGGGGGGGGGCGGGGTTCTTAGTGCCAAGCTGGAATTTTGGGCCAGGTGAGCTGAGATTCCCAAATCCCCCTCCATCCGCAGTTACAGCCCTGGGACCTCCAGCCGTGGGACCACACGAAAGGAATTTCCTTCTGGAGGTCACAAAATTGCTGAAGCAGCGAAGAAATGTGCCTTTCCCCTGTCCGGGGGTAGGGAAAAACCGTTTTCCTTCAGCTCTTTGGTGGGTACGGAATGTTTAATGCGAGGTAAAATGAATTATGTCAAAATATAAGAGAATGAAATAAAATAATGAATTTTAAGGGAATAAGAAATAAAATAAAATAATAAAACGTAATAAAATAAATAATAATATATATATATAATTAAAACACATATAGCTACACCAAGTCTGATCAATGGCGAAGGAGGAAGAAGTGGGAACGGCGCCGAGGGCCCCGTCCTGCCCCGACGGGCGGGGGGTTAAAGGGTGGCATTGCGGGACCCTGCGCACCGCCTGCCTCTCGCAGCCCTAGCCCCAAATCTGGGGGGAGAACACTCGCTTTCACATCTGGTTTCCTGCGCTTGTCGTTTTCTCTGCGTTATCACGCTAACAGACGCGATGCTCCTATCCCCTCCCCAGCCGGGGGTGAAAGAGCGATGGGGAGGGCAAAACCACCCCCTTCATAAAAAGAAAAAGTGGGTGGAAAAGAGGAAATAAAGAGAAAGAGAAAAGCAATCCCATCATTCCCCCCCGTATTAATCTGTGATCCCGAGGAGCGCTGGCATTGACCGTCCTTTTCCTAGGCTGTGGCTGCAGCTCCAGCCCCTCGGCCCACCCCTCAACCCCCCCCCTCAGGGTTTCCAGTGACAGCTCGGCCTTCAGAGGAGCCCATTGTGGGAGCAATTAGCCCCAAGCTGGCCACCAGCAGCCAGATAAGGCCCGGGGGCTCGGGGGTTAATTCTGCCGGGGGTAATGGGGGGGGGGAAGCCAACATCCCTCCTAGATAGGGGAGTGATGGCGGGGTGTGCGAAGAAAATGGGGCCAGTTCTGGTGCTAAAAAAGTCAGGAGGAAACGCTTTTGACCAAAAATAACTGAAAGTCCCCCAAAAGAGGGGAAATAAATGATGAAATAAATCAAATCAACGACAATTAAATACAATAATCAAACCCACCCAAACTGGGGGAGATGGGGCAGTTACCCAGCCTCCCCCTGCCTTAAAAATGACCAAAGGGCACTAAAGCTGCCTTAGCCCCCCCCCATTTTTCCTCCAGGTCTCCCTATTAAAATAGGTTTTTAGGGAGCATTTTCTGGTGCCGGGGCCACCCGCTGCCTCTGTCCCCATCGGTGCCCATCGCTGCGAGTGGCACCTCGGGGCTCGAATAGGCAGACAAACACACCCCCCCCCTCCCTCTTTTACCCTCTTTTAGACGACAATTGACTGAAAGCGGATTAAGTTACGTTTGCCGGGCTGGTTTTTTCCAGGGTACCAGAACAGGACAGGTAAAGCTGTACAAACAGCCGGGAGCGAGGAATCGGGGGGTTACGGAGAGGACACGGCCCAGGGCAGAGCTCCCAAGATTGTTACTTCATTTTTTTACTTGTATTATCGAATATTTTTGTTGTCTGTGTACAGCAACTGGCTCCGAGGAAAAAGGACCCGGTTTTGGACCTCCCCCCCGCCGGGCCCTGTTAATGCGGCTGAGATAATCTGGGGTTAAACAAAGAGGGAATAGATTTTCCCTTTTTCTTTTTCCTTCTCGATCCAGGCAGGAATTAGGAGCTGTTTCCCCACGGCCAACCCCCCCTCCTCCTCTTTATCAGTAGAAAAGAATAATCACCATCCTTGCAGATAGGGGCTGGCAATAATAATAATGATAATAATGATGATGATGATAATAATAATAATCATCATCATCATCATCTGAGAGAAAAAGAGACGGAGACACTACACCCGCATTTCTGCATTTCCCCTTTCGCACCCCATGCAACCTCCCCCTGCTCTGAAACCAGCCACATGGGTGGTTTTTCTTCCTTTTTGTTTTATCTTTTCCTTTTCTTTTAATATCTACATGCATATTTCCGTTCTCGTTATTCATCTCTCTCCCCTCCGCGAAGATGGGGAGGAAACACGAACACACGCACACACAAAGCAGCGCCGGAGCCATGCAAATCCGGAGCGGGAGCAAACCAGCGGCTCATTGCACCGGGTCCAACGCTTTTCCCCCTTCGTGCACCAAACCCCCGCTCCAGACACACTTTATTTTCCAGCAGAAATGATGTTATTTTATGGGGTGGGGATGGGGGCGACCCTGTTCTGCCGGAGAAACTCGGAGAATTAAAATTGGGAGGAGAGAAACTGGGACTTTTCTTTCCCCTCCTCTGCCTCCCTCCCCCCCCTCTCCCTTTGAAGCTGAGGGGAGGGCGACTGCCCCGGGACACTGCTAAAAAAAATAGAGGCTGAGAGAGATCAAAAACCGGCTCCGCAGGTCCCAGAGGCGGCTTCTCGCCCCCGACACATTCCCCGAACTGCGCGGCGGAGGCAAAGGCAAGGGGAGAGAAAGAGGAGGAGAAGGGGGAAAAACCTCCGTGTTCCCCCATGCCGCCGGTGCCCCGTCCTGCTCCGGGACGGGAGGCAGATTCCTGCTCCCTTCCCACTCTCCTTTCCTCTTCCCGTGCCTCCCTCCGTAGTTTCCAGCTCAACACGGTAAGTCCCTTTGCTCCCCCGGCCACCCTTTCCCTTTCTCAGACACCAAAGGTGTTGTTTAGAACGGCGTTCTCCTTCTTACTTGAATTTTCCCCTCTATTTTTCCCCCTATTTCCCCCTTTTCCCCTCTTTCCCAGCTGCGCGGAGAAGCTCCGCACCCCTCCGCGCTGCGCTGCGCGGGTCTCTGCTGCTGCTCCTGCCTGCCCGGGGCTGAGCTTGGGCAGCGCTCCTGTAGAGGCGATCGCACGGTGAGCTCACAAACGGGACAAGAAAAAGCAGGAAAATCCCTAGAAATCCACTCCAAATTAAGGGGAGATTGAGGAAATTAGCATTTAAAATATAAGTTTCATATGTATGTATTTATATATGTAAGAAGGGTCGGTTTATTTTCGGGTTTGCTTCATCATTTTTTGCCAGCGATAGATTTGAAGCGAAGGCAAAAAGCATCTCGCTTTAAACCCGATCTTGAGCCGTTCCCCTCGCACCCAACCGAAAAGGTGAAGCTGGCGTCGGGTTTAATGGCTTCTCTTCTAAATTTTCCTATTATTTCCCCAAAAGCAGGAATCACGCTGCGATTTAGAGACAGCAGAAAACACGGATCGCCGTGCGGTTGGTGTGAAAGGAGGAGGCTGATTTACCACCCCCCACTTCCTTGGCCAGGAGCAGGGGCATATCTCAGCCTCCCGGGATTGAAACCGGAGTCATTTACTCCTGGAAGCGTCCTGCTCCAGCTACTTTAGAGCTGTCCCTGCACCCCCAAATAACCCCCCTTGTCCACAGAACCATCCCTCCAGGTGTAACCCGGCACGGCCGCCTCGCACAGTGCTTCACGTTTACCACCCCATGCTCCCAAATCCAGGTTGTACGAGCATCGTGGTGAAATCTGCGGGATTTCTCTCTGAGGAGGGGAATATTTCACCCCAAATTCCCCTGAAGGGCCCATATAGGCAATTACCGCCCTCTCCCAGTGCAGCGGAGGTGCTGCCTGCATCCCGGGGGGGGACCGGAGCCCTGTTTTCCCTGCATTACCCCGCTCTCTACCTGCCCCAGCAGGAAGCCCTTCCTCGTCTCTTTTTCACACTTGAAATTAAAAACTAAACCTCAAACCCTCGTGTCTGCAGTCAAATTAAAGCAAAATAATAACAATAATAATAAAATCCCCGGGATAAGGAAGCGTTTTGCCCCAGCCAGGAGCAAAGTGCCGGGAGGGAGGACGGACCTTCCTAATGGAGTAAAACAAGCTGGGCCGGTGGTTGTTAATTATCCGGTTGCATTCAAATCCGTCACCCCGAGCCCGCTGCTTGTGTACTGAGAAGAGAAGGTAAGAGGAGCTGGGATGGGTGGATGGATGAATGGGTGAATGCGTGCATGAATGGATGGATGGATGGATGGATGGATGGATGGATGGATGGATGGATGGATAGATAGATAGATAGATAGATAGATAGATAGATAGATAGATAGATAGATAGATAGATAGATATAGATGATAGATAAAGTATTTTCTCCCCTTTCTGTTTTAAAGGCGCCCAAGGACGTTAACGCGCGTTTCTGGGCAGCCCAAGCCATTTCCAAGCTCTATCCCGGAATACTCCCTGCTCAACCTGGAGGGTTGCAAATGTTCCTACAAGAGGATAAAGAAAAGCAAGACCTAAATCCAGGAGAGCCTGGAAAGAGGCGAAACTCTCCCCTCGTCCTCCGGGTTCTGCCGGAGCCCGGCCTGGCCCGGCCCGGGTGTACCCCCGAGGGGTACGGGGACGGGTTCTGGCCTCAGGCCGAGGCCCCTCTTCCTCATCTCATCCTCCTTAACAGCGCATCTGCCCTCCGCGGCTGGGGCTTAGGTTTATAAGGCATAAGAAGGAATATGAGCAGAGCGGGGCGGAAGATCGCCCTAATTAGAGCCTATTAGAAGCGTAGGACGAGCGTTGTCTATTATCTAGTAGATATTTTTAAAGCGAATATAGATAGTACTAAAAATATTGTATAAATTCTGCCCTTTACAGCACAAAGAGAGCTAGCGTGATCAAATCAACATCGCTGAGTATGAACCGCGGGGAGAGCGCGGAAGAGCGGAATCCTGCCCGCACGGACATCACTGCGCTCATAGGGGCCTCGGGGCTGTACATACAGAGGGATCTGCACATAGGTAGGGAGCCAGGCACAGATCATTCCCTTCCCGTCCTCAGATCGGCATTTCCCAATCCAGCGATGACAGTGACGCGTCCCGGCTCCCACCGCGACCATCCCAGCCTCGCTCCTTCCCTAACACCCGGGGAAAAAAAACAGCTTTTTCTCACCCGCTTCCCAAATTTCCTGTCTTTCCCTAGCCGGGGGATGCCTTTCTCCAAGGTCACCGGGAAAACCCAACTCTCCCCCTAAGGAACAAGGAAAAGGGGGGGGGGAAGGCGACGGGTTGGGTTTCAAGCCCTCGAGCCGAGATCCCCATCCCGATCTCCACGTGGCGAAGGAGTGAAAGGAGGCAAAGAAGGAATTAAAATAATAAAAAATAAAGAAAATGAGAATTAAAGAAAGGAAAGGGGGGGGTGGGGGGTGGAGATGCAGGCACCCGGGTTAGGGCATTCACTGACCTGGGCAGAGGCGGTTCCTGGAGTCCCGCTCCGGTGGAGCTCTCAGGGCAGGAGCGCAGGAGCAGCGCTGGCATGTCGCAAGCTCCCTCCGAGGGGGAAAACCTGGGGGAGCCGCATCCTCCAAAAGCCCACCCTCCTCCTCCTCCTCCTCCTCCGGGCTGGGCTGAAGATCAGAGCTCTTCCGGGTTGGGAAAGGGCAGAGAAGGAGTGAGAGGAATATGATGGGCCGGTTCTTTACACACCCCTCCCGGGAATCACAGGGGGCGGGAAAAGAAGGGGGGGGGACGGATAGGGGCAGGGCCAGGTACCGGGGCTAGCAGCGGTGTGAGCGTGATGCGACCTGTCCCGGGAGCGACTGTCACTGCCGGGAGCCTTCAGTGCCTGGGGACAGACAGAGACTGGGGGGGGGAAGAGGGAGGGAAGCAAATACTAAGCTGACGGTGACAGAAATAACGCCGGAGCCCGCTCCGCTTGCCTCGAAAGCTTTTGAGGAAAAGCGGTGAAATTAGCTGTTATGGGCTGTTTCTCCTCCTCTGTCCCCCCTTTTCTTCGGGAGGGACTTTTATTGCTCCTGTTTTCCTTTATTTATTTTTAATTATTATTAATTCTTAAATATACGTTGGTGCAAGGCTCCTGGATTTCGACATAAAAAAAACACCACCCTAAACCCAGAATTCCGATCCACACTCACCCCCTGGCATTTGGAAAGCTCAGGGGGGTCTGTTGCCCTGTCCCCCTCCTCTTCACCGGGACGAGGAAGGCTCCTCTGCAGGAGACACCGACCTCGGGGGTCGGTCCCAGCCCGAGGGTCTGTGTGTCCCCCCACTATCCCAGTCTGTGCTTCCAGAGCTGGATGGGCTCGAAGCCAGGGCCGATCTTGCAGAATGAACTGGAGGAACTGCAGTCTCCTGTCCCGATCAGCCTCTTTCCCCGAAGACCTGGGGGCTTTCGGGGGCTGGGAAGGGAAGATCCTCCCTATCCCCCCAAAATGCTGTAGGGCCACCACAGGCTTCGTGGGATGCCCCAATTCTTGCAGCTAAGAGGAGATAGAGACGAAGCTTTTAACGCCCCTCAACTCGTGTTTGTGCCCAAAACCTAATGCTGCAGCCCCAGTGTTCCCCCACCGAGCAAACTTCCACCTTGGTGATGCTCTTGTTTTACTATTAGGATTTGTGCTCATTTCTGCAATGCACTTCGTGGGGAAGGGGGGATCCTGTCAGCAAAACCCAGCAGTGGCAGCTTGGGGGGGAACTTCCCCATGGAAAACACGTCCCGGAGCGCCCACACTGACCTACTGGCGTGGGCAGGCGCTTACCGGGATGGAAGGGGGAAAAAGTGGGAAGAAAGGGGAGAAAAACACCTCCCTTACCCCAATTTAACATTACACTCCACTTCCACCACTGGCATAAAATGCTTCCATGGGAATAAACGAGGAATGTTTTGTTCCCAGGACTAAGGAGGGTGCGTGGGGCTTCAGAAAGTGGGTCGAAAATCGATAATTTAGGGAAAACAATAATAATTATATATATATAATTAGTTCTGGATAATATTATTCATATTATACATATATATAATTACAATCCTGCTCCCGGAGGGATATTGTTGGGCTGGGTTTTTTCTGCTGACGCTGGGAGTTGCTATCTCTGATTCTAGAGTGACTCCCTGTGAGGTGAAAGGTAACGCGATCGCCTCCCAATTCTATCTTTAGAAAACCCATTCAATTAAGGTAATAACTTAAAGCTCATTAGAACTGCGACCGGAGCCTTCCCACCACGAAGCCCCTATGGAGCCAGCTCGGGCACCCCTGGGCAGGCGGGTTGAGCCCATCTACCCCCTCTAAACCCGTGCTTTTTGCTAGGAAAAAGGTTCGAAAACCAGGGTTTTAAAGCCGAGAAGCTTGAGCGGATTGTACGGAGCCGGCTGGAGGAGCCGGGGCTAAATCCTGACGGGGTATGGGATAAAATATAAAGGAGAATACAGCTAAAACTAGGCAGGGTGTGTATTCTACATCACCGGGCAGGGAAAATCCCTGGGAAATCTGCTCCCCAAAAACAGCTCTGCGGGAGGGAGGGGGGATCAACGGGGAATATGTCGGATCCCCCACAAAATGCCCAGAAATACATAATAAATGAAAGAAAGGGGGGTGTGTGAGAGAGGGAACTGGATCTGGGATATCTGAGCGCACTGTAGAAACTGGGGAAACGAAAAATCAAGGATCCTCCTGCAAAAACCTCTTGGGAAGGCCATGGAGATGGAATCCCTATTCCCCCGGCGTGGGGAGGAGGGTAAGAGGGAATTTGGGCACAGGCGCAGGCGCATCCACACAGCACACCACACCCCCCAACCCCCCCCCCAGTCTCTGCATTCACCCCGCACCGCCAAGTTCATTTCCAGCTCTGAGGGCCGGTGATTCAAAGGTTAAACATAACTAATGAGGCTTTAAATGGCACCCGGGGTTTATCAGCGATATCGCAGACCTTCCCTGATGCCTGCGGTTTAGGTCCCAATATACATTAAAAGCAATAGCCAGGTAGCCAGAGGTTATTTAAATACATACATGCATATATATGCGTGTATATATATATTTGTTTGTGTGTTTATTTATTTATTCACACACACATATATTTTTTCCTTGTGTGGAATTTATACATTGGTGTGCGCGTGTGTATATATATTCCGTATATATTATATATCTCATATATTCCACATATGTAATATATTAATATACTCCACATACAGTATATTAATATATTGTATATATTCTACACTATACACGTATAATATATTATATGCTTTTTTCTACAATAGATGAAAAAATATATATCTTGTATACATTATATATACTTTCTCCCCCCGTGTGTTTTCCAACGTCCATGGTGAGCCTGTGGCTCTCCCAGCGCATGTGGCTAATCCCACCTCTCGCTCTCCTCTTGGCACACATTTAGCCGCCTTATACCTCGAAATAAATACCTAAACACACACACAGAGAATCGATCAGGCTCCGCCTGAACCCAGATTTGCAGTCGGACCTTCCATAAATACGATCCGCGCGGTATTGTTAGTGAGAACCGCTCCGGCGGCTGCAGGGAGGAGGTTGGGGACGGGTTATTTGCTATAATTAAACTGCTCTGACAGAAAGCCCACCTTTCTCTGCCCCCAGCACGGAGCAAAAGCGTCAATGATCAATAATTCCCCCCTCCCCGGCTGTGAAACGTTCTCAGACAGGTTATATTTAATATCATCCTCGTAATCTTCATTTCCAAGGAGGAGTAGAACGCTCCCTTCGTCTTGCTCGCTCCAAACGAGCCGCTTTGGCACTGCTTTGGCATTGATCCTGGGCTTTGTGTGCGCGGGGTGTATTCAATTCGCTTTAAAACGATTTCCATTAAACGCAACCTCCCGCATTCGGGTAGGCTCGACCTAATGACTTTGTGTGAACGGTGGGGAGGGACAGAGGGGATGGGGGGGAACCTCAGGAATTATACACATGCACACCCCTAAAATTCCCCTAAACGAGGGACTCGGGAGTGAAATCAAAGCCAGACCCCAGCAAGTCGCCCCGGTTGCAAATTCCCATCCACTAGAGCCAAGGTGCAAAATGTATTTATAAGAACACATCCAACACGTGGAAGTGGGGGATTTTAATTAAATCTCACTGCGGCTCTAACAGCATGGAAGTGATATTTCATTCCGAGCCCGCCTCTTGCTTGTGTTTTATGGCGTTTTCTTGCCTCTGACTTTTCTCTCTCTTCTTTTTTTTTTTTTCCCTAAATATTAGACGAGGTACAGAATTATAAATGACTCTTTCCTTATCTGAGCTGCTCACATATCCAGGATCAGAGGAGCTGATTAAGAAAGAAGTCAGAGGCAACGTTGGATTCATAATGATTCGGAATAATGAATCCTTATCTCTGCTTTCCAGATTATCACCCTTTCAGCTCCCAATGTTTTGTTACATGGGATAATTTATTGCATCTAATACATCACAATGAATCTGATGGCGGAAAGCGATGGGCAGCGTTGGGGGGGGGGGGCGGGGGGGCAGGAAAAAACCCCAACCCAAAGCGTGAGTCCTTATTTTAGTTGAGCTTTAAACAGAGGGGCAGCGAAACTGATTTGTTTTATTATTATTATCTAAGAATTGGGGAAATATAAGGTAAATCTGATAATAATTATAATAAATGGGGAGGGGAAGAGGAGCTTTAATTAATGTGTCACTTTCAGCCTGAAATTAGGAAAATCGACCGGAGCTTCTCCTCTCGCTGGCTGTGAGATCCTAATTTTACATGATTTATATTTTATTCAAGGGGGAGATAATGCATCATAAACACGGGCTAAAGCACGGAGCCGGGTGAAGATAAAACACAATTTGCATCTTAGTTTTTCTCTCCCCTTCTTCTTTTTTCTCTTAAGGGAGGGCTGCCAATAATGTTCAATTTTTCTCCCCGCCCCGTTGTCAAATAAATACATGCACAGCAAAGAATCGATAAGGTTCCTGCTAAAGGAGTCTCTCCCCTTTCTCTCCCCGTGTCTCTGCCTCCTTTTCTTTTAAGGTATTTCTTATAGACCGAAGAAACTCCGAGCGTTGCTTTGTATGTAAATGGAACGCTGCTCCGGCTTTCTGGCTGCAGAAATAAAAAGGGAGGGGGTTAAGGGGTGGGATTCACCCGAAATTATTGATATTCGTGTGCCTGAGGAGGGGAAGATCTGCTGATATTTATGCTGGATTAGGATGGATTCGTTTGAATCCAGGGAGGGAAGGAGCAGCCGGGCTCTGCCTCCTCACCTGTGCGGGGGGGAAAGATGGATTTGAACTATTTCCTGCGGGGAATAACCCCCTTTGCTGCGCTCTGAGGGATGGGGTAGGAAAAGGGGGGAAAGTCCCAACGCAGCCCGAAAGTACTCCTCCACAGAACCACCGGTAACGGCTCAAACACCCCCAAACCCCACCCTGCGCAGGGCTGGGGGTGCTCCTCACCCCCCGCGTTAGAGCATCCCCTCTTCTTCCTTTAGACAGCAGTGACCAGAAAATGGTGCCTAAAATCCTTTCCGTGGTCAATTTGCTGCACCTCGATTTGGGGGTTGTTTTTTTTTTTTTCCTTCCTTTTATTTTTCCTTTATTTTCCTCACCCCCTTTTTCCTTTTTCTTCTTTCTCTTATTTTCCCCTCCTTTGCGTCCCTTTATTTCAATCTTTTCCCCTTTATTTCTACCCCCCACTCCCACCCCCGCCCCCAGTTCGTGTACGGACATTCCCGAACCTAATATTCCCGAGGACAGGTGCTGCCAGCCCTATTCTCTACCTTGCTTTAAGTTTCCCTGCCTCCCTCCCGTCCCTTCTTGGCTCTGCCGCCACAACGACGGTGTTTAATCGTTAACCACCTCCAGCGCGGTCCTTTTCTATTTTCTCTCCAGGAAGCGGGAGAGGTTTCTGAAACAAGGTTGAAAAATAACTCGGTTTTCCCCTTTGCCTAAAGGGAAAAGCTCCCACTAGGGATCTGGACTGGGGGGGGACCTTCCCCACCACCACCCGTGTGCGTGTTGCACGTCTCCCTGCTATAGGTCCATCGTTTTCTATGCGGTGCTTCCCAAATCCCATCCAAACGGTAATCTCCGCTTCCCTGCTCTCCCTCCACCGTCTATTCCCTGCAATATTTGTCCAGGAATTTCAAGTATCAATTATAACCGAAATTTTTGATATCCCCCCCCCAGTTTGGAGTGTAGATGATTTGATAGGAATATACACATATATAATACCCGTTCTCCCTCAGATGAATTTATTGGACCACGTCCCACCCTTAGCTGAACATTCAATATTCCAGCATTATCTCCGCACTTAAACTCGCTTTCTCCATTGCTGTGCCAAGATAAATTTGCATAATATTTGCAGTTGTAATTAGCTGATGAACATCTCTCAGCCTTCCCCTTTGTTTTCCGCGCGTTTGGTTTTCAATTGATGCCACTTTTGATCTTTAATATTACAGTATCCCGATAGAGTATTTTATATCTTATCTGGAGCGCATGAAAGCCGGGCAGAAAGGGGGGGGTAAAAAAAAAAAAGGCAACCAAAAACAGGGAGAAAGGAGAAGGAGGAAAAAGGCACAGAACGAAGCCGAACTAATCGGAGTTTCCAAAGGTTGCTTCAGATCCCTGGATCCGCAGTTATGGGGCAAACGTGATAAATGTGGGAATTAGAGAGATTTTAAAAGGATATAAGGGCTTAATCGGGGGAGGTACCGCCCGCATCTGGGCATCACCCTGGAAGGGCGACGGGGGTTGGGAACACGGGGTTGGGGATACAGGAGGTTGGGGATACAGGGATTTAGGACACGCGGACTGGGGGACACCCCATTGTGTGTGTGTCTGCCCCCGCTCCGGGCTTGGGGACCTCTGGGAGAGGCTCCCTTTGGACTTTTAGGGACTCAAACACATAAGTTGGGGGTTATTTGTTTTATATATACAAATATATATAAGCGTGTGTATATATAGGTGTGTGTATATATGTATACATATATATGCCTAACCTGGGGGGGGCTGTGTGTGCTTTCTCCACCCAGCAATTGCATGGGGTTCAGCCCATACCGGCTGCCCAGTACCCCCCGACCCCCCTCCCGTAGCATCATTCCCCCGCCTCCAGGGTCACCTCCGCTCGCAGAGCCGGGAGTAAAGGATGTTATCACGTCGGGAGGGTTATTAAACCGCTAATGAATGAGTGTCTGTGAGACTCTGGACGGGCTGGAGAGACTGCGGGAGGGGGGCTAAGGGGGGAAGAGGAGGCAGAAAGGCTCGATCTTCATGCCAATCTCTGGAACAAATAGCTAACATTTAACGTTTACACCCTGCTTGGCGACGAACTGGCGCTCCACGGACCCCTGATCCAGGCTAAAATGTCCAGAAAGCCTTTGGAGAGAACAAGTTCCTAGCTATCAGGTTCTTCTGATCTCTCTCCTCCTTTCATAGGGCTTTGGTTTCAGGCTGGACTTGTCCAATGTCTGCTTTACCGCTGCGAGCTCCTAAATGAGTGTCAAGGAGGCGAATATCAAATAGCAGAGAGGTCAAGGCGATTTGGTTAACCGTTGGCTGGGCTGATGGCTTTAAACTTGTGTGGGAGGCTGGGGACGTGGTGGGGGGGAGGGAAGGAAAAGGGGGAAGGAATGGGAGGAAAGGGGAAATAAACCCGGGAGAAAGGAAAACAGGGAAAGGGGGATAGAAAGAGGGTGGAGGTGCGGGATTGATGCTTGGAGAGCCCCAGAAAGGCAGCACCAACGATGAGTGGTTGAGGGTTATGGGAAGCCTTGGTGGAGGGTTTACTGGTGGCACTGGTTAGGCTGGGGGTGTCCTTGTCCATGGGCAATGCACGTATTCTGGTGGCATCTACATTTGGGCTTGATCCTTTGTGTTTTACATGGGATGCTGCACCCTGAATGAGCGTTGGGCTTTGAAGACATGGAGAGGGGGATTCTGTAGCATGCAGATGGTAGGACAACACTGTGTTTGTGTGTGTGGGACAACCCAAAGGTGGATCTCAAAGCCCCAAAAGACAGTGTGTTTGGGCAAAGGGCAGGGGTGGCTGGGGGAGCCAAGAGCCTGGGTTGGGATTTGTGGTCCTAGGGGTGATGTAGGGCATGCGTGGGGGTGTGAGGGTGTTTGGGGAGGTGCCATGTGTGTCTGTGCATTGGGAGGAGAGAGGGATGGATGTATGGAAGTGATGGGGATATGTCAGGATGGGGGCAGGTGAAGAGCCCCTACGGAACACATAAAGCTAGGTGTAAAGCCGCTGCGGCTGTAGCTGAAGCGCGAGGTGTGAGTTGGCTGTGGGTGTAGGATGGGGTTTGTAAGGGGGGGTCGTGTGGGGCTGCAGGACCCTGGGCGTGAGGGGCTGTGATGGGGGAATGTGACTGTTGGGTGATGAGCACAGGGAAAACCTTGGGCTGGGTGATCCAGCATCACTCTCAGGGGGCAAATTCCCTCCCTGAGTGCTATTGCGCTTCCCATGGGGAAGCACAGGGACAGGCTGGGTGGCTCAGCAGGCAGCGAAGAAACCAAAGAGAAATTTTACTTTCCCTATATAATAATCCGCTTCAAATATATATATAAACACACACATATATATATAAATAAATAAGAGAGAATTTCCTGGAGGAGAAAGTTTTCTATTACTGAAGTGGCCAATGAACAGAACAAATACTCGAGGCCCTTTCCAGGCACACTGCTCCGCTACGGGGCCGCGCCAGCCCTCCCTTCCCCGCAATCTCATTCTGCTCCCGACACTAGCAGAAAGCTCACTCTGGTCCCAGGTAATGTAAAGCTCCTCAGCTGAATCAAGGCAAACAATCGCCATAGGAAATGTGTGCACAGCTACACACGGCTGAGCAGTGCCGGGGCTTGTAACTACTGCAGAGCGTGCAGGAGCTAAAACCAAGGGGAGTTAATCGTGGGTTTAGTTCCCATGCCCTTGACCTACAAGTTGAAGAGCTCAGGAGTGCAGTGCTGATGGAATACATCCAGGTGAAGGCTCCACTGCCCTCAGTCTAAAGCTACAGTCTCCATATTGCCCTGGCTTTTGGATTTTGAGCATGTTATGGGGGACCTGTTTCCTTCCACTCCCCCTTTTGGAGGTGCACAAAGGACTTCATGGGGCTGTCCTGTGGGAGCAGGGGATGCCGTAGGAGACATTTTAACAAAGCCTAGTGAGGACGGGAAAGAGGATGAGCGAATTTCAGGATCAAATATGCATTTGGGGTTATTTTTGTTCTGGTAGTTCCATTTGCTTGGCTGCTCAGGGCAGCATGAAGCCTGGAGAGCGTGGGGCCGCGCATCATACGGGCATCACCAAGGTGCATCCCTATGGAGAGGTGCCTCCTGCATGTGTCTGGATACGGATGTATTGGGAATGTTTGTGCAGGGGGTGCTTGTGCATCTGCAGGTATCTTGATACGTATATATATATATTAAAAAATACATGTCTATTCCATAGGAGGCCCAGAGCTATAGGTCCCTCCATGGCTCCCTCGTACATCCACATACATACACCCACTAAGGTTGCGTTTCCGGAGACATTCTCAAATAGAGCAGTGTAATTTCTCCGCTGATTTTGATTGACACGCTGTCCCTGGGATCATGTGTTAATCCCTTCTTCACTCAAGCCTTTTCATAACTCATTTCTCTCTGCTAGATGGAGACTCTGATGGTTACCGAGGCAACGATGATAGCACTAAGCCATTTCCCTCTCTGCACGGAGACCATTATTCCGCATGCATAGGCCATTTGCAACAAAGGTCGCCACAAAGTCATCCACAACACAGCACACGTTTATTAAACTTTTATTCCTTTTTGCCTTCCCTCCCCCTAACACAGAAACTAGCCAACACGTGTGCAATCTCTGCCTTTCTTTGGGGGGGGGAGAAAGATCTTTGTCATATAGGTAATAATAATAACCGTAGCAGATATTATTGTACCCAAACTATATATATCACACAGATCAGGGGCTTAGAGTTCCTGGTCTAGAAAGATCACGCTTAGATGGCGAGGTTTTGAACCAATGATTCCTATTTATCTTTTGTTCTCCTATCAAATAGTAACTTTAATAGCAGTTGGAGGAAAAAACAGCCAACAGCAATGATACGAGGACGGTGTGAGGTGAATATCTGAATGCAAAACCCACATGGAGATCTGCCCTGCAAAACGAAGCACCTCCCAGACCCCGATAACCAAATAACCAATAACCAAATAACCAATAGCCAAATAACCATCAGCAATGACCACCCCCTCAATGGGGTGATTTTCTTAAGTCCAATTTCTACTTGGCTCCTTACCTGGGCTTCCTGGGTCTGGGTATAAGTTACAGAGGGTCCTCCTTGGGTTAGGAGCTGGTTTAAGGGTGTTAAAAGCCAGCTCTGGTCGTAAGAGGACAATGGGTTAATGCACTGCTGAAAGGGCCGCTGCTAACCTGAGGTGCTCCCTCCCCACCAGCAAGGCTTTGCCCATATGGGGCCATGCTACTGGATTTTATTTCAGCCCCGTCCTTTGCCTCTGGAGACCGAATATGATGCATGGCTTTGGGCTGGCTTTTAGTGAGCAGCCTTTTCCCATCGGGAACGGCGTGGGTAAAGGCATAAACCCCTGTACTTTGGATCTGTGCATTTAGCACTGAAACCAACCCCAACAAACATCCACATGCAGCACCTTCCAGCCACCAGCCCCACCACTGCTCCTGGGGTCACAAGTCCTTATCCTGAAGCTATTTATCACCTCTTTCTATCTCTGTTTCAAGGCACATCTCTGGAGGTCTTACATTTCCAACCACATCAGGACAGAGATCCCATCCTGCTGCGATGGGGCTTGTAGCTGACGGCAGCAGGGACGGGCTGGGCGGCTTGGACAGTGCTGCAGCATCAGGTCTGCCACGGATGTGAAAGAGGAGGAGAAGATGGCCCACGGTGATAAGGTCCCAGGCAATTTCTATGGTGCCTCCTACTCTTCTCTGTCCAGACAGCTCCAGCGCTCCTCCGGGATCTTATCTCTCCCTATTGCTGCACCTCTTCGGCCTCCCTCCTACAGTGTCCTGCTCAGCGTGGTGCAAAACACACTCCTAATTGCACTGGCCTGGCCCAAAGCTCTGATCCCATCTGCCCTCTCTGACTCCCATCACTGGCTTCACTGGTTTTATCACCTATTTCACTTACATGTTTGATGCCGCCTCTTCAAAGCCAGGCAGAGGTCAGCCCAGCCCCAGATCCACCACTGTTTTTCCCTTTATTTTCAGTTTGGGAATTAAAAGTAATAGCAATTACCAGCCTTGAAAGGTTTAGCTTCTTCTTTTAGATATGTGGAGCCACTGAAACAATTGGGAAGTCTGTGAGTCCAACCTCTGCAAGTGCATTTAGTCCTGAGCTTGGAGATCCACCGAGAGGAAAGCATCTCCCAAGAGCAAAGCATCACTTGGAGACAGCCACAGCGATTTCCAAAACAGCCCATGTGCTTGTTTGCAGAGTTTCTGTTTTGCAAGGTATTCAAATAGTCAGAGACAAACAGGAGTTGGGCTTAATCTGCCCAATCTGCCATTTATCTGAAGAATCACTTTCCCATCACAACGCAACCACCACCACGGAGGGCGAAGCAGTCGGCCCAGCTGACACAGGAGAGGGTGGTTTATGACAGGGTGAAGTGACTCCTCTGCTGAGCACGGATTTAGCAGAGGTGTTTGAGAACAGCAGTGCCCTGGATCCTCAGTGGCTGGTGTTGAAGACCTACCACATCCACCCCTTCGAGCGGATGGGCAGCAAGAGCTAGCCTTGCTCCATTAGAACAGCATCACAAAGGGGGGACCTGAGAGGGACCGACCACGCAGGCAAGGTCTTGCTGTCCAGAGGATGCACTGCCTCACGGCACTTTTCACTCTATTCCCAAACCACATTAAGCCTTTCTGAATAAAAGCCGATTTCCCTTTTCCCCCTTCCCTCGCCACCCAGCATTCTGCCTGCCCTTGCACCACTCTTCCTATGGAAAGTCACCGGCCTGTCTGGCCTGATGGTCTAAAAGAAGGTGGAAAAATGCATTTCTCACAATTTCAGCTCATAAGGAGCGTTCCCAGCTCTCGCAGGGATGCTCCAGGCCAGGAAACACAGAGGGAGATTTACTTGTGATGCAGCGCTGGGATGGTGCTGGGATTTTTGAGCCAAGTGTGGCAGGTATTTTCAAGCCCCCTGCACTAATTGATGGGCTCTCTATATATCATGCCAGATAAAGGGCTCTTGTGCAGTAAATGCTGATGTTTAGAACATCCTGATAGTGTTTTGTTAACAAGAAGATAACGGGAGAGCAAGATACGTTTGTTTAGCTGCCTATAGATAAACCCAATAGGTTCTTTGTTAAGTTTTCATGACTGATGGCAGGTACTAAACACGATAAATAATACCCCAGGTCCTGATTGGAGCTACTGTAGCACGAATTGTAACCCACAGCACTGACCTGTGAGGGGTATGGAGGGGTTGAAGGGTACAGGAGGGAAGACCAGGGCTTTTATTCGGGCAGTGACCCCTTGTTTCTGAACAGGTTGGATCTAAGGAGGAAGTTCCTTACTGTAAGGGTGCTGAGGCACTGGAATGGGTTGCCCAGGGAGGTTGCAAATGCTCCATCCTGGCAGTGTTCAAGGCCAGGTTGGACAGAGCCTTGGGTGCCATGGTTTAGTGTGAGGTGTCCCTGCCCATGGCAGGGGGGTTGGAACTGGATGATCTTTAGGTCCTTTCCAACCCTAACCGTTCTGTGATTCTATGCTGGTGGTCTGATAAGGCTTTTCCAAGAGCCCTGCAGAGTGGTACCCGCCAGAAAAGCAAGAGATGGAAAGGATGTCGGCAATAAGATGTTTGAGGCAGTAGAAAAACAGAGGGGCTGTAAAAATTCAGAGGGAGAGGATGGTGGTGGACAGCCCCAGTTTAAAACCAGCCTTCTTCTCCAGGGCTCTTCATCAGCTCATCCAGCATGGGATGGCCCAAGAGTCTTTGGAAACGGAGGGTGAGCAGGGCTGTGTCTCAAAATCACATCCAGCAGATCCCGAGCATCCTTCTCCCCCAACCCAGGAGGACACTGAGTCAAGGCAGCATCTTCCTCCCTCCCAGGTTCACCTCATCAGGGTGCTTATTAGAAGCTGCTAATTGCAAGGTGGGTCGCTGTCAGCCCTCTTACAAAAGAGGGGTTTGTCACTGACCGATGTGGTGGCCCTGAGTCATGGGAGGAGATGTGGGGACACCCGGTCTGCCCGCAGTGGTCCTGGTGATGTCCCAGCAGTGCCCCTGTCAGTGTGCCAGCCTGGAAGGCCAAGGCTCATGTTAAAGCAGTGACAGATTACCAGCAGGGGGGGACATGCTGAGCGTCCAAAGCCTGCAGCTGCAGAAGCTGGCAGGGCTTGGAAGTCAGGCCATGAAGCAGCCCAGCTGTGGAAGGGGTTATAATTACACCGTGGTCAGCACCACCTCCCCTGGGAAGGCACCGATCTGCTCCCATTTCTTTGTTTTATTCTTCCCATGTTTCTGTGTTGTGCCTTTTAGAAGAGGAGACTGCAGGAGCTGCACCGAGATGATGCTGAAAGCACCATGACCCTTGGGTTGGTGCCCTCCCGGGGCATCCCACCAAGCAGCGGGATGAAGAGGGCTCCGAGCTTGGCTAAAAACCTCTGGGATGCTGGGAGCCTCAGCTCCCTTTCAGCCGGAGGTGAAGCCAGAAAGCAGCTGCGGCATCTCCAAGCTGGGTCTGGTTTTGCACAAGAGTGTGATGCCCGGCACAACATCATGGTTCGTGTCCCTAGGAACTGGGAGTGAGGAGCTCAGAGTTCAGGCTTCCACTTGAGAATGAAACGGATCCTTGTGCAGTTTGGGCTTTGGTTTCTCTGTCCCACCTGCTCACACGTGCATTTGTGTGCAGTGTTATAAAGGCTGTTTGTTTGGACGTTTTAATACTATAAGGAGATGCAAAAGGCTGGAGAAGAAAGCTCTGAACTGGGTTTGTGCAGTGCTCTGAAGGATTTGTGTTAATACCCGGACCAGCCCTGGGACATACCAAGAGCTCCGGATTTCTGCTCCTGCCTCATGCACATCTCTCCCACCCAGCACCATGCCAAGACCCCAGCAAAGCTTGGAGGGTTTTTGCCTCCTTTGGGTTTTCTGGCCATCAATAGCACCGTCCATTCCCATCCTCTGACCAGCTCCATGTCTGCAAGGGCAGCTGCAGGATTTGGCTGTAGATGAACCTCATCCTCCATTTACGCTCTAAGCCCAGATTACTTTCCAGCGATGGCTTCTCACCAAGCAAACACTGAAAGAGGAGGGAGCCTTCGTGTACCCAAGGCTGAACCACACGCACTCAAACACTCAGACTGTGAACATTTATGTCTGGAGTGAGTAGCTCTGCCCCGTAACTGGTTGGGAAGAACCTAAACATCCATTTCACAACCATGTGTGATGCAGGATTCATGTTGTGCGCCGGTGCCAGAGCCGGCCAAGAGCGATGGAGAGATGTAAATGGAAAACTCCATTTAAATGGGTCTTCCTGAGGAAACTTTGAAGAGGCATCCAAGAAATGAATGTGTTTTCTTCTAACGAGGAGCGTTGGTTATATCTCGTGGTGATCTAGAACAAGCCACATGCCAGTTATTGTTGGTACAAGCACAACAACCCTGACTGTGGGAAAAAAAAGAGTATTTCCAGGCATGTAGGACACAAAACGTGCTAAAGGCATTTTAATGACACCTTAATTAATCTCCAGGCATAGGTTAAACAGAGAATCTCTGAGAAGGTGTGTATGTGTGTGGGGGGTAATAACGAAAGTTAGGACTCGAATCAAAAGATGCTTCAGTACCTGCAGAAGCTATTAACTATAATTATATTCATTTCAAATATCCCCACGCATAAGAAAGGGTGAACTGGAGCGAAGGTTGGGAGCAAAGAGCAGCAAATCAAGGCTTAAAGAAGTAAGTATCAAAAGAATGTTGTGATTATCATAGGAACAAAAACAAACTCGAATGCATGTGGAGTGAAGGTGAGATGTAGGGAAAGAAATCCAAAGCAGCTAGGTGTGGAGAATTACACTGGAGGCAGCTCAGAGATGTCATAGCCTAAAGAAGGAGCAAGCGTGGCTTTAGAAGCCCATTATCCTGACCCAGGACCACAGACATGGAAATGCCTTTCTCAGATGTCTTTGTTGGCTGATAGAGTTTATCACAGTGAGCAGACTCTCGTTTCCAGACCGTGGTCCTGTTCCCACGTACACCTGCGACCACGCAGCCGGGGGCTCTGCACAGATGATGCTTTTGGTTCAAGGAGAAATGAAGCTGGTTTTATCCAAAATCACCTTTTCCTGCCCAGTTCTCACAAGCGCTTTGCTGAGCTCGCCCTGCCCTGTGAATGGGAGCTGTGCCAAGCAGCCTCCGGGGGAGCCCATGTACAGGCATCTCCCCATGCCTTTGGTTTGGAAGGACCTTGCAGAGGGATCCAGACTTCTGTGTGTCTCCTACATGGAGATCTTGGCAGCTAAGACCCACTTGTGAGATAATGTAAGCTGGCTCATAGAAAGGTGCCTGGAAAAGTACCCGGAGAGGTACCCAAGGATGAAGGAAGCTCAAAGGTGTATTTACAACAGATGTCACTGTCAAGACAAGGATTAGCTGCTAGAAGGGACCTTTCTTGTATCGCCAGGGGACTCTTCTCCATAGGTACTCACCCTCCTGGCCTCTGATGCTCCAGCACCAGCTTTGTCTGCTTGGTGTCTATGGGAGCTGGGAGCTTGGAGGTACCTGTTCCCACCTCAGCTTGGCCCCTGACGTGCTCTGTGACCTGGCACAAATCACTTCACCACCCTGCTTTGGTTTCGCTGCTCGTAACGCCAGCAGAAAACAAACCAGTCCTTGTTCAGAGGAGGTGAGTGATGCCAGCCCGGCCCTTTCGCTTCTCCAAGCACATCTGATGGGAACTACCACAGCTTTGGAGTCCTTAAGCCATTAAACTAATATCCACGCTGAATAGTGACCTGTTTTGATTACCCTTTCCCACTGATGGTTGGGGACACCCATCCACCGTGCCCAAGCACATGCAAGTATAGGAATGGCGTGATGGGACAATGTTGCACCCTGATGGATGTGACTAGATGTCTTGGGAGGTCCCTTTATGTCTTAGATTATAAATGATTGATTCTTATATTATAATAAACAGTGATTAATTGTGTTCCCCTTCTGGAGAGCTTGTTGCTAGCAGGAAGATGCATCTCCGTAAGATGACAACAGGCACTTGTCCCGCACAGAGGATATGTGCAGGGTCAGACAAGTAAAAGTGAGGGACTCGGTGCAAGCAGCAAGATACTTCTGATGGAGATAAGGATAACTCAAAGCGGAGATAAACAGCTAAATGACCACGTCGCTGCAGAGAACTGGAGTACCTCGGGGGTGGCAATGCCAAGAGCGCACTCAGCTCTGACACGATTTTGCAATGTGTGCATCCAGGGCTGGATTCATAGCAGAGCTCTGAGTCATGCTGTTTGGGGAGCGTTAACTCCATGACCAGGGCTTGCTATCCAGAAACAAGAAGAAAAACAAGGACATGATGCAGCTCCGCAGCTGTTTGAGCACGGCTTTAGTAAACAGAGCTGGTATAACACTCACCGGAGCCTCAGGCATGGGCTAAGGCACCGGTTCCTCCTTCCACCCACTTGCACACTGGTACAAAACTGGGAGCCCTGGCAATTAATCTGATCCCTCTGCATCTCCCCATCACCAAACCAGCCTGCTGGGTGCTGCCTGTAAACACAACCGGACCGTCAGCCGATGAGGATCCAGGCTGCATCCCGATATCCACAGCCGGTTAAAAGCCCAGGGAGCGTTTTCCAGCACAGCTCTGCCAACACGGGCACCAGGGTGTGGGAAGAATGCTGGCAGGACGATGAACTCATTAAGGTGGAGCTCTGTCACCACCTCCCGAAGGAATCTGAGATGAGTCCATCGCGCTGCTGTAGCCCTTGTGCAAGCGGGTGTAGGAAGGATCAGTCACCGGAGCCCCGCGCTCCCCTGCTCTACACACTGAAGTCAACGCCACCAGGAGAAATAGGAGCCCTTTCCATGTAAGTGAACTGATCTGGCTGATATCAAGTGACTCATTAAGGGCTTACAAAACTTTAGTAGCCCATGGCGTTGCTCTCTAGTAGTGGGGACTTGTTGGCTTGATACCTGCCAAAAGCTCACCTTGGACCTAACCATCGTCAGCAACAGCAGATCTCTCCTTGGTTGTGCTTGCAAGAAGTTGCAAACTGCAACTAGTTTAACTCTGAATAATCCAAAAATGCCAAAGAGATGAGCTGGATCTGCACTGGGTTAACAACCAACTCCAAAGCCTGCAAGGCAGGCGAGGAGGGGTGAAGCTGACCTGTCTTCACACTGAACAAATACATCTACCCAAATTGAGTGTTTTCTCTGTAGTTCGTAGCATTTCACCCTCTGCTTTCCTCCTTTCCCACCCAAGCCCCTCAAAACGAATGAAGATATCCCATAATGATTAGGTGTGAGGGTGCTGAGGCGCTGGCACAGGGTGCCCAGAGAAGCTGTGGCTGCCCCATCCCTGGCAGTGTTCAAGGCCAGGTTGGACACAGGGGCTTGGAGCAAGCTGCTCCAGTGGAAGGGGTCCCTGCCCGTGGAACCGGATGAGTTTAGGGTCCCTTCCAACCCAAGCCATTCTATGATTCTGTGATCTCCAAGGGGCTCTATTGGAGGTTCAGCTGGAGACTTTGCACACAGACATTGCTCAAGACCTTTACGTCATGGTTACGTTCCCTGAACGTCACCTCCCGTGTTAGACAGCCGCGACACCTTCAGCGGGATCCTCAGCACAAACCTGCTGCGCATCCTTGCTTTGGGGAACTCTCGCCAGGCCAAGGCAATCCTGAAGCCAAAGCGGTGCAGCACGTAACGAGGGAGGGCTGAAGGGATGTGCTTCCTTCTGAGCTGTGGCACTGCACACCCAGCCTGTCAGAAAGCAGGTGGCACTGCGGTAGGGCTCAGTTATTAGATACTGAGGCAAAGGCCTGGATTTGGGGCTTGACTGAGCATCTGTCTTTACAGAGAATACAGAGAACAACAGCATCACTTCATCCTCAGCACCTCAATATGTGCCCACCCCAAGCGCTAGCTCAGATATTTCACAGCCCATGAAGCCCAGAGAAGGCAGCTATTGTATGAATTATGAGAGGTGTATTTTGATGTCCCTGAAGTCATTTCAAGCAAGAAGCTGCTTCTCAGATGAAACCCCTCCAGACATCCCTGGAAACAAAAACCAAGAGTTAGGAGTAAAATAAAGTCTCAGTATGAGCCCAGACAGGTTCCTTGCACAGAAAGGCTCAAAACCAAGTGGGTGAAAAGAGGGTTGGATTGATGCTGGAAGAGGGTCAACTGAAGCTTGCAAAGCCAAAGGATCTGCCTGGTTCAGGAGTGGAGGGGACGGCTCCCAGCTCCCAACCTCAATGCAAACACAAGCACAGAGTTGCAGAGGAAGGCTCAGTGGAGGGGCAGCTTTACCTACCCCGTGTGAAGAGTGTTATCCTGGTTATCTAACCTGTGGGAAGGTCTGGGCTGTCTTTAGGAGCTTCACATCAGCCGGGTCCAAAGCCGAAGCAGAGCTACCAGAGCAGGAAACGTTACCCTCCTCTGTGGATGGAAACTGGGACACGCACTGATCCTGTGCCCAAATGCACCACTAAAGCCACGGCAGAGCTGAGAAGCGTCCAGCTTTCCTCACAACAAGATCATGTTTGTCCTTCTGAATGTGTGCAGTCGTTACCGTGTGGACAGCAATGAGTAGATGCATGCCCCCAGGATGACAATTCTTACAGCGTCTGTTAGGGAAGAGTTGTCAATGACATCTCAATCAAATACAGGTAATTTACACACTATTCCTTATCCTTTTTCCTAATTTATTTCTGTAAAAGGAAAAAGAAACAAGTATGGCTTTTAATTTGGATGCCAAATTAAAAAGAATCCACAGCCAGTAGTGCCCAGTCCCATAGATGGGGATGGACCAGCTTGAAGGCAGAAAGCTGAAGGTCTCCTGTACACAGCTAAGCAGAGGCCCTGGGTGACACAGTGATGGGGTGTCGGGCTGGTGACACCCTATCACAGTTGTCATTAGTGCCATGGTAAGCAGACAACAGGCACAGTAAGTTGTCAAACCCATGCTGGCTTAGGCAGGAGCTGACAGGCAAGACTTGGGAATCTGAAAACCAAATTCCTGCCTGTGACAGGTGATGAAATGTGGATTTCTGTAGAAGTCTCTTTCTCCTTCACCCCCTCGTTTAGGGATAAAATAATGAGGATATAAAAGAATCTAATTACTTTCTGTTGGGTTTTATACATCTGTTTCGAGGCTCTTATGGGAATGCTCACACTGAGAAGGTATCAGGGAGTTCGTAGGAAATCGCTTTCTTCTTGTGCTTTAAAATGTATGGGGAAGATCTTAGAATCATAGAACAGTTAGGGTTGGAAAGGACCTTAAGATAACCATGGACTCACCAAGATGATGGCTTGTGTTGAAGGACCATAAAGCTCCTCCAGCTCCAACCCGTGCCACGGGCAGGGACCCCTTCCACTGGAGCAGCTTGCTCCAAGCCCCTGTGTCCAACCTGGCCTTGAACACTGCCAGGGATGGGGCAGCCACAGCTTCTCTGGGCACCCTGTGCCAGCACCTCAGCACCCTCCCAGGGAAGAGCTTATCTCTATTCTGTCTCCCCTCTGGCAGGTTAAAGCCATTCCCCCCGGTCTTACCACAAGAGGCCCTGCTAAAAGGTCTTTTCTCCCTTCACCCAGCTCAAACCAGGCACAGCACTTGAGGGAAGCACCCCAGGAGCAGCTGCCATCGCCCACGTTTATGTGTGAGCTCCTGCTCGCATCAGCCAGGTACAAGCTGTCTGCTGGCCGTGAACCTCCCGTTACAGCCTCCTGTGCCATAGAGCACCCATGGGTTAATAGAGTCCCCAGAAGAGAAGGGTTTCCTAAAGCAGCATGAGTGACAAGAGTGCGAAGAGGGGGCCTATTCGGATTATGATCCAATTCATTCCTCTGTGAAGGAACCTCCTCTGCTGTTGAGACTTCAAACTTCTGAAGCAAACTGCTGTGATCTGAAGGAGATTGGCCATAAACCTATTTGTATTGAAAACTTCACCGTTAGTGAACTTCATTCATTAACATTCGTCCTGGCAAGGTTTCCGTATCTCAGCGTTCATTTTATGCTTTAATTTGGTTAGTAGGTCTTTGTTTCATCGTCCTATTGAAAGGAGAACAAAGAAGGTTTAGGCGATACAGTGGAGCAATACACTGTATTTTATCTCTGGAAAGCCCAGACAAAGTCAGCAGGCTCTGATACCCTCTGATTCGGGGACTTTCTTCATTCCATTTCTCCTCCAGGACATCTGGAATCACAAATCAGTTGCGGAGGAGAAAGATCCTCACTGCGTATAGCTGCGGACACCTTCAGAGGAGAAACACCTTGTCAAGCACAGAAATGATGCCCTGAGCACAACACACGGGAAGATTATCTTAGGGAAAGTGCGTGCCCATTACTCCAGGGATGGATGCTCTGTGGGTGTACCTCTGTCCTCCAATAAAAATCAGTTTCTTCCACTTGTGAGTGTTGTGCTTCTGCCTCAATGTTAGCAACATGTATTTTCCTGGGTGCAGAACTCATTAACACGTTGCAATTCCACCTCATGCCATGCAAGCACCCAGCGCTGCTGCTCTCCACAGTGACCCGCAGGCACAGGCTGCCCTAAAGGAGGATAAAAAGGGTAAAGAGGAGAAATCCCCCACATGGTTCCCCAATAAATTGAGCTGCTCCCCGTTCCCGATGCCGGCTGCTGTAAACCAACACAGCTCCGACTGACTCCCAACTGACTCTAGATAATCATCTGGCCCTGGAGTAGAGGCAGGATTCAACAAGCTTTTCTCATGGAATGGCTTTCATGCTCTTTTCTGGAGTACTTACTACCAGGATTCACTGTACCACTTAAATCCACTATGCGTGGTGCATCTCTAAAGGAGGGGGATTGCATCTTGTCTTCTTTTTACGGCGCAGGCAGATGGTGAGCTGTCTTCTCACTAAAACCCACTTTCTAAACTTCTAGCTGGTTCTGCTCCAGCTATCCATGGAAATAGATGCTCACAACTCATTTTCCTCTTGGATGAAGCTACCCTGAGAGGCAGGAAAACCATTCAGAGACACCAATGCTCTCCCATGACATCCAATGAGCAAACCGAGTGGCAACCCACCCACTGGGCCCTCTTCCCATGGGTGGTGGTGACCAAACCCCAGATCATAAAAAGGATTCAGAGGAACACGAACGCCCAACCGTAAGAATCAATTGGTCAACCAAGGGAGCAGCCCTGTGGTGGAGTCCACAGAGAAGAAACACAACCCATGAAGTTATGGTAGCAAATACAAACATCCTGGGGAGCAGCGAGTTTGCTCAGCACTGGGTGGTACAAGGGGCCATAAGGAAGGTCCATGACACATGGGTAAGTATTTCTGGAAGCCAGTGACTCTTTTATACCATGGATTCCTGATGCACACCCCAGTGTAAGTGAAAGGGGAGGCAGGCTCTGTGCGGCTACGGAGCAGGGCTGGCTTCAAACCGATGACCTGGAGGTGAAGGGCCCCTTCTCCCGTTACTAATCCCATCAGCCACACGAGCCTCCTGAAAACGGTGCTTTGGGGTTTCACTGCCATTTATAAAATCATAAACCCCAGGGTAGGAAACCAACCCGGCGGCAGCGATGCTCAAGCATGCACAGAAATAGCTGAAGGGCCAATGGGCCAAGTTCAGCCCTCCCGGGGCACCTTGAATAATGGTGTGGATTCGATGAGAGAAGTCCTGATTAATGGAGGGGAGGAGGAAATGGACAAAACAACTTATCAAAAGCTAGTTCTTTTATTATTGCAACCAGAAATGACCAAAGACTGTGCATTTTGTATGTGTGCACATTACACGTGGGAACAGAACCAACCGAGAATCAGGTCTGCAACATCCAACAATTCAAACTGAAACCAAAGGCAAAAATCAAACCCAAGAACCTTCTTGACTGGTAATTAGCAGGGACAGACTGTAAATGAGGTGGCATTGAACAAAGAAGGTAACAGTGCACTTGTAATAAGCCAATTTCAGCCGTATCTGCACTGATATGCAATTTTAACAAGTTCTATCAGCAAAGCCTCATTTCCCTGCCTAAACCTGGTACTGTTAAAACCACAACTGATTCATTCCCATTAATATCAATTTGGATGCATTTAGGAAATAACTCTTAATATCTGTGCAACAGGTTGAAGGGTCATATTCTCAAACATCAGTTGTTTCTCACTGGGTGGCTTTGAAGTAGAAATATCCCCAAATGAACCAACAAAGTCTAAAAGCCCTTTGGAAACAAAAGGTGTCATTTTTGTTTTCACGGTTTTAGCCTTGTATTTTAGTTAGCTCCCAAAACTACTGCATTACAATATTTAATACTGACTTATTTTATCTCTGCAATTTCCCCCTCTCACTTTGAATGGGGAATACAACTCATATTCGCTTTACTGGTCTTTCCAAGGGGATACAGAAGGCAGAGGAACGCATCCTCTGGCCTTGATGCTATTCTGTATCTCCTCCATCTAAACACGAGCCTGATGGTTTTGGCAAACTACCACTTGTTAAAGGAAAAGAAGGAAGTAAAAAAGCTCAGTTCCAGCTACAGATTAACAAGCTGCAGCTCCCATTAGAGGTGCAGAGCCCCCTGGCTTAAGCTCTCAATTCAGAAAGCATTTAAGCACGTGTATAACGAAGTGTGGGAACAGGCTCCTTGAAGGCAACGGGATTACTCACTTCTTAAGAAGTTACCACACGTTTAAGTGTCTGAATCAAGGCCTAATTACGGTGCCGGCCAACTCCTCATGCACACACCACTGGGGCAGATCTCACCAAGCCCTTAAAGCCATAGGGACAGGGTGGATGTCACCCCGGTTTTTAACAGCTGCAAGGCTGGTTTTCTTGGGCAAACCAAGGAAAAAAAGCCCTAAAAAAAATATAATCATAATTACAAAAAAAAAGAGAGAATTACTTTATAAATATCAGGTATTTACACGTGTGAACATCTTTTAATGGGAAGTGTTTTTACACACCAATGAAATGTACAAGCAATGATAAGGTACAGTTGACAAAGACTAAAAAAAAAACCACCCCCCCCAAAAAAAAACCCCAATGTATAAAATATATTACAGGTCCACGGAAATCAATTCACACGGAAGGAAAAAAAACCCACCCTGACACAATAGAAACTTTGTTTTTTTCCTTTTTAAAAAATAGAAGATATATCACAAAAGCTTGAACGTGTTTTATTTTATGTTAGTACTAAAAATCAAGGGCAAAAAGCTTCATATATTCTCGTCACAAAAATATTTACCAGCCACTCTTTTTTATTTCGGCCTTATGACTATCTGGCTCAGCAGGAGTCGAGGCTGAACTGCACCCAGACTACAGAAAACCATTCCAGAAGGTCGTCTCGGTTTACAACTTACTGCAAATTTACATTTTCCCCTCCTCTCAGCACCTTCCTGCAAAGGTTCAAGAGGGATTAAGAACAAATGGAGAAGGAACAGGGCAGGTATCTGTATTTACAACATTCGCCTTTGCTGCTGCCGAGCCACAGGAGCGGGAGCGGGAGCATGAACCACCGAAGTCTTCATGTCACCCTGTGCAAATTGGTCTCGGTAGGTGAAAGACAGCATCAGAATGTACCAAAATCCAACCCCCACCCCGCTTGGATGGCCTGGGAAAAGCAACAGCCCCTGATGGAGAGCATCTCCTCACCCCTCATTCGCTCCAGAGTCATAACCCTGACCGCCGGTGACGCAGGGTGGGACAGGAGCTGCAGCCGAGTCAGGGCAGAAGGTGCCGCGGCAACCACGCGATATTGGTCCACTGCAGAGTCCTCAGTGTGCCCTGTGCTTCCTCTTCTTGTGTTTCTTATCCTTCTTTTTGTTGGCACACTTGGAGCAGAACCACTGCATCTCTTCTGGGGGTGCAGCCGTAATCCCAACGCAAGGCCTAGGAAGGATGGGAAAACATCTTATAACTTCAGTGGAGTAACGTTGCTTTTGTTTCTTACCCGAAGAAATGAAACTTTTCAGTGGGAGGCGTTCAAATTAATTTGAGCTGTATTAATTCAAATGAATATAGAAATTACATTATCATTATCTTCATGATCGAACAGAAACTGAAAACAACACCTGCTTTGAAACAAATATTGAAAAGACACTCAGATAAGAAGTGTTATTTTAATAGAAGACAGAAGTGCACTTCCAGGTATAATAGGCTAGATTTAAAATAATATCAAAAGCTTCTTTAACATCGGCAGCAAAACTTATGATTTTATGTAGCTGTTTAAGAAAATGCCTAAAAAAGTGATTAATTCCCTCCAACCCTTTTATGAGAGCTGACATTTATATTACTGTTCATACAATGCTTCATAATTTGAAATGTCTCTCTGTATACACGATGCTCATAATCCTGGAGTTCTCACAGAACTGCCGGAATCAGCAATATTTCCCAGCAGTTTCCAACCCAAATGCCCATTAATTAAAAAGCAACTCTCCTTCACAGCTTGCAATCTGCTGCTTCAAATTCCACAGACACAGAGATAAAAATATCTCCCAGATGATTAAACTGGACACATTAAAACCCTTTAAATATTCCTGGCGTCAAAAACCATTACATAAAAAAGAAGGGCTTTTAACAACAGAGCCCCAGTCTGCCGAGGAGCAGCAGAAGAGGAGGGATGAGCAACTTACCAGTGATACCAATCGTCGCAGTCATCACAACCTATCATTGGACTGCCATCATCTGGCTTGTTACAGCCAGGACAGATCCAGATCTGGTTACCCCACTCGTCTCGGATCTGGTGCAAAGAAAAGGGAAGTCAGCTGGTTTTCAGGGCTAAGCAGGCAGCAAAATTGATATTTAATAGTTAATGCAATTCTCGCTTCTCTAGCACAGCGATTCGGCAGCCGCCGCTGTTCTGAATTCTCTGATCAGACGTGCTTGGCGTGATGTCTCAATTGATTTTCCTATGGTGTACATGACAAAAGCATGCATTTTTCTCTACTGTCCTGTAAACCAGTAAAGCCAGTTACATTCACGTGCAGCAGCCAGGGCTTATGGACACAATTCCTTCTCTGTCTATACTACAGCAACTCTAAATTCTACCCTGCTAATGGCAAGAGTGGGTACCGGCAGCCTCCCGTGGAGGACAGCAGCTTATATACACATAAAACATACAGTGCCATGTGTATATATTGCCGTATTACTTATTAGCCAAAGTCTTCAACTCCAGCTAGCTGATAAGATCAGGATATAAAAAAAGTTGTTACTGAGTAACTTTCCGTTCCCCCATGACATTTTTGTGGCAGTTCAATTCACTAAAGGGTAAAGGAAACAAGAAAGGCAGATCATTTACAGCATGAGGCAGCTGCTCACTGGATTTAGCATATTCAGAGCTTTATGATTTAGATGTTTATATCCTGATTTTAAAGCTGATTGATTTCAATAATCATTCCTGTCTGCTTGACTGAGTCTTGGGGGGGGTCATGAAGATGATGAGAAGGGCTGGAGCACCTCTCCTACAGAGCCAGGCTGAGAGCTGGGCTTGTTCAGCCCGGAAAGGAGAAGGCTTTGGGTAGACCTCAGAGCAGCCTTCCAATACCTTTGTCAATCACTATGAGGGTGGTGAGGTACTAGAACAGGGTGCCCAGAGAAACTGTGGCTGCCCCCATCCCTGGCAGTGTTCAAGGCCAGGCTGGATGGGGCTTGGAGCAACAGGGCCTAGTGGGGTTGAAACCCTATGGCAGGTTGGAACTGGATGAGCTTTAAGGTCCCTTCCAACCCAAACCATTCCATGATTCTATAATCTAATCTCCCATCAGCAAAGTCATTTTAAGTTGCTAGAGAAGCATCTGCTGTGCTTGGTGTGAAGAGGTTTGCAGTCATTGCTGTGGGGTGATGCTGCTGGGCAGAGGGAGATGCTGGGCTGTGGTGCGGGCTGTTGGGCTGACAGCTACAGCCCTTTACTACCTACTTGAGCAACGTGGATGTACCCACACCATCCACCATCCTCCAGCACAGGCACCGGTGGTGCTGGGTGCAGGCAGCACTGCCTGATGTCTCACTGAAAGGAGATACCCTAACTTTCCCAAACTGCTGAATGAGGATGTTAAATATATTGCATCACTTCTCACTCCTCAGTGAGCCAAGGGTCGCGGAAGCAGAGACACCGTGTGATTGCTGAGTGCTATTTTAGTACAAACCACTGAGAGTTAATGATCAGAGCACACTGACTGAGATGCTATCCTACAGGAAGATCCCACATCCTTTCTTTCTTCTTTTTAAACTCCTGTCTTCCCCTGCAGACGGAAGTTGCACACCTCTGTCACACTGGCTCCAATCTTATCTCTGGACAAGCTTTCCCATGCGACCTGGGGGAAACCATTTCATCATTCTGTGTCCTGGATTCCCTTCATACAAGAGGCTAATAGTTAGTAATTATTCCCCAACCTCTCTCTCAGCTTTTGGACTTATAAATGTCTCCTATCAATCAGCAGTCTCTCTGACTGTGCACATAATTGGAGCCTAATGCAGTAAACCCCTGGTTTAACTATAATGTTGCAAAAGAACTAACCTGGAGTCTACATGTCCTCTGAATTCCCTGTAAGTGTTACCACCAGAAGTACGCAGACAAAGTTCCAGGTTTTTCTTCTTTAAACTAACATAACCTCTAAATTATTCGCTTTACTGAAGAAAATGGGATGTAGTGCAGTAGTCTGGTAATGTTCCTCTTTTAGAGTGCATTTCCAAGCTTGATGTGTAAGAGTTTCACTGTGTTTACACCTACGATGTGTATCCTACACCCTGAAGATATGCACAGCCTATGTGAGGTCTAGTGCTGTAACTAACTCAGGAGTGAAATGTAGCAGCTGTTTAAATAGAAACCAGTAACATGATATACAACAGTTTAAGTCCAGCAGGGAAGAGCACTTTTTCCATTAAAAAAAACAGGGTAGATTTACATTAGGAATCATTATAAAAACAGGGATTAAAAAAAAAGAGGATAAATATGATGATATGCTGCAATTAAAGCACCACAAACTAATAAAAGCAAGTTTTAGCTGTTTCAAACGCTGAGTTTTTAAAGTGCTACCCACTACAGATGAGCAAGGTGTCACCAACCAAGCTGGAACTTGGCCAGGACAGGGAGGATAACGACACTGCTACTGTTGTTAATGGTATCTGCTGCTCTTGAGTGGTCAGGAATGGTCAGGACTTCCATTTTACACTGCATCTAAAGCAGAAAGTTTCTGCCTGGAGGTATGTCCATGTCCTGTAGGGAATGTAGTTCCTACATCATGTCTGATGGGAGACTTCTCAAAAACAATGCAATCTTAACGCCGCCAGACAGAGGTCACAGTCAGAGCCTCTGTCAAACAGACAGGCTAATGAACTACCTACAGCCTTCCTGAGATGCACAAACATCTGCAATTTCTGTATGCTGAGGAAGGCAGGAAAGAGATTTGTAGACTCGCCACATTTCAAACGAGGGCTAAGTCAAACTCTTGATGTTGTACCAGGTTTTGTACTTTACCTGACTGACAGCAAAATCTATGGTGAGTTTGACATTTGAGGTTTCAATTCAGTACTTATGAAAGCACCTATATAAAAATATTTCCACCTTCAAAAAAAGATGCTCAAACTCAGTGAGCAGAAAAAACCACGGGGAATATAAATGGATTTATGGAAACTTAAAACACTGAACTGGGAACAAAGGAAAAATTCAGTCCAAGTAGCAGTGTTTCAATGGTTATTAATCCCTCAAACCGTGCACGGAAGCGAGGGAAGGATAAAGAGTGGCTTAATGAAGAGGAACATCATGAGGTACCACCAGTTTGAGAGGATGAGTCACCCAGGAGCTCAGCAACTCAAGAGAGGAATGGGGCAAACACGGCAGCGTGTGTAACCTACCACGTAAGTACTGACGGTCTCGGTCACCACGCTCCTAACCGGAGCTTTGGAGCCTCCTGCCGCCGAAACGGCTGGAGAGGGCGGTGGGATCAGGACTGGTGAGACAGTGGCTTGTGGAGGAGGAGGAGCTGGAGCTGGAGGAGGGGTGACATGAACGGGAGCCGGTACCGGTGATGGAACGGGTGGAGGAGTTTTGGGTCGGCTCACAGGCGTAGCAGGTTTGGCCTCTGGAGCTGGCACCACTTTGCTGATGACTCTGTAGGACCAAAAATGAGAGCTGTTAGAGCTGATGGGAAAACAACTATCACTGGCTAGATATGAGGAAAATATAGTACAGCTAATTCACATCAGCCTTGAGTCAGCAAAGAGGCTGTTTCAACCCAGCGCAAGGACTGTTGCACTGCTACACCCATCCACTGGACAGGACAATGCACAGAGCCACTGCAAAGCAAACAACAGGCCAGCCTGAACCACTCTATAGCTCCCTGTCATCCAAATATTCCTTGTGGCTTTACTAAACCTTGTTTCGTTAAGTTTTATGACATTAGCTTGGTTTGTGGGAAGTACTGGAAAGGAAAGTTAATCAGCTGTGAACAGCACTGATTTTAATTTTCAAGCTGAGAGACGATACCGTCCTCTTAACATCCTACATTAGGGGGTTCTTCAAATATTTGCTAGTTTGGTATTTCTCTCCCCAGATGTTTATGAAATCAGCAGTGGGTCTAGTCAGGACAAATAAATGACGCACACTATACACTCTGCAGTTCAACTATTGCTACTTACTCAAGCAGCTGAAGTAGACAGGATGTAGCTCTAGTAAATACACAGTACAGAATAATCTTGCCCAGGAAGGGAGATACATAGAGGACCCAACGTTTATTAATGATGTTGATACACAGTGTTACTGATGTGTATGCAATTTAAGAAGGCAGAAAAAGCCCTTCCTATAAGGCTCTAGATTAAAAACTTAAAGAGAAGGAAAAGGATGCTTTAGAAAAAAAGACAAAAAAAAAACAAACAACCAAAAACCAAAACCCAGGATAGGTCTATTTGTTTTACCACATTTTGGTAAATAATTTAATGAATTTATTTTTTATTTGAATGGTAAGTGTGGGAGTGCACTCGATTTGTGATGGGACTGTATGAAGAAGGCAAATTAAAGAAAGGTTAGACATTCCAGAGAGGAGGATAGCTTAGGAAAGCAGAAAACCAGAGACATCAGTAGGAAAACCATGACCAAAATGAAATGGCACCAACTCCTGAGAACCAGGCAAGTCAAATGCTTGACTTTTCCACTGGGAACTTGACAGTCAACTTTAGAGTTTACTGACACCCTATTATGGTATTCAAAAGGCAGTATCACTACGATCAGAAACACTGTCTGCATTTCAAGTCAATAATCTGAGCCATCGTTTGAGAAAGGCTTGGAATTATACAGTATTTAATGCTTGGCTGAGATAATAGTGTTTTCCTCCCAAGATATTCCACTTGCACTACTAAATCAGAACTAGTTATAGTGAAAACAGTTATCAAAAGGATGCAGAGCGATGGGTTTGGTATTCCTGCTTAATCTGGCAACTGCAGCATCACACCTACCTTCTGAGACCTACTCTGAGTGACTAGGGGAAGATAACCAAAACCTAGGAAGTTTAGAAGCTTAGAGTGGAGCAGAATCTGGAAAGTGTTAGATGATTTTCCACAGCAACACTGAAGCTACTCACAGCACTTGATGTCCTAGTGATTGCTTCAGGTACCTAACCTGGGAGCTCAGGCTCTTTATGTGTGTCAGTAAGGTGCGAGACCGTGAGTCAAAGGACAGGACTCCTCATTGATGTTGCCTGTGACTTGCAGAAGGAAGGAAGTCCTCTTATCAGGCCATCCTGGCTGCAACCTAGGCATCAAACCCAGCCTCTTTCTCCTGTTAGTGGGCTACATTCGAAAACCCACTGATACCTCCCACCAAGAAAGCTTTCTCTTTGGCTCCTGAATGTCCATGATGTGTTCCTGGTTCAATGAAAGTCTCAGCGTGTGGCTCCCTGGGGCTCTGCCACCCCAACTCAGATGAGCCTTCTGTGCCTTCCTCCTTCCACTGCTCCCCCCGAGAGCCCTGGCTCCCAACGCCAAATGCCTAAGACCTTGGTTTGTGGCAATGCTCCCATGGGTTGCAAAGTCACCCTCGTGACTTGAGAGCCACCTCTCAATAAGGAATCTCAGCAATTGTAAGAGTGAGGAGACGGACGGAGAGCAAAATACGCGGCACAGCAAAAGTCGTTTGGACAGTCTCAAACATCATTACCCTTCTGTCCCTCTTGTGCCCCCTGCAAGTAAACAAAAGCCCTGCTATGAGCTCCTCAGAGAGTCAACCCTCCCCAAGTCTAGACTAGGGAATGTATTAGCTAATAGGATTTTAAACACAACTCCGCACACAGCGTCAACAGCTTTAAAGGCGTATGAGCTAACACAATCTGAATAAGAGTGACCATGCCCAGCTAACAGATGAAATTAAATGACACAGTTTCTTGGTCGAGATAAAGCCAAGTTTGCCTCTCGAACAGGGTCTTGGGAGCCACTCTGTTAATAACTGCAGGAGCCACAAGGAATGCCACATACGAAATCCTCCAAAACTACAAATATTCATTAGCGGGCGACACACACTCATCGATTGGCTGGTTTGCTTCGAGTGTGCAATTAGGACGTGTTCACTATATAGGGCAGCTTGTTTATCTTGATTTCAGAGCTCAGTTATCAAAGCAGAAGATCGGCATTTCGGAGCACGCTTGGGCCTACCACTCCCTTGGGCTAATGAAGTTCAGAGACTTCAGGCTCCGGAGTGGAGAAATGAATGGCTTTGTGCTACACCATCAGAGGTGATGGAGTAATCCCAGCGAGGGTGGTTTAGCCTGTCCTCTATCCTGAAGAAGGGGCTGCATACACGGCAATATGGAGGTGGGGAGAAATCAAAGGGAAACAGCAGTCCCACGACTAATAATTAATGTTACTTCAGACTTGGAAGAGAAACCTGATATCAAAACACTATGTAAATGCTGGCGAGATTTATGAGCTCTGTTCTATAGACAGAAGTGAGGCACAGAGCATACTGCAAGCAGGCTGTACTCAATACAGCAGAGCTTCCACCCTCCTGGTACCTAGGGCCCTGCTAGGATTTAAGCTCTACATTTGGACATAACCATACAGATATCATTACCTTCTTTTCCAAGCATGTTTTCCATATGCTCCCCAAATCAGCACTTGTATATATTGAAGTTCACAAGTACAACACTAAATAAGACAAACTTCCACCTTCTTCCCCACCCCAATCCCAAACGTCTAAAACTGAGGCTGGATTAATTCTTTCGGAGTAATCAAACACAAATGAACATCAACAACCATTAACACACTCAGTCTTGACACAAGGACTGTACTCCTCTGCAGCCTGTTTGCCTGGCAATGTATCACAAACGTTCTACACTGGAAGGTACAAAGTCAGTTAAATGCTTCTGAATCAAACCAGTTCCTCCAGAATGAAGGGTATGAGAAAACCCAAGTGTTCACTTATAACTGAACACAGGCATCAGTACACCTCTTTGTATAGGTAGAGCGAATGAAACCCCATTTGAATCATTACTCTGGGGCAATCATCAAGATAGAAAAGACTCTATCAAGGCCAGGTTGGACACAGGGGCTTGGAGCAAGCTGCTCTAGTGGAAGGTGTCCCTGCCCGTGGCAGGGGTTGGAGCTGGATGAGCTTTAAGGTCCCTTCCAACCCAAACCACTCTGTGGTTCCATGAATCACCCCATTCACAGGTTCAGATCCAGACCCAAACAGGACGAAAATGAAGTGCTGGCTTGCAGGCAAAGTGCAAATTCCACCAAGACTTTAAGTGTCACAACAGGTCAGTTGGTTTATGATCCGCTCTAACTGGCATGACCTGTAAAATGCCACATCTGGAGCAAAATGAGGCTCTAAAGTGTGAAACGGTTTCCTGCCTTTGGAAGTAATTTATTTGATTCCATTCTGATCCTTACATCTGAAAGCCCCGTTGACTGCTTCCCATAAACACAGGGAACAGACATGTGCACCGAATGGAAATGGCTTTTCAAAACCAGGATGTGAGCCACAGGGCTGAATGATTGCTATGGGTGATGAGCTCCCAAAACCTGCTGTATCAGGACTGCGAAAGGTCTGGGGAAAAATCACAGCAATCTTTGTTTCTGAGCTCCACGGAAGCTGGTTCTCTGCCCAAAGGGAAAACAAGTTTGAAAAGTCCTAATTCTTTAATGAACCCATGACTCATTTTTAAGCAAGGAGCTAAAGGGGTCTTTGTACGTCAGAAAGTGACACCATCAACTGCACTGACTAATCAAAACTAGTACCACTCACTGGGATTATTACAAGTGATAGTATTATCTATTAGCATTCACATTCCCCTTGTTGATATAACTTCCTTGATGCCAGAAAATTAAGTGGGGCAACTATTTTATTACTGAAGAATCTCACACCTGGAACTGAGATTGTTGTATCAGACAAAACCCCTAAATATTCTAAGACCTATGGGTAGAGTGTCAAAACCACCCAGGGGGATTCAGAAGATTTCCATATGGTTTAGATTCCTCACAGATTAGAAGTATTCTGAAAATTGTATTCCAAGCCTGGAGCAGAATCAGTGTAATTTAAGCTGTGTAATGTAGGCTAATTCCCATATTACTTTTAGAAAGGGAAATTTCAGTTTTTATCTCTTATGCCCTGCTGAATATTTCATTCTGTGCAAACAAGTCGTACTGGCAAATAAGGAGCTCCAGAAATACACATAGTGACCAGATTCATGCATTTGGAGAGTGCCAAAATGCATCAAACCTCCCGTGGAGCCCCTGGCAATTCTGCAAGTGAAAAGGCTGCGGTACTTACACTTGAAATGTAAAAAAGATATAAATAATTAATTTGGTAAGCTGGCTGAAACGCGATATTCCTCTCTATCAAGGAAAATGAACTCCGAAGGCTTATCCCAAGATAGCACTTCTGTGGGCTGTGCTTGGTCTCATACAGACGGCACAACTTGCGCGTTGTTGACCTTCAGTGGTGCACATGGAGCTCACCAGCCTATTTGCCATCACTATAGCAGAACCTCACAAACATCCACGGGCAAATGAGTCTAGGGATTTCACAGGCACCGTGTCACCCAGTCCCACTCACAAGCTTATTGATCTTCATCTTAAAATTGGTTATCTGTTTTGTCCCCACCATCGTTACCCTGTTTCGGGACCTCACTGCTCTGGTGGCACAACAACCTCTTTTGATTTCCAGCCTACATTCATAGCCACCTAAGTCCCATTTGTTTTTGTGCCAACATTCTTCTTTAGCTTAAATTGCTTTCTCCCTCCAAAATGTTTACTTGCCTGAGGTACTTGTAGCCAGCAATCATATCACCTCTTCACATGCAAGACTAAACTCATGAAGTTGCTCTCCTCCCCTATCAGCTGTCATAATATAGACCCCCCTATGCTCCAAATAACACTGCTCCAAGCTCTCCTCTGCATCTGCTCTTCCCAATTCATCCCTTCTTCAAGAGTTGAATGTAACATTTCAGATGAAGTATCAACAGATTCTCATACGATGACCATAATGATACACTCACTGATCAGCTCTTTACTTCTGGATGAAGTTTCTAATGGGTAGAATTTGCTTCAAAAGCAAAGTCTTAACTGCAATTTGTCTTCTACTGAATTAAACACCATCTCTGCCTCCTACCTAAGGGGATCCAGCTCTTCGTCAGATTCATCAGATCCTCATTTGTACTGACACAGTCTTTCAACCTTACTGCCACAAAGACATCACTGTTCTATCTCCTTCTGTGACAAAGTTCTAAATGAAATTTAAATGAAATTAAATCAAACCAGTCCTAAAATCCATCCCTGAGCATGTTCACTAGTAACCTCCTCTCTGGTTAGATAAGCTCTCTTACAGCTCTCCGCTGCTATCTTCCTTCGAGTTAGTTCCTCACTGCCGAGCAGCTCCTCTACTAATCCTGTCTCGGCCAGCTTCCCTAGGAACGTCCTGTGTGACAGTATTAAATGTTCTCCTGAAACCCATCTTTTTTTGCCATCATCTATTCATCCGTTAGAAAGCATTCCTTCTTCCAGCGGTAGGACAGATGTCGACTTTGTCCCATCGGTACGCATGCGAGTGTCTCACCTCTTCTTCATCGCAGATGAAACCTCCCCTTGGAGGGGAAGTGGTTTGATCCTGCACCCAGCCGCTGCTTCCCCAGTCCAGAAGAAATCATTCTGCAGTGGGAAGTGGAGGCAACTGCTCTCAGCACTGGTGGTGGAAACAGATACCCGAGGCACACGGCAAAAATGAGCACTGCCATTTGCAGGGACTGCCAACTGGAATGGCTCACCTAGAAAACCAGTTGCTTATCAAAGATTTGCTATCAATCAAGCCTGTTGGTGTGGTTCACTTCTGTTTTGTGTTTTATTCCATTATTTCCAAGAATGAACAGAGGATCATATGGAAAGTGATCTTTCTCTTCTTGGCTCATCCTCCATCTTCTCCCTGTCTTCATTTCCATGGTCCTCCTTCTTCCTTTCTTATTTGTTCAAGACACTTCACAACATTTCATCCAGTGCGACTCGACCTGACTTCATCTTCACAGTCTTTTGCCTTGGAGATGTAAATTCTTTGCTAACAGCCCTTTTCTCCTTAAGGTGTGATGCTTACTCCCAATGTCCTTTAGAAGGAGTTATTCATACAATTCATTCCGTAGTCATTTTACTACAAGCACCCCACTCCTACAGGCAGAAAACACCATGTTTGAATCCATCAGGTCTTCAGTCCATCTCCTTTGGTTTATGGACATTTGTGCTCATGGAACTGAATTACAGGTTTTTTACTGTTTATTTTTCCATTACTTTAAGTAAAACAGAATCCTCTTGGCCTCCACCCTCTGCATCTGTTACACCAGAGTATTTCTCCCAATAACCACAAGCAC
The DNA here is from genome assembly GCF_033815535.1 of Pezoporus flaviventris. Taxonomy (NCBI): domain Eukaryota; kingdom Metazoa; phylum Chordata; class Aves; order Psittaciformes; family Psittacidae; genus Pezoporus; species Pezoporus flaviventris. Next base: position 805,827 of record NW_026892597.1, on the reverse strand, counting down.
TTTGCTTGTGATGACTCCTAAATCTTCCTCCCGTTCTTTCTCACCATCCTGACTTACACCTTGGATGGTTCACTGCCAGTCTGACAAAACGAAACTGAGCTGGTAGCGTCTTGGTATCTTTCATCTTCTTTTCTCTTATCAACAAGAACATGTTGCTCAGAGCTCCGATGTGAAAACCACCTGGCATTATCCCTTCTGCTGAGCTCTAGACTGCAACACCAGAAGCTAGCAAAACATGTTTATGCCAATGAGCTCTCTGCAAGCATTCTCTTATGTGCGCCCTGAAAACCGCCCTTTATTGTAATTTGCTCTGGGACATGTTATGGGACACATGATCTAGAAGTTGGTCCATAAACCAGCCCTACATCTACACTTTCCAATGGCAATTAATCTAGAATCCTAATTATGCAGAAAATTATGCACAATGGGTTTAGAAACCTCTAAAACTGTAATTTCCAGCTTGTTACTGAGACATGTTTTTGAAAGAACCAAGTGAGATGGTCAGTCCTGAGCCTGGAGGCTCCACAGAGCTGCTCACAGGACAACTTCCCCAAATTCAGGTAGGACCATCTTTTGCCTATATGTCTACGGATGGCTATTTCTGCACGTCCTTCTTGTCCACATCCAGCTCTCATAACACGAACTAAATTCAGATAGGATCATCTTTTGCTTATGTGTCTATGGATGGCTATTTCTCTACGCCCCTCTTCTTCACCCCCATCTCTCCATGTAACATGAATCCTTGGGTCTATATAGTTTCCTCACGTTTGTTTAAAAACTTCAACAGAAGAGTGAATAAATGGCAGCACCTCTGTCAAGGACAAGAGCAAATCAGTACCTCCCTCTTGCAGTCATCTTCTACAGAGACAGGGCATTTTTCAAACAAATACCCCTCTGCCTTTCTGATCTTTCACACATATTTGATCCACTTCTGTAGTGCTTTAGGAGGGCAGCTGCTCATGCCCATTTACACAAGCAACCCACTTCTGTGTCCAAACCTGCCTGAAGTAGGGTTTTCATAACTGTGGTATACATGTACAATTTCTCTACTCTTGAGCAATAAGCAGCAAAATCAAAGAATCGCACAGTAAGTTGTTTTGGTTTCTAATGACTCAAACCTTCCCATGGATTCACTTCTGGAGTCATCACCCAATGTGGCCAGCAGCAAAATGAAAAGCATTTGCCACAGCCTAACATCTGCCATAAACAGGATGAATAATTAGCTGGGGTGGCTTCAGCAATTAAAAAGGAAGAAAAAAGCGAAGGACTACATCTGAAGTTGGGAATAACACTCAAGAAAGACAAAACTCTTCTAAATTACATCTAGAAATACAAACAAAGCAGATTATTTACTTGTTTTGGTAAAAGGGATATAGTATTCCTTGCATTTTTTCATGTAAAAGCTGCAATCCTGCAGCAAGGGAGAGCCTGGGGAACCTCCAGTGAAGTGAACGAGACTTTCGGATGGATACAAGACCACACATGGGGATTTCAGTGCAGGACTGAGGCCAAACTGTTAAGCTAAAGAAGAACCATCGGGAAAGGGACATGAATCATACCTGAGACAGTATCTTTGGTAAAGTATGTTCAGCATTCAGCACTGGAAATCAGTCCTCCAGCTCTTCGAATTTAAAACACCACAGAACAGAAAAATGCAGGTATGGGTATGTACACACAAAGATTTATGTAAAGATCACTGGCATTCCTCAAGCACACCTCTGCAGCCGTGGAGAGGAGCAGGATCATTTTTCATTCCTCTGCCTCCTCACTTAGGTGGTCTATTGAGCAGATCAGAAATCATTTCACCATTACACGCTCTTTTACAGCCAATGTGGGATTGACACCCAGAGAGTTAATTCTGTCAGCTCACGGTTAACACAGCCTTCCTCTGCTCAGGGCTGCACTGTAAGGTAATTGGGATCCCAGTTAGTACTGCAATAAACAGGCTTTTGCTGCCTGGATGCTCCTGTTTACTTTTGCCAAACAGCATTTACCCTTCTAGGTTTTTCTCCCTGAAGTATCACTTTTTTCCTCTTTAATTCCACAATAAGTTCTCCTCCAGAGCTTTCTATTGAATAAGCAACGTCTCGCAGGGTAACCAACACCACCCACAGCTGTGTCCCACAATAGCCCCATGCTGCTTGCGTTACGTCTTTGGGAGGATTCGGTCACGGTGCCTTAACTGCTCCAAACACTGCTCTTATTCATCCGCATGTGTAGAAGGAGGGGCTTCCAACAGGATTCCTTTACCTGTTTCCCCACCACAAAACAGTGAAATAAATGCAATGGGTCATGAGCTACTTGGCTGGTAATGCAAACCTATGGCTTGACAAGTCAATAAAAAGTCAGTCTGTTCCTCCCCAGCCACACGTAGGGAGCCAAGGCTACAGGCAAACGAATTGGATGTGCCTACCTAGGGAGGCTGGTGAACCCCATTATCCAGCTATTGTGGGCAAACACTGGGAAGACAGTAATCTAAATTATCAATGTAGCTCTCCACTAAACAGCACTGAAAGTTTAACAGTTTCACACAGACTGATTTATCCATGCAAGAACAGCCCTATAAAAAACCAAAGCATCGGAATAGCCTGTGAAGGTCACTGTAAAAACAAGATGCATCCTTGGTAGCTACATAGGGCAGATTCTAGTTTAACTGAAGCTAACAGAAAAATCCTGTCTTAGGTATCTACCTTTCCTTTTCATAACTCCCAGGGAGCTTAAGCAGTCTTAAAACCCCACATATTCATGTCACAGGAGCGGCTACAGATCCCCAGTGAACTTAAGGGAACATCAACATGGCCCTTGCCCAGTTTCTTGCTTTCAACCAGGTCCATCAAAAGCTTATCAATGGATTTGCTAATACCTTCTCCCTCTCTCCTTCCTTGGTGCCATTACCTATTTAAAGTCTGACTGTATATGTGTGTACGTAGTCTCCCCAAGAAAACTCAACCTCTGGAGAGTCTGCAGCCCAACTTTCACATCAGTCAAGCTCGCTGCAGATAGAAGATCCATCATTTAGGCATCTATTTTTGGAGCGCATTACACTATAATAAATCTGGTGGTGCTCTGCATGCTGCAGGTCAGCTAATAAAGTTTTACAGGGTTTTATAAGGCACAAATAAAGAACTGTTTTAATGCAATTCTGTAGTTGCACTTAACGGATCTTGAGCAAGGAGCAGCGACAATTTAAACCATGTACAGGGATGAGAAATAAACTCCTCCAACAGTCCAGCTGCGTTTCAGGCAGGGTTAGAGCTTCAGTGAAGGGATTTTCTCAAGCTGCGTTTCCTTTCAGGATTCCACGTTTTCAAACACGTGTTATTTTGGCAAGTTACAGAAACAAATGTGATTGGCATCTTACTGTAGTAGAAGCTGTGGCTGCCTCATGCCTGGCAGTGCTCAAGGCCAGGCTGGACAAGGCTTGGAGCAAGCTGATCTAGTGGAAGGTGTCCCTGCCCGTGGCAGGGGGTTGGAACTGGATGAGCTTTAAGGTCCCATCAAACCTAAAGCATTCTGTGATTCTTATACAGACAATCACTGAAACTCAGTGTGATATAACAGGTTTCCCTGTCCTCTTAGTCCCAAATACACGCTTCTAGATCACCAGTATTACATAGAGAGGTCACATCTACTGGCCACAAAATAATCTGATCTATATTGCCCCTTGGTTTTGAGATTCCCTACAGAGGATGTCAGCTCTGCGGGTGGCTTTTGTTGTGGGGATATCATGCAGTTGAGTGAGCCTCCAAATGAACATCAGTTAGGCTGATAATATCCTACCAAGCGATAAAAAGCTTTAGTGAAGTCAATTAAATATCTGGATAACAAAGATTTCTCTATCCCTTAATCCTTTTAGGATTTTATTTTACAATCCACAGGTTATTCGATACACATTTTTATAGACACACATATCTGAGCACGTGTGCCTTTTGTTTTTGGAGAAAGACACCTCTCTATTCACTTTAAAAATACCTAAGACAAGGGGCAACTTCGTTAGAGCAGCAGGTCAGGTTTACGAGTTAAACACTGTTAAAATACCTGCCTGTCCCCTTCTTACGTCTGGTTTCCAGGTTCCTCTGCTGAAGGCAGAGCTGTGATACCATGCAGTACAAGTGTGGAGCAAAGGCCTGAAATGCTAAGGCAAATATATATCCTGCTTCTAAGTCACAGAAGCACTGAATGTCAGAAGCCATGTGTTTTTTCTTAAGACCTGTATTTAAACGCAGAAGAAATTTATCAGAAGTATCAAAAATTACAGCACGTGCTTTAGCTGAGGTTTATATCCACTGTGGTAGTAGCTGGAATGTCAACACCTCATCAATAGATAGGCTTACAAAAAGTTATGTGCATGAAGAACAGCGAGGCAAGAAGAAACCATGATGCAGCTGAGTAACAGCATTAAATTCTGCTCATCATTTGCAGATGACTTAAAATTTAGAAGCCTATACTAGCTGTGGGTTTCTGTTTTGTTTTGTTTTGAAGAAGATAGCATCTCTAGTTCCTTCCTATACTAACTCAGTTAGCAATCTACCTTGATAACACTGGAATGGAAAAGAAAAACCCCAGTCAAAAAAAAACCCCTTCTGACATATCATTCAAATCATATCTCAAAAGGTGGTCATAAATATTTTAGAACCCAAGCAAACCAATAAGAGCCAGGCCCATTAAAGGATAAGATCTTTTACAACAAATTAAATAAAACAATTTATTGAAGCCTGGACTTGAGATAAACTAGATTTACTAGCTGACCTTTTATTCATTTAAAGAACAAAATTAGCTCTAATTGCATTAGAATGGAATCCAGTAAATTTCTTCTAATGTGGCATCCATGCAAGTATTGCTGTAATTGTTTACAACAAAGATGGAAATGCTTTGATTAGAATCTACTTTCCTCTTGTTTTACTGTGCAGTTAAAGCACTTGCAGAAACCTCCTAATGTACAAGAGTTTTTCCAATATTGGTTTATCCATCCTTCCGCAAGGGTACATTTTCATGTCTGTTAACCTTACATTATTAATAGCTGTCTCTTTTCAACTGATGCATGTTGTAAGGATATTTGCACACCAGACAAGATCGGATGCAGGTATCACTTTGAATCTAGGAGCAATATGTGCTCATTTTCACAGAAAAAGACTTCTCTGCTGCTGCCATCACTGCTTTGTATATTGGTCCAAGCAGAGGAGCCAAGAAGTGAAATGATAAGAGAATAAACTGTTTGCTGCACTGCAAAGGCATTTTCCTCACCACTGCAGGTTTATTTGAGTAATCTCACGCTGCTGTTGTTGTGCTGTGTTTATGGTGTGATGGGAATCTCCATTTCAAGCACCATCAATCTGACACTTTCTCTTCAGGCACCTGAAAGACTTCATGGCCTCACCAAGAGCTGTAAGTACTTCCATTATAGAGAATGTTTTAGATGTAGTCCATAGGATTCCAGACTGGTTTGTGTTTGAAAGGACCTTAAAGCTCCTCCAGCTCCAACCCCTGCCACGGGCAGGGACCCCTTCCACTGGAGCAGCTTGCTCCAAGCCCCTGTGTCCAACCTGGCCTTGAGCACTGCCAGGGATGGGGCAGCCACAGCTTCTCTGGGCACCCTGTGCCAGCGCCTCAGCACCCTCACAGCGAAGAGCTTTTGCCTAATGTCTAATCTAAATCTATCCTCTTCTTTTGAGTTCTGCTAAACAAACCAACCTCCAGTTCAATGGGTACTTGAGTACTTCCAAAAGCTTCCAAACAGCTCTTCTCCGACAAAGGACACTGAAATAACTCATTATTCCATGTGGTTTTTACTCATCGAATTCTATGAATCCAAAGCACTTCTCTCATGCCTTTTCATAGAGACTGATCCTCATACATCCTCAGACAATCCATGCTAGTAAACCCCAGAGACACACTAACCGAAACACAGCATTTCTATGTGATCATTGCCAAATATTCAGCACTTCATTACCAACACAGATGAAACACAAGCAAGTTTCCTTTCCCTTACAATAACACATGACAAAAGCTTTGGTTTCTGCCTGTTAGGAGCTACTTAAAAGGTTGATGATCCTACTATGGTGTTTTCAACTAATAATTTTAAATAGAGGTTGCAGAGACTTCTGGTGTTACTTCAGAGGCTGAAGCCACACAGAGAGCTATGTAATGCTTTGCCTTAGAGCCACACCAGCTCCTTTCATAATGGTTACAATACATGAAAATTAAAATATGCTCCAAGTTTAGAATGAATTTTGATTGTTGAGGGTGAAAGCAAAAGTATTATTTAAAGCAGGACACCTCCACTGCAAGCTCTGCACAGTAGACACTGCGTCGACACACAACACAGATCCCAGAGACACGTGGCACAAACTGTATTTACTTGTGTAACGGCAAATGTCTTCCCAGATTTTGCCTTGGAAAACTATGGAAAAATCCTAAAAGCTATTATGAAGCTCCAATTTCTTGTTTGCTATAAGCCAGAACATATGACTGGGTTATTTACACCAGGACAACTCCAGGGGGCCACTGTGGTGGGCAGGGAGGAGATACTTCAGCTATAAAAAGGAAAGCAGTATGCAGATAGAGATGGAATACGAATGGCTCAAACCCTACTTGGTTATGCAGCTTAAAGCAGTCTCAAGGATGTGGAGAAGATGAAGTCCCCCTTGTGACACCCGAGGTCAGATAGAATCATAGAATCACAGAATCAAGCAGGTTGGAAAAGACCTTTAAGACCAACCAGTCCAACCATTCCCCAGCACTGCCAAGGCCACCACTAACCTGTGTCACTAAGGGCCTTGTTTTTCAAATACTTCCAGGGGTGGTGATTCCACCAGTTCCCTGGGAAAAGATGGGGGTCAGTGTGCCACTAAGGATGCAGAAAGGAAACTGCAATAGAAGCAAGTTTCCCCAAAGGCTGTAAAACAGGATGTTGGCATCTCTGACACACTATGGGCTGGCAGGGCTGATGACGATGTATCCATATGATTCATAGCAGGCAGATAGAGTCTGAAGTCCCTTCTCAAAATGTGTGTGTATGGTCTTTCCATAGGGATGGAGATGGGAGGCAAAGTCAACTCTTTGGTGCTAAAGTACGGCTTCAGAACTTTAACTTAGAACTTGTTCCTTGACAATATAGAATCACAGAATAGTTAGGGTTGGAATGGACCTTAAGACCATCAAGTTCCAACCCCCCTGTCATGGGCAGGGACACCTCACACTAAACCATATCACCCAAGGCCTCGTCCCACCTGGTCTTGAACACTGCCAGGGATGGAGCATTCACAACCTCCCTGATATGATTTAATTTCCCCCATATAAACACTTGTACAGTCATTGAAGAAGATGAGCTTAAGGGTATCCATAGTTCCTCAAGGAGGAAAATTAACCTGTGGGCTTTAAAGGGGCATGTGTCTGGATGTGCACATTCAAATCACAGACAGCAGGACAGACGAGTTCTGCGAAAGCTGGAGCTTTCATACAGCAACCTGAGGCACAGAAACTTTACAACATACATTTCACAAATATTGTGAAAGAAAGCAAGCAGAAATGGCTGAAGAGCAGGAATCAGCCCTGATGTTTGGGATGGGGGTGCCCCATAGAAACCAATTATGGAAGTCCCTTAGCAACTTCAAACCAGTGAAAGTCACAGTTGCCTACTGTGGAGGAGTGGGACACCACAGAAAAAGAGAATAATCCTCAAAGATGCCATTTAACTTCTAAAGCAGAAAAATTAGCCATTAGGAGATTCAGTTCGTAAGAGCTCTAAAAGAGAAACAACTACATAATGTGATGAATGGAAAGGAAAGATTTGTCTGGGGCTCACACATCCCACCAGCCATTAAAACCAACACGAAAAAAGCGATTAAAAGAAACCCTTCACATACAGCACAGGCCCAGCCTAAAAAGGCCAGTGCCGGCGTGGCTTCCCCAGCCTCTCCAGCTGCCTGTTTGTGCTGGATGATCTCAGTACAAAGTAACTATTATTTGTACAACAGCACCCAGTAATTAGGGAGCTAATGAACCGCCATGTGAAATGCGTTAGGTACGCTCATAAATAATCACCAACAGTTATAATGAAACAGACGTGCATAAAGGCACTCCAAGTGTTATGTTTTAAAGCATAAAACAACTGTTAGCTGAAGAGTGTTGTGAAACTTCGCTGTAGGTTACACTAGGAGTAACCATCCATTACAGAAACCTCACTAAACGTCACCGGAGGCATCATATGAGTCTAGACGGAGTCTTGTAATCCATGCCCTAGAAAGGCATGGAGTGAGAAACACAGCAGGATGGATGGTCAAAAGATGTAATAGCTGTATCAATAATTTGCCACTGATTTTTAAGCATTTCCCACTGAAAATAAGAGCTGCCACAGGTTACAGAGCATGAACTGTGGTAAACATAAGCCTCAGAGATGGATTTATTTGTACTTACATCTTGTCTTGGCCTGCACCCACTCTTAATGTCAGCCGAGGAATAACTGGTGATGGAGCTGGAACAACTGGTTCCACCTTTATCTGTACAAGGGAACACAATCATCAATCAGAGACTGCAAGCAGACTCCCCAAATACATTAATTACATGAAAGCACTGATGGAGTTCACCGGAGCCTGTGAGCTTAATGAGACAGACCTCTGAGAGGCTGATCACTGCTCTCTCACGCTTCATGCTGTGGCATGGATGATGGTCAGTGTTTAGTTGGGAGTTCCCAACTGCAGCAGATCATAAATATCAATTCTAGACTTGAAACGTCATTGCATTTGCACCTCCTAGAGACACAACCCCTCAGTATGCTTCTAAACAACGATCTGAAATGCTTTGACCTTAGTCCTCAAACTCGATAGGTACCCATTGGTGTCTGCATTTCTGAGATGGAAATTTAATCATTTCCCAGGTTCCTCATGTAAGTGTACGGTGACCCTCTTGAACTAAAAGTAGACACAGAGGAAGCAAATAAAACCCAAGCACCAACACTGGATACTTTATGAAAGTGCTTATCCACATAGGTATAAGTGAACCATTGTTTTTCAATGCAATTAGACTGAGGCTTCTAATGGCTATTTTTCAAATGGCCCAGTTTCCAACCTCAGTTTCTGGTGGAATTTAAACCTCTTGAGTATGTCCTTAAGCTCTTTGAATTGGTGTCTGCCAAAGTTACCAAGTCCCATTGGGCTACTGCTTTGCACAGTCTGCACAGAATCATCTCAGATTTTACAGTTGACACTAATGATTCTCCATACATACGATGCTCAACTTATATCCATATATAAGTGTATATACATTATCTATGTGTATATATAGATAGAAAGGGAGACTGATCTCATTTTAAGCATGTGCATCATCACATTTAATAAAATAACCACTTAGCTGAATCTGATCCAGGAACTTACAAGAGACAGAAATAGTCTGCATCCACTAAATGGAAACGTGAGCAAAACTCAGGGGGAGACATCTGGTTTGGAAAGCTTTCATAGAGAAAGGGGGCAAACGATCCGTTCAAGGCACAGAAAGCAGAGCAGGAGGCAGCAGGCCAGGGTGGGAGGACTCAGTTAGGACTTACATTGTGGAATGGCAATGACAAAGCCACGTGCCACATACCTTGCCCAGAGAACTGGAGTTGCTCATCTACTCCAGAGAGAGGAGGGCTGCAGCCTGAGTGGTATTTCTGTTGTGAACACAGTTAACCATGCTTTTCAGTGAAGCTCTCTATTGATATGTATTAGCTTACTCCACAGGCCTCTCTACTCTTTTGTTTATATGGCATGATTTCTTTGTTATGTCATTCCCCTGGAGTGCTGCAAAAGCTTTATTGCTCTGCAGCTCCTAATGCCTGCAACAATCCCACTGCCACTTCCCACAGGTACATCTCTTAACTGCTTTTCCAGCATCTTCACCTGTGGCGATGTCCAAGGGATAGAGGCATGGAACTGAACCCTGGGTACAGAGGGCTCAGGAACACGGCTTTGCACAGATTATCTTACCTCTTTTCCAGCACGTTTCTCCTCCTTTTGTAGTGCCTATTTTGAATACAAAGCTTTCTAGGACAGGCACTGCTGCTTAGCTTGCAGCACACAGCACCGAAAGACACCTATGTCATCCATGCTTTGCAGGAAGGTCCTTTGTGTTGTTATTTGTGCACCACAAAGACAGAATCACAGCATGGCTTGGGCTGGAAAGGACCTTAGAGCTCATCCAGTTCTAACCCCCTGCCATGGGCAGGGATACCTTCCACTAAAGCAGGTTGCTCCAAGCCCCGTCCAACCTGGACTTGAGCACTGCGGGATGGGGCAAATTGCTCCACACAACAGTGGTGTGGGTTCGTGTGGCAGAAGAAAAGCAAATAAACCACTTTTTTAAGCTCAGATACCCACATCACAGTCTCCCTGAGAGGAAAACTGTATTCCATGGCAATCCTAAATCTCATCCTTTGATACAACACAAGAGGAAGCAATTTTCTACAACACGGGTTTGCGTGTAGGGTTTGCACAAGCAGAGCAGGGAGAAAATTAAGGAGCATTCACAGCCATACCCTGCATAGCCTGGTCCTCGATATCAGTGGTACGATTGTGATTCCCGATCAGGGGCAGCTTGCTTTGGGGCAGCTCCAACAAGCCTTGCCCTTATGCAAGGACAGCTCCGTTTCTCAGGAAGCAGCTCCTCTACCCCTTTCGTGCACAGCTCGGTGTATTAAGGTTAAGGCTGAAACTGGGTCAGCAGCAGCTTCCTGAGCTGCTCAGTCACTCCCATAACACACTCAGTAATCTCCGTAGTAGAAGGAGTGTGGAACTGCTTCAAGTGTTTGCTTTCAATCCGGCAGCGCACGGAAGGCAGCACCCCAGCTCACTGCCTCCTTTTCTGGCCCCAAGGGCAGCACCCCGGGGCTGCTGCGGAGCACAGAGCTGCAGGCAAGCCCCGCACAAAGCTGCTCTTCCTCGGTGCTGCCACCGAAGGCTTCCAGCATGAAGCCTTCAGATCTGCCTCCTGCCATTTATGGAGGGTACCGGTTGCTCTTCTGTGTCTTCCAGGGGTAAAATTACAGGCAAAAGGGGATAAAAAGCTTCGACACATGAGGGCATGGAGTGATGGGGGAAGGGGGAATGGCTTTAAGCTGAAAGAGGGGTGATTTAGATTAGATATTAGGAAGCTCTTCGCTGTGAGGGTGCTGAGGCGCTGGCACAGGGTGCCCAGAGAAGCTGTGGTTGGAGCTGGACGAGCTTTAAGGTCCCTTCCAACCCACTCTCTGATTCTACGAGCTTCCCAACAGGATGGGAATCACACCTAGGTAAGAACTGTAAGAGCACTCCAGAATGAAAACATTATCATTGAGTTACTCTGCAAATACAGTGACAGCAGAAACAGAAATCCGATGTTTTGTACTGGCCATCAAGAGCTGACACTGCAGTGAGACCACAAACTCACCTTTCAGGTGGCACTTCCACCTCTGAGGCGGAGGGACCATGAAGTCTGAGCAGTAACACAGTCATCTGCTCTTACAGCACAACTGCTGGCTAAATAAGCATTGTGTGATCTGAAAGCTAAATTAAGGAAACACGTACTTTTAGGGGTTAAAACGGAAGAGCAGCATTCTGGGGTAATACAGGGAATTGGGGCCAGCAGAAGAGCATTTACAGTGGATTACTAAGCTTCCCAAATCACCAAAGAGGTAAAGTCCAGCAATATAAGACTCCTTTGTAGCTAACTAAAAATACATTGTCAGTGGATTTGTCCAGTTTTATGTATAAGCAATACTTCTTTCACCTGAACTAATACTAGTAGTCATATAAGCCCCTTATTGCCATGTGCTGCATTTTTTTTGCTAATCTTCAAGGATTTAGCTTCTTTGCCACATACCTCAGGGCACCAACTGATAAAGCTCTAACTCTCCATTTTTCCAGGACACCAGCAGTGCGGCCTTGCAAAAAATGAGAATCGCTCCAGAGATTTAAAGGGGAAAATTTATTTGGAAAATCCTGACTTGCACCAAAGAGGTGGATTAAAAAAAAAATAAAAAAAAAGATAAAAAAAAGCTTATCTATCAAAAATCAGTTTAAATTTTAATTCTATCTGGGGACTTTTTCATGCATTTTAGCTTTCAAGTTTATCTCTCGACAGGGACTTTATGCCGAGGCAATGGGCAGCCTTGTCAGTTTAATTTGTCCATGTTTTTATTCCTGTTGAACTCACATATATATATAGAACCATATATATGATATATATATAATTATATATATGATATATATATTCTATCATCTATAGAACAGTTAGCGTTGGAAAGGACCTTAAGATTATCTACTTCCAGCCCCTTACCATGGGCAGGGACACCTCACACTAACATATATATATATATATATATATATATATATGGTTCCTAATATTTCTATATTCCTATATGTATATATATTTCCTAATGTTTCTGTCTATGCTAAAGCTTTACCAGGTGTATTTGTTTCTGTATCTGTTCTGCTGCTCTAAAGCAAACTAGATGAAGAGATTTGCAGAAGAAATGCAATATCAAATGGATGAAAACCAGGAAACTTTGCTTTATATAAACATGCATTTAACTTCAATCTCTAGTTCAAGGCCAGGTTGGACAGAGCCTTGGGTGACACGGTCTAGTGCGAGATGTCCCTGCTCCCAGCTGGGGGTTGGAAGTGGATGATCTTAAGGTCCTTTCCAACCCAAGCCATTCTGATTCCATGACTCCTCGCAGAAACTCTCAGTGGAATACTGACAAAACAGCTCAGGCATGAGGAGCAGCAGGCAGACAAAACAGGGAATCCATGGAAGTGCTGCTGCAGTCTAAACCCAGACATTGAATTAACATGGACAACTGGGCCACCAGTGACTCATCCACAGCAGCCAAATGTTAGTGCTCCAGATCACCCAGATTCTGCATGGAAAATCACTTGTCAGCTTAAAAAACATGTCAAGTTTGGGTATCAGGGGCTTGTTTCAGGTTCAGTAAGCAGGTAGCAGCACAGGGTACAATGGCAAAGGAGGAAGGTGAGGAATATCTCACATCTGAGCGTGTATGAATTGAGTAGCACACTCAGAGCAGGATGTAAAGAGCTTCTTGGTAAAACCACAAGTTATACAGTGCTTCCTACTGCTAAGGATAGAGATTTAGGAAATCCTTTATCCAAGGTTATCACATACGAAGACAATCTTTCTTTTCTTCTTTCTTTTTCTTCTTTTTTTATTAACAATTTAATGCGTATTAAAAGGTGAAGTGACAAAAAAATTAGAGCAAACCCTGAACCAGAGGAGCCGATTCTAATGGGATTTCCAATCTGATAACATGCAAATATGCTGGTTTCATTTCTGAAATATTAACTATATTCTCAAGATTAGGTGATATTGGAAAGAAGAAATTATCTTTGGCTGATGCAAATCAGTAAGAGTTACAGGAGTGGAAGGAGCTCAACCCACTTGACAATCAGCTCTCCCCTTCTCTCTCTCAAGCATCAGACTCAAAACGAAAGGTGACATTTGGGCCATGATTTCAGAACAACTGTCTTACTTCAAACAAATTACAGTCTTGCTAAGAGAAAATTCAACAGCTCTTTTGAGCATCTGAGACTGCGTGTGAACGTGTTCATTTGCAGGTGGTCTGCTCCTCATTTCTCTCTACCTCGTAACCTACAGGCGTCTAGAGCTTTGAAACTATAAATTAAAGCCTATATGACACAGGTATAAGGTTGTTGGCCCTACCAGTGGAAATCTACGGAACCAAATCTGTGCATTGCAACACTACATACATTCATGTGTGTGTGCTGCTGCTGAGGATGAGTCCAACCTTTTCGAAGGGAAAACTGAGTTGAGGAAAACCAGGATAAACTCACATCTCAAATTCACAGGACTGAGCTTCCACTGTTTTATCTTCCAAAGAGGTGGGACAACCCCTGAAACTCTTGACGGGTATCTTCCTTGGAGCTGTTGTTTTTAAAGCTTAACCAAACCTGTAACCACACATCTCCTCAGAGCTCTTGAACAACACTCAGCAGCAAAAACAGGAATCCATGAGCGCTTTCCAAGCAAGTATACCACCTCAACCCAACTAAGGAGCTTACCTTCTCATGTTTGTGTTTCTCTTTTTCTTTCTCTTTCTTCTCCCTTTCTTTCCTCTCCTTTTCCTTCTCCTTCTTTTCCTTTTCTTTGTCCTTCTCCCTTTCTTTCTTTTTCTTCTTCTCTTTTTTGTCTTTCTTCTTCTCTTTTGGTTTCTCTTTGTCCTCAAACAGTTTTTCAGGAAGCATTGGAGACAAGGAAGGTAACATGCTGGGGAGCCTCATGGCAGTTGGTGTGCTGAACAAGGGCAAAGGCATTTCTTTGGGAGGTAACACAAGAGGTGCTGATGGAGCCTTTATCTTATCTTCCTTACTCTTATCTTTAAGTTTCTCTTTGTCTTTCTTATCCTTGTCTTTTTTGCCTTTCTCTTTCTCTTTCTTTTTATCTTTATGTTTTTCTCGGTCTTTTTTGGTATTGCCATCTTTCAACTTTACTTTTGTGTCAGCATCCTCAAAGTCCTTTAGTTTGAATTTATAGGGATCAAGATCATCTTCTTTGAGTAGTTCCTTCCACTGAAACTTTGCTTCCTTGTTTCCTTCCTTGTCTTTCTCCTTCTCCTTGTTCTTTTCCTTCTCCTTATTCTTCTCCTTGCTTTTCTCTTTATCTTTTTCCTTCTGTTTTTCTTTCTTCCTCATCTTTGTCTTCAGCTCTTTTTTCAACTTCTTTTTCACTTCTACTGATGCAGCCAACTTGGCTCTCTCCTCATAGACTTTGAGAAGAGGTTCTGGAGTTGGCGGCGAAGTGGAAGGAGAGGAGAAGTAAGTGAAGTTGGTAGGTGGATTAGAAGGTGTCCCCATGTTTGCCTTTCGAATGACCTCATCAATTGAGTCATCCATTGTCCATGAAATGTCTGAACTTGAAGTTCCACCTGAGGGAGGTATCGGAGTCGCTCCTGCCTTATTTGTGTTATTGGCAGAAACAGAAGGTTTAGGAGTTGTAGTCTCCGATATAGAAAGCCTTTTCGGACTGGTGAAAATCTCCCCTTCTGATTCAGAACCAGAGGAAAACTCAAAGGGATCCGGTTCTCGTTCCGCACATGCACGAGCAATGACAGCATCGATTGAATCATCGATGGTTTTGTCCATCACTGGTACTTTCTTAGTCTGGTTTTCAATATTTGGCTTGGTGGTAGGCTCAGGTGGCGTCTGCCCTTGTTTTACTTGAATGTTTTCCTTTCCTACCTTGTCACTTAATGCAGCCAGAGGGGTTCTACTTGGTGTTTCAGGCTTGACCGGTGGTTGAGGAACATGAGCAGGAACCTTTGGACTTTTAGGACTTTTTGGGCTCTTGGCGCGACCCGGTGACTTCTTCTCTTTGGATCCAGTTTTTGGTGAACGTATGGGACTTCCGGTTACCACTGGGGAAGGTGTAGTTTTAGGTGATTTCGTCTTCTGTCCTGGAGAACTTGTTTTGGACTTAGTTTTGGGTACAAATGGCTTTGCCTCCAAAGTTTTGGGGGTTGGCACTTGCGATTTTGCAATGGGAGCCAACATTGGTGGTTCTGGTGAAGGAGGGGCTAAGTCTGTACTGTCCTGAACATGAACAGGAGAAAGCATTGGTGGTACTTTCTGAGTGTTTATTGAGCTAAGAGGTTCACGTGGTTCCAAAGCCCCGTCCAAGGTGTCCCCTTTGGAAACTGAGAGTTTTGGCCGTTTCACAGGTGGAAACTCCTCAGCATCAGGACTGTCCAATGGTCTTCTGCTCAAGTAGTTCTCATCATTAATTGCTTCATCCTCTTCCATGTCTCCCTCTTCTTCCAGTGGCACCTGCATGGCCTCTGCAGATGTACCTCCATCGGTGGGCACTTGTTCCTCTTCCTCTTCTGTAGCAAAGAACATATTACAAAGGCATTAGGATAACTGAAATGTGTTTTACAGAAACAAACAAGCATCACAGCAGATGTTCACATGCACCTCAGCCTGTAAGAGGTAACAGGCCAACCAACAGCTTCTTGCTGGTCCACTTGGAAGGAAAAAGTGGCATCTCCCGCCTTGCGCTAGCCACCATCACAACTGGCAGATGCCCTCATCACAGTGTAATGCCAAACCCATGAGCAAAGGATATGAGGGAAGAGCTCAACAGTAGCGACAGACCTTGTGGAGCAGGTGTAAAGCATCAGTTTTACCTAAAAGCATCCTAATTATTTCTTACTGAAGTTGTTGGGATCACAATAACATGAACCTGCTTCATTTTAAATGAAGGGAGGGAGAAAGGCTGAAGCATTTTTTTGCTGTAACGGAGAACTTCAAGGCATACATGAAAGCAAAATTCATTGGAATTCCCTGTCTTGCCTCTATACCCCACAATTTTGATTGCAAATTAACTACTAGGAAAATGCCTTCTTAAATCTGGGTTGTTTTCCTTGAAGCAGCACAGTCTGAAGGTTAAAGAAGAGGACTAAGCCCCATTCAGCCTGCTTGGTTCTGCCTCTGATACCATCTTAAGCACTTGCTGCACGTGGATGTTATCTGTTATTAATAGGAACACCCCAGCATTGCATGTGTGTGTTCGTTTGGATCAGGAGCATGCCTTCGAAATGCATTCCCCCCCTTCCTGTTGTTTTGTTTGCATCATGAGCAATCCTGGAGTGCATATGCTGGCTTCCTGCTGTAGTGAAACCAAAATGAAAGCTATGTTGCCGAAATACACCCAACATGCTCCAGTCACAAGTGGGCATTCATGCAAAGAGGCCAGAAAACCAGCTTTTGAAGATAAGATAAACCTGAAACATGCACAGTGTGGACATCAAGCACCAATCGCTTCAAGCCACTGTGGGTACCACCTGTGTGATTGCTCTGGTTTTTTGTTTAATAGCAATTATTATTCTTCTCCCCTCATTTAACACCATTTTCAGTCCTACACATGAGACATTATGGTGCAGAGAATGGAGGAAACTCACTTGAGATCTCCCAGGAAATCCACAGCAGGTTTGAGGAGAAGAGAATCTCTGATCTCCCCAACCACAGCCAAGCACTTTATCCTCTTGGCTATACTTCCTCACTCTCAAAAATGGAATTATCCAAGCAGGAGAAAGGATTCTTAGTCTGGGATATGAATGTCCACACCGGCCTTAACCTGACACATTTATATTTGCTGTCATTACTTGATTACACCTCTGCTGGTTAACATTCTTGTGTCGACAACCCCACTTCACTTCCCCTTGTGTCTCTGTTTATCCACCTGCAAAAACGCATGACATTTTGTCTAGCAGGGTTTCTGTGCAAAGATATCAAGTGCCCTGAGATTCTCACATGGAACATGCAGTAAACCCCATTTATTATGACAGTGGCTAAACCCCGACTTCTTAATGAGGAGGAAGTTTTAAAGAAGCAAACCCTGAGGAACTCTTTACACCGACACCATTTAGAGCTTTGTCAGGCAGCATCTTTCTGAAATATGTCTCTTCAAGGCATTTACTTCCAGGTTTCCTGTGCTGCTGTTTCTCTGCTGTAATGTGTCAATGCTCTGATTTAGGAGAGTTGAGTCAAGAGCCCTGGGCTGCAGCACAAATCTTGCCAGCATCACAAATTAAGTAAAATGAGCTAGCAACTCTGCCTTTTGCCAGGGCCCAGAGGATTTACAGCAGCCAGCCCAGAGAGGAGCCTTTGCCTGAGGATAAAGTCTTAGCCTTCCGTGAAGAACAGAAGTGTTTGGGAGTTCGGTTTTGCCTGGCTGGGCACTGACATTACAGTTTATAAACTGCAAACTTTAGAGTATAACTGAGAAATCTCCGTGGACCGAGCCTGCACCTGCTACAGGGGGAAAAAATCTGCTGCCAGATCATGGAAGTCATTTCAATCTCTGCTTAAGCTGCTGCAGAAATCAGCTGCCTTCATCTGCTCGAGACTGTTCTGGGGATGAAGAATTAGCATTCATCAGATGTCACACAGCGCAGACTGCTACCGAGCAATTCCTCCCCAGCCCACGCCACCGCGTGCGCCGCTGAGTCTGTTTTCATTTCAGGTTTTAAAGGGTGATAAAATGTAAAACAAACACCATGCTTTAAAACGGGGATGCTGAGAAGTCGTCTGCACTGCTTGCAAGACGAAAAGTGTAGCCCGGTTCAAACATCAGGGAAGACAGGGCTTGATCGTGCTGATAGCAACATGAACCATTTGGATATAAAGAAACACAGGGATAAAGAGTCAATAAAGTGGAAGGGAAACTACTGCAAAAACCTGCATTTGCTACAAAAATCAGGACATTTCTTTGCTAAAGATTTCTGCTAACCCAGCCTCTTTTCCACTGTGTATCACGATAATTCATACTCTTGTAACTCCTTCCCATCCCAAGGTGCTTCTCATGTTTTCCCTGCTCAGGACTGCAGAACAGCAGCAGCTGCCGGATCAAAGGCGAACAAACAATTCCAGAGGAGGTTTGGAGAGCAGGGACCGGGGTTTTGCACAACGAGAAGAAAGAGCAACGCTTGTTCCTTTCTTAATAAGGCCAAGTAAAGTTTGCACCGGGCCCACCAAGTGTCTGTGATCTTGTGCGGAGATGCCAGGGAAGGGCAGAAGAGGTTAAAGTGCAGTTTGTAGAGGTGAGACTAGAAATCGGGGTGTCTTGGCTCCAGCTTTCATGCACATTCCTGCAAGCCACAAAGACAACTCAGTAAGGAAGCAGCAGCATTACCATCCCTTTTATATGGACTTGGATTCCCCCAAAACATCTGGAAAAAATTGCCTGGGTCAGTCCTGAGCAACCCAGGGCCTAAGGAAGTTCACGAGCACTGAACTACTGACACACACTCACCACTTCTCAGACATGCTCAGATGACAATCTGGAATCCTGTCGTGGCCAAATGAAATCCAAATTTCTCTTGGAAGGAGGCCACGGGCTGATCCTTCAGTGAGGACTGGGCTTGTGCCAGGCAGCAGCTTTCAAACCTGAGCCACCACAGCTGTGGCCATGGCAGAAAACAACACAGCACTTTTATTTGGGGGGGGGGTTAATCACAGAAAGTGAAACCTCTGTCTTGCATTCAAGTGCAATAGGCTCTTTTTCCTCCCAAAGGACTCACACCGGAGCAGGCACCAAATATGGGAAAACATCAGCTTTTAGGTGGAATCTGCTTGACTTGGTGATGAGCGTTTAAAACCGTGCAGCCACTTTCTCACCCCTGTCCGTCTCATTCACTACCCGGCACTTCCCAACGTGCAGTCCTTTGTGCACATGACTGCTTTTTAACTCTCTTTACTGCCACCTCTCCCTATCTCCGGCCACCTTATTAATGAACCGACTCGAGTTAGCATCTATAGGTCAAATGGATATCACCTCGGCCATCTGCCCTAATAACTCTCTCCTGTAATGAAAGGAGACTGAAGCTGTTTGGGAGGTTTCTCAAGATAACAGATACATTTTTTTCTTGGTTGTTAGAGAAGTCAGTGCTGGATCAATATTAATGCTCACATTACTAAAGCTATACAGAGCAATCGGTTATTATGTCAGCCAGCCCATGTGCAGCGCCCGGTTCAGACGATGCGCAGCCTGCAGGAGGGATGAGTCCAGCCGTCGCAGTGCAGCCCCGAAGGTGAAGCTGTCCATTGCTGGAATAAAACCAGCTGATAGCTGCTAGATGCTGCTGCCGAGAGAACTGTTTGTTAAGGCAGCATCTCTTACTGGAGAGCAGGATGCGCAAGCGACGTGTCTATGTAGATGCGAGTCCTTCACTTGCATGAAAGGATGATTTTAAGGGGAGGGGAGGAAGGAATCCACTCCTGCCTTGACACAGGTCTGCAGCACGATTTCGGGCAGGTCAGACCATGTACTGCTCTGCTCCCACCTGACAAGTGATGATAATTCCATCTCACAGAGGCGCTGTAAAAGCTGAACTTGATTAATACGTAGCTCCTTGGGATGACTGAACAGAAAGCATGAGAATCCCAAATGCAAGCCGTGGGGATCTGTCACCACTTCAAATGATGGCAAATTTCTTAAGCTGGGCAGTTCAGGCAAGAAACTGAAACTCCTACACTTTCTAAAGGAAAAAACACTAAATCAGCACAAAATTTCTTAGTACCTCAATGTTTCTGTAGTACCTCAGTGTTCCAGAACCGAAGGCTTGTTTAATATATGCCTTCTCAATTCAGTCATGGCTTAGTTTCAGGACAGCAATACTCAACAGCTCAGTAATGAACTTCCAAGTTCACAGTGCTTGAGGGACTGTTTATCCCTAACAGGGACACGGGGGCACAAAGGAATGGAAATCCTGGCTTTACTGCCAGAACCAGGCTACTGTGCTCTCCTAGCTGCCCCACCAGAGGAGGGTGCACCCACTGCTTTGTCAACAACAGGTCACATGGAAGCCAAGGCAGGAAAAAATAGATGCAAAAACCTCTTGTGAGGCATTCTTCAAGCAAGAAAATCTATTTTCTATGTATGTGTGTATATATATACATATCTATTATATATATACACATGCATATATACATAAAAGTGTCATCATCTTGGTCATTACCAGACTTGGTAGCTTCAAGGATAGCAGTCAGATGATGTCCTACTGAACACGGCACCGAGTGGGACAGACAAGATCTCTGCTCAGCTCTTGGTCCTGCCAAAACCTTACCCTGTCTTATTGGCTGGTATTTAATTAAGCAAAATTCCAGTCTTCTTCTAGAAACTGGATTAATATTTCTCTATGTCAAAGGGTGGTGATAAGATAAAACCATCCAGCTAAGACCTGGAGATCTAAGAAAACCCCCAGGTACAAGATGAAGCAGAGTCAGACACACTGGCCTAAAGCTTAGAATCACAGAACCAACTAAGTCGGGAAAGACCTTTAAGATCATCAAGTCCAACCATACTTGCTGAAGAAAGCACATGCAGCCTCTTACCTTCAATGCAAGGGCTAATGTATTTATTGCACAAAGCTCTGGCAGGTAACAGTTCCTGTGGAAGCCAGCTCTTGTTATTATAATAATGGAAGATTTTGGTATGTGGCATTTGATACTAACTTTAGCATGGCTGATAAACAGCATCAGCTATCAGAACAAATCCATTAAGACAGAATTCTGAATGAGCAGATGTATCCATTTGACTTCTTCCACAGCCCTTTTCTTTCTAAACAGAGTTTGAACATTTTATTTTCTAACAGAATGACAATGGCCAAATGAAGATCTATCAGTAGATCACACATTTCTTTCATGCACAGTTCTTCTGCTCATATCATATCAAATCAATGAGCTCACCAGTCTTCCAGTGCCTGAAGGGGCTCCAGGAAAGCTGGAGAGGGGCTTGGGACAAGGGCCTGTAGGGCCAGGACAAGGGGAATGGCTTGAACCTGCCAGAGGGGAGACTGAGATGAGCTCTTAGGCAGAAGCTCTTCCCTGGGAGGGTGCTGAGGCGCTGGCACAGGGTGCCCAGAGAAGCTGTGGCTGCCCCATCCCTGGCAGTGTTCAAGGCCAGGTTGGACACAGGGGCTTGGAGCAAGCTGCTCCAGTGGAAGGGGTCCTGCCCATGGCAGGGGTTGGAGCTGGATGGGCTTGAAGCTCCCTTCCAACTCAAACCAGTCTATGATTCCATGATACCAGGTCTCTGTGCTCCTTTGCACTGCATGGTACCAAATACAAAACGTTAGAGTCTTTAAAGAAAATGAGGCTCAAGAAGGGCAATAATGTGGCAGTGCCTGCACTGAAGTCTGCAACCCCTCTTTCTCCCCAAGCAAATGCTCCTCAGGACAGCACGGCTATCGACCTGAAGGATTTATACCCTTTACGAAGGTTCTATGAGCCTATACACAAGTCAGCTCAGCCTTTCAAATGCAAGAAAGGGAATGATCATTCCCACCCAACATACAAAACTTTTTAGGGAACAAAACTCCCAAACTACTGAAAAACTTCCTGCAGACTTCCAGAATAATTCTCCTCTTGTCTACATAAAGCATGAGATTAAGGCATAGATACCTTTTGGGATAGTTTAAGTCACTAAGTCAAGCGCTTAACATCCCTATCGTACCCAGTAAGTAGGGGCTTCCGACTTCTGTTAAAGAGAAAAGTTTTTGTCTTATGCCACGATAGGTTTTATCTCTTTAACTTGTAATAACAATGGCCTTTTCCTAAAGCAAACAGAACGTGTGCTTGTAGCCCATAAAGGAAATGAATGGAAGAGCGACAAAATTCAATCCTGATATGCTCCAGGCCAATATCCTGATACCCTAATGCAAAATGAACACACTAAAATATCTGCAGTGCATTTTGAGCTTAAATTGCCAGATTTTCTATAGATATGTGTATATATGTATATGTTATATATATAGTATTATATATGTAATTTCTCTGCCATATGAAGACACTGATCACTGATGTGGGTTGTTTACCAAAGAGGGGATGCACCAAGAGGTTTCTCTTTTACTGCATAAAGGAGATAAACCAACCTATTGTCAAACCCTGACATTTTCCAGTTGACACCCTCTATGGGGAGGGAGCTGGTAAGACAGCACCAGCAAGCAGCTCATCTTCCACGTGTCTCACATTTTTCCATTGACATTGCCAGCAAGTTCATTCCAGGGCCTTCTTGCTATGTCCTGAAGTGCAGAAACCACAAATATATTAAAAAAGAAAGAAAGAAGAGCTTTCAGGTGTGGCTAGCAGTTTTGCATAAAGAACTGTAAAGAGGATGTTAAACGTGCCTCAAGTTAAACATCCAGATTTGCTGGTCACATTGGAAAACTCTGGGCCAAAGTGATGCCTCCAACAACCAGTATTAGGCAGGATAAAACTCAGAGGTGCTCAACAGGACTAATGTGACACTAATGTGACACTAATGTGACAATGTACACATTTATCAATCACTCCAGAAGTAGTTATTAACCTGTTCAAGAAGCTACAAGTGATCAACAACCCCCCCCTCCATCCCTAATGACAAAATAAATCCATCCACCTTGAAATACAGATGACAATAATGTTCTGGCTCAGGACTCAGAAATTTCCAGGCCAGTTCAGTTACATCTCCACTGCGTTCAACAACTGGTTCACACTCTTGGTTAGGCTCCTCTTGGTATGAAATCAATGGAGAGAAACTTTTCAACACCAGCATGAGAAAAAGATACTGATAGTTTGCCAGAAAGAAACCACAAGTTTTATGATTTATATACATAAACCATGTATATCATTATAGAATGGTTTGGGTTGGAAGTAACCTTAAAGATCATCTAGCTCCAACCCCCTGCCATGGGCACATACACCTGCCACTAGATCAAGCTCCCCAACATGCAAGCCTAAGGGCATGGGAAAGAAGAGGTGAGAGATGTGGAGCATCGCTCTTCAGGCATCACGTTGTGGCTTAGGGTATAATGTGCACCTCTGCCTTCCAGTGCTGCTTTAGGATATGGGATGCAATTAAGAGCAACACGTTAACATACTTGCTAGTGGCAGTCCTCATTATAATACCTTTTAGAATATGCAATGTTCATGAAGCTAAACTGCTCAGGATTCTTAACATGACCCACCCTGCTCCCTGCTGAAGACAGGAAGGCAGCATTGGTAGATTGCTACCAACTCTGTTACTCACTGTCTCTCTCTGACAAGGTATCAGTCCTGCATTTGTGCTGCACGCAGCAAGTAAAAACGTGTTTCTGCCTAAATACAGAGAGGGCGACTTTCTTTTCGCTTTGACTTTCTAATAGTAGCTCACCAGTTTTTGTAGATCACCCATGTGTACACGAGGAAACGCATGTGCATGGCAGAGCTAAGCTGATATGGCTGGAGCTGCTACACAGACTTTGCATGGGGAGTAAAAACAACCACAAAAGCACCTTTAGGAAGTGACTGAGCAAGAAGATACATGAGAACCAGCCAGCTCCCTGCCAGCAGGGCAGCCTTGGTTCAGTCACTTTGGTGTTGCTCTGAATTACCTGGCATTGAGACTCTCCCCTGAAATCTGCAGAGTATGACATGAAAAACACCATACAGAGGGACAGAAAACCTCCATACCCAAATGGGGATTCGACTGCATGCTTTCTGTTTTACTTCTTACTCCCTCTGGAGTGTATGATCCTCAAGCAGATCAGGAACTCACCCTGAAGTGCACACGCAGGCAGAGAGGTTTTCTCTTTAAAGGAACATTTTGACTTCTAAAAAATACAATTATTATCAAAGACAAGGTAATTAGGCAATGACAATCCACAGAGTACAACCCATCAATAACAGGGTACATGAGCGAGACTGACAGAGGTGTGAAGCTGATACGTTATAAATGGCTCTATACTGACCTGTGAAAATGCAGTGTTTCCCTAACATTCGGCACAATAAAAACCTAAAATGCTATATAAGCAAGCCAACCTGAAATGACACCTAGTATTATAAATGGCCTAATCTATATGTTAATACTGTTGTATCACATAACTGCAGCAAGACTAAGATAACAACATGACTTTGGGGTTTCTATGGCTACATCCTGGGCTAACGTGCCTGAAAGGGCTTGCTGCTGACACCACACAAGCTTTCTGAGTGCTTCTCTTTGGTTATTTATGATATGATTTATGATAACGACAACATCTCCTATTTTCTCCCCTCGTCAGATACAATAAATTGCCATCGTTAATCACCGTTCTTGCTTCAGCTATGATTACAATAGTATAATAGGCCCTAGCTATGGTAATACTGTGTATTAAGGTGGTTTTTTCCCCCCTTTAAAGAAATATGCACAAGTAGGTATTTGCAGCTGATGTCAGTACCTGTAGCAGTTCAATAATCTTCCCGGGAATACTCCTGGAGGGGAATTCCTGTTACAACTCAGATTCGGCACCGTTCCTCTTGCAAAGGCTGACTTTATGATCTAAAGACTCAAAATCCACATGGTATTAACCGGAGCTAACAATTCTCAAACACACTACGAGGGCTTTATGTGTGGTTTTTCCTGACAAAAGGAAAGCTGATGGTCAGCCTTTTCACTTTGCGCCTCCCTATCTAATCTCACCGGCTGAGCTTTCCAAACCGGCTTTTCAAGTACCACAAATCATACTGAAAACAAAGCCACTGAACCTATACAAACATTCCGAAGGATTTTACAGTGCTTTTCCTTTCCTATATTATGGTCTTGTATAGGAAAATATACTGTTCTGTCTTCAATAAAATCCTGTGATAGAAAACCCCAGGCTTTCACATATCTTTTAGGAAGCAACTATTTATACCTTCTAGCAGAGGAACGAACTAGGTATTTATTAGACTGAGGGACCTGTACTTCTGCCATACTAATAACATTGCCTGGCACTGCAGAATTTGAGTACTTCACAGATTTGCAACCTCTGCATGTGTTAAGGTGCTTGGATTCAGAAGCGAGAGAATACTGTGATTATTTCATAGCTTATCTTGCGAATGAGCTAAAGAACCCCAGAAATGGTACAGAACCACAGAATAGTTAAGGTTGGAAAGGACCTCGAGATTGTCTAGTTCCACCCCCCCTGCCACGCTAAGGCATAATTATCTCATAGATATCACATGTTTCTTTTACCATATTACTTGAGATCTTGCCCTTTCTTCCCAAAGGATAATATTTAAACCCCCAAAGCTTTCTATGTAATGCAGAAATGGGGTTCAAGGCTCAGGGGCTAGAATTTCAGAGTCACATTTCTTGTCCTCAGGAGTCTCAGAGACAGCGAGTAGGAGACAGACGTGATGGCACAATGGGATATGTTAGACTGTATTAATAAGCATATTTCTAGTTATGTTGCTGCTATAAATAGCTACCATGCCCTTCAGCCCAGCCACCATTAGTGATCAGGCTCATTACTGGTTTTGTGGAGGCAGGAGGGGAGACAGTGGCAACACTGATGAGCATAGGGAAGATGTCTGATGTGTAAGTGGCAGCATGGAAGAAACGGGAGCACGAAGACAGTGGTCTCCTAGGGCATGATGAGCTCATCTCAAAGTTCAGAGGATAAACATGGATACCACTGGGTGACACAGAACCTATGCGGAGAGAGAACACCCTTGCAATCAGCTACGATGCCCCGAGCTTGCCTGTGACCTGCTTTGCTCTCACAGAAGTAAACCTGGGCTATTAAGGGTATTAATCTGTTATTTACTTGCTGATGTGATGGAGCTCCTGCAAAAATGCATTACCAGAAGGAAGCTCTGGCTTGATGCAACATAAAGACCATCATTACTCTTCCTATGCAGGACAAAGATGCAACTTTGCCATCGTAAAAAGGCTGTGAGTGTTTATATCACCTTCAAATAACTTTTTAGCTCAACAGCTCATTTGGTCATTAACTGCCTTTCCTCTCCTCTTCCTCCTGCACATCACTTGCAATCGCAAGGGCACATTTGCAACCAAATGATAAGCTGCTCAGGGTAAGAACTGTATCTGTGTTTTTTAAAGTGCTTTCCTTACTTCTGGGCAGCATAAGAGACCCACAAATAATGGGGCACATATTTAGAGACTCTTCTACCCCTTTGATTGTCTTCACTGGATAAGAAAAGGAAATCAAGTGTAATATGGTACAAAAATGAGGCAGACTGAAGGAAGGAGAAGTTTATTTTCAATATGTGAATAGGGATGGATAAAAACGTCAACCGGATCCTGTGCTCTAGAATGAACTGGAAAAAGTTTGTCTACACTGCCAGGCAACCCCCGATCCGTGTTATCTATTCACAGTGCCACAACTGAATGCAAGTTAGTGAAGTCTAATAGTAACAATAGAAAAATGATAGAAAATTGACTGGGGACTCCTACTAGTGCACAGTTACTACATCTTTAAGGCAAAACCCCCCATATATTCGCCCTCTCTCTTAATGTATGCATGTACACTATGCCCACAAGTGTTCACCAAATATTCCAGCTGTTGGGAACGGGTCTATCAGCTCATTTCCTTAAGGACAGCAGCAGGAAGGAAGAATGCTTCTGCCTACAAGAGCAACTGCTTTATTCCAGCAGTTGCTAACTCAGAAATACAAATGCAGTTGCAGCTTGTGACTGTGAAGAGCATCCAAAGTCTTCACAAGTATGTGGTGACTTCCGTACTCTTGAACTGGCAGCGGCGTGCCTTGGTACATACATGAAACCCTGCGTTTGCTGGGAAGAACTCTGAGATACAGCACGAGTCCCCTAACAAACACAATCTTCTTGGTCTAACAGAGAAGGAAATCACTGATGATAAGGTTTTAATAAAACCTGACAAGCCTCAAAATCACATTCACCGGGAAGGGCTCACCCCCGAAACAGATACTTGACAAAAGAAGCCAAAGAAGACTCAAAGAGAGGGAAATGTTTACGTTAAGAGGTTTTTTCTTACAGCTACAAATCCAGTTAGTGCCTCTCTTTGTCTTTCAGCCTCTTTGCTTTACTCTGTATAGGGGCATATGTGTACCCCTGGCTCTGCCCTTTAAGGGTGCCCATAGGCAGTGATAAAACGACTCAGGGCAGCAGTCACCTCTGCAGCAGCACTGCTCAGGCAGCACTCAACCACCAGGCTGCACAGCTCTACACTGTGGTGGGTTCAAGATGCTACTGTCAGCACCAGAGGAAATAGAGCGCCTCAAAGAGCATGGGGTGACTGTGCTGAGCAATAATTCTGCTGTTGGGCAGGTTCCCTCTCCAGCAAGGAGCCCAATTCAGGAGGCTGTAGGAAAACTTAAACCACATCCAATTTAAAACCTTTGCTTTTCCTCCTTTTCGTCTTTTTTTTTTCCCCAGTGACCTCATAATTTTTCAGGGACGGCTGCTGAAATCTATTGCTTCTTTCTGGAGGACCTCATGGATCACAGCAACATCTGCACATAAATCTCACTTCCAAGGACCTCAGAGGCTGAGAGCAGAGCAAAGGAGTCTGTTGGATGCTTGCACTGTACAAGAGCATTTGGGGGGGGGGGGGCAACTGGAAAGACCTTGTGGTCTTTTGCAAAGCCACAGCCATGAAACAATCCTGCACTCTGCAGTTATTGCAAGCCTTTTAGGAGCATTAAGCTAAGCAAAAAGTAGTGCAAATAACCCCACAGAAACAGAATAAAAGAGGGATTCAGAGATATCAGAGTCCTGCATGTACACAAGGAAAACTGGGCACGAAGGTGAAATGATTTGTGATCCACTCTTCATGGCATTACTTGCAACGGATGCAAAGTACCACAGGATTTGTGGAAGCACTAAGCAAGTTTCAAAGGATTGTCTCTGTTTAGAAACATTTCAATACACCTTAAAGGAAAACAACAAGGACCCCAAAGCCAATGCTGAGTGATGCTGCACTTCAGAGCCGGCAGACTTCATTTCGATGGGAGGGCTGCCCCAGTGCTCCCAATGACCTTGGCAAAATTCCTCCAACAAAACCAAAGCAAACCCCCAAAACACACACAAAAACCTTCAGGACCTTGGGCTCTAAAGCTATTTTAGAATTAGCTTTCAATAATTGCCCCACAATAGGAGTTTTCTTGATTAATTGCTTAAGATAAGGCCTCCTTTTGCTTGCTGGCCTCCAGTGACTCTCTCTACTTCCCATAATCACTTTTGTCTCTGCCTCCTCTTCGCTAGGACCTGCTAAGAGAAAAATCAGAGCCACCCCAACTCCATTACCTGAGGATTAGGCAGGAGATAACCCTGTGCATTCCATTACTGACCATTACTTGAGTGATTATTCAATCAGGTTTAGACCATGTGAAAGATGCTCTAATTGTTTTGCACAGCTCGCCTGCCCAAGCTGTGCTACATCTAAGGGATGCAACTCCTTCCTTTAAGAACATAAAAATGATGGGCTGATTGCAAAGGGAAATGAGAAGTGGTTTTGTATTGAACTCTGCTTTTTAGTTAATATAAAGAAGCTAATCAGGCTTAAGTAGGAGTTAAGGATCTATTTTGATCAAGTTTCTGCACAAACTGGATTGTATAGATACTTGATTACAGAAATCTTGCAGGATATTGCTTTTCCATCAAAATTACTGAAAACATAATGGTACGCAGCCATTAGTTTTCCAGCAGTTTAAGAGATAAGCATCCTGAATAGAGGGAAAGCAGGGACAGGGAAGAAACCAACAAGGCAGTTAGCAGGCAGGCTTAATTTAAGCGAGAGGCTCGTGCACAAACATCAGCGCTAGACTCCGAGGGCTCGATACCCTGATTTAAACTGAATTAATGTCTTTTAGCTAAGTAATATTTTTCTTGGACACATGGGAGAAATGAAGAAACCCAATGAAAACAAATGTAGTGCAGGAATTGGCTGCAGTAGGCACTTTTCGGTAACATTAACTTTCCAGCCAGGCATTAAACCCAGAAAAGCAAAATCCTTCATTTTAGAGTTGCAAGATTCCCATGTAATCTCCCCGCTCCATAGACCCCAGACTGGTACTACCAGTGGCTCAAATTCCCAGGGACATGGGCCAATGCTCTACAAAGACCTCCCGAAGAAGCCACCAACTAAAGACAACTCCTTCATCTCCGGATACAAAACTCCCCTTCACTTCCAACCCCCACAGAAACCTTTACAGCTGATGCAAAATTCATCTGTAACTGTTCATTTGATCTTCTTCTTTTTGCCACACTTCCTTAACCCGCGTTCTTCAAACTGCCACCACCAAATCAGAGCTGTCGCCTCTACTTTTAAAAGCCCATCAACCTTCGAGCTCCAACAGATCTCATGTACTACCTCATGTAAGTTATTTCTTAGACATAGTTTCCTCATAAGTGACATTCTGGTAGATCACAGAACCCCAGACTGGTTTGGGTTGGAAGGGACCTTAAAGTTCATCCAGCTCCAACCCCTGCCACAGGCAAGGACCCCTTCCACTGGAGCAGCTTGCTCCAAGCCCCTGTGTCCAACCTGGCCTTGAACACTGCCAGGGATGGGGCAGCCACAGCTTCTCTGGGCACCCTGGGCCAGCGCCTCAGCACCCTCCCAGGGAAGAGCTTCTGCCTAAGAGCTCAGCTCAATCTCTCCTCTCTGTTTAAAGTCACTACCCCATGACCTATGCCTGCTTGCTCTTAGATGGATATAACCAGCCCCTGCTAGCACCTGGAGGGGTATTTTGGCAATTTTTAACCTAAGTTGCTTGACTGTGAAGTGTTTAAGGACACATGGATAGGGCTTTGAGCAAGCTGCTCTAGTGGAAGGTGTCCCAGCCCATGGCAGGGGATTGGCACTGGATGAGCTTTAAGTTCCCTTCCGACCCTAACCATTCTATGATTCTTAGACTGCCTTCCAGCTCTTGGCTAACACAGATAAACCTTCCCCATGGCTTTCATCAGTTCCAGCCTTTACCACCCCTGTCTTCATGCGTATTGGGGGGTAAAGAGGAGATTTACCTATGAGTGAGCACAAACTGCTGGTATTCTCGGGACTCAATGCAGAATGGAGCTTGCTCAGCCATGGCGAGGGTGCTCCTTCCAGGCTAGGATTAAAGCCAGTAGTAGAGAAGTTTGGGTTCTAATGGATAAAGTGCTCTAGAGTACACTCAGCCAAACACCTCTGCTGATGAACGAGACCTGAAATTCAGTGGGGAAGGGATTATCATCCTGCCAGGCCACGTAATTTTAAAGAACACCCCCCCATTAATCTAGTTCCATGCCAAATAGTAAGCACCAGTTTGATCCAAATCCTATTAGCAACAACAATCTGTCGTTTCCTCCTCTCCCCAAAAATGAAATATGCTCTGGGATGTATTACAGAGAAATCAGTTGAATTGAGGGAGGTTTTCTGCATTAACTTCTCCCACCTCCCAGTTCATATAGTGCATTTATGGGGCAGGAACCGCTTTCACCCACACTGCTGCTCAAATAGATCATGAACACAGACAACACTGAAGATCTTCTTTCCCATTTCTCTGTTTCTACTTTTCGTTCTGATTCTCAGTTTTCTCTGATCTTTGTATCTTCCTCTTTCTGTTGGCTCTTTGTTGCCTGTCCCTTCCAAAAGCCAGAAAATACCCATTTTTCTGTATTACAGCTTTCCTGCCTTTTCCTATCCCTCACTTTCAAGCTTTCTCTTTTGGTAGCATTTAGCAGAGAGATAAAAACTACAACAGGGAAGAACACATTTGCTTTTTGTGTCACTCAGGGTATCTTCCCGAAGGAGACTGGTGGCCAAAGGCAAGACTGAAGCAAAAGGTAAAGGACAAAACATCCATAAAGGCCATGAAACATGGAACTGTAAGAAGCAGTCAGAAGAGGGAGAGGAGATAAAGAGAAGTGACACTAAACAAGTTATTTCAGGGGCAAAATGAGGAAGATGGGACAGATAAGGATGTTGTGGACATATGGTCTAAGTGGCTGCAGAACAAGCCAGAATGTGAATGGGCAGTAATCACTTCTTAGTTTGGTTTCTCCATCACATGATGCTAAATCCCAAGATTTCTGCTCCTCAAATGGTCATTTAGGCAGAGTCTCTTCACTCCCGAGTTCTCCCATCTCATACCTGTCACTGCAGATACTGTGGCTTCATTTCTTATGCACATCCATAGAAACAGAAAATGCCTGAGGAAACTCTTAGATAAGAAGCTGTTCAGATGTGACGTATCTCAGCAGTTATTAAAAAGTAATTACACCTCATATTCCCATGAAGCATTCATTACTTTCAGAAGGGATTTAGATATCTAACTTTTAGATATATAGCTTTTACAGATCCTGCTTTATTATTCATATGTTACAGTAGAAATGAGGAATAGCTGAAGAATCCCAGTTTGGTCACTAAGCTATAGATTGTCTTGCTTAAAATGGGGAACTCGGTGTCACCATGCCAAACCACGACAATATATCTGTCTAGCACGTTACAGCCAAGATGAATTAGCTTACAGTCTCTTGGGGTTTTCTGACTTTTAATAGAATGCTCAAGAGGATGAAGGTGCTCGCTGTGATCAGCAGCTTGGGACACAGGGTACTAACACTGTCTACTGCAGACTACTTTCGAGCACAGTTTCATGTTCCCCTTGCCTCCAGCCCAGCCGTGCTCTGACGTTCATCCCACAGCACCCAGTGACCATAAGGCAGATCAGCTCAGTGGGGTGAAGGAAAAGCCCAGTTCTCCTCTCCCTCCTCCCCGAACAAAACAGCTTTTAGCCTAAACTTGTTTAACCAACTCCAAGTAAAGGGGGAGAAAGGACCAGCCAGAAATACTGCCCCTCCTGGCAGTATCCCACAGCCACAGCTGATAAACCTTTCAGCCAGCACGTAGCGGCCTGTGTCAGACACAGGGGTATCAGTCCTCTGACTAAACCGAACGGCACATGATGAAAACACCATGTTGAAGGTCAGTGTATCACAGTCTATGTAGAATCACAGACTAATTTGGGTTGGAAAGGACCTTAAGATCATCCAGTTCCAACCCCCTGCCATGGGCAGGGACACTTCACACGAGACCATTTTGCCTCCATGATTTCTGTTGTTAACTCTGCATTTTGTATTTCAGTAGTTACGGACCCTTTCAGGGGAGATGGAACTTCCTTCTTCTTCTTTTAAGGATAAATATGGATGCTTGTGCATGGATTCAGTCTCTTGCTGTGGATGGAGAAAGTTCAGGAAAAGACTTACTGAGATCTCTTCCTCTGCAGTAGGACAGAGGATTCTTCTTCCAGCTGCGGCAGGAGACCTATGTATGCATCCAAAGGAGCGTGACCAGCAGGTCCAAGGAGGTGATCCTGCCCCTCGGCTCTGCCCTCGTGAGACCTCACCTGGAGCATTGTGTGCAGTTCTGGTGTCCTCAGCATAAAAAGGACATGGAACTGTTGGAACAAGTCCAGAGGAGGCCACGAGGATGATCAGGGGCTGGAGCACCTCCATGGTGCATGGTGAGGTGTGAGGTGTCCCTGCCCATGGCAGGGGGGTTGGAACTGGATGATCTTAAGGTCCTTCCCAACCCTAACTATTCTATGATTCTATGAATGGCATCACTCCTCAATCTACCTTCTAAGTTTTGTTTTGTTTCCCTCTCTTTGCACCATAATAAAGTGGAAGAGAGAAAACCCCTTTCCTCTCTCGCCTCCACTGCCACTGCTCCGAGCTGAAAGACAGCAGCAGAACTCCAGATAATGTGTGGAAATCTCTGAAATGTGAAGTTTCTCCCCCTCCTCCACCATTTCTGGGCTAAAGAAACAAACATAAAACCTCGGCGGACTCTGTATACACCCAGGAACTCATTAAGTTAACCAAAATGACCTCCAGAACTGGAGGATGAAGTAACAAGAAAAACAAAGCATTAGGAATTTTAATACAGTAACTACTTGCTTCCTTCTGCCATGAAATCTTTATGGGTCTCTAAGATATATCTGCTACCATAGCATAAGGATCTTGTGCTCTGGCTATTAAAGGTTCTCTACAAAGAGCTAAGATTTACTCAGCTATCTTCACAGCAAACCGTTAGGAAAATCTAGGTGATTTACAAGGAATCTAACCATAAAATCAGTGAGGAAGAACTAGGACACCTTAATCCTCTAAGAAAGGCATTGTCAGGACTTGCATCTATGCCTTCTGCAAATTAGGAAAGAAAACACCCAGGCAGTTATAGTCAAAAGCATAAGGAACAAGGAGAATCATAGAATGGTTTGGGTTGGAAAGGATCATCCAGTTCCAACCCCCCTGCCATGGCCAGGGACACCTCACACTAAACCATGGCACCCAAGGCTCTGTCCAGCCTGGCCTTGAACACTGCCAGGGACGGAGCATTCACAACCTCCCTGGGCAACCCATTCCAGTGCCTCACCACCCTCACAGTAAAGAACTTCTTCCTTATATCCAACCTAAACTTCCCCTGTTTAAGTTTTAACCCATCACCCCTTGTCCTGTCACTACAGTCCCTAATGAAGAGTCCCTCCCCAGCATCCCTATAGGCCCCCTTCAGATACTGGAAGCTGCTCTGAGGTCTCCACGCAGCCTTCTCTTCTCCAGGCTGAACAGCCCCAGTGCTCTCAGCCTGTCTCCATACGGGAGCTGCTCCAGCCCCTGAGCATCCCTGTGGCCTCCTCGGGAGTTGCTCCAACAGCTCCATGTCCTTCTTATGTTGAGGACACCGAAGCAGGAGAAAACGCAGGTAATGATTTTAGTCAGGACACCCGAGGAACTGCAAGCACGTTACTTCCATTTCTAATAAGCTGCACAACTGCAAGAGAATATTGCCCTTGACATACACATGGGATGCTGAATGATGCAGTGTCGGAAAAGCATCATTTATCATAAGCAATATGATTAATAAACTCTCAAGAATAGCAGGTATTCAGAGACACAAGACACCCAATTCCGAATAAAAGCCTAAACCCATTCTGGTCATGAATAGTTTCTTTGCCAAGGCACTGCTTTGGGAATTTTCTGTTACCAAGAGCAGATAGTTCAGGATAATTTGCTCATGGCCACGTATTTTTACAAGCTCTTCATCCACCCATGGGGAAGAATTTGCAAAGACAAACAAAATCAGGGGTCTCAGCTAACAAAGGGAAAACCAAACAGGGCTCAGAAAGGACAAACTACATGCGAGTGGTCACTGTCACACGAACTGCTGGTGGCAGAGGTGCAAAGTAAAGTGTAGAGTTTGGAAATCTCGCACTGAAGCCATCAGCTCACCTTTTGCTTAAGAGGAGGTGTAATCTGCCTAATGAGGTATTTCTTATACAGTCAGGAGAAAGAGTCCATCTCTTACTCCTTGGATTAGAGGAGGTGCCTTAACAATGAAATGGTGTTTGCTCGTGTGCACTATGAACCTGCATCTCTCCTCAGCAGAGGCAAGCTCCTCCTGCCACTGAACCTGTTAATAGCTTCTTCTGGCAGAAAGATTAGTTTAAGTCCTTGCAATTCACTACTGCTTTGGTCACTGGGCTATGACTGATTTTGGAATGACCATCATCACTTTGTGGCTGATGCCCCATTCAGAAAAGGTAGAGTTTTAATAAATCACAAAAGAGAAGGCAACGTCCCCTTTTCGTACCGCATCCTCTGCCTCCACCCTTCCCCAGTGCGGATTAGGATGGGGAGAGGGATGAATTATCTCTGGAGAAGTATAAAAGATAGAATTGATTTTTGGTAAGAACTCCAAGGAAGTTCTTAATACCACCTTATCTTTGTGAGTAATACAGAAATGTCCTCTGCTGAGTGAGCACCTATCTCCGAAGCTATCCTTGCCAATGTTATCTCTACAGAAAAGCAGCTTTGAAGGATAGAAAATAAGCTGTGCTCCCCATTGGCTGAAACAGAGTTGTGTCAAAACTTGCAATGCAGAGTTTAGGTTCTACGCTAGATATTCCCAGAACTTAGGGGAGCTCAACAAGTTCGCTGCTATGACGCCAGCATGAGGCCAAGATAAGATTTGTCCACCACGCATAATGGTATTTAGCAACTGTGATGTGCTTCAGAGCACCTGCACAAACCTGATGATGTGGCATTGCCCCAGTTCACAGTCCTGCATATTAATATTCTTATTACAGGGTGAATTTGTGAAGCTGCTTAAATATATTGTAAAAATCCATCAACTTGAAGTTGGAGAGGGATATTTTACAAGGGCCTGTAGGACCAGGCCAAGGGGAATGGCTTTAACCTGCCCCAGGGGAGACTGAGATGAGCTCTTAGGCAGAAGCTCTTCCCTGTGAGGGTGCTGAGGCGCTGGCACAGGGTGCCCAGAGAAGCTGTGGCTGCCCCATCCCTGGCAGTGTTCAAGGCCAGTTGGACACAGGGGCTTGGAGCAAGCTGCTCCAGTGGAAGGGGTCCCTGCCTGTGGCAGGGGTTGGAGCTGGAGGAGCTTTAAGGTCCCTTCCAACCCAAACCAGGCTGGGATTCTATGATGATTTCTTGAGGAAAGGCAGCAAAGTTCCCCTTAAGTTTATATGAAGAAACAATCTCCTATGAGATGAGGAAGAAGAGATGGGTAAAACACATTTAGTTTTAGATGCACAACCTACTCATGAGTACAGAGGCTTGTGTGCTTGAATGCTTTTTGTTTCTTGTTCTTGATCACAACAGGCCTAAGAGGAAATACCACCTCCTCCTCCAACCTGCCTGATCTGGCTGCAACATTATCACATTGGACAGTCCCAACCTGCACCCCTACCCATTCCTGCAGGTCAAATGGTCAACCTGCCGACAAACAGAAGCCTCTGATGAAAGAGTTCCATTTCTAAGCCAAGTGTACTTAACTGCGCATCAATCTCTGAACACAGTCTTCTCCCCAGTCCAGGGTCACGCTTATGTCTAATGCTTCCCTCCTTATTTTCAGCCCTTGACAACTAGCAAGGAGGATACACAGGAAGCATCTTGCAGCTCCCCTAGAAACAATGCTGTGCTGCAGTCAAGCTTTCTCTCCTGAGAAAAAGGCACCTTTTGGTCATCTGCTGAACCCGGGACCTCTGGTTTCTGGACCCCCAGGATTTCTGCTATCTGATGGAATATTTAAGCAGAGACTTCATTCCCCGGTGGAACGTCGACGGCTCAGCCACTCCGCTCCGGTGTTCAATGAGCTCTTGTGTTCTATTACAGAAGAAACGGGATTTTCTGCCCGGCTGGTAAGTGATACTTCTTCCTTGTGCAGAGATCAGTACCTGCCTCTAGCCCCTCTAAATAGGTCACAGGCACGTTTTCACAATGCTACCAATACAGCCCTTCAAGAAACGCAAAAGCTCACTGCTCCCAGGGCAAAGATGCATGTGGAATGCTGCAGACTCCCTCCTTAGCGAGGAAAAGTAAATCAAGCTAAGGAATATGTCACCTCTCTCTGTAAAACCTCGCCCATCCATCCTCCTGTATCTCTTTCGCTCATCAGCTTTCCTATTTCGAGCAGATTTGAAAGCTGTGCTCTCAGCAACCAGCTTGGTGGTGCCTGACAAGACAAAGCTCAGCACCTCACTCCCACCTTCTATCAAATGGGGAATACTGGTGGTTTCCCACGAGTGCTTTGAGCTCCCTGGGTGGACCACGAATCTTTATTTATTCATGTGCCTGCCCCAAATGAAACAAGTTCTGTCAGTCCTCCTGGGCAGGAGGCTGGAGCATTACTGTTATACATGGTATGAGCCTGCCAAAAACTGGGCATGTCTGCAAATATCAGTGTTTTGAGGCCTAGTGAGATGCTTTGAGGGAACAAAAGGTGTGACATGTTGTTTAATTTCTTCTTCAGGTATCTTTGCTTCTTTAGATGCTCTTTTTACACTGTTTTACCAAATACAGTCATTAAGCATTGGCTAACGTCCCGTCAAAACACTCTGTTCCCAGCTACCCAGATGGAAATCTGGGCTAAGCTTAAGAAAGCCAAGAAAGTGAAACCCTGCATGTGAGAAGACTGGAACCTGCAGTGTCAAAATACATTCGAGGTAAAATGAATCAAAATGTGGAGAAAGGGGATGCTCAGAATTGATTTTTCCAACAAGGCGTTTACAGGCACTCCAAACACGATCTCCACTTCAAACATAAAATAGTCATTGTGCTGATTTGTTACAGTACGACTTGCTAACGTATTTGATTCCACATTATCTGAAACTCCCAGTTATCCGAGGTCTCATCTTCTTAATGGAAGGGAATGTACAAAAGCAGAGCACTCACTTCAACGCACAATATATTATCTATACAAATTGGTACTCATTCAACAGACTAACTTAAAAACCAAATTATGGCTGACTACCAATTTGATACTCTGCAGCAGAAAACACCATTTAAAGCTTGATAGCTTATAAAGCCTTTTAAAGACATCTCTTGGCATAAAATGCCAAGTTTTGACTATGTGTTAGAACTCGGCAGAAAGCTCCCATGAAGAGAAAGGTTTTAGCAGCTGGTTAGCTGAGACCTTACCCGCTATTAAACAACCCCAAGCTAATGTATCAGTAGTCTAAAAACGGTCTGGGGCATCACACCCCGCTGCTGTGTTAAAAGCAAAGATTCCTGCTGAAGCAATGTGCTGGGGAACCCCATGGAAATGATTTGGAAGTAAACGGCATAGGGAATCCCGTAACTAAGACAACCCTGGACCTAAGACACTGGTCTGGCAGTCAGCGAGTTTCAACTCTGATCTTTGCTTTGACAGAGCTAAGGCTAAACTACAGTTGTCTGCAAAATAAATTCAGGGCCTTGCCTCAGTTTCCCCAATTCTAGAGACTACAGAACCTAGCTAGAACAGTGAATTAAAAGGCAAACATGGAACTATCATTCACCAAACACACAGCAATGCAGAAATGCAAACTGCTTTTCCCTTCCAACAGACTTTCTGCATTTAACAAAGTCAGATGCTAGAGGCGTTACTATTTATTTAGACAGTTTTTCGTGGCAGTAAGTAATAGAATCACAGAATGGTTTGGGTTGGAAAGGACCTTAACATCATCCAGTTCCAACCCCCTGCCATGGGCAGGGCCACCTCACACTAGACTGTATCACCCAAGACTCTGTCCAACCTGGCCTTGAACACTGCCACGAATGGGGCGTTCACCACTTTGGGCACCCTGTGCCAGGGCCTCAGCACCCTCACA
The DNA here is from genome assembly GCF_033815535.1 of Pezoporus flaviventris. Lineage (NCBI taxonomy): Eukaryota > Metazoa > Chordata > Aves > Psittaciformes > Psittacidae > Pezoporus > Pezoporus flaviventris. The sequence goes on along the minus strand of NW_026892597.1, from coordinate 767,437 downwards.
GTGAAGAACTTCTTCCTTATCTCCAACCTGAACTTCCCCTGTTTCAGTTTGAACCCATCACCCCTTGCCCTATCACTACAATACTTTTTAAAGCACAGAGGTTTTTGAGCTCAGGGCCCACAGCACCTCAGTAATTCAGGAATAAGAATCCCAACAACTTCCAATGGGAAGGATATTTTTTATTTCTTAGCACTCAGAGGACCCCACTGTCATTTGCCAACTCCTTTAATTAAAACTTATGAGAAGTTCTACCTTGCAATCACAACTCTGCAATAAAAACAGCAAACCCCACATCTCATTCTACAGCTTTTCATCAGGACTGAAGCCAGCTCCCAGTACAGCATCAGACACGCTGTCAACAACACTGCACACTGTACACTTTACTGAATAAAACCTCAACTCCACAGAACAGTGACAGATACTTGGATGCTACTGGGCAGTTCGTGTTATAAACAGAGGCATTTCTCTTGCAAGTTCAATACGGTTGAAAGCCAAAAACAGTGATACGGCATCAGGGATTTATGATCTAATAATAAAAGAGTGTTTGTTCCACTGGATCTGCTCCTAACAAGTGGAGTCTCATGCTGAAAGAGCAGGTTCAGTAGGCATGCAGCATTTCAATTGCACTCCTTATTGGATGCTTTATATTAAAGAAAGCAATTTAACTTTTGAGGACAAGAAAATTATCTTGAAACTGAAGTCCTGCCTAAGCTCAAGGCCAAGCTAGGAAGGAACATATACAATTATTAAAAGGTCTTCAATTACCACCGCAGCTGGAACACTCGGAACAGCTATAATTCAGGGTGCCTACACATTTTAATTATAACCCCCATTTTCAGCAGGTTATAGCTTTCCCTATCATGCTAAAATTTATCAGGTCTGGCCTGTCATAGCCTTTAGAAAGTGGAGGTCATATTGCTCCTTCCTGCTCAACCCCTCAGAAAGTAGAGCAAAACTAAAAGTAACCACAGTTCTGCTATAGCAGGGGTGGAAACCACTTGAGCAACCTCTCTTAATGGTGCTTTGGAAAAGCTTTTGGTGAAAAGTGGGTATGGTATCACTGAATCCACTCATGTACATTCAATAAGGTATAAAATAAGCAAAGTAAGAATTTAGATGTCAATTCATAAAGCATGGTGAAGAAGAAGGGCACCATCCTCCAAGAAGCTGTGTGGTACCTGGCATATACCTGAATTAACTGGTCCTGCTTCCACAAGTACAAACAAGGTTTCCTACTTCAACAATCATAGAATACCAAGTTGGAAGGGACCTCAAGGATCATCTGGTCCAGCCCTTCTGGGCAAAGCATGGCCTAGACTCAATGTCCTTTGAGGGCACAACGTCATGCTGCGCCCTTTCATGTTTACAGACCTCAAGTAAGTCAAATATTAATGATATTCTGCTCTTGAGAAATAAGGTGTGATGGTAACACAATCCTGCAATGACACGTTAAGATCCTGCATCCAACCTCCCCACTGGTACTTCCTGACAAGTAGAATCTCACGTCTCAATGGTTAGAAGACTGATGTAACATAGTAGTAGCACTGAACTTAGAATTGCTTTTGTTAAAGAAGCATCTTGGAGACCCCAGCTAACAAGAGAACTCCATTGCGGTAGATGCTGTCCAGATTTAACCTGAAAAGCCTTCAGTCAGAACAGTTTACAAATCAAACACGGAAGACATACCTAAGATGAAGGACAGGAAATATTACTGTAATAACACTGATTTATGGAGGAAGTGACCTACCCAAGGTCACAAAGCAGGTCTGAACCCCATCTTCCCAATCCCAGTCCACTGCACTAACTGCAAAACTGTGGTTCATCCTCCTCTTGAGATAAGGAGTTGGCACAGCAAGGCTGATGCTGTACCAGGAGCCTCAGGGCTCCAGCTGGGCAAGACAACAAAACAGATTTACAGCTGCAGACAACAGTGATAATTTTAAGGATGAAAAGACAAAACCTTCAGTTGCCTTCTCCCTTTGCTGTTTTGTCTCCTAATACTTTTTGTTTGGAAAAATCAGCTCCAATAATCCTCTGGCATCTCAAAGGACTTTTAAAATGAGGTAAAGGATCTTCCTCCATGGACTAAGTTTTATTCTCATGCGATACTCAAACCCACAACCCTGCTGTCCCCTCTACATCCCCTATGTCCAGACAATTTCGTGTCCTACCACCCAACAGCAAGTTCTCTATGTATTTAATTGCAGGATATGCTGGTGCATTACGTGCATTTTTAAAGCCTTACGTTACCGTAAGCTGTTAAAACACCCATTTCACAGGTGAACAAACTGAGATTAACTGATACAAGAAGCCTGCTTGCTGGATCAGCTGAAGGCCTGACGCAATTCGAAGAGCACTTGAAGTAAGGCCCTTCATTCACAATAAGGCACTTGCAAGATGTGCAGAGAGATCTGCAGAAAATGCATTTAACAGGACCCACAATACAGAGAACAGTCACTGCAAAAAGTAAGGGTCCAAGACCTTCCACTTACACTGCCTGAAGCTGGGGAAGCTGAGGGAACGGGTCACCTTTAGCTGGTGCAAGAAGCAGCCACCCCTCCAGAGGCTCCTTAACTCTCCTGGATGCCAATATGGCACTTGTATTTAAAATACAAGTCACCAAGGTATTTTAGGTCAGGCCTAAGGAATTTAAGTACAGGTTTAGTTATGGTTTCACTGGGAAGTTCCATATGTTTAAGCTGCTAATGGGAATCGTTGTTATGATGATGCAACCCTATTGAACAGACACAGCGTGAAAACACGCAGAGCTTGGCAGCTGACAGGTATCCCTGCTGGTTTAATTCTGGCTCTATCTCCCTGAAAGCAAGCAAGCAGGTCCCATTTTGGGTTAGCACAGGATCCATTAAGAGTCTATTTTAATTGCGTGGAAGGCAAACGTCCTTCAGAGCTCTATGGGCTGTGTATTTCCTGATCAGAAAAATTCCTCCCTTGTGTGACTCTTCAGGAAAGCTTCCTTGTGTGATGCAGGAGCTGGAGAGACTCATACATCATCCCTTAATTGCTGGGCCAAATGGTTCTTGAAGTTGGTTTTTAGGTACCTTTAAACTTCTAATTCAAACCAGTAAAACTAAATGAGAGGTTAACCTTTTGAACACGGCCCCTGTTAAACAGGAGCATTTATAGGGTTACAGCTGAGGAAACAAGTGCCTTTATAGGGCTGCAGGAGAAAAGCAACTTGAGCTTCTGCTGGCAGTGAAAGGGGTGGGTAGGCAGGGAATGGAACAGAAAGGAAGGTTCAGGGAGTTTTTACACAACCTGACTTCTGATTTGTCTGCCTATCAAACGGTAACACATACACACTCAACAAGTGAAGCTCATCAGGGACTGAAATCACCACAGGCTTGCTACCCTCTGAGAGGCTCAGTTCGAAGATGCTGGGATGGGGGAGCAGAAAAGACCACCGTAGTTCGGAACGCTGAGCAAGTATCGCCGGGAACTCTTACACTGCAGCTGGTTTGCAAGCCACCGAAGAGGAAAGCACTGGGATATCCCTCCCATTACCTGCATTACAGCCCGCTACAGGCAGGGCTGTTAGAGCTGCAAACAAGATGAATGAATAGCACACCCCCTGCCCACCCTGCAAACCCCACAAACAGAAGTCCTGCTCTCCCCTCTCCCTGCAGCCTGGCGCCAGGCTCGGCCCAGGGATCAAAACCCGCATCCCAGGGAGTGATGTCTGCAGACGCGAGCCCAGTGACGGCACGCAGCCATGGGTGCCCTCTCCTCTCACTGCAGGGAATGAAGAGCGGCCGGTGCCGTTACTGTTTTTAGCCAGGTACATCCTTGAGCCTGCCATCGGGTACAGAAGAAGCCTTTATGCAGCGGTTGTACTGTCCCATTTCCTGGCTTCTGTCAAGCTCAACAAAACCCAAGTACCGAACACATTTTATGCCTTGGAAGTATCAAATGTTTCTTTGCTATCAGTCAAAATGGAGCTCTGTTAATTTTCATTATTGCTTCATATGAAAATGTTAGCTCTATTCATATCCCATATTCAAGATGTTTAACCTGGGTTCACTGTATGAAAAGTCAATCATGTGTGCATAAATTCAATATACTTCCCCCATTTATTGCGCTACAATGAATATCTCAGGGAGAGCAATATTTGTGTACTGATTCAAACACACTATCTCTTCCTTTGGCCCAATTTAGTTTGTATTTATTGGAGGTGAGGCAGGTATATTTGGGTTAAATAAGCCTTATCATTGCTCAGGGTTTATTATGTTGAGCAACAAGAAAGAAAGGCAGTGGTAAGAAGAGGGAATAAAAAGAATCCATCTCGGAAATCATGCCAGCAAGTGGGAAGAAACACTTTTGCTGATAAACAGGAAATATTTTACCCCCAAAGTTAACATTCTGAAGTAAAAAAACAAACACTTCAGCTGAATTTGTGGCTTTTAAAACAAACTGTGGGAAACATTAAGGGAACTAAATAGAAACCATCTTTCAAGATGGTAAGAGGAGGACAGCTGCAAACATGAGGTATTAAACAGGCCGTGACAAGAAGCGTACACAACAGCCAGTTCTGACACCAATTACACGTATCTGCAATCCAAACCTGAAAGAAAAAATGCTTTGAGAAATGTCAATCATTATAATGTAAAATAAACCCTTTACATTAGATGTATTTCATGGAGCCGCACGTGCTCCAAGGAGCATCCAGTGTATTCAAAGCATCCTACAACCTACACAAAGAGTAAATGAAGAGAGTCCCTGCTGCCGAAAACGTGTGGTACAGTCAATAACTAAAGGAGCTGGGGCAGAAGGGTGAGAGAAGAGTGATTTGATGCAATTCAGCACAGAAAACCAGCAAATGTTGGTAAAATTCCACTTGGATTCTGCTCTAACTCTGGAAAAGCATCAGTTTTATGCTGCTCGGAAGAGTTTTGATCTAAATGGCAACAGTACCTACTGCTGACATGAAAATACAGAAACAGAAGCAGAAAACACCAGTCTTCAGCTTTCTTCCCCTGCCCTGCCTTTCTGCAAGTTAGCTTAATTATTTAAAGGAAAGCTCTGAAGGGAGTTTTTCCATCTCCGTTGCCCTGTGGGGGAAGTGGAAGCTGGATTTGAGACACTCTTTAATAGAAGAATTACAAGTTTGCTTCTGAATTGAAATAGCAATTTTTGCACAGGAAAAAAAGGCAGCTATACACATGGGTTCTTCCCATCAATCTGCCTACTCTAGAAAGTGTTTTCACCTAATGGGTAAACAGATTGAGCCCACTTTTTAGACTCCTGCTTAGCACGCAGTGACTGCAGTCAACTGCCCATAATAGGCACAGGTTTCCTATAGGAAAACAGGCTTTTTGTGCAAGTGAAGCTAAGGTCTTTAAAGACAATACAACACAAAGCATGTGTTAGGGCACAACCAACACAAGTGATTAATGCCTGTCAGACTGCTGCCCACCAATGCATCCACTCCAGGCATGCTGCTGTGCTGCAGCACGTACTGGGCAAACTGGGACGCTGTGGAGACGAATTAATGTGTGAAAAGTGCCCTGAAGCTGCAAGCAAGAAGAGCTAAGTTTAATATCCCAGCTCAGCATGTCACTTCAACAGCGGGTCGAGCTTGGCATAAACACAATATGTCTGTAAGAAAAGGCATGCAGGTAAGGGATATTTAGCCCCAAGTTTCTACCTGCAGAATATCTGCCCTGATCACACATCGTAACCAATATGTACTGGACAGAACAGGCATGCAAGAAGATCCTGGAAGTGCTAAAACCACTCCAACAAGCATAAAGCTGCTCTTTAAAACCTTGAGGTCGAGTCAGCAGCCGCGTAGCTCCCTTAAGCGTGGAGCATTGAAAGGAACTTAATATTCTTGCAAAAGGAAGCCCTGCTCTGGTTTCTCCCTTGGTTCAGTTCCTACAGCAACGCCGAAACGTGGAGGACTAAAGCACCACGAGAGTATTACACTCTGTTACTTCCCTATAGCGGGGGAAGAGAAAGAGTTTGAAGCAAGGCAGAAAAAGCCTGAGGCCTTCAAAGCAAAGCCTACTGATGTGTTTTACCGATTCCATTCTGCAGAAGGTACACAGCCAGTTCCCAACGACCCCTGCGAAACTGAAAACACAACTGTGTCTCTGCGGCTGGAAAAGAGCTCCCGAGAATTCCCCAGGGATTCCTGCTTCCCGCAAGCACAGCGCCACTAATGTCCTCCAGATTTGCTGGCCCTGCCACGAACCAGCTCAAGAAAATGTTTACATTCAAGTGGGGTTCAGCGGGGAGGTCAGCTAACGCGAAGGCTCGGAGGAACCAGCAGCCGCCTTGTCTCCCCGAGCAGCACAAGGGGGATGGGGAAAGGGGTTTATAAACTCATTAACGTGCTGCACGGGCAAAACCTCGGGTCTGGACTCGGTTTCCACCAGCGACGCGGGAGGGTTTTGTGTCGGCTCTGTTCTCTCCCCCTCTTTAAGTGCCCATCTCCGAAGTTTCTGCATCGTTTCTTTTAGACCAAGCCGAAGCACCTCGTGGTTTCAACCTAGGACGAAAGTAACAGCCACCCTCTCGCACAGTTAGCCGTGATTTTTATCAGGCTCCTGACTCTCAAACTGCACGCATGCATCACGCAAACAAGATAAGGAATTCATACTGTATGTATTCAGCCTTTAGTCCTTCCAAACTGCTTCGATGGACACTGAGTGGATGGCAGATGATTTCCCTGTTTCATTCTGCACCGCACAAGAATCAATACAATCTGGGTTTATTGGGGCCCGGCTCCTAAGCTTACGCCTTATTTACATCTCGCAACTGATAAATGATAGCAATGAAAGTGTGGCATTCCACAGGAAGAAAGTGAGATTACACTTCATCTGACTGTTTAAAGTAGGAGAAACAGTATTCCCATAAGGAAATGAATGCCTTAAAGGCTTCACTGGTATTACTGTACTGCAAAGGTCTAACACAACTCTATGCTGAGTGAGAATGGATGCAAATGTGACAATAAAAAGTCAGCTTTCCTTTTTCTTTGCCTTTTTTATAGTTATGTATACATGGAAACAGGTCAAAAAGCCAGCCTTGGTCCAAGAAATAATCAAAATAACAATAATAATGAATAAAATGGCAGCGTCCGCGTAAGAGCCTGCTCATGTGTGCTCTTAAGTGCAATCAGATGCAACATTAGCAAAGAGCACGAAGGCAACTGCAAATATTTGCTTCTCCCACTAAATGCGTTCAGCAGATCCAGGGTCATGCACAAAGTACAACTTATGGCAACTGTCCCACGAGATACGGGCTTGCATTGTGACTGATCTGATGTGTATTATTGTTATTTTAATCCCCAAACCAGTTCCTCAGAGCACACAAACAGAGGGAAGGGAAAGACCCGCACCATGTACTGGTTCTGTCTCATTAACTTCAATTTATCTCTGTTCTAAGTGCAACTATTTTACCGAGCAGAAAAGCATGAGCACGCATGTGTGAGCTGCACAGGTAGAAAGAGAGGTAGGAACAGACAAGTATAATCCAAATTAGAAATCATTTGTGCACAGGAACACTCTGTGTGATTTAAGAGACTGAGTTAACACAGGGAATGGATGTCAAAAGCTTTAGGAAAGGATCTGCTCCTGTCCACTTTTAACTTGCAAAGTTGGGCTTTCCGCAGGGTCCAACTCCTTCGAGCAACTCCTTTTCCTGCTCAGTGAATCCCAGAATCATTTCCAAAGCTTTTCCTCACTTTGACACCAAGGGCACAGGAGACTGTCCAGACTCCTAAAAAGCCAGGAGCGGTTAAAGCTGCACAGTACTGTTAAACACTGCACGGCGACAGGCAAGGAAACAACTCCTTGGAGAGGAAAACAGCCAGCATGTGCCCTCGGGTAGAAACCACATGCCAGAGGAAAAGAACGTCTTTGGGCCAGCCTGTGATGTGACTGTAAGATGCTTATTGTGCACGGAGGGGCTCCATTCCTCCACCGTGCCCCTACAACTGGAAAAGGGGCATTTATTTCATGGAATCATGGAATGTGAATTCATCCGAGCCACCCAACCTCACTGTCACCTGCCCAAGAGCTCCGCGCTTGGGAAGCGCTGGTGTTGCTGCCACCTGGCCATTACATGTTAGTGACATAGTGACACTGAAAGTTAAGAAACGTTCCTTTCCTCTTGCCACTCTTCTACCAGGAAAGTTGGACACTAAGAGCTCCTCCGAGGTGCCTGCAATACTGTGCTCATCTGAAGTCCAGTAACCTCTGGGTATACCATAACAAGGGAAAGCAGCACAGTGCAGTAATTAACACATCACTTCCCCATTTCTCCCATTTCAGCAAATTTACAGCTGAAAACAATCCCCTGTAACCCAATTTAATTACATTAAAAATTATGCAACTTCTTTTATTAAAAGGGGATTGATTGCTCTACAAAGAATTCCGATCCCACAATGACCTTCTGTGCTACTGTAAAAGAGGTGTTCCAAACCCAGTGAACATACAATGAAGGCTCTAAACCAGAAAGTAATTAGCTCACACACAAAGTATTAAATCTGTTTCACAAATTATGTAAATCATATAAAAAATGAGGTATAATACCAATGGCAAACTTTATAGTGCCAAAATGGAATAAGCTGTATGTATACCTGCCTTCAAATTAACTAAAGCAATTATACTGTAAAATCATTAGCCCAAGACATAGTTTAAAGTCAAGCTTTAATAACTTAATGCTACATGTATTTCCTAACCACAGAAAAAGCATTACATACGTTTACACTTCCCACTGAATTTAGAGGAGGTTCTGCTGCATTAAACCAAGCAGGAAAAACAAAGTATGAAAGAAAAAAACCCAGGAATGCCAAAAATGTTTACTGCAGAAAACACGCACAAAATCAAACCCTCATTTCCTCTGCAGCTCTGGATCCCCACTAAAACCAGTGCTTGCCGAAACACCAGCGTGTTTACCCTGACAGCCACTGACAAAACACTTCAGCCAACGACTCTCATGAATGGGAAGAAAATACAGCACAGTTGTCCATGACCCTGGTAATACTTTTAAATCCCACTTATCTGGTTGCACGGCTCTGCGTGGCAAAGTTTCTCACTGCTTCGCATGGTGGTAGGTAAAGAGACAGCAACTCATGGCGTTGGTGTTTGTCCTGCATGGAGCAGGGCTACCTCTGCAATCCTAAGGGATGGGCTGAAATGCTCAATTCTTGTGTAGACATGGAGTGCTCAGAGCCCCTTGTGCAGAATCCTAATGGGATTGCCAACCTGCTCTTCATCCTTTAAAGATAACTGCCATGGAGCTTGATGTATCTATGCAGGAGTGAAGGGACTGCAAGTAAGGCTGAAATAAATGGGCGTTTGTACTCTGCTCCGATGTTACACTGGGATTTGCACAGCACTAGGGTGTATACGACAAAGTCCTTCGTGCAACCGTGTGGGAGGACACAGTTTAGGGAAAGGACTGCAAATCATCTGCTATCCTACACAAGACATGGTCCTGCTGGCTTTCATGGAGCTTTATGCAGGTGGGACTTTTCAGGTGCTTTGGGATTCCCTCAGCATAAAACCAAGACGCTGCATGATGTATGTCTGAAAATGAGCACATACGACATAGCTGCGTAAAGGTGCTCTGGATTGGTTTGAGATGACTGCATTTTGGGGGGTGAAGCTAAAAGCTGAAGCACAACTGTGATATAAGTGTGTGTATTCAGAAATGACAATTATAATTCAGCATTAACAAATGAAGACTCAGAACTTTTTCTTCTAGTTGCTCATACTCAAGGTGTTACAGTCAGTTCTAATGGACAAAAAAACCACTTTTTGGACTCCTACATTACTATTTTTCTCATCTAAAAAAAAAAAGCTTTTTTGTACATCAACATTATTTGACGTATTATGAACTACACAAATGAAAACTAAACGCTCCATACCCCTTCTGAATAGCTGGCATAACGCGCCATCACAACACACAACCTCAGTTCTGCTCTGGGAATGGATGTGGCTTTGTTGTGTTATGCAGAGGATCTTTTAAGAACTGAACTCTGAATTTGTTATGGAGCTTTGAACACTAGAATTCCAATGGAAGACTCAGTAGCAGCAGCAAGGTCAACTGTCCAAATATGTACAACTATTTTTGTGCATGCACATAGCTACAATCCCTAACCCCATGTAATTAATACACACAGACTCCACATTGACTAGGCACTGCTATAATATTGTTTTAATATCACTTTCCTATCTAAAGAGTATAAAAACAACGGGCGTATGCTGGGAAGAAGTGGCTGGGATGAGGGAGAGAATGGAAAGTATTGCAGGGGGAAGAAACTGGGAAAATTGGAGCCACATCTGGGTTAACCTGCCGTGGAAGTTAATAAGGTCCAACGCAGCCAAGTGAGAAAGGAGGACTGCAAGGCAGGATCCATGACTGAATCTCCTAATAAAACGCATTTGATTGGAAAAAGTATTTCCTTGCTTCTAAGTATTCCTCACAGCAATCACACTAGGAGAGCAGTTGTCTCCCCAGTATCAACTGCCTCTTGCTGTTGCATGACCACCTCCCTCTCTCACTGCAACCAGAATATAAACGCTATGGTAATTACAGTGACTGATGACATGTAAATATTTAATACAGTTGAGGTTTTGTCTTTAAAATGTGTTTCAGAAAGGAAAGTAAATTAGTTTCCGGAGCTGACTCTGGAACTTCGCTATGGAGAATAAAGATTGCAAAGGAGGCAGTCGAGGCAGTGTCTAGCACTGAATTTAAGGGGAAAATACCTGCTGGTGTCAAACTGCATTTCTAACTTGTCCAAATAAGTCAAAATTTGATCTTTGCCATCAAAACAGATGCACCAAAGCCAAATCCCTGACAATGTTTTATCTGGGTCTTTTTGACTTGACTTCTTGAATCTCCGCACGTGCCAAATGCCACAATACCTGCTAACCACTTAACCTGCTGCCTTTGAAACTCACCACCAAATGCTTCTTTCTGTACAGTTCATGGCAGGGTCTTTGTAAGGTGTTTTCCTTTTAAAATGTAAATCCAGTGTCCTGGGAAGGGATTCTTTATTATTTACTTTTCTTTTTCAGCCCCCAAACCTATGAAATCTCATTCCTGTGCTTGGAAACAGCAATGTTAAACGTAACGCATTAAACGGAAGAGATGCCACTGATTGGAAAATTCCTTCAGAGTCATATTTTCCTTTCTGTGAACTTCTAATATATTATTATTATTTTCTGAATGAATAAAATTATAACTTTTCCATTTGTTGTTTCAGCAACCACTTTACCATTGAGAAACGTACATTTTTAAGGGAAAAAAAGAGAATGAATGAATAGGTCATGAAATAGTCTAAAAAAATAAAGACAAACAGCAAGAAAAACATCATTTCAGCTGTATTACAGCTCCAGTTACTACTTACACCCCATTTTCCTGGGTTAGACTGTATCTTGATCAATGATATCCCAGCTGGTTTTAGTTGAAAAAGTTTCCATTTCTATCTCTACTAATGGTGCCACTGATAAAGAGGGAGAAATCCATCGCGCCTGCAGCAGAAGTGAAACTCCATCCAGGGATATATATTCATATCTGCATGCACAAACTGAAGCCGTCAAAAAACATATATAAATTCATGAACCCTTGTCCATCCATATAACATGTAGAAATACAGAAATCCTAAAGGGAGAGCGCAAGAAGCATACTGGGATTAAAAAATATGCCAGGAAGAGGGCTGCAAATCTCACCTCTCTGAGGGCTGAACACAAGATCAGTGGGAAGCAGGACATTCTTGCAGTTACATGAGAAACCCCCACCTTTGCCACATCACCCATCAACACTGTATTTAATTCCCACTTCTAATTTCTCTAAGAGCACAGTGTCTGCAGATACATCTGCAACAGTTAAGGCAAAAAGAAAGTAATATACCCAGAAAGTGACTGCTACAGCTCAGCTGACCCTTACACTGTCCCTTTGCCTTGTTTTAGTGCTCTTCTGCTTTACACTGAAGCACAGGCATAAAACTCCCTCTGGAAAGGTGGCAGGATATTCTCAATTCCCTGTATAACGCTGTCAGAGAAAGAAGGCACGACAACAACGTGGCAACCTGCTATAAACACGTTTTCTCTTCCATGCAAGCTGAAAGCATCATCGAGTCGGTGCCGATCTCTGCTGTGCCCAGGGACTGGAAGCAGAGCTGGGGACCCGCACCGTGAGTCACAGCCATGACCTTCAGCACCCCCATCCCGACCAGTGAACATGCTGGGTGCTCAGCACATCTCCCCCACCAAACCCAGGGTGCTCCAGTTATAAATGAGCAACCACATCAATGTGAGGAAAGGAAAATAAAAGTCTAAGCAAAACGCAGCTGAGGTTTTGCTCATTTTGCTTCTCTCTGCTTACACTGAGGGTCTGGGGTGCCTGATCCCTTGTTTTCATCTTTTGGGGAGGGGAAAGCTTGGTCCATGTTTACAAATGGGACACAAACCGTGAAAACAGTTCACCAAACTTTTCTTTTCCCTATGAAACATTGCTACTGTGTGCTTGCAACACAAAACAGAAGAGCGTGAAGCAAAGCTTTGGCTAAGAGGAGTGAGCTGTAAAGCCCAATTACGTTGACAGGCTCCTTTTCAAATTGACATTCATCTTCCAGGCAAAGCCAGTCTGGCACGGAGGATTCAACAAGTCACATTGTAAGCTGGTGCTTGTGTGTTCCTAAAATAAACATTTCTTCTCTCTGCGTGGAAATGTCATCCCTCTCAATTTACGTCTCTGGAAACAAAAGCCCCTGGAAAAGTATACAGAAAAAGCTGGAACCCCCCATGCTAGCGTGCAAACCAAAGTAAGATATACACAGGAAATGGACCTGTGATAGTATTGCCGTAATGCAAACACGCGCCGTCCACCACCACATTTAATTCACATTACGTGCTTTTTTCTAATCCCAGGTTCTTCAGGGTAGCAGCGACGAGGCCCATGAAAAATGAGAAGCTGTGTAACTGCGTTTTGGTGCCTCGCGCTGTGTTTCAGGCCAAAACAGGCTGCGAAACAAAGGAAACTGCCTTGACTTTTGCTGCCGGAGCAGTATGAATCTCTGTTGGGAGAACAAGAGGAAAACGGGAGAATCTGAGGGATTTCTATAGCTTTCTTTAAACATCCAGTTTAGATAGCCAGTATTTTGAATTCTATTCCCGGAGGTGTCCGTCTGTCTGTTCAATGGCTTTACAGGGATCTCTGATTTGTAATCACGTCTCTCACGACTTGCGTATCTTTGTTAGCCTATGTTAGCCAGAGTGAATACCCCCATACACGTTTAAAGTGGATCCTGAACCAAAATCCTTCAACAGGAGCAATTTTGAGTTGATGTTTTTCCTTTTTAAATGTTTAGACCTGAATTTCTGAGCTTAGGTTTGCCTCCATACTCAATTAGAAGAAAAGTCAATGAGAATATAGGCAAGCAATCAAATGAAGGCCTGAAAATACACTTTATAGCTGAAACGACTTTGTTCTGGGTTTCTTTTTGGGCATTTCTTTTAACATGAACTCTCCTGTACAGGCAGCAATTCCCCAACTATCCATCCTAAATGCTCTGTGCGCAACTCTGTCACAGAACCAGACTTCCCATGCACGTGGACTCTGCTATGCCAAAATCCATGCCCATGTTACAACCAAAGCGCATCATCTGTGGCTATTAGGAACTCTGTAGCCAAATTAAACCAGCTCCCAAGTACCCAAAAGCCTGGTTTCCTTCCTTTTCTGTCCTCTTATTTCTGCTGCATGGTGCTAAAAATCCATTTTTCCCTTGGATTTCCTCCTGCCTAAGGAAGGGACCGACCTGCTATCGACCAGCCATTCAGACACACACAGTTTAGTCGAAGGAGCAGCATGAGACTGGAATGAAGGCACTGGCTGTGCCTGAGTGCTCTCACACCCGTACAAGCTCACACACTGAAATAAACACAGCTGGGCCAGAATCTGATGCACTGAGTGCTCAAAAAGCATGTTCCCATTACCCCGGAGGTGAAGATCTGGAGGAATACACCTTGCTAAGTGAGTATCACTTGGTGAGGAGGGGAATAAGCACCACAAGCTTGGAAACACAATTTAGTATTAGTGAAAACTTTAGAACCAGGGAAAAACCACTATTTAGAGCCAGAAAGAAGAAACTACCCCATGCCATCAAAATGCTCATGGAGTTGAGACTTTAAAGTTATGGATAAGAAAGTGCATTCCAAGTGTTCTGCTTCTGCCCTTCAAAGTTTTACAGCCTTAAACACACATTGCAAACTGGGATTCCTCCACCAGTCTTACACAGCTATGTTGCTTTGGCACTAGCAAGACCAAGCTCAAGGATGCTATAACAAAATTACTTCACTTGGAGTTATCCCACTGGACAAACTTCTGCGAATTGATTCACACTTTGCACTTCTATAGAAAAAAATTCCAAGCACATGGATATAAACCCATTACCATCCCGAGTACCACAAAACCCCAATTTTATGGTCTATGTGTAGCTGAGATATTTTTACCAAGGAGGATGCACCTCTGATCTGACTGATGTGGTGAGCAGCCACATACCAGAACCATTATAGGGGAATCTGTGGCAGCCTCTTGCTATAGCAACTGCCAATAACTAAGAACATGAACAAAGTTGTTCATTCATCCATTATAACTCTGAATTTGCTTGTTTGGGCTGAGGCCTCTGAACGGATGACTGCCAAAATGAAAAACATGCAAATATTTTGAATTATTATTATAAATCCTAACAAAACACCAAGTACTTCAAAATCATCATGCTCTTTAAGGCCAGATTAAGAGGCCAGGAATCACAGAATCAACTAGGTTGGAAAAGACCTTTAAGATCAAGTCCAACCATTACCCAAGGACTACCAGGACCACCACTAAATCATATCTTACCTGCCATCAGTAGTCTGGCCACTGATTTGCTACACGAATGGACCTGAGCTGCTCCTGCAGAGTGTGGAGATGATGCCTGCTACTGCAGTGACAAATATAAGGCATGATACCCAGCACTGAAGTGACAAATATTTATTGGGTGATCCAGAGAGACCCATCATTAGATCAGTGAAGTACTTTCTGACACTGTTTTGCTTTAAGGCAGATAAATGCTGATGTTGTACATAGGGTAAAGGAAGCTTAATAGGCAAGTACACAATTTAGCAAACACTAAGTGCTATTAGCAAGCATCTCTGGGACCATGAGGTTGGTTTCTGTCTAAAAGATGAAAATCCAATGTAGCTTAAATGGCACCATCACCATCTTACAGGTACTGCAGTTCAGCTCCTCTTTTTGCCCCCTCCTCACTGCTCTCTATACACAGAGCTTTCCACCCAGCCTGTTCTCTCAGCTTTACCAGCATAGCTCAATGAAAAGGCACAGTCATTCCAATGAAGGAACTCAAGTCCACCCAGGGAACCCAAGCCAGGAAGAGGAGGCACATGAGTCAGCCCAGCAACAACTTCCATGTGGCGTTACATTCTCCTCTCTACCTACCTCCTTGAAGCCATGGGGCTCCATATGACTACCCCTGTTGACTGGGCAATACAAGGGATGTGCCAGTACAGAGCAGCAGATACTCCTGTCAGTGGCACTTTTCACTTGGATACTCATACATGGATGACGGTGGTGTTCCAACTTACTGCCCAACCTCCTCCTCCCCAGCAAAGCCCCTGATGTTCCCTGTGCCTTTGAAGGGAGGAGAGCACAGGACCCCATGTCCAAACTTGGGTCACTCCTTCAAAAGAAGCGTCTAAAATAAGCAGTTATGGAACAGAACACAACTCCAATGCAGTTCAAGCTGAGAAAATAATTAGTTCATGCTACAATTGCTACAAAAATGAAGAGGGAATAAAGGACCAAATGCAGCTCTGCACATGCACTGCTCGCACTGCCATCATCAATGGTACTCCTCACACTTCTCAGCCAAGTATTAAGCAGCAGAAGAGGTGACATATCAAAGTGTTCAACAACATACATACAGGGAGGAAACAGCCTCCATTCATGGTGCCAAGGTGTTCTTACATGAATGTGAAGGTTTATTTAGGGCGTCCCATTGCCAGAGGATCATTTAAATATCAAATGGAAACAGAACTCATGAGATACTGTCTCACCTTGGTAGCACATGGATGTTACACACGGTCATAAGGCACATGTGTGTATTTCTGTGTGCATAAGTGTTCCGCTTTACCTTAAAAGCCTGGTTCCACTATGAGCCCATCGGGGGCAAAGCCCGGTTCAAGTCATTCAAACTTCACATTCTTGCTATTAGAGCTCCCTGGGGAGCACAGGGAGGCCTTGGTCCTGCCTGCAGCCACTGGGCATTGCTCTGGAATTGCATGTTAGGGAAACAAAACCAACCAGCAGCAGGAGGAGTGGAGGGAGCAGAGAGCTGGGCCACTTCGACCCCCACATCTCATCTCATCTCACCTAGGTAAGGAGGAAACAAGGTGTAACAGCAAAGCTAAAAGGACAAATCTTGACCCAAAATGGAAGTATCAAAGAGCAGGGGAATGCAGGACACTGTGCACTGACAATGGGGAAGGCCAGGATCTGGTGCACTGGGGCAAGCTCTCCTGGTCCTGAGGAATGCTGACAATGAGCCCCCTGTTCTCTGAGCCTTGGGGCTACCTCCAGGCTTGGAGCAGGGGTACAACACAACAGCAGGAGAGAGCAGGAGAGGAGCCCTGAAGTTAGAGGAAATAAGCAAAGGAGTAAAGAAACAAAACAGGCTCCAGGAATAAGCACCGGAGTCACTGGAGTGGCTTCAGTGAAAGGTGATCACCACCTCCTGCCAGCAGCACCTTTAATCATCCTTGATGCAATTTCACTAAAGCAAATTCTATTTAATTTCATTGTGCCTGACCAAGCAATGCAATTCCTACCAGCTGGACACTTTCTAGCCTTCATCAGGCTTTTGCAATAGCACTCATTCCCTGGAAGTTATCAGTGCATTTATCACAGCGGTTCCAAAAGCGCCAGCTCCATGAGGCAGAACCTGGTGCTCAATACTTTATTTGTATTCAGCAGATCGACCTTTGCATTCTGTCCTGGTACGCTGATAATTCCCCCTGTATCCAAGAGAACTCCTACTGCCCTGCCACGTAATCACTGCCTCGTTTGACGAGCAGAGCACTTCCCTGCACATAAGCTCCGGCGCCTTGCATATTTATAAAGCTTTTAGCAGCCTTAAGTTTAACCCACAGATACTTACTTTTGCTTTGCTATGAGAACAAACACAACTCAGCTACTTACACGACTGGGTTTAACCCCAAATTTCAGCATTTTAGTGATGCTTTTGAGGAAAAAGAATGAAATAATACGTATACGGCAATCAAAGATCAAGCTGAGGATCGCTACACACAGGATGCACTCAATTATTATTATTTTTGATACATATAAAATATATAATATATATAATATGCATGATATATATATTATATATATATATAATCATAGAACAGTTAGGGCTGGAAAGGACCTTAAGATCATTCAGTTCCAACCCCCTACCATGGGCAGGGACACCTCACACTAGACCTTGCCACCCAACCTGGCCTTGAACACCTCCGGGGATGGAGCATTCACAACTTCCCTGGGCAACCCATTCCAGTGCCTCACCACCCTAACAGGAAAGAATTTCCTCCTTGTATCTGCCTTGAACTTCCACAGTTTAAGTTGGAACCCATCACCCCTTGTCTTGTTGCTATAGTCCCTGATGAAGAGTCCCTCTCCAGCATCTTTGTAGGCCCCCTTCAGATACTATATAATATTATAATATTAACAGTGAGATTTTTACTGCCAATCTAAAGGACATCAGACACTTGCTAAAAAAACCCAGAGAATCTTTCCCTTCCAATTATTTCAGCACATAATCACTTGTTAGCAAAGCAGTGGAGGGAAATTATAAATTATATCGACGTATATAGAAACAGGCAAGAGTTCTAAACCAAAATAGTTATACTTCTCATGCATTACTCTCGTCATACCCATCATCATGTCAGCTCATCCTTCAGAAGTCAGTGTTTCTCGATGTTTGGAGTTTACACTTGCACCGTTTGCTATTGAAACAGTAGAAAACGTGATCTTATTGTGGCATAATTCATCTTTAGCTTGGATTGGATCCAGGTCAAAGAGCTCTGTATTTTCAGCCCATTAGTCATGGGAATTAGAAGTATTATCCAGTTGCTTTTAATTGGTAGTTCATGCTCAACCACTGCAATTCAGTCTATGATTGCAAAACTGCCTAAATGATATTCTCAAGAAAACATCATCCAGCCTACCACAAAAAAAACCCCTAACCCCTTGTCCCAGAGCAAATTACATCTCACATGCATCAGTAAAATATAACCAGCTCCACACTCAACGATCATGGGAAAAATGTTGATGACCAGCCACAACTGGCCACAGGAGCAAGGCTCCAGCCACGCTGCAGCCCAGCTCCCTTTCAAAGGAAAGTCGTTCTCAACGCTCGAGTGGTCAAACACAACATTAAGGAGCAAGCACTAAAAAGTTAATTGAATGTTTGCCAGGAGACGTCTGCCCCGCTTTTACACTGGATAATTAATTTCTTTGGTTTTAGAAGAATTTTAAAGAGGGACCAACATGCGCCCTCAGGGCAATGATCTTCATTCGAGGGAGCCTTCGGACTTTGTGTGACATGGGGCTTCTTTGCATTTGGAAAAGCTCCAAGCTTATTCTCATGCGGGGGGTTTGCTTTGAACGTTACACTAACTCCTGGCTGTATTATACCTTAAGCAGCTGGTATCTTTCCATAATTATCCTAAAAGGAGACCATTTAGAATCACAGAATCACAGAATAGTTAGGGTTGGAAAGGACCTTAAGATCATCAAGTTCCAGCCCCCCTGCCATGGGCAGGGACACCTCACACTAAACCATCTCACCCAAGGCTTCGTCCAACCTGGTTATGTTTTAGAAGCAAAAGAGAAACACAGGTGAAGCACCTTGGGCTGGAGGCACACTGGAACACTATGGAGAACAGGCTATCCATACTCCTAGTCATCCCTTTCTCACTGTGATAGTTCCTAAACCCTGTTACACACAGTAACGGGGCTTTGCTGTTGACAGTGTGAGCTACTCATTAGGATAAACTGCAGTTTTGGGGTTTAAAGTACTTTTTTCTCAGGTTACTATCAACCGTGTCAGGCTCAATCGCTTTAAAGTATATGCAAACTGTCAAAACAGTTCCTTGTTTAGAGCCAGAAAGGAAATACAGACTATTAGCATCTCACAGCACGAGCCAAAACTTCAATGTACCCACAGACTTCTGGTCTACTACTGTTTTGGAATAAAAATCCAGAATGATCTTTATCATGCCTATGCCTCAGCTGCTTATGATGAATGTTGATATGATTTCAAATCTTAATCATTCCTGGAGTGATGCAATCTGTGGATAGCTTTCAGTACTTCTGCAAACAAGTGCTTCACACAGACAATGCCCTATACTAAAGGAATATTGACAAGGAAACAAGCAATATCATGCCCCTCTTCCAAACCTCCCTGTGATGACTGTAGGAACCACTGCTAGTTGTCAGGAATATACACTGATTACGTACATGGTGGCTTTTAACTTCCTTAGGCTTTTCCATTGAACATGGCCAACCACCACAGTAACCACAGAAACACCAAACTGCTGATCAAGCGAACTCTAAAACGTCTTTAAGCTTTCATTTGTTTTATTTCAAAGTCTGCACAGTTTTCAGGCTCTACTTGTGACTGTCATCCCCACTGCTGCGTCATTTAAAATTATCCCACCTAACACACAGAATCAGGACAGGAGACTGAAAGAGTAATAAGGTGATGACACGTGTTTAGCTGCTAAACCGGGCTAGTTCCTGCAGGTCTGAACGTGTCGCCACTCCAAAACGATCAACAGGCATTCACTTCACTCTGGTACCTCCAACTTTCTTATTGCTATCACTGCTAGAAGATCTCTTCTTCACTGCCTGAATACCTGTATTAGAGCCAATTGCAACTATCCACCTAGAATTCCAGCCTGGTTTGTGTTGGAAGGGACCATAAGGCTCATCCAGCTCCAACCCCTGCCACGGGCAGGGACCCCTTCCACTGGAGCATCTTGCTCCAAGCCCCTGTGTCCAACCTGGCCTTGAACAGCTTCTCTGGGCACCCTGTGCCAGCGCCTCAGCACCCTCACAGGGAAGAGCTTCTGCCTAAGAGCTCAGCTCAGTCTCCCCTCGGGCAGGTTAAAGCCATTCCCCTTGGCCTGTCCCTACATCCCTTGTCCCAAGCCCCTCTCCAGCTTTCCTGCAGCCCCTTCAGGCACTGGAGCTGCTCTCAGGTCTCCCCTTCAGGAGCCTTCTCTTCTCCAGGCTGACCCAGCCCAGCTCTCTCAGCCTGGCTCCAGAGCAGAGCTGCTCCAGCCCTCGCAGCATCTCCATGGCCTCCTCTGGATTCTCCCCAACAGCTCCAGGTCCCTCTTGTGCTGTTGCCCCAGAGCTGGGTCAGGACTGCAGAGGAGGTCTTACCACAGATAAGCAGAGAGGGATCCCCTCCCTCAACCTGCAGCTCACGCTCTTTTTGATGACAGAGAAGATGTCAACCCAGTAACAACGTATTTTGCAGAGCAAGCAAACCTGGGCTCTGCTCTCCCCCAGATCTCTGTTGACATGATGGCAAATAAAAGGCAGTATCTACTGTTTCTTGTGGAAGTGGAAGTACTTTTAACAGTGTGTGTACACACAACCACTCAGGAGCAGACAAGGCTGTGGTGCTGACGAGGGGCTCGCAGCATCCCACCAGCAGCCCTCAGCAATCATTCACTGTGCTGTAACATGCCAACTGGAAGAACTGGTGGCATCTTACGTCTGAGGCTGTAGTGAGCTCAGCTTTAAACTCTACCTTCTGTCCCAAAATAAAGCACACACACTGACTGATCAAATGTGAATCAAATGCAAAGGCTTTCAGAGCTGTAGCCTTTGCAGACCCTGTAGTACCACACTGTAAGGCTGCCACAGCCAAGTTAAAGCTGATATTCCACTCACACTGGCAATCTTCCACCAACAGCACAACCAAGTCCAGTAGATGCAACATTTCAAAACGCATGTAAACTATTTAGATGAATTCTTTTTATTGACAATCCCAGGGGAATGAAGAGAAAATGATTTGCTTTCCCCTCCGAGCCCAAAGCTCTCTTGGGAGGTAATTCAATTGAAATTTCACATTCAGTCTAGCCAGGCAGTGATAAACAGATGCTTAAATTAGCTGCATTACACCATAATCAAGTATCTCAAAGGGGGGTGGTGGGGGTTTCCAATAAACAGTGGGGGAGCTTCCCAGTATTTCCACAAGGAATGTTTTTCATACCTCTCTAAAGCTCCTGCAGCAGCTCGCGCTCCTTCACACACAGAAGCATCTAACAATGCAGGGAGTATACACACAGACCCGACCCCAACTGGCATTTCAATGGGATCCAGAGCAGATCAGGCTACCTGCATCCAGCACTTCATCTGCTACGCTGAGATGGTTTCTATTACGATGTCCTGCTACACCATGGCCACATCCCTTCACTCTATATAAATGCTTCTCTGCTTTTCATTTAAACAGACTGTTGCATAAAATAAACCCTCACATAAGTGAGGCAGAAGCAACAGGACCAGTGCTGCCGTTCAGCATCTGCTGCTCGGATCCAAACAGCTCCCTATGGTCCTAATGGTATCGTGCATCTCCATCCCTTGCACCATCAGGTATTCCCCCTCCTTCTTGGTCCTTGTCCACCCTGCCAAGCAAGAAAGCCCATGTCTTACTCCTGTTCCAAATGCTGGGAATGAGAAGTTTCTCCCAAAACAACTAAATGCTTTGTCCATTTGGGGGGGTCCCCTCCTGAGGAATCCCTGGAAGGGCATGAATGGTCTGGGAGAACTTTAGAAATACAAACTGTATAGCTCTCCCAACTAAAATTCCTAATCCAAAAGAGAAAATAACGGGGATAAAAAACCCGTATCAGAAGTTTTCTAAATTTTAGATCATTGTCTTTCTGACGGGGTGTTCTGCATTTCTCTCTGGACCCTGTGTGCAGGAATGATCCTTGCAGCTTTCACCGCAAACACTTTCTAGTGCTCATGGCTGTTAAGTACAATGTGCTTTAAGCACATCCACAAGTTTCAAAAACCAAGAGGAACAAAAGAATCAATGCTACAGTTGATATACTCCAATAACCAAGATTTAATCACTGAGGAGTTCTCAGTTACGAGTTTGGTGCTCGCTTGTGCATCCCACACAAACAAAATGCCCTGAAACGGAGGGTCAAGTGAGCAGAGGTCAGGCTTCCAAACACTGTGTGCTTTAGGGTGTTTTGCTTTGTTTCTTTTGAAGTTCACTGTCACTTTTCCTTATCAGTAGATGCTCTTTCACCTTTAGTGAGAGCATTTGCCTCCCGCAAGAGAGCTAGTATTAGAGAGGAAAATAAAAGATTTAGAATTCCAGAAGTCCTGGATTGAATGCAGGCTGATGAGAAATTTACTGCCTCTTACACTGAAGGTTGAAGTAAGTGTTACAATGATTCCTTTGCCCTAAAAACAGAAACACATGAATACATCAAACTGATTGGAGGTTCAGTGTAGTTGAATGATCTGGTGCATCATCACAACTGTAAGATCCAAAGTGTAAATGGCTCCTTCGGTTTGTAATGCTCAAACCCCGAAGGTCCTATTGCAGAAAACTGATTTTTTAACTGGCATTATTGTCTCATTTGGAAAATACTAAGTTTGAAGCAAACCCAAACAGCAACAGTGGGAAAAGGCAATTTGTCCATCCTCCAGGTCACCTACCAGCTAAGCTTCCAAGCTACCTTTTAAACCAAGCATGTGCTTAGTATATGAATACTTATAACAGAGCCGTCCTACAAAGACTAGATCATCTTTGAAAGCAGTATGGAGCACCACAATCTGAAAAAATGAGGCCAAGAACTAATAGTTACTTATGGAAAGCTGGATTTTGCTGTTACTGATGTGAACAGTAAGCGAGCATCAAAACTGTGTGTGCTGGATCAAATAAAGCGCATCGAGTTTTTCAGTCCGTGGTAAAACCAAGCTATGCATTAGACACTTAACAACTCCTACTGCAAAAGGAAGAAGGCATGCCGAAACACATTTCTCCCTGAGTTGCATTAACTCCCATCACTAGAGCAGCGGGTGAAACAGGAAGGTAAAAGCTCCTTGCGAGCAGAGGAGCCGAAGCCAGCGGCTGACCTGGACTTCTCTTTTCGTGCCAAACACGCCAGGAAGGAGCTGCTCTGAGAACTCGGCGGCAGCAGCAGCGTGTGAGCTCAGGCTGGATCACAGGAAAAGCTTGATAGACGTAACGACAGACCTAATGCTGCGGTTCAAGTTCGCCTGACCCTCGGGTTACCACCACACCGCGGGCGACGGCGGTGGCGTCTTTCTCTGAAACCCAATGCAGCAACGTGGTTGGTTTTCTCTTTTTTCTTAAGGGATAGCTGCGTTTCCAACTTCATTTGCTCACAGGGTGAAGAACAGGCTGTAATTGCAGCAGATTAAATCCATCTTCCCTCCTGCATGCCTTACGTCTATGCTTTAGTAAACTAGACAGACTCCAAGTTACTTACCTCCTAAAACAAACAGCAGCACAACCCCCCAAAACCCACAGCCTTCAGGCACTTTTTGGTGCTAATATTTCCCCCTAGAACTCATGGCTTTAAAAGGATCCAGGAATGAGAATAATGCCATGAAATCAGTAATTTAAATAGAGTGTTATTTTAATTGATTCTGACATTCAGAGACATTGCTTTGCATTGCCCCCTCTTTCTGACCTTTCACTCAAGTGTGTTTCGCTCCAGTGACTAGGACCAGCTATTTATTGCTGTCTTTGAAGTCAGAAATGCACAGTAGCACAATCTGCCCCCAAAGAACTAAAGTGGGGTATTTCCTACTAATCTTATGGAGAACAAGATTTGGCCATGAGAAGTATAATAAAGATTGCCCAAGAATACACAAACACATCCAGAGAAAAGGCTGCAAAATCAGAAGCCCCTTCAATTGTTAGGGGTTTTCTTTATAGGAGGGTCAGGGAAAAATACTAATAGGTGATCGTCACATACAAACCAACATAACATAGCAACATTACACAGATAATTTGAGCTGCAAGGGCAGAATTCACTGGCCAAAGCCGTGACCCAATTGCATGCTCACTTAAAGCATTAAAACAAAAGGGAAAAAGAGAAGCTCTGTAAGTAGAGGTACAGAGAAGGTGAAGAGAAATGAGGAATTTCATTCCCAAAGACAATAAGAAAATGCATCTTTTTTCCCTCCCATCCCCAAAGCGTACCATTAAATGCAGGAAATGTACTGCCAAAGTGCTCTAAAGTCTGTTAAAAACTTGGGATATGATCTGACACATTTAATAAAGCTATCCAAAGCTCTCATAAAAGAAGCTTTCTAAGTGCTTATGATTGAGCACACAACCCTTACAGGGAGAGCTGAGGGAAAACACTTCTGTTTGGGGGGTGGATGCTCTACAGTTGTCCTCCAAAGGATATTTCACACTTTTCTGTGATACACGTGGGACTTACCTATCACACACAGCTTAACAAACCAAATCCTCTACCGGGACACAGACCTGACATTACAACACCTGGACTTCGGTGTCCTTAAACGAAGTTAAAGAGCTTTGTCATTCCAGCTCCTGCTGGCTCCTATTTTCACTTCTGTTACCCACCACATTCTGACGAACTTTGTCAGCGTCTGACATCCTTTACCCGGTCCTCCTCCAGCCTTCATGTGACTCACCTGCCCTAGTACTGCCTAATAATTCATCATTTTCCTACTTAATAGCTTCTTGGAAAACACAGAACTATCTGTATTCACACACAGCAGTGTGATCATTTGAACCGAAGACTTTAGCAGCCTGTATATACAATATTTCAAGTGGCTGAGATACGTAATACACCATCACCTTCAGCAGATTACTCCTAGAGTAACATATAGTGAATATATACATATACCCTGAGTGCAGTACATCATTGGGCAACAGGGGCAAGAATTCAAGTAACGTGTATGAGAGCATGAAGCCTGCAACGGTCTGTCTGGCAAAAACATGAATGCAAACGTACATGTGAAATGTAAGAAGCTCCATGCAAAGCTTCACAGTTCTCCTGCAGCTTTCCTTTCAAAATAAAGGTTGTTTCGAAAACTCTTGGTTTGTGCCCTATCTGTTGGTTGGAAAGTCAGCTGTTAATGCAAGCAACAGCAAGTTATAACCCTGAATCATTTATCTGGAGCCATAAGAGTATTTTTATAAGCTCATTATTATTTACAGTTCTATTTGGTTTTCCAAAAATTCATTTTCCAAAGCTGTGCAACACAGCTTTGAAATGAAGCCCACTGAGTTTCATTAAATGTATCATCAATTAAATACAACTCAGTATCTCAGCACACAAATCCCTTTACTCCTACTGCCCTACAACTGTCGTAACCCCTCTTGAACGAAGAAAAGGTGAAAGTTCCCCCCCCACCATCACATTCCTGCCTCGTTTCTCCCTGCTTTCTCATTTCAGAGTATCCCAGGTTGTCCAGTCTATTCTAGCAATAACAACACATTCATTTCCACAAACGGGGGGAGCCAAAGGGGCACATTACCGAGCCTACTTTATATTTCTTTTAGCTGTGACTGCTACTAACATGCTTTTGAAACGCGAGATTAAAATCAACGATAAGAGAGACAAAACACAATGCAATTTATTTGTACATCCCATCCACACGACAACATACCTCCTTTGTCTCATCCACTCCCGGGGTTAAAAAAAAGAGGAGGTCAGGAGGTGAGATCTGAAGAGAGGATGGAGCTCAGTGGGATGGAGGAGAGCAGAAAGCTCCCCAGACCGGGCCAACACAAGTGAGATACTGTGGAACCACAGGAAGGGGAAAAGGAGAGACTAGAGGTCAGATCCCGGTGTTTTTGCACATCAAACTCGCACCAAGGCTGGTTATTTTGCAGGGCCGGTTTCAGGCTGCAATCCCAGGACACCGGAGCGGAGGCAGGGATTTTAACAAGGCATGGTGCTGGGTTAGGGGAGTTGAGCATCACCACAGCCTCGTCCTGCAGGGCACGCATGCAGTGGAAAGTGTGCTCTGCGCAGGGAGCAAAACATGGGAAAGAAAGCAAACAAGGACGAGAAATGGGAGAAAATGAAAGAGAAGAGCAATTTGGCTGTTGCTTTCTGGCCTCATAAATCCTTACTGGCAGAACAGAAGTCGGATGGAACAAAGCGTAAGTAAAGTATGAGGTGAGTTCTAACCATTTTTCAGGGCAGGGAGAAGGAAAGCTAAACAGACTGCACCTCTCCACCCTCATTGAGATGCAAACCACACAAAGGCAAAAAACTCATCTTGATGCACTGGTAGTTACGCATGTAAATTCCAGCGCAGGGAGCAAGATAAGCCCAAAGAATGCAGTTTCTCTCACCAGAAAGCTTCAGCTTTGTGTATAATGCTGTAGTCTAACTCCTGAAACCATCGGGATGGCTCTGTTTAGTATCAATAAAGTGAGCAATGCATTCGCCTCACGCTAAACAAGCAGAAAACCCAGAGCAACCAATTCCCACCACCTAGAAACACCCATACATGAAACGGCAGCAAACTTTGCTTTGATACAAACAAAACCCAACCCATTTCTTTCCACTTCAGGCTCTTCTTTCTTAACCAGAGAGGCAGAGAGAGGAGTCTGAAACGAGAGCCCACCTGCGCAGCTCAACATGAACCTGGAGTCTCCTTTCCTAGTGGAAAATGAAGTTTGATTTTAAGAAGACAGGCCCATACTCTTGTAGGATAACACTGAGAGGACCACTTTGCAACCTCTTCCCTCTGCCTCATCTCTAGCTATATATATATATATTGTCTATCTTATTTCTATATTTCTAGTTATTTTGGCAGCTGCCAAATATAAATCTGCACTGGGCAGAACACGGAGTTATCGAGATGCCAAATCCCTTATTTTAAACCATTAACAGCAATTACGAAGCGTTTCTTTTGAAAGGCCATAATGAGGGATGACAGACAAACAGTGGCTGTGGCAGGGAAAAGATAGTACCAGTTCTTTGATAGTACAAAGCAAAGCACCAAGGCAGCATGATAGCACTAGTTTCATTCCTTTTGGAGTTCATCAGTTGCGAGCGACTGAATTCTGCCTCGCGACTGATAAACGCGTATTTTGATTTGTTTCCCCTTGAAAGCCAAGTACTCTTTTACTGGCAGGCTGATTAAAGTGGAATTCAAATGTTCTCTGAGGAAAGAGGTGAAAAACTTGTCACCTTTTCTGCAACGCTCTTTTTTCACCCCCTCCTTTGGTAGATAAGGGGTTTTCTGAGTCACAGACACTGGATACTTGGGGGTACATGAACCAAACTAGTCATGTTTTTTTTAGAAGGACAATTGTCCCTATTTTTAAAGCTGGCATTTGCTGAATATTTGATTAGAGCTGCGTTACAAAAGATAACTTTTCCAAACAGCCTGTTCTCCCCCCTAAAAAACCCCTTCATTTTACATGACATTTCCACTCTGCTCCAGCAAACTCCCTGCTCCGTAGAGGCTTCCCTACTCCAGCGATCTCTGCAGTTCAGCTACAGCAGCAAAGAGGCAGCCAGAAACCTCAGGCCCCGAGCTGAAGTGTAGCCTAGGCTCAAAAGAAATACAAATATTTAAAGAGGACCTATAAAAAGCTGAGGGAAAAAAAAAAAGAGCATTTACACGACATAAAGCTACGGGAGTAAAATAAATGTGGCCCTCGTGAATTTGCTCTACCAGAAGTTTATGCTTCCCTCAATTTCAAATGTTCAAGTAAAGAGGGTAAGTACAAAGCCCTGGAGAGGAAAATAGTGGAAAGTAATATAGTTATGAGAGCAACATCAGCCATTGCGAGTGATTTTGTTATTCTCCATCGAGGAAGCAATAACTTTGATGAATAATCCCCTTAATGAACACCAAGATGGGGGTTCTGCCTCCCTAATTAAATTAAATTCAAAGTGTCAGGTATCAAACCTCTGTGGTAAAGACGAAGGGAAGCAGCACAGCAGCTTCCAACCATGCAATTATCAACCCTCAGTTTGAATTTCCAAGTATTAAACAGAAAAAAAAGCAGCAATTCTTCGGGTGCTCTGGAGCCAGGAGGGGTAGAAAACCTCCCTATGAAAGATGAGGTGTTAGTAAAAGACCTTAAAGTAGGTGACTGTGGCAAAGGTGGAAACTTCCTTCTTAACTCAGTCCTTACCCTACTGTGTTGCAGGGTTTAAAAGATCAGCGATTGAAAGCAGAGCAAGCAAAATGAGCTCAAGCGAGCCACGCACTCTTATCAACAAATTCTCTTTAGCAGATATAAGTCAGATCTTCATTATTACTTGAGTGGGATTTTTTTGGTGGGTTAATTTTCCTACTCTCTATCTGATGCAACAGCAAAAAATACAAAGCCTGAAGGGAAATAATCCCTTATAATTTGCATTTTTAAATGCCCCTACATAAAATACATATTTAAGTAGATGCATCATAATGGCTGGAATTATGAAGTTACATAAGTATTTAGAGAGCTTATGAAATACTTATTGATTTAACTGCCTAAATATGTACCTAGGGGAATTTATATCACCAATGAACCTGGCCTGAGCCACTCCGTCAAAGCCAAAACAAAGACAATTATCTTGTCAATAAAAAATGGAAGGTAAAATTCCAAAACCCCCTATTAGTGTGCTAAAAATAGAGCAACTTTATAACCAGCCCAGGTAACTTAGGGATAAACCTCATAAATCCCTATACAGACACCCCAGTGAACGGAAAAGTAAACACTTACTTTGACTGTGTCCAAAGAATCTGTTAGGACTTGGGGGAAGAGGAGCACTGAGCTCCATCCCCATTAAAAACCATAAAGTTGTCTACTTAAAACATATTTAGTAAGTCCTTAACTCTGTAATTGCATAGGCCCCGTTATAAACAGCCATTCAGGGCATCCCCATTACACTGACAGAGCCTTACAAGCTTTAAAAATTCATTAGGATCTTGGCAATAAATATTACCAATGTATTTTACTGTAACTGCATCGATCCTAATGCACTTGGACTTATCTATAGAGATAAAACTTATCTTGACCTTGTCGAATACAAACAGTCTGGGCTAAAAACCTGCGATAGCCTCTCATGGGGAAAACATACGACAGATAACAGCTACAGAGATGATACAGGAGCACTACATCAGTATTAATGTTTCAGACAAAACAAGAATTTGCCTGAATATTAGCCTACCAAGGAGACACTAATACATAGGAAACGACAGAAAGCTTGAAAGAACCAAACTGTGTGTTTAATTAATCTACTTGGGCATAATATTAGTCCCCTTAGAAGAGCTGGAACACCAGCCCGTTGCAACCCACTGCATAGCACTGCGACTGAGTATGCTTTGTGATGTTTCATTCTGGGGAGGCAATGGCCTCTTGCTGTGAACCAGAAGCTACTGGCGTTGCATTGCCCTGATCAGAAGTAACCCAACCAACTTTTCCCTTTGTTATTTAAAGTTGCTGGTCCCAGCTGCAACCCAGCGGCGATTCCAGACAGCGGCATTGGCCTCGAGACATGAATCCTGCTGCACAGCCGGGCAGTCTGCGGGCAGATCCTGCGGAGCAATGTTCCTAGGGACCCTACAATGACATCAGCTCTGCAGCGGGATCAAGCTCTGACCCCAGGATTTCCCATGGAAGCCCGGGGAGCAAATCGCTGCACTGATCCACACCGAACGCTTTCGTTTCTGAACCCTTTGGTGCTCGTCTCCTCGCAATCCTCCCGACTGCCTTTAGTTGACAAGAACTTCATTAACATTTTCAGCTACTAAAGGGGAAAAAAACAACCAGATTCCCCCTATTTCTAAAGAGAATCCTGGAGAGGATGTCTTCTGTGGTTGAGTTTAAGTGCCTGTACGAGTATCCTGCCTCTGCGGGGCAAAGCATATCCCACGATCTTCAAGGCAAACTTCTCCAGCTTGTTCACGTAACTCAGCTACAGACAAAGAGACACTTTCTGACAGAAAAGCAGAGCATGGTTTGTAATGAATTCCTTATGTATTTGCCAATTAAAGAGCCAAATACATCACAATATTCATAGGCTTCCGTCTCCCAAATATATTAACAGACTTCCATCTTCTTTACAAGCAGGAAGACCATTCCAATGTAACAGAAGCATTAAGATCTCTAGTATCTCAGAAATGCATTTCTTTCTGACACAGTGTTTTGTAGCTGGCCTTTATAAATCATATAAAAAATTAGACTGTTTACAGGTATTTGGCAAAACAAACTATTTCTAGGTCACCGTAATGACTTTGCATTTGCAACTAATGACAAATAACTCTGCCTGATCACTCTGTAATTAATATTTCAATATGCTGAGCAGCACCAACACGGTACACCTTCGTGTAAGCACAGAGAAGAAAACAAATTCCAGAGGCAAAAATAATCTGCCAAATGAACTCAATAGGTTTCCCACATACTGAAACAGTAAAGGTTTGGGCATGTAGTTTTAACACCAACAAGTAGTGACAACCCCAGAATATTATAACACACATTGGGATGCAAAGGTAAAACAATTCGGGAGCATTAACGCTGCTATTTCCTGAGCCAGGAGCAGGAATGTTCAAGGTTTCCTATTTACTCTGAGGACCTAAATGAAACTAACTACACCGAGTTTTATATTTCCACCTTTAAATAGTGCTTAGCTTTGAGAGACAGCAGGAAAACTTTCCACGTTTTGATAGGCAATAGTATTTTGCATTGACCGAAGGCAAACAGAGACAAAACTAATACTATCCACAGCAGTGGCACAAAGAATAAGGCTCCATTGCTAATTATACAGGGAACTGAATTTAATTACATGGAGAACATTAAACACTTTCCAAAACAAAAAAACCCACCATATCAAGAAAGCTGGAGAGGAGACTTCCAAGCGCTTTCGATGCTACAACAGTGCCCTCTGCTGAGGCACTGCAATGGTGCTGGATTCCCGCACCAGCACCAACCCCGAGGAAACCAGCCGTGTGCTGGGGTTGTTTCTGCTTAAAACTGGGGCTTTGCCCAAAGGCGAAGGAAGGCAACTTCTCCTGGAGGCCCATGTGAAAGCAGCGCTGTGGCAGGCACGCATAGGGCACTGAGACTGCACCTCAGCCGTTTAAAAGCAACATCCGAGGTCTGAACTCTTTCGCCCTCATTCCCGGGATCCGTCCGGCGAGGATATTCCCAAGGACTAATCTGGTTGGGATCCGGTGCTAAAGCACGGCTTTTCTTAAGATCCATCTCAGCGTGATTATGCATTATGTGACAGATACAAGTAGGAGATACTAGAAACACCCTGAAATCACGCAGGCTATGAAATTATTAAACCAAATTTAAGAACCTGGTCTAGTATTCAATGTATCTGAATAGGCAAGCTGATATGTTATTTTCTAGATGGTAACTACCCAGCAATAGTGCTGCGTGCCTCGTAAACCAGCAAACTAAATGCTATCCTAAGCACCAAGGGGAGAATGGCCGATGGTTTTCAGAATCCCAGGTTCAGATGGCCAAGTGGAAAAGGGAAAGAGAAACAGGAGGCAAAGGAACTTAGCGCAACCGGGAAGCGTAGCAGAGAAATTACTGACAGCAACTTCTCTGTTCCTTGCTTCTTAAAGACAAAAAGGAAAAAGAAAACCCAATCGACACCCCCGCCCCCCAATCTCCCCACGAGATGGGATTTTAGAAGGACCAAATGACATTAAACTCATCCTGAGAGAGGGGGTTTTGACAATCTGGCTTCAGTGCAACCATCCTAATTCGATGGGTTTGGGGGAACTACTGCAGCAGCAGCGTGATTTCACAGCTATAGCAAGGGAAGTTCTCAGGACCGACAACTTGTAGGTACGAGGCAGGCAGAAGACCCTCCTTTACATTCCCTTGGCTTTCCCACCTTACCCTGGGAGAACACAGCAGGGCTGTTTGCTTCCACTTTCAGTGCTTTTGTTTCACCAAAGTATTAAGTAATTTCAACGCAGTTCTGAAAGTCTGAGCATTGCCTTTTCCCCAAATTCCCAAGGTATTCAACAGCTCTCTAACAACTGAATTGCAAAGTTTTTGTCCCTTACATGAAACTGCAGCCACAAGCACAGAGATGTTTTAGATCAGAGTGTCACCCAGGCTGCAGAAAGCACATGATGTCAAAATGGCCATGAATTACTTGTATAAACCCATTCTGTACCAGCAGCTCCCTGAAACCCGGCTCCTCTCCACAGCAGTCCTTGCACTCTCTGGGTATGCTAGAGAAGCAAGGGACAAACACAGACTAGGTTAAAACTCACATCTTCGTTACCTTAGTGACACCTGTTACAAAAGTGGGGGAAATGGGGATTTTTACATTTTCATTTTAAAAGCAGGGATTCACAAAACTACCCCATTTTTGAGAGATCTCAAATTTACGTGGTTTAATATTACCACCTCCAGTGCCGGCTGGCACTCCTGAAGCAAGGCTTTTTTGCCTATGCAGTAACTTTCCCAGCACCTCCCAAGCCTCCCGAGAGGTGGCAATCCATCAGACACTCATCTAGATGGCGATGCTGGAGAAGGAGAGCTGGATGCTCGCTCAGGCTTTGACACGGACACCGTCTCCCGTGATCTTTATCAAGCACGACGGTTTGAAACCAGGATGCTAAAGCTGGGTATAAACCTTCAGGGTTGGGAGTACCTCCAGATGCTGCTAATTCCAAAGAAAGAGATAAGTTCTCAGCAATTCTGAGTGCCTTTTTATTTACTACACCCTCTTACAAGCCCTGAGCTTTCTGCATACAAGTTTATCTCTCTTTTGCCTCTGTTTTGCATCAGCAAAACTGGAATACTTTTGGTTAACTGTGTTCTGGAAAATGAGCTGCTTAAACACAATAAGGTAGAAAAAGCTGAGATGAGAAGTGTCTTTTTGAGGAGTCACTTATCCTCACACCCTGCTTATTTCCATTTCAGATCTCTGTTGTGAACCTCATTTTCACAAGTCTACCTTTCCTCTTCTACAGAAGACCACAGCACAGATCCACAGGACATACGTTTAAATGCACACCAAAGGTTAAATGGAGATGATAAAATGACTTTAAGCCACATCAGTGCAATAACAACAACAAAAAAAGCATAGTAATAACGCAATATCAAGGATGTGCGATATTACCGTAAGTTCAAACCAGACAAAAAAGCATTTAACAACTTGCTTACTCAAAATGGTATGCAAATGATGGAAGATTTACTGCTGCTGTTGGATCCTGAAGGTCCATTTGCTGTCTAAACCTGCAGCCTTCATGTAGTAGCTGCCTGCTTTTAAAGGAATGTCAGTTGTGTGGGACAGCGGTACAATCTGAAGATCTCAACCCACTGCCTTCTAGTTGGTTTAGACAGGCAGTGCCAGGAGTGATTTACTGCATTAAATCATTCCTTTCTGTTCCCAAAAGGGAGACTTTTAAATTGAATGTGTATTTCTAAGAAAATCCAACATGTGCTTCACAAGTTTTCCACTATAAATTAATCTCCTTGTCAACAAGACTTAAAAGATGTAGTGTTGTCTGCTGAATAATCACAATAACGGAGGATCAGAAGAGGTCTGACAGGTCAGTGTGCAAAATGCTACAGAGGTCCAGCAAGCAATAAAGGCAAAAAGCCTTTTCTTCCTTTAAGTGTTAAATTGAGGATTCTGGAAGATAAAAACGGAAAGATGAGGCCACTTCTTTTTTTCCCCATAGAAAGTTTAAGTGTCACCAGAAGAGTGAACAAATAACTGGAGAGAAAATACATCCTTAATGTACTACAGACCTATCTGTTCACTCACCTGGAAATCCAGATTTCAAGGAATTCTCAATTCAGGTGGCACAGAAGCACACCTCAGCCACCCAAATTAATCTGCCACATGGGTTTTAAGCACTGATAACTATAGAATACCCCCTGAGGTTTGAGATCTATCCTGGAGGGCACTGGGCTCTCAGCTCTTTCCCTCCTCCAGTATCTGCTGCCAGTCGCTGCAATAGGGAGGAAACGAAGGCTGGAGGTAGTGAGGGGAGGAAAGGTGAAGCAGAGCAAGGCAGAGCTCCCGCTGCCCCTAAAAACCATCAGTGCTGCAGTGCAAACTGGAAAGCCTCCAAGTTCTTTACAGCACAAGGGAGCCCACTGGAGGGGCAAATATTCCCCTAATATTTTTAATGTAATTTGTTTTAAATCAGGGAAAAAAACAAACCCATGAAACCATATTTTAGTCACAAGCAAAACCCTGAAACCGAATTTTACTCGCAATAATCTCTCCACAGATTCATCTGGAAAGACAGAGTGGGATGTGCAGATGTCAAAGCAAGCTAAAAATGGAGAGTATAATATAAACCCACCTTCCTCTGCACTCCCTGCATGCTTTATTAATACCTATGGCACAGATTTCACAGCACACAACGGTACCATTGCCAAGCAGCCTTCCCCAAATCACACAAACCTTGGCTTCTGCCTTTAAAAGCATTTCCTTAGCACTTGATCAGGATCTGTTTAGCCCTCTGCTCAGTGAAAATGAGATAAAATGCCTTCATTTCTGTGTGCTAAGCTACCACGATATACAGCCAGTTGTCAATAGCTGGGACATATGCTGCAGCTTTTGTAATTACTATTTATTATGAAGATGAATTCAGGCTAAAATACGGTTTTACCACACACTCATGCACTGCCTCAAACTGATTTTCTACAGTTACATTTTCCACCCCATGAAAAGCAGTGACATTAGGTCTGATCTTACCCTTTTTACCCGCAATAGACAAATAGCAATTAATATCTTTCAACCAGCAGATCACTGACAAAGCACTAGATTCTACCCATAGATTGCTCCTCTGGAAGTTAATGGAGTTAGTGGATTTCAACTTTGGTCAGTAAGGGAAACAAAGGTTTTTGTGTGCATATAATATTAGCTCCAAGAGATGCTTTAAATTGGGTGATTAAAAAGTTACTGAAATGCACTAAAATCTGATCTCCTTCCAAAAACTACTACCTAAAGCAGGACACATAATGGAAAGGAAGGAGAGCAGCACACTATTTCCAAGTTAAACCGCTAGCCAAATTCAGGAAACATACAATCCCCAAAATTCTCATTTCAGATTAGGAATACTTTACGTATCCAGATAGAAGACTCGTGCCAAGCAGTGATGCTGTCAAAGGAATCAGAATTGTATCATTCCCCTTTGAAAGACTTCGAAAAGATTCAGACAAAAATACCACAAAACAACCCTAGAAGCTGAGAAAACAGAGAAGAATCGTCACCAATATAAAGAAGTAATTTAAAGAGGGGAAACTAAATGTGATGGTGAGAACTTTGCTAAGAGACACCTATAGGGAACATCTTACCTCTCTGGTACCTTAATATTATTAGTGTGCTTGTTCTTTTAGATTTATACACCACTGTAACAAATAGAGTGGTGTACAAACATACTAATAAATATATGGTGTATAAATCTATAACACAGTCTGCTTATCAGACTGACCTGCTCACAGCACTGCTCCTCTGGGAAAGCAGCGAGAACAGCAAGAGAACGCGATACTCACGAAGATCCCAAACACCAGCAACAATGGTCATATCCAGCCTTTTGCACTCTTGCCCAGGGCACTAACTAAGCTTCAGAAAGCTCGTCTAGGAGCCAGGTGATTAAGTCATCACAGTTTTCTTCTCTTTCACACATCTGCACTGAAGTTTGTTCATAACAATTAAACTGGGTTTTCATTAAATAAACCCCCTAAACTGTTTTCTGCCTTCACAGACTAATGTACTTCCAGTAACAATGAACTTAAGGCGTTTTCAGACATTCTTCCTTGTTATTTCTCTTCCTGCTCTCCTCAATATCCAGTTTTACCTATAAAGTAACTGATAATATTCTTACTGAAAATGAGGATAGCCTAAGTAGCTATTAAGCCAAAATAAGCACATTTAATAGGGAAAAATAATTGGATACAATAGAAGCATAGAATGGTTTGGGCTGGAAAGGACCTTAAAGATTTTATATTTCTTTGATATATATTTAGTAAAGATTTTTATTTTATATTTATTACCTTACTAGTAAATCTTCTATTTGATTCAACAACATGCAGTTAGCACTGATGCAACAGCGTCGAGACAAAAGTCAAAACTCTTGTCATGTTAAGGAGACACAAACATTTAAATCTCCCCGAGATGCTAACTCTGGACCAGAGCAGCCATCAAGTTTGGATACACCACCAGTCACACAAATCAACAGTCCAAGACTCCTTCAGTGTCCAGCTATGGAAGGAAAACCCTTTTATCCTTTCAGAAGAAAACAAACTAGGCAAGTAAAAGGAACCTCTAGTAAGAAAGGACTGAAAACGGTTTTGGTTTTATCCTGTAGGAATAAAGGATAAAACTCCAGGGAAAAACCACTTGCCTGTAAGGGAGGCAAACAGAACAGGGTTTAGAACATGCCCCAGTATTCAGCCACATCTCTGTGCCAGCTGGGCCCAGGTATGAATGCAGGGTGAGTCTCCAGCAAGGCGAGCAGGGATAGAAATAGAAACTGGAAACACTTTAAGCCTCTCTTTCTCTGCTCTTTATGCTGACCTCTTGGAATTTCTTGGGCAGTTTCCATATTCAGCTGCTTGTGCTCAATAATATCTTCACCCTCCTATAATAAAACTTGGACAGAAGAAAAGCTTTTTCAGTCACCTAAAACCAACATATTGTACTTCTGGTTTGTTTTGATTTAATTCTGAGGAGTCTCACGCTGTAACCATCACTACCAAATCCCAGGATTATAAATAGCCACAACAGCGTGCATCCTGAACCCAACGTACATAGCAAGGAACACGGTTTTGATATCGAAACAAAGAGCATCTGGATCACTTTGTCTTGCTGCTAGAGCAAATTCCTGTCTCAAACTATTGTGCTGTCTCTATCAGGAGTTCACTGATTACTAAAGCTGCTTGTTACTACACGTATCTAATTAATATTATCAGTAAGTCCAGAATATACATACACTTCAAAAGAATGACCCTAACAACTACCACTTCAACCCGAAACAGAATTAGGATGTATTAAGAAAAGAAAAACCCTACAAGATTAGACAGAAAAGAAAGAAGAATAAAGATAACTTGATCAATTTTCTGCTTCTTCTGAAAGAACTACAGAAATAATAGATAACTGGGAACTGCTACAGAAGCTTTAAAGTTCGACATCTGACAGTATCACTACATCTGACTTGAAAAGTCTTGGACAAAAATGAAACATGCGGGAAGAATGCAGACAAGTGGTAATGAAGAAGCAGAGGGAGTTATCTAGTGAGGAACCAAAAGAATATCATTTACACATGCTCTTATCGTAGCATATTCTATAAAACCAGGATGATCCTGTTTAAGGCAACTTGTCAGGAAACATAACACTGAAAGCGTGGCACAAGCGTTCGTGGCAAACAACGGCTGCAAGAAATATAGGTATGAATAAAGTGGTCTGCTTAGAACAAGGTAAGCTCAGAATGCAGGGAAAAATCAGTTAATGCATTTCAAGAAACATGTTAACTATAGATCCTAGAATTAGGAATGGAAGCATGGAATGCTTAGGAACTGCTCGGAAGAATCATTCACTGGCAGAGAGAAAAGGAACAGCAAATCTGACCACAGCATTTAGGTCAGTCGCAATACTAAAGACCCACAACGCTGCCTGGGAACGGTACAGAAGCGCTTGTCAAAACAAGGTTCCACTTCCAGCTGGCAAAAGGGGCTTGATTAAAATAAATTAAAACTTCCAGAATGCTGGAAACACTGAGCTCTGAGGGGGAAAAATGAATTCCTAACATCCTAGTTTAGCAAAGTAATGTAGGTGTAAAAGCTGAGACGGGGGAAAAGAGTATATGTAAAACTACTCATAGAGGAACCCAAAACTCACTGGGCACCAACAGCACTCGGTCCCTAGTCCCTGTAGGTAATACCCATAGGCACATCCACACACTGTCTTTTGCACTAAGAGTGAAGAGCATTCAAATGAAGAGACTGCAAGATACTATCTGATAGCTCGACTGAATCTATTTTATCTCCCCAAATGCTTTAACTACGGCAAATTGATAGTGACACAACAGTGAAGGCGACGCTGCTATTTCCATTTTAAATCATGCCTCAGACATTTAGAATTCTCAGGGGAAAAAAGAAAGAAACCCCCAGTTCTATCAGAAATACAACATCTTCCACGCAAATTCCACTTAGGGGCCGAATTTCTATGAGAAAGTTACGGTAAGACTCCACTTGTTTGAGCTCACAAAATATTTCCTCCCACATTCCTATGAGCAAAATGCAGCTAAAATAGAGAAGTTTTAAACTGAAGTGTATTGACTACATTATTGCACATAATAACTGAAGCTGCTGGTGCAGGTAAAGAAGTGTTTAAAAATAGCAGAACTTGCAGCTGTCTGAAAACTACATGTTCAATAGCCTTAAGTCATAACTTCTCTGAACTTGAGGCTTGGAACTATGCTAAAAAATGCTTGCACGTGTGGTATCTGAAGGGAGAAGGGTGATAGGGACCTCTTGGGATTTTCTAGCTAATATAAAGCAAGCTCAGCACGCTTCCAAGCTGGAAATTCCTCTAAAAATAGTGGGCAACCTACGCAGTTCTGCAGGGATTTGTAAAATACTACTGTTAGAAACACACTGATGCAGTCAGGGTGCAAGGCTGGACCAATATGATATTGAATCAGGTGTTACTGGAAAACACCTGATCTCATCTGATTGGATTTGAAGAGGGAAGAGGAAAACATCTGATTTTCCAGAAGACTGATGAATAAAAAACTCCAGTGGAATATGTATTTTCTGTTCAATTTCTTCTTTAACAAACTCTTTGCAGGGAGAAAGGATACCTCAGGATCAGCTTGAGAGTGAGGTACCTGTATGGAATCACAGATCAACGAGGTCAGAAAAGACCTTTAAGCTCATCCAGTCCAACCGTTCCCCAGCACTGCCAAGGCCACCACCAACCCATGGCACTGAGGGCCTCATCTACATGGTCTGTGAACACTTCCAGTGGTGGTGATTCCACTGCTTTCCTGGGAAGCCTGTTGTAATACCTGACTGGAACAGCTTGAGGCCGTTACCTCGTCCTATCGCTTGTTATCTGGGAGAAAAGACAGACCCCCACCTCACTACAACCTCCCTCTAGGTAGTTGCAGAGTTGTATCCCAAAAGCTTGCTCAGCTAGCAGAGCTAGTATAGTCCTTTAACATGGCACTACACTGGGACAGATGGTTTCTGCTTCTCAGCAGGGACTCCTGCTCTTCCTTACATGGATCTATCAAGGACCATCAAACAAAAAGATGCAGATGTAGTCTCTGAATGAAGAAGTCCTTTGAGTGGGCATCATTACATGTGTGTGCAATGCACAATGCCTTGTGCAAGTTCTGATCCAAAGCATTCTCTGAGTGCTCCCAATTCAGGGCATCCATCTAAGCAGGAGTTCAGCTTGCCAAGCACAGCTGGGCTCAGATTCTTCTCAATAGTATAAACTGCCCCATCCCTGGCAGTGTTCAAGGCCAGGCTGGACGGGGCTTGGAGCAAGCTGCTCTAGTGGAAGGTGTCCCTGCCCATGGAAGGGGGTTGGAAATGGATGAGCTTTAAGGTCCCTTCCACCACAAACCATTCTGCGATTCTACGATAAATTGAACCAACAAAAGCATCCTGCTAATACAGCTCTGCTGTTTCTAATACCCACGTTCATTTGTTTAGCACCATCACCATTTATCTGTCCATTCGACACACCTTAGGCACACACTTTAAAGACCTGGCTGCCATCTCGTTCACATTACCTCTAAAACCTCCCCTTACTGAATTAAACACCAGAACTACACTACTGCAACAAGCCTAGGAAGGGCTTGGCTTCCCCCAAGTTGTCATCTCTTTTCCTGAGCATTACTGTGACCTCGGCACCTTAAAATTGATGAGTGTACAACTGGAGACAAGATGTGGTCCTGTGCTTCTCCCAGTGTTGCAACACTAATGGTGACATACTGCCAACAGCTTGGTTGCCAGTGCCCAAGCAACAGTGCCCTGCTGGCTCTGGTTCAACTTAAGATGTCCTTTGCTAGCATAAAGAGGGTTTTATTTGCTCTTTTCCCCTAACTTTAGCAACTGCAAAGCATCACTGGTGTTTCTTCGTCTCCCAACAGCAGAGATTTCTAGGAGCAAACCAGTGCACCTCCTGCTCCAAACTGTGCTACGTGCATCACACACTAAGCTCTTGTTATTAGTAGAGCTTATTGCATAGTAACTACTAATACAACCTCCAAGAAGATACACCAGGACTGTAGTTATCTGATCTCCAGTGCTCAGATGGGCCTGAAACATTTCATTTCCTTTGCGTGTCCTGTCTGCCTCCTCTCAGCTTCCCCCCTGAAGTTTTCATTCCGAAAGCCAGAGTGGTTCAGAAGTAACCACCCTCTCTGGATATGTGTGCCTTAGTTTTGTTTTCAAGCAAGCGAAGAGGCAGTGACAGAAAGAGTGAGCAAAGTCACATGAACTGAGAAATCAGCACATACATTAATTTTAATTAAAATGCAGTAAACATATTAGTCTTTTACAACATAGATAATTTTAACACAACACTTGAAACATCCCACTTGTGAAGTGCATTTCGTAGCCATGCAGCAATATAAGATGCTAGGGACTCGCACTAGAGAAAGCCAAGATCTTTTGTGTTATTTCCTTTGCCATATGTAACCACATTACGCTGCTGTTATTTCAAGAACACAGATTTTGCTATGACTGCTGTAAATGCACATAAAAGGCAAAATAAAAGCTCCAGAGAAATTACTTTCACAGAATTTTCAGCCTTGATACTGCATCAGCAGAGTGAAAGTAGATGTGACATCATATATACATCTACATAGATCTAGATAGATATCTATATACAATATACATAGCTAATATTAAAGACATATAAATCCTTGATGAGCACAGTGTTAAGATGCTCTCAAGTGGAGGGGAATCTTGAAAACCTTCACTCATGTTTCTGACATTCTTTACATGAAACCAGGAGGTGTGGTGATGACAGAGCAGTTAAGGTGCTTCATTGCAACAAGAGGCGAAGAGGCTGAGTATTGCTCTAGATTTTTGCCAAATGACATTCTTTGTCACCTCTGTTGTAATCAGGGATCCAGCTCTTTGCAGAAGGAAGTAAGACTTTGCTTTGTATCCCCTTTCTTACAGGAATTGAATTACCTTAAATGTGTTCATGTCCCATGGTACCTATGACCAGGAGAGGCTCCTGTTTAACACAGCTTTGGCTGGTTAAAATGAAAAGGTTATAGCTGCTGTTGCTAGAGAACTGAATCAGAGAAAGAACAGCACTGATGCAGCTCTGGCCGTTCCCACCTCTGCAGGATGCTGGTACACTAAATGCGGGAGAGGAAACAAAGTCACCTAATTCTGCAGAATGGTGTTTAATGTTATCTAATCGCTCATGTGCTCTCTCTCTGTTAATGCGATACTAAGCGGACATGACTTCTCGATGGGATCCCTCACTCTTAAGCTCGCTTCTTTCCTCATCACGCTGCCCTTTCATAAGAGATTATCTGGGAAAACAAAACTTACACAAATTGAGGCAAAGCAAGCGCAGAACTGGACATTTAGAGGCTGCAGGAAGTGCGAGTAGTCTGAACTGCAGTCGCCTCGTGAAGAAAGCAGGTTTTTAAACCACTTCTAAGCTTTTCGTCATAAACCCAGCATCTAGAGTATTTCCCCTGAGATACTACCGATGTATTTTATCTCTTCTAAACAACATTAAAAGATAATAACAGCTTAATGCAAAGACGATGCACTGAGAAACAGATCTAAGACAATTAGACTGTAGCAGAAACCTTCTCTGCTGCTTTAACAATACATAATGAAACCATTTTCATTTATTTCCACTTAAAAAGGAAGTCGGAGTCCTGTGACTGCATTGATAGGAATGATGTACTCACACTTCTGGGCGTATTGCCTTGAACTAAGGAAAAGGGAGCTGGTGCTTTCAGATGGAGTGGCAGTGCACAGAAGTCTTTGGCTCTGAGTCCCTTTGCTCTGGATAAAAGCTCAGAGCAATGAACTCTCAGGAGATTAGCACACACACTAACTCCAAAAACTTTAGGCAGCATACATGTTCCTTTGAGTCTCGTACATGTGTCGTGTATAATGTACTCCTTTTGATACTAAAAAGTCACTAAGTTGTTCTCAAGCTGGAAAGGGTTTTCTATTTAGATAAGGCCAATAGCTACTGCATAGAATAAGCATGTGGGTGACACTGGAGTCTGAAAGCAGCACAAGTGTTACTCGTTTTACCAGAGGCTGATAAGAACGATTCCGCTTTATAAAACCCCACCATGCATTCTGCTGGTGGCACACACACCACTGCAGCATCACCTTCCCACCTCTCACACCTCTCTTTTCCAGATTACAACCAGTTGTCTGGATTCCTTTAACAGTCCACACACCTTTTCTATACACTGCTAAAAATACCACATGGAAATGATTTATCTGGGTTGCACACAAAAGCAGCCCCTCAAATGCATGTGAAAGGAAGAAAACTACTTAGATAAAAGGCATCAGCATTTCTGTTTATTTGCCTGAGTTTCTTCAGTATATTACAGCACCTGCGGATCACGCAGGGTCTTCTCCTCTGCAAACACAGATTGGGTACCAGGATGGGCTCATCTCCCTGTCCTGAAAGAGCATTAATGACCTTGCGTTTATTTCTTTATCATCA
This sequence comes from Pezoporus flaviventris, assembly GCF_033815535.1. NCBI lineage: Eukaryota > Metazoa > Chordata > Aves > Psittaciformes > Psittacidae > Pezoporus > Pezoporus flaviventris. The sequence goes on along the minus strand of NW_026892597.1, from coordinate 724,688 downwards.
CTCACACACGCAGGGCTAACATTAACCCAGAACACACGTGCACTGCTGAATTTACCCTTAAAACAAGAGAAACTATGCTGTTGCATTCAGAGAGGCCTGGTCTCATCTCAGCATCACTGCGGCTGAAGCACAGTAACAGTGCTGAGCCGCTTCTCCTCCACGAACTTGAAACTGCTCGGGGCATCCAGGTTGGCAGAACTCTATAACACAACTGGCACCGTGCCCACGGGGTTAACATGCTGCTCTTGAAAAGTGAGCCACAGAGGCTCTAATTACCACGAGTGGCAAGGACTTCATTTTTCATCCCATCTGAAACACGCTGGTTTAGACATCGCACCAAGCTGCTTATAAAATGCCATCTATTAATCAATGCTGCTTCACTGCATTGCCTTGGATGTCTGCTGTTAGGACAAGTACTGCAGCAACCCTGCTCGGCTTAGCCCATGACCTAGGAAAATCATAGCCTGGGCACAGGAAGATGTCTCTACATGGACCAATAACACTGCAAAATTCAAGCTCAAATTCCATATAACAATCTTCATTTTAGGCCACAGCTTTACACTGGCATCCCATCTGTATGGGATTACACCAGAGCGGGTCTAGAAGACGTGCTGCATGGCCTCACCCTGTGTATTTTATATACACACACCCCCAAAAAAGTTACTTGAATTACTATAAACCTTGGGATCTGAACATGGAAAGCCTGTAGTACAGAAAACTGCAGCTGTTGCACATAAGAATGGTAAAAATCCATCGATTCTCTTCAAAAGAGCAAAAGAAACTTGTCTCAGGTTACAGATGAGCCATCACCTTCTCTGCCTCGGCACAGCAGAGACTGACCAAAAATACATGTAAGGAGCTCAGCCTAGTGAGCTCACACGAGGAGTATCTGTGTGAGGGAAAAACTCCTTCAGTAAATGGGCCACTTACAAAACTCAGGTTTACTCTGACCAAATGCAGTGTTTCAGCCTGAATCACCTTCAGTTTTAAACAGATATTATGCATAAGCTCTACTCTGTGAAAATCGGTGCACTGATGAGAACGTCGGTACCTGCAACGTAAGCATGAGGATCCTTACCATGTTTTAATTCACAAAGTTTACTTTCCCCGAGAGTCCTAAAAGCCATACCGAATTGTATCAGTAAATGCATATTGTGATAAACCCTTCCCATGCTGCAGCTTGTGAGTGCAGCTGAACTATACAATAAAATTCCACCTTGATTTTTCAGCTCATCAAACCCGCTGTGACTGTAGATCGTGTTACTAAGGGACTCTGAAAAACAAACTCAGGTATGATGCTAAAGGAGGACAAATAGATGGCTAAATCTCGGCTAAATCTAAATAGATTTTCACTTGTAATTCTAACGCTTCTTAAAAAAAAAAAACCATCTCAACTCAAGCTGCCTGGGCAAGGATATGTGATTTTAACCATTGCTTTTATCTTAATAAACATATGTGCATGTTTTGATCACATTGCAAATGTTTGTATAACATTTTATGCACACCCCCCCCCCAAAAGGGACCTGAATTACGATAAACCTGGCTAAGCTGAACATGTAAAACCTGTAACACAGAAAATTACAACTGTTGCACGTAAGAATGGTAAAAATCAATCAATCCTCTTCAAAACAGCAAAAGAAACCAGTTATCTCTAAGGGATTACAGATGACACATCACCTCCAGCAATACTGTCATTTAAAACACTCGGAGCAGAAAGGAAGCCTCTTTAACGAATGTGTTAAAAGTTTCTCATGCAAAACCAGACGCATCCTTGTTCCATATTTAATTTGCAACAGGATACCCAACAGCTGAGCTATGAGAGCTCTTCTGATGGTGACTAGCTGTTTGCTGAGGCCAGGCTCCATGCGTAGGTAGCCCGCAACTGAAGGCTAAATCCTCAGAGCTGCGCCTCAGCTCCCTTTCAAGTTAATCTGGACGTACCGGACTCAAAAGGAAATGAAAAGTGAGTTTCTCTCCCTTTCTATGGCACCAGGACTTCCTGTGTTCTAGCGCCTGGTCAAGAACTATTATTTCCTCCATGCTATTCCCAGTTGTGACTGTCAGACGTGATTATAGTGTTGTCCACACACAGGCGCAAAGCATTTCTTTAACTATGCCTGGAGCACAAGTCCCACATGCACAGAAACCTGGAGAATATTAAGATTCAAGTATGCTGTACCTGAACGAACATGCTGCTCCTCACATTTAGAAATGCAAAGTTCATTTGCTGAGATGAATATCCACAAAAATCTATGCAAGATAAGGGGTATTAAAATTATTTGACTCTCCAATTCAGGATGGATTATTTGGCCAATCTGTTAAGCCGTAGCTCTCAGACACACAGAATCAGTACCATCCTCCTCCCCTCAGGGAAAAGAGCTCATAACGTTTGAAGAAAAGTATGCTTCATCCCAACCATAGGAATACACATGAAACACAGTCTTCCTTCAGCACAACTCTTTGGAATGGGAAAGCAGCAGACACCAACAGTGCAAACACAGAGGGCAAACAAGTTCACCAAAGAAAATGAATTAGGCAGAATGCTGCAGATTGTAAAGTGGCCAGAATAAAGGCCATTTCAGTCGTTATTGGACTGATTTAAACACACACAGAGTTGAACTTCAATTTATCTCTCCATATAAAATACCACCTCTGGCAGTGTGGCGTCATCACTTATAACAGTATTGAAACATTAATCTCAAACCAAGTCAGGGAAAAGTGTGACTTGCTGTGTTACCACCTGAAGACCCTATGTTTTCCAGCCTTGGGCTAAATACAAGCCAGATCCAGCCCTGCTCAAGTTTGACATTGCTTCTCAAACACACAGGTATGCTATGGCAGGTTTTGCTTAACCGATCCAAACAATATGCATTTATACACAAGAGGCAAACAGAGCTATATTTGATCTAGTCACGCAATACACAGCTGTTCAAAGCAACAAAATCCAAACTAAAGAAACAGACAAAAATACCATCATCAAAGAACCAATAATGTTTCTAATGACTGCAATTACAAAAATGAAAGATTCCAACAAAACGCTCAAAGATGAACTTCAATTATCCAAGCATCTCGCTACAAGAACTAGGGTCATGTCTCCAAACACCTTCTAATTTGAACTCTGTTCTCGATCCAACCTTACATTTCTTAGGCTCTTGCAGAATGAAGTGGAACTGCCCACACACCAAAATGAGTTATCCCTTCCTAATTACTTACCCACTCACTAATACTCCCTTTAGTAGAGACTTGGAGAAAACAGGAACATGGACCAAAGGTGAAGGCTGGAAGAAGACACTGAAGTTAAGAGCTGCACGGTAAAGTTCTAGTGCTTATCTGTGTGTGGCAAAGGACAAGTAATTCAAATGAGGTCTCTTAGTAATAACTTTAAAAATCAGAAGGCAGAGCTCTTACCCTGGACCCTACCACACACTCGTCTGCAGAAGCTTTGTAATGAGTCATTCTCATGATAAGGGCAAGAGAGATACAGGTCCTGTAATTCACTTGTGATCCTTGTCTAGACAATGGTTGTTCTGATGAGAAGATCAAGCTCAGGCTCAGCTACACATGAAATTGTGAGTGTAAACATCGTGTAACATCTATTCCTGAATAGCTCCAAGCATGGGTATTTTTTACAGGAAGAAAGAAATAGTTCAGATGCTTTGGAAGTGTTCAAGGGTTGGAAATTGATCACCTTTAAGGTCTCTTCCAACCCAAAGCACTCTGTGATTCTATGGTCCTCTGGACAGTAAGGTTATTCAGAACAACTACCTCAAGTGCCAGCTCCTGAAACCCAAGCATGGACCCTTCCCCATGTCCATGTAAATGCCACAGCTGTTAATCAGCAGCAGAATGATGCTGGCATTGCACGAGAAATTTAAAGCCATGGGGCTCAAAATAAGATAGATGTATTGAGACCTCAACCAACACGTTCTACTTCCACATCCTTCCCAAACAATTCCCTCAAATACAGTTCACAACTAAGGCTTGCTGGGGTTATGAGCCATTTCTCATAAGGTTTGGCACAAATTCATTCCTGTGTAAGGGGGTAACAATCAGCTTTGTGGTTCTGAACCCAGTAGGTACAATAATTAGCACTTGCTTTTTAAATGCCAGGAATCTTTAGTCATCACTAACATTTTTATTAAGTTAAAGCAACTTTGGTGGCAAAAAGTGAAAGAGGAAAAATGTATAAAAGCATGTGATGAGAAGAAAAATAGGACAGGCACTGAAAAATAATAAAGCTGCAAGGTCAGCCCTTAAAATAGGCCAGTTTGGGCCAAGAACTATTATTCTTCTATACTTCCCTCTTATCCTGCTTTAAGCAGTGGCTAGACTTTCCCTTGCCCAGCTCTTCCCCTAGGGCCCCCCAGAATACTCAGGGCACTAAGGGAAAGCCTGAAATGCTTGGGAACAGTCACACACGGCTATCGGACGATGACCTAATTCGACATTTCTGCTTTCAAAGGCACAAAGGTGTCTGATGTTCCAGATGAAATAAAATCCTCGAGCACAGCGGCAGCAGACAGTGCAGGAAGCAATGCAGGCACTAAACAAAGTCATACATTGTCAGAACAGGGGAAAAACTGCTCTGAGGTGATGAGTGGAGACAAGGGACAAAAGTTTGGCTGAGGAAGGATCAGTAGGAAATTAAAATCATGACAGCATTTCTGTTCAAAAGGCACAACAGAATCCTTCTATCATAAAGTCCCATTTTTATTATAGCCAAAATTGCTACTTGCACATCACAATGCAGTGAAAGAAGCCCACGACTTTCACTGCAACAGAGTGTAAATAATTTACTGCAAAAAGCTAACTTTTATGAGTCCACTTCTGCCTTTTGCAGTTTTTACTGTGAATCAGAATCACTGACAACTTGTAAGTTATCCCCACAGGTCTGAAAAGCAGACACATCTTTGTGGGAAGGTTTTCAGAGGGTGAGATTGCCTTGCAGTAAAGTCACGCTAACTTTGTTTCTATCTGCAATATGCAGTGAATAAGAGCAGACAGCTGAGGAAGCTGAGGAAATACATTTACACAATGTTGAATGTTACAGTTAGTATTACTAACTCCTCATTATTACTTAAGAAAGAACAGAGTCAGCACTTTATAAACTGTACTTGCTGATTTGCTTATTCAGATACAGCCAGATTCAAGCTGGTTTGTTTCGAAGAATACAACACAAAAGACCTTAACAACAAGAAAATCCATCACAAGCTCTCTCTTAAAACCAGTTTTTAATCCATTTCCTTCCAGCTCCTGCTATGCTTCTTATGAAAAATAGCAAGAGGTTGTTTTTTTAACCCAGACATGAATGATTAGAAAAAGTTAGGTTCTAGTCTCCTATAGAATATAAAGCACTATGCCTCTGCACTGTATGCCTCTGTACTGTATGCCTCTGTCTCCATAGTCTCTGGATCCCAGCTAAGCAATTTGGTTTCTGCCATGGATAAAGTTTTACTATGGCATGTACTGCATTCATTTCTTTTTCCCCAAGTGCTGCAAATTAAATGAAGCTCTCGGTGAAAGTCGATTTAACTTCATACTTTCAGCTTTTTTTTAAATAAAAAATAAACTCTTCCTCATTAAACCCTTTCTTGAAGTATTGCACTTGGAATTATGCTTTCCATTATGATCCAGCTTCTTAAGAAAAGGTAAAGATACACTTGTCTTCCCAATTACAGCTTTATCAGCATGCCTTCTATACAAGTTATTTTTCTGTCTAATGGCAAGATTTAAAGCAGGCACATTTTCTGTACACTTTTTTTTTGTTCCTGTCTCACATTTTCCTTTTTCTTTGAAACCTGCCTCTCCTATTGGCTCTTTCCCAATGCCTTTCTTCTGTCTGCATCTCAAGCTTGGCTGCCTTTCTCATTTTGTCTGTCTCTCCTGTTGCTTCCTCCTTGCCAGGGTGATGCAGACATGAAGACTCATCCGCACAAAAGCAATCAGCATCTAACACTCCACATCCTGCATGGACAGCTAAAGGATGCTTGCGAATGCTCAACAGGCAGGCATGGGTAGCAGCCAGGAGCAAAGCGTTCACAGGCAGGCAGGGGTTTAACTCTTTGAGCTGGTTCACTGCACAGTACCCGTTTGGTGATGGGTGGTGGTTTCCTAACTGAGTATACTGGGAAAAGCTCTGTTGGGAAGACTGTTGCTGCTTTTAAATCACGGGTGTAAGAATGAAGAGTTGGTCGGTGTGGTTAAAAGAGATCTGCGGAAAACACAGAAAGGCTTAAGAACGACAACAGCAAGACCTGTGTTACAAAACAATATCCCAGCGTGCATCTTAAAGCCCATCACGGGCTAATTTAGAAAGAATTATTGGCTTTGCTTAACCCCTGAGGAAACCAGAGACCAACCTGATGCTGGACTGAACTGACACTGGTCTGAGATTCAAGACCTGCTACGTTCAGCTCTGGACCCAACGAAAGGAATGCTAGACGGAAAGGCCAATGGATTTAAAAACCTGATATATCTAAACCACTGCAGGTAGACACTAATGCTTTGGACCATCATGGTGCTTCATGCTTATACAGTTACAATTCTACAGCACTGGTAAAGCCCAGATATCAGATGCAAAAATTATGTTGTCATAGCACCTTGCTTCATACACATATCCCCCCTTCTCATCAATCCAAATGTGAATTTGAGCAACTAATACTGAAACAAACGACATATGTTCCGAGATGGTTTGACAGCTGGGTTTCCACACTTCCAGGTGGCTGCAAGACTTGCTACCCACCAAAACCTAACATCACATCAACAGCAAAAAGGGGAAAAGGCAGGACTGTAAGAAATCAACAATTTTATGCTTTGATCTGCCAGGGAAATAAAATGTTCTGACAGAAAAGGCTACAAATAAACCCAAATTTGTACACTGCGCCAAGAACTGGTCCTGACTCAATCATCAGAAATACATTGCCAGCGTTTGAACACGTGTTATCAGGAATGAAAGACCACAAAACTTAATTCTGGTAAAAATCACATTTGTTTCCAGATCCTCATTAAGGGAGAGGAGATGCACCTTTATGAAGCAGGGGTGAAATGGTATGAAGCAGAAGACAGAAAAAAATGAAGCAAGAAGTCAGGAAGAAGTCTGACTCCCTGAAAGCTACCCTTCTCCTCACAGATAACTCTCAAGTACTGCAAAGAGACGCTCATGTCTTCTCCCTCTTATCCTTCTTATGCACCTTAGCTGTATCTTATGCATCTTATGCAACTATGCTGTAAGAGAGAAATGAGGGTCTAATAAAATATAACAGACTACAAACAGCATTCCATGCACAACAACAACCTGTTTTCTTCAGTCTTCTGGTTAGAGAAACAGGGATCGACTACCTGGGACTTCAGAAAGACAGGAAAATAAAGCAGCTGACAAAAAGTGCTTATTTTTATAAACTATTATTATTATTGATGAGGTAATAACAAAAGGCAGTAAGCACAGGTAGAAATTCATCCTAGGAAGCTTAAAAACAAGGTTACTATGGCACATGCAGGATTCACTCTTTGTTTTAGCTATGAAGAATGATACATGTTCTTAAAGCATCAGGATGCAGAGCTCAACATTATCACAAAATGTGATAGTGATTATTATGATGATTATTATGATGATTACTACTACTATTAGTATTATTAGGTGTGGAAAAGTATTTGGGCTTTCTCTCTGGCCTACTTTCAGCACAGCACTGCTCTGCTTCAAATGCAATCAACAAATTCTATGAAGCTGCTATATTATTGCAAAATGCATGTTCTTTTGCATTAAAGCCCAAGAAATAAAGCATGACCATCATGTTTTGCAACTAATTTATTTTTTCCTCCTTTTTTAATCTGTCTTACAAGTTGACCATGACATTTTAGTGACAACAGCGCTAAAATAACTCAAAACAACAAAAAGGAGGCTAATTAAAAATAGGCAGGCACTGAACATCATGATGCATTGGCATAAAATCATTTCTTCAGTGTCCTTTGTAAAAACCCTGCTAAAAAGCCACCATTTGCCATGGCAATAGTGAGTCAGATTGTTTTATATCGAATTATACATGTAGATCCTCGCAGCGCAAGCGTTTGGTTGGCGCATGTTACTGGAATACCGCAATCTCTGTCTAAAGCAAGAGAAGAGTTTCTGCTTTGTTGGAACACAACGTGTATCACCCAACCGAGCTTCCAACCGACACGGACTGCACATGTGGAAAACCTATTTGCCTTCTTCCCTTTCCCCTCAACTTCAATAATCATTTAGAGCTGTTTCAGCATTTTTTACTATTGAGTATATACGGAGGGAATGGCTCCTCTCAGGCTGGAGAGGGCTTTTTTGCTCTTATTGAGCAGTGGTAACTAAGACATCGCACAAGCTGCTGGGTATACGCTGAACACAACACCCCCAGTTCTAGAGTAAGTGGAAAGAAGTTAGTTGCAGGCGCAGAACTAGAGGGCTGTTGAGAAGGAAGTTAGCAACACCTACTGGTCATGGTGCATACTGAACACTGGTTTGGTTTTTAAGTTAACAATTAAACCCAGCTTTTTCTTACTAAAGCACCTACATAAAATTACCTATGAAGTCAGTCTGCTGCCAGAGATAATACTTCTAAATAGTATTATTAAATACCATTATATAAAATACATCACATCTCCCACTAAACCTTGTTCTGCTCACACCCTCAGACCATTCATGGCTACACCACTGCTAAAATATATCAGCACCAGGGATTCCTGAATCCTCTCAGTAAATAAATATTCATAACACGAGATGAGCTTTAGGCTTCGATAGAAAATGGGACAGAACAAGTCGTCCTGACAGCTCTTTAAGTGACTGAAGGATTTACATTATACATCGTAACGTGCATGAAGCTTTCCTCCATTACTGCCTAATTATCTTTACTGCCTACTCAAAGGAACTCAGATCTTATGGACTGCACAATCTTAGCAGCAGCACATTGTTTCTGGACTCTGTAAAGCTCTGCGAACTATTCAAACAGCTTGTGCACTTCCTCAGTAGTTTTACGATGCATTTCCCTTCATCTGCAAAAGTAAGTTTTTCTGTCTCGTTTTACTTGAAGTTAAATACAACCAAACGCACACAACGGAGTCTCTTGATCCACTTCACCCCTTCCAAAAAAACAACACAGGGCTTAAAATTACAAACAGCATTTTCAGAAACTGTTCAATTCAAAATTAAAACGCCCTCATCTCTTAAGTATCTCAAATCAACTCTAAGAAACCTGCATTCAGCAGTTGTATTGAATGCTTGCTTTAAGTTTCCATTAAAAACATACTGTATTCATGTTTCTGAAGCTGTGCCTATAGGTTCTCTGATACACTAGCCTGAGGCATCAGAAGTTTTCCTGGTTCTCATCCAACTTTGGCAATAATATCTTCTTACTTCGGGTGTTAAAAGGATTCATACATTATTTATAAGGACTGCTAAAATCTAACTCCTGGATCTAACTTGCAAGAGAAAGAGTATAAAAAGTTACATACAAGGAAAAAAAAAGCAGCACAACTGTCCCCATTTCAATTTTTAGCCTCTCTTTGTATGTCACGTATCGGCAGACTGAGCCTGCAACACTCTCATCTCTCACTCCCCGTGTTCAGATATTCCTTTGCAGCCGCTTTGAGCCGCCTTGGATTTGATCTTCCTTGTGGATTTTTAAAGTATGATTTTCCAAGTTACTAAATAAATAGGCACAAAACTGCAGGTAGCTTGTTACACTTCAAAGATGCCGGATTTCTCTGACACAATGGTGTTTGCCTCCGGAAAAAGATCAGGCTAAAGCATTACAGGTAGCCGAAATGGGGTAGCTAAAATCCCTATTCACTTCTCAGTGTCTTCCTCCTCCATTTTTTGCCTTATGAATGTTTTCTACATATAAGATATTTACATTTTCTTGCCTCTTCCTGGTTGAAGAGAGTTCACTGTTAGAATTGAAAAGCAAGCCTTTTAACAAACTTCACAAAGGGAGATTTTAGTATCTCCTTATCAATCCGAGACAGGATTTCTGCTTTGAACAGTAGTTTCGCTTCCTGGGTTATACTAAGGCAAAAGACATTAAAATGCTATTGATCTATGAAATAACTATGTATTTTATGCAATTAAAGAGAAAAGTCAGGTCTACAGAGCTTCCGAAGTACTCACCAGTGTAAGTCCTCACGCTGTCACTGGAAATAGTATATTTGTTCTGAACACACCCAAACCATCGTGTCTGACAGACATTTACACCTTAGATAAGAGTCCCCGACTATAATCTCACTCAGTCTAACTGGAGCACATAGGAACTGCATCTGTCTAGCTGAACATGATGTATAAAAGGCTGAACATACACTTACTTCAGCTTGCTAATCATTGAAATACCGCCCTGTGTGACATTTGTAGCTGCACAGCCGTGGATTCTGTCTACTCAGTAAGGTGATGCTGTTTACGTTCATCTTCACACTGGGCAGAACTTTCACATGTATATCCATGTGCAGACATTGAGACCTTAGCTCTTAAAACAGACAAGTATGAATAGCAGAGCACGATATCCATTATCCATTAAATAAGTATGTTGTGAGGAATGCTCCTGTTCATTACACCCTTTTGAAAAATGAAGCTCTTCTCTCTGGAATTTTGTTCAGAGTCCACAAGCTCACGTTTTAACTTCCCCACAAAGTACAGCTGTGCGATGTTCACTATTCAAAGGGAAAGGGAGAGTAGGTCACATTCTTTAAAGGTTTAGCTTATTAGCAGTCAAGTGTCATACAGCCGAAAACCAGAACAAATTTAGCTTTCTCCTGTGCCACTGTTAAAACTCCCAGGGCAACTGCAGCTCGTAGCACTTGTGCAAGTTAGTTTCACTACTACAGGGACCCTCAACCTCTGTGGGACAAGGAGAGCAGCTGAACCAGTCATGATAAAACCCTAATCAACATTAGCAAGGACTGAAAGCAAGGCACTGTGCCTCTACATGACTCTTCCTTATTTTAGATCTGAATTCATTTTAATTGGAATTTTGTGTGTGTTACATTTGTTTGAAGGAAGATGAAATACCTGTCAGGAGCTGGGAATACTGGCATTCCTTCTTCTACCTTTACCAAATTACTGAAGCTCTCGCAGTATCCATAAGAGGTGGGCTAATACATAACAGCGAAAAGCACTCAATTCTATTGTCATCCAAAAAGTTCAATTTCAAACGCAATATAGAAAAGTGTATTAAGATGGTGCATTTTAACACCATGTTACTCTTGGAGGAAAGTGAAAGAGTGGAAAACAACCTTGCCACAGCACTGCTCTCTGTTGTAAAACACCACACTTGTGTAACACCTGAGCCACTGCTCTGGGGCAGCACAGCTCCAACTGCTTGAGGATGCAGAACGAACATGCAAACACACATGGCCCAAAGCTTAAAGCAAAGGATTGATTTCGCACCTTCTTGAGAGGAGACAATGGGTGGCAGGTAATCGGGGATGTACTCCTTCCTTTCTTCTGCATCCTTACTTCCCGGCTGGGGAAACTGCAGGACATTGTTCTTGCTGACGGGGAACGAGGGGATTTGATGTGCAAAAGTGACAGGCTCGATATTGTGGATGTAATCTTCCAGCTCATGCAGGTTAACCCCCATAAGCTTGAAGGCATTACTTACATCATCCAAAATTGGATCAGTGCGGCCATCTGCAACAAAAACAGCAACAACAGAACAACGTCTATCAGAAATCCAGTTTCAAACCGTTTGACCTGCGGATCTGTGCTCAGAGGTTACAGCTCACTGCCAGCAACAGAGATCAGAGTCCCACCACGTTCCCTGTTTGCTGGGCTATCCAACATTCCAGGCTAAGAACACATTTATATGTGTTTTGTTTTGATCCGTATCGCTTTGGTTCAATTCATATCATTAAGAACTGCACCTCAAGAAGCAAATCAAGCAAGGCAGAGGGAGCAGCAATCAGCTTTACCTGGCAACAGCCAAGTAACACGGTACAACACCTCTTAAAATAGGTTTCTACTTCATAAAGTAAATTCAAGTGTATGAAACAAGCCCTTACTATGCAGAAGGTGCCCCTTTACCAGCATGCAATAGACCAAATGTTATTTTTTAACCTAGAAACATCTTAATTTTGTTGAATCAAATGTAGCTCATGGGTAGCAAAAAAACACGAAGATACCTGTGTATCTCCTGATAACACAAATACTTCACATCCTATCTTTCCACCAGATGGAATCTACTATGAGTCACTTTACCTCCCGGTTAGATATACCTCCCAGTTGAAACAGAGGAATATTAAGTAGTGGTCTGATGAGGAGAGAATATTTTATGCTAAAGTTCAAGTGCTGATTTCCTGGGGTGCAACTGAAGTTTGACTCTACAGCAAAAACCTTTTCTTTACAAAGAGCACAGTGAAGCCTCAGTGGCCAAGCTGTCAGCACCTTTATTCCCTCAGACCTCCGTGAAAGGATGCAGTTTGTTCTACATATGGAATGCGGCTCCAAGATTTAAACCTCACAGTGCACAAGTCCTCCAAGTGCCTCAGTTTCCCCGGCCTGACAGAGGGATATCCCTCTGAAGGCCTCCAGAGGGAGACCCAGACAACCTGGCTCGGGTGCCAAGGCACCGCTTCGAGTCTCATCTTAAGTCTTCTTAACAAAAATAACACCAAAAAAAGATGCTTTAAACCCCAAAACATGATTTTTTTTTCAATTCAATAACATTATAATGAATTATTAAAACGCTATAGTTGGCTTATGAAGATATTACATCCCTGCATGATGATAAGCTGTGATTTCCTTTAAAAAGCCATTAAGGAAACCCAGCCCGTGCTTACTGAAGGAACACAATCGCTATTGTGAAGCTCCAGCTTCGGAGGATGGGGGGAATGCTCCTTTGTTTGTCCTTTAACCTAATCTCTTCTTGGTTTATCTTGCAGTCGAGCTGGCTGGGTCTCACATCACTGGATGAATTCAAGCCCTGAGCCAACTTATGCCTTCAGGTATATTTAAAGAATAAGAATTTTGTTCTAGAATTTCTCTTCTTAGTCTTGCAGTGAAGATAAGGGTAATGCTCAGATTATGGCTTTGATTCTCAACTCTGTAACACTGGCCTCTTGTGTGACTCTGGGCAAGTCACTTGCGCTTTAATTCTCTCCACAGCTAAAAGGGACATCAGACCAAGTTATCGCCCCTTTTGCCCATCTGTATTTAGGCCGTGAACTGAAACAAGAACATTTTTTGTGTGTCTATAATATCTAGTACAAATGTAATGCCAGTTTCCCCTGCAGACTCCAGGGGCAGAGAAGTGTGGAGACTTGAATTAACATAACCAAAGGGGGGTATTACAACTTTAGAGTAGTTATGAGACCATTATAGTTATTAAACTTATATATATAACATATTAACATTATACTTATTAAACAGGGGAAGTTCAGGTTAGCTATAAGGAGGAAGTTCTTTACTGTGAGGGTGGGGAGACACTGGCACAGGGTGCCCAGAGAAGTGGTAAATGCTCCATCCCTGGCAGTGTTAAAGGCCAGGCTGGACAGAGCCTTGGGCAACATGATCTAGTGTGAGGTATCGCTGCCACTGGCAGGGGGTTGGTCCTAGGTGATCTTAAGGTCCTTTTCAACCCAAATCATTCTGTGATTAGACAGACTGCTTCATCCTTAAAAAAGTTAAATTTAGAGAACTGACACAGTTAAGGAATCTTGCTTTGTCACTTTTAGTTGCTCTTCAGACTACAAAGACACCTTTGAACTTACTGATCCAGAAGGTGTCAAGACTTAACAGTACTAGATTTGACAGCCAGCTAAAAACAAAACTTGAGGAAAACTTTCCACCAAGCCCAGAAGGAGAGCATATTTATTCCCTGAACACTCCTGAAATCACTGGCTGTACTGCTTGCAGCACACAGAGGGATTCATAGAACGGTTTGTGGTGGAAGGGACCATAAAGCTCCTCCAGCTCCAACCCCTGCCACGGGCAGGGACCCCTTCCACTGGAGCAGCTTGCTCCAAGCCCCTGTGTCCAACCTGGCCTTGAACACTGCCAGGGATGGGGCAGCCACAGCTTCTCTGGGCACCCTGTGCCAGCGCCTCAGCACCCTCACAGGGAAGAGCTTCTGCCTAAGAGCTCATCTCAGTCTCCCCTCGGGCAGGTTGTCGTGGTTTAAACCCAGTCAGGTAACTTGTTCACTCACTCCCCCCCCCTTCTTTCCCTCCCCCTACTCCCGGAGGGACGGAGAGGAGAATCGAAAAGAATGCAACTCCCACGGGTTGAGATAAGAACAGTTTAGTAACTAAGGTATAACACAGATCACTACTGCTACCACCAATGATAATAATGATAAAGGAAATAACAAGGGAAGAGAATACAACACCTCAGCACCAGCCGACCGATAACTTGCCCCCCTCAGCCCGACCAAGCACCGACCGATACCTCCTCCAACCCTGCAGTCTCCCAGCCCTTCCGGCTAACTCCCAGTTACCTCCTGGCCATGACGTGCTGTGGTATGGAATACCTCTTTGGTCAGTTTGGGTCAGGTGTCCTGTCTCTGCTTCCTCCCGGCTTCCCCTCCTCCCTGGCAGAGCATGAGGCTCACAAAGTCCTTGGCCAAACCAAAACATCTCTATCAGCTCTGTTCCCGAGCTGAAAGTCAAAACACTGCACTGCACCAGCTACCAAGAAGGAGAAAAATGACTGCTACTGCTGAACCCAGGACACAGGTTAAAGCCATTCCCCTTGTCCTGGCCTTACAGGCCCTTGTCCCAAGCCCCTCTCCAGCTTTCCTGCAGCCCCTTCAGGCACTGGAGCTGCTCTCAGGTCTCCCCTTCAGGAGTCTTCTCTTCTCCAGGCTGATCCAGCCCAGCTCTCTCAGCCTGGCTCCAGAGCAGAGCTGCTCCAACAGCTCCACAGCACTCATTCCCAGGTGAGCACGGCCTGGACATAGAAAGCATATCGACGCATTCCCTGCTTCTGTCTAGTTTTCCTTGACAAAATGGGAAATTTCCTCAGGGAATGCTGCAGACAACCAGCACACAGGACTGCAAGACGCACCACATCACCTACCCGATGAGCAGGGCTCAGTGAAGACGTTTCAAGCACCTTACTCAGTCCATGCTTCTTGACACCAGCACAGTCATACATTCCACATGAAAAGCTCAGTCCAGCTTATCACTGCAATAGGAAAGGTCTTTTCCTAGACCTGCATATCATCTTTTAGAACGTGTATCGATGTGAGCAGTAAGGGATAAATGCTACAACAAACTCCCTCCTACAAGAGCTTCATGAGAACACATGGCAGAGAAGCAACTACTAAGTGCAACTAAAGCATGGAAATATTTAAGCAACTATATATAAAAAACAACTATGTTTGTTAGAAAGCAAAAGGTGACCAAAAACCTTCTATAGATTCAATTTTCCTGTATCTTTGACATTTGACCCCAAAGAGACAACGACAAGTCATAAGGTTGGTTCAAAGCTAAACAATTCTTAACCCTGCAACTGTCAGAGGGATGAAAGACTGATGGGTTACAGTGTCCTCAATAGCAAGAGCATACCAAAAACGTTTCAGGTCTGTACTCGTATCTATATTTAAATCAAAAGTTATCAATTGGTAACATACAGAGCACAAAAATGTATTAAATGTAATTTCAGGTGATTCATCAAATAAAGGCTTTATACTTCTATTTGATTAGTTCAGCATTCCTCTTCTCTCACTGGCTGAATAAAATTCAACCTAATATATAGCAGCTAATATATTCAACTAATACAGCAGAAGCCAGACACATGAAAGAGAATGCTGACAAACACCTAACACTCTCCTGGTCTTTCAGTTAGCCTTAAGCTTTGTTCTGTAGGGAAACCATGCCATAAGAAAGAAAACCAGGTTGAATTTGTGCATCCTGAACTTGTCTCAATATTCTTCAGGCCTCTGTGCTATCCTCAATTTAAAAGTTCGGATGCTGAATCCTCCCAGTGACATTCCCAATGTCTCATGCAGCTTTTAGTTTTCAAACTCCTGCTGTCCCCTAGAGCACAACACTTCAAATAATACCTGTTGTCCAGGATTGGGAAGCGATGGAAGGAGGCAGGAACAGTTCATCCACCAAGTTATAACTCCTCCTTACTCTGCAAACAGTAAACTAAGGAAATATCTTTCTCACAAGCTTTTAAACTGTTTTTGCTCCCTGACTGGGAATTGTACTCCGAAACTGATATCAGAGTTGCAAACAGCAGAGCTGTATTAGGACCATTCGGTGTCAGAGCAGCTCACCAGGACCCTGTGTGAATGACCATGAAGCTACAATACTCAGCTTCCCGACACATGAGAACAAACACTGAGTGAGAAGGAATCTCTACACAGAAATGGATCCCAAAACCAGAAACAGAATTGAATCTCCAGGGGGTTTCTGGTCACATTTTGAATCTGCTTTCTAACATAGTTGCTTTTTTATATCCTTGCTTAAATATTTCCATGCTTCAGTTACACTCAGTAGTTGCTTCTCTGACATGTATTCTTATGAAGCACTTGTAGGAAGGAGTGTGTTGCAGCATTTATCATTACTAAACAAAAACCAGAACCCACACAGAGCTGAGGACTTACGTGGAAAGTTATCCAGCCCTCCAACCCTGGTGCTCAGCATCACCTCCACATACACCTAGTGCCCACAAGGGAAAACAGACCCCTCTCTTGCAATGAGGAGGAATATTCAGAGGCAGCTAAAACCCAGTTATTTTTGCAAGAGTCTCAAGAATTCCTCCAGCAAAGAAGCTGCTCAGTGCTCACATCATCCACAGGAACTGTGAAGGTGAGAGTTATGGAAAAAAGGATCTTACTTTCCCCAAATCCAGCTTCAAGAATAGCTGATTTACTTTTGTCAAACTCACCCCATCTTCTCCTCCTTCCTGGCCCAGAGTCTGCTTGAATCAGTGAGAATGTAACAAGTCAGTGCAGAACAGAAGAGCTTCTCCCTTCATGCTGGGGTTTATAAAGCGAGCGACTATAACTCTAATAAATACATTATGTTAATGAGTCACTACCCATGCAACATGTAAAGTCTATTATAAACAGCTCAGCATCACCCTCATGTCTGCTATAAAAGAGGGGGTTTTAAACTTCATTTTAATCAGAAAATTAATAGGTGTAGCTCCTCAATATTTTTACAACAGGCTCTATCAGATTCCTGGTGCTCTGGCACATCCCATAACCTTGCCACATAGTAAATACTCTGTGTAAATACACAGAGTAGTTACTCCAGGATAAATCTTTCAAGCAGCCAACACATTGCTTCCATCCAGCAACCACAAGAACAGTCAGAAGCTACACAGTAGATTATTTAGTAAGTCTTCCAGTGCCTAAAGGGGCTGCAGGAAAGCTGGAGAGGGGCTTGGGACAAGGGATGTAGGGACAGGCCAAGGGGAATGGCTTGAACCTGTCCCAGGGGAGACTGAGATGAGCTCTTAGGCAGAAGCTCTTCCCTGGGAGGGTGCTGAGGCGCTGGCACAGGGTGCCCAGAGAAGCTGTGGCTGCCCCATCCCTGGCAGTGTTCAAGGCCAGGTTGGACACAGGGGCTTGGAGCAAGCTGCTCTAGTGGAAGGTGTCCCTGCCTGTGGCAGGGGGTGGAACTGGATGAGATTTAAGGTCCCTCCCAACACAAACCATGGTATGATTCTATGATATATGTCTTGCACTTGGGTGGGGAAAAATGATCCCATTAATGGAGTTGCCAGTCAGGCAAAAGCACCTTCCTGCTATTGCTGTTCAGTCTGTTTCTTTTCACAGTAGCCTCATAAATGTCACGCAAAAAGCCTTCTTTACTGGTAGCCAGTATGCAGTAAATTACTTAAATCCACCAAAATATAAGGTTATCGGGATATATAGAGGTACATTTCTTATAAAAAATGTTATGGGCCCCACATAGATACTTGTTACAAGTCATTCAGCATCAGGATCAGGACCCAGCGCATTTAAACTGATCATCAAAGTCTAATACTTTGACACATTTGGTTGACACCAGGTCAGTTCTCTCCACTATGGTAATTCCCAGCCAAAATCCTGGTTGCTGTCTGCTTTCTCCAACCACGGTATTTGCTAGAATGAAGTTAAGTTTCCCTTTACAGGAGATGGTGCAGTGACACATGAGCAGGTTTCGAGTCAGCTCTACCCTGTCATTTTCACTTCCAGCTACAATGTTGTGATGGCCGGACTAGAACCTGCCTTTTCAACAGAAATACAGTTGCATTAATAATACCAACTTAATGTATTATTTAATATTATCAATATTTAATATCATATGGTGTATATCTTCCGTATTTATATATATATATATATAACTTTTAAGCAGTCCTGCAAGGAGCACTGAGCTGGACCCGATGATCCTTATGGGTCCCTTCCATCTTAAGATACTCTATGATTCTATGTTAACATACCAATAAACTTCAGAAAAAGCAGACACACAATATGAAATTAAAGACCAACTTAGAAACTTTCTTTCCTCACTCTAAGCCAATTTCAGCAGAAATTAATTAATTAAAATCACAGCATAGCCTCAATCACAGCACATGCTCAATTCTGAAAATTCAAGGAAAGGGTATTGAAAACCCTACTTCCAAATCCAACACACCCCAGAAGTAATTATCTGGTTTATTGTAAGAGCAGCCCTGCAGAGGAGGACTTGCAGGTCATGGTCAATGAGAAACTAAGCATTGAGCTGGCTTCAGTGTGCACTTGAGCACAGAAACCAACTGCACCCAGGGCAGCATCAAGAGGAGCGTAACCAGCAGGTCAAAGGAGGTGATCCTGCCCCTCTGCTCTTGTGAGACCTCACTCGCAGTACTGTGAACAGTTCTGGTGTCCTCAACATGAAAAGGACATGGAGCTGTTGGAACAAGTCCAGAGGAGGCCACGAGGATGATCAGGGACTGGAGCACCTCCTGTATGAAGACAGGCTGAGAAAGTTGGGGCTGTTCAGCCTGGGGAAGAGAAGGCTGCGTGGAGAGCTCAGAGCAGCTTCCAGTATCTGAAAGGGGGCCTACAAGGATACTGGAGGGGGGCTCTTCATCACAGACTGTAGTGATAGGACAATGGGTGATGGGTTCAAACTGAAACAGGGGATGTTCAGGTTGGATATAAGGAAGAAGTTCTTTACTGTGAGGCTGCCCAGAGAAGTGGTGAATGCCCCATCCCTGGCAGTGTTTAAGGCCAGGCTGGACAGAGCCTTGGGTGCCATGGTTTAGTGTGAAGTTTCCCTGCCCATGGCAGGGGGCTGGAACTTGATGATCTTAAGGTCCTTTCCAACTCAAAACAGTCTATGATTCTATGATTACACTTCAAGTTTTAGCAGCA
This sequence comes from Pezoporus flaviventris, assembly GCF_033815535.1. Classification (NCBI taxonomy): domain Eukaryota; kingdom Metazoa; phylum Chordata; class Aves; order Psittaciformes; family Psittacidae; genus Pezoporus; species Pezoporus flaviventris. Next base: position 705,381 of record NW_026892597.1, on the reverse strand, counting down.
GATAACTAAGTTTGTCCTGCTAAATTTGTCCTGAATTCCATGCTGAAATACGCCCAGGTGCCCTCAGTGATTACAGTGAAGTAGCTGCTACCTGGTTGTTTTTTAAAACAATGTGACACAAAAATCAGGGTTTTAGGGGTACAAACCATGACTTCCCTTCTCATCCCTCCCACGAACTGCAGCACCCACCTAAATATTCTGGAAACTGAACTCTCTCCCTGGATGTGCCAAGTTAAGAAGCAAAACGCAACATATTCTGCATGTCTATAATTAATCCAAGCTGCAGTCACCAAATTCATAGTGAATAAAGCAGAGACTGGGTTTTCTTCACAGGGTACTTCCCCAGTGTGAAAAACCCAAACAGACAAAATCCAGAGCACTTAACCCAAAGCAGCATCTGTGCCACCACCTCTATCAAAGCATGTGAAACGTGAGTGCAAACCCAAGCAGTACCTAACAGAACTTTCCCCTTTTCCCCTCTTGCTTAAAACAAACAACAGAAACATGGAACTCTGCTCTCAGAAAACACAAACCCCAGTTTGTTTTGTAGTTCAACACCTTAATGACACACTCCGAGATTGGTTTTTCATATATTCTGTTTAAATCTTGGGCTAAAACCACGTGTGAAGTGCACAGTGCATTGAACAGGCTTCCTCTTAGAAGCTTTGCAGCATAGTATGGTGTACTTGAACAGGAAAGCCCTTATTTTCTCCCTTGTAAGTTCACTCTCTCCTCCACCCCCTCCAGCATTCAGAAGCATTTCATGGCATCAAACACATCTCAAAACAGCTTTGCAAATCCTTCTGCCTTCCCTTTGCAGCACTGAAGCTGCCATCAACTACAGCTCCTGCAAATGCAAAGGAACAAGAGCAGAAAAGTAATGAAAATCTTGACTTAGCTCTCCTAATGGGATGTAACAGCTGGAACAAAGATCTAACACAGCTGGGAAAGGCATCCTTTCCCTTTGCAGCTGAGGAGATGTGGGAATGGCAACGACATGCTTTTCAGAGCAACACCACTAGGGCTCGATTATGTCAAGAGTAAATCCATTCAGTTTCAAATACAAAGATTACGTCCCTCCAGCTGACAACTCTGCTAACTCAAACCCCACTGGTTTGACTCCGAGATAACACACTCACAATAAAGATGCTACAATTGGAATTTAATTAATTCTACTTATGCAAAACCATGGCAAAATTCAGCTCATTCATCCAGAGCTGGGTTTGGACAGGAACCTATTTGAGCAGCAAAAGGAAACAATTCTCATGAAGCAGGGAGACAGCAGCTGAGTATTAAAATGTCTTTTTACAAGCCTTTTAAAGAAAGAAGTACAGGAATCATTTTGAGAGAGGTAATACAAAAAATACCACATCACTGGCATGGAAACAGCACATCCCACTTCTCCTCCATGAAAAAGAGAAAAAAAAACCAACTGTGATCCAGACTGGTTTGTGTTGGAAAGGGCCTTAAAGCCCATCCAGTTCCAACCCCTGCCATGTGCAGGGACCCTTCCACTAGAGCAGCTTGCTCCAAGCCCCTGTGTCCAACCTGGCCTTGAACACTGCCAGGGATGGGGCAGCCACAGCTTCTCTGGGCACCCTGTGCTGGCGCCTCAGCACCCTCACAGGGAAGAGCTTCTGCCTAAGAGCTCATCTCAGTCTCCCCTCTGGCAGGTTCAAGCCATTCCCCTTTGCCTGTCCCTACAGGCCCTTGTCCCAAGCCCCTCTCCAGCTTTCCTGCAGCCCCTTCAGGCACTGGAGCTGCTCTCAGGTCTCCCCTTCAGGAGCCTTCTCTTCTCCAGGCTGACCCAGCCCAGCTCTCTCAGCCTGTGATATTTCCTTATTCATTCACAGATGGAGAAAACTCCTCACCCCACTTTCAGTAAGCTCACCCAAAGTCAGAGAACGATGCCTTAGTTCTATACACTTTGAATTCCTCAAGCACTGAATTATCACCATCTCTGTATCTTTTCCTCCTTATACTATAAACATTGTGGCCCTGAGCCCCCTGTGGCAGAGGCAGCGGAGCTCGAGTGACAACGCTACTCCACAACTCATCTCCTGCATAAATAGTGACCCAGTTACAGAAGCGTCTTCCCCAGTATTGGTACTGACCATATCAAAGGCTGTATCAGCTCTGACCAAGCCTAGGGTAGCTCCTTTTCCACCCCAGAATTCAGTTCTCCCAAACTCTGTTGTTCCCTTTAAATGTTTTGCAGATCATTCCTGTCTGGATGGAGATACAGACTTCAGAGGTGCTGCTGGGTGACAAAGGTTAATACCTTTGTCATTTCCAGACAGCTTACACACAGCTTTACATCTAGCTAGCCCTCAAATTTGGGAAAAGCTCGGACAAGGAAACCTATTCAACCAGGAATTAAAATCCAAGGAGTTTGCAGCAATATCACCAAGTCCTTCCTAAGATCAGTTCCACTCAATTCTGCCTGAACTGCTGAAGGAGAGGCAGGTCCAGGTATCGGGTACATCCAGGTCATCATGGCTTTATCAGGGATCACCACTGCAGTGAGAACTCCTGCATCAGAGAAGGGATATGACCACAAGCAGCAGCACCTTCAGGTACACTTGTGCCAATCTTTGCTCCTCACACTCTCCAAACTCACTCCTGCAGAGGAAGCTGACACCTCCGGCATTGACAGTCTCTCTGGCCTTAAGGCTGCACCCACCACTGGCTGACAGCAGCAATCCTCTGGTACTCATCTGTGACCGACACTTCCATGAGCACAGCTATATCAGCATGGGCAGAATTGCTGCCAGACTTTTCCACCGAGAGCCCTGATACCTCTCCCATCAGCTCCTGCAGTCCCCGGCACATTCTCTGAACACCTACAGTAGCCCCCAGTCCACCACCAGTGTGGCACCTCCTCCTCACCCAGCACTTCAGGCGAGCAATCACATTCTACACCTCAACTCCAATCTCTGCTTCCTCTAAACACCTTCCCTGCTGCCAGACCCAGCCACCTAGGGGCTCTCCAGGACTTCCCCCTCCACAAGTACACTCACACACATGAAAAAGTGGCAGTCCACAACCCCACAGCACCCCAAAAGGGAGGGGGAATGCGTCCCTCTTGGCACAGGAGGCACAACCAGCCATGTTTCTCTGTGTACACACAGCCTACACCCCGACTCTCCCCCGCCTCTCCACTATGTGCATCCCCCTTCCTTAATCTCCCCGCAAATACAGATCCAGCAGCAGTGCTGGCAGCCCTACAGAATGGTTCAGGTTGGAAAGGACCTTAAGTTCCAGCCCCTGCCATGGGCAGGGCCACCTCACGCTAGACCATGCTGACCAAGCCCCTGTGTCCAACCTGGCCTTGAACACTGCCAGGGATGGGGCAGCCACAGCTTCTCTGGGCACCCTGTGCCAGGGCCTCAGCACCCTCACAGGGAAGAGCTTCTGCCTCATATTTAACCTGAGCTTCCCCTCTTTCAGTCTGAACCCACCACCCCTTGTCCTATCACTACAACCCCTGATGAAGAGTCCCTCTCCAGCATCCTTGTAGATTCCCTTCACAGTCCCTCAGACTCTTCTCAGCTCCTCTTCTCCAGGCTGAACAGCCCCAACCTTCTCAGCCTGTCCTCATATGGGAGGTGCTCCAGCCCCTGATCATCCTCATGACCTCCTCTGGACTTGCTCCAACAGCTTCATGTCCTTCTTATGTTGAGGACACCAGAACTGCACACACGTCGTTGATGTCCTCTCCATGTTACCCGCTCCCTGTATCATATGCAGGGCAGCAAAGGCCTCCACACACAGACCCACAATCCCCCAGCCACACTGATAGCCTGAGCCTTGTTCCCTCATCCCACTGTACCCAGACCTAGCAAGGACCCTGACAGACTCTTTTCCCACATACTGCCACTTCCCCACACCTTCCCTGACCCGAAAGGAGAGCAGCACCCCCTTTCTGACATGCCCACACCCAGCAGACCCCTACCACCATCCTATTCCCCAACCCAGCCAGCAACTGGACACCCCATCCTCCTGCACCCCAGGTACCAGCATTCATCCATCCCCCTCAGCACCTCCACTGCAGGGATGCAGACAACCCCAACGGACACATAACTTCATCCTCTGTCATACTGCCAGGCCCAGCAGTGACACTTGCTGCCCCTTTGCCATACACACACACACACACACACACACTCCATACTCCTATATGACCCAGTCAGCCGTCCTCACAGTAACTCCCAGACCTCTCTTCTCCCCCTTCCACGCTCCCACCCCAGCTCAGCCTCATCCCAAATCCAGCGAGGCCCCAAGCATCACTCCCAGCTCCTTCTGCACAGCATATCCAGCCAAACCTCTTCCACTGCATCCACACAAGGACACTTACACCTCATGCTATGTCCACTAAAATGATCCCCCATCCCTCCCATTCTGCATTCACATACTCCACACATCCCACATGCAGCCCCATCACCCTCCTACATCCTGTGAATTACAGCTCTACCTCTTCCAAAATACACTCTAGAGCATCCCTGCCTTCACACACTGCAGACCCACGTCCCCTTTATGCATGTTTATGATCTTAAGGTCCTTTCCAGCCCTAACTATTCTATGATTCCATGTTCCCAGCCCCATGGTACTAGCACTTCCCCCTGTACGCACAATCCCCAGCCTCACTGAGATCCCATACTGACCTGGTACACATCAATCCCTGACCACAGTCCTCTGCCCACCCCATACACATGTATACCTGACACCAAGCACCACAGCCCCACATCATCCCTCTGCACATACATCCCTGCCCCACAGAGCACAGTACATGTGCATCCCCACACTTCCCCTTACACACAGGCACCTCCAGCCCCACAAACCACCCCCCCATACACATATATGTGTATATATACCTAACCCAAAGCACTATAGCAATAGCATTTCCAGCCACATCTCTCCCCACGGAGGTGACTCCCCTTCCCCAAGTACACCTCTCAGACCCCATGCACTGCAGCTCCATCTCTTCACTCCTTACAGGCACCCCAGCCACACACAGCACAGCCCCAGCCATGAGGTTAACACCTCCCCACCCTATCACCCTGTACACCCAGCCCAACCCTTGCGCCCTACAGCCTCGGCACTTACCCTTGTACCAACACTGCGAATCCTATACTTCCATGTCACAGCCTCCTCAGCATTGCCCCCAGGGCACAGACCATCACCCAGAAGTAAGCCAGGACAACACAGCAGCAGCAGCACATCCTCCCAGGCATGCAAAGGGGCTGGCTGCCCCTTCTCCCCACCTAGTACACTCCTCTTCCATATCCAGAGCACTACAGCCCAAGCAGCAGGGCCAAGAGCCCCATCTCCCCTCTCCTGTACACATGCACCCTGGTACCCTGTAGTCTATAGACAGAGAAAGGGAAAGCAGCAGCCCCATCTTCTCAGGCCCACTGCCCCACAGCCCATCTCTCCCTCACAGCAGGGCCCCCATGCACCAGCACTGCCCCATATCTCCTTTCCCATCCTCTCTGTCCTCCACACTGCTCCACAGCCCAATTCCCCTTCACCATCCCCACATCCCACCTCCCCAAGGCCCCCTGCACTGGCTCACCACTTCAACTCCCCCATCTACACCTCACATGCACTGCCCCACACCCCATCTCTCTACATGCCCCCAGCTTGGGTTCTCCACTCCCCATGCCCACATCTCCAGCTCACACCACTTCCCCTCCCTCTCTCTACAGAGCTGCCCCACAGCCCGCCTCCACATACCGCAACACTGCCCCACAGCCCCCAGCGCTGCCCAAAGCCCACACCTCCATGTACATCTCCTCCTACAACGCACTGTCCTGCCCCTCACAGCTGCCCTCCACAGTCCGCCTCCCCTCACAGAAGGGCCTCATGGAGGGCACTTACAGAGCTCGCTCCCCCCAGAGCCCTCCTCAGGCACAGCCACCCCTCACCGGGTCCCCACGACCGCGTCCACCCCCAGCGCACCCCCGCTCTCCCCACACCCCGGCCCCTCACTCACAGAGCTCGCAGTAGCGGTGGCAGCCCCGGCCCAGCCCCTGCAGGTACCGCTGCAGCACGTCGGTGAGCAGGTCGCAGGCCGAAACTTGCACCGAATCCCACCCCAGCGCCTGGCAGATCTGCGCCACCGACACCCGCAGCAGCCACCACGAGTAGGTCTCGCACATGCCGGCTCGGCTCAGCGCGCCCCGGGCCCGCCGCCCGCCCTGGGCCGGGAGGGCCGCGGGTGCCTCACGCACTGCCCGCCGCCGCCGCCGCCATCTTGGCGCCGTTGCACCTCCCCGCCTCCCGCCACAGGCCGCGCCGCTCCAGCGCCGAGCGCATCGAGCGGGGAGCGGAGCGCCGAGCGCATCGAGCGCGGTTGCGGTGCCGCTGGTGGCGGTGGTGGTGAAGAACCGGCCCCGTCCATGAACCGGCCCGCTCCGAAAAACCACCGAAATCGGGTGTTTTCTGGCAGCAGCGGCGGGAGGTGAGGCTGGCGGCGGGAGGGCTTCCGGGGCGCTGGAGGCTGCGGCCCTGGGCTGGGCTTCCCCGCGGCCCCGTGAGGCGCTGCCGCCGGCGCATCATTTGAACAGCCGGCGGGGCCGGGAGGGACCGGCCGCAAGGGGCACTGAGCGCTCTCGGAGCGTGCTTCGCCCCTTCCCCGTTCCGGCGGATGGAGGGGGAGATGTCCGCCCTCAGCAGCGCGGGGGGTCACGAACTGCGGCGTCTAACACATCCTCCGGCAGTGCGAGCCCACAGACACCAGCTCCTCACTGCCGGGACCTCAACACCGAGTCGTTTAGGTGAGGCCCTTTAATAACGCTTTTCAGTTCGGAGGTGGTGGTTTTGGGTCCCCCTGCGTCACTATATGGCCTCACCACATGTGTTCCATATATGTCATGTATGGCAAATGCCTCAGGTTTGCTGTGGAGCAGCCGGCTGTGCAACGTGGAAGTGAAGGATTAAGCCTACGCTGTGAGGAACTGGAATCTGAAGCCCAGAGTGGTTTGTGTTGGAAGGGACCCTAAAGCTCCTCCAGCTCCAACCCCTGCCATGGGCAGGGACCCCTTCCACTGGAGCAGCTTGCTCCAAGCCCCTGTGTCCAACCTGGCCTTGAACACTGCCAGGGATGGGGCAGCCACAGCTTCTCTGGGCACCCTGGGCCAGCGCCTCAGCACCCTCACAGGGAAGAGCTTCTGCCTAAGAGCTCATCTCAGTCTCCCCTCGGGCAGGTTCAAGCCATTCCCCTTGGCCTGTCCCTACATCCCTTGTCCCAAGCCCCTCTCCAGCTTTCCTGCAGCCCCTTCAGGCACTGGAGCTGCTCTCAGGTCTCCCCTTCAGGAGCCTTCTCTTCTCCAGGCTGCCCCAGCCCAGCTCTCTCAGCCTGGCTCCAGAGCAGAGCTGCTGCAGCCCTCGCAGCAGCTCCATGGCCTCCTCTGGACTCACTCCATCAGCTCCAGGTCCCTCTTCTGTTGGGGGCTACAGGTACAGCAAAATTGGCAGCAATAAAGTGTTTATGAGTGAACTGTTTATTTGGGAAAAAACCTCCAAGCAGAGAAAAGGTGAAACTATGGTGGCAAAAGGGAGGATCCAGAAACAAGGATAATGGTTAGGGAGTGGTGTGGGAGTTAGAATGAGGAGCAGCAGGGCTGTTACTCAGTGCTGGCTGAGTGTACACTAATGGCAATTCTGTGTAACTAATCAGAGTGTGAAGGACAGAATTGTAAATAATAGCAGCCTATTGTTAGAAGTTAATTAATTCACAAGTTAGCTCTTTGATTTCTTAGACCATTACTAGTGTGCCGATTAGTCAGTAAACAGCCTTGTCTCTTCTATCAGTTACATCTCAAGTTTGAAACCTGTAGAGAAGGGACCTGGAGCCATGACCAGTCCTGTTGCTGGTCAGGGCAGGTGGGTGTTCTTTACTCGCTCTCTTCAGTCCATAGGGAAGCTTTGGGTAGGTTTGAACTGGCATCACCTTTCCCATCTTAGAAATGGGGTTCCTTCTTTCTAAATTGGAAAGACATGGATTTGACGGTTGGACTTTGGTGGATGAGGAATTAGTTGGGTGGTCATATCCAGAGGATAGTGGTCAAGAGCTCAGCGCGCAGATGGAGACTGGTGTGGAAGTGAGGAACACTGAGGTCGTGTTCCTCAGGGGTCCATGTTGGGACCAGCACTGTTTATCAGTCACATGGACAGTGGGATTGAGTGCACTTTCAGCAAGTTTGCTGACAACATCAAGCTGTGCGGCTTAGTTGATACGCTGGAGAGAAAGGACAGGATCCAGAGGGACCAGAACAGGCTGGAGAGTTGGAACTGTGCAACCTCCTGAAGTTCAACAAGGCCAAATGCAAGGTCCTGCACATGGGTTAGGGCAATTCCAAGCACAACTACAGGCTGGAGGAGACTTAATTGAAAGCATCCATGGGGAGAAAGACTTGGAGATGTTGGTTGATGAAAGGCTCCCCATGACCCAGCAGTGTGCATCTGAGCTCAGAAACCAACCATGTCCTGGGCTGCATCCCCAGAGTGTTAGCAGCAGGTTGAGGGAGGGGATTCCTTCCCTCTACCCTGCTCTGACGAGACCCTCCATGCAGTCCTGTGTCCAGCTCTGGGATCCCAGGCACAAGGTCGTTGACCTCTTGGAGTGAGTCTGAGGGGGCCACAAAGATGCTTCATAGCTGCAACACCTCTGCTCTGGAGCCAGGCTGAGAGAGATGGGCTTGTTCAGCCTGGAGAAGGCTGTTGGGAGACCCTGGCCCCATCCCTGGCAGTGTTCAAGGCTAGGCTGGATGGGGCTTGGAGCAACCTGCTCTAGTAGAAAGTGTCCCAGGGGGTTGGGACTGGATGAACTTTAAGGTCCCTGCCAACTCAAAAGAGCCTGTGACTCCATAAATGTACCACAGAGGCAGGTGTAAGCAGTCACCTCCTTCCTCAGGCTGCTACTGGACAAAGCTGGACTTCAGTCAGCTGGTCTAGAAACCAAACAGTTAAGTGCTGAACTTGGTTAATGAGTTTCCTTAGAGGCAACTTGTTGGCTTAACAAAGTGATGTCTTGGTGATACCCTGCAGCATTTGCACACTTGAATAAGGGAAACAGTACGAGTATCCTGGGGTGGGATTCAGGGAAATGAGAGGCTGTTCTGGAGGATATATATTCTAAACAAACACTGAGATGACTCATAGCATCAGATCTGTTCACTTGAGAATACGAACATCTACAAATGGTAGTAATGTGGTATCAAAACGAGAGAGAAACACCAGTGTTCCAACTGCATGATGCAGAGGTTATTCCCGTCTCCTCCAGCACACAATATTATGTGCATAACAAACCAACACTTAGAAGCACAAGGTGAAGGAGGGTGAGCAGTACTCTTCCAAAGAAACACCCACTTACATGTTTTACATGCCAGGTACATTACAAAATACAGAGCACAGCCTTTAGAAATGAAGTTTCAATGCACACCTCCATCAAAACCAGACTTAGACACCAAGAGTGTTTGCTCCACGAACAGCCAAGAGGATTTTGTCTCATGTAGGTGGTTTATTGTAAGAATTTACAGATTTCTGGCTTTCCCATTTCTTCACAAAAGAAGAGCAGTTTCATTACCACAGACATGGGCAGGTTAAACCATATGCTCAGAAAAGCTCTTCTTCACCTGTAAGGAAAGTGGAAGCAAATTAAACTCCTTCCATTTATTCAATCACTTAATACTTTTATCGTCTCCAATCTGAATACTTCATTAATATTCTTTCCACCTTCCCCCAATTCTTTATCTACTCAATTTTTCCCTTAAGTTTTACATTTGGAATATGCTTATTTTAACTTCAGAAAACTGTTCAGATTTTTATATACAGACATTTTTAAGTCATTGCATCCTGTCAGACCACTATTAAAACATTAAAAAAAGTAACTGAAAACTAACCAGAAAGAAATAAAACCAGCACAGAAAATCCTGTCAAATGGTTTAATATCATGGAAGCGTATTGCTTAAGATTACTGATGCTTCAGTACTTCTTGTTCAGAGTCAAAGAGGCAGCAGGAGCTTTCCCAGCTCTTTGGGAAGAGAAGTTTGGCTGACCAACACAACACCGCTGAATTCCAGCCTCCTCATTTGACTTGGGGATTTTCTGTGCTGATCTAAACCACAGTCTATTTTGTCACTTTACCTCTTGGATTTGGCTGAACCGCTTTGTTTTTCCGATTAATCCCTGGTTATGGTATTATGAGAGAAAACAGAACAAGCAGGTTAGGAAGCAACTCATGCAAATTCAGGCAAAATGATACATTTATGACCACAAATGTATTGTGAGGAGCACAATACAGCAGCTAACTGCTGCATGGTCAGTATTCCATGGTAGGTATTCCAGGCATTTTGTAAACAGGCAGGGCATTAACACATCTATTTGCACCTAAATACAGCACAGATTAACTCTAAGATGTCATACACATTGGACAGATGTGGTTACAAGGTGCGGGCCAAGCCCACACATTTGTAACCTGCAGTACACACAGTCACAAAGCTTCTCTCAGGGAAATAAGCAAAATACTGAGCTTAAAAGTATAAAATACACATTTTGTAGCAAGAGACTCTTGAATTCCCTCCTTCTTCCAATCCCACCCCTAAACTCACTGCTTTTGAACACTGCCACAGGCTGACTGAGCTAAAATGCAAAGTTTCAGTCACACACGTTGTTCTCCCCCACCCAACTCTGCTGGGCTGCCTGGGAAAAGTAGGAAAAGTCCAGGTAGAGGGGGAAATTCACTGGGAGCCAAAAAGGAGGAACAAACACTGGCTGGAGCACCTCCTGTATGAAGACAGGCTGAGAAAGTTGGGGCTGTTCAGCCTGGAGAAGATAAGTTGCATGGAGACCTCATAGCAGCCTTCCAGTATCTGAAGGGGGGCTACAAGGATGCTGCAGAAGGACTCTTCATCAGGGAGCGACAGGACAAGAGGTGATGGGTTCAAACTGAAACAGTGGAAGTTCAGGTTGGATACAAGGACAAAGCTCTTTACTGTGAGGGTAGTGAGGCACTGGCAAAGGCTGCCCGAAGAAGTCGTAAATGCTCCATCCCTGGCAGTGTTCAAGGCCAGGTTGGACAGAGCTTTTGGGTGATAGGATCTAGTGTAAGATGTCTCTGCCTATGGCAGAAGGGTTGGAACTGGATGATCTTAAGGTCCTTTCCAACCCTTGGAACCCAATTGTATGATTTTATGTTCAAACAAGGGTGTGTGTTGAGGCTAAAGATCTACCAGTGTTTTAAACTTAATCTGGCCAAACCAGGCCTGCCAAACTTCACACTTGTTAGTAGAACTGCACAAGCTAGAAAACTCAAGACTCATGCCATGGATTGCCTTCCCTTCAGTGTTACGACCTGCATGCCCTAACCTTCCCTGTTCACCTGCCTGAAGCAGGACACACACACATTCCATGATGTTGCAACCACTCCTGTTTTACGTTTCCACAGGTACTCACAGAGCAGCAGCACCAGAGATGATCTCAATAAGCTCCTTGGTAATGACGGCTTGGCGGGTACGGTTGAAAGTCAAGGTCAGTTTGTCAATCATTTCAGCTAGGAAAAATCAAGATTGGGATTTAAGGATGCAGTAACTATTTAAATACAGATAGGGAGAAGGTGTATGAAGTAGTCTTATAAAGCCATGAAGGCAGTGAAGAGGCTTACTGCACTTTTCATTTTTTCTCCTATAGATAACACTCAATTTAGAAACTTGGCAATTTGGCTTGAAACATCAGAGTTAAACATCTGAAGAATATCCGATGGATAGTAAACACCATGGTATGACACAGCTTATTTTAACATAAGCATGCATTATTTGCCTTTAAATTAGATTTTACTGTCAATTAACTACATTGGGATTTCCTTCAAGTTACTGTGGCTTTGGCAAAAGGAAACAGATCTTTCTGAAGTGTTATTTCTGCATTTGTTTTTCTTGTAAACGCAGGAGATATCACCTCTCTGTCAAGATAAGGCTGTCAGCAGAGAGCCACACATACAGTTCCAGACAGCCCAACTGCTCATCACACCAGCTCCGCTTGGTCATGAGTGTCCTTCAGGCAACACTGCCCTTCTTAAAGCTGAAATCTTCTCACAGCATGCCACATTAAAAGCTGTCTCCCACTAATACCAAATGCATACACCATGCTGCACCCGGCCTGGACACCTTCCAAGGAATACTTGTGAGAAGGACACAGAGCTGTTGGAGCAAGTCTAGAGGAAGCCATGAGGATGATCAGGGGCTGGAGCACCTCCCGTATGGAGACAGGCTGAGAACATTGGCACTGTTCAGTCTGGAGAAGAGAAGCCCTGTGAAGAGCTCAGAGCAGCCTTCCAGCATCTGAAGGGGGCCTACAAGGATGCTGGCTCCAAGACTGACTCAAAATGGAACTGAGAGAAGAAACCAGCTAGTTTCTTACTATTTTGTACACAAAGAATTATACAAAAGGAGGTCAGTACTCTCATGCCAAACTACTGAAGTCGTGGGAGACCCATAGTGTGGACTTACAAGCATTCTTGCTAGCGTTGTCCATAGCAGTCATCCTAGCACTCTGCTCGCTGGTGGTGGATTCTTTCAGTGAGTAGTAGAGAATATTTGCTAGTGTAAATTCCTGGTAGTTTCTCAACACATCAGCATCAATATCATCATAGATACTTAGGCTTTCTGTAAAATAGGAAAGAGCAGATTGAAAGCAAGCTGAGATACACTACTTCTAGCAAAACAATACAACACCATGCAAAAGGCTGCTAGGCCAGCCTGCTTCTCTACTTCAGGCAATCCAGAGGGATTTTCTCCACACATTCTGTGTACTTTCATATTCTCTTTGCTATTAAAATTTTTGTTAAGTTTTTTATGTGGTTTAATTTAGCTTAATACTCAGAAAATCAGATTCTGACCAAGGCCAAATACATGACTGACACATTATGTTTAATCTTCCCATGTAGTGCTGCAGAAACATTTTGGGGTGTTTTTACTGAGTTAGTGCAAAGTCACTACAGTGCTGAAAACACTGGAACCGACAGAGTTCTGCATATGCACAATTCTTGCTTGAGAAAGAATCTCAAACCAAGATTAGTACAACCTTTCATTTTAACCTCACAGCACCTTGGTAAGTCAGCTCTGGGCTGCCAAGATAATACAATTTGTTCAATTTATACTACATGCATAATTAATACTATATCCATTACACACACCTATTATTAATACCAATTATTAATATCATATTCCCATGTTCAGAGTACTCTCTCTGTGATTTATCACTTAACTGCTGGTTTCTAGTTCACTACTTACCAGAACCAGCAACTGTTTCAAAGGAGAAGATTGGTTTTTCATCGGTCTTGTAGGAGATGACAGACCTGGATAAAAACAGCATCTTCAGTTCAACTGATCCTAAATGGAGAGCTTAAAATCGAATCAGGAGAGGCAGCTTCTGCACCCCCAGTTCCACAAAGTTCTGTGATAATCCTGATGAAGAGATCTCAGAAACAACATTGATATAACATGCTGACTGTAAATGTAATGTAAAAAGAGAATTCCGCTCCCAGCTCTCACAAAACAACAACCAACAGCTCTTCACACACAAAAAGCACTCACTCAAGAAATAAACATGACAAGTCAGCCAGTTTTCATATTACTTCATCAGGCCAATGTGCTCTTTGAAGCCTTCTACCCAATTTTTTTCCAGTGCAGTCCCAATTTAATCTTACCTGAACCGATTGTAGATGACTGAGCCCTCATCAAATTCATAGCCAGAGTTTAACAGCTCCAATGCAATGGCTGAGGCATCTCCAAAGCTTGGAGGTCTCCGTCCCACCTCTTTGAATGTCAGCAGGAAGTAATTGCCATGTGTCCTGCAGGAACATCAGATCTGTCTTAGAAGCAAGTGGATGCTCTAATGTACAACATGTGGTAGCAAGATTTACTTCCATTAAATACAATCTCCTCAATGCCACACAGCTTTCTAAGAAGTCTTGACATTTCTACCACAGAATACAAATAAAACCACCAAACCAAACTCTTTTGGGGGTTTGGGACCCATCCTTTTTACCTCTGAAGGAGGCCTCTGATCTTGTCACCAACTCCAACCACCATAACTTCTTTTCCTGCGTTTGAGAGGTTGGTAATCTCATTCTTCAAGGTTTTAGCAATAGATGTATGGATAGCACCACACAGGCCTCGGTCAGAGGACACACCAATAAGGAGGTGCTTCTTCTTGTCCTCAGGTGCCTTTATTTCTGCTTTCTCATAGAGAGCTAGAAAAGAAAAGATGGTTAAGTTTTTAAGGGTGCCAAGAAGCAAACAGGTCACAGCAAAACACCTCTGAATTATTCTAATTAAAACCATTTCTAAAGGGGCTCCAAATCTCAGTCAGATGAATTTTATCTCCCTCACATTCATTCAGGTTTGCACATGACCTGACCAGAGGTGACAGTTCAAAACCAGCCATGTTTCTGACTGGGTACCACACAACCCACGTCATGACTTAGTTAAGGTCACTGTGTTGAGACCAGTGCATCAGAAGCATGTGCAGACCCGGAGTTCAGAAGCAAGCCAGATATTCTGAGCTGTGGTGCTCTAATAAGTGACAAAACCAACCATGCAACCACCCAAAGTTAAAAACATAATCAGAAATCATCATGATTTGGGGATGAGTTAATAATGCTTGGAGGAGAGTGGCTGGAGAGCTGCTTGGTGGAAAAGGCCCTGGGGGTGCTGACTGACAGAGTTGAACATGAGCAGCTTGTGCCCAGGCAGTCAAGAAGGCCAATGGCATCCTGGCCTGTATCAGCAGTAGTATGGCCAACAACAGGGACTGTGCCCCTGTACTGGGCACTGGCGAGGCTGCACCTTGAATCCTGTGTTCAGTTCTGGGCCCCTCACTACTAGAGGGGCATTGAGGTGCTGGAGCGGAGGCAGAGAAGGGCAATGGAGCTGGTGCAAGGCCTGGAGCACAAGTGTAATCAGGAAGGGCTGAGGGACCTGGCAGGTTGGGGTTTAGTCTGGAGAAGAGAAGGCTCAGGGGGACCTTATCACTCTCCACAATTATGTGCAAGGAGGAAGGAGTCAGGAGGAATCTGGTCTCTCCTCCCAAGGAACAAGGGATGGGACAAGAGGAAACGGCCTCAAGCTGCACCAGGGCAGGTTTAGATGGAGCTGAGGAACAATTCCTGCCCCAGAGGGTGCTCAGCCATTGGAACAGGCTGCCCAGGGCAGGGCTGCAGGCACCATCCCTGCAAGTGTTCACACCCCGTGGAGACGAGGCCTCAGTGCCATGGGTTAGTGGTGGCCTTGGCAGCGCTGGGGAACGGTTGGACTGGATGAGCTTAAACGGTTGATTCTATGATTCTGTGAAGTTCACATTAGAACTCTAAAAAATCACTTTCTGTTAACTACTTATAAGGAATGCTCAGGGTGGCCTAGAGATGCAAACCCTTTTGGGAAAAAACTACTGAAAGGTTAAAAGTCTAGGCCTTTCATCACCCCCATGAAAACCTTTTTCTTCTGCTCCCATAGCACCAGTCTTCTCTCACCCAGTGCTCCCATTCCATAGATCCTGGCAGGCTTCAGCTCCCTCTCAGCTCTTGCATATTTTGCTGCAGAAACCATCTTCATGGACTTTGTAATTTTCTGAATGTTCTTGATAGACTTCAAACGCCTGGTAACTACAAGGTTAAGAGTTGAAGGTCATGGGCTATACTTATACTGGGTATAAGGACATCATAGCCAAGCAATCAAATGCTAGCAATCGCCATTCAAAAGTATCTGGCCACGTTCCCCATAGAAGAAAAAGTAAATAAACAATGCACAAATAAACCTCAATAAAGACCTTAGTATTTACAGTAAGAAAGCTGTAAGAGAGTCATCTGGCTAACCCAAATGCATCTTTACAATGGATATGTTTTTCCTCCAGAGATAAGTGTCATTTAATAGTTATCCCAACATAAAATCTATTTGCTGTTCTCTTTCCTTCCACTTCTACCTGTTTCACAAATGTATCATTTGAGGAGCACTGTCATCTTTTTCCCAGATGACAAGGACAGGAAACAAACAAGCAAGACGCCATAGTATGAAGATTCGGAATAAACTTCCTCCTCTGCTTAGACTGTGGCAAAATGACACTCACAGAAATACTGATGCAGAAAAGAAAGCAAAACAGGTGTTCTACTGACAAGCACAATTCCAAGGCAATATCCCTGTAAAAGAACCTATGAAGAATAGCTAAATGAAGTATTATCCCATTCAGTCAACCTTTTTTTCCCTCCAAATGCTGCTTAAAAGGCCAAGCAAATAAACATAACAAACATTAATTCTTAAAGGTGACCAAAATGCGGTTTAGCACAGGGGACAAAGTTATTTTGTGAACGAAAAGGTTTGCTTGTGTAAAACTATACTGTTTGCTGAAATGTCACTTCAGTCACTGCTAAAACCTTTTAGAGCAATGCCTTTTCTGAAGGACATTTGCTCAATACCAGACATGCTCATGAATCAACATTATGGTGTATCACAATGAATTTATTCAACAGATAACTTGTATTTTAACTTCCGGCTTTCCTGCAACACTTCCCCTCTCTCAGAAGCAAACAAAACCAGTACTCACTGTCTTTCAGAGTTGCCATATTCCTGACTTGGCCCCTGAAAATGAATAGGGGAGATATTAGGATAGTTCACTGGTCCTGCAGCAAACCAACCCCTGCCAAGGGCAGCGGCCTTCCAGAGGGATGAAACCTTTAGAGCTACTGCTTCTTAGAAAGCATCTATGGCAGTGACAAGCTGCTCTATACCGTGCATTGCACACATGGCTTCCATCCTTCTCCTCACCTTCTACATCATTTCGTGCATTACTACTGCCTCAAGCACAGTGTAAACGAGGGCCAGCCAACAGGGCATCAAAAGGGTACATGAACTGGGTTTATTAACGATTAAAACGAAGCAGAGACGGATGCAGCATTTCCCGACAGAAGCAGGGTCTCCTTGCACACCCCGTCACACACGGCGCCGTCCTTTCACCCTTCCTGCCCCCCACACATCCCCTTTCCCTGCCATCTCCCGCCTCCCCTCGCCCCACCGGCAGAGCTGCGGCTGGGCACGGGCACGGGCACGGCTCCGTCCCCCGCAGGCCACTGGGGAGCCCGTTCGCCCTCACCCTCACCGCCACCGCTCCTCCCGCCACACCGGAGCCCACAGACACCTCAGGGGCAACCCCGCCGCCCCCGGCCGAGGGAAGCCTCACCCCCCAAGGCCGCTCCGCCGCCGCTACCACCGCTACAACCACTACCGGGACGCACCGCACGTCCCCACAAAGCCCTTCGCACCCCGCCTCCCCTCCCGTTACCATTGCGGCTGGTAAAGCGCGACCGCAGCCCCGCGGGCGAACATGGCGGCGCCTTCCCCACAGCCCCGATGAAGGTCAGCGGCCGCGCAGCCGCGCCGGGAGGGGGCGGTAAGTGCTTCCGGGGCCGCCGCTTCCGGCGGGGCCGGTACCGGGCCGGTGCCGTCCGAGGGGTTGTGTCGGTTTCCGCCATGGGGAAGTCGGATTTCCTCAGCCCCAAGGCCATCGCCAACCGCATCAAGTCCAAGGGGCTGCAGAAGCTGCGCTGGTACTGCCAGATGTGCCAGAAGCAGTGCCGCGATGAGGTGAGCCCGCCCCGGTGGCGGTGGCAGCTGGGCCTGTGGTGGCGGAGAGCGGCGGGCCCCGGTCCTTCACGGGGTCTGGCGGCTCTGTGCGGGGGGGAATGGGGGCTTTGACCGGCTTGTAGGGGATCTTTGTGGGGGGTGGGTGTCCTGCAGATAAACAGCGGCTCGGATCTCCTCGGCTGGGGTTCTCAGACCCCTTGCGGGGGCTACCAACTGCCGTGTAAGTGTCCCTAGTGCTGTTGAGGGTGGCACGGGGGGGCTGGGATCGCTCTTGTAAGGGTCCCTAATTCTTCTGTAGGGGATGCGATTGCCTTAGGGGTATGGGAGCTCGTAGCCGCTTTGTGTGTTTCCCAGTTCCCTCGCCAGGGGGATACAGGCTGGCTCAGCTTCCTCATGGACGTGTCCGCGGTTGCCTTGCGGGGGCTCTGATTCCATCTGTGCGGTGTTGAGACTTGGAGGGAACATCCTGGTTTCATTGCTGGAACTGACTGGCCTGACTCTCTTTAGGGGAGCACTGGAGAGGGTCCTTATTCTCTTCTGGAGGTCCCCGTTCTCTTCTGGGGGTCCCCAGTGCCTTTTGTATGGATCATGGTCCCCTCGGGGGCAGGTTGGTGGAAGCTGGAGGGTTTCTAATTGCTGGTTGTAGGTGGATTGGTCCGGTTGGATCCCAGATCTCCCATGGGAGAAACCCTCATCCACTTTGGAGAAAGTGTGTTGACCCTGGTCCACATTTAGGGACATTCAGGACATGGAACTGTTGGAACAAGTCCAGAGGAGGCCACGAAGATGCTCAGGGGCTGGAGCACCTCCTGTATGAAGACAGGCTGAGAAAGTTGGGGCTGTGCAGCCTGGAGAAGAGAAGGCTGCGTGGAGACCTCATAGCAGCTTCCAGTATCTGAAGGGGGCCTATAGGGATGCTGGGGAGGGACTCTTCATTAGGGACTGTAGTGACAGGACAAGGGGTAACGGGTTCAAACTGAAACAGGGGAAGTTTAGATTGGATATAAGGAAGAAGTTCTTTCCTGTGAGGGTGGTGAGGCACTGGAATGGGTTGCCCAGGGAGGTTGTGAATGCTCCATCCCTGGCAGTGTTCAAGGTCAGGTTGGACAGAGCCTTGGGTGCCATGGTTTAGTGTGAGGTGTCCCTGCCCATGGCAGGGAGGTTGGAACTGGATGATCTTAAGGTCCTTTCCAATCCTAACTATTCTATGATTCAGTCCCCTGCAGACTGATCAGCCCAGGGTTGGGGGGGAGCAAAGGGTGGCCCTAAACTCCTTGGAGGGGTGATTTCATCATACACGCATTGAGAGGTTGATAGGGTTAAGAGTTAAGTGGCTTCCATCTGCCTTAGAGGGGAGTTGAGGGTAGCTGTGATCTACCTTGGGGACAGGGTGAGTGCAGTGACATGCCCAAGGGAATGGACATCTGAAGCACTATGAGGGTTCTTCATAGAATGGTTTGCATCGGAAGGGACCTTAAAGCTCATCCAGCTCCAACCCCTGCCACGGGCAGGGACCCCTTTCACTGGAGCAGCTTGCTCCAAGCCCCTGTGTCCAACCTGGCCTTGAACACTGCCAGGGATGGGGCAGCCACAGCTTCTCTGGGCACCCTGTGCCAGCGCCTCAGCACCCTCACAGGGAAGAGCTTCTGCCTTTTATCTAATATAAATCTACCTTTTTTCAGTTTAAACTCATTCCCCCAGTCCTGTCAGTACTTACTCTTATAAAAAGCCCCTCTCCAGCATTCTTCTAGGCTCCTTCAAGTACTGAAAGGCCACAATAAGGTCTCCCTGAGCCTTCTCTTCTCCAGGCTGAGTGAGCCCAGCTCTCAGCCTGCCTCCAGAGCAGAACTGCTCCAGCTCTCTAATCAGCTCCTTCGGACCTGTGCCAACAGGACCATGTCTTTTTTGTACAGGTGACTCCATTCAGGTCTTCCATCTTTCTCTTTTCCATCTTCTCTCTTTCTTCTGTTGTAAAGAGTTGCTTTTCCTCTGAAGCTTCCCCCTCATGTTTTTGCTTGTCTGTTTACTTGGACCCAGATGCCTATGGGATGTGAGTGTCCTTCCTGATTTCCACCAGAGTTGTGCTCCAAAAGTACCTCCACTTTAGGTAACTGTGCTTTTAGTGAATAGCCTCTGGAATGAGACTTAGAGAAATAAATCATCTTGTGCATAATTGTATTGTTCTCCAGCTGTTTTTGCCCCCTCTTCTTTTCACTGAAGAACCTCAGATTCTGTTCTCTTCCCAGTGACTATGAGCAAAAAAGCTTCACTGTTCTATGACCAGATCTTTTTGTAAGATGGGGCAGGGCTCCCATGGAATGAAATTTGCTGTGGATTTAATCATATTATAATGAAAGAACATTAAATCAGACAAAAAAAGGATGCAGCCAAAGTCCTATGTCTGGGTGGTTTTTGGTGAGCTCTGATGACTTCAACCCTTTGCCAGAGGTGGTCAGACTGCCACAGTCCCTTGAGTGGCCCCAGGACACCATCCTCTACTTGCACACATTTGGTGGTAGTGTTGGTCAGGTAGGGAGCCAACAAACATATGGAGTGCTCTTGCACAAGTGCCTGAATGGGTCCCAGGTGGACCTCGAAGGTGCAGTGGTCTATTTCATTCCACAAGAAATGAGGAGAACTGCTGGAATGTCCTGTCTCGTAACCTCTCTCATTCTTGTCTGGAGTCTCTTGGCCTTGGGAGGAGTTTGGTTCTGGCTTGCCTGGTCAGAAGGAACACCCACCCCATCATAGGCTCTGTTCTGTGTGTAGCCTCCAAGGAATTTTGCTTGCAAAGCTTTATTTTAAGTACTGGTCAGCTGTGTGTGAGTATTGCAAATCGAGACAAAACCGGCCAATTTTTTTGTTTTTATTTTATAGAATGGCTTCAAATGTCACTGCATGTCTGAGTCCCACCAGAGGCAGTTGCTGCTGGCTTCTGAAAATCCTCAGCAGTTCATGGATTACTTTTCTGAGTAAGTGCTGTATATCCGTACCCAGATCTTCATTGCTGTATCAGATCTGCACAGCCACACTGCTAAGGCCTGGGCATGTCCCACTGAAGACACTTTATTTTGATGTCACCCTTCTGTCCCAGCAAGGTGACTGCCCCCGCATGAGTTACAAAGAGCTAAAAGAGCCATTAGAGAGAGATAACAAGTGAGTAGTGTGACTGACATCCCAGTTTCCCCCAGTCCTTTGTCCAGGTGACCAACAGGACAGCTGGGTTGACTGGAGCTGTCTTCAGCACGAGTCTGAAATGAGGCTTTATTCTCAAGCCCTTGAATGAGCAGCAGGATGAGTGATCAACCTGCCTCATCTGCCACTGCTGCCCTTTGTGTTTTGTGTCAGTCAGCCTGGGGAGAGAACTGGTAATGAAACACCAGCAATTAGTGGGAAGTGTTTAGATTTCCTTCCTTCCATTTTATCCCTTTGAAAGGCTGTTACCCTTTTGAAGATTTAACTTGTATGTGCACGTACCACGTTGTGTTTCTTTGTGCATACACACTGCATTTAATGCTGCTTTGCTGAAAAAGGGAAGTGAGTGGCTGAGCTTCATCATGCTCAGTTCAAAAGAATGCTCATGTTTATACTGCAGATCTTTATTTGGGAATGACAATAGAAAAATGCTTTGTAATTGTTAAACTTTTACTAAAATACTTTCTTTTTATCCCTAAAGGGAATTCCGAAATGATTTCCTCGAGCTGCTCCGGAGGAGATTTGGTAAATATTGTCCTGGTTGCTTACTTGATCTTTTTCTAATGTCTTTTATTGGTTCAGTGCAAGAGTTTTGGTTGCTTTATTGCTTTATCCTAAATTCCACACTTAGATTTAATAACAACCACCACAGCAACAATAATAACAATAATTCTGTATTTCAGGAACAAAGAGAGTCCACAATAATATTGTGTACAATGAATATATCAGCCATAGAGAACACATCCACATGAATGCCACACAGTGGGAGACTCTGACTGATTTCACTAAGTGGCTGGGGAGGGAAGGTAAGTGCAGTTGCTTACTTGGGAAGTGAGCAATTTGCTGATAATTGATCAGTAAATGTTTAGGTTAATTCTTCTATTTCCTTTTCCTTTCTTTCCTTCCTTTCCTGTATATATGCATATATATTTATATATAGATATCCAAACACATTTCTGTGCTAACCATTAAGAATTTGCTTATGTAAAATGCCAGCAGTCTGTGATAAATGCATCAGTCTTGAACCTTTCCTCATTTCATCTATTGTCTATATTTACTGGAGGGAATTGCTCCATCCTAAATCAACTTCCAACAGTTGCCATTTAAAATTAACAACTATCATAGAACATTTCTTATGACTTACAGAATCCCTCCATGTTTAAGGTGAAGAGAACCAACAGTCATTTTCATACCTGCCTTAATGAAAGGGTTAAAGCTTGAGATCTGCAGTTTTGTGGTCAGTGGGAGGAAGAGATATTAAATGGCACTGTGGTATGACAGCAAGTTTACTTTGGCACTGATTGCCTCTGTCCTACAGGATACATTCATGAGTCATACAGTGTTTGGAAAGTCACTCAAGCCTGAGTTAGTAACAATAACGAAGCGTAGTAATGTTTCCTTTAGTATGATGCTATTAGTGTGTATTGTTTATATATGTTAGATTTCTGTTTTCTTCCTTGTTAAAACAGTGGGAAGGAAACATTTTCTTCAATGAGGAAGTATTGAAAAACACTCCATCCACTCTGTGCTCTGGCCTGTTTCCAAATAGAACTGGCTAGCTGAAGGGCTGGAATCCCAGGCTGGAAGGGCCCTCAGGGATCATCTGGTCTGACCTTTCTAGGCAAAGCATGACCTAGACTAGATGTCCCAGCACCCTGTCCAGCTGAATCTTTAAAGTGTCCAGTGCTGGGGAATACACTACTTTCCTGGGGAGATTATTGCATCATCTCTTTGGCCCTTTCCTGGACCCTGTCCAGCCTGGTCACAGCTTTTTTGCACAGTGGGGAGCAAAACTGCACAAGTATTCCATGTGTGGCCTGATAGGCACTGAGTAGATTGGAACAACGACATCTTTATCTCTGCTGGTGATGCCCTTGTTGATGCTCCCAGCATCCTGCTGACTTTCTTTGCCACAGCAGTGGACTGTTCACTCATATTGAGCTTGTGTCCCCCAGGACCCCAGCTCCCTTTCCACAGAGCTGCTCTTCAGCTGGACAGATCCCAGCCTGTGTTGCATTCCTGGATAGTGTTTTCCCAGGTGCAAGACCTTACATCTGTCCTGTTGAACTTCATAAAGTTCTTGTTAGAGCATTCTTTCAGCCTACCAAGGTCTTCCTACAGCGGGTGATCTCCCTTCCAAAGTGTCCACTTCACCATTCACTTTGGTACCATCTGCAAACTTTGTCAGGTTCATTTGATCCCATCGTCCAGGTCATTTATGGTGACATTGACCCATGGGGGCCCCCACTAGGGGCAGATCACCGGAGCTACTCACCACCACCCTTTGGTGTGGGCTGTCAGTCAGTTTCATCAGGTCAGTAAGGGGTGCATTGTCTCTGGTGAAGTATCTGCATTGTTGTAATGAACATCAGCTGTGAAAATGATCTTGATTCTTTCTTTGTCTCTTGCTTGCTTTTGTTAGTACTAATCTTACTTTATCTTACGTTGACTTTTAGGTCTTTGCAAGGTGGATGAGACTCCAAAAGGCTGGTATATCCAGTATATTGATAGGGACCCAGAGACTATTCGCAGGCAACAAGAGCAAGAGAGGAAGAAGAAACAGGACCTTGATGATGAAGAAAAAACTGCAAAATTCATTGAACAGCAAGTTAGAAGAGGTTTGGAGGGGAAAGAAGTGGTGAGTAAAATTGTGTGTCTGTCAGCCTTCAGCTGAAAACTCCTCTTGGTTAATTTAATGGTGATTTATGCTCCTGGGATCCTGGCATTCTTACTTCCTTTGTAGTCAGTTAGAAGGTGGTGAGTAAGCTTTAGGTTACAAAGTCATCACCAGTTCAAGATGAGGAGCAGTGGGCATATTTGGCTGCATTGCTGTTCTTTCCTAAGCCACAAGGAATATTTTTCTCCTTCTGATAGCAGCCTTGACTAACTTGTTTCTGTTAAAATTGCACCTTAGTGTATTTCTTTGACTAACCAACTTGCTGGTGGTTTTTACAGCTGATGAACAGCAAGGTCCTCTGGAATCACAGTTTCAGAAATAAAAGGAAGCAGAAGTTTCAGGTCCTTTTAGATTTGATGTGATTTTGAAATCTGTTAGAATTCTATCCTGTGGCCCTAGTGTCTGATCCTGGCCATTTTGGACTTTGATTTAGACCATCTTCTTGCATATTTGAATCAGCACATCCATTCGGTTACGTTCTGAATTTTCTGCTCTACAGTAATCTTGGATTATAACCTGCTCTGGAAGAAAACTGGACCTGGCTTGCTTTAGTATTAAAGGAATAATAACTACTGCTCTTCCAGTGATTAGGGATTTAAAAGTCACTCTTGAATTTAAGAAGGGAGAGTAAACAATACAGTAACCAGTGTGTTATGTATTCATTTATGGTATTTCACAGCTTTTAGGGCTGCAAATAACAAGTACCATGTACAGTGGGGAGGCTGAGAGAAATAACTAGGGAGATCTGGAATAATCGAGTCCACATAGTGAAAAGTTTCCCTTTGATAGTGCTGATGTGGTATTTGGGATCTATTGGGTGTCATTCCACGACTTCCATACAAGTTGTTGCCTGGAGCTGGAACCTCCCATTTGATCCTGACTATTGATAGGTACATTTAAATGCTGTTGTAAACAATTATCTTTTTCTTAATTTCAAACTAATTGAAATTTAAATGGTCTGAGCCTTCAGTGCTAAAAATTGGGAAAGATTCCAGAATTTCCTTCTTGGAGTTCTCAGTCTGTCCAGGAACCGTTCTGATCATGCTGATTCCAATGGGGCAAACTGCTGCAGTAAGGCCACTTTCATGCTGGAATCCAGCAAGCTTAGATAGCTTCTTTGCAGAGAGTGTTAATCAGAGAAGTTTGCACAGGAACCTGTGATGAGATAATGTTCCAGTTTATAATCTCCTGTGAATCAAGACAGGTTGAATATTGCACGTACTTGTCATAATCTCACAGTATGTAAAACTGAGCTAATCAATCATCACCACTAAATGATACCCCAGCTCAGCTTTCTGCTTGACTCTTGAAATGTGTTTTGTGGTTTATTTTGGCAGGAGAAGCCAGTCTATACTGAACTGAACAGAGAAAACGATGAAGAAAAAGGTAAGCAGGTTTTGAGCTATGCCATTTTCTAGAAGCTACTGAAGCTGATCTTGTGATTAAAGCAAGATGAGCACTGGAGCCTGCTCATAAAGTAGCTTGAGATCTGTTCTAAAGAGCACTGGAATATGGAAATACAGAGTATTCGCTCTTCTAAAGTGTAAAGTAATTTATTTTAAAAGCTGAACTAAAATGGGTAAATGTTTTCAAATTGCTCATCTTTTCCATTTGCAGATTTTTATAACTGTAACATCCTTCAATGCAGTTATTTTTAAAGATAGAAATAGAGTAATTTCTTTTTATTTTGTAGTTGCATTTAATTTAAACAAAGGAGCAAGTACTTCAATAGCTGCATCTTCTAAAACAAGGTGAGAAAAGTATTTAAGGGCAACCCTTTGTTGCAAAGCACTTACATGACAATGATATTTGTATGGGCAGGAAGGGGTTTCTTGTCCTGAAATACTTGGAATTTAATCTCTCATCCTGTCATGTTATTCAGGAGGGGTACAAGGTGACTTCATGGTTTCTTTTGTATTTAAAATGGGTAAATGGGTATATCTTAAACGTGTGCTATGAGGAGCTTTCTTGAATTCACTGTGGTTCATGGCAGATGCCTGTGAAGTATTAGGTAGTTATTGAAAACGCTGTTATGTGAAAGGGTGGATAAGGGATCCAGTCAAAGCGCTTGAAGTGAATGCCATCTAGTCCCAGCTGCCTTTTATGAATGGGTATTCATGACTTGTTAATTTTGGTTCCTAAGAGGGCTGATTGCCTTGTCTAATTGGAGGCAATATTCTTTCTGATCATCACTTAAGAAGCTGAATCTCCCTGATGTAAATCTTTCTACAGCTCATGAATTTAATTGCCTTCATATAACCACAAACAATGCAGGACAAAAGGGATCAATAATACAAACAATACTGACTTAGAGCAGTCTGTGAAGCTATTTAATGAGCAGTACATCTTTTCTTGTGAGGCAATACTGCAATTAAATGTATTGCAGGTAAAAAGAAAGCTTTCCTCTCCCCACAAGCTCAGCTCTTAGATAAGGCATCTGATGGGAGATACGCCACGGAGAAAATGAGACAATAAAGTAGTTCCTTGCAATACTAGATACAGATTTCAGGCTTTGAGGAAAACTTACAAATTATCCCTGAGCATTGATTTGTGCTTAAGATGAATCTGAAACTTAAGTCAGCCACTCGCTTGAATAGTTTTGGTGAGGAATACTTAAGGTGCTTGCTAAAATTTGGCTGAAAGTGAAATCATATATCAAGTAGTCTTAATTTTTTCATAGCATATGAGAGATACTTGACTGTAAACTTCATAATGGTAACATGGAAGCAAAATCAGGATATGTACTTTAGTAAAGTGACTGGTCAGTGTGTCACTGGTGATGCAGGCATCACTTCAGAGTCATGTATGGAAACTACTTCCCAGTGTCATTCTAAAGGTTGTTCTGCAGCTGTTGACTGTTACTGAGGATCAGTTGAGTGCAACCTGGTGGCCAGTACTCCAGCACAGTGTACAGAAGGAATTCCTGGCTTCCCAGCTCCCAGCACAAGCTACAGAAACCTGGCACTTGTATTTCTTGGGCAGGGTGCAGAAATAGCACCAGGAGATGGTAGGTAGTGGATGGGGGAGTGTTGAGGGCATGGGGATACTGGTAGTTGGGTACAGAAGTGAAGTTGGAGCCTCCTGAGAAGAGGATTGAGAGTGCAGGTGCCTCCCCATAAACATCCGTGTGTCTGACATGAAGATAGAAGTCACCGATGCTGCTGTGGGCACAGCTTCCAATGCTGACTGCCCTTGAGCAAACGGGGAGTCCTGGGCTTACTTTTTTTCCCCTCAAGAATTTATATCCTCAAATCCCTACTTAACTCAGTGGACAAGTAAGATTGAGATTCCTAGTTGAGGAATGAGCAAAAAGCTACTATCAAGGTCACAGACTTCTGTCTGCAGTACTGCAAGTGTACCAGTGTACAGTCCTGTCCATATATTGATGATGTTCCACTGTATGCAGTTAGGATCTCTCCAGCTGTATAATCCCAGGGCAAGATCCTTCAAAATGTGATTTGCTTTAATGGTTAGGACCTTGCCTGTAATTTCCCAGGTAGATGTATGTGGTCTGGCCAGTTTCTACCAGTTGCTCTCATGTTGGTATGGGGTTTTTAACATAAATAGTTATTTTTCTCCCTTTGTTTGCTTTCTCAGGCAACACATTTGAGAACAGTTTTAGCCTCTACACCTTCACTGTGCTGTATAAAGAGGCCTGGATGGTGCTGCCCTTCCCTCTGCATTCCCCTGATCCACTGAACATCCCTTGTGCTTGTTCCAGTTTCAGCTAATCTTGAACAAGGGAGCTGATTGAATTCCTGTATGCTGCAAATGAAATGTCTTATACAGGACACTAACGCTTGTCTGTCTTGGTGCTTCCTGGGATTGCACTTTACTCTTTCATGGCTGGTTCACACTGGTAGCTGTCATCTGTGATGGTAGCCAGACCCCTTGCTGCCTTTTTTGCTCTTAAACAGCTCCCAGTAGATAGAAGGGAATCAGAGTAAACTTTTCCAAAGCATATGAGCTTGCATAATGTGCTGTGGATTTTGTGGGGTTTAAAGCATGCTTTTCAAGATAAACCAGTCCCTTCTGGTGTCCAGTTCTTTTTTTGTGTCCTCCATATCAGTAACACCTCCTGAGAGTGTTGGTGGTCTCACCCTCTTTGTCCCAGGGTCCTTAATGAATATATTAAATAAGATTTGGTTTAGCTTTAGCACCCAAGAATCTCTTAGTAACCTCACAGCAAGATGCATTTGCTTCTTAAATATAGGCACAGCAGTTGTGTTTTAATCATATGTCACCCTTGATGGGATGTTATTTTAAGTACTTGCTATTGGAGTTTTGATTTAATGTGCTATTTCTTTTAGAACTCTTTTGTGGAGATTATCCAGACTTCCTCTGAAATACAATTTTTCCCTCTATCTTGCTTCTGCTGCCATTTCTGTATCTTTATTCCCATTACATGTCTTCCCTTTGCTAATACATCCAACATGCTCACCACAAGCAGAACATGCTGTTTGTTGTAAGGCCATGTTAACTATTACCTTCCTGTCAAACTGAGCAGCCTCCATCTTTCTTGGTGAGAGAACACCTACATTTTTTTATCTGCATTCAAATGTCTTTTATAAAAATAGCTCAACTCAGGCTGCCTTCAGGCAGTTCTTACTTCACCCAGATGTTCCCTGATCTCTGATATGGACCTTTTTGTGCTGATGGCTCTTTTCTTCCATAACTTACAGGCTGTTTGCCTATTGAACTTGATGGTGAAGGTGGTGTTTATTTGCTGGGTGTGGAGTCCTTTTCTACAGGTTCCCGTGCGTTCTCTCCCATTGCTGGATAGGTTAAGTATCTGTATGGAAGGAGTTCTAGATGTCTACCATGTTTGAGAGTTGCTTTGTCCAGGTGGCTTTTCCAAAGCCACAGGTTTATCCTTTCAAATTTGAAAACCTTATTTGCAGACCTGATTTTGCCTTCTCCATTGAGCTCAAGCTCCCGACCAACTCTTTGCTTTTGCACCGGTGGATCAGTAGGTTTTCATGCTGCTGGACTGCTAGCAGCAGACATCAGTGGACACAGAGCGTACATCTCAAGGAGATAATTTCTAGCTGTCAAATGCAGTCCTAGAGAAGGAGGCATGCAGGGTCTGGAAGGTGACTTGCACAACTGAAGTTAAATAGATCAGCAGGCCTTTTTGCACAACCACTTCTTCAGATGCATCTTGGTAGAGGAAGCAATGTAAGATCTGCTGTGAAAACACCATCTTACTGTTCCAACAGTGGCCTTGGACCGAATGCACTGAAGATGGTGGAAGGGGCAGTTAAAAGGAAAGAATCAGCTCATAGCTCTGGTCAGTCCAAAGAGAAAAAGAAGAAATCTGCACTGGATGAGATTATGGAGGTAATAATCGTGCAGGATCTGTGTCTTTGTAACCCTGTGCCTATGGCAATGTCCACTGTACCTTTGAAGTGCCCTCAGACCTTCAGTTCAGGAGGAATTCAGACTGTTGTATCTTATCAGGCAAAATGATTTCACTTCCTCACTAAAACTGCTTTCTGCTGCTCATCTGTGCCTATTCCCCAGATGACTGAGATGTTGGAAGTAAAGGAATACAGATTTTGGAAGAAAATATCTAGAAACACTTGACAAACCCCAGATATAAATCTCCATCATTTTATCGTGGATTCCTGGATTTCATCAGGTTGATTTTTATGCAGCAAGCACACACTGACTTGTGACTTACCCTTATTTAGTTTGTTGGGGTTTTTTTATTCCCCACTTGATGTGGGCCTGGAGAATTGGTTCAGCTTTTCAAAGCATGGGAAAGCTGCAGTGAAAGTAAATGGTGAATATTTATTGTTCTGTAGCTTGAAGAGGAGAAGAAAAGAACAGCTCGAAGAGACTACTGGTTACAGCCTGTAAGTGCCTTAAAATTATTATTGTACCAAATAGAACCACTTCTGCATCTCTAAAACCTCTTGATTTGTGTAAAGATCCAAAGGTGGATTCCAAACTGAATTAACTCTTATTTTCCAAGCTGACAAATGTGCAGTATTACAGTATGTCTCCTGGTTGAGCACTGTCTGCAGTCTGAAGCATTGTATGCCTGATCTCAGATGGGGTGGCATTCTCTGATTAAAGAGTTGGTACTGTGAGTCTCTAAAGATCATGTTTAAATCATGATATTACTCACAGCCCTCTTCTTTCTACCTGAGAGTTGACTTGCACAGAGGTGCAGAAGTCACATCAGCCTTTTGAGAGACCTCATCTCAGCTTCTACTTATTGACTGGGCATCTAGATCAAGAAGTCCTGTCCTTGACCCACTGTTACAGTAACTGTCATGTTATAGCCTGAATTCAAGTGTACCTGTAGTTAAGAAATAGAAAAGTCTTGAGATGCTACTTTGAGGCAATAATTTGAGCATAAAGATCTGTTCCTGAAAGCAGAGTCTTTACTGTCATTGCTTCCTGTGCTGTGCAGTCTGTGGTTGGAGTCAGAGTGACCTTAATGTGCCATTAGTTGAGAGTGCGTAGGTTTTTGTGTGTTCTGGCATTATTTATTTTTCTGCCTTTCAACTCTTCCAGGAAATCGTTGTAAAAATTGTAACAAAAAAGCTTGGAGAGAAGTATCACAGGAAGAAGGCAGTTGTTAAGGTAAATTGAAAGCATGTGGTGTTGGGTTGGTTTTTCTGGTATCTGATCTAAAGTCTTGTTGCATTATGCAAGTTGTTCAGCCTCAAGTCACCACTGAAAGGGGCTGAAACATCCCCTTAACTCTATCAGGACTTAACCTGGGCAGGGACTGAAGCTCTGAATTGGTTGAATGTCATTTACTCAGTTATCCTTTCTCAAGCACTGTTTTGTCCTGCATAGTTTGTCCCTATTAACGCACCCATCTTGGAGAGCAGTCTCTTTGCCAATGTGATATGACCAAGAGCAGTGCAATTGCATTTTAAGCTGAGACTTTGCCCTGGCATTTAAGCTGCCTTTGAACAAGATTTCATTTGCATACAAAATCTGGAGGCTGAGCCTTGCCCTGTAGTTCAGAAGCGCTTTCTTCAGCCACTGCCAGTGAAATGGTGTTGTACCAGGTAGTCCAAGGCTCAACAGCCTCTGGCAAGACAACCAAAGACAACACCCAGATGTGTTTTGAATGAACAGGAGTGTACAGAGCTCAAAATCACAGCTGAATATCTGAATATGAGAAGTGGAACATGGTTTGTGCTAAGGACGAAGATGTTCAGTAACATTTTGCCTCACTGAGAGGCAGCATCCTACTTGTCACTGTGTGGCCTCCAGCCAGTTGGCCAGAGGCTATCTGAGGGGGAAAAGAAGCCCCTAATTTACACCCTATCTTTGAGAGAACAGACAAGAGAGCTGACCTTAAGGCTGGTAAAACCTTTAGAAAAGAAGGTACCTAAATAGTGGTCAATTAGAACAGTTCACTGCTGTTCTAGAGGAGCCCTTTTAATGTAGCCTTAACTTCAGAGTGAGGCCAGTCAGTGATTCATGAAAGCTGGATGCCCTCAGGAGAGCTCACAAGTCCTTGCTGCTTGTGAAAACATTGAAGTGCAGACTCCTGGTCCTGAGTTTGTTAATATTGAAACATAAATGTAGAGTCCTGTTGGTTTGGGGACTTCTTTTTCTGATTTGCCTCTGCCTTTCACAACAGGAAGTGATTGACAAATATACAGCGGTTGTGAAGATGATTGATTCTGGAGACAAACTGAAGCTTGATCAGACACATCTAGAAACTGTCATACCAGCACCAGGTACAGTGTTTTGTTCAGTTTTCAGCTTAGACGTCACTGCAAAACTTCCGTTTCCATTCTTTTAAACTGTAATTCATCCACTTGAAAGGGCTGTAACCTTTACTATGGAGCCAGGCTGAGAGAGCTGGGCTGGTTCAGCCTGGAGAAGAGAAGGCTCCAGAGAGACATTAGAGCAGCTCCCAGTGCCTAAAGGGGCCAATAAGAAACCTGGAGATGGGCTATGGACAAGGGCCTGTAGGGACAGGACAAGGGGAATGGCTTTAAACTGCCAGAGGGGAGATTTAGGCCTAGATATAAGGATGAAATCTTGACTATGAGAGTGGTGAAACATTGGCACAGGGTGCCCAGAGAAGCTGTGGCTGCCCCATTCCTGGCAGTGTTCAAGGCCAGGTTGAATGGGGCTTGAAGCAAGCTGCTCTAATGGAAGGTGTCCACTAGGCCACACAAGGGTTGGAACTTGATGAGCTTTAAAGGTCCCTTCCAACCCAAACTGTAATTCTGTGAAGAGCCACCTGGCTCTTGGTACAACATTTCATAAGCTACTTTGATCATTTACCTCACTTAGAGTATTGTGAACAGTTCTGGTGTCCTCAGCATAAAAAGGACATGGAACTATTGGAACAAGTCCAGAGGAGGCCACGAGGATGATCAGGGACTGGAGCACCTCCTGTATGAAGACAGGCTGAGGAAGTTGGGGCTGTTCAGCCTGGAGAAGAGAAGGCTGCGTGGAGACCTCAGAGCAGCTTCCAGTATCTGAAGGGGGCCTATAGGGATGCTGGGGAGGGACTCTTCATTAGGGACTGTAGTGACAGGACAAGGGGTAACGGGTTAAAACTTAAACAGGGGACGTTTAGATTGGATATAAGGAAGAAGTTCTTTCCTGTGAGGGTGGTGAGGCACTGGAATGGGTTGCCCAGGGAGGTTGTGAATGCTTCGTCCCTGGCAGTGTTCAGGGCCAGGTTGGACAGAGCCTTGGGTGAGATGGTTTAGTGTGAGGTGTCCCTGCCCATGGCAGGGGGGTTAGAACTTGGTGATCTTAAGGTCCTTTCCAACCCTAACTATTCTGTGATTCTATATCCTCTGGTTACTTTCTAGGGAATTATTACTGTGCTTCTGCTTTGAGCCTTCACAGGCCCATCGCTAAGAGTTAGATGATCTTCTGAGAAGACAGAAGTGTTTTAGGAATGAGCTCATTTGATGAGATGAAAGCATCTCTCTTCAGCTGCCAGGAAGCATCCCTGGGAGCCCTACAGAGCCCTTGGGTCATATTCAGCCTGTATCATCCTTCCAGAGTCATGCCTCAAATAGCTGTGGGTGCTTGGCAAAGCTTACCTCATCTCCTCTTTGGTTCACTGGCATTGCTTTGCCTGGTACACACTAACATTTGTGTACAGCACCTGAGCAGTATTTCAGGGAACAGTCCAGGTAGCAGTAAGCAGAACACTGTCAGCATATGGGGAAACAGGACATAGGATTTGGGGATTCGCAGATCTTGCAGCAGACCTGCTGCATTCTGCATGTGTGCAGCTGGTGAAAAGCTGGTCGATGGTGTCAAAGTGAGTGTTCTTTAACATAGTGGTACCTGTAGGGGAGCTCTGCCCACCCTTGCACTAGGATTGATGCCCTGATGGAGCTCCCTGGGTGAAGCAGAAGGCAAAAAGGCAACAGTGAGCTCTTAGCACAAGGAATGGGACACGGGCCTGCTGTACTTTCAGTGGCTTCTGCCCAGTGTAGAATGGAGCAGTAAATCAAGGTGTGCTCAAGACAAAGCTTAGGGTGCTGCTTGTTGGAGCTTCTGGGAGAAACCATCTCTCCCTCAGCTGTCAGTAGAGTTGAACACAGCTCTATCCAAAGAAGTTGTGCACACTGTTGTGCAACTCTTTCTGTTTTTCCTTTCAGGCAAGAAAGTGATGGTCTTAAATGGTGGCTACAGGGGAAACGAAGGCATCTTGGAATCTATCAATGAAAAGAGGTTTTCAGCTACAATAGTCATTGACTCTGTAAGTATCAAACACTGCAGGATCTTGTTTGTGTAGAGCACTTTTCATCTATACCTTTGGAAAGCTTTCCCAAAGAACTGTGGTATCATTAGTCCTGTCTTACAGGTGGGATTTATGCTGTGGTCACCCCCAACCTGTCCCCCACCAGTAAGAAAACAGCCACATAATTCCCCATTGCAGACTAAAGCTGTGCTCTTTGCCTTTAAAAGTGATGCCAGAATGCTGAATTTAGCAAGTTTGGAACTTAGAAAATACTCTGCCAGTCTCTTTTATGTTTATTTTGAACAGGACTGTTGAACTGTTTTGTGGGAAGGGAAAAATGTGAGACATGCAAGGAGGTGACTTCTGCCTTTTCCAGACTGAACGTGGGGCTTTATGTGCTTATTTGGAGTCTTGCTCATGGTTAACAATTATGGTTGGGGTTTTCTGGGTTTGGGGTTTATTTTATGTATTGCTTTTCTCTGGGCTAAAATTCCCCGTTGGTGTCATGGCTGTGTGGCTGCTGCTTTGTTCTCTGCAAAGCCAAGCTTGAAACTCTTTAAATTCAAGGCTAGGTTGGACACAGGGGCTTGGAGCAAGCTGCTCAAGTGGAAGGGGTCCCTGCCTGTGGCAGGGGGCTGGAACTGGAGGAGCTTTAGGGTCCCTTCCAACCCAAACCAGTCTGGGATTCTATGACTGATACAGCAGAGAGGTTATTGGTTTAAAGTCAAGATTCATACACAAAGCTTGTAGTAGAGAGACCTTGTTAGGATCCCATTCAGCAGAAATTCAGCTGCTGTTGGAGTCTGGAGCATTTGCTTGAGAAGAGACTGGAAAGCCACAGAAGGAGCTTTGGCTGGAGCTAAGGACCATGCTAATGTTGGTTTTTGAAGGCAAGGGTAGTTTCTGTCTAGCTCTGATGTCTGTAGGTGTTCATATTTCCCTTTCCTGAATGAACTCTGAGCCTATACATTAAAAATGGGTGAAACTACCCCTGGAAACAGCAGATACTGACTATAGGGTGACCAGGATTTTTGTATTCAAAATTACGTCTTTTACTACTTAGAAATCCATAACTCAATCGTAGAATCCATAACTCAATCAGCTGCTTGTATTTGCCCCAGAATTGCAAGGCCTTTAACACAAACAGTGTCCTGAAAGTGAAAAGATTCCTGTGACAGTGTTTGAGGCCCTGTCTCATTTTATGGTCAGCTGGAAAATAGTGGAACAGAAAGTACTTTGTGAGCAAATCCAAGACCTGCACGTTTTGGGATGCAGTTTGCTGCACATCCCCTGTACAGCCTCCATCATGGAGCTATAGATGGCTTTTGGACAGAGCTCTGAAACAGAAAAGTCTATTTTGATCCTATTTCTTCTGCCTTGTTCTCAGGGCCCTTTAAAAGGCCGCCGGGTTGAAGACATCCTGTATGAAGACATCTCCAAACTCGCCTGAGTTGCTTATCGTGGATCACAGAAGATTTTTGGTTCCCCAAACCATCTTTCTGGCATCTTGCAGCAGACACAAGACTCTACCATGTCAGGGTTTTAACTGTGTGTGTGTGTATGTATTTATAATGTATATAGAAATTAACCACAAACAAACTGGATTTATTTAAAGACCACTATGGATTTGTTACATAAAATGCTTGTGGAGATCTGATCAGTGGAAATATTTCACCTGATTCTCTATCGAAGTTACAATACTGGGTTCAATTTCCTTACAGATGGCTGTAAGTGAAGTATTCTGTAAGTGGAGCATTTTACTCACTGAAGTGTGGTAGCAGAGAGGCAGAATTACCTACAAATAGCTGCTTGAGGCACATAGTGCGTGTTGGGGCCAGGTTTAACAGCACACACTCCTCAATCTGCAGCCAAGTTCTGGCTGGGAACAAGGGGAGGGATTAAGTGAATAGCAGGAAGGGAATAGTGATTATTCCCCTGGATGTTGTAGGAATGGTCTGGTTTATTGAGTGCTGTCACCAGCTTGTTTTTGGTTGCACACTGGTGTTGGTAGAATGCAAGTCACCCCTTCTCCGTTGTGTTTGCCAGTAATAGTAATATGCAGTTTATCCTCATATGGACTCAAGTGTGGGTGCTGCTTGTGGGGTTTCTGTGTGCCAGCCAAGGTGTATGTGGATACAGACTGGTGATTGCTGGTTTGGTTTTCCAGAGCCTTTTCCTTTGTCACGTTTCCACTCTTGCTCTGCTCCGTGAGTATCATCACTCACTAAAGGATGTAACAGGGGCTTTTGTTATTTTTTAAAAAACGTCACATTTTGTACAATGTTTAATTTCTGAACATGGTCAGGAATAAACAGAAACCTTTCCTAGGGCAGCGTGGTTCTTATCAGTGTTTTGAGGGGCCTGTTGAGCACAGTGAAGTGCCTGGCTGGCCACTGCCTTGTTTGTGAAGGAGTCATAGAACCACAGAGCAGTTTGGGTCAGAAGGGACCTTAAAGCTCCTCCAGCTTCAACCCCTGCCACGGGCAGGGACCCCTTCCACTGGAGCAGCTTGCTCCAAGCCCCTGTGTCCAACCTGCCCTTGAACACTGCCAGGGATGGGGCAGCCACAGCTTCTCTGGGCACCCTGTGCCAGCGCCTCAGCACCCTCACAGGGAAGAGCTTCTGCCTAAGAGCTCATCTCAGTCTCCCCTCGGGCAGGTTCAAGCCATTCCCCTTGGCCTGTCCCTACATCCCTTGTCCCAAGCCCCTCTCCAGCTTTCCTGCAGCCCCTTCAGGCACTGGAGCTGCTCTCAGGTCTCCCCTTAAGGAGCCTTCTCTTCTCCAGGCTGCCCCAGCCCAGCTCTCTCAGCCTGGCTCCAGAGCAGAGCTGCTCCAGCCCTCGCAGCATCTCCATGGCCTCCTCTGGCCTCACTCCAACAGCTCCACGTCCCTCCCGTGCTGCTGCCCCAGAGCTGGATCAGGACTGCAGGGGAGCTCTCCCCAGAGCACAGCAGAGGGGCAGGATCCCCTCCCTGAGCTGCTGCTCACACTCTGGGGGTGCAGCCCAGCACACGGGGGGGTTCTGGGCTCAAGCACACACTGAAGCTGGCTCATGTTCAGTTTCTCATCAACCAACACCCCCAAGTCCTTCTCCACAGGGCTGCTGTTGTTCCAAGGATGTTTCTCACCACAGGGTAACCCATTCTTAATGACAGGAGACTCCTCACCGTGCTCATTGCAGGGCCCGTGTTCCTTTTCTGTTGATTTTCCTTCACACCTAATGCACATCCTCCTTTTTGCCCAGCCCAGCAGTGTATGTACTTAGGTTCTCCCAGCAGTCTGAACGAGCAGAGGTGTTCTAAAGTACTAAATCAGGTCCTGTGTGTTACCCTGCAGTAACCACAATGCAGTTCAAGTCTGCTCTGAAACACGTATTACAAAATAGCTTGAGTTTTTAATGGAATATTAATGGACTATTAGCCTGTTAAATCAGACACATGGAGAGCAAGATACCTGCTACAACCCAGCACGTCGCTTTATTATGGTTTTGACCAGAAAAGGGCGTTCCGTGGCGTTGGAAAGCTGATCATTTATAAAGCAAAAGGTGGTGAAGTCACCTCCTGTCGATCCAGCCCGAGAGCTGCTGTTCAGAAGAGGCGTTTGGGCATGAAGGAGCAGATAAGAACGTTTGTAACAAACTGGTTCCGTGGCGGAGCGCTCAGGGTCTCTTCAGGAAGCTGTACAGGTGCGGGACCAGGTAATCTCTGTAGTGGCCGTCTATGAACCCCTTCCCACTGTTGTGCACAAACCAGCACTGCACCTCGGTCCCAGCCACGCGGTCTGTCCTGTAGTCCTTCTGCAGCCCCCTGTGGGGAAGAGGACACCCAAAGTGAAGGTCGCTGCCCGACAAGAAGACAGTTGGGCATCAGTAACCCAGCATTGCCCTGCTAAAGGGGTGAGCTCTGTGTCTTCCACCACCGGGAGGTGGAAACAGCCACACAATACAATGGATTCACAGTTCTGTATACAATATGTGTACAGACCCCATGCACATGCATACAGCTGTGGGTATGGGGCCTTCTGTTGGCGTCTCAGGTGCTTTTATAGGGCCTACGCAAGGTCAGGCACTGGGCAGCTATGAGAACAGCACAGTTCATGCACAAGAACCCAACTTATCCCAAGTTTTGGCAACCACTAAAACCAGATTATCAGCAAAGGGAAAACAGGGATATCTTTCCCCCAAAATCCTTGAGATGTAACAAGCCTGCAGTCACTGATGTCCTCAAAACAGGTCAGATTTAGGAGAGCAGTAAAGCACATTATTCCTACCTGGTCACAGTGAGCTTGTTGCCTTTCACTTCCATGATGGCTTGTGGTTTCTCTGGCGGTTGCCCAGGGGTTTGGTGGTGGATGGACACTTCTGGTTCAGACGCAAACTGACCTGATCAAAGAGAGGTTTAGAGCTCTCTGCCCCTCACAGCCCTGGAGGCTCCTGCGTAAGCTGCTGTGGGAAACCAAAGTAGCTGCAGGAGGCAAAGCATCTGCTGAACCCAGGACATTACCCTGCATGGATCACAGGGCACTGGGCCACCAGGGCTCAGGGGCTGACTTCCCTCTGGGCTGAGCCCTTGCTTTTGTTTTACAGCCTTGCTGGAAAAGACAGATCCGGATGCTTGTATGTAAAGCTGCTCAGGAGGAAGGTTTGAGGGGGTTGTTTCAGCCTTTTTAGGCTGGGAAAGCCCTGTCACAGTGTCACCAAGCCTGGGCAGGCCATTGAAAACACCCTCCCTGGACGGGATGAGGAATTCTCTCCTGGTCTGTGATGTTCTACAGCATCCTTGGGGCTTCCTGTAGGACTCCCCCATTTCCTATTTGAATCCTTTCCACACCTTCCCCATCAGGAGACAGACACCAACGAAGTCACCCAAGGATCTGCCAAGCTCCCTCCCCAGTGCCCCACCATTCCCACCTCCCATCCTCCATCCCTGACCTATGAGCCCGTGGGTTTCAGGTGAGAACTGGTTCTCAGGGGGAATGTAGATTCCCAGGAAGTCAACGTTCACGGGGTGATGCTTCCACACACGGTGCAGCAGGACCATGAAGGACATCTCCTCACCCACGCTGATCGTAACGTTGTTTTCTCTCTTCACAGATATGAGCAGCCTGAAAGGTCAACCAAAGGAAGGGCTCAGTCACACCTGAGCTCTCCGGCTCCTTGAGATGCTCTTGGGCATCCAAAACAACTGATTGGGGTTGGCAGATATGACAGAGGGTCCATCAAACCCCCCAGCCTTGGGAATAGTGCCCACTGCCCACACTGCCAGGGATGGAGCATTCACAACTTCTCTGAGCAGCCTATACCAGTGCCTCAGCACCCTCACAGTGAAGAACTTCTTCCTTATATCTAACCTGAACTTCCCCTGTTTAAGGCTGAACCCATCACCCTTTGTCCTATCACTGCAGTCCCTGATAAGGAGTCCCTCCCCAGCATCCTTGCAGCCCCTTTCAGATACTGGAACCCTGGAGGTATCTCAGATAACACGAGATGCTTTGCTGAGGCACCTGAATCCTGTTCTTAGCTGAAGCAGTCAGCGGTAGGGAGACAAATTGGGCTCTTTTTACTCATGTCTGGTTGACAGAATGGCTCTCTTGGCCCTGCTGCCTGATTTCAGTAGTGATGATGAGAGCTCAGACATGTAGCTACGATTCACGTGCCCGTATGCAGGATCTCTGTGACCTGGATCCCACCCGCAGCTGGGTCAGTCCGATGCTGCCAATGGTTCCCTTAGGAGTGCTCAGCAACTCACTGCTTCCGAATGATGTGGCCTGTGTCGGCCCAGCTCAGTGTGATGCTGTAAGATCCGTCTTTCAGCGTGATCGTTTCTGTGGTGATCTCCACTTTCAGGCCTTTCTTCTTGAAGTAAAACCCGATTTTGCCAAAGTACGTGTTGAGTTTCTTATTCTCCGTTCTCTTGGCCCCGACGATCTGCCCATTGACCACCACTCCTGTGAAGAGCAGGGAAGACGATGCCTAAATCTTGGAACACCCCTTAGAGACTTGGAGTTCCATGGGATCAGCAGAAACAGGAACCCCTCTGGCCCCCTGTTTTTGTCATCTTGCCAGCCAAGAGAAGAGAGTAATTTATTATAGCCCCTCCTGATGCTACTGCTCATCCCTTTAGCGTGTCAGCCTGGTGGGAACTGGTGTTAGGTCTAGTGCACTATGGGCTGATTCATAAGCCATTGCTTATGTGAAACTGCTCTCTTATATGCTTCTGCTTATTGCTGTGTGTGAAGAGCGCGGAGCGGTGGAGGAATGGTACCACATCTCCAAATACTCATTGCTCCAATTGCATGTGCTCCAAATACTCATTAACCTGCTTCCAAATACTCATTGCTCTTCACTTGTATTCCAGAACGAAATACTGATAGGTAAAGCCCTCTGAGGAGAAGAGGCTGATTCCCTTGGATTCCTTTGGGATTACACTTACACATTTTTATTCCCTGCCACTAGGGATGCATCCAGTTTTATTTTCTTTGTACCCATCTACTCCTTTAAAAAGATGCATAAATGGAGAGGAGAGGAGAGGAGAGGAGAGGAGAGGAGAGGAGAGGAGAGAGGAGAAGAAGTGAGGAGAAAAGGAGAAAGAAAAGGAGAAAAGGAGAAAAGGAGAGAAGAGGAGAGGAGAGGAGAGGAGAGGAGAGAGGAGAAGAAGTGAGGAGAAAAGGAGAAAGAAAAGGAGAAAAGGAGAAAAGGAGAAAAGGAGAGAAGAGGAGAGGAGAGGAGAAGAGAAGAGAAGAGAAGAGAAGAGAAGAGAAGAGAAGAGAAGAGAAGAGAAGAGAAGAGAAGAGAAGAGAAAAGAGAAATCCTCACCCATTGTGGAGATTTCCCCACCCATCTTGGTTTCTTTACCAGTGTTTGGCCATCCTCAGTGTGAAAAAGTTTTCCCTCATAGCTCACTCCTGCTTTCAGTTTCACTGTGCAGCTTGTGTCTGTTGCCTCTTGTCTTTTAGTTATGAATCTTGGAGATGTGTTCAGCTCCATCTTTACCTTCTGATTAGGTGGTTGTAGAGAGCAACAAGATTGGCTAAACCCAGTGACCAAACGCAGCCTCTCCCTCCATGTCCTGTGCTCCGGCCCCATAATCATCTCATCTTGGTGGCCACCACTCAATTTGACCCAGTTTGTCACCAGCTTTCTTGTACTGACAAGCCTCAAACTGGGCACGATACTCCAGATGTGGAGCGAAACCGGCACTTCCCTAAGCCTGCTGGCCATGCTCCTGTGAGCACAGGCTCTTCCCTCTCGGCCTTTCCCTGCTCCCTCTGAACCCTCTCAGACCTGAGAGGGAAAAGTGCTGTCAAATAAAGCATGTTATCTTCCCTTACCGGTACCAGGATCAGAAACCAAGCTCAGGATCTTTCCGGGCTCTGAGTTGATGTTGAAGCAGACGTTCCTTTGGCTCTTGGGCAGGTGTATGATGAAATGGGGGTCATTGTCCACTGAAATATGGGAAAGAAACAAGCATGAGCAGCAGCACAGACCTGCCTGGTGCAGCACACAAAGACTGAGACACTTTCCCTGGAGGATTTTAAGCACTTTTTGGGACTCCTCAGTGAGGACAAGGGCTCTTTCTACCCCTGCAGTAGCTGAGGGAGTTCTTAGGTGCTCCTCACCAAAGCCCCTCAGATGCTTTCTCTTCATATACTTCTGTTTAAGGAAAGGACATAGCATTGGCTTGAGGAGCACCAGTGGTTTAAACTGGTCAGCTGCACATCAGGGTGCCATAGGCTCAACCTGGAGTTATA
The DNA here is from genome assembly GCF_033815535.1 of Pezoporus flaviventris. Taxonomy (NCBI): domain Eukaryota; kingdom Metazoa; phylum Chordata; class Aves; order Psittaciformes; family Psittacidae; genus Pezoporus; species Pezoporus flaviventris. The sequence goes on along the minus strand of NW_026892597.1, from coordinate 664,436 downwards.
GAAGCCAAACTTTATCTCTTCATGATGGAAACCAGCCTCCAGGTGAGACCAAGGCCCCATCTGGACACCAGACAGACGGGACAGGGACACATATTTGAGGCTTACATCCGGGGCAGGACCTAAGGCATGGAAAGCAGGATTGATTTGGGTGACACCTCTGTTCAATAACATCCACCCTCCCATGCCCATCTGTTGTCTGTTCCTAGAAGTGACACACTGCCAGGACATCACATCACTGCCTCAAACTAAGAAGCTCTCAGATGCATTACAAGTCCATACAACCATACAGATGTTGGGTAAAGATACAGGCTGACTATCAGCTCCTCTGGGGGATACAGTCCCTGCCCGTACTTAGTGTTGCCTATGGGAATAGCCAATCCAGCTTCCATTCAATCAGTGCTCTTCCTCATCTTTTGGACCTCTTTAACTCCTTCCATGCACTAGACAAACCCTAGGCCCTTGACCAGGAATGACTTTGCAGGAGGCAGTGGGGTGGGTGCCCTCCAAGGGTGAAGGAGCTTTTGAATGTCTTGTATCTTTTAAATACACGAAGCCTCTTGAACATAGCCCTCAATAATTTTTCCTTATTCTTTCCTCATGCTTGATCTTCCTGAAGGTGCTGTCCAGGCCTGTCCCGATCAACAGTTCCAGGGACAGAAATACAGTACCAAATACACGTATTAGTGGACAGGTAACTTTGCCTTGCTCACCTTCTTCTCCAGGCAGTTTCTCGACTAACCAAACCCTTAGATTAACCCCTGAGCTATGCCGAGGGGGAGTTTGATAGCTCTTTGGTGGCTATGTAACTACCCAGCTCTGCACACAGGCAGAGCCCCACGGTCACTGCAGTTACACCGCTTTTACAGGCGCTGGCTCTCACAGCTGGTTTGTTTAAGCAGGCACTAACCGGTGCAGGGTCCCTCAGCCACCGGCGTTCGGAGGTTTTTATGGACCACAGAACATTCATCTGTAATTCACAACGGGGGGAGCGTCACAAGAGCTCTGCTACTGCAGAGAAGCTGAGTGAGGGCTCAGTTGACAGCCTCAGCTGCAGGGCAGCATGCAGCAGAAGGTGGAGACGCTGGGATCCTATTGGAATCAGAGCATGGTTTGGGCTGGAAAGGACCTCAAAGCTCCTCCATTCCCAATCCCTGCCATGGGCAGGGACCCCTTCCACTGGAGCAGCTTGCTCCAAGCCCCTGTGTCCAACCTGGCCTTGAACACTGCCAGGGATGGGGCAGCCACAGCTTCTCTGGGCACCCTGTGCCAGCGCCTCAGCACCCTCCCAGGGAAGAGCTTCTGCCTAAGAGCTCAGCTCAGGATCTAAGCTAAGTCTCATGCTTGTATCTCAGAGCATACTTTGCAGGTTCACATATTCAGAGTCAAAATGACTCAGTACTTCATAAAGAAAAGCTGGCTCCTTGGGTGCTGGATGTTAGCAGAGGCTCTGTCAAGGACCCTTCACACTGATGTCCTCTGCAATAGCAGTGAAGTAGCTTTAGCAGCTAGTCACAGCAGTGCGTTTATTCTCTTGCAGACTAACCCCCTAAATGAAGATACGGCTTTTACACGAATCCAGCAAGCTCAGCAGGAAAAATTAAGACAATTGACGGGCTCCTCCATCGTTACTGTGCTTGGCATCTTGCCACAGAACCTGAAGTTCCGAAAGTAACCAGTAGCTTTGGTTCTATCACTTTTATTTGTGTATCGGGTGATGAACGATGCTCTCTGGTGTTTCTCTGCAGAGAAATACTGTAGCTCTTACCCCTGTTTATGCTCAGAGAGGACACTGGAGGACTCCTTTGCTCAGGCATGAAGCTGACTGGTACAGCTGTGACGTTGGCCCAGGGGGGGATACCTTTGTTGTTATTGGGTGCATTTGGAGTTAATCCTAAAGTACCTGTTGAAGGAGAGTCGTAAGTAGGTTTTTGTTCTTGCTGACACATTTAATAGTGTAATGTTTAAAGCAGTGCTGTAGATCAGAGCCTCATGTTACACCAATGTAAAGAAGGCACAAAACTCTTTACAACAGACAGATGTGTGTGAGGAAGTTGGGATGCATTTACCCCACCGCCTCCATCAGAGATATATGACTTGCTAGGGCAGTTGAGCTAGCCATAAGCTATGCAGGACTCTTTCTGCATGCCCTAGGATGACCCACATCAATAAAGCTGCAAATAAGTGCAAGCATTTACTATACCATCCCTTAACGTGTCCCCTCCTGCTAGAGTCATCCTGCCTTTGCCGTGATGGAGGCAGGAGAATGCAGTGTATTCTCTCTTCCACTTAGTTCGTAAAACAAGATGATCTTCAGTGCTCCATTGAACTTGGTTTGTTTCATATGTTGGGCTGGAAGCAAGAAGAGCTGAAGCAGGGCATGTATTCACATCTGCTGGCCCTGCTCTGAAGAGGAGTAAGGGGAAAAAGGAGCTGGGGGACAGCAGCAGGACAGAAGATTGCACAGCTGGATCCAAATCTCTGTTGGCATCTTCTTTCTTGAAGCCCTAATTGAAGCCATAGGCAGTGTTGTTTCCATCAGCACAGTTAGGTGTGAATTCAGTGCAGACAGTACAGGAACCAAACCCTGCACAGAGACTTCTGATTTTCCACGTCAGATGAATTTCACAGACTATTATGCATGAAGCTCTCCCATGCACAGTGTCTGGCATGATAAAGAACATTTAGTCCTTTGAGAAGTAAGTGATTTCAGTGGAAGGTGGGTTCTCTGGCTATGAAGACAGTGCAGCTCTTATGGGAGTTGCATGAGGACAGGCAGGAAAACCTCTTTCAGATTACCCATTCCATGCCTTGTATATGCCAGCTTTTTGGTACAGTCCATGTACTGCACAATCCTAAGCACAGACTTACTTTGATATTGCTTTTACAATCTCTGTCCTCTGCTAAGCTTCAAGAGACGTGTCCCACTGTCCCCGAAATCCACAGATGCCTTGACCCTGATTTCAGTGTTGTTAAGTTTTGACTATTCCATCAAACACAAAGACACAAGAACCTATATTAAAATTACTCAAATCCTCTACATCATCTAAATCAGGATAATTATGGCCTGAATTAGTCAGCTGGTGCCACTGTCATGAATTCATTATACATGACTGCAACACATGCTATTTCTGTGCTGAGTGATTTGGTGGCTGTGGGTGGTAGCATGTGGTAGAAATGACTTCATTTCTCTTTGGGTCCCAGCTGCAGACTTTAAAAATGAAGAACAAATAAACCTAAAAATACCAATTGGCAGACATCAGAACCCCGTTTCATTGAGCCAGAATCAGGCCATTATTGGAGTTATCCAGGAGCTGGAGGTGTGGGAATGCAGCACGTGCGTGGAGGTTCGTTTCCAGTGCGAAATGATGGAGGGACGATGTTGCTCACTGCTGTGAAGTTGCTTCTTTCCTTCAGAGCCACTTGTAAACTCTCCCATTTATAAATGGGTTTTACTTCACTACACGCGGTTGTTGAAGCTCATCTTTTACTTTCTTTGCATCACGCTGTCAGTGCTCTCTTGATAACAACAGTTGTGCTTTTTGAAACCCTTGACTTGTGAGGGTGCAGAGCAGCTGCTGTTGGGTTCCGTCGGAAGCACATGGCCGTGCAGGGGTGACTTGGGATATGCTGAATGCCCACAGATGTCAACAGCTATTGCTTTGAGACTGACTCTACTGGAGCAGCCAACCCCGCCTCTTTTGGCTGGACATGAGGCTGTGTAACAGGGACCTTGGAACATGTATTGAAGTAATGGATTTAAATACAGAAGTTAATTAATAAGGGACTCTCTTGTTCCGACAGCTCAGATTCCCCGTGTCCTCCTGGCTGATTTATAACAATCTTAGGAAGCTTCTGAGGCTTAAAAGTGATGCTAAAATATTGTTTAGTCAATTCTACAGGGAACTAGACACATCTGTCCCCTAAGAAGACGTACAGCTTGTGACATTGTAGACTAATTGGAAACCTCATCATTGCAGTGTTGTCACATTCAGTCCTCACTGAAGCCAAAGGCTCCAAAATGCACTTGTGTAACAGGGTGCTCTCAAACTGTCTGAAGATACGGTCAGCTTTCATTGAAAACACAGGCTACTGTATAAGCCCGAATACCTGGAGTGACCAATGAGCATAGATGCTCTTCCAACTGAAGAAGAACAAAGCCAAAATGAGAGGCTGAGTAACAAACAGAGACACTGACCTGGGCAGCAGCCCCTCCTGGGGTCTTTGGGCTGGTCTGCCAGCATTATCTCATCCTTCTCGGCGTTCTCTATCAGCATAGCTGTGAAGGGGGTAACAATATGATGGTCAAGAGACATCTGTAGGATGGATTTGGTGATGTTTCTCTTCAAAGCTGCGGTGGGGGCTGTGTTTCTGGATGGAAAATAAAACAGAAGGCATGGTTAGCAGCTCTATGGGGCAGCTGCTCCGCAGAGTGCTCCCAGAGCCAAACTGATGGTGTTGCAAGAAGGAAAGGCTGATGGCCTGTGTGAATGCACTCTCCATAAGAAGACCATTTTTGGCTTCTGTGGGCTTTGGCCTGGACTCAGAGAAGCCCAGTTCATCTCCTGGTCTCAGCAGAACTCTTTCTGCTTCAGAGGGCATTCATCCTGAACTGCTGCATAGTTTTTACTCAGGCTCCATGAGGCAAATTTCCCATTAGTTTCATTCACTCAGCCCCACGGCCAGGTCTGTCAGTCCCTTATTCCTCTACTTAACCGTTCCCAAACTCTGTTCCCTGATATCTGTGAGTGCTGAGAGGAGGAATGTGCCTGAAGGCATCACCTACCTTTATTTCCATGTATTCACCTTCCCCATTGGAAACCCTGATGGTTGTGGAACACCTCATGGCTGTGGTCTCAGAAAGAACCATATTACTCTCAAGCTTCTCTTGCTTCCCATCACAGACCACATTTCTCCTCACCTCTCTGCCAGCATCTGGTTGACAGTCAGATAGGCCCACAGCTTCCTAGTGAAGTCAGGGTCTGCGTATTTGTCTTTCTTCATGAAGCCATCCAGCTCCTCAACATCTCGCAGGGTTTCCATGACTAGCTCTGCATTCGCCTGTGCAATTAATGGGTGATAAAGATGATGGAGAGTGAGCCAGGAGAATGTGGTAGCCTTGAGTTCTCCTTCTAGCACGATGGCATTAAGGACACCCTCTGGCTCTGCCCAGGTTGCTTCTAGATCAGAAAGTCCCAGCACTGTTGGCCTGAGTGCCATGGGGAGGGGGGCGGTACAAGAGGGTCTTCTGTTAAAGGCACTTATGTGACAGTGGAGTAAAATAGGTGAAGGAGCCGTCAGCAGTACCCAAAGAGGGTCCTACCACCTGCCAAAAGAACAGAGCTCTGCTCTCCCCCCCTCAGACCTTTTCACACCCAATTGCTATTGAGGAACAGGAACCAAATTCCACTTTTTCCTGCAGAGCCGTGGACTGCTCCATGTTTTGTCAGGATATTGAACGTGTTTGGGTTTTTTCCTACCAAATGGCATCTCCTAAGCCCTGTAGGAGTGCGGATATTTTGGTTCCTCCTCAGAAAGAGGGATCTGGATGTAGGATTCCCACCCCACCTCACTCCACCTTGAAAAGCAGCCCTGAAAACATGGGAAAGGTCTCATCACACATGCCACAAGACAGAGCATAAAAGCACAGCACTAGGACTTGATGCAATGTAGATCCACCAGCTTGAGCTCCCCAGGAGTGGGATGTTCAGCCATGAAAGGAGCCTTGCTTGGGGATCAACCATAAGCCTTCACAAAGCATGAAGGGAGGACTCCATAGTCTTGGTCTGGTTTGCAATTGAATTTAGTATGGCTCATATATTAGAAGGAAGTTCCTCTGGCAGGCTGCAGGTTGCAGGTAGCAACTATTCACTGCTGTACTTGAAGTTATTGTGAGACACTGGTGGACAAACATCCCATGAGTTTCCTGATGCTCCCACCCGGAACCCAAATGGACAACCAACCTCCAGCAAGGAGGACACAGGAATGAATGAACCAGCCCAAAGCCCAGGAGCAGGTAACCCACGGACACCTCCGCTCACCGCGGTCGCTGTGACAATGCTTTCCAAGTGCTGCAGGTTTTCTGTGTCCACCTTCCCAGCCACAACTATCTCTGAGCCACCAAAGTAGTTGTGGAAGCTGCTCTGGGTGACGTCTGACACTGACTCCTGGGGGTAGTTGAACTGAATCTTCTTCAAGAGTGGGGTGGAGACCTGGTTGTAGAAGTTCTGGGGTGGAAGGAGACAGAAGTGAAGTGAGTCTGTTGTACCCAGCACAACCCTCCCACGTGCACCACTTACTGAAGGGACAGCAGGTGACAAAACCTGGAGCCCTGATGGGCAAGTGGGCCTCTCCTGGCTCCCGAGAATACAGACTTCTTTATACTTGGACCTTAGTACACTTGCAAGAGGGTATAGCAAGGGGATCTGGTCCAATCCAAAAGATCTGGTGGAAGTCAAAGGATGGTCAGAGCCCACGGGCTGTGTTCTTCCGAGATCTATAAGGCTTGAACACAAGTGAATATGGGCCTGACTCTATTATCAGGTTGGTCAGCTCTTGGCTACTGTGCAAGACATGCAGCTGCTTTCTGCCTAATTCTTGCCCAAAACTAGACCTGTGTCTCACTTGTATTCAGTTCTCTGCTGCAGAGGGTCCTCCCTTTTCTCTTGTGCCTGGCTGATGTGAATTGGGGTGTGTGCACAGCTGGGTTTTACATATGAGACCAGGGAGGGAAAACAGGTACCAAATAATACTATGGGTGGAGGCTGTCTCATACTGAGGGGCTCCACTCTCAGAGCTGCTGTTTGGCAGAGCACCGTGTACTGTGTCCTGTCATACATGTGCTGGGAAAGAAGTAGGAGAAACCTGCATAGGGGCTGATGCCAGTGAAGAGAAACAGAATAAGGATGAGAGAGTTTGCTCATCAGTAATTGCTGCTCAGATTTGGAGCCAGAGCCTCCTAGAATTGAACCTTTTCTTACTCCGGAAAAGTTTGGATTATCATTCAGCATTCATAGCCAGGCTTTTTTTTTTTTCTAGTGCTGAAGCAGCCTCAGGTAAAATCCAGGCCTTAATTTTAATTCAGAAAATCATCCTTTTTATGGTTAGGACTGTTTTATAGAACAGAAATGCTACACAGAGAAGTAAAGTGTGTATTACGGCTGCAAACCTTGTAACCAGCAGCCCTTGAGCTGATACCTGATTGCCATCTTGCAGGGCTCTCCCAAAGAAAGAATGCTTTTAGTGCCCCACACTGTGAACCTACAGGAACTCTGTGGAGTTACCCAGCTGCAGAGCTGTGAACAGAACGGGAGGGTTTCAGAGGCAGTGGGCCAGAAATGCACCTTCATTTGGGCAGAAGTCTCCTGATTGCCAAAAATCCTCTGGGCCATGCCGCGGTTGTCGGTTGCGATTCTCTGCAGGAAATCGTAATCTACATCAAACCCGATGCCAAGGCAGAAGAGAGAGAACTCATCTTTGATGCTCTGCTTCACGTTCTTCTGGATCGTTGTCAGCTTTAGCTCACCTTGGAGGGACACAAAGGGCGATATCCATCTGAGCAATGGAAGAAGCCTCCATCCATGTAAACGCATTCATGCTCTTCCAGTGTTTCTGATTCTCTCTTAGAGAACTAACCTGCACAACTAACCCAGGTGCTGAGTCTTCCTTTTGCTTTACCTGCAGTGACATTTAAGCTTCTCCTGGATGGAGATTAGCAAATTGGTTCTATTGAAATTGTTTCCTTTGAACTCTTTGGTTTTTGGTATCTAATGCATATTCTTTGTCTATCCAGGCCTCATTAACTTCTTGGGGAGTTTGTAATTGGAACACATCTGGACTTCTTACACGCTTACTACTTCAAGCTCTCTGAAGACTAAGACATCTCCATAAAGGTTTTACTTGTTTCTTATACTCAAGATGTTCTCTGCCACCATTGGGACTGACTTTTTAAACATCAGCCTCTTCTGGGCTGGCAGCTTGCAGTAAGTGAGTGCTCTCAACCTGTACCAACCACAGTCAGAATTAACTTGCTTTCTACTTGATTTTCCTGATTTGGATGTTGTTTGTGGGACTACATAGATCTTTGTGGGCAAAGATCATTGGAAGAAGCTATTTTTCCTAAGGCTATTGTGATTACCTCTCCTACAGGACTTGTTCACCTGTAATTGCAAGAAGTGGATCACTTGCATGACATAATCTTTTCCAAGCTTCCCAGCAAAGCCCCATAGCACCTACAGCACTTGGTAAAAGAGCATCACAAGCATTGGAAGAAAGTGGAATAGAACTTTTTTAACTTACTGTCAAGTGTCTACATGCTGTGTGCTTTTCTCAGGCTAATCCCACTGTTCTTTCTTCTCACCTAAAGCAGGATCCTTACCTACTGTCGGGTCTCCATCAGACACCAATACAATCATGGAGACTGAGTTAGGGTCCAACATGCCTAAGTTCTGGGCTTCGTTGAGGATGAATGTGGCTCGGAGAAGAGCTTCATTGATATTTGTGCCTGTCAAAGACATAATGAAGAAAACAGTTTTGATTCTTGTTGAGTTTCTTGTTGAATCCAGATGAGTTCTGAGATTCTAGTGGAATTAATCAGCATGGACCAGACCTGAGACTGAAGCAGCAAAATCCCTCCTATGTGATGCTTACAGCACATCTGCTTGCACTGTGGTTCCTTTTTTCATCCCAGGCTGTCATCTTTATGTGTTCCCACCCGTTCCTCATCACTAATTCCAGTGGGACCATTTGTGGTGTTGGGAACTATTTGCTGTGGGCAAATCATTTGCAGGCAGATGATTGAATGAGAACATGAAGAAACTTTCTTTTCTGGCATCAGCCTGCTCTTTGGTTATCTTGATCGGAAAAGAAGAGGTAGATATTTATTGAGCCTATCTAAAGGCTTGGCTTGTGCACAGAAGGGATAGAATAAGAAATCAGCATGAGGGAAACAGTATATTCAAAGTAATTTCTTTGTCAAGAAAGCAAAAAATAGTGGCTTCAGAGACAGGATAATAAAATGCTGCTTTGCAAAATGGCTTTCCTGGATGGGAGCAGGTCTGTTACCTATTCTATCAGTCCTTTTGGGGTAACAAAGCCAGGCTTATGAGGCACTCATATATCCAACGTGGATCCTATTCCCAGCACACTGATGATCTCGGGCAAGTCTATAACTTCATGTTGATTCTACCTTTTATGTTGCCAGTGAAAGCTCCTTGAAATGAAGGTGCCACACCACCAGAAGGCTCTGATGTTTGGGAGAGCCTTCCACACACTATCAGTGTACAAAGAACTGAACAAATAAACACAACTGCGCTTCAGGGAGCAATAGATTGAAATGATCATAAGCCCCTTCCGTACAAACAGCCCAAGCACTTACAAATGAAGCATCCAAAGTGCTGTAAGGCTGAAAAAGGGAACTATCATTATTTATCAAAAAGGGATGAAGGCACAAAACATGTGGACAATTTGCCCAAGGTGGCATTTAGTAGATCATAGAATCATTTAGGTTGGAAAAGACCTTTAAGATAATCAAGTCCAACCGTTAACCCAGCACTGCCAAGTCCACCAATGAAAAAGTCCCCAAAAGCCACATCTGCAGGCCTTCTAAATACCTGCAGGAAGGAGGACCACTTCCCTGGTCCTGTTGGCCACAATATTTCTGATATAAGCCAGGATGCTCTTGTCTTTCTTGGCCATCCGGGCACGCTGGCAGCTCATGTTCAGCCAGCCATCCACTGGTCCTTTCGCACTGAGCAGCTTTCCAGCCACTTTTCCCCAGGTCTGCAGGGGTTGTTGTGGCCCAAATGCAGGACCCAACAAAGTCCAATCTAAACACTCGCTAACATAGAGGGCTACCCCGCTTCCTCTCCTTCCTTTCCTGTCCCTTCTGAAGAGTTTATAGCTATCCATGGCAGCACTCCAGTTGTGCCAGTCATCCCACCATGTTTCCATGATAGCAATTATGTCATAGTTTTCCTGCTGCACCATTGCTCCCAGCTCCCCCTGTTTGTTACCCATGCTGCGTGCCTTGGTGTAGATGCACTTCAGTTGGGCTGTTGATCCTGCCACCTTTTCCTGGGGAAAAGTCCTAATCGCTACATGACCATTCTCAGGCACATCAATAACCCTTGTGTCTTTGCTGCAGCACTGATCTCCATCTATCACGGTGTGGTGTGCCATTTACAGCCAATGGATACGCTGGAATTGGGCTACTTATGGTCTGCTTTACAAAGGCATGAGTCAGCCTTGTTTTATCTCCCTGCTTATGACAGGGGGGTTGGAACTAGATGATCTTTAATGTCCCTTCCAACCCAAACCATTCTATGATTCTGTGATATTTGGGATCCGTAAGGCTGGAGATAGACACAGATTAAAGGCAGCTGTTCGGTGGTCTATGTTCTATCTGTCTTGGCTTAATCAGTAGAAGGAAATGCCAGCCCATTCCCTAACAAGAAACTGGAATCCTTGCTCTCCTTTAACCCAGGGCAGGCTTTTCCCATCTTAGGGATCAGATTTATTGGTAGGAATACCCTGCCAATCTGAGGCTTGTCTGAAGTACCCATTCCTGTGATATCTGACTTCCACAAGCACCTTGCAATCAAAACCTCATACCCCCGTTGGGATGGATTGTCTGGATGTACTTCTTAGCTTCTTCAACCTGCGATGGGGTGGCTGAGACTAAATTATCCCTCCAGCATCGGACGTTGTGGTTGAAGTCGATAAGGGAGAACTGATCAGCAGCACGGAGCTCACTCAGTATTGCCTTCATGGCCTCGATGGTCTGAGAAGAAAGTTAAGGAAAGATGAGTTTATGCTTCTTGTTGCTGAAAGCATGTTCTTAACTTGTGGCTGTAGGCAGAGAGATGCCTTTGATGAATAAGAACATGAGTACTGGAATCCAGAGCAGCATCTGCTATCCAAATCTCTCCTGTTTCGCACTTACATAAAGTTGAACTTTTCACCAAAGAATCACATTAGAAATACAATTAGCAGGAATTCAACTCAACCCATCCTTGCTTAACTCCTGCTGATGCAGGTGAGAGACAGAAACAGTGTGTGTGACGTGGTTCAGGAGATAGGAATTGCTCGTATCAGCTCAGGAGGCTTAGCTCTGCCTGCAATGCTGCCATTTCAGGCCGGGTAACATCTGTTTGGAGACGTGTGATTTAAACAAGTGACAATTAAGCTGTATCCAATTGTGTAGCATCGATTTCCCCAAGGAAGCAATATGCCAGGCAGTAGTATTGTGCTCCAAAACAAATTCAAGTATATCTAGATCATCCCTAACCAACGCTTGTCTAGCCAGTTCTTAAAGACCCTCAGTGACACACGATAGGCAATCTCCCAAACTCCCCTCTCAGCGGTACAAAGCTTTTCCTAATATCCAATATAAATCTCTCCTGTATATCCATCCGATTCCATCTTATTCTACCCTGGGTGGGCACGAATGTCAGTTGATGAGTTTCCCTTTTAGAACAAGTGTTCACGTATTTGGAGGCTGATTATGCCCCTCCAAGTCTTTTCTTTTGCAGAGTAAATCATCTCGTGTTTTGCACTGCCCTCCCCATCTCGTGGGCTACGTTGTCTAAACAACGCTTACTGCTCTTCAGCAGGCTGCCAGCAATGTCCACAGCTTTCAGAAAGCAGGGAAAGCCTCTCCCTGCTGAGGCTTTCCCAGGATTCACGAGAGGAGGTTAGAACCTTTGCATTTGTCATTTGTCAATCAAAACTTAAATCTACAGCTAAAATCCGTGTTCCGATGGCATCACCTCTTCCTTAAAACATGGAAGGAGCATCGCAATAAAGAGTAAAATCATGAAGTCTTTGATTCACCATGGATTTTCCTATTTCAGTGAGAGTAGAGCTTGTCATTCTGACTGCCAGCCTGCTGCAGGATTCAGTGGTAAGGCACATGCAAAGGTTGGTAGGAGGTTCATTTTGCAATAGAGGTCAAACACTTACTTGTTTCATTTTCAGTCCCCACATTGAGCCACTGACATCTATCACAAATAAAATGTTTTTGGGCAGAGGATCAAGATTTTCCGGAGCAAAGAAGTGAATAAAATAGCCATTAAAAATCTGCAAAGTGAAATCACAGTGAAGTGAGCTGTAGTAAAGATGTCAGAAAACTCAAGACAGTAACAGCAGAAAGTGTTCTTCTTCTTTATGGGCCAATTCTAACTTTCAGCTCTGCACAGCTTTGTAGCCTTCTGTACTTTTTATGTACCTTTTATATACCTTTATATACCTTTTATAGTCCATAGTCTTTACTTTTCATCAAGGAAAGCAGAGCCTGCCTCTCAGACAACTGCCATGCCTTAGCATAGGAAGGAATGAAAAACATTGTAAGACTGTTCTGTCTGTAATAATTCAATCCCATAATTCTGCTTCACGTTAACATAAAAATAGTGATGTTCTGGTTGCCTCCTTATGATGTATTGGTACAACATCCAATGATGCTGTCTTCTGATCCAACAATAAATCATCAGAGTGCTGATAGGTATAAAAGACATTGGGTTTTGGATAAGGCAGGAATGGGCTCCTGACTGTAAGTAGGACCATGTCTTAGTCATAACTTAAATAAATCCATTTTTCCCACTTAAAATCTCTCTGTTCTTTCAAATGGAAATGGAGCTCTTTCTCATGCTTATTCTCCTGAACATGAATTTTATTTAGCAGTTCTTGGATTCAGGGATCTCCCATCCCAGTTAAATACTTACTTCCAGTTCTCCACCCGTGGTTTCCCTGTTCACATCATACTGCACCACGAAGTTCCCATCTACTGCTGTGGATGAGCACGTGGGGCATTTTCGTTGTTGAGCCATTGTGGGCTTGAAAGAAACGTGAGCCTTGAAATGAGAAGAGGTCACCAGTCAGTCCGGCGCTGTGTGAGAGGTGGGCCATTGACACAGAGGGAGTTCATCTGCTCATGAAATATCCTACTCCACTGAATGCTTTTCTTCTTTCTTTATTTGTGCTCTTAGTTTAAGTGGAAAATGGACTTTGGCAGTAAGGTTTGCCTGGACATGCTGATTCAGGGGTAGCAACTGTGAAACAAATGAGATGACCCATCCAGAGCACCAAATATTTCAATTAGAGCTGTGCAAACCATTTGTAGTAAATAGTGTGTTGTCGTTTCTAGTAAGTCATGTTTTTTACTGGTTTAAATGATGTATGATTTTATCAACATTCTTAATAGCTTTTTAATTCATACTTTTCCAAAATAAGAGCTTTCAGCTTGTCTGTAAATTGAGTACTAGGAACCCTTTTCATCATAGAATAGTTAGGATTGGAAGGGACCTTAAGCTCATTCAGTTCCACCCCCCTGCCATGGGCAGGGACACCTCACCCAAGACCATGTCACCCAAGGCTCTGTCCAGCCTGGCCTTGAGCACTGCCTGACTGGTTATGCAGACTCAATTGATATATGTATATTTTCAAGGCCAGGATGGACACAGCCTTGGGTGCCATGGTTTAGTGTGAGGTGTCCCTGCCCATGGCCTGTCACTGCAGTCCCTCTCCAGAATCCTTATAGACAGACTTTCTGGCCTGATTCGCATATCCTGCATTAAATGTCTATGTAAGAGTGTCTATGTAAGTGTACCCTCCCAGAGTCACTGCTTAAAGCTGTTTGAGACAAATGTCTCTACTGTTGGAGGGTTTACTTATAGCCAAGAGCTATGCTGGATAAAACTAGGACAAGAATGTTAAGCAATAGAGCAGTTCTAGAATAAGTCCCTCTGCAGATGTTCTCAATTCAAACTGAAATTATGGAGTTATTCCAAAATGGTTATTCCACTTGATATTCATCACTTACCTTTTCCACATCCACCAATCTCAATGCATTGCTCTTTCAGAATAACAAATCGAAAGCTTTGCACAGAGGTGGATGGACACTGTTTCTGTGTTGCTGTCACAGTAGGATTTGAGCATCTTGTACATGCATTTAGGTATCAGTAATGAAGACACTACAGTTTTTCTTGCCGTATTTTTACAGGTATGAGAAAATGCCAAGGCTGCATTGGAGCAAGTGTGAAAACTGAAGCTTTTCATGCTGCTTCTAGTCTATGACTGTTACCTTTTTCTCCCCCTTGGAGATGGTGGTGATTCCATCAAAATGATCTCCAAGTGAATTAGGAACATGCACATAGCGAAGTCCCTGTGGCTCAATGATGCGGACATCCACCTAAAGGCAGGAAGAGAGGACCTTTAGTATGGAGCACTGCCAGTGTTATACCAGGATCTTATGAACCCTCCACAGCCAAACTCCAGCTGGGGGTGGGTTGCCTTTGAGAACGATCCAGTAGGGCCAGTCTCATTTATGGTGGGGTTCATGTCGAAAGAATAAAAAAGATTTGGTGGAAATGCTCGTTTTTCCTCTCTCTCTTATCCCCTGGGGCAAGTGCTGGGAGAGGAGGCAAGGGTGGTACCATTGCTTATGCTGAAAGCGCAAAAGAAGAGTGAAGTGACCCTGCCTCAGTGCTGCTTTGGGCTGGGAGGCCAAGAGGAACACCAGGTGATGAGTCCTCTTCCTCTCTACTCATGCTATTGACGGGACAGAGAGTATTCTTGCTTTTGTTTGGATAGCCAAGGTGATTTGGAAAATAAGATGAGGTGAGGTCTTTTCCAGCTGTGTTTCTGAACAGTTAGTAAGAGTACTAGTAGGCAAGACATGGCTTGAAACAGATCATAGCCTGCACCAAGGAAACGTGAGCAGCAAACCTTTACATGCAGCTTGTGCTGAAGCCACGACAAGCTCAAGAAGACATTTATGAAACAGACACATAAGAATGGACAGATGGAAATGTCCAGCTACCCCTGTATCTTGCGTCTGTTGATGCATGACAGAGGGCACCTTTGGAGGAGTGTAAGAAAGAGGGTAGGAATAAGATAAGTCATCTTCTGGCAGACAGCTCTGTATTCAGCAAACATCTGCTCTCATAAGACACTATCCTATGGAACGGGCATTACTGTGAAGAGCACTGTTCCAAATAAATAGCAAATATCATTTGTTTTCCTTCAGTTAAGGCAAGTTTACACAAGGGTATATATAGGCCAAGGCTTATTTGCCCGAGTGGTTCTGACATGAGTCAGTCTCGATTTGGAGGATACCCAGCTGTGTCAGCACGAGAGGAAGCAGGACACATTTGCTCCTCGCTTTTGTAGCCACCATAGTTCCTGGGTTGAGGTGTTTAATGCTGGCTTCTCTTTTGCAAGTGACCTGTTTGTACCAAGCCCATATGGAAGGAAGGAGCCATAGGTGAAGTGTCCTGCTGTGGGACTTGTAGGAACCTCGTCTGCTTTCTCAGCGAGGACTCACTCGTTGGGTGCTGCCTGCACAGACCAGCTCTACTTTACCTCCATGTGCTTTGCCAAGCGTCCTGGCTTCACAGACACGATGTGCTCATATGAGCTCAGCCTCCTTCGAATCATTTCATGGTAGTGAAGTTCAAACTGGATCCTTGTCCCTGGGGGCACATTCACTTCGGTTTTGAAGTTTTCCATGTCCAAGGCATTGCTCCTGAAAAGTCAACTGTGGGGTTATTTTGAGAAAATACAATGAGAAAGAGAGCTTCTTTGCATTTTGGTTTAGAGTTATGCATGTGCTGGGTCCGATTCTAACTGTGGCCTACATCAGGGAACTGCAGTTGTCCTTTAGCACCATGTTTTATCAAGCTGAAAGCAGAAACACAAGTTGAGTCCTTGATAATTAAATAGCAACCCATTTTCCTTCCCAGAGCTCCCTCCTCCTGGGACGGGTCACCCTTAGTTCTTCTATGAATAAGTTCAATCCAATTCCCATATGCCAAGGTCTCTATACCTTACTATTCCAGCAGCTTTGCCTTTGGCTTTTGCTTGAGCATACATTTTCCTGGCTTCAGATTTTTCCCGGATTTGGCTGGTAAATGTTATACCATTGACATCCCTAGGAGAGAAAAGCACAGTCAGCTTGCAAAAGCAACAGCCTTGCAATCAATGACTGTTTCTTCACTTTAGGAAAGCACTGGTGAAATCTAAGCTGGTGGGAAATGAAATAATAAGGCTCTTGTTTAACCCCAAAGGAATGAAGTCTGGTTTCCATTAGATCTCTATCTTTTCCCTACCTGCTTTTTCATTTCAAATAGCAGCACTCTTGTACTCTAAGGAGGTTCTTCCCTCCCTTACCTCCTTCACCCTTTCCCTGTTCTTTGGGCTGGCCAAGCAGTTACCAATGTCATGGCTGTTATGGAACGCGGATCAGGACACATCTCCTGACCAGCAAGCTGGCTGCTGCATCTCTGAATGGATACTGAAGCAGATTAGTTTCTTTCTGTTCTAATTTGGGTCTTCTCCTCCCTCCCCTTTGATCTGGTGCCAGCTTGCACAGGAGAGGTGGGAGCTTGGTCTATTTGAGACTTCTGATCTTTTGTCAAATGAAGTTGGCCAATGGCCCAGTAATTCCTGGAGAGGAAGAGATGGATGGACAGACAGTACGATGGCATGACCCTTCTTTTCTATGAGTAAGCCTGTTAAATTTACTTACACTGGAAAATAAGAGGTGTTTTGCTTTTACAAGCAATTCCCTCTCACCACTGAGTCCTGCCAGAGCACAAGGCTGATACCTGCCCACTACTTACATAGTAAAGTTGTCAATAAAAGCTCCTTTGGGGACTTGCACATCAAACACTATGTGCTGGGGCCGTTTTGCGTTATTCACCATTTTGGCTTGGATCATCGTGTTGGCCAACCGTGATGTTATAGTGGATTGAACTTTGTAGCTGTAGAGGCCTATCTTGTCATCGTCCTCCACCTGTGATTGACAAAACGGCTCTGTAAATTTAGGACACAGCAAGAAAAGATGCCCTTGAGGGCAGTATCAATCCCTTTTATAGTCTCAGTGCCTTTTATGCAACTGCTGTTCCTTACAATATGGCAGCTAGATGGGATATGAACTCAAGTTCAGGACACCTCCATATTTTACCTGGCAGTTGTGACAGGATACTCATGTCAATGTAGTTCATTATAACACTTCAGCTGAAAGACAGAATTTATTAAGCTGGAATGTTTTCCTTGCTTTTGACCATGCAATTTTGGAATGCCTCTATTGGTGCAATCCACCATAGAAGGGTACAGAGTAATCTTCAACACCATATACTGAGGAGAAGAGAGCTTACATTTACAATAGAAGTCTTAAATAAAGGAGACCAGAAGCATTAGTTACTGACCTAAATGGTGAAGCTATGGCAGTTGGAGAACAGTATTAAAGTGGTATATTAAGATACTGGTTTTGTCTAATCACTTTGGATGCTTATTTCTTCATATTTACCATACCCTTCTCTCTCCAAGAGCAGTTGTACAAACAGCGTTGTGCAAACAGTGCTCTGTTTAAAGAAAAGACATTAATACCCAACCAGCAGTAAAAACAAGGGCCTGAACAAACAAAAGAATTGATTTCCAAAGAATGGTTAACTAGAAAATCCCTTTGCTCAGGATTATTTTCCATGGAGGAAGGAAAAAACTCACCAGATCGCCAACATACCCCCAGTCGGCTGTGCTGCGCTGGAAAAGGAAAATAGGGAGAACATATTTCAGCAAAGCTAAGAACATAGAATCCTAGAATCATAGAATGGTTTGAGTTGGAAAGGACCTTAATGTCGTCCAGTTCCAGCCCCCTGCCATGGGCAGGGCCACCTCACACTAAACCATCTCACCCAAGGCTCTGTCAAACCTGGCCTTGAACACCGTCAGGGATGGAGCATTCACAACTCCCTTGACATGGACTGCAGGTGTTCCAAGACAGGGATCAGACAGTGGTAACATCTAAAAGCTGCTTTCCAAGATGATGAGAATTGGCTTGAGCTCTCAGGCTTAATGTGCTTACTCCCGTGCATACTCCTTTTGTCTTATTTACATATTTACACATGGGATGTTGGAGTACATCATCTCCCAGCTGTGACGTAGAGGCTATCCAAACCAGGAGAGCTCTCTTGCTCTGTCTTTTATTTCGTGTAGAAAACATTCTCTTCCAGAGCAAACCCATTCTTCCTGGAAGCAAAGCAAGCTGGCAAGGAGTCACACTCAGAAACCGCAGCTTTTAACAGGAAAATTCTTGTTTCATTTTTCTAGGAAAGTGGGGAAACCTCAAAACACACACCTTTTTAGCTCAGTTTGTTTTCATTTACATTATAGAGTCTATGTTTACATTTAGAATATATATTTACATTTTTGTGTTACAGGCAATATGTATGTATAAAAACTCCTATTATGTGATCGATATCATATTTATATACTTGCGTACATGCGGTTCGTTCTCTATGCACTGCTTAGAAGAGCTGAAGCTGCTCATTGATGGTTGGGTTTTCCCCTGCCCTATGAATAGCTCCATTAGGAGACTGCTATGAAGAGGTGGTGACATCTTGTGGCCATTTGAATAATTCTGTTTAATTCCCTGGAATTTAAACAGAAGCAACTGTGGGATGGGATTTGGCTTACCTAGCTCTAGGGGGAGATGCATTGTTTAATGCAGATATCTCCTTTGGTGTTATCATCACAACTAGGCAAGCCCAGCCCTTCAAGGTCGATGGAGTGATCCCCTTCATCTGAAAATGGATACCCTCAAGCATGGTTGCCCTCAACCACACTGACTGTACTGATTAGAGGAGTGGGTACCCAGTGCCATTGATGGTGCCCAAGGGTACCTCCTGGCCTTTAGATGGAGCTCCAGGAGATCATGAGTCTCCTGTAGGTTTTGCATGGTATCTGACACCCATAAGATGTCTTGGACACTGCTAGATCCATGTTTGTAGTCAACTGGATTGAGCCATTCAACTCCATTGACGATAAGAGGGAACTTAGGGAGATGAGTCCAGCTTCTGATGGCTAAATTATAAGCATGTACCAAACATATCAATCCCATGTCAGGTTTCAGTTGCATTTGAATCCAAGAGGACCAAAACCACAGAAGATGCTCACAAAAACTGCATTGGTCATAGGGTGCACGTAAGGCTTTCTATACAGTTACTAAATTCATTTGAATCTACTTAATACACTTACTAGGAAAAATCTTGGGCTGCACAGAAGATGATACATGTCATAGCAAATCATTTTAATGAGGTGATTTTAAGGATCCTTTAAAGCCAGATAGAGAGACTGCAGGATTTCTGTCTGCCTTGGACCACATGTGGGGTTTATTTACTAGCTATGCAAGCTCTACCTGAAACAGCCAGGGATTTCAGGATCTGGAAGCCTGGTGCATCGATCCTTGCTCAGCCCATCCTGACACTCCACAAACATCACTGCGCTGTGATACCAGACGTTGGACAGAGCCTCGGGTGGCATGGCCTAAGATGAGGCATCCCTGCCCATGGCAGGGAGTTGGAGCTCGATGATCTTAAGGTCCTTTCCAACCCAAACCATTTTATGGCTCTACGATAAAGGATCAGACTATGAAGAATGATGTTTCCTATGTTGGGCATAGGAAACATCACCAGCACAAAGACAAATTAAGACTAAACCAACCTTAACTGAAACAAATTTAAACTTGAAAAGATGAAGACCAAGACCTTAGCACAGAAGCCATTTGTTTTATTGTGGCACTTTTCTGTTTCTCAGAAGAGCTTAGGGTTCCTGACTCACTCTACAAATGGTGCTTAAAGCTTTCAAGATACCCACGTCTCCTTCCTTTTTGTGGGGGAAGAGATGAAGGGAGAGGTGCTGATGGAGACATGGGCTTGCCACTTGCACACGGGGTGGTCCAGCACTTAGGATCAAAAAGGCTGCAGAGGGCAGCCGCTCCACAGGAGGCCAGAGCTGCGGATGCTTCAGTTCTGAGCACTGCTGTGCTTACTGAGGACATGGGGTTTGTAGGGACTTCTGAGGCACGTGAGACTTGTGCTGTTTCTGGCATGAGGGTTCACGGCTGATCCTTGCCTTTAAACCACATCCACATCTGATGCCTACGCTGCGTAGGAACAGTACCTTGTGCAGTATCTAATAATGGTAATGAGGATGGAGAGAAGTGCCTTAGAAACTGTGTTAAGGACCTGGTCTGACAGATGCTGGGGCCTCTCTTCAGCTACTGAGGCCTGTCTTCTGCCACCTGTGCTGGCTATAGGTATGGCTGTTTAGCCCTCCATAATGATCTTTGTTCAAATCAGTTTGTGAGTGTTGCAGTCCACCACCAAGACAATACTGCCTGCTTCAAGCTAACTTTCATGCAGGGCTTCTGGCCCTGACTCCTACTGTCCTATCCCTGAAGGAAGAAGCCCTGGTGCCTAAGAGAGGAACACATTGCAAGAGTCAACGCTTTACAGGAGATTGCAGGTTCTGTTTCATCTATGGGATGCCTAGCTTACCATTGCTTCCGTGCTGCAGCCCACAGGCTGCTTCTGGGCTGTGACTCAGTAAAGCAAGGAAAGCAGGTTCAGAGATGTTACAGTGCATTCAAAGGGAACTACTTTTGTACTGGGGCATGAAAAAGGTGAAGAAGCAGATGTGCAGCATGAGAAACTAGAAAAAAGATGCGATCTACCTGGCCTGTCCTCCCAGTTCTTTGAGGTGCTGTTTCCTCATGGAGTCCCTTGTTTTCGTGTGGCTCATTTCCTAAGCAGTTTTTAACAGACTGCCAATTTCATTGCAGCCTCTTCAGATTCCTTTTGGGGATCACAGCCCTTACTGTGAGGTGCAAGAAGAGCAGTTTCCAACCTAAAGCTTGGCAAGGTTTGTATTCACAGTGCTGCAGATGAATCCTGGTCTCTCTGGTTGCATTTATATCCTGGGAGCTTTGGGCTCACCAGGCACCTGATTCCAGCCCTTTCTTCTGTATTTCCTTGTTGTGCTGGTTCTTATGGAGAGGAAACCAGGCAGAACAGTAAGGAACTAGGTGTGATCTCCATGGAGAGGAAACCAGGCAGGTAAAGCACTAAGGAAACAGGTGTGATTTCACCTGGCTCTGAACAGCTAGAAATCAGGATCAAGACTGGGATACACAGAATCATAGAATGGTTTGGGTTGGAAAGGACCCTAAAATCATCCAGTTCCATCACCCCTGCCATGGGCAGGGACACCTCACGCTAAACCATGGCACCCAAGGCTCTGTCCAACCTGGCCTTGAACACCACCAGGGATGGAGCATTCACAACCTCCCTGGGCAACCCATTCCAGTGCCTCACCACCCTCACAGGAAAGAACTTCTTCCTTATCTCCAACCTAAACTTCCCCTGTTTCAGTTTGAACCCGTTACCCCTTGTTCTGTCCCTACAGTCCCTAATAAAGGGTCCATCTCCAGCATCCCTATAGGCCCCCTTCAGATACTGGAAGCTGCTCTGAGGTCTCCACACAGCCTTCTCTTCTCCAGGCTGAACAGCCCCAACTTCCTCAGCCTGTCTTCATACAGGAGGTGCTGCAGTCCCTGATCATCCTCGTGGCCTCCTCTGCACGTGCTACACAACATCCTGCCTCCCAGTCCAGACACAGGCTATCTCCAAACAGAGATAACAGCAGTGCACCATCATACAGAGGTTCACAAGGTTAGCTGCGTTCCAGCCCATGGGGCACTCCATTTCTTTGGTCACGAGGACCATTGGCACACCTGAGACACCGTATTTTGGGAATTACTCAGGAGCAAGGATTTTTCACAAGAATCTGGACCTAGAAAACAATTCTTTCGGTTCAGACCTAATTGATAGGGTCCTAAGAGGAGTTCTTTGTCGTGTTGCCAATGGGCTAGTGACTGTAGGAAAACATAGTGCTAAACCAGTGATTCAGAAGACAGCCTTCCTGTAGTGATGATGTGCCTAAGTAACTATGTGCCTGCTTTGGGCCCAGAGTTGCTGTCTCGAGGTGTTTCACATAGCTCGGTTTAGACTCATTTAGTAATACTTTATTGTAACATAAGAGTAACTCATTCTATAGCTGGAATCTTAGTTCTACTGCTTTGCAAAGACTCATTTGATAGGTAGAGGATGAGAAATAATAGATGGGAATATAAGGAATAACTGGGGAATATATGGGAATATAAGGAATATATGGGAATATAAGGAATATATATTAATAATATACAATATAAGGAATAATGAAACCATTGGTAGAATTGGAAATTACTGCATGTATATGCCTTTACACTACGTATCTGGAAAGCTGGGGAACAGAGGCAGCTAGGAATGAGTGGGCTACCTGCAGGACTGGAAGGTTTCAGCCTCCATTGCCAGTGTCTGAAGTGCTTTCCCATTTCCTCATGGAAAAACACCACCAATATCAATGGATTTTTCCCACAGACAGTTACTGACAAGTATCTCCACTGTATAACGGTCCTTAGGAGCACATGTATGGAATAAAGCCTTGCGCTAGGTACTGCACAAAGGATAGTAGCAGTCCTTATCCCAACAAGAGATATGGAGGTCTCAGTGCACATAAAGACCTGCTGGTCCCACCTGATTGCACGCTCACAGCCTTTGACATGGAACAAGCCACCTGGAGAGAGCTCCCAGCCATTCTTGCTCCCTTGTTTGGAGCATTTCTGGGTACTGTACCTGGTACCTGCCATTTCTCGTCCTGGAGCTGGAAGGAAATCCATCAATTTCTAGGTCAATCAGGTTCTCCACTTCCTAAAGGAGAAAGAAAGGCAGACATGTTGCTGCTGCCTTACTGTTTGATTAATCACTCCATTTATTATTGATTAGCATTCTAATAGAGTTCCAAAGGGAATTCACCTCCCCTTGGTGCAAATGGGGAGCAGAGGCACAAACCACCTCAGACCAAAATGCTGCATCCTCATACATTCAGCTACTCTCTATGGCCAGCTAGCTCTACATACTCCTATAAGATCATGACCTTTACCATCATTTTACAACCTTTCCTTCTGAAACAAGCAGTAATATTTAACCCACTGAAATGCAAGCGGCAGGTTACCATCAGGATGGGTCTGGTCATTGTAACCACAGCATTCCAGATACTGATCTCACTTAAACCAACAAGTTCAGGGAATTTCTACTTAAACAGTAAAAATTGCCTCTGGTTTTATACAAACATACCTGAGAACTATATCTGTCCTCTTGGCAGCAGAGGAACATCAGGGCTTTTCCAAGCTGCATTTATTCAGTTGGAGGCAATGCTTTTACAGCACAGCAATACTCTCAGTAAATTTTGTTAGCAGTTTAATTTATAGCAATAAAACTATTTAAGTACATGAGTTCTTCTCCAACTTTTATGATAGAATACACACAAAGGCTTGGACAATATTAACTTGAAATGTATAAGCACATTGCTGTTAAACTGGTACAGCATCTACGGTTAGAAAGGACCACAGGTCCGGAATATTTTTCCTGGGAATGACAAACTCAGGATAAAAATCTCAGCACAGCATGAAAAGTGCTGTAAGAGGAAAGAAAAAGAGGATATCCCTGCTCACTAATTCCTTTTGTTAATCTTGCAAAGGAAAAGAAAGCTTCTCAGCGTCCCTGCTTCCTTCACAGAAATGCTGCAATGCAGCCATGGGGAAATGGGTGCAGACACCCAAATCCGAGATCACCTGAGGCTGGGGGCTCGAACTTGAGTCAGAGCTGTAATTGTGCTTCTTTTCATCATTGCATTGTCCTCAGAACTGACAAGCTCTTCTATAAATTGTCCCTTCGCTGGGAATGGACAGTCAATGGGATCTTAACTCCGCATTGGAAGTCTTGTTAACAAGAACCTGAGTCAACATGAAGCTCTGCTGCAGTTCCTAGTGGTCCATCCAGGAGAGCACATCCACAGAGGTACCTAGGTGCTATGGTTCTGCTTATTCCAGGGAGGCAGGCTATAAAATATGCTGAAAATCTGAGCATAGAAGCCCACTTGACTGTTTAAAGGTTAAAAGCCCCAGAAAAGGCAAAGTTGAGGTAAAGATACGAATCCTGCTTCAAAAGAAAGGTGGATTTGCGCCCATATTACCCTAACTTCAATAATATTTTAAAAGCAACACTGCAGATGACAGGAGGAAAGCAATTGCCAGAACAATCCCGTTTACAGCTGCAAGCAGAAGAGAGGTCATGAGGTACAAGCAGAGCTACGAAGCAACGACCCAGTTCTGCTCCCCGCAAAGCCAGCTGCAGCTTCAACACCGACTTCAGCCAGGAAAGGAGCCCTGGGCCCTGCCTTGACGTACTCACATCTGGGATTTCATCGACAACGAGATCGAAGCTTCCCACTCCACAGATGAGGAACAAAGCCAGGAAGCAGATCTGATGCCCCATCTTCTCCCTCCTTGCTCCCTGAGGCGAGCCCGCAGAGGTACCAGACACAAGATCTTCTCTTCTCTGAGACAAGTTCAAGGAACGAGCTCAGGGTTCTGGGGCATTTGGAATGCAGTTTTGAAACGCTGACTTTGCTTAGGCCACAGGTAAATATTTGCCTTGTAACGTAAGCCTGAGCTGTGGTGCCTGAGCAAGGGTTATCCAAACAGTGTCTTCGCTTGCTTCTGCTCTCGATAACAGCTCAGGCTTGGATAGGCTCTCTTCTTGCTTTTGGAGCTTCCCGTTGTGTTTGAGTAATTTCCTGCTGGGCACAGACCTTGGAGTATGCAAAGCTTCAGAAGATCAAAGCAAGAACTCACTCCCAGCCTGTTTGCTTATAGTGAATGAGGTGAAGACTGGTTCTCAGAGCAATGGAGGCAGCAACACTGTGCTGCTCCAAGGGCCCTCCCATCACTGGGGTTGGCAGAGACCTTTGCGTTGGATCCCGACCCACACAAATACCCTTTTCCCACTCTGGCTGGGAAAGGATCATAGCTGGTGCTGGGATAGTTCTCAGTTTTCAATCTTAGTCACGTGAAAACATCTGGTGATGCTTTCAGATGCACGTCGTACAGTTCCTGGTTGCTTCTGAAACTGTTTTTCAGCCTCCCTGCCTCGTTGGATGCTTCAAGAGGTAGGGTGAAGTGAGCCAGCAAAGTAAAAGGGGGACAGCAGGGAGGAAGCAGGTTTCTGGCAGGAGAAGCTGGGCTATCCCCTCCACTCTTCCAAGAAGAAAGGAAATGTGCAGACATGGGAGCAACCTGAATGGAAAAGACTGAATTGCTGTCCGAATCCAGGGACAAGACAGCAGACAAGATTATGTTATGTTATGTATGTTATGTTGTGTGATGTTATGTTATGTGACGTTATGCTATATGTTATGTTATGTTGTGTGACGTTATGTTATGTTATGTGATGTTATGTTATGTTATATGTTATGTGATGTTATGTTATGTTGTTATGCTCTGTTATGTTGTGTGACGTTATGTTATGTTATGTTGTTATGTTATGTTATATGTTATGTTATGTTGTGTGACGTTATGTTATGTTATGTGATGTTATGTTATATGTTATGTGATGTTATGTTGTTATGCTCTGTTATGTTGTGTGACGTTATGTTATGTTGTTATGTTATGTTATGTTATGTGATGTTATGTTATGTTATATGTTATGTTATGTGATGTTATGTTGTTATGCTCTGTTATGTTGTGTGATGTTATGTTATGTTGTTATGCTATATGTTATGTTATGTTGTGTGACGTTATGTTATGTGATGTTATGTTATGTTATATGTTATGTTATGTTATATGTTATGTTATGTGACGTTATGTTATGTTATATGTTATGTTGTGTGACATTATGTTATGTTGTTATGTTATGTGACGTTATGTTATATGTTATGTTATGTTGTGTGACGTTATGTTATATGTTATGTTATGTTATGTTATGTTATATGTTATGTTATGTTGTGTGACATTATGTTATGTTATGTTATGTTGTGTGACATTATGTTATATGTTATGTTATGTTATATGTTATGTTATGTTATGTGACGTTATGTTATATGTTATGTTGTGTGACATTATGTTATGTTGTTATGTTATGTTATGTTATGTGACGTTATGTTATATGTTATGTTATGTTGTGTGACATTATGTTATGTTATGTTATGTTGTGTGACATTATGTTATGTTATATGTTATGTTGTGTGACGTTATGTTATGTGACGTTATGTTATGTTATATGTTATGTTATGTTATATGTTATGTGACGTTATGTTATGTTATATGTTATGTTGTGTGACATGTTATGTTGTTATGTTATGTTATGTTATGTTATGTGATGTTATGTTATATGTTATGTTATGTTATATGTTATGTTATGTTGTGTGACATTATGTTATGTTATATGTTATGTTGTGTGACATTATGTTATGTGACGTTATGTTATGTTATATGTTATGTTATGTTATATGTTATGTGACGTTATGTTATGTTATATGTTATGTTGTGTGACATTATGTTATGTTGTTATGTTATGTTATGTTATGTGACGTTATGTTATATGTTATGTTATGTTATATGTTATGTTATGTTGTGTGACATTATGTTATGTTGTTATGTTATGTTATGTTATGTTATGTGACGTTATGTTATATGTTATGTTATGTTGTGTGACATTATGTTATGTTATGTTATGTTATGTGATGTGATGTTATGTTATGTTATGTGACGTTATGTTATGTTGTTATGTTACATTATGTCAGCTCCAGCACCTCAATGTCTCTCTTGCAGTGAGGTCCCCAGAGCTGAGCACAGGATTCAAGGTGCGGCCTCACCAGTGCCCAGTGCAGGGGCACAATCCCTGCCCTGGCCCTGCTGCCGCACTGGTGCTGATCCAGGGCAGGATGCTGGGGGCTTCCTGGCTGCCTGGGCACAAGCTGGATCTTAACCGAAGTAGCATAATGAGGGGTGGAAGTACCCTACTGCACATCTTTGCCTTCCTTTTCAGTCCATGGTAATAAAGAGATCTTTTCTGAGTGCATGGTGCCTGACTCAAACCCATTACCTGCCTTACCACAGAATGGGCTGGCTCCTGCCCTTGCTGGGTCTCATTCATGCCATGTACAATAGAAGGAGTCCAGTCAGGGAGCTCAGAGGAGGATGCCAGCTCTGAGGACATCTCTAACTCACCAAGACTCCTACCTCCTGGAATGAGCAGCTCTGCGTTTAGCACTGTATCCTTGTCACAACTGACCCATTTTAGACTTTTTGAGCAGAGGAGAATCTCCCCGTCATGATCCCAGGTGTGCTGCTTCAAACAGGAGGTTGGTGGTCAGCCCTGTGCTACCTAAACCATTGGGTTAGGTTGGTTAGGTTGGTTTTTAAACCACGTAGTCAAGAGACTGGCAATCTAACCATACACCTTGAACTAGGTTGATTTGGCTCTGTGCTGTGTGCCTGTAGTTTTCAAGTATTTAAGTCAGGCTCCTTAAGTTAGCTTGGGAACACCTCTGTGAGTGCTGTTTGGGCTGTAAGAGGGCTTATCCCGGCCTGCAAGAGCAGCAGGAATGAAGCACCCGGTCTTTGCTGTGCTGGCGGTATCTAGTGTGGCTTGAATTTGCTGTCTAAGCTCAGTTCCATTTACACATGTGCCCTTAGCTCAGTGAGCCACCAATCCTTTCTCCTCAGAAACTGAAAGCCGTTCTAGAGGCATGCGGGACCCACGGCTGGGAATCCAATCACTGCCGCTCTCAAGAGGTTTAAAAGTCCCTTTCGGGCAGGAATGAATGCAAACATTTGTTTTGTAACCCCTGATTTCTGTCCTTCCACAGCCACCAAACGTGGCTCAGGGGTGAAAAGCAACAGGCTCGGGAACCAACGTGACCACTAGATGGCACGAACCGCTTAAACATACTGCCCGAAGGAGTCCTAAAACCTGGAATTCCTCAAAGAGAAGCTACGCAAAACACCCAGAGGAACAGGTACGCTCAGAGCCCTCCTGTTTGCTGTCAGGGTGAGTGAACACCTGGGTCGGAGCAATCCCAGGCACAGCTACAGGCTGGGCAGAGAAGAGATTCAGAGCAGCCCAAGGAGAAGGACTTGGGGGTGCTGGTTGATGAGAAAATGAACATGAGCCGGCTTCAGTGTGCGCTTGCAGCCAAGAAAGCCAACTGTATCCTGGGCTGCATCAAGAGGAGCGTGACCAGCAGGTCCAAGGAAGTGATCCTGCCCCTCTGCTCTGCTCTTGTGAGACCTCACCTGGAGCATTGTGTGCAGTTCTGGTGTCCTCAACATAAAAAGGACATGGAACTGTTGGAACAAGTCCAGAGGAGGCCACGAGGATGATCAGGGGCTGGAGCACCTCCTGTATGAAGACAGGCTGAGGAAGTCGGGGCTGTTCAGCCTGGAGAAGAGAAGGCTGCGTGGAGAGCTCAGAGCAGCTTCCAGTATCTGAAGGGGGCCTATAGGGATGCTGGGGAGGGACTCTTCATTAGGGACTGTAGTGACAGGACAAGGGGTAATGGGTTAAAACTGAAAGAGGGGAAGTTTAGATTGGATCTAAGGAGGAAATTCTTTCCTGTGAGGGTGGTGAGGCACTGGAATGGGTTGCCCAGGGAGGTTGTGAATGCTCCATCCCTGGCAGTGTTCAAGGCCAGGTTGGACAGAGCCTTGGGTGCCATGGTTTAGTGTGAGGTGTCCCTGCCCATGGCAGGGGGGTTGGAACTGGATGATCTTAAGGTCCTTTCCAACCCTAACTGTTGTATGATTCTAAGAGGAGAAAGTTAAGACACCAAAAAAGCCTTTTCTACATGTCCACATATCGTGTCCCAGAACAGCTGGGGGGGGGGGGGGGGGGGGGGGGGGGAGATGAATGTCAGGGCATTAGACTCTCTGGGTAAGTGCTGCCTTGCAAGTACACCCTGTTCCCACCAGGACAACCCACCTGTCCAACCTGGCCTTGAACACTGCCAGGGATGGAGCATTCACAACCTCCCTGGGCAAAGCATTCCAATGCCTCACCACCCTCACAGGAAAGAATTTCCTCCTTATATCCAACCTAAACTTCCCCTCTTTCAGTTTTAACCCATTACCCCTTGTCCTGTCACTACAGTCCCTAATGAAGAGTCCCTCCCCAGCATCCCTATAGGCCCCCTTCAGATACTGGAAGCTGCTATGAGGTCTCCACGCAGCCTTCTCTTCTCCAGGCTGAACAGCCCCAACTTTCTCAGCCTGTCTTCATACAGGAGGTGCTCCAGCCCCTGATCATCCTCGTGGCCTCCTCTGGACTTGTTCCAACAGTTCCATGTCCTTTTCATGTTGAGGACACCAGAACTGCACACAATGCTCCAGGTGAGGTCCCACAAGAGCAGAGCGGAGGGGCAGGATCACCTCCTTGGACCTGCTGGTCACACTGCTTTTCTCTTGGTACTACCATTCAACAGAGACTTCCCGGACACCAGGACTCAGCAACCTGCCTGTCTGCCCTGAGGACCTCTTCAAAGTGCCTTTCACATCAGTCCCCCAGACAGAGCCGGGCAGCCCCGCACCAATGCCCTTTGGCAATTACTCCAGGCTTACTTAAGCAGAAAATACCGGTATCTGAAGTTCTGACCTGCTCTGCAGGGCCCTGGCGCACACAGGTGATGGCAACAGGCAGACAGGCAGCCACTGGGACCCCGGAAAAGAGCTTTCAGGAGCACAGGCATCTCCCAAATAGTGACAGAACTGGGGACCATCTGGTCCCATCTGGATGTTTCACAGGAGTTGATTGGATTAAGAGCTGAAAGAAAGTATTTCATGTAATTTCCTGCACTTCACTGTATTTAATTTTAGCTCTAGATATTTATCTATGTTGATGCCTTTATGATCCTTCGGGATTTTTTCCAATTTCTTCACTAAATTGCTGGCTTTCAATGCCATTAAATTCTACACTCCATTAGGAGATTTAGTTCCTGGTTCAGACCCTTCTCATTAGGCGTTTAATGTAGATGCCTTTGCACGAGGTGGGTCTCTTGTACCCCATTCTTCCACTTGGAACAGAGAACTGGACGTCTTTAATTTGTGGATCCACGCAGCCATGGCACTGATGCAGTGATCAAATGTGGCTCTGATCTTGTTCCCTCAGTTTCAGTCTGGAGTCTGGAAAACTGCTCTTGGGCTAGAAGGTGGCAACATTTCCTTTGGTTTCAACACTCCCTACAGAGTTTATTTGACTGGTATGATGAAACCTAGAAGACTGGTCCTATCCATGAGCCTTGAATGGAGGACAGGGGATGCAGACTGTGTGAAAGCAGAGCATCACCAAGGGGATATGTCAGTGTATTGACACAGGGAGATTCCTTGGTAGAACATGATGTATTCCAAGTGAAATGTGCACGGAAGCTCACATGAGCTGTTAGATCATGCTTCTTTCCGTTGTCTCTGCTCATGCTGGCCGCAGGCATGCCAGGCAATTGCATTTGCTGAGCTCCCACCCAAAGCCCAGCTGCTCATCTTGCTGAGTCGGCAAAAGTCAGCATGGAACGTGTCTAATGTGAGCACACCTGAGTTACTGCTTATCCTGTTCTCCAGTGCAGTGCCTGGCACGTTCGCCCCCAAAACCAGGAGCCTCTATTCCAAGGATAACGTGAACAATCGAGACCCCAGGGTTAATGCTCACCCACCAAGCCTAACCGCATCCGAACCACATTAAAACACACCCTGGTGTTCTTTAGCTACGTGCCGTGTCCTCAGGTGCCCTCGCTGAGGAAAGCATGAGCAGAACTGGCTGCTCCTCATCACTCTGGGAAGGGCAGTGCTTCTCCCAGCTCATTATCTCATGCCTGTGGGTTATCCTGTATCTGCTCCAGGGTCCTGCTTTGGTCTGCGTATCCCCTTAGCACCAGATGTGCTAGGATCAGCTTTACTGCAGTATCTTTGTATTGTCTCACTGATTTCCTCTGGCCCCCAGCTCCTCACCTGTGCAATGTGAGAAACATGTGCAGAAACAAGCTGAATACTGATCAGGAGGCAAAGAGAGATAGACAGTGAGATCTGGATGCTTTTCCAAACGCTTCTTGACTGCCTAATGGGTATTTCAAGCTGGCAAACATCCCCCCTTCCTGCCCAGGAACTGCTGTTATCTGTAGGGTTAGCAGGGTAGTTTTGAATTGCTGTTACAGGGGGGCTTTGGTTTCCTCTAGGTTTTCCAAACCAGAAGGCAAACCATCCTACATGGATTGTTTTACTTGCCTGTTTCCTGCATTTCTTAGCATACGCTGACACTGACACTTACTCATCTGTGTCCCCTGGTTAGTGAAACATGGACAGAGCAGGTTGAGGAGCGCAAGAGGCT
Organism: Pezoporus flaviventris; assembly: GCF_033815535.1. NCBI lineage: Eukaryota > Metazoa > Chordata > Aves > Psittaciformes > Psittacidae > Pezoporus > Pezoporus flaviventris. The sequence continues at coordinate 633,354 of NW_026892597.1, read as the reverse complement.
GCAGCCTTCCTTCTCGTGCTACTCCTGTGCCCTTGTGTCTTGAGCCGGACAAGGCACGCAGGAACTGAACTGGATCCAGAGTAAAAACACTTCAGACCATTTTCTGTGTGTCCTTAAACCAGGTCTCAGCCTGAACCATTGCTTTGAAGTCTTTCTTGGTACCCAGATGGATGGCTGAGCCCTCTTCCATCTCCCTTTGAAAAGGCTGAACATAATGCCTTGACTATCTTCTGGCAGGGACCACATCAGCACTACAGTCATTTGGGGCTTTTGATTCCTTCCCTACTGCTGGCAATGCCAGAAGGGGTCGTGTGTGAACACGGTGTGGCCTCAGCCTAAATCTGAGCCATCCATTTGCTAAAGGGATGTTTCAAAGGTGCTGACCTTGCTGTCCCTTCTCTTTGCTCCAGCTCCAGCTCCTCTCATCCCTTCTAAATGGGGAGTGAGCACTTTCCTGCTCCTCCATTACACACGGTAGACATGGAGGATATAATGCTCCCAGGACATAGGCCCTTAGTGAACACAGTGAACGTGTTCTTTAGGTGGGTGCCCAGTGACCCAAGGGTGTCTTTATCCATATTAGCAAAGCCAAAGAGACACTGAAACCTTCACTGGATTGTCACTGCCATGGGCTGGAGCTGAAGCAAAGCAGCTTGAGTCCCTGATGACCCAGAGCTGGAAAGGAAAAAGAGAATGCAGTGATTTGGATCCTGACATGTGTGTGCCTGCACAAAGGAAAACCGAAAACCCCAAACAAACAAAAGCAGAAGTCAGGTCTGGTGGATTCAGGAAGTGACTGTTGGCAGAGCAAAATAAAGCACTAGCATCTAATTTAGGGTTAGGTGAGTGCAGCAGATACAAGGTCCCAAATGCCCAGGGATGAGACGTGCCAGGTCCATGCCAGCTTGCACAGCCTGGGGGAACAACCCTGACAACTGAGCGGTGGGGACCCAGCCTCCACGGGGAGAAAAGGGCTCTGCCTTTGGGGAATGGAGGGAAGAGCAGCAGGGTCACCCCTGCTCTGCCCAGTGGAGAAATGGAGTCCGGGCGGTACCAGAGAGGGGTGAAAGCGTGGGTCTTGGCTGTGTTCGCTGGCACCAGGAGGGCTGCCAAGGCGAGGGTGTGGAGAGAGCCCTGCCCTGCTCCGGGATGGAGGAGCTTGAGCTTGCACAAACAAACCAAGGCTTCCCCAGCAGCAGAAGGTGTCCCTTTGGGGGTGTGTGTGTGTGTGTGTGAAACCAGAGGGCTTTACCACTCCTCGGTGAAGCCCCAGCCTTGAAGCCTGTCCTTAGAATCTGCTCTCTCTGCGGGAGATAATGGGGTGGGAGCAATGGGGTCGTAGGAGAGTGCTTTTGAATATGGGATAATTGTAGTCTGGAGAGAAGGCTCGGGGGGACCTGATGGCTCCCTACAAGTGCCTGACAGGAGGATGGAGCCAGGAGGGGCTGGGCTCTGCTCCCAAGGAACAAGGGATGGGACAAGAGGAAACGGCCTCAAGCTGCCCCAGGGCAGGTTTAGATGGAGCTGAGGAACAATTCCTGCCCCAGAGGGTGCTCAGGCATTGGAACAGGCTGCCCAGGGCAGGGCTGCAGGCACCGTCCCTGCAAGTGTTCACACAGCGTGGAGACGAGGCCTCAGTGCCATGGGTCAGTGGTGGCCTTGGCAGCGCTGGGAACGGTTGAACTGGATGAGCTTGAAGGCCTCTCCCAACCCAGCTGATCCTATGATTCCAGGGCTGCGGTGTGAGCCATGCTCCCCTTAAGGCAGCCCTGACACCCTTGAGCTCCCACAGGGTCACCAGCCCCTCGGGCAGGCGCCATGGGGCCGCCAACATCTTAGCCCCTAACTCAGCACCCAGCACGGTGCTCACATCTCCTCACCCCTCCTCAGCGGGGATGCTGAGGGGCACCACGGGGCTGAGGTGCTGCTGGTGCCTGAAGGATGGGCGGCAGCAGCTGCGGCTGGAAGCCCCGCAGCGATCCCCGCGGTCCCCGGCAGCCGCCCGGAGAGGAAAAGGGGCCGGTCCGGAGCTCGAAGGAGGAGGAGCAGGGGCCGGATCCCTCCGCCTCCTGTCAGCTCCTCGGCGGCAGCGGGGCTTTGCTGCACCCGCAGGGCAGGAGCCGCGGCCGGCGCTCCCCCTCCATCATGATCCTGTGGCTGTGGCTCTGCTGCGGCTTCTCCAGCTCGGCGGGGCAGCCCGACTCGGAGCTGATGGCGAGGTACCTGGAGGAGAAGCTGATGGCAGACTACAGCATCATGGAGCAAGTAAGCGCTACGCGGGTGTTGCAGGGGAGCATCTGGTGTTGGGGCTGGCTCGTCCCCTCTTAGCCATCAGTATCAACAGGCGGGGCAGTTGCTAAACCAGCATTTACTCACCTCTCCCGCAGCATACCCGTGGCTGCGGGTGGCATTTCAGCTCTGTGGGAGGCTGATACCAAGGAGCAATGAAGTTGTAAGTGCTGAGCTAGGAGAGCACCCGCACCCTCCCATAATAGTGCTAGAGGGTGGGTTCCAAGCTGACATCCCCATAGCCGTGCTAGGAAGGTGTTCCATAGGGACAAGGGAGTTAATGCAGTGTCCTGGCCATGCGCCAGGCTGAGTAATTCAGAGTATTTCAGGCTCAGAGGAAAGTTTCGCTGCCTATGGTCTCTGCAGTTGATTTTTAACTCATGCTGGATGTAACGGAACACGTGAATTTCTGCATGGAAAATGCTTCTTGACTAGGAGAGAAAGAAAGTAGCTTTATTCTGCAAATGAGGGCATTGTGTTGTGTTGTGGATTGAATTTTCTGAGGAAATGGGGCTAAAAGAACAACAAAGTTTGCAAGTTAACAGGAGAGTTTAGGTGGGGGTTTGGGCGGCTGTGATTTAAAAAGCAAGGTTCAGATCTGTGCTCACATCCTGCAGGTTTGTAGCAGACACCACGAGTGACTTTGGGTCACTTAGGGCATCCATCAGTTGTGTAAATTTGGTCACACATGAGAGGTCCTGTATGAGACACTCAGGTGGGACTGGTCTACCTGTGGAAGACCTGTACCTTGCAGGAGGCCAGGTGGGATACCTTTGTATATCAAGTGTCAGTGAATGCCTGTGTTTGGTATCTGTTGCCATGCAGTAAGCAGGAAAAGTGAGGCTCTTCTTATGTATCTGTACCTGGTCATTCAGACACCCATCCCACCTCCATAGAATGTGAAGAATCTCCCTCCAGAGGTACCCATGTTTCTCCACCACGAGACCTCAGCAACGTCATAGTTGATCCTGATGGCTATGAACACATATTCCTTGTTGGGGAATTCAGCCACAAGCCAACATGTTCTCGCAGACCCACATGCCCAAGTGGGAGAGAGTATCTCCACCACTGCCCTGCCAGTGGAGTGGTACCTGAAAACACTCGCTTACCTGCTTTAGGGGGAAAATGAGCCATGAAGCTCAAGCAGCTGGCTCACAGTGCTGGAATAACCTGGCTGATCTTGCCTGAGGCAAATGAGGGTGTTTTCACAGCAGCTGTGTTGCTGGCAGATCAGTGGCAGAAGTAACTTACAGTAGAAAAGCAGTGATATAGAATCATAGAATCAGGGTTGGAAAGAACCTTAAGATCATCCACATGTGGAATAGCACATTCAGGTTCAACAGAATCATAGAACCATAGAATGGTTAGGGTTGGAAAGGACCTTAAGATCATCCAGTTCCAACCCCCCTGCCATGGGCAGGGACACCTCACACTAAACCATGGCACCCAAGGCTCTGTCCAACCTGGCCTTGAACATCACCAGGGGTGGAGCATTCACAACTTCCCTGGGCAACCCATTCCAGTGCCTCAGCACCCTAACAGGGAAGAATTTCCTCCTTGGATCCAATCTAAACTTCCCCTGTTTCAGTTTTAACCCATTACCCCTTGTCCTGTCACTGCAGTCCCTAGTGAAGAGTCCAATGTGTATATATATGTATGTATATATATATATATATATATATATATATATATATAAATGGAGGTGCTGACCTGCTCCCTTGGAACAGCAAGATCCAGAAGAGGATATCTGTCTGTCTTCACTGAACACATGAACCAGGTTAAGAAGAGGCAGGTGCTTCCCTAGCTCAAGATACTTCCCTATAGACAAAGCTCCAATGAATTCAGGGGAATGTATAAGGCTGCATTTAACATCCTGGCAGGATCTTGCTACACAAAGACAAGTACGTACACAGGCCTCTGCAGGATCGTGGTATGTGCAACGCGTGTGGATTGCCTGTTGTCTTATCCAATGATTGACCACTCTGCTAAGGTAGTTGGTAGGGTTGCTAGCTATTACTGCTGCACTAGAGGGAGTTTTCTGGACTGCTCTGCACAGGTAATTGAGTTCCTACAGCCCAAGTTATTCTCTGTAGACCATGCTGAGCAGCAGACGGCAACAACTATGGGGTCACTACCAGCAATTAATTATTGGGCTTTAAGGAGTGCTTTGGTTGGCTTTAAAGCTAAAGTTTGGTATTAGCTCAGAAACTGCTCCATTAGGTGATGCTAGTGAATTTGGCTTATTCGAAAGAGTTTGATGGACTCATCGGTATCACAAACCCTGCAGCAGTGCTTTGGCAACAGTCCTGAAGTCCCAGCAAACGGAATACTGTTATCTGGTGATCCTTAGCCACTCACTGGTGTTTACTGGTTACCATCCTGACTTTAGAAGGTAGCTTCTGAAGGAGCAAGTAATACAAAGCTTTCTTATGCGGATAAGCAAGCAAACAAAATGGGTGTGTGGTGGGGAAAGATAAAACCGGTAACCAAGTTTCCAGCTTTAACAATTAGTCATAAAAGCCACTGTGACCGTTCCATACAGGATGATGACAGACAGATTTGTTCCAAAAAGTTATCCTTTAGTAAAAAGAAACCATTGAGGATCCTTGATCTCTCACCCCTGCATCTCCTCCAAGCAGGACCAACTTCACAGGTGGTTTTCTGGCTTGCCCTGAAGAGCCTGCAATGATAGAGACTCTGCAGCCTCTCACAGCACGCTCCTGAGGTGCTGTGCTTGAGATAACGTTCAGACAGAAAGTTTCATCCTAAATTTAAACTGCACAGAATTCCCCTCGTCTTCTCTTCTCTTCTCTTCTCTTCTCTTCTCTTCTCTTCTCTTCTCTTCTCTTCTCTTCTCTTCTCTTCTCTTCTCTTCTCTTCTCTCTCTTCTCTTCTCTTCTCTCTCTTCTCTCTCTTCTCTCTCTTCTCTCTCTTCTCTCTCTTCTCTCTTCTCCTTTCTCTTCTTTCTCTTCTCTTTTCTCCTCCTCCTTTTCCCCACAGGTTTCCCAAGGGAACTGTTTTCTTTTGGTTCTAATTTTACAAGATGTTGGCTAAAAGAACGCAGAAGGAAATAATAACGGTTCTGCTGGAAAAGGCTTTCATTTCCCCATTGGGCATTCCTGAGCTTTTCAGTGCATGATATAAACAGACAAAATCACCTCTTTGGCAAGGCCCGCTGTTATTTCAGTGTAAATCAACAGAAAGGGCAAATCAGGTAAAAAATATCGTTGCATTCCTCTGCTCTCTGGTTGAAGAAGTCTCTTGGCGTCCTGCATTGACAAGATACTTGGAACTGTTTTGGGGAGGGATTTGATTTGGAGACGTTTCTAAGCTCCATGTGCACGGAAGAAGTCAGAGGCATTGCTGTTGTTGTGAAGGGCGATACAATGAGGACTATTGCGTTGTCATAGGTGAAGCACTTTGTTTCATACTAAAATCTGTGGCTGGGTATAAATGTCTTTATTCCCTTTCAGCACATAACTAGTTCTTTTCTGTCACCACACAATAAACCCGTAGTACCTGTGGAGAGTTTTGAGGCAATTCAAAACTGCTATTGAGGTAATATCAATAAAACTGAAGCTATAACATCAGTTGACACAAGTCCTCCCTTGGATCAGGTCACAGGTGCAGTAGAATGGAGTTACACTTGCTAGACCCCACCACATGGGTGCTAGGTGTTAACCTGGTCACTGCTCAAGCATTTCATGAGCATTGTGGACCACCTAGCAGCCCTTCCCATCCTGTACCATATAGCATGCTATGGGGCAAAAGCAGTGATACACACAGAGCTTTTGTACGGCTCCATAGGAAGCTACAAGGGAATACCCTTCCAGGGCCAAGAGCATCCAAGGTGAGGGCTGAGATTCCTGTCTTTATATAGAAGGTCCCTTAACAAGTAGCATTTGCAAAACACAAAGTACCTCCTCACCTGCGAGAGCCTCGTTCCACTGCTGAGCTTTGATCAGTGGGTCTGTTAATATAGAAGTGATTTAGGTTTTAACTTTAACCAGAGCAACATCTGAACGTGGCCGTGGGTGATCAGTCACACAAGCCCATGTCTGGATTTAAGCAAGTGACATGTCTTCTCTAAGCTGACTAGGCTCCATTGACTGCCTTAACTCTTTGCAGGTCGCACGCCGTGTCCCACGACAGGCCAAGTTCCTGCAGAGGCTGGTAGGTACCACACTGTGTCTTCATTTCATCTCCTGGGAATGACGTTTGCTCTATGTCTGTATGCGTGTGCATGCCTGTGCCCAGAAATGAACTATGTCAATGATGGCAGGTGAATCATTCTGATCCTGGCAACATGTACAGGTTCTTCTACTATTTTCTAATTCATCTTCTTGAGCCCAGATTTGGAGAGAGAATATATAACGTTCCAAACCTTAACCATGCAAGGAATATAAGCCTGACGAAATCTCATTGAATTTTAAGAGTTGCTTTGAGATTTGAAGGTCTCTGTCTGAAATTTACTGAAGAAAGGAAGAAGATAAGGAATCCAACATCCCTCTTTCAGCATGGGAACCTAGGCTTTGATGTGCAGCAAATCTGTGAGAGGTGGCTGAATTGCTGCACCAAGAGCTGCACAGCTTAGAACAAATCTTTGCCTAAGAAGGCAGCCAGTGAAATTGCTGTCCATGGCCATAGGCATGTTCTGGCTTTTCTGAGGGATGAGGACTTCCCAGTTGAGAACTGGAGGAACTCATTTCATGCGCTCAGCAACCATCACACGTTTATAGCTTCTGGTCCCTTTGATCTTTGACAGGGTTGAATCAGCAGCCTAGAAGAGAACAGCTCTCACACTTATTACCAGTTTATTACTTCCAATCTGAGACACGGTCGATTTGACTGATAAAGGTAGAAACGTGGAATAGATTTAATTTTCCGTCAGCTCTTTCCTGTCTTTCCAAACATTTGATGTAAACAAGCATAAAACAATGTGTTTGGCGAGAAAATCTCAGCTCAGTTCATCATAATAAGCACCCAGCCAACCTGCCTCATAGCAGTGTGCTAATCTGCTGCCCTGGCAGTCCCCAGCTTTATTTTTAATGGGGATAATAAATCACGGCAATAATAATACAAAACAAATGGCTTGTTCTGTTTTTTCCTTTGCGCCACCTCTCATCTTCTGAAGGGCTTAATAAAAAGTGGACAAAACAAAGAGGCATTTGCGCAGCTGTAAGTCAGAGCATCAGGCACTGACGGGTTGTGTAAGAGCTCTGGAGAAAGCACAAGAATCATGGACAGGAGCTTGGGCTGCCCGCCAAGCCTGACCGAGCAACCTGTTTGGAAACTGCTTCTGCTCCCACTGTTTGTGTTTGCTATGCACAAGGAATGGCAGATCCCTGCCAGGGATGGGAAGATGAATCAGCTCTTTCATCCTCAGTTGTATGTGATGTCCTTACGCAGGGTTTGCTTTCCCCAGCAGCAACTCTTACCCACCAGGAAGAGGGAGAATTGTTGAATGCTTTTTCGTTCATTTTCTTTTGCTACCTTCTTTGTGATGCCCTCAGTCTGGGAGGGTGTCAGAAGTGGAGCTTGTTGAGTTTTACAGAGAGGTATGACAGAGATCAGCAAATAGCACATTCAGATTCAACAGAATCATAGAATCATAGAATAGATAGGGCTGCAAAGGACCTTAAAATCATGCAGTTTCAACCCCCCTGCCATGGGCATGGGCAGGGACACCTCACACTAAACCATGGCACCCAAGGCTCTGTCCAACCTGGCCTTGAACACTGCCAAGGATGGAGCATTCACCACTTCTCTGGACACCCTGTAGCAGTGCCTCAGCACCCTCACAATAAAGAACTTCTTCATTATATCTAACCTAAACTTCCCCTGTATAAGTTTAAATCCATTACCCCCTGTCCTAAGACCCTAAGTGATGTGGTTCTTCATATAAAATATCACTAAGCTGTGGAACTCCTTGGTACAAGATGCTGCGGGAGCTAAAGGTTGACATGGATTCAAAAAGCAGCAAAGCCATCGAATAAAAATCTACAGGGGTCTGCTAAGCACAGAAATAGCACCCTTGGCTCATGAGTCCCTTCAGCCACAAATTACTGAAACAGAGATTATTTTTGGGTGGTATCAGTGCAGGTTGGACTGATTTTACACTCTAAGCACATCCTATTGATCTCTGCCAGTGACAGGCTGCAGGGTTAGAATTGCTTTTGTTCTCACCCAATACAACAGTTCTTGTGTTCCTGCTGTAACGTGGGCAAGTCCATCTCCTCTGTCATGTTCTAACTTCAGATGAATCCATCACTGAATTCACAGAGTTGGATCTGTCGCTACAGAACCACTTGTATCTCAAGTAAAAGGCAAAGGGCTTGATCCTCTTTTGCTGTTGAGCTGCCGACTATGTTTGAACCCACAGCTTATGATAAAATGCAACATGGGAGTGGATGCACAAAATCTGGAACAAAAGAATTTGCTGTGGTTTATTTTAGATTCTTCTACATCTTTCATTAATCCTCTGCACCTCTTGCTATGCCACAGGCAATCAGTGGTATGGAGGACGGGATGAAACATCAACTCATTACATCTGGAAACACTCCTACAAACACTACTTCAGATCAAAACTCCCCACCCTTTCCATTCCCAGGATAATGGGACTGGGAAGCCATGCCTATGTACCAGGGAAAGTCCTGAGAACAGCAGGATCTAATTGTAATCAACAGTGACTGAGTAGAAGCCACTCGTAGGCTAAGGGGGAGATCTAGGCAGATGTGTTCTAGTCTAGATCCATTGCACTGGCCTGTCTGATGGCAGTGAGACAAATCACACCCTAGAAGTCTTTGCCATTGTGCTCCATGTGAGCTGAGCCTGTGCTGAGCAGAATGATAGTGGACCCAAGGCACGTCACATGCTGTCCAGCTGTTAAAGATATCATGATGAGGTTCACCTGAGACACATTTACCAGAGTTTTTCCAGGCCTTGATAGTGTGGGCAGGTAGGGCTTTATTCCAAGTCTGTTGACAGCTTTATGTTTGTTTCCAGCGGATCCTCATTCTTCCACTCGCCTGGAATTCATTAGCCCAGCAGCTTGGACTGCTGGATGCTCGGTAGTAGCACTGCTTCTGGTGCCATCAGCTACTACAGAAATGTTCTTGTTTCCTGCTCACGCAGACACTCGTTAAGCCATTTGTCAAATGATTCTTGCTCTGAAGAAAAAAGCCTGGAAGTGCAGCTGAAGAGCATGCTCTGACTTCAGAGCTCTTGTATGGGTGCGAGCAGGGGCTCTCTGACCGAGGTGTATCCTCAGCAGGAAAAGTCTCACTGTATTTGGCGCAGTGAAGTTGCTCTGTATTTGCAATGGGTTTTACTGTTTAGTTTCCTTCTGCTTTTGAGGGTTTGGTCTCTGACTGTTTAAAGCAACACCGGGATTTTCTCCATGGGTTGCTTGCAGTTAAATACACTGAAGTCTTCCAGGAAGAAAGCTGCTGAGCTCCATGGAGACACTGCTGTCCATAAAACACGAGACCGAAGAAATGCTCCGACCCAGGCCTTGCGCACAAAAGCACATTCCCAAGAAGCAGAAATTGGCTTCCAGGTTCCATTGCTACGTTATGTGTCATTCACTGCAGTCTCTGCTGCTTCTCTGCTGGAAGGAATCCAGTGTGGGCTAGAAGGCTTAAAATGCTTTGCTTGAGACATCATGGTGTCAGTGTTTCCTATTAAGTCTCTTCCATCCGTTGGCTGAGACCTCCAGGGTGGATTCTCAGCAGAGGAGGACTCAGTTGACTCCACTGACAGTAGTCTACATTGCTTATGGATCTGATTGTGTGAATTTGAAGGTGCTGCTTCATAGCGATCCCAGTTTTTCAAGAGGTCTTACGTCTGCTCTTGTGCCCATTACACATGGCTCTGGGCTGTGTGGGGACCTCTTTTAGGCTTCTTTTCCCAGGCCATAAAGGACTCATCGAGATCCTCTCACATGGTTAGAGTTGAAGGCTGTCATTTAGGATACAAGTGGATTTTGTCAGTGTGTTTCCCATCTAAAGGCTGGCATAATTAGAGCTCTCTTTCTTCCTGGACCCTTCCCAAGCACTGGAAAATGACTGCGGCCTTTGCTCTTGTGCATGGAAAAGGAAATGCCATTTTCTTGGCTTACCTTTTGCGGCTCACCTGAAATACTGGGGGCAAGCCCACATTGCCTGCTGTTGACTGTTTTATAGGAGAGTCTGATACTCACAGGGTGATAATTTGCTTGAGGAAATTAAGTATTAAAGCCATCAAAGCGCTGATGGGGTGAGTTATCTAACTGTCAGTGTTAATGGGTAACCTTTCAACATCAACAGGAAACCAGGCCTCGGATGTCTGAGTTCAGTGTGAAATCCACAATCATTTCTCGCTATGCTTTCACCACGGTGTCCTGCACCATGGTGAACAGCGGATCTGAGGCACGAGAGGCTGTGTTTGAGATGCAGATCCCTGCCCCGGCTTTCATCTCCAACTTTACCATGTAAGTAAGTAATGCTGCCAGCTGGGTGGAAAATGTGCAGGAGTACAGGTGCACGGTCCGTGACCCCTTGTAAAACAGGCTGTGCAGGTGGTGTGTGTGTCGGTGCAGGGATGACGCTGACATCTCTGGTCTCTCCAGGATCATTGGCAACAGGACTTATTATGGGGAGGTCACAGGCAAAGAAAAGAAACACAGCAGTGATGACAAAGCACGGCCCAGGAAAGCTCTGAACTCCACAGAAGGAAGGTAAGTGTGCCTTTAGCTGTGCCCTGGGAAGTGACACGCTCTCCTCTCATCTTCAGGTTGGTTTGGCACACCCATCCATGGATTTATAGGGAGAAGCAGTTAAATAGGACATTGACTGCACTGCCTGGTGTCAGTTCCATTTTCCACATCATGTAAAACGGCATGTGGTCTTCCATAACCCTGTTACATAAGATTTTCACTTCCAAGATGCTCCAGGATGTACTACAGAGGGAAAGAAAACTTGTTACTTCCTGAATAACAGGCAGGAAATTAAGGCACTGTCGTGGATATAGTCTTATATAAGAGAGAAGCAACAATATTCTATGTTGATATAAAGTAGTGACTTGAAGTTCAGTGGTAAATGCAAGTGGTTTAACAAGATGGCAAGGTACACTGCATACAGAACAGGGTCAGACAAAACCATCAAGGAGACCCTCCCATTGAGTCCTGAGATTCGGAAAGGGCACCTTTGCTTTCTAAATTCCTTCTCTGGATGTGGCTGCATCCAGGCTTAGTCCCAGACTTGAGACTTTTCAATACCAAACTGTGGGCATCGCCAAAACCTCACACCAGTGAGGTCTGAAGTTACCCCTATGTGGCATTAAAAGCATCCATTCTTGTTACGTGGCTTATTTTCCCTTCACAGACAGTAGTGCCTGGCATCGTATCAATGCCTGCGAGTTGGACACTGCAGTGTCTGTATGGGAGGTAGAGCAACTTCAGTTACCTCCATTGAACAGGAGGGCAGCTGAAGCCACTAGAGGTGGGAATTAATCTCACTTCGAATTGGCAAACAGAAAGCAGACTGCAATTGTATGCTGGGTGACTGATGGCACCTTGTGGTCAATAGGAAGAGTCCTTTTAGAGAAGTGTCCAGGGGTGGAATTCCCTTATGGGAATTCCTATTTCTCCCCCTTGAGTATATAGATATAAGCAGCTAATATTAGGGAAGAGGAATTCATTTGTCCTTTGTTTAAGATATTGCAATGAGTCAGCAGTGGCAAAGTCAAGAATTCAATATAGGTCTTGAAATCCTCTGTGTAAGAAACCAAGAGACAGCCTTTCCTCTGGCCCTGCTCCATGTTATGTATGTCTGTCATATTCCTCTCCTCAAGGAGTCATCCCACCTTTTAGGACCTTTTCTCCTGTGGAAACTTCTATGTGCCCAATGCTTTGTGAAGCATTACGATGTTTTCTTTCTTGCTGGCTTCACATATTCAATGGTAGGAAATACTGTCATTGCACCAACCGAATCCAGATTCATCCTTCACTGGAGCAGGTGGTGTGTGATGTGGATGGGGTGTGAAGGTGTCTTTGGATTTTCCTTCCAGGGAGAATGGCTATGAGACGTTCAAAGCTTCTGTCTTCATTCCTCGCAAGATGCAGGCCAAGTTCCTACTGCATTATGAAGAGCTTTTGCAAAGGAGACTGGGGAAATACGAGTACACGGTCAGCATCCGGCCCCAGCAGCTGGTAGGGAGGTTACGAGTGGAGGTGAACATCCTGGAGAAGTCAGGAATAGTCTCACTGGAAGTGCCTCCCCTGCGGAACAGCAAGCACAAAGGCAATGGGAAAGTTGAAGGTAAGGAGAGATTTTATGACCCTCCTAAATGGGGCCTCAGTCACTTGGGATCTGGACTGGAGGTGCTGGGAGTTCTCCAAGGCAGTCTTGGATAACTGTGTAGACTGCTGTTACCTTCCAATATCTGAAGGGGGCTACAAGGATGCTGGGGAGGGACTCTTCATCAGGGCCTGTGGTGACAGGACAAGGGGTAAGGGGTTCAAACTGAAACAGGGGAAGTTCAGGTTGGAGATAAGGAAGAAGTTCCTTACTGTGAGGGTGCTGAGGCCCTGGCACAGGGTGCCCAGAGAAGCTGTGAATGCTCCATCCCTGGCAGTGTTCAAGGCCAGGTTGGACAGAGCCTTGGGTGCCATGGTTTAGTGTGAGGCGTCCCTGCCCATGGCAGGGGACTGGAACTTAAGGTTCTTAAGGTCCTTTCCAACCCAAACCATTCTGTGATTCTATGATTCACTTTTCCTCTGCTCCAAATGAGGCATTAGACAAAACCCCACCATTGTATCAAAGCAGCATTGTCCAAGATCAAACAGTATTAGAAACTAAAGGAAGACAACAAGCAAAATGAATGCAAGAGCTCATTAGGCATAAATTGTTCTGGCAAATCCCAACTATGACTTTATTTAGAAGATGTATCTTTTACATTCTCTTCTTAACTCTTGCTGCACTCCTTGCATGACAAGTATATTCCACCCCAGAGGTGGCTTCATTTGAGTGACAAGAGTGTCGAAGTATTGCAGGCCATCAGCAGTTCCTGTTTAGAGAGCTCTTATTCACTGGCAGGGCAATCTCCAGGTTCCCAAAAGCTGGTAGGATAGATATAATGAGGAAGGGATTTGGGGATTATGAACTCTGAGGTCCAGTGATGGGAATTCAGTCTTACATCAAGGCTGATGGCTTTTTTTCTGTTTTCTGTAGATGACTGAGTTCCTGTGGTATCTGTGAGAACTTTGATGCTTAATGAATATAGGGCTGATCCCATTCCACTCAACAGGACTTTCTTTTGCTGTTGTCTTTACAAGCTTTGAACTGGGCCTTCAAGCCTTGGGCTCAGCATTACAGCAGGCTCTTCCCTGGCTCCACATCTCCTGGGAAATGCTTATTTTAAGTGAATTTTTTCCATCCCTCCATGCCAAGGCAGATAGGAAATCCTGCATTTTAGAACATGGGAAATTCCAGGAGGAAAATCCATGTTTTGCCAAAACACCAAGCGCAGTATGAGTATCTACTCTTACCCTTAACCATCCTTGCTCACTGTTCAGACAGTGTAAAGGTAGTTTTCCAAGTGTAAACTGACAGCGAGCAGCACAGGATACTGTGATTGCTCCATGTCGACAAAAAGCCCTCGCCAAAGGGGTGAGTCTGACCTGGAAGCAGGATGTAGTCTTGTGGGTTACTCTAAGTGACATAATGCCAGCAAAATGAGTGGAGCTGTTTGTCTGCCAGTTGAAGATCCGGAAGCGTATGCAATGGAGTTGAACTGGTTGATTGCTCAGTGTGATCCTCCTGGTTTCATCCAAATCACAGTGAAATCAAGGCTCTCAGTGACTTGGACCAGCTTCAGGTCAAGCCTTAGGCAGCTAATTAGTCTTTGCTTGTACATGCATGTACTGTGTGATAAACGTGCTCTGTTCCTCATCAGAAGAGACAGGAAGCCTTTTTCACCTATTGGGGAACATCATAGTGCACTGTGGCGTATGTTTTCCTGCAAAACATCTGGCATTGATCAAGGTTAGAGACAGGCAGAGCAGAGCAGACACACTGTTGGTCTAGTGCAGTGTGGAAACTCCTATACGTAAATGACATCCAGGGAAAACTCTGGTCACTTGCTATCCAAATAGCAATCTGTGAGCACTGATCATTCTTGGCACTGCGCTTCAGATTTCAAACAGCTCATATAAAAATGGGCCCAAGCTCTAGGATTCCGTAATCCTCTCTAGCCAGTAAAGTATGTATAAAATAGATGTCCCATGGGGCAATGCAACCGAAGCTCGGATTCCCTGTGCTTTATCCTTGCTCAGCATTCAATTACAGACCCTTTCTGTGCGGAATCGCCCTATGCAGTTGATGAACTCTGTTTTGCTGTGATGAAATCACTGCTCTGGAAGTCATCAAAATGCCAAAAGGAATGCCAAACCTTTGGGGTCCTTCATGGGCAGTCAGGACTGGGTTGTGTGTCTGCCAGATCAGGTCTTTGTTGGTACTCAGATGAGTGCCACTCAGAGGAGCGTATACCATTGATGGATTCAGAAGGTTTCCTGAGCTTTCTGATTTAAAGCAAAAGGAGGAAATTAGGACATAACCACCAACTAGATAATACACAAAAAAGAAGGAAAAAGAAAAGAAAGGATTGGCAGAGAGTCTCAGAAGGCTCCAATATTGGTCATGGGGAAAGACAGCTTGTTTTGGATAGGAAGGATTTATTGCTTGTGACCTTTTCTGGCCAGCAAGATCAATCACACTCAGAGGACAACAGGAACTTCCTGCCTTCCTAAACACAAATGGAAACCACAGGAATACTTTTAGGAAGTGCAAAGCCAAGGCAAGGAGCGTTTCACTTGGAAATCTACTATATTCCAATGAGCTGTCATCTCTCAAGCTTGATCCAAAAAGGAAAACATCTGAGTCATTAGATCCTTGCTGCAAAGCCTTCTTGCTCCTACACCACCTCAAAACCCCAAAGCATGAGCTCTGCACATCCATTGAGACCTCTGAGGGAGGTTCTTAAGCGCGAGTCTTGCCTTTAAAAAGTGGCTGCTTGGAAGAGTCTGTAACTGGGAGTAAACCAGGCAAAAAGACAGTGTCTGGTGTCTTCTTGGATTCATGGGGTTTAAAACTTTCCAGTGTCACTTGAGTTGTAGCAATCTGTTAAGGAAGTGGCCAGCAAAGGGTGTCAGACCTGATGCTGCCATGGTGGTGCCACAAATGAGAGAGGTCACGACTTGACTTAAAGCAATGACCGCTAAGGAGTCATTGGAAAATAGTTCTGCCTGACTGGTTTGAGCTTGAATATGCCATGAGAACTCTCTTCCTCGATTTCTGATGTCTACAGAGATGTTAATAATAACTCCCAGTTACTGATAACGTGAGATTTTGGTAAGCATTCATAAAACACCTGGAGAGTGGTGGGTGAAAAATGTATTGTGGCATCAAGTCACCAGTTAAATGGCATTCCGAGTAACATGCCCAAAGCATCACCAACCTGAAACCATTGCTGAAGATGGGATGTAGCTTCCCAAGTCATTTAAATACTTCTGATTCTGGCTGACCTCAATAAGGAACTCTATTCTTTTTTCTGAGTACAAGTCTGAGGATCCGGTGTAGAATAGGTAAAGTAAGTTGAAAATGAAGCATGTTTGGCTTTGGAGTCATCCGCATCTCTATATGATTAGCACAAGCAATAACTGATGTTCATCACTGAAATGCCAACTTGTGGCAACAAAAGCTGCTAGCAAACCTAATGAAAACATTTGTAACGATAGCTCAGATGACCAAAAGAGGGGGAATGGCTGATCTGCCTTTATTTTATGGACCAATCCTCTTACATTTGTGGTGCTTTCTACATGCTATCCATGCTCACCATGCAGGAAGCATAGTGGTAAAAAATCAGTTTCTCTGTTTAATGGTCATTCAGGATTTGCACTTTTGACTCCTGCCAAACTGCTAGTATCCGTTGTGATGAATAGAAGGGGTAAAACTTAAAGATCTATGGACAAAAGATGTCCCTTGATGAGAAAGAGTGAAGGACACTTTTCATTTATAAAACAGCGCAGAAATCACAGCGGTGGGAGCAGAAGCAGTAAAAGAGTCCAATTCTGCCTGTTTTTTGCTTTAGGGGCCCAAGATACAAAGACTGGACCTGGTTCCACAAACTTCCAGTGATTTATTAAAGTAAAGCTGTGCTTTGCTATAGATAGAGGCTCTTGGAAAGTCCTGCATATGTCATTGCTGGATAAGGAGCAGGGACAATGTGATGAGAGGTCTTGCCAGGATATTTCCTTTGTCAGTGATTCCTGTGCACACAGCTCCATCTGGGAGTTGTATTTTTCCCAAAGGAAGATATGAGGCATGTGAGTTTTGGAAAGCGATCTTTTGGCATGTGCAGGTGCTGTCTTGTGTCACATACAAACCCCAACACAGAGGTCAACGATCCTTCTCTGGTGACCTCAGAACGGAGACGGTTCCTGCATGACGTACCCCAGCATCCTGAGGGAGGACTGTTCTCATCCTTTCCCTCCAAGACAGTAGCGTGAGAGCTAGGCATGGACTTGGGCAAAGAGGCAATAGGCTGCTTGAGAATGACTGTTTCTTTTCAAAGTCATAGCTCTCAGAAGGGTTTTTATCTCTTATCAGAGATGTCTAGAAGTTTCTACGTTAGCAGAGGATGACCTTTGCGTCTGAGCTCTAATGCCGACTTCGCCAGTCTCTAAAATCATTTAGATATAACTGTTTATACAGTTTCATCTGGAAAAATGCTTTTTCCTGCTCTGTTTACTTCTTTAGCTGAATTTGATGGGCAGTTTGTCTAAAGGCCCTATTTACTACCTTGGAGTGAACACAGACCATCACAGATCCTTGCAACTCATCCATGCTCTGTACTCTGCAATATCTCACGGGTTTTCCTTTCTCAGTCACTTGTTTGAAAAGCACTGGGCCAACAAACAGAGGAGAGTAATTGTGATCCAGATATCAGTGGTGCCTGGGGGAAGACATAGTAACTGTGCTCAAACGTCTCGAAGAAAGGAGGAAAAGAATACTGTGCTTTCTGTGTCACTAACAGAAAGAACAAGTCAGGGGTTTATAATCTAGACAGAAAAACGTGACTTAAACATTCAAAATGTCAGACAGAGAAAAAGAGAAGCTCTGGAAAGGACTGGCAAGGGCAGGTATTGAGTTTCCATTACTGGAGGTCTGGAATGTCTGCTGATCATGACATAAAACCAAGTAGGATGGGCTTTGGTCAGGGAACATGGGATGAATTAGACGATAACCTGCATTCCAGGCCTGACTTCTATTATCCCAGGGTAAAAAATAGTTATTTTGGACCTTTTCTATCAGACCATTCTTCTGGTTTTAATCTCAGTCCTGGTGATGGGAGATGAGTGGCTATGAAGAAGATGGGAGAACTTCCCCCTCTATTTGTGCCACTGAGGCTGCGTGAGGCAGCCTTGGAAACCTCCTCTCCTCGCACTGCCTGTGTTACAGGGGATGACACTTCTCACCTCCAAAGAGTGTTTTGAGGAGTGATAGATGAATGCAATGGGATCCGCATGATCTCATCTACATTCCACAGTGTTTATAAAACTGGATACATGTGATTATGCCCATTTAATGAGTGGGGAAACTGAGGCACAGAGTGTCTACCTAACTTAGCTGATTTCAGATGCTCAGAGTCCACAGAAATGCTAGGGCTGGAACTCATGCTGGTGTGGTCATGCTCACCCATCAACGTACTTATGGCAGAGAAACAAGAAGTTAAGTCCAAACGCCACAGCCACAGATGTATTGGTGCAGTAGCTACAAGGAGAGAGCTTCTGTTTGCAGAGTGAGACTGACTTACACTAACCCTGATGTGATATAGCCGGGCAGCCTGACTGATGCTAATGCTTGCTTTTCAGCAGCTAAGGTGTAATGTGAAATCCTCAGATCAGAAAATATAAGTGAACTGTTTCTATGAATTCTGGGCTTTTCCCACACACTGTCAGTAAATAGAATTATGGAAGTGATAGAAGACAGATGGAAAATCCAGTGAGGCCAATACAAGCAAATCTGATGCACTGTGTATTAGAAACGTATTACGTCTGTTGATTCATCAGAACAAAGGGCACCTATAAGAGTAAAACCAAATGAAGATGGAGGTGAAATCTTATAAAGCTATTGATTTATGGCTTTTCTGTGCCAGGAGAAAGCTGAACTATACACAGATGATAGAAAAAACTGTTCAAGCTCTGGGTAATCATTTTATAGCCCCCCTTTAATATCCAACACTAGTGTCCTTAAGTGATTTCAATGAACTGGCTGGGACCCCTCACTCTGTTTCCATCAGGATGGGTGGATTGGAATTGGCATGGTCAGAGAAGCCATGATGCAGCATCAATTCTTGCCTGAAACTGAGTAATTTGGGAGTTGGAACGAGGTAATCCTAAGGTCCATTCCATCCCTAACCATTCTATGATGCTACGATTGTAATGTCTGTCAATCAGCTCCTTGGTCAAGGCTTTTGCTGGTGAGTTTGTGTAACATTCCAGGCCCTTTAACTGTATTCTATTTTATAGAAATCTGCCCTATAAGACAGCACTTCCCTGCCTCAGTAGGACAGTCTTGTGCCTTGTCTATTCAAATGCACTCACAGGACAGCTGTAAAAGTAAAGCCAAATCAACATGGAAGTCACATCCTACAGGGCTGTGGATTTATGACTCTTACTTTCATTCCTCTGCCTATAGGAGTCTCGACTGTACATAGCACTTGAGAGCAAACAGCTTTGGCTAATCATTCCATAAATCCCCAAGAACCATAGTCCCAGCATTTCTAAGGGCTTTGACCTGTGGGGAATCAGGTGAGACAGGTAACCACTCCACACTCCCATTTTCCTACTTGTTAAATGGACATAATCCTATGTATCCTATTTTGTAAATCACTGTGGGACGTGGATGTGAGGTGATGGTGTTCAATGCTGCATACAAATGTCACACTGCATTCTTCTAATGCTGCTCAAAGCACTTCACAGAGGTGAAGTGCCACTTACTGATACAGATACGGCGTTATAGGAACCCCTGGAGAGGAGCTTTCCAAGACTGCCTGCACCTTGTCATTGTGATCAGTATTGTTAATGGAGCATAACACATAGTTCAAGTTATTCTAAAGAGGATGTCTATGTCTGGCCAGATGTATCATACCCCAATCTCTGCTGTCACGCTTGACCAGGTCTCCATTGAGTGCAATGAGCCTAAAAACTAAGTTCAGACATAGGTACTTGCATTGTGAATGGCTAAACTGGAACTGAATCTCACCCTCTTTTCTTTTCCCTGCCATAGCACAGGCTCCTTGGGCCATCTTTGGCAAGGACTTGAGACTCCCCACACAGTGCTATTGAGCAGCTCATTCCCATCGATTATAATCAGCACATGAGCAGATACAATAGAACTTCTGTGCTTCAGGGGAATTTTGGGATAATCACTGTGAGACTTGAAGCACCCAAGAAGAACATCAGTTGAGAATCTATTCTTTTGTTTTCAGTAGCCACTTAGGATAAGGGGGAAAGCTCTCTAAACCTGGGGAGGTTCAAAGACAAACCTGACCTTTGGTCAGTCTCATGTACGGGTATTTATGTCTTTGTGTGTAGTTCAGAGGGAATGAACAGCTGGCACACAAAGAGAGGGTAAGCTGAGATTTTGGCCACAGAGAGAGACGAGGAATTTCCATATCCCTCAACTTTAGAAAATGATCACAGCTAAAAGGACAGGGTTCCTTCAGCGGGACTCAGACCTAAATTACTGCCTTTTGCTGCGGTAGCCTTTGAAAGGCACATCTCTCTTCACTGATTCAGGAAGTGCTCTCAGAGATTAGGGTGAGTTACATCTCAGGGCTGCAGTTTGCATGGCTGCATTAGCAACTGTTGGATTTGTCTCAACCAGTGAGACTGAAATTGCAGTGACTATCCTGATAGCTTTTTTCTGAGCATAAAGGCAGCTGAGATGACTTGTTCAGATGCAGACATTCACATCAGCTGCTTGTCAGATCCAGCAAACAATTAATCACATCAGTCCTACCTCACATGCCTGTAGTACATCTGAACAAGCCACCTCAAGAACTCTTTATAATCGACAGAGAGAAGTCTGCAGTATGATTCATCTAATCCTAAAAGAAATATTTAAACAGGCCCAATGAGTCAGGCTTACATTGACTGGCAGCATCTCAGGTATAGGATCCACATTCTAGATGCCTGGAGTTGACTGGAGTATGTACCACGCACGTGTCAGAAGCTGTGTGTTTATCAGTTACAGAAAGCAATTCACAGTCCCACAGAGTATCTGGTCTTTGAGTTTAGTGACCTCCAAACAGGAGTGAGCACATGAATTTTGCCTAAATATTCATGTTCTTGATAGCACTGCAATGTTGGTTTCAGTTTAGGCTTAGAGGAGAGGGGTTATTAAGATCTTCTTCTTTCACTGGTGAGCTGAATCACAGAATGGTTTGGGTTGGAAGGGACCTTAAGATCATCCAGTTTCAGTCCCTTGCCATGGGCAGGGATGCCTCACAATAAACCATGTCACCCAGTCTGGCCTTGCACACTGCCAGGGATGGAGTGCTTACCACTTCTCTGGGCACCCTCTGCCAGTGCCTCAGCACCCTCACAGTAAAGAACTTCTTCCTTATATCTAACCTGGACTTCCCCTGTTTCAGTTTGAACCCATCACCTCTTGTCCTGTCACCACAGGCCCTGATGAAGAGTCCCTTTCCAGCATCTTGTAGGCCTTCTCCAGATACTGGAAGGCTGCTATGAGATCACTGTCTTTAACAGAATCATGGAGTAGTTAGGGTTGGAAAGGACCTTAAGATCATCCAGTTCCAACCCCCCTGCCATGGGCAGGGACACCTCACACTAAACCATGGCACCCAAGGCTCTGTCCAACCTCGCCTTGAGCACTGCCAGGGATGGAGCATTCCCAACCTTCCTGGGCAACCCATTCCAGTGCCTCACCACCCTCACAGGAAAGAATTTCCTCCTTATATCCAATCTAAACTTCCCCTGTTTGAGTTTGAACCCATTACCCCTTGTCCTATCACTGCAGTCTCTAATGAAGAGTCCATCCCCATCATCCCTATAGGCCCCCTTCAGATACCAGAAGGCTTCTCTGAGGTCTCCATGCAATCTTTAACCTCAGTACGTAACTATGCTTGTTGACCTGACTCCATGGTAATTCCATGTGTGTTTTACTTAGACATCCGTAGGACAACGGGAACACCTTGCAATATTGTGATTTTATCTCCACAGGTGATGTTTCTCCTCCTCCTTCTACTGTAATTGGACATACGAAAACCTTGGCTAAAGTGACATTCAATCCCAGTGTTGTTGAGCAAACCAGGATCGCCCGAAATGGCATTTTGGGAGACTTCATCATTAGATACGATGTCAACAGGGAGCTGAGTGTTGGGGACGTTCAGGTACTGCACACATGATGCATTTTTCCTGTTTGATTACCTATACCTGAGGAGGTTCAATCACCTTCCAAATGTCCTAGAAAATGTTTCCCATTGCTTCTCCATCTGCAAGAACTATCCAAACTAAACCAGTCAGTTGGCATCCACAAGATGGACTTAGAAGCCAGAGCCACCTACTTCATTGGGGTTTTTCTTGTATCTGCTTTTAAGTTTATCAATATACTGGCTGTATACATCTGGATACAAGGCCAGCTCCTCAGATGCATGTTGCAGTTCTGATCGCTGGGTACATACATTATAACCTTACTACATCTGGGAAGAAACCCCAGTGTCCACCATGGAAGAAGATGTGGAGAGCTCCAGTAGGCTCCCCAGTATGGATAAGCAGGAGATCAGAGGTACCAAGGAGCACTAATATTCACCAGTGTAGACACAGACACTGAAAGCAGGATCAGGTGTGCCCAACCAAATATCTCATAATGATGTGTGTGGAACACTGCATCTACCTTCCTTTCCTGACTTCCTTGCTCTTCCACAGATTCTTAATGGGTATTTCGTGCACTACTTCGCCCCCACAGATCTTCCTCCATTGCCCAAGAACGTTGTATTTGTGCTTGACAGCAGTGCTTCCATGGTGGGAACGAAACTGAAACAGGTGAGGTCCTTGCCTTTACTATAGACTGGTTGGCTGTGAGGATGCAGAGCTTGTTTCAGGCTTTATCTCACCAGGTGGGTTCTTCTGTAGAAGGTTTGCTATGTCTGAGGTGAGAGGAGGCTCTGAAGACACCTCAAGGTGAGATGATTTACCTGCAATGAGAAATTACCACGTTAGCAGGAATGGGATGGGAGCATAAAGTGCAAAGGACCTCGTCACTTGATGCAGTCAAAACTGAGCTAGGACGCAGCAGGTAGGATTGTCCTGGGCAGTTCTGTTCTGAGTGGTTTGAAGAGAGGCAAATTAGGGGAGAATTCCCAGCAAAGTCCATTCAGCAAACCACTGTATTGAGCTTAACAGCAGAGAGAAGATACTGCTGTCTCTAAATTACCTTGGCAAACCCCTTAGCTATGTGTAACTCAACGGTTTCTGTGGAAAGAAAGGTCAGGTTTTCCTATTTGAGAATCTGAGCACAACTCTCAGGGCACAGATCTTAACCTGAGCCAACATACACCATCACCGGCTCTTAAAAGTGAACTTTGACACGGAGGGTTCAGGCTGGTGCCTAAACATTTTTACTTCTTCATTTCCATGAGCTGAATAGATGGAAACTATCCCCAGTTTAAGAGCCAAATAGTTGGCTTGGAAAGGCAAACATTCCAAGTATATTCCCTGGGGAATATTTCAAGTGTATTCCCTGGGAAATATCCTCTTTCTCTCAGCACAGTATTATTGGCCTAAACTAGAAGCAGAGATGAGTTAAGACTTCGTTCCTGTTCTTAATGATGTGACAGCCCTATCTCAGACCTGCACTCATACTGGAGTGTAAAGGTAAGCCCAGTTTCCATCTCAAGTATCTGTGTAGAGAAGGAAGTCCTGGTAGGGTTAGTATTTTTCCTTCATTTGAAGACTTGCCCTGCAGGCATCTGATAAGGAGAAGTTAGCTGGCTTCTCTCTGTTGGATGGCCACATCTTTGCCTTCTACTTTCTCACCATGAGCTAATGACAGTGGGAGGTGAGACTCTCCACACAGGTTGACACCAATATGAGGCAGTTCAGCTTGTGTGGGTGGGTGATGTTGGAATTGTACTAGAATGAGTGAAGGCCAATGGCTTGCACTTGTGGCTTGGCTGCTTAAGGAGCTCTCTTTAGCTCTGTTTAGAGCTCCTTGTTTGCCTGCCTGGAACGTGGTGATGTTTCTGGCATGTGTGGTTATTTGAGAGACTTACGTTCTTTCTATGGCCACCTATGACAAACACAGACCATGGCCACTCTCTGACAGTTCTCTGACAGTATACATGCCTTTCTCTCTGCTAAAAATGCTACTCATTGCTTTCAGTGGTGAGCAGAAATCTTAATTTAGAAGCTGTGTCCCCTGTTAAATCAAGTTATCCCCACTGTGAGCTAAAATCGAGTGTGTTTTATGGCTCCTCATATTATTCTTCCCAGTGACTGGAGCAGCAAACAGAGCTGGTAACAAGCTGTTCTGATGAGGTCCTGAATGAAGATGCCTCTGAATCTTGACAAATTCCAGTGGACAGAGCCTGGCTCTTGGCTTTCTGTTATACTTCTGCTCAAAAACACCTGCAGAACTGAATTGTAGAATCACAGAATGGTTTGGGTTGGCAAGGACCTTAAGACCATCCAGTTCCAACCCCCTGCCATGGTCAGGGACACCTCGCACTAGACCATGTCACCCAAGCCTCCGTCCAACCTGAACACTCCCAGGGATGGAGCATTCAAATGCACCCAGTCTGCATGCTGAAAGCAGGCAGTGAGCAATACAGCATTGAAAGACTCCAAAGAGGTAGTGTAAGCTCTGCAAGTAGTGCCTTGGGCCAGCAGATTAACCCTGTACTATGAAACCTTTTATTCTCCTCCTGAGCGTATTAGTGTCTCTTTTTCATACACTTAACTAGAAACAACGTGGTCATTAACACTTGAAGCTCTACTTCATAGCCTAGCCAGCTCCTGCTGCTAACCATACATGAATCTCAGGCTGATAAGCTACAAATGGGTGTCTCTTCAGCCTGAAGCAAGAGGAGTGTCTAGCCAGAACCTTTGTTGAGGCTGTACCCAACTTTTTGCCTGTTATCTCAGTGTACTCTTTGTCTGGAGAACCACTGGTAGGTTATAGAGGAATGCCATGCGCAAGAAGCACTTATCCTCCCCTGATTTCAACGGCTCCAAAAAATAGGACCACAGGGAATTCTGACTACAACAGGTTAGCCAAGGACAGATCAAAATGTAGGACTGGCTGAATAACGCGCCTCTTTCGGCACACTAAGGAAGTGCGATCAGTTACAGCCGTGGCCCATGTCTGCTCAGTGGCCTTTTTACCCAGTTGTTGTTCATTAGATTGCAGGCACATCCCCTGTTGGCAGGGTACATCTGAGCAGAGGACATGCCTCCCTTTTTCTTGTCTCTTGGACTCTTGCAGCTGCGGTGATCTATAGTGTTGTGGAGAGAGCTGGGAATTCCCATGTGACTGTCTTTCCTCATTTCTCCCTAATGAGTCACATGCAAGATCAGCTAAAAATACGGTCAGCACTTGCAGAGGGTGCTTTTGCAGGTCAGCTGCAGTAACTGTGGCAAAGGACAGTTTTTAGGGTTGTATAAGCAAGGATCAAAGGTCAGCTTTGCACCCTCTGCTACAGTGACTGGAAGGGATTTGTACTCTACAGCTACCTGACTTACTGAAGTTAACGGCAAAGTGACGCAAATGGGCTCAGGATTTCATGCATCCTGCAGTTTCCACAAGCTAATTGTGAGTCATTTGTCCTTTCCTCTCCCAAGGTTTTCCTTTCCCTACAGGAATTTCTATATGTTTGTGCCATCCCTTTTTCCTAAGATACCTCAGCCTTTGAAGCAACAAGATGCCCAAACCCAGCTGCACACACAGATAATGAGACTGATGGATCAGCTTAAATCGAATCATTGAGACCCTTGCAACATTCCCTTCACATCAGTGAGACACATATTGGCTCTGGGGGGAAAAATCAGCTAATGTCCATATTCCTCCTGCAATTTTCACATCCTCTGAACATGGGGCACGTCAAGCAGACTCTCACGTGTTTCAACAATCCACCTCCACTGAGCATCTGCCACAGGGAGCTAAAGTCCAGGAAGAGAAGGCTCTTGAGCATGATGATAAAGTTCTTCATGTATTCAAGACCTTACATGTCATTACCGCTGCCCCAGTGGCAAGCAGAATACTGGCTTTGTCCTCTTGAGCTTTGTTCCTTCATTTGCAAAGAGACAATAAGCTCTGTGAGGAGTTGTTGTTTCTAATAGGGGTCACAAGAGCCTGGAGAACAGGTTGCATCTGCAAGGTTTACTGGGAAGCGAACTGATTTGCCCTTCGAGCAGTCTGACTGCTGATTTTTATGGCACTTTTGGCCAGAGAGAGGGGGACGCAGCAGTTTTACACTGGTATAACTAGGAGAAAAAGGGGCCAGTAACAGCTTTACCACCTTGTGATTACCATTCTTACCCCCAGCTTCACTAAACCTGGAGAAAAGGACCTTTCAGTGATACAAAGCAGGCATGTTCCAAGCTATGAATGTGTCCACAAGAGGATGGGTTTGCAGATACTCTGCAGACTGCAGTGAAATGTAGCTGTTTCAACCACGTACCCGTTTCACCTTACCTTTCCCACAGGAGATAAATGCCCACACACTCAGTTAAAAGTTGGCTACGCCACAAGCCTGGCAACTTGTCAATGGTTGTGTGCCAGACTGGAATTTTCTTGGAGGTTAATTGATTTAGGAGGAGCTCGACTGAAACTGGGACCTGCTGTGTATTTGCAAGGGCTTCAGGTTATTTGCCTGCATCCACGCATAGGACACTGCTGGTAGCCTTGGTCTGTGACCCACACGGCCTGAGCCCTTCTGAGGGCTGCAGTCCCTCACACATCCCTAAACCTCTGTGCCTCTCAGCACACAGACTCCCTCTGAGTAGTGGCAAGGTATTGAGAGATCAGACAAGCACCTGAGCCCTTGATGTTCTCACTCCAAACTCCACTGCTTTCTGCTGGTTGCCTCAGAGCTGGCTGCGTGCCTGTGAGTATTAGTTCAAATAGTGGCTGCTGCCCAGGAGAACCACCTTAAATCACCAGGGGGCCTTGGGAAAAGCATCAGTTCTAATTGCAGCCTTTAATGAGTTTAAAGCTGCTGTGAAGAGGAAAGATTTGTCAGCTTTTCCTTTTCAATTGGAACCCTACAACCTGAGCCCATGTCTCCAGCACGGAGAACGTCATGCAGCTGCCTCCTACTTGGCAATACACAACAGCAGTGTCATCTCAGTCCTCTCTGTCGATGTGAATGTGGAACTACAGCAGTAAATAAGGTGTCACATCCACATGGACTTTAATTACCCAGCTTCCAAGAAAGATGCAAGTACTTGTCACGCAGCAAAATAATCTGCTTCCACCTAACACTAGAACTTAGAGATAATGACAGGGTCATACGGGGAAACAAGCAACCTTCAGAGCAAGACACCCTCAGATACTCATGACAGGGAGCATCAGCTTCTGGCCTTGGGACTAACAGCCAGCACGTCCAGAGCTGATTTGCTCCATGTTGAGCAGTAGAAGTAGAGACAGCATCTCCCAGGGAGACCCCAACCCACCAATAAATGGCAAGTCCCTTAATGTGGCTCATAATCAACAGGATGCAAAGGCAAGTGCAGAGTTTGGCACGGAAACGAAGGCTTGAACTGAAACCCCGTGAGAGTTTGCCCAGAGGTTTCAATTGACCCCTTGCTGAATTCACCAAAAGGATGAACTAAAAACAAGTGCTGCTGAAGACACAGCCCAGCAACCACCAGAGAAGTCCATAGTGAAAAGGAAGCGACTAAATCAAGCTGGGAAGTTAGTGCACAGATCAGGGCCATTAAGTTCTACGACCAGGCATAGCTATGGCAGAACTAGAGACAGCTACAGCATAACACTTGGTCTGAAACTCAAACTAGGACTGAACCCAGGCTGGACCTTAAACTGCATGACTGTGGGTGGAGGCCCCAGGTGGGGCTGGTCAGAGCCATTAAACCCTATTAGCATGCTCAAGGCCCCGGCATACACATACAAGTTTCTGAAGCTGTAGGTCTGGGTTTCTTTGGTAGTCCTTTCCAACCTGGGACTGTGGTTTTCCCGTTGCTGGAGCAATACCTGGAAGCCAGCTGTGGCTTCTGTTTGTGTTCTCATCGTGGATGTGGTACGTGAACTTAGGTAGGTTACGTTGTCTGTGCTTGTATCCTTGCAGAGACTCGTCTGTTTGACTGGCAAACCCAGGTTTTAGCTGGATTTATGGCTGCGTAAGATCCCTGAACTCTAAAAGATACCTCATCTTTGCTGAGATTTAAGCTGTTAGTCTAGCATTGCTTCTACCAACACAGCAAATACCCCTTCACCCTAATACAGGGTGTGCACTACTCATTGCTCACCTGGGACAGTCTGTTTTGAACTGTGAGGAGCAGTTGAAGCTCAGAAGTGCTTGTGGGAGCTTGCTGGAGGGAGATCTTCCATGTTGTGTTACTGTATGAAGTCATTAAAGAGGCAGCTCTGACGCTGGGATCCACATGGTGTAACCTGAGGTCCCTTAGGAATGAGGGGTATTGTACTACCTGTGTCATGAAGCTTTTGCTTGGATAGTTACCCCTGATGTAGTGACCTCACTGTCTCCCAAACATCTGCTCTCCTTGCTGAAGAGCTTTGGGCAAAGACTTGGCCTGTGTTTGTATCTGAGGCACTGGTTTGGGATGGAAGTGGGCAAGGGAAGGGCTATAGGTAGGGGTCTGCAGGAGGGAGTGGGGATGCTGGAGATGCTGAGGGGATTTCCCATTTGGAAATGGGGAAATTGGAGGGGGCAAGGGTGTTGGAGGACTGTGGAGGTCCTGCGGCAGACTCAAGTGAGAAAACAGCAACGGCAAGGTGCTGTTTTCTGAAGGAAAACTTGGTGCTTTTGCATTGCTTCATGCTAACCCTGAGCAGAAGTGCTCCAACCAACCACTGCCACCACCCTTCACTCACTGGAGGGATGAAAATGGGGAAGTTGCATCTAAAAGTAAGAGGTATCCCAGGTCAGTGGGAGGAGGTGGGTGAAGAGTCGGTGTCTGCAGAGCAGTGTCAGATGCTTCATCTCTTTGGAAGCATCCTCCCTGAGCTGGAATGGCACAATCTCTCCTTGGTGTAACAGTACAGATCTGCTGTCCATGCAGAGGGAACTGCTCTCCGTGAAGGAGCAGTGCAACTCCAGCAGGCTACACACACAGGCAGGATATTCTAAGGCCTTAGAAAGCTTCAAACCTGGCAGGCTTCTGCCTGACGCACCCACTCAGAGAGTGGCTCCATGATGAAGAATGGAGGCTAAGTGAACAGCACCGTGACCTGTGTCTCAGCCCAACTCCTGCTGCAGAGCGTAGCAGCTAATGATTCCTGGCATCGAGGGGATGTGCTGTGTTCAGCCTCCTGGGGCACGTCAGCTCTTCCCAGCACGGTGTCTGTGGCTGCTCTGTGTGGCAGAGAATGAAAGTCCCGAGTTGTTGGAACAGTTTGTTCATGCGCTGAGGCTACCTCCATCCTCTGCGGATGGGCAGAGCGAGGGATGTCAGACGCTGCATTGAGGCCATGGGGCACTTTTCCCTTGGGGTTGACCTTTTCCCTGCCAGCTCCATGGAAATTGTTTGTCATGCTGGCAGGGTGGGGGTTTGAGTGTTCAGCTGGTTTATTATGGGACGGGATCCCACTTCAATGAGCTAAGCACAAGACAAGAATGTGGCCTTCATCCACTGCTGTATCAATCTGGCTGTCTGCCTGTTGTTTCCAGCGGGGTTATTTCAGTATGGCACAGTGGGGCAGCAGTTAAGCTTTTCCCTTTAACTTACTGTATTGAGATGTTTACTGTTCCCACTGTAATCCATACTGCACTGTTGATAGAGACTCAAAGTACTGATGCTTGGTGCTGGTAAGAACTTGCCTCCTAAAAGCTTTGTGTAGGCATTTATTTTTACCCTCAATGCTGCAGTGAGGTTGCAAAGACTGAGCATCTACTGTGCCCTCTGGGCACATGAAACTCCAGTTCCTCACAGATCAGATCATCTTAGGGTTGGTTTCTTGTGTTTATTCTCACCATGCTGTTGGGTGCTAGAGGAGTGAGTTACCCCAACTGATAGCTAAACTTGTCCACGGCCTTGAAGACAGTTGAATTTTCTGAGCAGCAATCGAGTCCTTAAATGCCCTAGACAAATGTGGAGCTAAGTGTTTTATTCAGTGTTAAGTGGAAAATCTGTTTCAGAAAAGGCAATAGAAACAGTTGCTCTAAATGATGGAGTATTTCCTTTGCTGGGAAACCACAAAGCAGCTTCCCCTAAGGCCATATAGGAAGTCAGCAATGCTGTACAGCAAAGGATCGATTGCATTCAGGCAGGAGAGACTGGAGCATGAACTGAAGACAGCCCTTCACTGTCCAGAGCTCCACAACCAAACTCCCCCCCACCACAGGCCAGTGTCAGTGTAAAACAAAATGCTTGTTGTCCGAATTGTGCCTTGGTTACACGGTCAGTGTCTGCCAGAGGGAAAGCACAAAGATACATTGACTGGGAGAGGGTTGGGTGCAGCCGCTGGACTGCAGCTCGGGGATGCTCTCTGCAGAGGAATAAAGGGCAGATTGTTGTCCCCAGGGGGAATGAAGGGGGTGGGGGAAGGTAAAAACCCCAAGGACACACCTCTGGGTTAAACCCCATTCCAGGTACAAGAGTCCCCGCCGCTGGCATTGGTGTGTGATTGCATTACATGGGCAGAAGCTGGGACACAGAGAAAAGCAAAGCTCAAGATGTGGCTTCAGACCTCAGCAGGAATGAGACTATAGCTGCAGAGACCCACTGTGCCCACAGAACAGGACTCAGCATGAACTGAAAGTCTTTCAGTATTAGGCTTGCAGAGAGGATGTGGGCCTCGGATGAAGTGCTCCCAGGCAATGGAAAATGTGACTACGTGGGCTTGGGACATGCATTATAATG
Organism: Pezoporus flaviventris; assembly: GCF_033815535.1. Taxonomy (NCBI): domain Eukaryota; kingdom Metazoa; phylum Chordata; class Aves; order Psittaciformes; family Psittacidae; genus Pezoporus; species Pezoporus flaviventris. The sequence goes on along the minus strand of NW_026892597.1, from coordinate 602,939 downwards.
AGGAGCTTGAATTCTCCCCTTGCTTCGTAGCAGGGGCAATGTCTGGCAATGCCACAGCATCCAGCAACCGCACAATGTCTCCCTTTGAACTGCGCAGCTTTCGAGGTAGCCAAGCTTCACCCTCACCCTGCTCCTCAAACAAACAAAGGACTGTGAGAGAAATGTCACCGGGACTCGGGTTCCTCCCAAAGGTGCCCAGATGGTCTGACATCATCCCAGATGTCTCTGGGGCAGCTCTTTGACCCAAGGAAGGGCTCTCCCATGGGAGCGAGTCTCTTCCCATGCTCCAGCAGGGTTTAAGCAAAGTGAGGTCCGTCAGAGCCAGCCCCAAGGGCGAGGTACAGAGGAACTGCAGTGGAGCTGAGGGAGTTCTCTTCCTGCCGTGGCTGGGGGTCCTGCAGCCTTGAATCACCTTGCCTGTGATGCAGGGCCCTTCAAACAAGAGCCAGAAGAGCAGCAGTTGCATTGCATGCGCAGGCATGGTGTGGAGGTGGTGCTGGGAGCTGGCTTGGCTCTGTCCTTAGGGCTTGAGAAGGCGCTGCTTGCACATGGGTCATTTAGAAAGTGTGAGCCATTCATTCTTCAGCTGCTCGGCACATAAACTGTGATCAGTCCTTGGCAGCCATGGCCACCCCTCCTGTCCCCAGCCGTAGACCATGATTGTTCTGCTCCAGGTTTGGGGAATGGTATTTTGTAGCCCTGGACGTGGCTGTCCCAAGCATTCCGATTCCTGCTGTGCTGACAGCTCATTCACCAGCACAGCTTCTCAATTCAAATGCATTGAAGGGGAATTCAGTCTCTACCTCTCAGCTCAATTTCACCCATGCTAATTTGAGGGGAAACAGAGGAAGCTTCCTCCACTGAGTTATCCGACGTTAAATCCTCATTTAGAACTTGCCTCTGATGGCTACAAACCATTCCCGGCCAGCAAAAATTGATGTTTCTCCCAGCTGTATGGCTGCTTCCTGCCCCTTTCCCCTTTAATCCTTTTTCCACCTTCCATGCAGGAATGCATTTATCCACGCAAACACGTTGGAAGTGTTTTACCTGGCACAGCAACGGCACTGGATGCTTAAACTGATTCTCCTCGGTGCGAGTGGGTTAAATCTGTGCCCAGCTGACCCCCAACGTGAACCGGAGTCATGCACAGCGGAGGAGGAACAACGTGGCCTTACCAGGGAAGAAGTGGTTAATGCTCTGCATGGCAGGAAAGTGCCTTTGGCCCCAGTTCCAATGCGGTGACTCACTGGGGCCAGGCGGGAGTGGAAGTTGCAAAGACCCCATCGGCAGCAGCAGCTTGGGAATCCTATGGCAGCCTCAGCCCTTGGCTTCTCGGGGCCAGGAGAACTTCCAGCTGTGGCCATACAAGGCCAAGAATGAGAAACCTGCTGTCCTGTCCTGACTGGAGCTGCTGCCAGGCACTCTCTGCACGAAGAGCTTTGCAGATCCTTGCCTGGGGGCTGACGGAGACTGGAGGAGCCCTGGGTCATAACCGTGCACACAGGGATTTCAAGCAGTGCCCTCTTACCAAGATATTCTCCTTATTTGAAGTCACTTGTGCCTGCCAACTCCTGAATCACATCCAGCCCTCGGGGGAAGCCACATCCCTCTCTCACAACCCATTTATGCCTGAGGAATAGTGGCAGCAGAGTGCGTTGCCACCTTTTGTGGACTCTGAAGTCTTTAGTATAAACCTGAGGGTCTTTATGGGTTCAGAGGAGAGATGGAAGCGCGCAAGATGAGCCAGGCAATTCTGAGCACTTTGGGAGAGATGGAGACCCAGTTCAGTTCCTTTTGGCTCCAGTAAGCACTGTAGTGCTCAGGATTGGGCAGTATTAGGTCCTGAGGTGAGTCCCACCGCCTCTATAGCTGAGCTACTCAGCCTCTCAGAGGCAGTGCTGGGAGACAGGCACGTCCAGGCAATGACTCAGCTCATCCTAAACCCCATCCAAAACAGATGGGATGGATTACTCTCTGGAGGTGTCTTCCCCTGCCGAGGGAGGAATTAGATGCAATGCCCAGCTTTCTGATGGCTGAGTTGGGAAAGCTGAATCCCACCCTTTATTTTTACTGGGGATGAGGTAAAAGCTACAGTAGAGTGAACCACATGGCCTCCCTCATTCTGTTTGCTTTGGAGCAAAACCACATACATATACACACTTGCACGTACGTTTGTGTGTCTATAACATAAATTCAAAGGGCGTTTTTATTGAAGTTCAGAGGCAAGCACATGACGGGGATGCTAGAATCCAGGCTGTCTGTGTGTGAGTATTAGAATACGATGGAACCTTTTCCTGGGAAAAACTGACTCAAACTCCATGGAAACAACTGAACTGTGACCAAAGAGACAACCAAAGAACCCTGTATAAGGGAGTGGAGAAGTGCTGCACCTTCTGCTTCAGTTCCCTCCTGAGCCCTTGTGCTGTTCCAGCTTGGATAGTGTGTACACCAAACTGCATTGTTTCGCCTTTTCTTTTCCCTTTCTTTTGGCTAAACACAGGCAAGAAGGTCAAAAGGGATTTCTGAGCACCCTGGAGGCGAGATGCAACAAGGCCAAAAGCAGGATGAGCTCTCCTCTTGCCTTGTTCTCAGAAACAACAGAGCTGTTTGGGCCCAGTCAATCCCTCTGAGGAAAGTGCGGTTTGACAGAGCTGCAGCAGCCTTAGAAGAGTTCTTTTTGTAATGGGGAAGGTCAAATGATGTTAATTGTAATCAGAGCTGTAATACGGATAATGGGATCTGGGGAGTTTCCCTCCAGATCACTGCTTCCAGGCACCTTTGCTTCTCTTCCTTCTCTTCCACACTGGGAGCTGTTGTTTCTTGTTTTAACATCCCGCCCCAAATCTCCTTCAGCAGAGGTTGGCATGAAGGCCTGATCACACTCACATAGCACAGAAGCTTCATGTTCACTTTCTGCTTACTTTGAACCCGTTTTTGAGGGACAAACGCGTGGGCCACTCTTGTTGTCCTGGAATGAACCCAGGAGTCCTTTTCCCCATCCACCGTGTGATTGCTGCTTCGCCCTTGTGTGTGCACAAGAGAGGTGGTTTGGCCTACGGGATAGCTGGAAACTCCAGGCTTTGGAAAGCTCCCATTCGTGGCTTTGACACCATCACTGAAGTAGCCTCTGCCTTGATTTCCCCTTCTGTAAAATGGGACTGAATTTGCTGTTTGAGGGCCCTCTGAAGGGTGATGTCATGTGTTATGTGATGTACTCTTACAATACGAAGGCTATTGTAAAAGAGGAAATGACGGGACACAAACCCTTCCCTTCTTTCTTCAAAGAACTGCTCTTCGGCTCATCTTGGCAAGTTCTCTTTGGACTCTTTGACTGGGGAGACAGCCCTTATGTTTGGGGCAGGCATTAATCTTCTTGAAGGTTTGTTTTGTGCACAGCTGGCAACTAAGCCCCACATCGTCGTGATGTGAACCTAGTGGGGTTCTCCCCTCCTCTTTGAAAGAGATTCTTCCACCAGCATTTGGTTTCGTATTCTTAGCTGTGCAACACCCATAAAATGCATGGTGGTGAGACATGGAGTAATGTTGTAGCTAAGCAAATGGAGGGATGAGTCCTGAAATCCCTACGGAGGGAAATGGTTTATACAGAGGACAGAAACAGACAGGGAGGGACTCCAGAACTGGCTCCGAAATGTTTGAAGCTATGGGAAACGTTCCACTTCACTTCAGATGGACTGGAAGCTAAGTCACCAGCTGGGAGGATGAGAGATTCCACTGCGGTGGGTAATGTGTTTGCAGTTGCAGCATTGCATCATCAGCTTCAACGCAGAATTCCAGAGGAATATTGATGACACAGCTTGAGCAGCCCTTTGAGCTCCTTTCCCGACTGTCTTTACATAGCAACATCAGGCCTAGGAGTATGTGACTTCCAGCACTGCTGATTGCCTTTTGTGTTTTCTCTGGACAAGCCCTTCACGTATTTCCCTCATCGGCCTGAGAGAAACCTTTAAATGCTGCTGAATCCACCATATTATTTCCTTGGAATTTGAAAGGCTTAATGGTGGCCAAGAAGGGGCAGAGCCCATAAGCCGCTGATCCCTCCACTTACAGGTATTGCCTTATATTCCTCCCATGAATTTTGTGTCCAAATACAGGGATAGAGGCTGCTTTGGGGCATCTTCTTTCGTCTGGTCTTGCTGAGCTGAAGTTTGTCTTCATGTGAACACAGCTGCAAATCAGAGTTGGTCCCTCTGGGGAGAGCTGGACACATCTTCATTCTTCCTGTTGGCTTATCCTCAGCAGCCTGTCTTTCCCATCACCCAGGAAGCTTCACCTCTCACTATGAACTGGTCTTGCTATCAGCTTTCCTCACTCTGCCTATATTTATATAGGATGATAAACAGCGAGCAATATAATGTTGATGAAAACCAAGATGCCTGGGACAAAAGTGACTAGCAGGTAGAATTGCAATGACTAGTCAGGGCTTGTTTTCTTGGTTTTATATCTTAGTAATTCTTATTTATTCTAATTAATAGCTTAAACATTTGTTAATTGCTGGAACTATTCATTGGAGTATGTATATACCAGTTGGTATCCTAATTGTGAACAGAGCATTTGCATCCTTGGCATAATTAGAGGTATTTCAACTTGTAAGTACCCTTTTTAACTATATATCACTTAAAGCTTCCTGCAAGTCTAGAGGGAAGAACAACTCCATGAGGTTTTTGGTATTAGAAAACATTATTCAGTATCCCTTAGTTCAGGGCATGGGAGTCTTGGGATCTTTTATCCTAATTGCCATACACGATTTTTAAGCTATGCAAGATCTTTTGGACAAGAGTTGTTCTTGTGTCTTATATTTGCATCACATCTGGCATCACAGAGATGAGGCCTTGATAATGGGGAAGGACATCCCAGTTTTCTTCATGAGCCAAACTGGCACTGTAGAAATATTTGTAAGATCAGTAAATGTCCTAAGAGTTCAATTCTTCCCCACTAAATGTGTTGTGCTTACTGTTCTTTTTTCTCTTTCTAGACCAAAGAAGCTCTCTTCACAATCCTCCAGGACCTAAGGCCTGAAGACCACTTCAATATCATTGGCTTTTCCAACCGAATAAAGGTCTGGCAGCAAGACCGGCTGGTGCCAGTTACTCCAAATAACATAAGAGATGCCAAAAAGTACATTCATAACATGTCACCTACTGGAGGTAGGATTCAGAGATACAAATGAGATGAATTTTGATATCCAGCTACAGAACGGAGGGTGGTGAATGGTCCTGTATCAATAAAAACACACTGGGACTTGGGTGATGGAACAAAGGAGCCCCTTCCCCACCTGCACTTGGGGTTGTGTGACAGGAAGATGTGTGCCCTTTATCAGTATACCTGAAGGGAAGGTCTCCCCAGATCCAAACATATGACTTGATATACTTATTAAAGCCAAGCTGGACCCATTCTCCCATTTATCTGGAGAATGGAAAATTCCCGAGGCCGTTTCTTGAGCACACAGGAAAAAACATCGTATCCCGATGAAGGACACACAAGGCCAGTACTTGGGCAGTTTCTGAAAGCTGTGTAAAAGCAGACACGTGGTTCTGTCTGGGCTGGGAACTTCTGGGCTGGACAACCCAGTGTGGGCTGTGGGATTGCCTTCTGCAGGAGCTAGTTTCTTTCTCATCCCTTTTCGTGTGTACATCATTGCCAGGAAGAAAGAAGGGAAAGGAGAAGACCCCAGAACAGTGGCACTAGTATGACTTTGGATTTGATGATTCAGTGTTCTCCTGTGAGTCCATGAACATAGCACAAAAAAACCCGATAACATACTGGGGTTTGTAAGCAGACGTAATTTGGCAGCTGTGCCCATCCTAGCTGAGCGCTCCTCAGATAAGCTGCAAGCTGCAAATCCTTCCCCTTGGAAAAGTCAGCTGGTTGAGGGTCAAGTGGGGTCTTCCCATGGCTGCCCTTGAGCCCTGGCCACTCCTAGCAAAGGAAACCCTCTGATGGAAAAACACAGCAAACAGGATGGTTTCCATAACGTTCGCATTGTCAGAGGAAGAGTTTAGGAAGGGGTCAAGGGACCTGCCCAGTTAAACAATTACCAGTGGTGGGACTAAACTCAGACTACAAAGCTTTTCAGTCCCGAAATACCAAGAGAGCTATGCAGGAGCCAGCTGAGTTTGCCCATGAGTGTGCCAGAGAACAAAAGTAAAAGGAAACGATTAACTCGGGTTCAGCAGGAGGTGCAGTGATTCTCCGACACAGGCCAGCGGTACTTCAGTTTTGGCTAACTCTGCACTTCCATGGAATCCCAGCCTGCTTTGTGTTGGAAGGGACCTTAAAGCTCATCCAGTTCCAACTCCCTGCCACGGGCAGGGACCCCTTCCACTGGAGCAGCTTGCTCCAAGCCCCTGTGTCCACTGAGCACTGCCAGGGATGGGGCAGCCACAGCTTCTCTGGGCACCCTGGGCCAGCGCCTCAGCACCCTCATGGTGAAGAATTTCTTCCCAATGTCCATTTTTAATACCTAAATATTAAGAAAAAATGTAATTCTATTTTCTGTCTGATGCTGTTGCTCAAGTATCCATCAGTGAATGTGAATGTGAATGCATTCAGACTGACCCCAGACACAATGTATGTGCTGCGCTCGCACTGCTGTGTCATACTCACACCAAAGAAATGGGAAAAAGGTATCATTGCTAAATATTTGTGCATATGGCAAAAGGCAGTTTTCAGTGCTTGGTAGCTCTGTGATGCAGCTGGGTTTGAAATGACACAATCTGCTACACAGAATGGTTTCCTTTTGTTTCTGGGGAAAAAAATCCCAAACCTGAAACTTTGGATCTGGATAGGGACTGAGGGAGTATTAGGATATTTAGGTGCAGGGCTTTGTTTCAAAGCCATTTTGCATAAAACATGGTCTAAATTATGAGGCCTTTTCAGAAGTTTTGGCCCTTTTCCTGTTCCTTGACTTGCTGCAGTCACTGGACCTGGGTTTCTGTTTCCACTGACCCAAGTTTCTAGGTACATGATGCATGGTCAGACCTTGCTCATAACCTCTCTAGAGCTCCCTTTTTGAACCCCCAAGAGTCTGTTGTGTATGGTTCTTAACCCATTTCACCTGCTTTCTTCCTAAGGGCTGTTTTTAACCCATCTGTACTGATCTTGCAAAGGTTCCATAGCCAACCCCTCTTTGCTTTGAGTAGCACAAGAAATACCTGGAGAAATACCTGTACTCATTTTCTTGCTTTCTCTTCTCTGAACACACGGTAGGCTTGGATCCTTTCCATGGCTTTTCTTCTAACAAACATCTGTCCTCTCATTAATTTCTGTTTTCTCTCTTATTTTCTGTGTTCTTTCCCCCACTTCAGGCAGCTCAATTCTTCCCTAGCCAGCTGTTTTGGGAAAACACACTTATCAGTTAACAAGGCCATTTCTTTTCCCTTTAAGCTTTCTTAGCCCTGGAGTTCAAAGCACAAACACAACCACTTGTTTTCCCATTTGAAGGCTTTCTACCTTTCTCCACATCTTTGTGCCCTTCAGACAAAGCGAGCAGGACTTGTTTTCCTGGTGCAGATAGCATCTGGGAGAGTCCTGTAATTAAGTTTCACTCTTCTCGTATGTACAGGCAACACATGGTGTGTGCTGTGATTCTTCTTACTACGGCTGATTGTTGTACATTGGGGCATTCAAGGATACAGCAATTCCATATAATCAACTGCAGTTATTAGACAATAAACAGCTATCCCAAACTGAATTAAAGAGCTGGTGCAATGTCATGTAGACAAAAAGGAACATCCTGCTGAACAGAGATCATAGAACTTCATGATGTTGGCATTGGTCCACCTCACAAGGGTGTCGTTGTATTAAAGGGAGCTCAGGGAAATTATATGTACATTCTTAGAAGGAGAAATGACCTAATCCTTTTGTACCTTCCCAGGGACTAATATTAATGGTGCTCTCCAGACTGGTGCAAAGCTGCTGAATGACTACATTGCTCAGAATGACATTGACGCCAGGAGTGTCTCTCTGATCATCTTCCTCACGGATGGGAGGCCCACTGTTGGGGAAACGCAGTCGTTAAAAATCCTCAGCAACACCAAGGATGCCATCCGCGATAAATTCTGCCTCTTCACCATCGGTATCGGCAATGACGTGGACCACAAGCTGCTGGAGAGGATGGCACTGGAGAACTGCGGCATGACGCGGCATTTCCAGGAGGATGAGGATGCAGCCAGCCACCTCAAAGGGTTCGTTCTGCTTTTCTGTGCTCCTGTCTGCTTATAGTGGGAACTCTGGGCAAGGGGTTGGGAAGGACAATCCTCTAAGGGATGACACAATGGCTGGGAGTCTCCCTGAGGCTCAACTCTGGTTAGAGAGGCAGAGTATGCTCAGATACTGAGGATGCCTACCCAGAAATTGTCTCCTTCCTAGCAGACCCCCTGGGCTGTGCTGGAGCTTCTCAGGCCCTCACACCAAGGCATCTGTTTCTCTAATTCAGACTGTTGTTTGGGGCATGTAAAGCTGGAGAGATGAGAGGCATGAGTGCCACGTCTCTGCAGGTAGAGGGATGGAGGAAAGGATGCATTGCTCCTTTCAAATTGACAACATAAATGGTATTGAAGGGCTCAGGAATGAAGGTCCCAGTTTGGGACAGGGAAGTATTTCTGTGTTTTTTGAAAACCGTAACTTCTTGCCCAAATTTCAGAATATTCAACTTTGAAAAATACTGAATGATCATTCCCTCATTCACTCATTCTTTGGGACCCAAACTCCTAGCAAGTTTCCTGTAATCCTCATCATTCACTAGGACCAGGCGTCGTGCTTCTCTTCTGTGAGGGGGGAGCTGTAGTCCAAGGGGAGATCCTAGTGAGATCAACAAAAGCATCTCTGAACCACAGCTCTGTCTAAAATGCCAGGCTGTGTGTCAGTATTTCCAGGCAAAGATGTTTGACTTTCACTCCCAAAATGCTAATGGTTTGGACCTCAGGAACCAAAAAGAGATAGTCATTGGGCACAGACCTCTTGCCTAGCTAGTTTCTAATTCACCTGGAGCAATGAGACCATGCACCTCCCACCAGAGCTCTTCTTTCTGTGATGGTTATGTGTGAACAAGAGTATCTTCCTTTTAAACTGGATTTTGTAGAGCCATCTGCCACCCTACCCATGTCCTTTGCCCATATATTTTGGATAGCAAGTGGCATTCCCTGGCAAATAAAGGATGCACTGATTGATTGGGCTGCAGGAACCCAGCACTGCAAATACTTGTTGAAAGACCTCTAGCTGATAAACAGCTCACTGTTTATCAAGCTTAGTGATGGCAAACCTGTTTGGCATCTGGTGCCAAATCTATACAATCACTTGCTGGAGACCAGTACAAATCACTGTTATAGGGAAAATCTACATGGACGCCAATGTAGTTTCTGAGTTTTGTGGTCAGTGGGTTGTATTTGTACACAGATACTTACAGAGTCATAGAAGGGTTAGGGCTGGAAAGGACCCTAAGATCATCCAGTTCCAACCCCTCCTGCCATGAGCAGGGACACCTCACACTAAACCATGGCACCCAAGGCTCTGTCCAGCCTGGCCTTGAACACTGCCAGGGATGGACAAGTCCTTGCATTGTGCTGTAAGGCAGGTTGTATCTCTCACTCCACCATTTGTTACAACCCAGGTGTTATTTCCAGAGAGTTCTCAGGTTTAGTTCACTCCTGGTTTAAAACATGACGATGTCTCTGCATCAAAGACACTGAATGCTCAGAAAGACTTCAGAAGAAAGTCAACCAATTCAGGCTTTGGGAGTCCTTGGAGAGAGAATAAAGCAGAAAGTGTGACTTTAGCTTCCAGACAACCTGTTTAAGCAGATGTGAGAAATAAATGCAGCTTGATCTAAACAAGGGCTGAGGCCAAATCTTTGTTTATTCGCCGAATTAGGCTCAAATGACTTGCCAAGTTAGGGAGAGTCTGGCATTTAAATGGAAAATAGGCATTCCTGGAGCAGCTTGGGAAGATCCATCAAAAGCACATTGCTGTAGGGCAAACACAGTACTGTAAACTTGGGCCTTGACCCCTTGTAAAGGCTTTTTGGCTCCTCCAGTGTGAGGTATTCACAGAACTATAGTAGGTCACGTTAACAAGGCATTGTAGGGTTAAGCTCTCTCATTCCAAGGAAGCCATGTCTTGCTCCAACAGAAAACTGGGGGGGTGAGTGTTGGAACTAGATGATCTTAAGGTCCTCTCCAACCCAAACCATTCTATGACTCTATGAACAAGGTAGCAATGAGTTCTCTTCTGCCAGGCTGATTGTATTTAGTAGTTAGGATTCCTCCATTCCATGGAATTGTCCTCATTGATGGGGGTTAGTGAGATTCCTTCTTCATTGGCCCTCAGAAAACTGTACTCCTGCCTGTCCTTCATTGACCATTTCAAATGGTTTTATCCAGAGCTCTTCCTGTGATACAGAATCTTTGCTTCAGATACTCTCCAGATTTGGGGAAGCTAGTGTTACAGTTTCTGGCTCTGGAATACCATGTAGGTGACAGCATCTCTCCTGAGTGCGTTTTGAAATAACTACAGTGAACCTGAGAAGCCAAGAACTTACTTTTAATGCACAGTTCCTCTTAAGCAAACTTAAGTGGTCACAAATAACTCTTTGCAGAGCTCTGGAAGCATAGCAGAAGGAAGGTGACTTCCAGGCCATGCTGGGATGCTTCTGAATGTACTGAAGAGACTTTGTCTAGATGCCTTAGACACTGAAAAGTAAAATAAGGCAGAGAACAACTTTGGTTAAAAGGGATCTCTGGAGGTCACGGAATCCATCCTTCTGTTCAGAAAAGGGCCAACTTCAAACTTAAGTGAGGTTTCTCAGGGCCTTGTCCACTCAAGTTTGAAAAATCTCTAAGGGCAGAGACTTTCCCCATCTCTCTGGGCCCAGTTACAGGGGATGCAGTACTTAAATTTAGGGCCTGGTAACTCTAACTGCTCCTGAACGTCTCAGGAGCCGTATTAGACAGTCTGGCTGCATCCTTGGCCATGTGTAAGCGCGAGAGTGCGTGCATACACCTGGATGAACAGTACTAACGGTGAGAAATTTGCCTTTCCTTAAGGTTCTATGATGAAATAGGAACTCCTCTTCTCTCCGATATCCGTGTTGACTACCCTGAAGACAACGTGGAGCAAGTCACCCAGAACTTCTTCCCTAACTACTTTAATGGCTCTGAAATCATCATAGCTGGCAAACTCATCAACCGCACCTCAGATAGTCTCCATGTGGAGGTGACTGCTAGCAACTCCAAGAAGTACATCCTCCTCAAGAAAGATGTGGCTATTGACCTGCCAAGCAGGAATGATATCAGAGGTGTCCCCGGCTTGGAAGATGACAAAGGTGATGTAAATTACATTGAGAGGGCGTGGAGTTACCTCACCATCAAGGAACTGCTTAACTCTCGGTTGAAGAGTGACGACAGTCAGGAAAAAGACTATTTGATGGAGAAAGCCAAGTCAATGGCCTTGACTTACAATTTCGTTACTCCCTTCACTGTTCTGAAGATGAGAGAGGCTGGGCTCCATCCAGAACTAGCTCCAGAGGAGTTTATCAGCCCTTCCACTGACGGCATCGGGGAAAAGCTGCAGAGTTTGCAGGGACACAAAGCACCACCAGGTATGAGAGGAAATAACCATGTGCTGGTAAGAAATCTTTTCACATAGGTTACGCCTCACTTTGGCAACAGGGATGATGGAGCCAATGAAAGGAGGGGCGGTAAGCAGAAGGGTGAGATTTTCATATTGATTTTGCTAATTATGGGCTGGGTGACCTTAAGCAAACCTTTCAGGAAGCTGATTCAACCCCTTGAAGCACTTTACTGCTCTGTAGAAACTACTGAATTAAAACTGGTATTCTAAATGAAGCTTAAAGTAGCTGCAGAAATATGCCCATAATCTTGCTGACTTATTTTTGTAACATTATTATACTATGGCTCTTTCTGCTGCTCAATAAGGAATTGTAACAGCCTTCCTTCCCCTCTTCTAGGTATACAGAGACAGCAAGATAAACAGAGAATTAAAATCTCCAAAACCTCAGGTCAGTGCCATTTTTCTTGCCTTTAATAGTCGTGGTTGACTTATGGAAACCTCAGTTGCATGCCACTGTGGTATAATCATCCCAATGGATCAGCCACAATCCTACTTACTAGAGCTGCAGAGTAGGGAGGAAAATGAAAACAAAACCAAAATACACAGAGGCTCAGTAATGAGAAGAAGTGGGAGGAAACATGGCAAGGCAGATGGTCTACAACGCTTGATACTGACGTTTGAGTCTTCTGTAGATTTTAGGGGAGAACAGGAAGCTTGTTCTTTCTGTACTAGGACTAGTCAAAAACCATTAAACACTGAAGAATAAGCCTAGCTCAAGAGTTTTGACTTGAATTTCACTGGATAACATCAAATTTACTTTAAAAACTAAACTTTGGGCTTGTCTTATTACTAATGACACCTATCTGGTAGTTGATAAATCAAGGATTGTTGGAATATAAAGAAGACTGTGGGACTGCTTAGTATCTGCTGTTGACTGCCCTAATCTGATATCCTGGACTGCATCAAGAGGAGCGTGACCAGCAGGTCGAAGGAAGTGATCCTGCCCCTCTACTCTGCTCTCGTGAGACCTCACCTGGAGCACTGTGTGCAGTTCTGGTGTCCTCAACATAAAAAGGACATGGAACTGTTGGAACAAGTCCAGAGGAGGCCACGAGGATGATCAGGGACTGGAGCACCTCCTGTATGAAGACAGGCTGAGAAAGTTGGGGCTGTTCAGCCTGAAGAAGAGAAGGGTGCATGGAGACCTCACAGTGACTTTCCAGTATCTGAAGGGGTCTATAGGGATGCTGGGGAGGGACTCTTCATTAGGGACTGTAGTGACAGGACAAGGGGTAACGGGTTAAAACTTAAACAGGGGAAGTTTAGGTTGGAGATAAGGAGGAAATTCTTTCCTGTGAGGGTGCTGAGGCACTGGAATGGGTTGCCCAGGGAGGTTGTGAATGCTCCATCCCTGGCAGTGTTCAAGACCAGGTTGGACGAGGCCTTGGGTGCCATGGTTTAGTGTGAGGTGTCCCTGGCCATGGCAGGGGGGTTGGAACTGGATGATCTTAAGGTCCTTTCCAACCCTAACTATTCTATGATTCTACAATATTGAGGACCAGGAAGGTTCAGTGTGAGGTGTGTCCATGCAGCAGTCCTTGGTTAGAAGACGCATTTCTGTGTGCTGTGGGGGATGTAGCCTGCTGACAAAGTACGGAGTGGTACACAGCTCAGCATGATAACTCCCACCGAAATTATATTCCAGGAAGAAAATATCCTGATCTTCAATGGGACTGCTCTGGGGTTTGAGTTTCCATTGCAAACCCAACCTCTTCTGTGAGAAAAACAAACCAAAATAGAACAGATCTTTGTGAAAAAACAAAGCAAAACTTGGCATTTCCTGCCAAACTCCATCCAACCCTCTAAAACCAACAAACTAGGAGGTCTTGGAAAAAACAGGGACAAAGATACTTTTCAAAGCACTTTTGTTATGTTTTTGGACTGCAGTTTTGTAAGTCGCTAATATTTGTCTCTTTTTTTGCATGTCTTCTCAGCTGATGGAGACCCTCACTTTGTCATTGATTTCCCCTCCAGCAAGTTCTCTGTCTGCTTCAATATCGATGGAGAACCAGGGGACATCCTCCGACTGGTTTCTGATCATAAGGAATCTGGTAAGCAGCCAAGTAAAGCAGCTCCTTGAGGGTTGGAACTAGATGGTCTGAAGGTCCTTTCCAACCCTTTCTATGATTCTACTTGTGGAGGAAAACTGAAGTGTAAGGCCAGCTCTCTGGCAGCCAGACTGAGCCCCAAGGTGCTTCATAGGCAAGAAAGGGATAAGACATTAGAAAAAGGTGTTTTTCTGGGCAGGCAATGGAAAAAGGGTGCACACCTGGCTCTACTCACCTGGATTGGAAAGGGAGGCAAACTGCTCACTTGCACTTACTGACCTCCAACTTCATCCTAAGCAAGGAGGAGACCTGGTCACTGTTACATACACAATTCACCTACAAAGTGTTTGCCAACAGAGTATATACCTAATCATAGAAAGAGCTGTCTTTTATATGTATCCAAACCTTTCCCAGTTCAGGTCTTCATTGACTGAAATCAAGGGAACAGCGACTACACGTAAACAGCCAAGAGACGCACTTGAGTGCATGGGAACCATTGCACCTCTTCAGTCCAGCTAGACTGGAGAGCTCAGTTCCTCCCGGGATCATTGAACCCAGTATGGTCTGGGGGCTGCACTTGACCAGTCCTACAAGAGCTAACAAACAGCCACAGGCATTTTGCATCCTGCATGTAGCGTTTGCACAAGCCACCTCCATGTGAGAGATTACACAGAGGATCAGCTTTCTGGTGTGGAGTCATTGCCTTACTTTGGTGCATCTTTATCAGGTCTCTAGTTACAAAGTCACAGCAGGCAAATAAAAGATTTGGAATCACCAGAATTGCTCTGTTGTTGGAACTTACCTCTTTACTTGCAATGCTTTTTGCTTCAGGACAGAGTGAAGTATCCAAACAGGCTAAAATGAACAGCCTTAAGAAAACCCACACTATTCAGGATCTGCTTTGCCCAAGCTAGTCTGATCCTTAGGGGCCCAAACTGGGGTCTGATCTGATCTGGAATTCTAAGCAGGGCAGCTAATAAGCAGATTATGTCCTGAAGCAGGGAAATTGTGGGAAGAAGGGGTGTCAAGACCAGAGACAATGCACAGATTTTTTTTACAAAGGAGATAAATAACCCCACAATCAAATTATAAGAATTCTGTTCTGCTTGGCAGTGGTCTAGCCTCCATACTTCTGTATTCATGCCTTAGTGAATAAGATCAGCTCCTGGCAAACTTCTTTCATGGACTCTGTTCTATCACTTCAGTCATTTTGTGGCTCAAAAGCAGAATAAGCTTGAGGAAATTAGACTCTGTAGCACTAGCAAGTTGAGTCTATGAAGACAGAAATGAGAGACACCCCCCCAGCAATGATGGGATATGGAGATACTTCATCTCGCTGCTCATAGCTTGGATTAGCAGCAAGCCTCCTCCTTTATTCTTTACTGTCTAGTAGCTGTCCAGAGGCCTGTGGGAAGTGAGACACTGTCTTATGGACAGCAAGTCACAAAAGTCATTAAAATCATTGGGAATCTTACCATAGGCATATAAACTTTATTTGCCTCAGGGGGATCTGCACCTTAGACTACTCAAAAGCAGTTCTTCTGGGGCAAACTGAGGGAAGTAGGAAAGGCAGCACTGGTGAGGCTGGAAATAACCCCTCAGGAGTGCAGGGTGTACTCTTCTGCAGTGACACAAAGAGAACCTGGATTCCCTACACCGCCAGGAACCTGAAGGGAGGAGGTTCAGCACTTCAGCTCAGACGGCTGCAGGTCAGGACTGAGAAGGAGCTCTATAGGTCCTGCTCAGTGTTAGTGTGTTGCCCAAGGTAATAACCTTTACCCTGTGGCTTCCCAGGCTAATTTGCTTCTTAGGAGTCAGCTAGAAAGGGACATCAAACCGCAGCTGCCTGCCACCCTGAGATGCTCTGAGACAGCAGCGTTCACATACACCCCGGTACCTTAGAAGTTCAGTCCCTGTGCCAGTTGTGCTATGAGGAGAAGCAGGACTGCCAGCAGCTTTTCTTAGTCCTCCAAGATCTGGTATGTTTGCCCAGGCGATGTGCTAGGCATCAACAAATGGTGGTTTAGGTAAATCATGCCATGGTTGGTCAGGCTAGAGCAGTCAGGAAGATAAGTATTTGTCTTACGTGGCTCAAAATCCCTGCACATCATTATCTTGATCATAATTGGATCTAAGGTTGGAACTTAGGGAGTGACTGTGCTGTGAAGCAGCTGGTTCTATCCTGTAGCGCTGTGTACACAATGTCAGGGCTAATGGGGCTGGGAGAACCTCCCAGTATTTCTGAGCTTGGGTAAACTCAGGTGCTCTGTAGAAAGTAATCAGTTTATGATAGCCTGGTTATACTGTTTTAGGTGAAATAATCGAGCATGAGGCGGTGAATCTTCATGTTCTCAGTTGCAAGGTCTGTATCTTTGAGACAAATATACCTGTTCCTGATTTCAGCTTCCACTTACTGATTGTTTCCCTACAAGGTGTAACTGTGAACGGGCAATTAATTGGAGCTCCTGCACCGCCCAACGGCCACAAGAAGCATCGGACTTACTTCAGCACCATCACTATCCTCAACAATAAGCCAGAGAGATCTTACCTAGAGATCACACCCAAAAGAATCATCCTGGATGATGGGGAAAGGCTTCTTCTGTCCTGTGGTCGGAGCGCTGTTGTGCGAAGCAGCAGCCTCGAGGTGTCCATCTCTGCCAATTCCAACATCACTGTGACGATACGAGACACCATCAGCTTTGTCATCCTCATCCACCGTTACAAGAAGCCAGCCCCATATCAGAGGAATCACTTGGGGTTCTACATCTCCAACAGTAAAGGCCTCTCTTCTGATTCCCATGGGCTACTGGGTAGGTAACAAGTTCCTGGGTTCAGAGCTGTAAACCAGACAAAAATGATCCTTCCAAACAGTTTTAAAGGACAGAGACAGGAATGAACAGTGCAGGTGGGGATTAAGTTCCCAGCTGAGACTTTTGCATCCACTCTCAAACATCTTCTCTATTGTATCCCAAACTCTTCTCCCATCTTTTGCTGTGTGAGCTATATCCTACTATCCTAGCTCTGTGGCTGTACCCGTTTTTCACGTTTCCAGTCTTTTTGTGGTTGCTTAATACAGGTGTCATTAGAACACACACGCTCGATGGTCCCCATACAGAGATAGAAACCAAATATTCCACAAGAACCCTGAATAAAGCCCCAGTAAGAGATTCTTTAACAGTATCCCTGATTCAGAACAGCCTGATTGAGATCGAGAAAGTTGGTACCTTCTGTGGCCCCTTTCTTTCAAGCATGAAGAGAAAGAAGAGCCATTCCCACATTTTGAGAGCAACTAGGATTTAGGTAGGCTCAGAGGACTAGATGGTTAGTTTCTTTCTGCCAACGAGAAGCAGTGTTGTTTATGGCCACGTACAGGTGCAGAACCCTAAGACTGAAGATACAGTCCATTCATGTACCCCCAGATTAAGCAGATGATCTTTCAGGAGTGAGGTTTTGGATTCAGGCCACTTGCATGCACAAACCTCTAAATCCAAACTTATGTTTGGCCTAAAAGAGCTTGTCCCCAAGAAAACTTGGGGCTTCAGGCCTAGAGCTTCCTTCTTCTCACTGATGGGCATTGTATGAGTTATTATCCTCTAGTAATCATGGTCCACAGAAGGGAACTTACTACTAGCAGCTCAAAAGGCGAATGTGTCTTGATGAGTGAAAAAGGAAGTAGGGTTTTATTCTAATCTCTGTGCTTGTAAGATTTAGGAAAGAGCTGCAGGACTTAGATTCCTCTTTCTGTTGCAGAGAAGCTCTTTAGAACCTCATACAGGAAGAGCCCTCAAAACATGGCACAAAACAGCCAGTCACGGACTCTGTTTTATCTTGCCTTGCAGGTCAGTTCTTGAACCACGAAGTTAAACTTCTCCAGGAATCTCTAAACACAAGTCATCAGCAGGTTGGTCAGAATCAAACGGAAGCACTGCAGCCAAACCCTACCAACACCCTGAAAGTGAAGGGACGGCTCGTTCCTGTGGTGTGGAAGCAGAGGAGGATCTACAATGGGCAGCAGGAAGTTGAGTGCTGGTTTGCCAAAAACAATGCAGACAAACTGATCGATGGGAGCTATCAAGACTATTTGGCTTCTCATCCTTTTGACACAGGGACTAGCTTTGGGACAACTAACAGCCTTTAAGACGGACCAGAGCCATGCATTGCAGCAGCATGTGTGACAGTGGTTCCCTTCTGAAGCCTCTTATAGGCAACTTATGAATATTTCTTTACTTTTTGGTGCCAAAGAAACCAAGGCTTTTTGCCCTTGGAAATCAGCTGTCTCTCCTTCATGCTAGATGGATGTTGTTCATCGAATTCCTGAAGACAAGCAGGTTGTGGGGGAAAGGGTTGAGGAGATGGTAAAAGCATGATGAGTGCTCTCCCAATAGGAATGAAGGGAGAAGTGGTTGAGCACTCATGTCAAGCAACGCAGAGAGCTGCTGGCCTTAAAATTAACCCATGCAGGGATCTGTGCAATACCCCAGGGGCTGGTGAGTCACACAGAGAGAGGCACAGATCATACAGCACAGTGCCTGCCTAGAGAGACATCCTTGGGTGTCCTCCCTTTACGCTTTGTGACTTGGAGCATCTGCTCCAACCACGGTCCCTGGGGAAGGGGGAGAGAGAGAGACAGGAGAGGTGGCTGGATATTCATCTTAGTGCCCTGTTAGCATCAAAGAGGTAACAAAGACATCAAAACCTTATAAATCAACCGGCCACAGGACAGCATTGCTTTCTTGGTTATTAGGATGAGGTCTGGATTTACCACTAAGCGTGATGTTCCCTGAACCCCTGCGGACCCTTAAAACAGTGGTGAAAACCTTCATGTGGTTTATTAGTGTCTCAGTGCACAGGCTGCATGCTTAAAAAGCAGCAAGAGGAGGGGTGCAGGCTCCCATTCCATGAAGCATCTCATTTATGTAACATTGCACGTTTAGTGATAGCCTGAATCTTGACTCCCTCAGAGAAACAAATTCCACTGTGAGCTTCCAGCGGAGCTGCCACCTCCATGAGCAGAGCGTCCCTTCTGCTTAGCAGAGATTTAAATTCTCTACAAGATGACGAACCAGCCCTCAGGACAGCTTTTGACCCTACAAACAGCATCTTGAACTCAGACTAGACATTTCTAGCTGCTTTTCTAATCAGGGAGGAAGTCTTTATTTACTCCAAGTCGTAACATAACTTTCATCCCAGTTTCCCCTGGCTCCTTCTCCTTCCTTATGCCGCAGGAATCTGTGCACAGCAGGCAGGAGGTTACGGAAGGGTCCGCCAGCCACCCCCTCTGCAGGTGGTGCAAGCCTCCAACCCCAAACTGCAAGGCTGTGGTCTGTTTCAAAGCGAGGCATCGCTGAATAATGCTATAGATCAGGCACAAGGGAGTTTCTTTAATAGAGAATGTGGCCAAAGAGGACTTTGACAACCACAAAGACGGTTAGATGGCAAGGCCAAATTGAGCTCATGTATACTCTGCCTTTCCAGAGCTGGAAGAGGGTGGGTGTGGAAGCATCCCCAGGAACTAAATGATATCCATGTGTTAGGAGGAAACAGAGTTGCCAGAGAGCTACAGCAATGGGTTCAATCTCGACTGATTTTTTTCATATTTAATATTTTATATTTAATCATATTGTTGCTGGGGTTGGGGTGGTGATTTTCCAGTTGCTTTGTCTTCTGCTTTGTAGCACTAGCCCTGTGGCAGCAGAGCAGGCAGCAAGCATGGGTGCTTATTCATGCCATGTACTGCAGCAAAAAAGGAACTAGCTAAAAGCAACCAGCTAGATTTAATTGCTGGAACATGCCTACAGAGAGCTCAGTCAGTGCAAAACTCAGGGCAAGGCTTGAGCTTAGGAACAGAACATAAAAACCTCCTGCTTTAGGCCAGCTATGTTAGCTCTCCTACAAGAGAGAACTGAAGGCATGCAATAACCCAAGAGGTTTATGCTCTGCAGCATGCACATGGGCCAAAAATGACATGGGAAAGAACATCTGTGAAGTTGCCTTCTCCAGCCAAGACAAGAGTGGAAAGAGAGATCACCAGCCCCTTTCCAAGCAACCTCCCATATCACTAGAACAGGGTGCAGACAACAGTGATGATGAACTTACAGGCGGCCCCGTCTTCTTCATACTGTCCTCACCGAAGAGGTTTCTTTGAAATCTTTACTTTCCTCCCACATTTAACTGTTCAAGTGTGTTGCTAAGGGGATTGATTGGCTTAAGGTCTCCTCTCGTCTCATCTCTCCTGTGTATAGATATGTATATATACATATACACGTATTGCTAATGCTTCAGGTGCATCATTACTCCTCTTCCTCCTATGCCAGCCAAGGAAACGTACTTCTTCCAGGGCCTGAAGAGAACAATGATCAAGTCCAGCTTCCCAGCCATGTGAAGCACCTGGAGCAATGTACCCAAGTTCTCATTTCAGGCTCCTGTTATCCATTTCACAATAAATATTTTACAGTGAACGCTGCAGTGAAGCTTTCATTTGGAGAAGACAAAATGAGCTTTGAAGCTAAGGTTATGTGTGTTATATGCTGCCGGACACGCTCATGTCACTGGGTGGCTGAAAGACCCACTCACAGGTTAACAACAGCTTGTGAACCGAAGTGATTTCAGTGGAAAATTAAAGGTCAGTGATGCTCCTCAGCCTCTCCACACCTGGTAGGCAGCAACAAGCGTGTTAGGTGAATGGACCCTAAGGTTCTAGTCACACATTAAACTGAGAATGTAACCCCCCAGAGAAGAGTGATCCAGCCTTTAAACACAGTAGATTAGGGTACGAGAAGCCAGAGTTTGTGCTCCTGCTGCCCCAAGAGCAGTAAGAGCAAAGGCACAGGTCCTGGACTGCGAACTTCAGCTTTCCCATCTATAAAGTGAGCATCACAACACTGCCCTCTCTGAACACGTCAGGATCAGTCCTCGTAACCCCTCATGGTAGCAAGGGAGCTCTAAGGAAGCGCACTGCAATGACTACACATACAGGCACATGCTGCTTCTCCTCTCCAACTGTGTCACAGAGCACATAGTTTCCCAGTTGATATGGTTAAAGACTGCAAACCATTGCATTGCAAGCTGCTCAGATGGCTGAGGAATGAGGGCTGAGCAATCACTTTAAGTGCAATGGAAACGATTGCACACCACTGTTTCAGACAAGGGAACAGGACTCCTGAATTTAGGGCTGCTGAATCACTGGCCACGCACTGCTCAAGAGGGACAACCTTCCCCCATGTCATACTTACCCTGCTGTTGCCTGTTGGGAACCTTCCCAGCCAGCCTTAGGTAAGGGCCAAGATCATGTCACCTTCCACTTTAGGACAAGGACATTGCTGTGCCCGAATCTGCACTCTTCACATACTGCAGCGCTGCTCTGTGCAGCACGATAGCAAGAACAAAACTAATTTCTAATAGGGAAACTGGTTTAACCTATTCTCAGCCAAGACCTTAAACAGCACATGAGTTACTGCAGCCCTTACCAGCACAGAACTCTGCCAGACAAGCAGAAGTTGCATTGATTTCACTAAGCAATGCAAGCGATGTGTTCAGAGAGCTGCACGGCACGTGCCCCAGAGCCATCTGCTGTAGGATTCTGACCCCTCATTAAGTACGAAACAAAAAATGACTTAACTTCCAGCAATACAGTGTAAGGCCAAGCAGCTGCCAGTGTAGCCAAGCGTGTCTAGTTCACTGAGGACATGCAAGATGTTGGCTTGCATCAAATTCCTCCAAGCTACTTCGGGAAGCAAGACAAGGAACCCACACAAACCCACACAACTTCACACACTCTTGACTCAGCTTTTGACAGTCTAACTACATCTAAGTCCAAACCCCCAAGCCCTTTCTTTTCTGCTCCTTAATAAGGAAGGGTTTCTTGGGAAAACACAAGGGAAGGAGGGAAAATAAACGCTGATCCCCACCCAGTGCTTCTGGGAACCGTCTGTGGCTCAGCGGGGTCCATCCCTCCAGCTGACCCTGGATCAGGCCCTGCCCTGAGGGCTATCCACTGTCCGGACTCTGCCGGCTCCCATCGCAGCCGTGTGCGCACCCAGCCTGCGAGCACATTGTGCAACCGCTCTGCGCTCGCCCTCCCCTCCCAGGAGGGCTGCAGTGGTTTGAACTGCTGTGTGTTCATAGATGAATACAGCGTGTTAACGAAGAGCCAGGGCGAAGCACTGCACCTCACACTGACAGCAAGAGGTGCCACATCTGGGATGCCCCAGCCCTGACAGAGGCCATTACTTTGCCCCCAGAAGATGAGGGCTGGTTAATAGCGCTTCACTTGACTCCTCAGATCTGGTTTTCAAATCAGGTCCTGCAGAGATTCCATGGAATCCCAGCCTGCTTTGGGTTGAAGGGACCTTAAAGCTCCTCCAGCTCCAGCCCCTGCCACGGGCAGGGACCCCTTCCACTGGAGCAGCTTGCTCCAAGCCCCTGTGTCCAACCTGGCCTTGAGCACTGCCAGGGATGGGGCAGCCACAGCTTCTCTGGGCACCCTGGGCCAGCGCCTCAGCACCCTCACAGGGAAGAGCTTCTGCCTCAGAGCTCATCTCAGTCTCCCCTCGGGCAGGTTCAAGCCATTCCCCTTGGCCTGTCCCTACATCCCTTGTCCCAAGCCCCTCTCCAGCTTTCCTGCAGCCCCTTCAGGCACTGGAGCTGCTCTCAGGTCTCCCCTTCAGGAGCCTTCTCTTCTCCAGGCTGACCCAGCCCAGCTCTCTCAGCCTGGCTCCATTCAAGCACTGCTCCAGCCCTCACAGCATCAGTTTTATTTTAAACTAGCTAAAAGGAAATCAGTCAACTTCTACTGCCCACTAAATGCCCACTTATAAGGCAGCAGCTGGGATCAAGTCCGGCCCAGTTTGGAATCCAGCACACGCTGAAGCATCAGCTCTTTGCCCTGAAGCGGCTCGTACAACCCCTGTGCAGAAACTGAGCTCTGTGGCCTCAGCTCTTCCCTAGTTTTACCAGGATAGTCCTGCTGCAGAAAGATAATCTGTCCTGAGAGGAGCCGCTGAGGAAAGATTCCAGCAGATCCCCTTCATCCTCACAGCGTTAGGGTTTTGCAACACATGAAGCACATGAAGGCATTTCATTCATGAAGGTTTTGGGTCAGGTATTTACTGCATTCCCTTATAAACAGTAAAAAGCATCAGATCCACTGAAACAACCCTTCCAATTCAAGGCATTTAAATACATATTGCAAACCCATTATTCTGAGTATCGTGCATACCAAAGTGTCACAGTGCAGGTAGTGCAGGACAGATCCTCTTCCCTGCCTATTCAAAAAGCAATCTCCTGATTTCAGTCTCTAGCCCTGACAAAAAGCTCCACCCAGCCGGGGGGAAGTACATGTGCACAGCCCTAACCCCAGTGTGCCTGCATGGGTGTGGGTCAGGATCACACAGGTACAGCAGATGCTGCTCCAGCCTGTACAGGATGCATAGAAGCCGTCCCAAAGAGACAACTGCAGACAGGTCTAGCTGAGGCAGGCAAAAGGATCTCTGCAGATCCATAAGGATCAACTAGCATTCCCTTGGCCAGCTCAAGGATCGCAGTGCTGCTTCCCTCCCTCCACCTTCCTTGTCTCAGTGTTGTCAGATGAACACTTGATAGCTGGGCTGCTTCATCTGCTGGTTCGTTCCCTGCAGTACTGAAACATCCTGGTCGCTTTCAGACTGATCAAAATCCATGTCTGGAGAGAGTAAAACCTGCAAGGGAGAACAGAGACATGGTGATGGAGTGAAAGTTCTCAGCTCTTCCTGATACTGCCTGCTGAAGGGGCCAAGCATCCCTAGAGGGGGAAGCTGCTGGCATATGGCTAAGTGCTGAAGGTCATCTTGACTATATCTCCAACAGATTTGGGTGCAGACACCAGGATGATCATAGAACAGTTAGGGTTGGAAGGGACCTCGGAGACAGCGAAAGGCTCCGTTTACCACGGGACAGGACTCAGACATGCATGTTCAGGCCAGGCTGCATCCTCAGTGGAGATGTACATAAAAACCAGGCCACGTACTTCATAATAAGCTGTACCAAATGCAGGCCTTTTTCCAGGTCCCAGCTGCTGGCCGTCTCCAGAGCTCAGCCAGAAGAGCAAGCAGAGCTACAGGGTTAGCTGCAGCCATGGCCAGCAGGATCAGGAGTGGAGTCCTAGACTGGAGCATCTTATTTCTAGCTGGCACCGTCTGAACTGTGGGAACCACAACAGAGCACTGACACCTTCCAGGTAAGAAAGGCCACAGCTTTCCTGCGTGATCAAAAGGCTGCCCATGGCCTCCAGGAGCACCTACACTCGCAATAGCTAACTTCAACAAGCTCATTTGAGCTGCCACCGGCCTGGAGCCTTGGCACAATGGGGAGCCACGGGTGGGACATCCTCCAGCCACATCATCTGGAAGAGGAAAGAGGCTGGATTTTACTTGGGGTATGGCTGCACTGACTGCAGAAGAGCTGAAGCCCAATTCCAGTCAGCAGGCTGGAGGGACAAGTTCACATGGGTAATAGTCATGGCTGGACACGCTGTTGGTTGCTCAACCCCATCCTAGCCCTCTTCCCTCAAACGCCCAGATCTGGGCAAAAGAAGCCCTTACTGCCATTACCCCTGTCAGCAGCTGCCTCAAAGCACAGATAAAGTGCAGTCAGCCCTTAAGCTACAGCTTGTGTCATGCCCAGCAGTGCTCAGAACCTCCGCTGAGTCATGGGACACTAGTCATCCACATCAGAAACCTGGCCAGGTCACCAGGGCTCCCAGCTCAGAGGGGCACAAGTCTAACAGCCCAGTCAAGGGTCTCCAGTTTTATTTCTCTAGCTAAGCAATGCCAGCAGCCCTTTCCCCACCACAGAACCCAAACAGCACCATTAGGTCACGGCAGATGCAGGTACAAGGGGCAGGTACCACTTTGCTCCAAACCCATGCACCGTGAATCCTCCCTGTGCCTGGCTCTCAGCAGCCTTCCAGCTCAGAGACACAAGGCAAGGATGCTACATGGGCTTTCAACCCAGCACATCCACATGCAGGCTGTCCTAACAGCTCAACCAGTCCCAGAGCCCACTGTTCCTGCCCCAAAACCAGAAGCACAGGGGATTAGTTTTATCTCCATGCATAGTTGTGAATTCAGTGGCCCCCACTTGTTTGCACTCAGGCAGCACCACGAAGCCAGTTACCACAGGAACAGAATGACCAAACAGGAAAAACAAACTCCAGTGAGTCAATGGCTTCAAAGGAGCAGAAGAGCCGCAGGGGAAGATTTCCTCTCCACCCTCATGTGCACACTCCAGCCCCTCCATCTGACGTTGTTATCCTCACAGCAGCACTTAAGATGCTCAAAGGACAGCAACGGATCAGATTCTTGTCCTTCGCCATTGGTCTCGAGGAATTCTTTTCTGGTTCAAGACACACACAGGAAAGTTTCCATCTTTCCCAAGTAAAGACTTCCCCTGTTTATCACATTAATATTGTGATGCTGTGGAACCTGAAAACACGGGCAGCTAGTCCCCCAGCACTATAAACTCACTGAGCTCACGGGCTGCAACAGACGAGTTTTGGGGGTGATGAACAGCTGGGTTTCAGCAGCAAACTAATCCTCTCACAGCCAAGTGTAGATGACTGAGCAAGCACTAAGCACTGCACATCCAGACCCCTTCAGGCTGCTACCTGCCCACCATACAGCTTATAGGAAGCTGCTTGAGCCTACAGCCCTCCGTGTAACCTTCCTACAATCTCCCAAGGCAGTTTCATCACACGACAGCATCTCATCACTATGACAGCCACAGGACATACCCTCAGACACTGTTTTCAGCCCAACTGCAGTTTGAGAGGCTTCAGCAGAACTTGGACAAGGCAGTTTCCCTGCAGATGCATCCAGGTCGGGATCACAGCAGGGAATGGGCCACGGTTTCCCAGTCCCGGGACAAGGAGTTACTGTCTCACTCAGCAGTCCTCAAATACTTCATGCGTTCCTCCCCGCACCAGGAGGCCAGCAGCTTGCAAAACAGCAGGGGTCATGGTAGTGAAACAGGGCTGCCCATGCACTGCCAGCCCCTCCTGGTGGGAGAAGAGGCTGCCTGCTTCTTTGGTGCTCCATCTAAGCAGACCTTGCAGGTAACCAAGCCGTCTCAGTGGCAGGGGAGGAGACTGACAGAAATGGGAGCTGTAAAACAAAGCAGCTCCGGGGCCATTTCCCCACTGCGTTAAGTCCCACCAGCCCGGTGGAGGTGTAAGAACCATCCCATCACCCTCCTGCATCAGAGCTTACATGAGATGCCATGAGTCAGTAAGACTGAAAAGTGGGGTGGTTTCCTTCCAGAGGCACCTCTACGCACACCTTCATTCAGCTTCTCCATAAGTAGCAGGCATCTGGGCTCACTCCAAGTTGGAGATACTTAAAAACCAGCTCAGCTGAGCACTAAGCAAGTCAAACTCACTCTTGGAGTATTTTTCAATACTTAAAAGCAAGCAACATAGCTACTAGCATTCACCAGCATCTTCAGTCTTGTGAATGCCAGAAGTCACAGCTCCTACAAAGGGGATGAGGATAGGTGCTGAACTCCATACTGACCAAAGGCAGGTCCTCACATAGTGTATTAGCTTCCCTCCCAACCTTACAGCTAGCCTCTAGTTTCACCCCAATGGCTCTTACAAGCACCACTGTTATTAGACCAAGTTTTGCTTTAAGGCTTGTCTCCGATAATGCAATCCTTCAGGAAAGGAGCAGAAACTCATCCCCCTCCCTTGGGAAAGCACCAAACCAAAGCAACAAAACAAGCTCAAAAAAGATCAAACACAACATTATGAAATCTGTTTTCCTGAGCAGAGGAAACAAAGACATCTCTGATAACATCTAAATTTTACTGGCACTTGCCAGGGCAAGGGAAGGAGACTCGGGTCAAGAGCAGGACACGCACAAAGGAGAACTAAGGGCCCCACAGATGAATGCACTTCCCCAGCCCGAACAGCACCGGGTTCAGGCTGACACCCTTGAGGGATCTTTCTCTATCCCACGAGAGGGGAGGAAAATCAACAGACTGTGAACATCTACCTGAAACAACAGAAAGCTTAAGACTGCCTTTGAAGGAAGGGTGAAAATCTTCCAGCCCTAAACAGGGAGGTTTTGTCCCTTTCAGGGCTTCAGGGTAAAGAAGTTCAGCATTTGCTCCAGTATAAGCAAGAGCCCATCGTCACATCTGTGGCTCACCAGAGGAGCCTTAAGGGCCACAAGAGGCTGCCAGTTCTTTTGTCCACAGTGCAGCCAACAAGGTAGTAAGTCAAGGTTGCTGGTTGCTGGGTTTCTCCCATCTACCAAGCCAAGGACAAAGCTGTTTTCCCACTATCCCTGTAGAGAACATTGAGAGTAGGGCTTTAACAGGTTAACTTCAGCCCCCTCTTCCTATTCTCCTTCCTCTTCCCAACACAAACTGCTAGCTCAAGTGAAACCAATGACAATCTCTACTGGCAAGATAGGCAGAGGGTTGAAATCCAAGAAGGCAGCGTGATGGGGAGCTGCTGGCGCCTGCTGCTAGACAGCTCTGATGAACCCTGATAAACTGCAGGACACGGCCTCAGCCAACTCTGCTCCGTACAGACACCGTCCCAGCCCCTCCTTCCTCCTCCTCCAGTGGGCAGCAGGGAGAGGAGAACAGGGCATTAGCCCAGAAAACCCTTGCTTTCTGCTTTCAAGACTAAAATCCAGTCAGTCCAACTGTAGGGCTCAGCCAGCCAACATCACCTTTAACTCACAGCCTAAGAAGCTGACACGTGAAGCGGGAGCTATGCCTCAAAGCGCAGTGCCAAGAAACAGAGTTGGAAAAGCAGGTCACCCAATTCAGTATTTCCTCATTAGCTTCCTTCTCTGCCCAAACTATTTGTTGGGCCAGAGGCACAGGAACATGTCTGAGCAAGAAGGAGGCAGTCCTCAGAGGCTGCTCCAGGTAGGAACTGGTACCCTGGAGCTACCATCATTGCAGTGATGGATTGGAGGATTTCAGGGTGGACAGATGACCTGCACATTGAAGACCTCAGCAAAACGTGGTCTGAGAAAAGGATTCAAGCACTTGGAAGATGGAGGAAGCCTTTGACAGCAGAAGTCAGACTGCAGGGGTTGTTTCTGTCCTCTGAAACAACCCATCTGGCTGAGCTGCCAGAAGAGACTTTCCTAGCTTCTGGAGATTAACATATACCTTCCCTTCAGACTATGCAAAACTGAGCTAGAGGCCACAAAACTCTTGCCCCCCCTCTTCGGTGGAGCAGCTTCATTTCCACAGAGGACCAGCAGCTGCAACACCATCTATGAGACTAGATGCTGTGAGTTTAGGTTCCAAAGGCTGGAAAGGAGGTTGGTGTCTCACCCAGAGATGTCACCTCCTTCTTCTGATCTGCTGTAATTTTAGCTGATCTTAAACCTTCAGAAACGCACCAGCACATCCAGTAAGATCTTTACCATCAGCTTTACATTTTGAGCACACCTCCAAGCTAGCTCTTCTAAGGAAGTACCACTCTCAAACACCAGTCACAACCGAGAAACCCAGACTGTGCCATAACCAGGGACAAGTTCACACCCGGCGTTAACCCATCTTCATGTCTTAGGTATGAGTTCTTGGCTTCAATGCATAACCATCGAGTCACACTGATACTGCCCACCTCAGGTCGCTTTTATTGCTCTGGAGAGAGGAGGGAACAGATTTCCACACACACCACTTGGGAAGCTGCATGTTTCTAGTGACCTTGCCAAGCTACCACTGTTTATCTGGAGGCAGGGCCAGGAAGAGTGATTCACTTGTCTCAGCAGCTGCTCACATCTGCCTGCCCTCCCTGCCTCCTCTGACACTGCATCCTAAGGAGCAGCGGATGCTTCCCCACTGTGCCCTTGAGACCCAGAATCCATGGTGCAGACTGCCAAGCACACCCTTAAACACTATCACCTCTGTGTGTTTTAATGCCACCAGTAACAGGCCATCTGGCCCAGCACAAAAGCTGAGTTACTCTATCAAAAAGCTACCAGAGAGCAAAAGGTACTGCTGTACATCCTAAATCCCTCAGCAGAAGCTGCTCCTGGAGCCAGCCTGTGATGCCAGAAGCTCTTATCGCAGCGAATCCTGGCAGCGAGCTGCAGGCTACCAGCAGTTGTGCACAGAGCACTTGGAAACCAGGTCTGGGTGCCAGGGGAAGGAAGGGAATTCAAGCCGGTGACTCAGGTTGTGATCTCTGCCCAAAAGTCAATGAGAAGCACAAACACCACCTGCTCACGCTGTGCGTCATTGACACGAACATCTCCTGGGGCTGGAGAATTCCTTCCAGCCACAACTTCAGCTCAAACTACACAAAATACAGCTTTCTACAGCTAAGGGGCCATCACTGGCTGAAGAAGCACCAAATGCTGACAAAGCACGGATTCCCTGCTAGACTTTAGCCTCTAAATAAATGGATTCTATCAATACCAGTAGGGAAAGCAAGCTCTAAGCCAAGATTAATTACTACTAAAACAAGGGAAGTTGAGAGCAACAGTGCAGATATGCACCAGCTTCAGCTGCCAATCCAACAGCCCCACCCAGGTTAGTGCAAAAGCATCCCCCACAAGATACTGGCATCATTCAGGGCAATATGGGCAACATGGTCCAGTGTGAGGCATCCCTGCCCATGGCAGGGGGCTGGAACTGGATGATCCTAAGGTCCTTTCTAACCCAAACCGTTCTATGATTCTATTATATATGATTCTAGTATTTCAGCAATGCTTCACAGGCTGTGGTATTGCTCACAGGACAAGATCCTACCAGGAAACAGCCCTCTATTGACCTGAGCTGCAAGCATGGGAAGTCAGTTAGCAGGGTCGTCACCCACATTCATGAAGCATCACCCTAGGTCTAGGCAACATGGTGTTATGTTGTAGTAAAGCACACAGACCATACTACAAGCTTGCAGTTGGGTCTCAAACACTTTGGTCTTACCTGAGATTCCTCAGTCCTCCTAGCATGAGGAGTTTCTATGGATCCATTGATGTCTACGGTGTCCTTCTGCTCGTATTTCTTCATGATCAAGCTGTCCACAACCCAGAACATAATGGCCTTGGGGAGAAACAAATTACATTAGTAGATATAAGAGACCAAAATACAAAGTGGTTCAATCACAGCTATTTCTTCTCCTTTTGGTTTCTCCAGATGTCCAGCCTTGATCAACCTAATTTAATGTCTAACTTAACCCTGCATCAAAAGTGCCCATGGGGGTTGGATAAGTCAAATTCATATATTGATTCCCATATATTGATCCCATATATTGATTCCATGTTGTTGAAGACCCAGAGAAAAACATGCTGCAACAGGCCAAATGTCCACCAGGAGATAAACCCTGAACTAAGCTCCATCCATGGGTCATCTGCTCTGCCTGCACCAGCCCCTGGTCAGTTCTTTGACAACCAGAGTTTGCTTTCAGGCAAGGAAATGCACCCTGACGTGGCAGAGAGAGGGTGGTAGGAGAAGCAGATAAACCCAACTTTGCCAATGCTGCATTCATTACACTGCTCATGGTATGAGTTGAAAGAGAGCTCAACTCGCTCCTTGCCCATGCAGCATCTGAATCTTAGTGCCCTCTTCTCACTTCCCATCTTAACAGGAACAGAGCAGCAGGTCAAGGACTACCCAGAATGCAGGGAACCAGGAAAAAGCTGAGCTTTCAAGGGGTTTTGCTGAGCTAGTTTTAGGCAACCTGAACACTTTGCCTTGCTGTAACACAACCTGAAGTCTAGCCAAACGGCTAGTGACAGGCTGCCAGAGGTCACCACTGACAAGCCATCCTATAGGAACATAAAGGGGTTTGGGGCATCCCCATGCCTGTAGCCCTCAACTAAGGAGCCCCAGCTTTCTTCAAAGAGATGAAGTCAAAGTCAGCCCCCCAGCAGCCTGGACAAGGGAACACGAACTGGGAAGAGAGACCATGGCCAGCAGCAGGGACAGATCTGTATGTTTGTGACAACACATACACTTGTTTCCACTCCTCCCCACCCTGGCCCAGCCACTGCAGGATACCCCAAGCTCCCCATGGGGATGGACCATGATTTCCAAACCACCCCACCCAGCGCTTGCAGCGCCATCACTTACATTGACTATAAAAGGCACAACGAGCATGACCAGGATGAGGGTTTGGGATGTAACCCAGGAGGATCTGCTGAAGCTGCAGAGGAGAAACCATTTAGAAGCATTATTTGAACAGCTCTTTGCTGCAAACTGGTTGCCTTCTTACACCAGCAGTGTCCTACGTAGGGCTCTGCCTTTGCTTTATCCCAGCTCTTTGACAGATAACATGGGTTATTCCCTCAGCCCAGTTGCCAAACACATGATTTTGTACAGAGCAAGAAGTACTCCTAGTCTTTCAGCATAACTACCCATAGCAACTACTAGTGGGACTTCCCTTGGCTCCTTGCTGCAAAATAAGGTCACCAGCCACATGTGATAACCATGGCAAGGAATCCAGCAGCATCTCTGGATCTAGTAGTGAATGCTGCTGACCATGTTCACATCCAAGTCTGAGCACTGCAGGCTACTGGGTTTGAAGGACAAGCCCTGAACAGGAACAGAGAAGTGCTGCCAGATTGCTGTAACTAAGTCCTCAGTCAAGCCACATCAGCTTGTGAGCACTATGTGTAAATGCACTTAAAACTGGAGTTACCCACTGACTCCCAAAATTGCCTTTTACACCCATCACACCTACTTCCACCAAGTGTGCAGCTACAAGTGCCACAGATTATTACTTCTATCTTTTAAAAGAGAAACTTGTGACCAACACAATTACCATTGCACAAACTGCCGTATAGAAGCACCTGAGGACAGCATACTACATGGATAGTTCCTTCCAAATTCATCTCTAAGGGTCCCCCTACTTCAGGCATGGGATCACAAAACACCAACACGAACTGACTTGAAGAGATCGTGTTGAAATCCCCTAGCAGAACCGCAGTAGTTCAGCTGCCAGCCCAGCCCATTTTATCCTTCCAAGGGTGGCAAATGAAATAAAAGCAGCATCTTATTCCTCTAGCTGTTGAGCAGCAAGAAAATGTGCCAAAAGCCAAAGTCGTGTTTCTCCAAACCTAAGTAAGAGCTAATGACTACAGAGGGATGTCAACAAGTCATAAGTGGTGTCCCTGCCCACGGCAGGGGGGTTGGAACTAGATGATCTTAAGGTCCCTTCCAACCCTAACTATTCTATGGTTCTATAAGACTGACGATGGAGACCACTAATGATGCAAAGCTGACAAGAAACAAGCCGCAAGAGCCAAAGCTTACCTTTGTCCAACCAGGGATAAGCAGCACAAGGCTAATCACAGTCCTCTCAAAAACCATTATCAGCAAGTAGAGGGCACACTGGCCAATCCAGGCGGCAGCTTGTGGAGGGTCACCTGCGAAAACAGCACGTCAAATCTGAGACAGAAGGCAGGAGGAGATGCCCTTGCAGAAGAGCTGCCTTGTGCGTGATGCCAGGGCTGATCAGAGACAGGGAAGTGTTTCCATACTGCAGGTTTTGCAGCAAGACAAGTACCCAACACCAAACTTGACACTAGTGGACAGATTGCCCAGCCACAGTTGCAGGAGCACACGGCTGGGGTAGAGAGGTTTAGTGTCCCTGCTGGGTCTATAAGTCATTATTTCACTGAAGATCAAAACATACCAAGCTCTAAGCTCAAGTATTCCAGCTCCTTTTAGGGCTGGTTCTGAAATGAAGATAGGAAGTAAGCAAACCTATGGTTAACCTGAAGGACATGCAAATGACAGATTTTAGACGTGGTTCAGAAAGCCCTATGTACCCAGCAGATGCTAACACTACCTGTATTTATCTGCCTCCTGCCCCACTCTCCATTACACCAACCTGCCTCTGAAAGCCACCAAGAGAGATCCACCACTAATAACCTGCTTGCCTTGCATCTCCTCCTGCATCACCCATCTTTCCTAGATCAATGGCTTTGTTGGAGCCAAAGCCCTACAAGTGTCTTACAAGGCAGGCAGCTTCTGCAAAAGGGGAGAGATACAGCTCTGGCTCTGCCTAAAGACCTGAAATTCCGTGTTTATCCAGCAATGGCAGCACTTGCAGATGCTCCTGGGCTCTCAAGGGCTCAGTAATATCACAAGTGCTTAATAGAGAAGTCATTCCTAGGAACAATAAGGAGAGTGGATCAACTTTTGTGAACCTTGGTTTGGGTAACCAACATCCACCTGGAGCAAAAGATACAGCCTTGGAGATGCAGGTTTCCTCTCTCTTTCAGCAACTGATGGACATTGCCAGTATCCTCCCCATAGTGTTGAGCTACTTTGAGCTAGATGGATACAGGGATTTGAAGGGAAGAGGCTCTGCTTGTGCAATGGGTAAGCATCCCATCTCCTCAAAGCACAGATCACTAAAATCCTTTATAGAGGGAAAGCTTGAAAACCCAGAAAGCATCCCACTCAAAGAGCTCCTCACAAGCACGTGTTGCGTTGGGGCATCAGTCATTTGGTTTGCCCCTTCTCTGGCACCCCTCTGCCAAGGTATCAGAGGCTTCATTTCTTCTCACCTCTGCAAACCAGGAAAAGACCATAGAGATGGAGCCTTCCAACTCTTCCCCCTACCCCTACCGGCCTTGTAGAAGCAGCTTACAAATTCCTGGAGTATTTAGACTGGAAGAGCAGGCTCAATCCCTTCCAAATTAAAACTAATCCCAAAACAATCCCCAAAGACAAGATACTCCTGGACTGACCCTCCTCTATACAAGGACCAGTCGGTATCCTGCACCCTCCTCTCTAAAAAGACATCACTTGCAATCTGCTCCCTGCCAAGCCTTACCCACTCAGTTACCAGCAGTGGTCTGAAGGCTTTTGGTCACCATTTCCAATACAAGAAGCATAACTTTTCCATCCTGAACAGAATTAATGTTCTTGCTGACGAAGTGAACGTGTGGTTATGTGATACTCACTGTCTGGGCAAGAGACAGGGGCTCCATCACCTGGGGTTTTAGATCAATTCACTCAGAAAGAATCAATGCTAGTTAAATATGAATGTTTCCAATGGGATACTCACCAAGTAATAAGTAAAAGCATCCTGGTATTGCTAACAACAGTACTGGTGCCGTATCTATTACATGCGCTTGCTTCAGCCCTCTGTGAGTACCCTGCCAGCTGGTTATCACCTTCCCAGGCTCATCAGAATATCTCAGGTCTGCAAATCTGAGCTACAGTATCTGCCTTAGGAAAGCTGCAGCATTTCCTCTTCAATATGAAGATAACCCCCGGCAACACTGACTGGGCTGGAATTTGGCAGGAATTCGGCCGTATTTGGGTTACATCAGTGCAAGGGAACCCAGCCCACCATGAGATGGCAGCGCTGTGGGATGGCAGGGGCTGCGAGCTCTGCCCCACTCTTCTCGGCACAGCACCGTTGGGACGTGGCAGGGGAAGACAACAGCAGAGGTTTGCATAAGCTGTGGCCATAGAGACCAGCAGGTCATACCAGGGCTTACTAAGAGCTGGTATCCAACCGAGCCCAGCTCCAGGGGAATCTGCCTCCCAGCAGGGGCATATGTATATTTTTCCTTAATCCACCCTTTGTTAGCAACGTACCAAAACATCTGCCTCATTGCAAAGCTACAGCTAAGAAGCAGAGGCATC
Source organism: Pezoporus flaviventris (assembly GCF_033815535.1). Classification (NCBI taxonomy): domain Eukaryota; kingdom Metazoa; phylum Chordata; class Aves; order Psittaciformes; family Psittacidae; genus Pezoporus; species Pezoporus flaviventris. The sequence goes on along the minus strand of NW_026892597.1, from coordinate 568,638 downwards.
CGGCTAGTGCCTCTGTGCCAAGGATAACCCTGCATCCCAGCGTTTTAACTGCTCAAGCCACGATTGAGAGGGAAGCAAAGCAGGGAAGAACTGGGAGGACCAAGGGTGCAGAGAGGCTGCTGAGCTTGAGGACAGCAAGCAGAGGGCTCCGGACCAGCAGGCACAGAGGGAGGGAAGGAGGAGGGAGGCAGGAAGGTTACGTGTGAGCACAAAGAGCAGAGCCCATAGGGGATTTCAGGAGCACACATCTGCTCCTTGGCAGGCAACAGCTCATTGGGTGGTCTGAGGAGGAGACAGGAGCAGTGTTACGGGCAGCTAAAGGCCACATCAGGGAGGTTTGATCCTCCTCAAGCACGGACAGCCTCCCCCGATAGACTCGGTACGTCGTGTCTTTGCCACAGGTTAGGCACAGTGCTGCTCTCTGCCCTGCATCCCAAGACTGACCATTGCTCCTACATCACCCAGAGACCCAAGTACAAACAAACCAGGAGAAAACAAACACATCCATCGTGTCCTTCCTGCATGTCAACTCTTCCCCTTTTGCTCTGTGTTGTCAGCTGTGCTCTGTGCCCCATGGGGGACAGGGCAAACAGCCACAGCACCCTTTGCAAGTCGGCTCTTCTGCACTGCAGTCGCGATGGCACTTGTGAATCGCTGCCCTCTGTCACCTCCTTGTGCCCAGAAAGCAGCAGCAAGTTTGAGACCTCTCCCAAACACCTGCAGCCCCTCACACTGTTTCGGTGGTAGGAGGTCACTGCCATTCATAGAACGGTTTGTGGGGGAAAGCACCACAAAATCATGCAGTTCCAGCCCCCTGCCATCATCACAAACAGGAGAATATAGTTGTTGGTTCTGCACACCGTGCACTGGACAGCCCCAGCCGGGTTTTGGCTACCCAGGCTGATACAGACACTAGAAAAGACAACCTGATTCTTAAACCACCCTAGGCTTGCCCATGTCTCCAGGGTTAACAGCTCCTCGCCCCAGAACTTTTCCCTTCACTTTCATTTAAGAAGCCAGCCATCAAATAGCGTGAGTTTTCTTGAGCAACGTTTGGCAATGGAAAACCTTTTCTCCCTTCGTTAGAGAACAGTTTCCATTGTGCAACTGCAATACCCCATCTAAAGAACCCCAGTTCTGTGCCCCAGTGAGGCCAGCTTCACTGGCTAAGTCCACGGGGTACATGCAAGTGGTACAGCAAACCTGAACTACCATGCAGGACAGACCCACACCTCCTCCTACCCACCACATCCACCTTGTCAAAGGTGCCTCCATCACAACGTGGAGCTCAAATAGGAGTATTTTTCACTCTGGTCTTTTCTGCATCACCTAAGGAAGATGCTGTCAATTTCCTCCACAGACACAGGAGCATCAGCACTTCTTACATGCCCAGGGTAGACAGCAGAAAGCTATGGAAAGAGAGCTACAAACCCCTGGAGAGGCCAGATTTGGCTGGCTGCTCTATCACTGTAACCAGCTCAAACCTGCTGGTTCTCCAACCCCTTCCTCCTCCTTTCCCATTCTGAGCTTCGTTTTCAGACTATGGGATGAGATGTTCCTGTACAGGAATCCATCCTGGAGCACAGAATTAGATGGGACCCCACTTCCAGCCCTTGACAGGATGACCAGTGGGTGCCTTCACAGTTACTTTTGATTGTGTCTTGGTCTCCCAAGGACAGGAGGCTGATCTGTACCAATATAACTCAGGACAAAGATGAAAATGAAACAGCAGCGTGTCCCATGGGACTGCAAGTGTGTATGTGTGTATACATATATATATATAATAGATATAGATCAGTGGCTCATTTCCTCTTCACCAAGGATCTCAGGTGGCTGCTCCTTACCTTGGCAGGTTAGAAGGACCACTGATCCACAGCAGAGTGGCTGCCATCCAAGTCTAACTCACCACTAATCCATCTAACTCTGACTAATGCCACTAACATACAAATCACCACCTATTGGCACCTCATCGTGGAAGAGGGAGCCTTTGTGCGGTCCCTGGACAAGCCCATGAGACAGACTGGCCACATCTCCTTCCACAGTTAGGAAGCAAGACTGGAGAGCTGGCATCAGCTAGCCAGACACCTAAATGTAGGTGCTGACTTCCTACAGCAAGATGGGCAGAAGCACCCTCAGATGCAACTTAATGTCTTTAATGGATACAGCGCTATCCAGAGGTGCCCTGCTCTGTGGATGGGAGAGGATTCATCTTGCATGAAGTGCTTCCATGACTTAAATCTAGGTGAGCACCAAGACTGTCAGTGCCACATAACATTGCCAGCCAGCAAAACCCGATCTGCTACCTAGAGGCTAAAACACACCAAGCAGACCCCCCAAACAGCTCTCCTTTTCTGGGTCCAGAGCTTCCCTTTCCTCATAGGAGAGTGGGGAACTGGTCCAGAGGATCTTTGCAGCCTCCACATCACACCTCTTAGGAGGTCACACGCATCATGCTCCCTTTGAACGCTTCCAGTTTCTTGTCCCCAGCCCAACAGGAAGGTAACACAGGACATGTCAACTCTATGAACTGACTTCACCACCACCCTCTCCTTTTTGCTTAATAAACCCACTTACAGCCACCCTGATAGAAACAGCCTCCTTCACCCCAAAGGATGCACACGCTGCATTTAGACTTTGCTCTTCAAGCAGCACTGCTGGTGCTCCCCACCATCACAAAAACCTCCTTGATGCATACTTAGGACCACCAGTGCCCAGACCCTCATCCAAACGCATGTCTGGGATATTCCTCTTGTGTGTGGGAGCCCAGCTGCTCACACAGCAAAAGCAGCTCTGCTTGAGGCACTGGAGTTGTTATCACACAACAGGATTAGTTTTAATCTACCCTGTCGAACGTACCAAGCTGTCAGCATAGCTCACATGCTGCTGCCAAGCAGCTTTATTTACAGTCATTTGGGGACTGTGTGTGCACTGAGCAGGTAGGGAAAAAGCTCAACCACAGCCAAAGAGGAGGGGTTGGGGTGGGTGTGAGAAAAACAAGTATTTGAGAGCACTGAAAGTTGTGCTGGGTGGCGTGGTGAGGATAGAAAGAGTCAATGAACACCTCTTAAGATACACCAAATGCTACCTCCAAACCCAAGGGATGTAATTATCAGCACCAAGTACAGAGGAGGGTAAGAAAAAGCATCTGAACTGCACAGAAGTGCTCACTTAGAGGCCAAGAACAGGTTTTCAGAGGTTGGGATCTGATGCACCAGAGCAGTCAGGTGAGTCCAGCAGACACCCCAGACCCTCTCTGGCATGTTCTACATCTGAAGTGACTGCACAGCTGGAATCAGTCCCCAGCTTGCTGTGTCCCTGCTCTGGTCCCTTCGGTCCTGCTGTTGTAGGAGATAACTGCTGTTGTAATGGGATGAACACTGCTGCTGCCATCTCCATCCAGCAGGTTCAAAGGTTTGCACCCCTGCTTGGAGCAAGGGACCCGACCGCACACTTGACCATGTGAGGCTGGATCCTCAGTCCTCTTTCCCCCCCGGTCCTGGGGCAGAAAGCCCAAGCACGCTAAGGACAGGACACCCCTCAGCTTAGGGCTATTTTCAGCAGCATTTCCTCAAGCCCCAGCAGCCAGCTCCTTTGGCTGCTCCGGGATGTGGGAATAGCTGTTGGACAACATTTCCATAACATCACAACAGGGCCAAAAGCAGCCTACACGGATCCTCAGTTCAACTCAGCAGCTGGCACAGAGCAGTCTCCTAGAACTAAGCTTGACCAGAAGAGTTCAACAGGGCACTAAACAGACTTTAAAGGCCTCCAAGCAACTTCTTTCCTTTTCCAGACGGTGGATGAGCACAGAGCATCAGGCTTAGTCTAATCAGTGACCGCAACCAGAGTCATAGACAAGCCAACATCCAGGGAGATGTTTTCAAGCAAGGACACCCTCTTTTTCTCCCCCTTCTTAATGCTCCCCTAGAGCATTTTACTAATGCAAATTCATAGCATCTGCTTAAAAGAAATACTCCGGTATTTCTAAGGTAAGTAATGCTTTAGAGTTATTAGACACAACCAAAACGCCAGGACACTGTGGCCATCCATAGATTCCCCCCTGGGAGTCTGGTTGCTGCCTTGGGATAGGGGAGGAAGAAGAGGGCAGGGCACAAAGCTGACCCAGGCTTCATCCGCATGCTCTGACTCCAGCCAGCATCTCCCCTGCTCAGTCCATATAAGCCCAGCAGCACCTCCAAAACCCTGAGTATTCACTCCCAGGTCCTTTGCAACTTGAATTCTCTTCCATGCAGAAGTCCCCTAAAGGGAGGGCACGTAGACATGGTCTGCTGCTACCCTGCTGCAGCAACGGTGCACAGAGCATTTGTGGAGTTTGTTAGCTTTAAGTACGTGGAAGGCAACCAGCATTCTCTACTTGAACCAGCTGAAGAATAAAGCTCTCCAATCTTTGATCTTTCGAGCCAAGCATCTTCAGAAGAGACGGCAGTCACTTAAAATGCTGTTTCCTGTGCTTAGAGGCAGTTCGAAGAGCAATCAAAAGCTGTTGGGCAAAGATGGAGGAACAGAAGCCTATAGGAGCCTTTGACTCTCCACTAGCTAAAAGCCAGGCCATTCCTGGCTGCAGCAGCCTTTGGCTGAGAGAGGCTGATCTCAGAATGGCTGTCTCCTGGGTTTTGGACACATGGAAGTAGTTGATCTTTCTAAACAGTTCTGGATGGTTGGACACTTAAAACAGCAGCACAGATTTAGGTGCTTTCCCTTCCCTTTTCTTTGCTTCTCCGTTAATGAAGCTATTGCGGTGGCACAAGGAAGAACCACCTGAGGTGGTGGAGATGGGGTTACCAGCAGCAGAGCAGGAGGAACCACTGGAGCCCAAACCAAAGGATAACTGCCGTGGTTTGGGATGCAACCAAGAGCTGGAGGGTCAGAAAGGAAGCAGCTGCAACAGATTTCCCCTCCCCGCCCAGTAGACACCCTAGATGGGTACTGGTTATACTGGCCAAAGACACAACTAGTCTGGAGCAATGGCACTCAGCACTGTCTACAACACGGATTTGCTCCTTCTCTTCTGCCTTGCCTCCTCTGCAGGACTGCAAGAGATGTTTCTGGGCCTCAGGAGAATTGAGGGAAGCAACACCACATCTGGTACAGCAATTAGACCAGAAAACGAATCTTATTGCTGGAGCCTGTATCAAACTGCACGGAGTTTACTGGCATCTTCCAAACTGTTTTGGAAGCTCCTTAACACCCGAGCTGAGGACAGCAGTGCTTTCCTTCCCTAGGCCTACAGCAGGACAGCACCACACATGCCCCTTGACTCCTACCTAACTTCCCCATTGTGGTCGCTCTGGCCAGAGACCTGTGCCAAGAGCAGTGCTCGGCGGATGGGATATTGAATCCCCAATTCAAGAGCTAAATTCCAGCAACAGCAGTAAGTTCTATTACTATTAATGAAAGCAAGAATTCCTCAGAGGAGTGAACTGTTTCTGCAGTCTAAGCCAGCCCTTGCAAGGGGCCAGGGACAGCTCAACAGAAGTTCGTTACTGCTAGGCAAGGTTAAAGCAAGCTGTCAATACACTTGAATGCTTGCATCTGCTCAACTGCAGACGTGGCACATGAAGCTGTGCCCTGGGATGGCTGTGGCTGGGCTTCGAGTCCTTGCTGCTTAAAAGGGGAAAAGTGCCATCCATGAACCAAGAATAACTGCATTCTTCTGCTGTCTCACATGTGCTATGTTAGCACTCTGGGAAACAAGCCACTAAGGAAAAATAGGCAGTCCCCACCAGACAGATGCTGTCAGGATGCTGAACCTGCTCTGAAGATCAGCGCTGCCCTTAAGCCTTCCTCCTGCCTCTCACATCCCACCATTTCAACCCATCTGTTGTCATCTACCCAGTAGCTGCTTCTGCTGTTTCACAAACCCAGCCACCCCCTCCATTCTTTGTCATGACCCATTTACACATGCTAAATGCAAGCCTGAATAAGAGTTCACAAGCTAATAGGGTCTATATGCTAACCCTCATTTGGGCCAGGTTCCACCAGCTCCGTTATCAGACCAGCTACTAAAAATAGAAAGAAACAAGACTACCTTCAGAACAGACTTAATGATTAACACCTTAAAGGCAGGACTGAATAGGGTGTATTTTCTAGAGTGAGGCTGAAGTTGTCGTTATATTAGATATGAAATATAAGGAAAAATATAAAACAAATAACAAAAATATTGGGTTGGAACTAGATGATCTTCACGGTACGTTCCAACCATCCCACGATCAAACAAAGGGCTCATTTCCCCTTCCCCGCAGGCTCAGAGCAGCACTGCTCCCCTTGAAGCTGGTTCTGCTCTGTTTGAAGAGCAGGGCTCAGAGCAGCACTGCTCCCCTTGAAGCTGGTTCTGCTCTGTTTGAAGAGCAGGGCTACCCTCTAGTGGGGCTGGCTGAGAAAGGCTTTGCTGGAGCTTTGCCTCAAGGCAGGAACTGAAGGAGAGAAGCAAGACCCTGGCATGCATATATTATTGATAATAATAGTAATAATAACTAGTAGTAGTTGTTGTTATCTGGCAACCCTCACTCCCCCAACCCCACAAGTCATTTGAGACCTCGGGTCTGGGGCCAGGTTGGGTCCTACTGTTGATACCTACAACAGCTCAAGGCAAATGCAAGAACTCCTCCCTGCTTTGAGCTAAGAGGCTAGGGAAAAAACCCTGAAAGAACCCCACAAGAGTCACCAACACCTCCCCCAAACACCTTAATTTATCATATGCATGCCCTGGGCTTTGTTATCCACTCAAGGATTTAATCACCAGCCTGCTATGCTCAGGTATGCTTGGCAAGGCAGCAGCAGAGGTACCTGCACCCTAGTGATGTGCCAGCATTTAACAATACACGGGTCACTGCTACACTCCATGACTCCCTGGAGAAGAGATAACACATGTTTTATCCCCAGGCTGTAATTCCTCCCATTTTCTTCTCCCCATTCATAGCTGGGAGCAGTTATGGTTATGACACCTACCATATCCTCCGAAGACCAGGTACGTGTACTTCTTATGCTGCCCGATCCAGGAGACAACCTTCACACCAAGCCAGATCAGCAGCATCCCCAGCGTGGCATCAAGGATGAAATTAAGAAGGTAGCCAAGGAAAAGAAGGCAGGAGAGGAAAATTCAGGTTTCAGTTGTGTTCTGATTCAAAAATGTTCTTTTTCCAGTATGGGGATCCATAAAAAACACACCAAGATTTAAAAGAAATCCCCACTTCATAGTCCAAGCTCACTTCCTCGCTCTTTTACTGGATTTTCCTACAGCCTTACCAGCAATTTCTTAGCTCAAAGCCTGTTTAGCAAAAAAGGCAGCAGGCTCCATCAGGTCTCTGGCATCACTCATTTATGCATACAGCATTAAATGCTTCCTGGGCTAGCCTTGCTTAAGAGTTACCCCCAGAAAGCAGGCTTTCCATTTGCAGCATCATTTGTCCTTACTAGGATGAAATCCCAAGTTTCAGGGAAACAGAACCAAACATTCCTGGAATTCCATACAAGGAAATGGAAGCTTCTTGGACACCACAGCTGCTCTGCCAGCTGTGCAGCAGGAGGGGAATAAAGTCCATTTTAGTGAGCAGCTGCAAGAGGCTCCTATGAGCAGACACAGATGGAGAGGCAGAAGCTCCTGGGAGAGGTGACGGGTCCTGGCTCAGCTTCCTGGCACCCTGGGGTTCCCCAAAGCCTCCAGTTCAGGGTCCCACTGCAGATCCAGGAGCTGAACCCACCCCTGCCAGGAGATACGGGCTCAATGGACTTGCTCTGCAGCTTTGGATGTTTAAGCCTCACTGGACAGAGCACCAGCAGCAGGAGACCTGCAGTGACCTTATGCAGATTGCAGGGCCCAAGCTCTAATCCAGGACTTGGTATTTTAATGAACTCCAGAGAGAAAAAGGATCAGACTGATGTTTTCTGGCCAGCTTTCCATTACTGGAATCTCTGCTGCCAGACGAGGCCAGATTTCCACAGCACGAAGACAATACCAAGCACAGGGCTACAGGAACAAACATTTCCTTATACAGGACTTGATCCTACCTCTGAATACAGACACTGAAAATAACTATCTGCTTCTGAAATCACAGCATGAACGTTTCCTACACCCAAAGTCTCCGAGCAGCTTACTACAAGCTGCTGAAATCAGAGTCTTCCGATACAAACACAAGGCTCTGATGGGTTACACTGGGCAGCCCACGCCGTGTGGGAGCCTCAAAGCCCAGCGCCAGGGCTGCAGGGTTTTCAGCTGCCGGCTCGTGATGCTAAGTCAGGCAGCACAGGGAGACCCAAAACACACACTGAAACCAAAGGGCACTTCACAACTATGAACAGGTTTATTTTAACAGCGTAGGTTTAAAACGACAACGAATCATTTCAGAGGCTATATTTAGCCCCAAACTTGTGTCTCCTGTAAGAAACACAGATGTGCAGCACTCTAACACATAAAAGGGAGGTGGGCCAGGAGGTTTTCAGCAGCACTCTGAGGCCTTCAGGAGTTTATCAGAACAGGATAAAGTTAATTCTTAAACTAAACCTGCGGCTGTGAAGTGCTGGTCTGACATAAAGGTGGCACGTCTGACATAAAGGTGGCACTTCTATATTAAGCCCAAAAGCTGGCTTAGAAAGCCCCCCCCCAGGACTACAGGAGGTAGGTGCAACTGAATATCCGAAAACCACATCCATACATTGGACCTTCACCCACACAGTTAGGAAAACATCCTCAACACAGCCCTGAGACCAGCCAAATTACAGTCTGGGCTGCCAACAGATGGGACATTTGACAGAATCATGGAACCAACCAGGCTGGAAAAGCCCTTCAAGCTCATCCAGTCCAACCGTTTCCAGCACTGCCAAGGCCACCACTAACCCATGGCACTGAGGCCTCGTCTCCACGGGGTGTGAACACTTGCAGGGACGGTGACTGCAGCCCTGCCCTGGGCAGCCTGTTCCAATGCCTGAGCACCCTCTGGGGCAGGAATTGTTCCTCAGCTCCATCTAAACCTGCCCTGGGGCAGCTTGAGGCCATTTCCTCTTGTCCCATCCCTTGTTCCTTGGGAGCAGAGCCCAGCCCCTCCTGGCTCCATCCTCCTCTCAGGCACTTGTAGGGAGCCATCAGGTCCCCCCTGAGCCTTCTCTTCTCCACACTGAACCCCCCAGGTCCCTCAGCCCTTCCCCATCACCCCTGTGCTCCAGGCCCTGCACCAGCCCCATTGCCCTGCTCTGGCCCTGCTCCAGCACCTCAATGTCTCTCTTGCAGTGAGTTCCCCAGAGCTGAACACAGGATTCAAGGTGCAGCCTCACCAGTGCCCAGTGCAGGGGCACAATCCCTGCCCTGGCCCTGCTGCCGCACTGGTGCTGATGCAGGGCAGGATGCTGGGGGCTTCTTGGATACCTGGGCACAAACTGGCTGTGTTCAAAGACCACACTGCATTGTTTACTGCAGCTTTCTGCCAGCACATTTCCAGACACTTCCGATCACCACAAAATCATGACCGCATCGCTTCATCTCCATCAGACTGCAAAGACCATTAGACAGCCCATACCCTGAAAACAAGCTCAAGACGGTTTAGCCCCACTTAGTCCTTCAAATAGATCAGTTTCCACCGTGCATGGCAGTTCCCAACAGGCTCGCTTCTTCCTTTTCCAGATACAGGGTGTGAATGCAAGCACCTCATATACTTACAGAGAGCAAGGGTCCTCTTCAGTGAGATCCGACAGAAAAACATTGGCAAAGTGGATGAAGAGGGAGCCTATTGCTTGCTTGGATGTATCATAAAACCTGGAGGGAAAGACAAAAGGATCAGTGTCCTGGAGCACCAGCAGCACCCAAGCAATGGCCCTGTGTGGATCTGCTTCCCTCCAAGATGCACTGATGTCCAGGAAGCTGTATGTGGTGGTAAGGGGCAGTTTGGACAACTTCAAATACGTAAGGAAAAAGAATATAAATAAATACACCAGCAACTTACACCTGTTTGTACCCATCCACAGGGAATTAGGTTGAATTCCCAAGTTGTTATAGAGGGAGAACCAAACTGAGGAGACTGACAGGCTTTTCATCACTAATGCTGACTGGTAGCTCTATGCTGCCAAGCTGCCCTGACTGTACTTCAAGCCCACCCCATATGCCCACCTCTCTACACCCCATAAACCCCACAATAGACAGAGATCCTTTGTAGAGGTAGCAATACCCAGCTACCTTACATCAACACAGACTGAGCTATGCCTGAGCTGGGTCAGAGGACACCAAAATGGGTATTGAACTGAAGAACAAGACTTGGCCCTGTCTGGGAGACAGCCCCCATGCCAGCAGGTTGGAGGGGACCAAACCCTCTCCATTCCATCAGCTACAGTAAAACCAAGCTTTTCTAGAGGAGCCAAGAGAGAATTTTGCTTCTAGGGAGCACCAGCTACTGTCTTGAAGTGTCCTTGGAAGGAGAGCATTTCTTTAACGACTAACTGGGGCTGTTCAGCCTGGAGAAGCTGCATGGAGATCTCAGAGCAGCTTCCAGTGTCTGAAGGGGGCTACAAGGATGCTGGAGAGGGACTCTTCATCAGGGACTGGAGTGACAGGACAAGGGGTGATGGGTTCAGACTGAAACAGGGGAAGTTCAGGTGAGATCTAAGGCAGAAGCTCTTCCCTGTGAGGGTGCTGAGGCGCTGGCACAGGGTGCCCAGAGAAGCTGTGGCTGCCCCATCCCTGGCAGTGTTCAAGGCCAGGTTGGACACAGGGGCTTGGAGCAAGCTGCTCCAGTGGAAGGGGTCCCTGCCCGTGGCAGGGGTTGGAGCTGGAGGAGCTTTAAGGTCCCTTCCAACCCAAACCACTCTGGGATTCTATGATATTCAGAGGGCCTAGAAGGTTGTCAGTACAAGAGAAAGTGGTATTACATATACATGGTCTAATCAAACCCCAAATTAAAGTCTCACCATATCCTCCAGGGACGCCTCTCTGCCTTCGGTTCCTTAAATCGTTTTACTGCAAAGAGAATGAGAGAGGTTACATCAACCAGCAGAGCTGAACCGATGCACAAGTGCAGGCTGTGCCAACCTTCAAGGCAAAAGCAGTCAAAGAACTCTGGAGCACCCTCAGTATTCCCCAGTGTAAAGCCGGGCAGATCCGAGCACTTGGCTCCCAACTGACCCACAGGTCAGCAGGAGGCACAGCAGAGGTGCTTGGGAGGTAGGTGTTTGATTCTGGCATCCTTCAGCAGCAGCATGCTCATGCCATGGGAAGCGGCCCAAGGGAAGCTAGGGAGGGATCGTCACCGTCTACCAGCCCTAGCAATTCTTCCAGGCAAACAAATGATGGTACTGACACTGGAATGGTTACAGCCCGTGAGTTCACTAAGCTTTTGGGTCACAGCAGGGCCATAAAGCCATCTCCTCTGCAGACAGGACCAGAAGACCTTGAAGGAAGCAGCGCTCTGCACGCATCTCCAGCATGAAGGTACCAATGCCAACCCCCAAGCCCCGTGAGCTGACATGGCTCCATGCCAGCTAGGATCAAAACCTTATCTCATTACACAGCATTTTGTGTAATCCAAAACCACTGTGGAGCAGTGGCCTTAGACACATGGCTTCAGTACCACCTAAGAAAGACACTGGATGCAACTCTTCCTTCCTTCCCTGAAAAGTCAAGGCTGGACATGGCTTTGAGAAACGTGCTCCAGCTGAAGATGTCCCCGCTCATTGCAGGAGGATTGGACCAGATTAGCTTTGAAGGTCCCTTCCAACACAAATCACTCTGGGATTCTGCCTCCCAAGCTCTCCATGAACTGGGCATTGCAGAAGCATCTCCGAAGGTCCTAGTTAATCTGACACAGAGCTCTGATGCGCTCCTTGGGCTCAACCAGTTTTTACATGCACAAACAGGAGCTGCTAATGGAAAATACTAAGTTCCATATCTCGTGCAGAAGTCATTTTTGACTGGTTTGCTATCACTCCAGCTAGGAGCCTGTCTCAGACGGGACCAACTACCAGGCCAACTCTTCTCCCTTTAAACCCACAGGTACCAATGCTCTGGAACAAGCAGATGTGGAACAGGCTTTTACACTATATTAGATTTATTAATTAGAAACAAAAAATACCCCAGAAGTAAAGGGCATTCAGTGGCACTGCCTTGCATTGTGGTAAGGCTGCCAACGGCTCCATCTAGAGCTACAGACATCATCAGTACAGCTGCTGCCCCAAGCACGCCGCCTCCAAACCTCAGGTGGACACAGGATGCAGCTCCCCATCCTTGCCTCTGCTGCTGGAATCACTCTCCTTGTCACCGACAGCAGGTTAAAGCTGTCACAACCAGTCCCCATACACGTTGCCAGCTTGAACGGGATCCAGAGTTAGAAGTAAGGAGCTGTGATGGTCTGGGAGGGAAACGGTCAAAAACAACGATTCGGTGCATTCTCTCTAACATCCTGACGGGGATGAGGGCAGAGCTGCTGCTTGGTGGTGCCATCTAGTGAAACCAGCGGAACACTTGAGTATGAATCAATATGCAATGCACGACCCCGTTAGAGAAACCACCCCAGGAGTACCTATTGTGAGCATCAATCACCAAATCCTGCTACACAGCCCAGCTCTGCCCAAAACCAGGCGAACCACTGCAGTGAGTACTGAAGAGCACACAGACTACAGCAGCCCAAACACATGATTAGGTTTTACCACAACTAAGGGTTCACAATTTGAAGCCCCGTAGCTCCTTTTAAAAGCAACCAGAAGCCAGAACACACACCCACCATCCCACTTCATCACAGCTATTCTTTCTTCATCTCCACCCGGCTCCACGTAACCTGCCACTGCTTTCAGATGTGCAGCCAAAGGGACTCCTTTCACTGCCAACAGTTCTGGGCACATGAGGACACTTCCCAGGGCATCTTGTGGATATGAGGACGGGGACACAGATAAAAGCAGGGACATCAGAGCCGCATGTTCTTTCTGCTCTCCAGCAGGGTAAGGAGATGCACTTCTATAGACACGAGTTTCCTTACTGCCCATGGGAGGAAGAGGGCACACTCAACACCTCCGGCCCAGTTTAGATCACTAACACTGCTGACAAGGCCAGCACAGTTTTAAACACAACTTGACATCCAGCCCTCTTGCAGATCTACATTCTTCCTACTCGTTAGCCTTTCAGTTAATTAAACTGCAGAGAAGCAAATCGCTTCCAAGTAAAAAAATGCCCTTTGAGAGCCGGGAACTGATCTAATTCAGGCACGCCACAGTAGCTAGTCCCATGGGCAACCCATAAAATACCCACAGGGAATCTGAATGACTCGGGTTATAACCTGAAATAAGGCTTTTCCTCCTCTGCTCAGTGGGGAGATAGATACACAGCTTTGACAGCACAACTCATACACAGACCAGAAGGCAAACCCACCTCGAGAAGTGGAGCCAGCAGCAGGCTCAGTAAGGGCTGGGATAAAGCACCGACACACTGGATGGATACACCCCAAACAAAGGGCTCTTTGCTCTTCTGTATCTAGACAGCAATTACCTGACGTGCTCAGCCCAGGTGCACTTGAGCACAACTGCCCCACGGGACAGCCTGGGCTCATTCCCCTGGGAAACGCCTTCCTGGTCCAGCCTGGAAGGATGCAGGAACTTCCCTGCCTGAGCCTCAACGTTCCAGAAGTACAACTTCGTGCTACTCTTACTGGCAGGGTGAAAGCACAATATATGAAAAGACAATCCCCAGAGCCCAGGATTTCAATCAAGCACATGGAGGGGGTTTAGTGACACTATCAAACCCACAGAAAACCAGCACTCCAGTGAACCAATTCACTGTTGACATGAATGAGTAACGAAGCAGCAGTCACGTCAAGTTACACCAGGCATTGCTGCAGCAGTTTGTGTCCTACCCCTGTCCAGAAAAACCGCATTGTTTCCCTTATCCAGCTAAATCCCACCACAAGATCACAGACTGGTTTGGGCTGGAAAGGACCTTAAGATCATCCAGTTCCAACCCCGTGCCATGGGCAGGGACACCTCACCCTAGACCATGTCACTCAAGGCTCTGACCAGCCTGGCCTTGAACACTGCCAGGGATGGAGCATTCACCCCTCCTCTGGGCACCCTGTGCCAGCGCCTCAGCACCCTCACAGTAAAGAGCTTCTTCCTTATATCTAACCTGAACTTCCCCTGTTTCAGTTCCAACCCATCACCCCTTGTCCTGTCACTGCAATCCCTGATGAAGCAATAACTTCCATCAACACAAACAAGGTCTATCATCCCTGATGCCCTTCAAAAGGCCACTTGCATTTCACTCACCCGTAAACAAGAGACCCATGGACCAATCTAGCTGTTTGAGGAGACAGAGGTATCTAAATTGAACCTATCTTGCTCAGCTCATAGGGCCAAGAGCACGATGCTGCAGTTGGGGGGGTCTGCAGGCCACCAAGCTGACCACTAACCTGACCATGAGAGCACCAGGGCTGATCCTCAGTATTTTCTTAATGAGAAGGGACATCTCACATATCCACAGCCACTCAGGCCAGAATTCAGTAATTCAGTGCGATAAGATGACAAGTAAGAGGCAAGAAGTTAATGGTGTCTTGCCTTGTTGAACACAGCTTTCATGCCTCATTAGATTTAAGAGTTATCCGAGAGTGTGCAATTATCAGAGACAGTAAAACTGTTGTATTAAAGATAAAAGCTAGTATTATAGAGAAATAATTAACTGCTTAATAGGGCATTTACTGTGCAGGGCTGCAGCAGGCTGCCTCCAAACGGAACCAGAAGCCAGCCAAGATCAACAGAGCTTGAAGAGGCAGCAGAGTCCTTTGGTAGCCGTCACCCAGAGGGGAGGGGTGATGGATGCTAAATCCACATAAAAGCAGCACCAGGTCTTTGAACACCCAAGGAGCTGATGAAGTCCACTTGGAAGCAGCACTGCTGCTTCTGTGCTCTGGGAGCAACGTGGGCTCTGGAGCAACAGGCTGAGCAGCAACTGCAGTGTCCCTGCTCCCTTCCAAGCCATGGCACGCACAGCTCAGCTGGCTGAGGCTGGAGGAAGGCTGAAGTCTCCTTTGCCCTTCTCAAAACGTGTCTCTGCTCACTGGGGTCAACTCGGTTTTCCACCAGCTGTAGGTGTGGGTTTGCTGCTATGGCTCAGACAGACCAGTCCACCCCAAGCTGTGCATCTTATGCCTGCATCAAGCAAACAAATCATAGAACGGTTAGGGTTGGAAAGGACCTTAAGATCATCAAATTCCAACCCCCTGCCATGGGCAGGGACACCTCACACTAAACCATGGCACCCAAGGCTCTGTCCAACCTGATACGATACCACCAACATGTGATATTCAAGTTCTAGCACCTGCACCCAACTACAAATTGAGTTTAGTGCACAAAGGGCTGCACAAGATGGGACAGAACTGACGTCCCATTAGATTAAATACGAGACTAGCTTGCCCTGGGTCTACACCAGAAGTTATCAGGAATGTCCTCTAACAGCGCTACAGCCACAGTGTCAACTATTCTGGATGGAGAGTGCCATGGGTTGGTTAGTGGTGGACTTGGCAGGCCTGGGGTAAAGGCTGGATTTGATGATCTTAAAGGTCTTTTCCAACCCGGTTGATTCTATGATCCTATTCTAACTCTGCTCCCCTCCTCAGCTTTGTCCATTTGTAAAGCAAGCTGGCTTTTGCAAGGAAGCAATGTGACTGCACACCTCTGCAGGAAGCCCAATCTCACTTCATGCCTTTTCACATCATCACTACGAAACGGGACTTCACATCACTAACACTAAACAAGAAACCAGCCCTAGTAACACACTAAGCAAGTCAAATCCACATGAACCTTTAGATCCCTTTCCCTGCCCCTCAATCTTTCCAAGGGAAAGAAAACACCGGTGGAAGTACAGGCAAGCTTCCAGGCACATGTGTGAAGTCTAAAAGCAGCAGAGTTGAGTACAGGTTGGGAACAATTGCTCCAGGATTGAGTTCAAGTGGGGAAGCTCGAGAAATCAGCCTCAACTCACAGTGCTACTGGTGGTGTAAAGCCTGGGTGTTTGCACCATGTTTAAGGCGAGTCCCAGCTGGTGTCAGTGCCTACTGAGCTGCCCCTTTTACCAGGGCAGAGCTATCTGTTCTGAAGAGTAGCAAATTCAGGAGTTCTACGTCCGACAGCACAAAACCACCCAGTGGGGTACTGCTGCTGCAGAGATGTCACAGGTTGATGGGAGATGCTGGGTGAAATAAAGATGAAGACCTCATGTTCGTGGCTGAGGGCCCTTGTAACAGAGCAGGATGCTACAGCAAGCACCATGGAAAAACAAGCTGCTGAATGGAGGAAAGTTGAGAGTGCTTGTCCAGGTTCTTCCTGCAGGACCCAAACCTGCACTGAGCCCATTCCAAGTGATCCCATTTAAATTTCAATTAACAGTAAAAGAGGTGGATGCCAACAGTAAACCAGCTTACACTGTAGAAGCGCATTGCCTTCAGAAAGGCTTCAAAGACAGTGCTCAAGATCAACAAAAGCATCATGAAGTCCCAACCTGAAGCACAGAGGCTGCTCCAAGGCACACAGCCCTGATGCAGCAGGGAGGTGAGGTGCTGTGTGACCGTCTAGACTTGCCACACGGTCCAAAGCATCCCAAGGAAAGGCTGGGTAGGTGGGAAGAAGATGCTCCTAGAGGAGTCAGAAGAAGGGGTCCCATATCTATCCCCTTAAACAGGAGCCAAGCACCAGAGAGATGCCAGTCTGCCTTCTGGAATTGCTGTCCTCATAAGCGACCACTCTTCCCCTACTTGGCTCCGGTTACTGCAGATAAAAAGCTGTGAAGGGAAACTGAAAGGGAAGGAGGATGAGTGACAATGAGAGACATACCCTGCCTATGAGTGAGAAAGGGCAGGGCAGGAAACAACAGTGCCAAGCCCCTTCTCTTCAGTCAAGGACAATAAAGACCCTCAGGGCCACCAGGCCGGGTGGAAGCTGGACATGTAAATGAGAACCTGTGAAATGTAAAGAAGCAAGTTTGGGAGGAGAGGTTTTCATTACAGATCTGTAAATCCTCAGCAAACCAGACAATAAAAGCTCCCTGACAGCCATTCTCTCTTGGTTTTTTCAGAGCAGTAACAGGTAGACATTACGGTGTTTTCCTGACGCAGTTAAGAAGGGGACAGCTTTGCCTGCTCTAGACACATATAACTCCCCTATACTAAGGTAATTATAGGGGAGTTACATTATGTATGTAAATATGTATCTCACATATACATATAAAACTAGTTATATATAGTGACATATTTAATTATATCCACTATAAGCTGAGTCTGCAGCAACGCAGTCCCACAGTCTGCTTCTGCTTTTAAACAAATTCTCTATTACAATCAAATCAAAAACAGCACCAAACACCCAATTCCCTTGTGCTGCTCCTCAGCCCACTTGCGGTGGAGCACTCATGCATGCAAGACCCTCCCTGCACCCCCACTGACCCCACACTGCAGCCAGACAAACGCATCAGCACAGGGGCCTCTTGGCAATAAACCCCCTAACTTAGGCAGAATTAGCTGTGGACTAGCAAAACACACTACTGAATCAGGCTTAAAGGGGGAACTTGATTCCCTAGGAGAAGCTTGGCTGAGAGTCAGCCCATCTCCTTGATAAATCTTACTGAAATCAACCAAAGGATGCAAGAGTTTGAGCTTTGTAAGGGAGATGTTGACTGAAACGAAGCTTTTAGGACCTGATTTAGAGGAGATGCAAGCCTGACCCCACTGAGCTCAGTGACAGGCCCCAGAGGATGAATACTGAAAGGGAACCTGATATTAGAAGCACTCGGAGAGAGTGCTGAAGTTTTAATACGCTTAAATTGCGAACGGTCCACCAAAAGCAAAGGCTGCAGTGTCCAGGACTGGTTGCCTGCTTTTAAGAGAAAGGCTACACTGCCTACTGTAAAGCCCACCTCTGGAGCACCACCACACTAGTGAGGATGAGGACTTCATTTCTGGCCTTTACAGAAGGGGACCCAGCGCTGCTGTACCAGACACGACACAGAAGCTCTTCCCCTGCCCACCCTCCGTGTTAGTTACAGGCTGTACAGTCTCCAGTAACACAATTTCCACCTATTTTGAAGGACGCCCCCTTTCACAGGCTTTTCCCAAGCCCCAGGCAGGGAACAGAGACCAAAACCCTGGGGTCTGCACTATTCTTAGCCTGAGCGTGCAGCTACTCGGGCGGCTCAAACCCAGCCACAACAGGAGGCAGCAGCAGCCAGTGCTTGCAGAGAGCAGCCAACGTGCTGCTTGTGAGGTCAGTGCGTGCAGAGGCTCAAAGCACTCACCCTCCGTCAGTTCAGGGAGCAGAGAAAGTCCTACCGGTGGTTTAAGGAGACTCACGCTACTGACTTAACATCCTCCAGTCTGCACTCGTGTTTAGTCCTCCATCCCCAAACACCCTCGCAGCAAGGCTTCAGGAACCTAGCAGACCTGGAAGAGGGGATACTTTAGGGAAGTAATAGGAATAGACGATGCGTTCTGGGTTATCTCTGGCTCTGCAAGAAAAGGGGCAGCAGGGAAGGATACAGACTGAGCTAGCTCCTGCTGAAGATACCCAGCTGTGGCTGAGCTGTTCTACAGCACCTTTTAGATAAGAAGAGGGGTTTTATTGTGGACTAGGAAGTTTGTTAGAGGAGCATACATGGACCACGTTTGAGCGTTCAGAACTGCCTGCTGGAGCAACAGCTCTGTGCAAAACCCTGCAGGGTGCTGCACAGTGAGGCTGACGTAGGGGGGGCACAAGAAATACTTCTGCTTTTTCCTAACCGAAGACTTCAGTATCTTTCCTCCCTGAGACCTCAGCTAACAGCTGATCTCCCCTCCCCTTTCTTTTTAGCCCATATGTTCCTACTCCCCACACAGATCCAGAGCCATAGAATCATAGAATCGTTAGGGTTGGAAAGGACCTTAAGATCATCTAGAGTCATCTGCAGGTCTAGTGCCGGGGAAGCTCTGGAACTCACGAAGCGGCAGCACTCCCCCATCGTCCCCCCTGCAGGGATGTGGTAAGAGCCTCAGCTGGAACACTGCTCCCTGTGGAAACCCTAACTGCCCAAATGAAGGCCATACAGTACTTCGGTTTGGTTCTCAGCCTTAAGCTCCACCCCACGTGTCTGGTTTCTATGTGGGTTTTTACCGTTATCCTTAGAGCCGAATGCCAGGGGGTCACAAACCACAGCTTTTAAACATCAGCCATGCTTTGCAGATTGAGAACAAGGCATATATTTGATGACACAGTAAGTCTTGTAAGGACCTGGATTGGAGCTGGGCTGCAGCTCAAATGTAGAGCGTTTTATTTAACTCTGCCCTGGGGAAGCAGTATCCTCTATCCAGGTAAAGCATCATTTCGAGTCAGTGCCTTGAAAAACAGCGTTTAGACAAGAAACGTTTTATTTTAACACCGTAAGAGCCAAGACTGAGAGAACACCACTTGAAGCACTAAGTGATGCAACTGGGCTGACAGTTACCATTAAAGTCTGCCCTGCAGTTTTCTCACAAATGCTGTTAAAAAACAGCTGGAAGTTTAACAGCCTCCTCCTTAAAGCTCTAATTTTCCATCTCAATCACAGAGGACTCATTTCCCTGCAAAGTTTCTTGTACAGGGTTAAAAAGCACTTATAATATCACCTGCTCACCACAGGCTGCAGATGGATTCAGCAAGGTGCTTGGCAGCCCTTGGGTGATGGAAAACTCCTCAGGCAGTTCTAGCTCCCCAGCTCATTTCTCAGCTCACCCCATCCGCTTGTTCCTTCAGAAACCTCCAGGAACCTCAGGGCAGCTTTCGCTGCTCAAAAGGAGACTTCCAAGAAGAGGTCAACATCATCAAGAGCTGAAATGCAACAGCTGCATCGAAAGCTGCACGTGGCTCAATGGAGCACACCAAGAGCTGCACGGGGCTCAATGGAGCACACCAAGAGCTGCACGGGGCTCAATGGAGCACACCAAGAGCTGCACGGGGCTCAATGGAGCACACCAAGAGCTGCACGGGGCTCAATGGAGCACACCAAGAGCTGCACGGGGCTCAATGGAGCACACCAAGAGCTGCACGGGGCTCAATGGAGCACACCAAGAGCTGCACGGGGCTCAATGGAGCACACCAAGAGCTGCACGGGGCTCAATGGAGCACACCAAGAGCTGCACGGGGCTCAATGGAGCACACCAAGAGCTGCACGGGCTCAATGGAGCACACCAAGAGCTGCACGGGGCTCAATGGAGCACACCAAGAGCTGCACGGGGCTCAATGGAGCACACCAAGAGCTGCACGGGGCTCAATGGAGCACACCAAGAGCTGCACGGGGCTCAATGGAGCACACCAAGAGCTGCACGGGGCTCAATGGAGCACACCAAGAGCTGCACGGGGCTCAATGGAGCACACCAAGAGCTGCACGGGGCTCAATGGAGCACACCAAGAGCTGCACGGGGCTCAATGGAGCACACCAGGAGCTGCACGGGGCTCAATGGAGCACACCAAGAGCTGCACGGGGCTCAATGGAGCACACCAAGAGCTGCACGGGGCTCAATGGAGCACACCAGGAGCTGCACGTGGCTCAATGGAGCACACCAAGAGCTGCACGGGGCTCAATGGAGCACACCAAGAGCTGCACGTGGCTCAATGGAGCACACCAGGAGCTGCACGTGGCTCAATGGAGCACACCAAGAGCTGCACGGGGCTCAATGGAGCACACCAAGAGCTGCACAGCCCTTCCAGCTTACAATGCACACCGCGCGCTTTCCAGCTGGTTTTCAGATGCACTGCAGCAGAAGAACCTCTTGAGAGCCCTGCCACACGTAGCTTCCTGCTTAACCCACAAACCTACGTGTAAAGGGTAACCCACAAACCTACTGCAGTCCACAAAGCACCTCCGGAGACACAGTTAAACTTTGTGGCTTTGTTTTCCCCTAGAGGGCAAGCATCTGCCGTGGAGAAGCTGCCATTTAAATACATACGTGTGCGTGAACAATCCAAACCAAACACAGCTCCACGGTTGTGTTAGAGGAAGCAGAGTCAGCAGAGCCTGTCTTGGGCACGGTACAGTGCTTTCACGTCCCTTTAAAGTGACTTTAGAAACAGACTGGAAGCCTGAACAGATCAGCTGCTCTACAGTTCGTTTCTTCACTTCCCTGACACGCACTCACTCTCCGTCCAACCTTAAGAGAGATTTTCAGTGCAAAAGTCAAAACCCGACCCAGAAAGCACTCAGGGTAATTTTGAAGCACAGAAACAGAGCAGCAATTCAAACTACATACAGCAACAAGCCTGAACTTAGCACTGGGGCAGGACCATAGACAGGTTTGTGTTGGAAGGGACCTTCAAAGCTCATCTAGTGCAAGCACCCTGCAGCAAGCAGGGACATCTCCAACTAGATCAGTTTGCTCAGAGCCTCATCCAACCTGACCTTCAATATTTCCAGGGATGGGGCACCCACCACCTCTCCGGGCTACCTGTGCCGGTGTCTCATCACATCACTGCAAAGGATTTCTTCCCTATATCCAGTCTGAATCTGCCCTCCTTTAGTTTTAAACCATCACCCTTTCTCCTAACACTACATGGCCTACTAAAAAGCCACAACAGGTTGCTTAAGCTTGATTTGTCGGGTGAGGATGACTACTTGGGCCTCTACTAGTCCCTCTCAAAGTTCAGACCCTTCCATACATTAGGATGCTGCTTCCCATTTTCACTAACCAATCCCACCACCCTGGTGGAAAATGCACTGCAAGGCCAGCTGCCAAGTCCACAGAGACCAGGAAAGCACACACCGTAGAGCAAGGGATACTTCCTATGCTCTTTACCAGCAGTTTCCTACAGCCAAGAGCCACAGCTCCTTTTACAGTCAGCCTGGCAAACTCCTGTTCTGTGGTCCTGCCTCAGGACAAGCTTGGACCAGTGCGCATCACACCACCAAGGTGCTAACGAAGCGGCTCCATCACCAGGGTCCGTGCCACAAACAGCTCTGCTTTTTCCAACTGAACTCAAGGCAAGATGAGCAAGAAGAATGCATCCAGCAGCGATGTGCAAGAGGAGATAAAGGGACACTGCTGCCACATTAGGCAGGATCAAGACCTCTTCCAATGTCGAGCTGAAAACCAGGTTTCACCGTGCAGAGGGAGATAGGCAGCTCACTCCAACACAGCTCTCCTTGCCTGGCAGTACGAACTCTCTTTAAGACCCGAGTCTATTGTGACACCTGCAGCACAAGTGCTGCTAAGCCTCATTCAGCTCAGAGCTGCCAAGACAGTTTCAGAAAGAGGAAGCGGGGAGAGCAATAAATATTCTTACACATGTCCTTTGTGGTGGGGCAGAAAACAAGTTTACCACCTCAAAGGAAAGCTTTTTCCATTCACAATGGAGGAAAAGATCCTTTCGCTCCCCAAATCTGCTTCAAAAGGTCTAAATAGCAGCACCTACAGGGACTCAAGCCCCAACTCACACCCGGCATCTGCAGCAGAGATGGCTGCAACGTGCCTTCTCCACTTACACGAGTGAGCATCAAGGCAAAGCATTACGAATGACTTCAGATGGGATTGCACAATTATCCACACTCCTCCAAGTCCTGACCTCCCTAAGGGCTACTTCTTGCAGAGGAAACTGGATTGCCACACACACACACCCCTGCTTGGCTTCACTGCCTCTTCTTTCTAGTGTTTGTGTCTCGGCTCTTGCAAGTATCCTTACAGCCGAAGCGCCTCCAAAGCCGCCACAGGCACACGGGAAGGGCAACAACTCATTGTCATTTGGTTACCAAATGGGGTAAAGCTGCAACCACAGCAAGCCCCAAGACGTACCTGAACTGGGCTTGGCTACAGGCTTCTTGCTGGAAAAGCAAGAGTGTTTGCAGGCTCAAATGAACTCCGCCATCACTATTGCTTATGGTAGTTGACAGCTAAGATAACCACACTAAGCAGCTTTCCTGACCCCCTGCCAAGGCTGGGCATCGTTTACTGTTCACAATGCATTTCATGTATCCCACAGCAACGGGAGCAACCACACCAGTCATCCCATTCAGACACTCATCCAACACTAACTTCCTCCTTTGCTGGGTTCTCCTTGGCAGCAGAGACTCTTTCCACAGCCTCAAGAGACAGAACTACAAGGACACAAACTCTTCCAACAAAAACACAAAATCTTACCCTTCCTGCAATGGGCCACACTTGGGACCCACGTTCTGCACGTGCACTCTGGGAGCACATCCTGAGCACACCCACGTGCAAGAGCATCGTGTTACTCTGAGCTGGAGTTCCTGGAGATGTGAAAACATCGAGTGCTCTGAGCCGTACCTGCACAGTTTGGAAACATTAACTACGCAAATTCAGGTGCTCCTCCAGCTGAGCTGGTACTTCAAGCAGGAGAGCAAAAGGGATTGGCTTGGGTTCAGATGGGAACTGAATTTCCACGCACTGACCTGTAACCCAAGCAAGCCGGCCTGCAACATCCCATTAAAGCACAGCGACAGACATACAAACAGCAGAAATCCACCCCCAGGGATGTCACAGTACTGAAGGAAGAAGTACCCAAGAAGGGCTGACACTGACTCCAGTAACAGCAGTGTCCCAGCTTCTGTTTCAGCTGGGGCTGCCTGGCTTGATGATGGGCTGATGGAGATGCAGTCAAGGTTCCCAGGTATCTATGAGTCTGGACACACACCACCACCAGCTCAAGAGGCCCCCATCCAGACAGGCCACATGAATAACCCAAAACCTGCTTCTTAAGTTAGTGCCTAATGTAAAGTCATTGGTAAGCCTGCTACAAGCAGTGTGGGTCAGAAGCCTGCACACAAACAGCCCCAAGAGCAGACCTGAGAAACCCTCCAGACATGGGGAGCAAACAGGGCACAGATAAGAGGCAGCTGGGGTGAATAAGGGACCACCAGCTCAGCTGCAGCCAGAGGAGGTGCTGCGGTTGAGATCCCAGGGCTGCAAACACATCTGCTTTTGGGGGCCCAGCCAGCAGTTCCGGTCACAGCTTCGGACATTGAGCTGATTCACAACGAAACCACAACAGGATCAGCTCTCAGTTTCTCCTCATTAAGCATGAGGCCGTTGATGTGCAAGGAAATATCAGCCCCTGCACCAGGGGGAGGTTAGCTCAGGGTTGATGATTTGCTAAGCAGGGGTTACACAGCCTTCATCCACAGGAGTATTTCGGTATCATGAACTGATGTCCTTGCTTTTACCGGACACGCCGTGGAGTTTATGGGACAATTAACCCGTATGTGCGCATCGCTAAGGGGAACAGACACTCACAGCTAGTCCTTACTCCAGCTGGAAAATGCTACCAGCTATCACAGGAAGAACTTGTTGCAGGGTCCCCTCGCAGCTTGGCGTTAACCGCAGCACTTTGGAAGCTGTTTCCAAAAGGCAGAAAGGGGCAAACGAGCCTCAAAACGTGCAGCGACTGAGCCAGGAAACTTGGAAGTTTTAGTTCACCGTCACCACAGGGTTTTAAACAAGGAAAACAGACCGGGTTCTGGCACGTTATCCAGCTTTTGCTAAACCGCTTAACCCTAAAGAGAAGCACCACGTTGCTCTGAGGAAAACGCAGCTGCAGCACAAACCAGTCAGGTTTCCCAGGTCCTTCTCAGGTTTCAGGGCTCCCCACCTTCGTTTTGCTCCTACCACCCCTCCACAGCAACCACATACCCCAGTAACCTCCTTCCCCAGCCTTTCAGCCCCAGACTTCACAGTTAAAGCAAAGTCAACCACCACATCGAGTCGGGCCACTACGGCTCTAATCAGGCAACGCTGCATCCAACACCGACCCTGGGATGTACTTTTGCTTCTCCTTGTAAACCCCCACGTTACCCCATGAGCTCTCACGCTTCATTAAAATCTTCTGAGCGACCGAGCAATCGCTCGTGCAAGCGGGGCCGATGTGAACAGATCACAGCCGTCACTTCGCGGCGCGGCATCACCATCAGATCCCGGCTGGAAACAAGAGTTTGAAGCAGCAGCAGCAGCAGCAGCAGCAGCAGCAGCAGCAGCAGCAGCAGCAGCAGCAGCAGCAGCATCCGGAGCCCGAACCGCCTGCTCAGCGCCGCGGACAAAGCCCCGCGCCGCGCTTTAAACCCCAGCACAGACCCCGCAGCCCCTGGTGTCTGTAAGGAAACGGGTCCCGAGCCACCTGGCAGCGCGGGCTGGGAGGCACCAGAGTGCCCCGCACCCGCGGTACTCACGCATGAGGGTGCTGAAGGCGCGCGGGGCCACGGACGGAGCGGGACGGGCTGGAGCAGAGCGGGATGAAGCGGCCCCGCCGCGCACAAGGGCGGCCCCCGAGCAGCCACCGCCCCCCGGCCCGCCCCGGCGGAACGGCCGCACCCGGGACGGGGAGGGGCCGGAGGGAATGGGAGTGAGGATAGGGATAGGGATAGAAATGGATAGGGATAGAAATGGATAGGGATAGGGATAGAAATGGATAGTGATAGGGATAGAAATGGATAGGGACAGGGATAGAAATGGATAGGGATAGAAATGGATAGGGACAGGAATAGAAATGGATAGGGATAGAAATGGATAAGGACAGGGATAGAAATGGATAGGGATAGGGATAAAGAATGGGGATAAGGAGGGAGATTGTGATCGGGATGGAGATGGGGAAGGTGTGGTGGTGATGATAGGGATGGAGAGGGAGATGGGGGTGAGGAGGGAGATTGGGATGGGGATAGAGAGGGAAATGAGGATGGGAGATTGGGATGGGGATAGAGATAGGATGGGGAGGGAGATGGGAATAAGGAAGGAGATTGTGATCCAGAGGGAGATGGGGACAGAGAGGGAGATGGGGAGAGGAATAGAGATTGGGATGCTGACAGAGATAGAGAGAGAAGGGAGATGGAAATAAGGAGAGAGACTGGGATCAAGATGGAGATGGGAATAGGGAGGGAGATAGAGGTGGGGAGGAGGTGGACAAGGGAAATAGGGTGGGCGTGGAGGTGGGAAAAGGGTGGGCATAGAGATGGGGATGGAGATGGGAATAGGGAGGGAAATGGAGAAGGAGACAGGGACAGGGATGAGGAAGGAGATGGGGATGGGGAGGGAGATGCAGGGGATTCAAGGCCTGTTTAGATGGGCCTTGGAGCAAGCTGCTCTAGTGAAAGGTGTCCCTGCCCGTGGCAGGGACTTGGAACTGGATGAGCTTAAATGTCCCTTCCCACCCAAACCAGTCTGTGATTCTATGGAGATGTGGGGCCTGGTGGGACTGGGATGCCAGGTTGCAGTAGTCCTAGTGAGGATAGCTTCTATTCCTGTGGTCTGAGGTAAGATGGCCTGAGACCCTGACATTGAGAGGTAGTTACAGAGCCAAAGAGGCTGCAAGTCTCATCATATCACACGTCTCGGAGCAGTGGCCTTAAACATGATGAGACCAGAAAATCACGGGAGCTGGCGCGCTTCCTGAGCAAATCCCATTTTCAAATCAGGCTGAAACTGTGTTGAACGTGGGCTATCGTGGTGAGGACATTAGTGCCAGCAGTTTGGGCAGAGGTTCGTCCTTCCTCCTGCTGCCTGGTCCTGCTTGCCCTGAGTTTCCCCAGCCCCTCAAGTGAGGCAGCACATCCCCAGGTACCAACCTGCTGGCTCCACATCACTGAAATAACCCCCACCAGGAGTATTTTGGGCTGAGAGGTGCTCGTTTAGCTCCCCAACTTTAATCGTGAGTTCAGTCAGCAAGCTGGAAGCTTCATCTTCCTAACTCATTTTCAGCTGATTTTATATGTGTATTTGCTAGTTTCATTGCCAAATCTGATTGTGTTTTGAAGGCAGTCGCCTTTATATTGAATTCTAAATCAAATATTAAAGCGGATATGCTTATATAAGCAGCTGAACACAGTATATGTGGAACCATCTAGTAAGCAAATGCATATCTTCACACAGATTTACTCAGACACTTTGCATTTGCTGCTAAAGAACCATTTGCAAGAATTGCTTGCTGGATGGTGATCTGGGAATTCCCTCGGACTCCATTTGCCCAGGTATGGCACAGCAATTGATGAGCACACAGGAAATAAAAGACATTGAAACCAGATTGGTATTTCTTAAACCTATTTCATTTCCTATGAATAACCTGCAAATCGCCCTAAGAGAAGGTATCTACAATGCACCAGTGGACTGTAGATGGGGACAGTGTTCCTAAGGCTCTCTCCAAACCAGTGCTGCCTCCTCCCGTTCCTTGCTAGCCCAGTTAACAGCGATTTCTCCCAGTTGCTGTGTTCAGCAGTGCAAAGTTGTCTGAGGCCTTGTTTCCAGGTGCTGATGTGTTTACAAGGGAGCACAGTGCCTCCCATGTGTGAAAACACCCAGGCTATAAGAAGGCAATAGAGAGAAGCCCTCCTCATCCCAGCCCTCATTGCAGGAGGAGGCAGAGATCCTTTAGCTGCTCCACACTCCACTGTGAAACCACAGCTTTGCTTTATCAACGGCATGACTCGCACTTCAAAACACCTGGAGTTTCTGAACCCATGCAAAAAGCCCTCAGGGCTCCTCTGTATCCTAGGGGCAGTGCGGGAGCTTGCTCTGGCTACTAGATCCTCCTGTATCATTTGGCAACTAAGATGCCCCACGGATGTCTCCCTTCCTTATTTCCCCAGGGTTTTCCATCTCTCCTGCATATTAAAACAGGAGATGTGTAAGAAAGCACTCTTTATACCTGGCACCACTCCCATGACCAGCACACACTACAGTCCTTAGGACAGCTGCACCCAAACTGGGGGTGGTGCCCTCAGCTCAACTGAGTGTTTTCCTTAGGGAAGTTTTCCTCTGGGGATGTGGAGTTTATCCTGAGTGGATGTAAAGCTGTCTTCCCAGCAGGAAAGTTCACATTCAATGTGCTCAGGGTAATGCCCTCTGAAGCTAGGCAATGGCCAGACCTCCCAGCCCATCTCAGCAGCAAGAGCTGTGATCCTTTTCTTTTCCCTTAACTTTGGTTGGACAAAGGTCTGGAGATGCTCACAATACAATGGTCTGGTCAGCTGATGCTGATTTACTATCAATCTATTACGATGATGAGATGGTCGAGCACCCTCCGGCATTCCCAGCTGATCTGACCCTGGGTGAGCTGAGCCCCACGGCGGGACCTCAAAGGACACCTCGGCGGCGGCTCTGGAGGCGACAGCCCCGTGTGGGGTGTGTGGTGGAGGCAGAGGGGTCGCTGCTGCTGTCCTGGGGGGTTCTTCCTCTGGGATCCCAGTTCTCATGGTGGGAATGGGCACCTTTGGCTGGTGGGAGCTTCAACCCCGTGGCTCCCCCAGACAACAACGTCTCGGACGGCCGGAGACCCAAGAGGAACGGCCCGACCTTCGCTGGTGAGTGGTGGGGCTGGGGGAGGCGCTCTGTGTCCTGCCTGTGGCTCTCACCCCCCCAGCCCCTGCACTGTCCCTCTGGGGGCACAGACCCAGGGCAGAGGGGACCCTGCACCCCCGAGCCGTGAGTGGAGCCTGGGATGGCATCAACGGCCACCCCGTGCCCTGATGGGGGGAGCTTCAGGGCCTGGACCCCCCCCCGCGTTGCAGGGCCCCCCCTCAGGTGCAGAGGTGCTGCCCTGCCCCTGTCCTGTGCAGACCTGGACGTGCTCTACTGGAAGCAGATGAAGGAGCGGGCGGCAGCGCAGAGGAAGCTGTGGGGCTGGGGGCTCAGGCCTGTTCCCTGCAGGAGCCACTGCAGCCCTGCAGGAAGGAGGAGCCGGAGCTGCCGGAGGAGGAGCGAGGGGCTGAGGACAACGAAGGAGAAGGTGCTGCACCCCCAGACCCCCAGTCCCTATCGCACCCCTATGGGGGGCCCCGTCCTGCTGTGACAGGGCCTGGCCAGGTCACTGAGCACATTCCCTCCCCATAGGTGGCTTTGGGGAGCACGAGGACATTGAGGCCCTGGAGGAGCTGGAGGAAGGAGCCCGCAGTGAGTGCATGGCCCTGGGGGGGGTTGCACCCCCTGTCCCTCTGTCCATGGTTGGCCACGTCCCTGTCCCTCTGCCCGTGTCCCCGTGCTGAGCTAAACACATAAACGTACTGGCTTTCGCAAACCGTAGGGGTGGTTACGTGGATACAACTGCACCAGTTCACAGGAACCAAACCAGAGCTCCCTCAAGACACAAGATTAGGTAACAAAAAGGGCCAGAACACTCGAGTCACACAGCAGAAGAATTTGTAAAGGTGAAAGAAAGCAGAGGGGGGGGGGCTTGATATAAGAAAAGCTAGTGCCTGGAAAACATAGGGTTAAAGAACTTTTTAGCTTAACTTAGGCTGTAGAAAGAGAACAATGTTTATGCTGTAAGTCTGTGGGATGTAGTGGCCCCACTAAACACCAGTTAATTGTTTCACACTAGTCTTCTAAAGTAGTTTTAAAGAGCACTGTTTGTGTTGTAAGTCTGTGGTGACATAACAGGCTTTAGTGGCCCCACTAAACATGAGTGAGTTATTTAACACCCTCCTTATCAGTTAGTTTGGAGACAGAGCCTCCCAAGGCTCTGCTAGCTTGGGATACTCCTTGTTTGCCCATGCCCATCCTGCAATAGGTTTTGCAGGCAGGTCACACTGTTTTAAATCCTTGCTAGTTCTCAGAATAATTACAGATATAGCTGGTTGTGTGATTGCTGGGGGGGCCAACTGTGCCAGAGGTGGAAAGTGCACCGTGAGGAAGACTGCTTACTGCATCTTGAAGACCCCTGCTCACAAGAGGAAGACTGCTCACTTCATCCTAAGACCCGTACTCACAAGAGGAAGACTGCTCACTTCATCCTAACACCCGTACTCACAAGAGGAAGACTGCTCACTTCATCCTGAGACCCGTACTCACAAGAGGAAGACTGCTCACTTCATCCTAACACCCGTACTCACAAGAGGAAGACTGCTCACTTCATCCTAAGACCCGTACTCACCAGAGGAAGACTGCTCACTTCATCCTGAGACCCGTACTCACAAGAGGAAGACTGCTCACTTCATCCTAAGACCCGTACTCACAAGAGGAAGACTGCTCACTTCATCCTGAGACCCCTGCCCACAATCCCCGCAGAGCAGTGCGCAGACACCAAGAGGAGGAGACTTGTGATAATAAATTCCTGGAGTTAGTTGTAACGTTCCCCACCTACCTGTGGGAATTATGAATACGCGTGTCACTGATGTAACGGGGAAAGGACACGGAGCTGGAACCACCCCCCCGTGCCCCTGGCCGCGCTCACGCGCCCAGCGCTGCTGCTTTTGCTTCACTCTGTCCCTCAGTAAAACGCCGTTACCTCGTTTGGAGCGAGCCCGCGCTCCACAGCGCCCAGCCCTGCCCCCCCCACGTCCCCGTCCCTCCAACTCCGTGCTCCGAGGAGCCGCTGCGCGGGGCCGGGGGTGCCCCCAGCCCTCCCTGTGCCGTGTGCACGGTGCCGCGGCACGGGCTGGGACCCCTCTTTGCTGCGCCTCCTTCTCCGGGCCCGCTCCCCGGTACCCTGGGCCCCGCCACCGCCCGCCTGCCCCGCCGCTGCACCCGGAACCGGAAGTCGCGGGGCGGGGCTTGCCCGGGCGGGAGCAGCCTGGGGTGGGGGCTCAGGCGCGGCAGCGCCCCCTGGCGGCTGGCTGACCGGCGGAGCGCCCCCTGCTGGAACCTGGCGCTCCGCGCCCCCTGGCGGCGCCTCCGCCCAGCACCATCACCGCCCACAGCCCTGACCCCAGCACCATCACTGCCCACAGCCCTGACCCCAGCACCATCACTGCCCACAGCCCTGACCCCAGCACCATCACCGCCCACAGCCCGGACCCCAGCACCATCACTGCCCACAGCCCTGACCCCAGCACCATCACTGCCCACAGCCCGGACCCCAGCACCATCACCGCCCACAGCCCTGACCCCAGCACCATCACCGCCCACAGCCCGGACCCCAGCACCATCACCGCCCACAGCCCTGACCCCAGCACCATCACCGCCCACAGCCCTGACCCCAGCACCATCACCGCCCACAGCCCTGACCCCAGCACCATCACCGCCCACAGCCCTGACCCCAGCACCATCACTGCCCACAGCCCAGACCCCAGCACCATCACCGCCCACAGCCCTGACCCTGGCACCCAGCACCCGGTGCCCTGACCCCAGCACCATCACTGCCCACAGCCCTGACCCCCGCACCCAGCACCCGGTGCCCTGACCCCCGCACCCAGCACCCGGTGCCCTGACCCCGGCACCCAGCACCCGGTGCCCTGACCCCAGCACCATCACCGCCCACAGCCCTGACCCAGCACCAGCACCGCCCACAGCCCTGACCCCAGGTACCCAGCACCCAGTGCCCTGACCCCTGGTACCCAGCACCCGGTGCCTGATTCTCTGCCCCACCTTGCACAGCCCCAGTAGAAGGTGCCGCTGGTGCTGCTCCCCGACACGGAGTAGCTGGGGGCTGAGGTCTTGCTCACAAGGCGTGGGCCCAGCATGGGGGCAGGTGATAGGCAGCAGGGCCTGGGGCCTGGGATCAGTGGGGGGGACGGGGTGACACCCCCCGGGAGGGAGGGACCAGCCCAGCCCAGCCTGTGGGGAATATTGGGGGGGGGGGGTGGTGTCCATCCCATCCCAGGGGGATCATGGGATCCAGATCAGGGATGACGGGGTTCCCTTCCCATGGGTGATGGTGCAGGAATCATCAGGGTCCCATCCCATGGGGGATCCCATTCAATCCAGTCTTATCCTATACCATCCCATCCTCTCCCATCCCATCCCATGGGGATCATGGGAGTTCCATCTTATCCCATCCCATCCCATCCCATAGGGAATCCCACCCCATCCATCCCATGAGGGATCATGGGAGCCCTATCCCATCTCATCCTATCCCATGAGGGATTATGGGGGCCCCATCCCGTCCCATCCCATCCCACCCCATCCCATCCCATCCCACCCTGTCCCATCCCATCCCGTCCCACCCCATCCCGTCCCATCCCATCCCGTCGCATCCCATCCCACCCCACACCGTCCCATCCCATCCCGTCCTGTCCCGTCCCACCCCATCCCACCCCATCACATCACACCACATCACATCCCATCCCACCCCGTCCCGTCCCATCCCATCCCGTCCCGTCCCATCACATCACATCCCATCCCACCCCACCCCATCCCGTCCCGTCCCATCCCGTCCTGTTCCGTCCCGTCCCATCCCGTCCCATCCCATCCAGTCCCATCCCGTCCCATCTTGTCCCATCCTATCCCATCACATCCCATACCATACCATCACATCCCTTACCATACCATCGCACCCCATCCCATCCCATCCCATCCCATCCCGTCCCGTCCCATCCCACCCCATCCCACCCCACCCCACCCCATCCCGTCCCATCCCAGGGGGTAACGATTGGCTCCCACCCCCGCTGACGGTCCCGCTCTCACCCGGTGTCTGCTGCTCGGCCCCGCGCCGGGTGCGGGAGCGCAGGGAGCAGGCGGGGGCCGTGGGGAACGCGACCCTCCCGGCGCGCTCCGGCCGGTACCGGGCTGCGGGGGGGGCCCTGCCCCGCCGCGCCCATGGAGGGGCCGGGGGGGTCTCACCTGGGCCGGGGCTGTTGAAGGGCAGCGGCTCCCGCGGGCGCTGCAGATGGAGCAGGCGGGGGCCCGGCGGCAGCGGGTACCGGGCCCGGGAGCGCTCCTGCGGCCGCGCCTGCACCCGCAGCCCGAAGCTGAAGGCGGGGGCGCGCTCCCGGGACCGGTCGTGCTCGCGGAAACCTGCGGGGCCGGCACGGGGGCGGTGGCGGGACCCCAAGCGCCGCAACCCCACAGACACCCCCCCCACACCACGGACCCCCCGCACCCCCCCGTTCCCCACATCCCCTTCAGCCCCCGCAGCCGCAGTCACCGACGCCGGTCGGGAGCCCGTACTTGGGCCCGGGGCCGGTGTAGAGGGCGGCGATGGGGCCCCGCGGGCGGTGGGGCCTCCAGCTGCCCACCCAGGGGCCGTCCGACATGGGGGACACTGCCACGGTACCGGATCCTGCGGGAACCGGGACACAGCACCGGATCCTGCGGGACACGGGACACGGTACCAGAGCCTGCGGGACACGGGACACGGCACCGGATCCTGCGGGACACGGGACACGGCACAGGATCCTGCGGGACGCGGGACACGGTACCAGAGCCTGGGGGACACGGGACACGGCACCGGATCCTGCGGGACACGGGACACGGTACCGGATCCTGCGGGACACGGGACACGGCACCGGATCCTGCGGGACACGGGACACGGCACCGGATCCTGCGGGACACGGGACACGGTACCGGATCCTGCGGGACACGGGACACGGCATCGGATCCTGCGGGACACGGGACACGGTACCAGAGCCTGGGGGACACGGGACACGGCACCGGATCCTGCGGGACACGGGACACGGCATCGGATCCTGCGGGACACGGGACACGGCACCGGATCCTGCGGGACACGGGACACGGTACCAGAGCCTGCAGGACACGGGACACGGTACCAGAGCCTGGGGGACACGGGACACGGCACCGGATCCTGCGGGACGCGGGACACGGTACCAGAGCCTGGGGGACACGAGGCTCTGCAGGGACACAGGCAGGGACACGAGGCTCTGCAGCCCCGCAACAGCGGCAGCGGTTGGCACCAGCACCTTGTCACTGGTATCACAATGGATGGGAGTTCTGGGATCCTGCAGCCCCTGGAATCCCCCTTTATACCCAGCACCCCATGGACACAGACCCCAGGACACTATGGACACAGCCCCCAGTACCTCATGGATACAGCCCCCAGCACCCCATGGATGCATCCCGATACCGGGGGTCCCCCATCCTGGGTGCATGTCCCTCTGCAGCCCCTCACCCCACACAGTCCAGCTTCAGCCTCTCTCCTCCCCCAGTTACCGGGGCACTGGCACAACAAAACACTGGGCAGCACGGGGCAGGGTGAGGGTTAGAAGGACATGGGAACATAGGACATGGGTCCTATACATGGGTATGGGAACATAGGACATGGGTCCTATACATGGGTATGGGACCTGGCAATGTACGTGGGGATGAGGAGAAAATCAGGCTGAGAACATTGGGGCTGTTCAGCCTGGAGAAGAGAAGCTGCACGGAGACCTCAGAGCAGCTTCCAGTGTCTGAAGGGGGCTACAAGGATGCTGGAGAGGGACTCTTCATTAGGGACTGGAGTGACAGGACAAGGGGTAACGGGTTCAAACTGAAACGGGAAGTTCAGGTTGGAGATAATGAAGAAGCTCTTTCCTGTGAGGGTGCTGAGGCGCTGGCACAGGGTGCCCAGAGAAGCTGTGGCTGCCCCATCCCTGGCAGTGTTCAAGGCCAGGTTGGACACAGGGGCTTGGAGCAAGCTGCTCCAGTGGAAGGGGTCCCTGCCCGTGGCAGGGGTTGGAGCTGGAGGAGCTTTAAGGTCCCTTCCAACACAAAGCAGCCCGGGATTACCAGCTCCTCCTCCAGCCCACCCCACTCCATGGCCAGCACCTCCTACCTCGGGCACCCGACTGGGTGGCACTGGGTGGCTCCCATCACCCAACAGCTGGGTGCGAAGCCTCGCACGTGCCATAGGGCACCCAAACCTTACTGCAAGAGTCCAGCACAGATTCACGGGGCTGGAACCATCCCCAGCGCTGAGCGCGGCCCCGGCTCCCGCACAGCCCCGCGCCCCTGCGGCCAGGCCCGGCACCGCCTCCCCCGCAGCCTCGGCTCCAAACCCTGCAGCGGGATTCAGGATCACAGGATCATGGAGCGGACCGGGCTGCTAGCGACCTGAGAGCGCATCGAGCCCGAGCCCAGCCCGAGCCCAGCCCGAGCCCGAGCCCAGCCCGAGCCCAGCCCGAGCCCGGTCCCGAGCCCGATCCCAGTCCCGCTCCCGATCTCGATCTCGATCCCGGTCCCGCTCCCGCTCCCCCTCCCGATCCCGATCCCGATCCCGATCCCGATCCCGATCCCGATCCCGATCCAGCCCCGCGGCCTTGCCTCCACTCCCCCCTCCTGCTGCCGCCCTGCCGTGGCAGCCCATTGGCGGGGCTCTGCAACGTCACCACCGGAGGCGCTTTCCCATTGGCCAGGCAGGCGCTCCGCTCCGCCCCTCGGCCCGCCCGGCGGACGCGGCGGCAATGGCGGCGGGACGGGAGCGGAGCGGCGGCGCCGGGGCCGTACCCGTGCCCGTGCCGGTGCCGGGTACCGAGGCCGGGGCCGTGGCGGTGCCCGTGCCCGCCGCCACCCGCCTGCGTGCCTTCGCCTGGTGCCGGGAGTTCCTGGCCGGTTCCTGGAAGCTCATTGCGCCTGACGAGTTCGGGATCGAGCCCGTCAGGTACGAGCCCCGGTCCCTGCCCGCCCCGGTCCCTGCGCCCACCGCGCCCCGTGCCCCCGGTTACCCCTGCCCGGTGCCCCCCCAGCCCATGTATCCCCATCCCGCTCCCAGTACCCTCCCCTTGCCCCCATACTGGTGTCCCAGTCTCCCTCGCAGTCGCCGCCCCAGCCAGTCCCTGGCTCCCTCGCAGTGTCTCCCGGTGTGCCTGCCCAGTTGCCCTCTAACTGGTGTGCCAGTCCCATTCCCAGTATCCCCAGTTGCCTCCCCAGCCGGTGCCTCTGTCCTCCTCTCAGTGTGCCCCAGTTGTTCCTGACCAGTAGCCCAGTCTCCCTCCCAGTGTCCCCCCAGTGTCTCCCATTTGCCCAGCCCCGAGTGTCCCAGTCCCTCTCCTACCGTTCCCTGTTGCGCCGCCCTTACCAGCGTCCCAGTGTTCCCGAATTGCCCTGGCTGGTGTCCCAGTGACCCCAGTTGCTCAGACGCCCCTCCAGTGTCCCAGTGCTCTGCCAGATGCCCCTGTCGTGATGCCCCCATTGTCCCGCTGTCCCCCATGGCCCCACTGTCGCGGTGCCCAGCGTCCGTGGCTGACGCGGGGCCGCAGCGGGGGGCTCAGCAATCTGCTGTACAAGTGCTGGCTGCCAGAGCGAGTGCTCAACGTGGGGGACGAGCCACGGCAGGTCCTGCTGCGCATCTATGGGGCCATCCTGCAGGTGAGCACCCACACCCCGGTACCCCCCAGCACCCCCTGGAAACCCCCAGCACCCCTGGGAACCCCCTTACCTCACGGTAACCCCAGTATCCCTCAGTCTCCCCCCACCCATCACCCTCCAGCATCTCTGACACCCCCGGCTCTCCCCACCACCCACAATCACCCCTCAGTACCCCCCAGCTCCCCTCAGCATCCCCAGCAACCCCCCATAGCCCCATCAGTCCCCAGCATCTCCAACACCCCTCTGGCACTCCCAGTACTCCCCATCCATCACCCCTGGCACCCCCATACCCTGTGGAACGCCCCCGAACCCCCATACCCTGTAGTACCCCCTTACCCCACTGTGCAGGGCCTGGACTCGCTGGTGCTGCAGAGCGTGATGTTCGCTGTGCTGGCGGAGCGAGCGCTGGGGCCGCGGCTCTTCGGCGTGTTCCCGGAGGGGCGGCTGGAGCAGTACATCCCGGTACAGACCTCCGGGGGAGCCTCACCCCTGCCTGACACCCCCCCGGGCCACCACCCCCCTGAGACACCCCCCCCCCCCCCCCCCCAGAGCCGGCGCCTGCGCACTGAGGACCTGCGGGACCCCGACATCTCAGGGGAGATCGCGGTGAAGATGTCCCGGTTCCACGGCATGGTGATGCCCTTCAACAAGGAGCCCAAGTGGCTCTTCGGGACCATGGAGTGGTGAGGGCGGGCGCCGTGCGGCCCCTCGACGCCTGGAATCCCATGGGATCCAGGAGCAGGGCACGTGGAGGCTCCCCAGTGGCCCTGGCTCTGTGCTGGGGACCCAGGGGATGTGGTTGGAGGCAGCACCCAGGGGTGTCCATCCAACCACCACCGCCGCACTTGTCTCCCACCCTGCAGGTATCTGAGGCAGATCTCGGAGCTCACCTTCCCCCAGGCAGAGCAGCTCAGGAAGTTCAACGAGCTCAGGATGTACAACCTGGAGGCAGAGATGAGGAGCCTCCGGTGAGTGGCACTGCCCTGGTCCTGTCTCCTTGCTGAGCTCCTCACAGGAGCCAGGGAGAACCCGGCTTCTCTGGACGTGGTCTCTTCCATCCCATGCCCTTGGTGGATGTGGCTCTTGGAAGGGTCCCCACATCCCTGGGGCAGGGTCTCTGCCATGTTAGATATGAGGCAGAAGCTCTTCCCTGTGAGGGTGCTGAGGCGCTGGCACAGGGTGCCCAGAGAAGCTGTGGCTGCCCCATCCCTGGCAGTGTTCAAGGCCAGGTTGGACACAGGGGCTTGGAGCAAGCTGCTCCAGTGGAAGGGGTCCCTGCCCGTGGCAGGGGTTGGAGCTGGACAAGCTTTGAGGTCCCTTCAACGCAAACCATTCCATGGTTCTATGCTCCTGAAGCCTGGATCCCAGCTGTGTCCATAGCTCTGACCACCCACATGCAGCGGTGGCACTGGTGGTGACACTGGTGACCCCCATGTCCCTGTGGCTATCTGAGGTGTCCTCCCCATTCCCATCCACAGGGACCTGCTGGAGTCCACCCCTTCGCCCGTGGTCTTCTGTCACAACGACGTGCAGGAGGGTGAGTGGCTGTGGCTCCCCCCAGCTCCAGCATTCCTGGTGGGACACCCCCAGACCCCATCTCCCCACAGGGAATGTTCTGCTGCTGGCTGGGCGTGAGGCCTCCTCCTCTGACAAGCTGATGCTCATCGACTTCGAGTACAGCAGCTACAACTACCGGTGCGTTGGGTCCCCCATGTCCTTCCCTGTGTTCCCAGTCTGCTGGGGCCGGGACTCAGCTCCTCTGGGCCCTTCCGCAGGGGCTTCGACATCGGGAACCACTTCTGCGAGTGGACCTATGACTACACACACCATTCCTGGCCCTTCTTCAAGGCTATCCCAGAGAACTACCCCAGCCGGGAGCAGCAGGTAGAGCTGGGGGGGCATCGGCTGCATCCCAGATCAATGGAATGAGCCAGTGGGATGGGGTTCAATGAGGCAAACTGCACTTGGGTCACACCAACCCCCTGCAGTGCTCCAGGATTGGGAAGAGCGGCTGGAAACTGCTCATAGGAAGGGGGCTGGGGGTGCTGATTGATGGAGCTGAACGTGAGCAGCTTGTGCCCAGGCAGCCAGGAAGCCCCCAGCATCCTGCCCTGGATCAGCACCAGTGCGGCAGCAGGGCCAGGGCAGGGATTGTGCCCCTGCACTGGGCACTGGTGAGGCTGCACCTTGAATCCTGTGCTCAGCTCTGGGGAACTCACTACAAGAGAGACATTGAGGTGCTGGAGTGGGGCCAGAGCAGGGCAATGGAGCTGGTGCAGGGCCTGGAGCACAGGGGTGATGGGGAAGGGCTGAGGGACCTGGGGGGTTCAGTGTGGAGAAGAGAAGGCTCAGGGGGACCTGATGGCTCCCTACAAGTGCCTGACAGGAGGATGGAGCCAGGAGGGGCTGGGCTCTGCTCCCAAGGAACAAGGGATGGGACAAGAGGAAACGGCCTCAAGCTGCCCCAGGGCAGGTTTAGATGGAGCTGAGGAACAATTCCTGCCCCAGAGGGTGCTCAGGCATTGGAACAGGCTGCCCAGGGCAGGGCTGCAGGCACCGTCCCTGCAAGTGTTCACACAGCGTGGAGAGGAGGCCTCAGTGCCATGGGTTAGTGGTGGCCTTGGCAGTGCTGGGAATGGTTGGACTGGATGAGCTTGAAGGGCTTTTCCAACCCGGTTGATCCCATGATCCTGTGCTTCCCCCATTCCATGGCCCCACACTTCCATCCCGCAGCTGCATTTCATCCGTCACTACCTCTCGGAGGCCCCAGGCCACCACTGGGATGCGGCACCTGAGGAGCAGGTGCGCATTGAGCAGGAGATGCTCACCGAGATCCACCGGTGCGTGAGGGCACAGGACCCCCCCTCAGCCCCAAACCCTGCCCCCCCGCTCCATGGGGTGTGTGGGGCAGGGCGGGGGTGATGGCTGCTCTCCCGCAGGTTCGTTTTGGCCTCTCACTTCTTCTGGGGGCTGTGGTCCATCCTGCAGGCCAAGATCTCCACCATTGAGTTCGGGTACCTGGTGAGCACTGCCTTGGGCTCTCCCCCTCAGCGTGGGGTGTCGGGGTGGGGGGCACAGCCCTGACCCCCTCCTTTCCCCCCAGGACTATGCTCAGAGCCGCTTCGAGGCCTATTTCCAGCACAAGGAGCAGTGCTGAGGCCCCGACTTGCAGCCTGTTGTTTCCTCCCCAGCCATGTCCCTCCCCATACCTCTAGGGCTGGTGCAGGGGCTGCACTGGGACCAGGGGCTGCTGCTTCCCCCTCCCTCCGACAGCAGAATGTGACTTGGACCAATAAACACGGTGGCGATGGTGGTGATGGTGGTGATGGATGTGATGGTGGTGGTGGTGATCAGTGCCTGCTCACCCTGCGTGGCTGCTGCTCTGCCCCCAGCGGCACTGACCCCCTTCTCCCCTGACCCCCATTGCTGGGGCTGTGGCTGGGGCCATGCGGTAGCGCCGGGCTGGAGGGAGCAGTAATGGGCACAGCACCAGGACCTGCCCATGGGCGTTCTGGGGGTGCGGACCTGGTGAGGGGGACCCTCAGGTACCTCTGCACCCCCCAGAAGGAGCAGGGACCCCCCCAGCACCCCACCCCTGCAGGGCCCTGCCTGCTCCTTGCAGCAGGTCCATGCGGGTCCCAGAGCTTCAGCACCTCTTCGCCTTCCCCACCAGCAGCAGTGCGGGACTCATGGCTTCACCCTCCCCATGGCCTCGGGGCCCTTGACACGTGTGGGGCAGCGCTGGGGGTCAGAGCATGCTTGTGCGTGCAGCAGGGTGCTGGGGTGCATGTACCCAGCATGGCTGAGGGGGGCAGCAGGCGGGTCCCTGCTCGGGGATGCAGGTCCCTCTCGGGATGCTGCTCCTGCTCCGCTGTGTTGGTCCCTTTTCCAGGGTGTGGGTTCCCCCGGGAAGTGTGGGTTTCCCCCGGGGGTTCTGCATCTTTGGGATGCCGGTTCCTGCCGGGAAATGCGGTTCCCCGCTCCCCCCAGTGTACGTGGCTCTGTCCTGGGGTCTCGGTCTCCGCAGGGTGTGGGTCCGTCCCGCGTCCCCCCCGATGCGGGTCTCCTCCAAGGGGTATCCGGTGTCGCTGGTGCCCCTGTCCTGCCCGTCGGTTCCTGACCGGTCGCTGCGGATCCCCCCCGGTCCGTGCGGGTCCCCCCGTGCCCGCTCCCCGGGGCGGTGCCGCCCGGTCCCGCCCCGCCGGTGTCCGGTTACCCGGGACCCGCCAGCCCGGGGTGTCGCGCGCCCGCGCCCCGCAGCAGGTACCGGGCACGGGGGGGGCTGAGCCGGGGGGGGGGGGGGGGACACGGACACGGCCCGGGGGGGTGGGGGTCGAACCCGACGTGTGCGGGGGGAGCGCAGCGAGAACCCCCGGGCCCGGCCCGGCCCGCGCTCCCCGGGGGCACCACGGAGCCCCCCCGAGCCCCCCACAGCGCCCCCCGAGCCCCCCGGCCCGCGCCCATGGCCCCGGGTGGCCGCGGGGTCCAGCGGGGCAGCGACCGGCGCCGGTGACCTTGGGGGGGCTGGGGGGGGGCTCGGTAGCTCCGCGGTGCAGGGTCACCCTGTGCCCCGTGCCAGGCCCTGCAGTGCCACCCTGTGCAGTGCGGGATGAGTGCATGCAGCTGCTTGCGGTGCCATGCCCTGTGCCAGGCCCTGCAGTGCCATCCTGTGCAGTGCCGTGCAGTGCGGGATGAGTGCATGCAGCAGGTTGCAGTGCTGCCCCGTGTCAGGCCCTGCAGTGCCTTGCAGTGCGGGATGAGTGCATGCAGCAGGTTGCGGTGCTGCCCCGTGCCAGGCCCTGCAGTGCCATCCTGTGCAGTGCGGGATGAGTGCATGCAGCAGGTTGTGGTGCTGCCTCGTGTCAGGCCCTGCAGTGCCGGGCAGTGCGGGATGAGTGCATGCAGCAGGTTGCGGTGCTGCCCCATGCCAGGCCCTGCAGTGCCATCCTGTGCAGTGCCGTGCAGTGCGGGATGAGTGCATGCAGCTGGTTGCGGTGCTGAACTGTGCAGTGTAGCCAGGGGCAGTGTGGCGCAGTGCGCTGCACTTGAGGGCAGGGTGATGTGGTGCAGTGCGGTGCAGTGCAGTGTAACACGGTGAGGTGCAGAGCGCTGCACTTGAGGGCAGGGTGATGTGGTGCGGTGCAGTGCAGTGTAACACGGTGAGGTGCAGAGCAGCAATGGTTACCAGTTTATGGTTGGTAGTTCAGTGCAGTGTAATGCACGCCATGCAGTGCAGCGTGCCTGTGCAGCCGTGCAGTGTGCTTCAGTGCAGTGTGCTGTAGCTGCTCAGTGCAGTCCGTGCAGTGTAAGCAGCGTGGTGCAGTGTAACCATGCAGTGAAGTGGCCCCCTGGCTCCGTGGTCCTCTGCAGGGGACAGGGTGTGCAGTGTGCAGTGTACCGTGTCCTGGTGCAGGGGACAGCGTGAGCCATGTGCCTTGTGCAGTGTGCAGTGTGCCATGTCCCGGTGCAGGGGACAGCGTGAGCCATGTGCCTTGTGCAGTGTGCAGTGTGCCATGTCCCGGTGCAGGGCGCAGTGTGTGCCATGTGCTGTATGCACTGTGCAGTGTGCCATGTCCCGGTGCAGGGGACAGTGTGTGCCATGTGCTGTATGCACTGTGCAGTGTGCCATGTCCCGGTGCAGGGGACAGTGTGTGCCATGTGCTGTATGCACTGTGCAGTGTGCCATGTCCCGGTGCAGGGGACAGTGTGTGCCATGTGCTGTATGCACTGTGCAGTGTGCCATGTCCCGGTGCAGGGGACAGCGTGTGCCATGTGCCCCATGCTGTATGCAGTGTGCAGTGTGCCATGTCCTGGTGCAGGGGACAGCGTGTGCCATGTGCCTTGTGCAGTGTGCAGTGTGCCATGTCCCGGTGCAGGGGACAGCGTGTGCCATGTGCCTTGTGCAGTGTGCAGTGTGCCATGTCCCGGTGCAGGGGACAGCGTGTGCCATGTGCCTTGTGCAGTGTGCAGTGTGCCATGTCCCGGTGCAGGGGACAGCGTGTGCCATGTGCCTTGTGCAGTGTGCAGTGTGCCATGTCC
Source organism: Pezoporus flaviventris (assembly GCF_033815535.1). Lineage (NCBI taxonomy): Eukaryota > Metazoa > Chordata > Aves > Psittaciformes > Psittacidae > Pezoporus > Pezoporus flaviventris. The sequence continues at coordinate 526,675 of NW_026892597.1, read as the reverse complement.
CGGTGCAGGGGACAGTGTGTGCCATGTGCTGTATGCACTGTGCCTTGTGCAGTGTGCAGTGTGCCATGTCCCGGTGCAGGGGACAGCGTGTGCCATGTGCTGTGTGCAGTGTGCCTTGTGCAGTGTGCAGTGTGCCATGTCCCGGTGCAGGGGACAGCGTGTGCCATGTGCCTTGTGCAGTGTGCAGTGTGCAGTGTGCCATGTCCCGGTGCAGGGGACAGCGTGTGCCATGTGCTGTGTGCAGTGTGCAGTGTGCAGTGTGCCATGTCCCGGTGCAGGGCGCAGTGTGTGCCATGTGCTGTGTCCTGTGAGGCTGCTGGCACTGGGGCTGGTGCTGCCTTGTCCTTGGCTGTGGGCAGGGCCCCGGCAGCTCCCTGCGAGTGAAGGGTGTGTGGGGGGTGTGTGTGTGTGTGTGTGTCTGTCTGTCTGTCTGTGTGTGTGTCTGTGTGTGTGCGTGTGTGTGTGTCTGTCTGTCTGTGTGTGTGTCTGTGTGTGTGTGTGTGTGTCTGTCTGTCTGTGTGTGTGTCTCTGTGTGTGTGTCTGTGTGTGTGCGTGCGTGTGCATGTGTGTCTGTGTGTCTGTGTGTCTGTGTGTCCCTGTGCCAGTGAACCCATGTGTGTCTGTGTGCCCCTGTGTGAGTTGGTGTGCGTGTCCCTGCGTGTGTCCCTATGTGTGTCCCTATGTCCCTGTGTGTGTCCCTATGTCCATCCCTATGTCCCTCTGTGTGTCCCCATGTCTGTCCCTATGTCCCTGTGTGTGTCCCTATGCCCATCCCTATGTCCCTCTGTGTGTCCCTATGTCCCCATGTCTGTCCCTATGTCCCTGTGTGTGTCCCTATGTCCCCATGTCCCCGTGTGTCCCCATGTCCGTCCCCATGTGTCCCTATGTCCCCATGTCCGTCCCTATGTCCCCATGTCCCCGTGTGTCCCCATGTCCGTCCCCGTGTGTCCCTATGTCCCCATGTCTCTCCCTATGTCCCTGTGTGTGTCCCTATGTCCCCATGTCTGTCCCTATGTCCCCGTGTGTGTCCCTATGTCCCCATGTCCGTCCCTATGTCCCCATGTCCCCGTGTGTCCCCGTGTGTCCCTGTGTGTGTCCCTATGCCCATCCCTATGTCCCTCTGTGTGTCCCTATGTCCCCATGTCTGTCCCTATGTCCCTGTGTGTGTCCCTATGTCCCCATGTCCCCGTGTGTCCCCATGTCCGTCCCCATGTGTCCCTATGTCCCCATGTCCGTCCCTATGTCCCCATGTCCCCGTGTGTCCCCATGTCCGTCCCCGTGTGTCCCTATGTCCCCATGTCTGTCCCTATGTCCCCGTGTGTGTCCCTATGTCCCCATGTCCGTCCCTATGTCCCCATGTCCCTGTGTGTCCCCGTGTGTCCCTGTGTGTGTCCCTATGCCCATCCCTATGTCCCTCTGTGTGTCCCTATGTCCCCATGTCTGTCCCTATGTCCCTGTGTGTGTCCCTATGTCCCCATGTCTGTCCCTATGTCCCTCTGTGTGTCCCTATGTCCCCATGTCCGTCCCCATGTCCCCATGTCCCTCTGTGTGTCCCCATGTCCGTCCCTGTGTCCCCGTGTGTCCCTGTGTCCCTCTCTCCCATGTGTATGTGCCACTGCCGCAGCCGCTGCCGTCTCTGACCCTTCCCTCAGTGGGCGCTCAGCCAAGGGCGCGTGACCGCGGCACCGGAGCCAAGCGGGGCCTGTGCCGGGGGGGACCTGGGGGTGTCCCCGTGTGGGGCCAGGCCTGTGCCTGGGGGTGTGTGCGTGTGGGGCCTGTGGTGGGGGCAGCTGGGGGTGTCCCTGTGTGGGGCTGGGCTCGTGGGGCTGGGCCTGTGCTGTGGGGTGGGGGAGAGTGGGGCTGTGCCCGTAGGGCTGCGGTGTGTGTTGGGTGGGGATGTCTGGGGCTGGCGTGTGTGGGGTGGGACCCCCCGGGATGTCCATAGGTGGGGCTGGGCCCATGGGGCTGTGCCTATGGGGTGGGATATCCAGGGTTGGGATGTGTGGGGAGGGAGCATCAGAGCAGTCCCCAAGTGAGGCTGTGCCCATGGGGCTGGGATGTGTGGGGTGGGCGGTGTGCGGGTCCACGTGTGTGGGTCCATGTGTGCGTCCCCATGTGTGTGGGTCCGTGTGTGTGGATCCACGTGTGCGGGTCCATGTGTGCGTCCCCGTGTGTGTGGGTCCATGTGTGTGGGTTCGTGTGTGTGTATCCACGTGTGCGGGTCCATGTGTGCGTGTCCATGTGTGCGGGTCCATGTGTGTGGATCCACGTGTGCGTGTCCATGTGTGTGGGTCCATGTGTGTGGGTCCATGTGTGTGTCCCCATGTGTGTGGGTCCATGTGTGTGGATCCACGTGTGTGGGTCCATGTGTGTGGGTTCGTGTGTGTGGATCCACGTGTGCGGGTCCATGTGTGCGGGTCCATGTGTGTGGGTCCATGTGTGTGGGTCCATGTGTGTGGGTCCGTGTGTGTGGGTCCATGTGTGTGGTCCCACGTGTGCGGGTCCATCCATGTGTGCGGGTCCGTGTGTGTGGGTCCGTGTGTGCGGATCCACGTGTGTGGGTCCATGTGTGTGGGTCCATGTGTGCAGGTCCGTGTGTGTGGTCCCACGTGTGCGGGCCCATGTGTGCAGGTCCATGTGCGTGTCCCCACGTGTGTGTCCCCATGTGCGTGTCCCCACGTGTGTGTCCCCACACGTGTGTCCCCATGTGCATGTCCCCACGCGCGTGTCCCCATGTGCGTGTCCCCACGTGTGTGTCCCCACGCGTGTGTCCCCATGTGCATGTCCCCACGCGTGTGTCCCCGTGCCCCCGTGACGTGCTCCTGCCGCAGGTGCCATGGCGGAGGCCCACCAGGCCGTCGCGTTCCAGTTCACGGTCACACCCGAGGGCCTTGACCTGCGGCTGAGCCGCGAGGCCGTGCGGCAGCTCTGCCTCGCCGCCGCGCACGCGTGGAAGAAGCGCCTCGTGCAGGCCAAGGTGCGCACCCTGACACCCCGATACCCTGTCACCTCAACACCCCGTCACCCCGACACCCCAGCGTCCTGACGCCCCATCACTCCGATACCGACACCCCATCCCCATCATCCCTATCATCACCCCATCCCCATCATCCCTACCATCACCCCATCCCCATCATCCCTATCATCACCCCATCCCCATCATCCCTACCATCACCCCATCCCCATCATCCCTACCATCACCCCATCCCTAGCATCACCCCATCCCCATCATCCCTACCATCACCCCATCCCCATCATCCCTATCATCACCCCATCCCTAGCATCACCCCATCCCCATCATCCCTACCATCACCCCATCCCCATCATCCCTATCATCACCCCATCCCCATCATCCCTACCATCACCCCATCCCCATCATCCCTACCATCACCCCATCCCCATCATCCCTATCATCACTCCCATTGTCACCCCCATTGTCACCCCCACTGTCACCCCGGTCACTGCTGCCCTGTGCCCACAGAACACGTTCCTGAGTGGGGTGTACCCGGCCTCCCCGTCCAGCTGGGTGCTTGTGGTCATGGCCACTGCTGGCTCCGTCTACTGCCAGGTCGACCCTTCCCGGGGACTCATCACCCGCATCCAGCACTACCTGCCCCAGAGGTGACACTGGGGCACGGGGACACGGGGGGACATGGGGAGATACGGAGACACGAGGACATGGGGTGACAGAGGGGGAACAGGGAGGGCCATGAGGACATGGGAGGATAGCAGGGGACAAGGGGGGATATGGGCACACAAGGACATAGGGGGACAGAGGGGACGTCGAGAGACATGGGAGGAGCCCTCCGCCCCCATGTCGCAGTGCTGCAGCCCATGGTGGGGCCCACCCCCATGTCCCAGCCCACGGGCACGATGGACCCACCTGCATGTCCCCAGCGCCCTGCGTGGTCACAGGGGCTGTGGCATTGCCCTGGGACCAGCCCCACGCATCCCACCTCCCGTATCCCCCCTGCAGCTCCACCCCACATGGGTGCTCCCAGGGTCCCCCTTCCCGGCTCAGCCCCACGGAGGGGTCCCCCATGTGCCATGTCCCTGCAGCCGGTTCCTGAGCCCCGGTGGGCGCGAGGCGCTGAGCGCGGCGCTGTTCGGCACCGGCGTGTGGCTGGGCACGGTGCTGCTGTTCCGCCGCGCCCTGCGCCTGCTCCTCACCTACCATGGGTGGATGTTCGAGCCCCACGGCCGCCTCAGCCGCCGCACCCGCGTCTGGATGGTCAGTGCCTGCGGGCAGGCGTGGGAACGGGTGGGACATGGACGGGGTGGGGTGGGGAGGGCACGGGGAGGGGTGGAGATGTGACGGGATGGGACGTGTCGGGTGCCTCATGGCCACTCCATGTTCCTTCCCTGGCTCCGTGTCCCCACAGGTGATGATGAAGGTGCTGTCCTTCCGCAAGCCGCTGCTCTACAGCTTCCAGACCTCCCTGCCCAAACTGCCTGTGCCCTCTGTGCAGGCCACCATCACCCGTGTGAGGGGTGGGATGGGATGGGATGGGATGGGATGGGGCTCCATGGCAAGGTGGGATGGGATGAGGGGTCTGTAGTGGGATGCTGGGTCTGTGATGACATGGGATGGAATGAGATGGGGATGGGATGGGGTGGATGGGAGTGGATGGGATCGGGGTTGATGGTGGGATAGGATGGGATGGGGGAGTCTATCATGGGATGGGGATGGAGGCTCTATGATGGGTTGGGGGGTCTGTGGTGGGATGGTGGGTCTATGATGGCATGGGATGGAATAAGTTGGGGATAGGATGGAATGGATGGAGATGGGTGGATGGCATGGGATGGGATGTGTTTGGGGTCACCCGAGCCCAATTCTGCAGTACCTGGAGTCGGTGCGGCCACTGATGGACAATGAGAAGTACAACAAGATGGAGACGCTGGCCAAGGAGTTCAAGGAGACGATCGCGCCGCGGCTGCAGAAGTACCTGATCCTCAAGTCCTGGTGGACAACCAACTATGTGAGTCATCAGCAGCCCCAGGTGACAGATGTGGGGGGGACCCTCGCCACGTGTCCCCCCAGATGGCCACATGGACACGTGGTGATGGTTCCCCCATCCAGCACCATGGATGATGTCCCCGGCTCAAGCCCAAAGTCCTGCTGCTCATCCCTCATCATGGGAAGGGGGATTTGGGGCCTCCCGAGGGGTCCTGTCCCCCATCTCCAACTTCATCCCGATCCCATCTCCATCCCCATCCCCTCCCACCTCATCCCCATCCCCGCAGGTCAGTGACTGGTGGGAGGAGTACATCTACCTGCGCGGCCGCAGCCCCATCATGGTCAACAGCAACTACTACGCCATGGTAGGGGTCTGGGGGTTCCAGTGCCGTGTGCCCCCCCCAACTCCCCCTCATCCTCATGGAGTGTCGTTCTGCAGGATTTCCTGTACGTGACCCCCAGCCACATCCAGGCTGCGCGCGCCGGGAATGCGGTTCACGCCATGATCCTGTACCGCCGCAAGCTGGACCGCGGCGAGCTGCCCCCCGTGAGCAGGGGGGCTCTGTGGGGCTGACAGGGGTCCTGGGGGTGTTTGAGGGGCTGGATTAGGGGGTGCAGGGGTGTCTGTGGGTCTGGGTTGTTGGGGTGCAGGTTGGAGTGCAGGGGGATCTGTGGGTCTGGGTTGTTGGGGTGCAGGTTGGAGTGCAGGGGGATCTGTGGGTCTGGGTTGTTGGGGTGCAGGTTGGAGTGCAGGGGGATCTGTGGGTCTGGGTTGGGGGATGCAGGTTGGAGTGCAGGGGGATCTGTGGGTCTGGGTTGGGGGATGCAGGTTGGAGTGCAGGGGGATCTGTGGGTCTGGGTTGGGGGATGCAGGTTGGAGTGCAGGGGGATCTGTGGGTCTGGGTTGGGGGATGCAGGTTGGAGTGCAGGGGGATCTGTGGGTCTGGGTTGGGGGATGCAGGTTGGAGTGCAGGGGGATCTGTGGGTCTGGGTTGTTGGGGTGCAGGTTGGAGTGCAGGGGGATCTGTGGGTCTGGGTTGGGGGATGCAGGTTGGAGTGCAGGGGGATCTGTGGGTCTGGGTTGGGGGATGCAGGTTGGAGTGCAGGGGGATCTGTGGGTCTGGGTTGGGGGATGCAGGTTGGAGTGCAGGGGGATCTGTGGGTCTGGGTTGTTGGGGTGCAGGTTGGAGTGCAGGGGGATCTGTGGGTCTGGGTTGGGGGATGCAGGTTGGAGTGCAGGGGGATCTGTGGGTCTGGGTTGTTGGGGTGCAGGTTGGAGTGCAGGGGGATCTGTGGGTCTGGGTTGGGGGATGCAGGTTGGAGTGCAGGGGGATCTGTGGGTCTGGGTTGTTGGGGTGCAGGTTGGAGTGCAGGGGGATCTGTGGGTCTGGGTTGGGGGATGCAGGTTGGAGTGCAGGGGGATCTGTGGGTCTGGGTTGGGGGATGCAGGTTGGAGTGCAGGGGGATCTGTGGGTCTGGGTTGGGGGATGCAGGTTGGAGTGCAGGGGGATCTGTGGGTCTGGGTTGGGGGATGCAGGTTGGAGTGCAGGGGGATCTGTGGGTCTGGGTTGGGGGATGCAGGTTGGAGTGCAGGGGGATCTGTGGGTCTGGGTTGTTGGGGTGCAGGTTGGAGTGCAGGGGGATCTGTGGGTCTGGGTTGGGGGATGCAGGTTGGAGTGCAGGGGGATCTGTGGGTCTGGGTTGTTGGGGTGCAGGTTGGAGTGCAGGGGGATCTGTGGGTCTGGGTTGGGGGATGCAGGTTGGAGTGCAGGGGGATCTGTGGGTCTGGGTTGTTGGGGTGCAGGTTGGAGTGCAGGGGGATCTGTGGGTCTGGGTTGGGGGATGCAGGTTGGAGTGCAGGGGGATCTGTGGGTCTGGGTTGGGGGATGCAGGTTGGAGTGCAGGGGGATCTGTGGGTCTGGGTTGGGGGATGCAGGTTGGAGTGCAGGGGGATCTGTGGGTCTGGGTTGGGGGATGCAGGTTGGAGTGCAGGGGGATCTGTGGGTCTGGGTTGGGGGATGCAGGTTGGAGTGCAGGGGGATCTGTGGGTCTGGGTTGTTGGGGTGCAGTTCACAGCCCCCCTCACCGCTGCCCCACAGCTGATGGCGCTGGGCATCGTCCCCATGTGCTCCTCCCAGTCGGAGCGAATGTTCAACACCACCCGCATCCCGGGCAAGGAGACCGGTATGGGGGACGTGGGACATGGGGACTGTGGGGGCAGAGGGGGGACCCCAAGGCCCGCAGGACATGTCAGCGTGTTCCTGCCACTGGGGTGCCTGTGACTCCCGTGTCCCCATATCCCGGTGTCCCGGATCCCATGCCCGTGTCCGTGTCCCTGCCGCAGACCAGCTCGTGCACCTCGGGGACAGCCGGCACGTGGCCGTGTTCCACCGCGGGCGCTTTTACCGGCTCTGGCTGTACCAGGGGGCGCAGCTCCTGCCGCCCTGTGATCTCCAGCTCCAGTTCCAGCGCATCCTGGATGATCCCTCGGGACCGCAGCCGGGCGAGGAGCGGCTGGCGGCGCTCACCGCGGGGGAGAGGTGTGGGGCTGGGGTGTGGGGCTATGGGGCTGGCGGCACTCACCGCGGGGGAGAGGTGTGGGGCTGGGATGTGGGGCTATGGGGCTGGCAGCGCTCACCGCGGGGGAGAGGTGTGGGGCTGGCATGTGGGGCTATGGGGCTGGCGGCACTCACGACAGGGGAGAGGTGTGGGGCTGGGATGTGGGGCTATGGGGCTGGCAGCGCTCACCGCGGGGGAGAGGTGTGGGGCTGGCATGTGGGGCCATGGGGCTGGCGGCGCTCACCGCGGGGGAGAGGTGTGGGGCTGGGATGTGGGGCTATGGGGCTGGCGGCACTCACGACAGGGGAGAGGTGTGGGGCTGGGATGTGGGGCCATGGGGCTGGCGGCGCTCACCGCGGGGGAGAGGTGTGGGGCTGGGATGTGGGGCCATGGGGCTGGCGGCGCTCACCGCGGGGAGAGGTGTGGGGCCGGCATGTGGGGCTATGGGGCTGGCAGCGCTCACCGCGGGGGAGAGGTGTGGGGCTGGCATGTGGGGCTATGGGGCTGGCGGCACTCACCGCGGGGGAGAGGTGTGGGGCTATGGGGCTGGCGGCACTCACGACAGGGGAGAGGTGGGCAGTAGCAATGGGGACCATGGGGCTGTAGGGTGTACGGCAGGTGCTGTGGATACCGTGCATGCAGTGGGTGCTGTGCATGTGGCGCATGCTGTGGGTGCTGCTGTGGGTGCTGTGCACATGGTGCACACCATGCATGCATGCACACTGTGCTGCGTTGCTGTAAGTGCTGTGGGTGCTGTGCACATGGTGCACACCATGCATGCATGCACACTGTGCTGCGTTGCCGTAAGTGCTGTGGGTGCTGTGCACATGGTGCACACCATGCATGCATGCACACTGTGCTGCGTTGCTGTGGGTGCTGCCGGAGCTTTACGTGCAGGGGGTGCTGTGCTTTGCTGTGCATGCTGTGGGTGCTGCTGTGGGTGCTGTGCATGCAGTGCTTGTGGGGCCTACAGGGCAGTGGGGTGTGCTGCGGGTGCTGTGCGTGGGCTGCCAAGCAGCAGGCACAGGGGATGGAGCAGGTTCTGTGGGATGGGGCCCCGGGGAGTCCCATGGATGGGGACTCGCTGTGGGTCAGTAGGGGATCTTGGGGACTCGCTGTGGGTCAGTCGGGGACCTCGGGGACTCGCTGTGGGTCAGTAGGGGACCTCGGGGACTCGCTGTGGGTCAGTAGGGGACCTCGGGGACTCGCTGTGGGTCAGTCGGGGACCTCGGGGACTCGCTGTGGGTCAGTCGGGGACCTCGGGGACTCGCTGTGGGTCAGTAGGGGACCTCGGGGACTCGCTGTGGGTCAGTAGGGGACCTCGGGGACTCGCTGTGGGTCAGTCGGGGACCTCGGGGACTCGCTGTGGGTCAGTCGGGGACCTCGGGGACTCGCTGTGGGTCAGTAGGGGACCTCGGGGACTCGCTGTGGGTCAGTAGGGGACCTCGGGGACTCGCTGTGGGTCAGTCGGGGACCTCAGGGACTCGCTGTGGGTCAGTCGGGGACCTCGGGGACTCGCTGTGGGTCAGTCGGGGACCTCGGGGACTCGCTGTGGGTCAGTCGGGGACCTCGGGGACTCGCTGTGGGTCAGTAGGGGACCTCGGGGACTCGCTGTGGGTCAGTCGGGGACCTCAGGGACTCGCTGTGGGTCAGTCGGGGACCTCGGGGACTCGCTGTGGGTCAGTAGGGGACCTCGGGGACTCGCTGTGGGTCAGTAGGGGACCTCGGGGACTCGCTGTGGGTCAGTAGGGGATCTCGGGGGCTCGCTGTGGGTCGAGGCGTGGGACACGGGGTCTCTCTGGGTCTCAGTGGGGTGCGGCTCTCCCCGTGGGTCCCAGCGTGGCGCCTGTGCCGCAGGGTGGCGTGGGCCGAGGCGCGCGCGCGGTTCTTCAGCCGCGGCCCCAACAAGGCCTCGCTGGATGCCATCGAGCGCGCCGCGTTCTTCGTGGCGCTGGACGAGGAGGCGCAGGGCGCGGCGCCGCGGCGCGAGGGCTGCATGGACGCCTACGCCAAGTCCCTGCTGCACGGGCGCTGCTGCGACCGCTGGTTCGACAAGTCCTTCACCCTCGTGGTCTACAGCAACGGGAAGCTGGGCGCCAACGCCGAGCACTCCTGGGCCGACGCGCCCGTCATCGGCCACCTCTGGGAGGTACCGGCAGCACCCTGGGGATGGGCAGCCCACGGGCACCCCTTTGGGAGCCCAGGGATGGGTGGGGTGGCTCATGGGCACCCCCTAGGGAATCCCATTGGACACCTTCCTTGGGTATCCCAGAGCTTGGGACCCCCATTGGGCACCCCCAGTTGAGCACATCCAGGTGGGGAGCCCTTGGTGCACCCCCAATTGAACACATCCAGTTGGGGACCCCCATTGGACACCCCCAATTGAGCACATCCAGTTGGGGACCCCCATTGGGCACCCCCAGTTGAGCACATCCAGTTGGGGACCCCCATTGGACACCCCCAATTGAGCACATCCAGTTGGGGACCCCCATTGGGCACCCACAATTGAGCACATCCAGTTGGGGACCCCCATTGGACACCCCTAATTGAGCACATCCAGGTGGGGAGCCCTTGGTGCACCCCCAGTTGAGCACATCCAGTTGGGGACCCCCATTGGGCACCCCCAGTTGAGCACATCCAGTTGGGGACCCCCATTGGGCACCCACAATTGAGCACATCCAGTTGGGGACCCCCATTGGGCACCCACAATTGAGCACATCCAGTTGGGGACCCCCATTGGGCACCCACAATTGAGCACATCCAGTTGGGGACCCCCATTGGACACCCCCAATTGAGCACATCCAGGTGGGGACCCCCATTGGACACCCCCAATTGAGCACATCCAGGTGGGGACCCCCATTGGACACCCCCAATTGAGCACATCCAGTTGGGGACCCCCATTGGACACCCCTAATTGAGCACATCCAGTTGGGGACCCCCATTGGACGCCCCCAATTGAGCACATCCAGTTGGGGACCCCCATTGGACACCCCTAATTGAGCACATCCAGTTGGGGACCCCCATTGGACGCCCCTAATTGAGCACATCCAGGTGGGGACCCCCATTGGGCACCCCCAGTTGAGCACATCCAGTTGGGGACCCCCATTGGACACCCCCAATTGAGCACATCCAGGTGGGGAGCCCTTGGTGCACCCCAGGGTTAGAGACCCACATTGGGCACTCCCAGTTGGGACCTTTTATAGTGTACCATAAATTGAGTCCCTCCGGGGGGGGAACCTACATTGGACACCCCCAGCTGGGTACCCCTAGCCAGGGACCCCTCTCCTGGGGGGGGATGTGTGGGGCTGGGAGGACGTGGGGGGCTCACACTGGGGCAGTGGGGGTTGGATTGGAGGGGATGGGGCAGTGCTGGGGGAGGATCAGGGGTAGGGGGTCTGGAGGGTTTTGGGGGCTCTTGGGGGCCGTTGCCCCACACCCACATCTCTCCCCCCCCAGTTCATGCTGGGCACAGACCGGTTTGAGCTGGGCTACACGGAGGATGGGCACTGCAAGGGGGAGCCCAACCCCATGCTGCCCCCCCCGCAGCGCCTGCAGTGGGACATCCCAGAGGAGGTGGGTCTGAACCCCAGCCCTTGCCCCACATCACGGGGTGGTCTCTGCCCCTCGGCACCAGCACATGAGATGCCATTGTCCCTCTGGTGTCCCAGCGCATGGCGGTGCCCAGGGTGGGTGATGTGGGGCAAGTTCTGTGTCCCCCACGTGTCCTGTGTCCCTATGGATGCTGTGTCCCTATGGATGCTGTGTCCTGTGTCCCTATGGATGCTGTGTCCCTATGGATGCTGTGTCCTGTGTCCCTATGGATGCTGTGTCCCTATGGATGCTGTGTCCTGTGTCCCTATGGATGCTGTGTCCCTATGGATGCTATGTCCTGTGTCCCTATGGATGCTGTGTCCTGTGTCCCTATGGATGCTGTGTCCCTATGGATGCTGTGTCCTGTGTCCCTATGGATGCTGTGTCCCTATGGATGCTATGTCCTGTGTCCCTATGGATGCTGTGTCCTGTGTCCCTATGGATGCTGTGTCCCTATGGATGCTGTGTCCTGTGTCCCTATGGATGCTGTGTCCCTATGGATGCTATGTCCTGTGTCCCTATGGATGCTGTGTCCTGTGTCCCTATGGATGCTGTGCCCCTATGGATGCTGTGTCCTGTGTCCCTATGGATGCTGTGTCCCTATGGATGCTATGTCCTGTGTCCCTATGGATGCTGTGTCCTGTGTCCCTATGGATGCTGTGTCCCTATGGATGCTGTGTCCTGTGTCCCTATGGATGCTGTGTCCCTATGGATGCTATGTCCTGTGTCCCTATGGATGCTGTGTCCTGTGTCCCTATGGATGCTGTGTCCTGTGTCTCTATGGATGCTGTGTCCCTATGGATGCTGTGTTCCTATGGATGCTGTGTCCTGTGTCCCTATGGATGCTGTGTCCTGTGTCCCTATGGATGCTGTGTCCCTATGGATGCTATGTCCTGTGTCCCTATGGATGCTGTGTCCTGTGTCCCTATGGATGCTGTGTCCTGTGTCCCTATGGATGCTATGTCCTGTGTCCCTATGGATGCTGTGTCCTGTGTCCCTATGGATGCTGTGTCCTGTGTCCCTATGGATGCTGTGTCCCTATGGATGCTGTGTCCTGTGTCCCTATGGATGCTGTGTCCCTATGGATGCTGTGTCCCTATGGATGCTGTGTCCTGTGTCCCCGCAGTGCTGTGCAGCCATTGAGCGCTCGTACCTGCTGGCACGGACGCTGGCTGAGGACGTGGACTTCCACGTGTTCCATTTCTCGGACTTTGGGAAGGGGCTCATCAAGCGGTGCCGGACCAGCCCCGATGCCTTTATCCAGATCAGCCTCCAGCTCGCCCACTTCCGCGTGAGGAGCAGGGGAAGGCGGCAGGAATGGGGTGTGGTGGGAATGGGAAGGGGATTGGGATGGGTTGGGGCTGGGATGTGGTGGGATGGAGATGGGATAAGATGTGATGGGATGGGGTGGGATGGGTTGTGTTGGAAGGAGGTGGGATGCAATGGGATGAGGTGGGATGTGTTGGGATGTGATGGGATGGGGGTGGATGTGACGGGATATGGTGTGGTGGGATGGGATGAGGTGGGATATGATGTGTTGAGTTGACGTGTGATGGGATGGAATGAGGTAGCATGGGTGGGATGGGATGGGATGGGATGTGTTGGGATGAGGTGTGATGGGATGGGATGTGTTGGGATGAGGTGTGATGGGATGGGATGTGTTGGGATGAGGTGTGATGGGATGGGATGTGTTGGGATGAGGTGTGATGGGATGGGATGTGTTGGGATGGGTGAGGTGTGATGGGACGGGATGTGTTGGGGTGAGGTGTGATGGCATGGGATGTGTTGGGATGAGTTGTGATGGGATGGGATGTGTTGGGATGAGGTGCGATGGGATGAGGTGTGATGGGATGGGATGTGTTGGGATGGGTGAGGTGTGATGGGACGGGATGTGTTGGGATGGGATGTGTTGGGATGAGGTGTGATGGCATGGGATGTGTTGGGATGAGTTGTGATGGGATGGGATGTGTTGGGATGAGGTGTGTTGGGATGGGATGTGTTGGGATGAGGTGTGTTGGGATGGGATGTGTTGGGATGAGGTGTGATGGGATGGGATGTGTTGGGATGGGGTGTGATGGGATGTGATGGGATGAGGTGTGTTGGGATGGGATGGGTTGGGATGAGGTGCGGTGGGATGGGATGTGTTGGGATGAGGTGTGATGGGATGGGATGTGTTGGGATGAGGTGCGATGGGATGGGATGTGTTGGGATGGGATGTGTTGGGATGAGGTGTGATGGGATGGGATGTGATGGGATGAGGTGTGTTGGGATGGGATGTGTTGGGATGAGGTGTGATGTTATGGGATGTGTTGGGATGAGGTGTGTTGGGATGGGATGTGTTGGGATGAGGTGTGATGGGATGGGATGTGTTGGGATGGGTGAGGTGTGATGGGACGGGATGTGTTGGGATGGGATGTGTTGGGATGAGGTGTGATGGCATGGGATGTGTTGGGATGAGTTGTGATGGGATGGGATGTGTTGGGATGAGGTGTGTTGGGATGGGATGTGTTGGGATGAGGTGTGTTGGGATGGGATGTGTTGGGATGAGGTGTGATGGGATGGGATGTGTTGGGATGGGTGAGGTGTGATGGGACGGGATGTGTTGGGATGGGATGTGTTGGGATGAGGTGTGATGGCATGGGATGTGTTGGGATGAGTTGTGATGGGATGGGATGTGTTGGGATGAGGTGTGTTGGGATGGGATGTGTTGGGATGAGGTGTGTTGGGATGGGATGTGTTGGGATGAGGTGTGATGGGATGGGATGTGTTGGGATGGGGTGTGATGGGATGTGATGGGATGAGGTGTGTTGGGATGGGATGGGTTGGGATGAGGTGCGGTGGGATGGGATGTGTTGGGATGAGGTGTGATGGGATGGGATGTGTTGGGATGAGGTGCGATGGGATGGGATGTGTTGGGATGGGATGTGTTGGGATGAGGTGTGATGGGATGGGATGTGATGGGATGAGGTGTGTTGGGATGGGATGTGTTGGGATGAGGTGTGATGTTATGGGATGTGTTGGGATGAGGTGTGTTGGGATGGGATGTGTTGGGATGAGGTGTGATGGGATGGGATGTGTTGGGATGGGTGAGGTGTGATGGGACGGGATGTGTTGGGATGGGATGTGTTGGGATGAGGTGTGATGGCATGGGATGTGTTGGGATGAGTTGTGATGGGATGGGATGTGTTGGGATGAGGTGTGTTGGGATGGGATGTGTTGGGATGAGGTGTGTTGGGATGGGATGTGTTGGGATGAGGTGTGATGGGATGGGATGTGTTGGGATGGGTGAGGTGTGATGGGACGGGATGTGTTGGGATGGGATGTGTTGGGATGAGGTGTGATGGCATGGGATGTGTTGGGATGAGTTGTGATGGGATGGGATGTGTTGGGATGAGGTGTGTTGGGATGGGATGTGTTGGGATGAGGTGTGTTGGGATGGGATGTGTTGGGATGAGGTGTGATGGGATGGGATGTGTTGGGATGGGATGTGATGGGATGAGGTGTGTTGGGATGGGATGGGTTGGGATGAGGTGCGGTGGGATGGGATGTGTTGGGATGAGGTGTGATGGGATGGGATGTGTTGGGATGAGGTGCGATGGGATGGGATGTGTTGGGATGAGGTGTGATGGGATGGGATGTGATGGGATGAGGTGTGTTGGGATGGGATGTGTTGGGATGAGGTGTGATGTTATGGGATGTGTTGGGATGAGGTGTGTTGGGATGGGATGTGTTGGGATGAGGTGTGATGGGATGGGATGTGTTGGGATGAGGTGCGATGGGATGGGATGTGTTGGGATGAGGTGCGATGGGATGGGATGTGTTGGGATGAGGTGTGTTGGGATGGGATGGGTTGGGATGAGGTGTGATGGGATGGGATGTGTTGGGATGAGGTGTGATGGGATGGGATGTGATGGTATGAGGTGTGTTGGGATGGGATGGGTTGGGATGAGGTCCGGTGGGATGGGATGGGTTGGGATGAGGTGTGATGGGATGGGATGTGATGGGATGAGGTGTGTTGGGATGGGATGGGTTGGGATGAGGTCCGGTGGGATGGGATGTGATGGGATGAGGTGCGATGGGATGGGATGGGATGAGGTGTGTTGGGATGGGATGGGTTGGGATGAGGTGTGATAGGATGGGATGTGATGGGATGAGGTGTGTTGGGATGGGATGGGTTGGGATGAGGTGTGTTGGGATGGGATGTGATGGGATGAGGTGTGATGGGATGGGATGTGTTGGGATGAGGTGTGTTGGGATGAGATGTGTTGGGATGAGGTGTGATGGGATGGGATGTGTTGGGATGAGGTGTGTTGGGATGGGATGTGATGGGATGAGGTGTGATGGGATGGGATGTGTTGGGATGAGGTGCGATGGGATGGGATGTGTTGGGATGAGGTGTGTTGGGATGGGATGGGTTGGGATGAGGTGCGGTGGGATGGAATGTGTTGGGATGAGGTGTGTTGGGATGGGATGTGTTGGGATGAGGTGCGGTGGGATGGGATGTGTTGGGATGAGGTGTGATGGCATGGGATGTGTTGGGATGAGTTGTGATGGGATGGGATGTGTTGGGATGAGGTGTGTTGGGATGGGATGTGTTGGGATGAGGTGTGTTGGGATGGGATGTGTTGGGATGAGGTGTGATGGGATGGGATGTGTTGGGATGGGATGTGATGGGATGAGGTGTGTTGGGATGGGATGGGTTGGGATGAGGTGCGGTGGGATGGGATGTGTTGGGATGAGGTGTGATGGGATGGGATGTGTTGGGATGAGGTGTGATGTTATGGGATGTGTTGGGATGAGGTGCGATGGGATGGGATGTGTTGGGATGAGGTGTGATGGGATGGGATGTGATGGGATGAGGTGTGTTGGGATGGGATGTGTTGGGATGAGGTGTGATGTTATGGGATGTGTTGGGATGAGGTGTGTTGGGATGGGATGTGTTGGGATGAGGTGTGATGGGATGGGATGTGTTGGGATGAGGTGCGATGGGATGGGATGTGTTGGGATGAGGTGCAATGGGATGGGATGTGTTGGGATGAGGTGTGTTGGGATGGGATGGGTTGGGATGAGGTGTGATGGGATGGGATGTGTTGGGATGAGGTGTGATGGGATGGGATGTGATGGGATGAGGTGTGTTGGGATGGGATGGGTTGGGATGAGGTCCGGTGGGGTGGGATGGGTTGGGATGAGGTGTGATGGGATGGGATGTGATGGGATGAGGTGTGTTGGGATGGGATGGGTTGGGATGAGGTCCGGTGGGATGGGATGTGATGGGATGAGGTGCAATGGGATGGGATGGGTTGGGATGAGGTGTGTTGGGATGGGATGGGTTGGGATGAGGTGTGATAGGATGGGATGTGATGGGATGAGGTGTGTTGGGATGGGATGGGTTGGGATGAGGTGTGTTGGGATGGGATGTGATGGGATGAGGTGTGATGGGATGGGATGTGTTGGGATGAGGTGTGTTGGGATGAGATGTGTTGGGATGAGGTGTGATGGGATGGGATGTGTTGGGATGAGGTGTGTTGGGATGGGATGTGATGGGATGAGGTGTGATGGGATGGGATGTGTTGGGATGAGGTGCGATGGGATGGGATGTGTTGGGATGAGGTGTGTTGGGATGGGATGGGTTGGGATGAGGTGCGGTGGGATGGAATGTGTTGGGATGAGGTGTGTTGGGATGGGATGTGTTGGGATGAGGTGCGGTGGGATGGGATGTGATGGGATGAGGTGTGATGGGATGGGATGTGTTGGGATGAGGTGCGATGGGATGGGTTGGGATGAGGTGTGTTGGGATGGGATGTGATGGGATGAGGTGTGTTGGGATGGGATGGGTTGGGATGAGGTGCGGTGGGATGGGATGGGTTGGGATGAGGTGTGTTGGGATGGGATGTGATGGGATGAGGTGTGTTGGGATGGGATGGGTTGGGATGAGGTGCGGTGGGATGGGATGTGATGGGATGAGGTGTGTTGGGATGGGATGGGTTGGGATGAGGTGCGGTGGGATGGGAAGGGTTGGGATGAGGTGCGGTGGGATGGGATGTGTTGGGATGAGGTGTGTTGGGATGGGATGGGTTGGGATGAGGTGCGGTGGGATGGGATGGGTTGGGATGAGGTGCGGTGGGATGGGATGTGATGGGATGAGGTGTGTTGGGATGGGATGGGTTGGGATGAGGTGCGGTGGGATGGGATGTGTTGGGATGAGGTGTGAGGCGCTGTGCTGGTCGGGCAGGACAAGGGCCAGTTCTGCCTGACGTACGAGGCGTCCATGACGCGGCTGTTCCGCGATGGCCGCACCGAGACCGTGCGCTCCTGCACCGCCGAGTCCACGGCCTTCGTGCGCAGCATGGCCGACCCTGCGCAGAGCGTGAGCACCGCGGCCCCTCGCGTCGCATCCCCTGGGGTGCCCCGTGTGCCCTGCGGGTGCTCCTGCTCCTTGGGAATGACAGTCCCGGAAAGGGCCCCTCTCTGGGGGAGGAGGTCACGTCCCCCACTCCGTCTCCATCCCTCACTGGCATCCAAATCCCTGGGCTTCACCCCCCTCAGAGGTCCCCATCCCTCATGGAGGTCCCCATCTCCTACTCCTTGGAGCCGTCCCCATCCCTTAGGACGACCCGTGTCCCTCGTGGTGGTCCCTGTCCTTTGGGACATCCCGGTCTCTCCGGAGGCGCCCGGGGCCGGGTCTCCCTGTCCGGGGCTGTCCCTGGTGCCTGTGCCGCGTGTGACGCGGTGTCCCCGGTGTGTGTCGGTGCCCCGCAGCGCGCGGAGCGGCAGCGGCTGTTCCGGTTGGCGGCAGAGAAGCACCAGCTCATGTACCGCTTGGCCATGACCGGCGCCGGCATCGACAGACACCTCTTCTGCCTCTACCTGATGTCGCGGTACCTGGGGCTGCAGTCGCCCTTCCTTGCCCAGGTCAGCGCCACGCGGGGCAAGGGACATGGCATGGCACACATAGCACATGGGACAGGCATGGCACACATAGCACATGGGACGGGCATGGCACACATAGCACATGGGACGGGCATGGCACACATAGCACATGGGACTGGCATGGGCTCACATAGCACATGGGACGGGCATGGCACACATAGCACATGGGACGGGCATGGCACACATAGCACATGGGACGGGCATGGCACACATAGCACATGGGACGGGCATGGCACACATAGCACATGGGACGGGCATGGGCTCACATAGCACATGGGACGGGCATGGGCACACATAGCACATGGGACGGGCATGGGCTCACATAGCACATGGGACGGGCATGGCACACATAGCACATGGGATGGGCATGGGCTCACATAGCACATGGGACGGGCATGGCACACATAGCACATGGGACAGGCATGGGCTCACACAGCACATGGGACACAGCAGCATGCAGGGCACATGGGACACCAGGAAGGCACACATGGCACACAGGACACTGCATGGGTGTGCAGGAGAAAGCCACCACCCTGATGTGTCACAGCACATGCGTGTGCAAGGGCTGCACACACTACATGGCACACGTGTGCCCAGCTGCCGTTGTCGGGGTGTCAGTGGGGTGCAGTGGCTGCTCTGGGCTGTACTGAGCTGCACTGGGGTGCACTGTGGTGCACACTGGGCTGTACTGGGTGCCCTGGCTGCGGTGCAGGTGCTGTCGGAGCCATGGCGTCTCTCCACCAGCCAGACCCCACAGCAGCAGCTCAACATGTTCGACCTCAACAAGTTCCCCGACCACGTCTCCACCGGTGGTGGCTTCGGGCCTGTGAGCACTGGGGAAGAGGGGGTATTGGGGGGGTCCTGGGGGTGCAGGTGGGTGCTTGGGGCCTGGGCTGGGGGACTAGGGAGGTCCTGGGGGATAATGGGGGGATCCTGGGGGTCATGGGGGCATCCTGGGGTTCCAGCGGGGTGCTGGAGGGTCCCGGGGGAAGCTGATGCCCCATACCCGCCATGGCCCTGGGCAGGGACGTGCTGCAGGCAGGTGCCCCAGCCCCATGGTGCAGTGGGTCCCACCTTCCCCTTCACCCGCAGGTGGCGGATGACGGTTATGGTGTCTCCTACATGATAGCTGGGGAAAACCTGATCAACTTCCACGTGTCCAGCAAGTTCTCGAGTCCTGAGACGGTGAGAGCGGGGCCGGGAATGGCAGCAACGGGATGGGGATGGGATGGAGAGGCTTGGGGTGTTGGTGAGGAGCAACTCAACTCCCTCTGCTCTGGAGCCAGGCTGAGAGAGCTGGGCTGGGGCAGCCTGGAGAAGAGAAGGCTCCTGAAGGGGAGACCTGAGAGCAGCTCCAGTGCCTGAAGGGGCTGCAGGAAAGCTGGAGAGGGGCTTGGGACAAGGGATGTAGGGACAGGCCAAGGGGAATGGCTTGAACCTGCCCGAGGGGAGACTGAGCTGAGCTCTTAGGCAGAAGCTCTTCCCTGTGAGGGTGCTGAGGCGCTGGCACAGGGTGCCCAGAGAAGCTGTGGCTGCCCCATCCCTGGCAGTGCTCAAGGCCAGGTTGGACACAGGGGCTTGGAGCAAGCTGCTCCAGTGGAAGGGGTCCCTGCCCGTGGCAGGGGTTGGAGCTGGAGGAGCTTTAGGATCCTCCCAGCACAGCCCAGTGCATGGCTCTGCGGTGCCGGGGGGCTGTGGGGGGCCGTGGGTCACGGTGTTGCCCGCAGGACTCGAAGCGCTTCGGCAGGCACATCCGTCAGGCCATGCTGGACGTCGCGGAGCTCTTTGACAAGCCCAAGTGATGCTGGAGCCAAGCCCCGGGCGAGGGGCACGGAGCTGGGGGGGGGCTGCGGCAGCCCCTGTCCCAGGGGAGGGGCTGGGGGGTTCCCGGGGTCTCTGCTCTGATCATACTTCCAATAAAGGTTGGTGTGATGTGGATGGATCCCTTGCACCCAGCGTGGCCCCGTGGGGGTCCCACGGCACCATCCCGTGGGCTGCAGATGAAGGGTGCAGCCGGTGACTGGTGATGCATGTTGTGCTGGTGCCTGTGACGTGGTGTGTGCAATGGGGCACAGTGCCCCGCTGGCACCGTCCTGCCGCGGCCGCTGCATCCCTTGGGGCTGGGCTGGAGCTGGGGTGTGGGGAGGGCTTCAGGACTCCCCAGTGCGGCACCGCCTGGTCCTGGGGGCCTCCGGGGGCAGTGTGAGAAACACAGGACCCGCAGCTCAGAGCCTGCACTCAGCACCCGCAGCTCAGAGCCTGCAGCCAGCACCCGCAGCTCAGAGCCTGCAGCCAGCACCCGCAGCTCAGAGCCTGCACCCAGCACCCGCAGCTCAGAGCCTGCAGCCAGCACCCGCAGCTCAGAGCCTGCACCCAGCACCCGCAGCTCAGAGCCAGCACCCAGCACCCGCAGCTCAGAGCCTGCACCCAGCACCCGCAGCTCAGAGCCTGCACCCAGCACCCGCAGCTCAGAGCCTGCACTCAGCACCCGCAGCTCAGAGCCAGCACTCAGCACCCGCAGCTCAGAGCCTGCACCCAGCACCCACAGCTCAGAGCCTGCACCCAGCACCCGCAGCTCAGAGCCTGCACCCAGCACCCGCAGCTCAGAGCCTGCACCCAGCACCCGCAGCTCAGAGCCAGCACCCAGCGCCCGCAGCTCAGAGCCTGCACCCAGCACCCGCAGCTCAGAGCCTGCAGCCAGCACCCACAGCTCAGAGCCTGCAGCCAGCACCCACAGCACCCGCACTGCACGCAGCCTGCACCCGACATCCCCTCCCTGCCCTCACCCCGCCTGCATATCCTCCTTTCACATCCCTTCGCCCCCCTGCCTGCTGCTGGTGCCAGAGCCGGCGATGTCCCCGCGCAGAGGGACCCGGGGGGAGGTGGCTGGGAGGTGTCGCCGTGGTGTCCCTGCAGCGATGTCCCCTCTGTACCCAGCAGCACGGGGCCGCCTTCACCACCACCTTCCTCAGCCCCCGGCCGTGTCCCTGCTCACATGGGGCTGGGGGCTCCTGACTGGGGGTGTCACTGCGGGAGCGGCTCTGGGGAGACCTGCCCAGAGCTGGGCCCATCCTGCACCTGCACCTGCACCTGCACCTGCACCTGCACCCTGCGCTGGGTGACATCCTGCATCCAGCACCCTGCCCTGGGTGACATCCTGCACCTGCACCTGCACCCTGCGCTGGGTGACATCCTGCATCCAGCACCCTGCCCTGGGTGACATCCTGCGCCCAGCACCCTGCGCTGGGTGACATCCTGCACCTGCACCTGCACCCTGCGCTGGGTGACATCCTGCGCCCAGCACCCTGCCCTGGGTGACATCCTGCACCTGCACCTGCACCCTGCGCTGGGTGACATCCTGCGCCCAGCACCCTGCGCTGGGTGACATCCTGCATCCAGCACCCTGCCCTGGGTGACATCCTGCATCCAGCACCCTGCACTGGGTGACATCCTGCGCCCAGCACCCTGCGCTGGGTGACATCCTGCGCCCAGCACCCTGCACTGGGTGACATCCTGCACCTGCACCTGCACCTGCACCTGCACCTGCACCTGCACCCTGCGCTGGGTGACATCCTGCGCCCAGCACCCTGCCCTGGGTGACATCCTGCACCTGCACCTGCACCCTGCCCTGGGTGACA